>NC_092336.1:401555000-403047500 GCF_046630445.1 Rutidosis leptorrhynchoides | reverse complement strand
ATTATCATTATTATCATTCTTGTCAACACTACTACAAATAGATACTTTATACAACAATACATTACAATAATATTAATATAATGTATCTTTATATTGTTATTATTAAAATGATAATTACTATATTATATATATAAAATGTATCAGTTAATACACAAATATATATTGTTATCATATATAAAACCTTATATATATTTTATAATATAAATAATGATAAATATTAACTATATAAAATGTATAAATTAAATATATTAAAATGATCTAAATAACATGAAATATAACAAGTATTTTATTAAAAATAAAATATATAAACTTGCTCGATTACGATTACATGTTTTAATATATATACGAATGATATAGGTTCGTGAATCGAGGCCAACCCTGCATTGTTCAGTTGTTCGATATAGTCATATGTATTTTTACTACAAAATACATTAGGTGAGTTTCATTTGCCTTTTTACCCTTTATATTTTTGGGCTGAGAATACATGCGCAATTTTTATAACTGTTTTACGAAATAGACACAAGTAATTGACACTACATTATATGGTTGAATGATCGAAATCGAATATGCCCCTTTTTAGTCTGGTAATCTAAGAATTAGGGAACAGACACCCTAGTTGACGCGAATCCTAAAGATAGATCTATCGGGCCCAACAAGCCCCATCCAAAGTACCGGATGCTTTAGTACTTCAAAATTTATATCATGTTCGAAGGAGGATCCCAGAATGATGGGGATATTCTTATATGCATATTGTGAATGTCGGTTACCAGGTGTTCAATCCATATTAATGATATTTTTGTCTCTATGCATGGGACGTATGTTTACGAGAAATGGAAATATGAAATCTTGTGGTCTATTAAAATTATGAAATGATTATTTATGTTAAACTAATGAACTCACCAACCTTTTGGTTGACACTTGAAAGCATGTTTATTCTCAGGTTTGAAAGAAGTCTTCCGCTGTGCAATTGCTCATTTTAAAGATATTACTTGGAGTCGTTCATGACATATTTCAAAAGACGTTGCATTCGAGTCGTTGAGTTCATCAAAATTATTATTAAGTCAATTATAGTTAGATATATTATAAAATGGTATGCACGCCGTCAACTTTCGATGTAATGAAAGATTGTCTTTTCAAAAACGAATGCAATGTTTGTAAAATGTATCATATAGAGGTCAAGTACCTCGCGATGTAATCAACTGTTGTGAATCGTTTATAATCGATATGGACTTCGTCCGGATGGATTAGGATGGGTCTTCACAGTTGGTATCAGAGCGGTGGTCGTAGCGAACCAGGTCTTGCATTAGTATGTCTAACTAGTAGTCGTTAGGATGCATTAGTGAGTCTGGACTTTGACCCGGTCTGCATGTCAAAAAGTTTTGCTTATCATTTTGTGTCGAAAATTATCTACTTATCATTCTTAGTCTAGACACGTCTTGCTGCATTGATTGCATGAATAGTATATAGACAAGATTCATATCTTAGCGTATCTGTTACTGTAAACCTTACCTGGCGTATCCCGTAAATTCCTTCGTAATCTACGAAACCTTTTGTTCTATATATATGGATATTCTGTGTAATTAAGAATACCATCCGTTAGCCAGAAAATCATTTCATATCTAAAAATTCTTTATTCAATCGTACGAAATGGAATTCGTCAGTAGTTCAAGTCACTCAGATTCCGAAATGGAATCCCACTCAAGCTCTGAAAGCAGTGTGACCGGAATGGATCAACCAATCAGTCATCATTTATTCTGGATGAATTGGGGATGGGTTCGTAGCCTCCTCAATCATTGGAGACAAGAAGGTGATCCTTTCCATCTGCCACATTGCCCTATTGGCGAAGAACCTGAAGCACTTACCGGTGAACCTGTTCGAAACACCATCTTTTCTCTCATTTCTAGAGTATCTCACCACGATTATATACTATACCAAATTCTAGATTATATTTATCCGCTAGTCCGAACCGAAAATCACCCCGGTGTAATAGAAGAAGTCAACAAGCTTCGCGCTCGGGTAGTGGCTTTAGAGAATATGGTGCGAAGGTTACAAACACCAGCAGCAGCACCAGCAGCATAACCAGTACCACCACCAATGTTAACAGTACCATCACCACCACCAACATCAACATCCGCATCCCACACCTCAACATCTTAATCTATACCTCGAACATAAACCTCATACGCACCATGGATACCAAGGAGTACCAACAACAACAACATCATCATACGTCTCAACCTCGCAATCTATACCTCAAGGATAATCATCGTTCTACGAATCGTTTTACGAATCGTTCAACATAAACTATCTTCGTCCTTCATGGTGATTATGTAATCTCTAATATTTTAGAGATTATGTACTCTAGTTTTAACCGTAAATCTGATGAGTTTAATATCACATTGACTCATTAAATCCATAATTACGTTTGAAGAAAATATATATGTATATATGTTTTCATAAAGATTGTAATTAAAATTTTTATTGTACAAACTGTTAATGGTGAAAATATTTTAACGGGTAGGTAATACCCGAGGAATATTTAGATTTAGCATTAATAAGTTACACCGTACATTCTTCGAATCTGATTCAACAGTCATTTACTATCCTACTTGCAACCACAGCTATACGAATCCGTTCATCACAGAATAACCATTTTCATTCAATTTCATATTTGGATTTTGACCTATCAGAATCCGACAAGTGGCATAATGAAGAAAACATTGGACAAAATAAAATTTGTTAGAAACAAACAAATTAACTATGAGAAATTTTGTTAAAAATCCACGCTAACAAAATTCTAGCTAACTGTTCCTAGCTAACTGATTACATTTTATTTATCACAATTTATTTTATCGCAGTTTACATTCTCGCAATTTTATTTATTGTTATTAAATTTCTGTTATTTACTTTACGCACTTTATTTATCGTTATTTAATTTTCTGTTATTTATTTTATGCACTTTAAATATCGGGACACGTATACAAGGTTTTGACATATCATATCGACGCATCTATATATATTATTTGGAATCACCATAGACACTCTATATGCAGTAATGATCGAGTTCTCTATACAGGGTTGAGGTTGATTCTATAATAATATATATAGTTTGAGTTGTGATCGAGTCTGAGACGTATACGGGTCACGACACGTATTAATTAATTCGAATATTATATATTAGACTATATATGAATTATTGTACTGTCAACTATGGACTATCGACTGTGGACTAATAACATTGGACAATTTAAATGAATTAAAATATTGATTATAAAATATGAAACTAAACAATTCTTCAAGTTGCCACTTGATTTAGTCTTAAACATCATTTGTATCTTCACGATTACATTCTGCGTTCAAACCTTTCATGATTCTTGAAAACACCTCAATCGAGAGGATGAACCAACCGCACTTCATTTACGGGAGAAAAGATTGATGCATATAGTTATGCACCTGAAAACACTCAGAACCTGAGTAGACGTTTAACACGTAGCTGTGCTAATTCCATTAGCATTATTATTACCGAAAATAACTTTGCATCTGCTGTTCAAGATAGCCAGTTTTGTCACAGCTCCAGCAAGACAACTTCGACTTTTCGTACGAAACAACCTTATTATAACGTTGATATATAAGCGTGCTCTTTTATTGTCGCCAGGGAACCTTTCATATTCCACCATATTACCATCAGCGTTTAATCATCTAAAAACACAATTTTCCTGAAACCACCTCGGACTAATAACCGATGATTCAGATATCATAGCATTAAATGCAGAGGAAACAGAAAAATGGTAGATGGTCTAAACGACCAAAAGTTTAATGATAAAGAAAGGAGTGTTAGGAACGCTCGATAGAAAATTGGGTACTGAAAAACAGATTGAGCTACCCATGAAGAAGACCAAGGACAAATACAAGGACCAAACCCTATATTCAAAGGATTCAGGTAATTCTGGATCCGTTGAAATCTTTAGAGAATATCTTGCTCCGAAGTCATGTTAAAATCTTGCGGAAAATCTTTCTCCATCAACCATCGAACTTAGAAATTCCAAAATGTCATCATCAATATCTTCGATATTTCTGAGGATATTTTCATAAATATTCTCGTCCGAAATTATATACCTCCTCGTGCTTCCTGTGTATCATTATATTGGAAACATTCAATAGAAAATTTAGTACCGAAAAGCAAATTATGCGAAAACTAGGAAGAAATCCGTGGACAAATCACAAAGAATAAGTTTGACTTCAAAGAATCCAAGTGATTCAATGTCTGCTAAAGTCTTTAGTGAATATCTTGCTCCTTACTCTAAACCCTTGCAGATAATAGTTTCTATCATCCTCTGATCTTAGATATTTCGAGATATTATCGTATCTTTCATTATAAATATCCTCCATATTTCTGGAGATATTTTTATAACTATTCTTATCTGAAATCATTAATCTCTTCGTGCTATCAGTATTACATCATATAGAAATTGTTAGTTTCTATATTCTGTAAACTTTCGAGCTTAAAATATGAATGTTATTGAAGTAATGTTGGGAACTGATGCATGAGTTAGTATAATATAATGACACTTGATCAACGTGATTATATTACAATAAGTCTTGCTGAGTTTCTAAATGGGACATGATGATTCACAGATTATAACGTCATCATGTGTCATGTTACACGACTCTTACATTTTATCTGATATATAAATATATCAAGAACATATTTTCTTGATAGTCCTATCTTTCCTGGATATTCTGGTAATTTGACGAATCAAGATCGTGTTATTACCATTTCTTTCTTAGAACATTAACTATGTTCATTTCAAAATTCATATCTATGAATTCTGGACCGTTGCTCGCTTTAATAGAGGTCGAGAGGATAATAAAAAGGCAAAGAGATCCAAAATATAAGAGAAAATATAAAGTCCAATGACAACACCGAAATTACAATCCGTGGATATCAGTACGTATAGCAATATAAAGACACGGGAAGATTATAAATACAATAATCCCTATAGCATAATAAAAATAAACAGATTCTTCAGGTGGGAGTTGGAAAAGAAGAACGATCATTGCGATAGTTAGAATAAGAACAAGGATCAGAACAGGGTTAAGCATTTTCATAAATCTCTTAAATTTGGGAATTGAATATAGAAGTGGTGAAAACTAATGGAACGGAAAAGGTAAATTTATAAAGGAAATATCAGACCAAGCAATCGAGGCAGATGGTCGCATTTAATTATAGAGATCTTAATTTCCTTACTCGCAGAAAAATCAAATCTTTTAGATTTCGAAGATTTTCTTTAAATCCCTTGAATTCCGGAATTCAACCAAGACAACGTCAAAAGTTAAAACGAAACTTCATTTTTTTCATCTCACTCTTTTGTGATAACTTCATTCGTGCCCTTCGAATAATCGAATTATTTTATCTGTATTATTCAATAATGATAAAACTCTATTTATCAGCTCTTATTCGTTAGGAAAACATATTTATTGTTAGCCATGACGACCTCACTCAAATTTCGGGACGAAATTTTTTTAACGGGTAGGTACTGTGATGACCCGGGAATTTCCGTCTAAATTTAAACTTAATCTTTATATGATTTCAATACGATAAGCAAAGTCTGTAATATTGAGTCTCAAAACTGTTGAACTGTTTTATATATCATGTGATCTTTGACTATTTCTGACGATTCACGAACCTTTGATCTTAAACAGAATTATAGATATAAATAATTACATGATAGTTTAATTATATTAATGAACTATTATGTGTTATTGTTATTATTAAAAATAACTTAAAATAACTAAAACTTGTTATTTTAAATATATTGAGTATATAAATTATAAATGATTTCGAACATAATTTGTCAATGATAACAAAGTACTAAATATATAATGTTATACTTTGAGTGTATTTGTTTCCATATATAATTAACTACTGTATATTTAAAACATATATATATATATATATAGTAGTTTAAAATATGTATCTATATATAATTTCTGTTCATAAATATTGATTCTATGTATATCATAATATATTAAAATGTGCAAGTAATAAATATTCAAAATGTGTTATTATAATATATTCATTAATTATTAGATATTTAATAAGATATAAATTCTACATATTAAATTTAATTACAAGTTAAAATATACAAGTTATAGCAAATATTATTTTAGTATCATTAATAAGATTATTAATATCAAATTTAATTATCATTATTGTTAATATTATCATATTAGTATCTTTATAAATAATATTATTATTATTATTAATAATATGATTATTTGTATTATTAATTACTAGTATTATGATAATAATTATTATTAGTAATATTAACAAGTATAAATATTATTAAGATATTTAATATTTAATAAATATAAATATATATATATATATATATATATATATATATATATATATATATATATATATATATATATATATATATATATATATATATATATATATATATATATGTATAAGTATAAAGGCAGATTTATGAAATCATATTTTTTTATCTCATTCTCTTTTTCTTCTTCTTCTGTTTCACTCGTGACCCCCTGTCCAAATCTCGATCAATTATTTTTTTCTTCCCTTTCGACATCAAACATTCATTTGGTATATCAGCTGCGAGATGAAAACAAAACAGATACATATTTATTTTTTTTCTCTCTTCGATCCTCTGTATATCCTACTTTATGGCAAGAATCAAAAATTGCATCAGTTTTAAAAATCCATTAATGTTGTTATGTTAGAAATCGTCCCTTTAAACTCTCTGTAAAATATCGAGCCTCAATTCATCAAATTGATTATTAATTTTCGAAGTCAAGGTTTTTGAAATAAAAAGTCAATTTTTGTTCTAAGATCAAATTGAAGTTTTATAGATCATTTTTGCTGAAATTAATGATTGAGGAAGTTTTTATGGATCATTTAACACACAATTCGTGTTATCAACTTTGTCCAAAACATTCTAGATTGCAAAAATCATTATTTTTTTTTGTATATAGCGACGGCAGCAGAAGTTGGATTATGTTTTTTTTTTTTCTCTTTTGTTCAATAACTCTCTTTGAAATTTCAATAGTTGTTTACAAGTAATAAATAAAATGATGAAATCGTTAAATTGGTTTTTGAGATTGAATTGGGGGATAGCTGCTTTAAGAAGATGAAGAACAAATAAAGAAAATTTATGTAATACTGGTTAAATAAAAAGGGTGTACGAATTAAAACAGAAAAACTGAGTTAGACAGATGGTTAGGAAGTGTTGAGGGGTAGCGAGGGGTCTCGGGTTCGAACCTGGGCGTGGTCTTCTTTTTGGGAAAAACATTTAAAGGTAGCTTTTATTTGTTATTACTATTATTATTACCATTTTATCATTACTATTGTTATTATTATTATTATTATTATTATTATTATTATTATTATTATTATTATTATTATTATTATTATTATTATTATTATTATTATTATTATTGTTGTTGTTGTTGTTGATATTATTGATTATTACTATAGTATTATTATTATTACTAGTATTATTATTATTATTATTATTATTATTATTATTATTATTATTATTATTATTATTATTATTATTATTATTATTATTGTTATGATTATTATTGTAATACTATGATTATCGACATTAAGGTGATTATGAACATATTAACAACATTCATGTTGCAAATTTAATAATAAAAGTGTTACGATAAAGATTATGGAAAATGGTCATAATTATTTGAATATAGGTACAATTATGAATACGATTACGAATTTAAGTTATAGAAACTATAGTCATAAGTTTAGAAAATTATACAAAGTTTATGTTAAATCTGATATGTATTATTAGCACTGATATTTTTATCATTTTACTAAATGTATCATTTTAATTAAAATTATCAAAATTAGCATTTTTTTCATTAAGATTACCATTTACATTAAAATAGATACTATTACTACTATTAATAGCACTATTATCATTATCATTATCATTATTATCATTCTTGTCAACACAACTACAAATAGATACTTTATACAACAATACATTACACTAATATTAATATAATGTATCATTATATTGTTATTATTAAAATGATAATTACTATATTATATATATATAATGCATCAGTTAATACACAAATATATATTGTTATCATATATAAAACCTTATATATATTTTATAATATAAATAATGATAAATATTAACTATATAAAATGTATAAATTAAATATATTAAAATGATCTAAATAACATGAAATATAACAAGTATTTTATTAATAATAAAATATATAAACTTGCTCGATTACGATTACATGTTTTAATATATATACGAATCATATAGGTTTGTGAATCGAGGCCAACCCTGCATTGTTCAGTTGTTCGATATAGTCATATGTATTTTTACTACAAAATACATTAGGTGAGTTTCATTTGCCTTTTTACCCTTTATATTTTTGGGCTGAGAATACATGCGCAATTTTTATAACTGTTTTACGAAATAGACACAAGTAATTGAAACTACATTATATGGTTGAATGATCGAAATTGAATATGCCCCTTTTTAGTCTGGTAATCCAAGAATTAGGGAACAGATACCCTAATTGATGCGAATCCTAAAGATAGATCTATCGGGCCCAACAAGCCCCATCCAAAGTACCGTATGCTTTAGTACTTCAAAATTTATATCATGTCAGAAGGAGGATCCCGGAATGATGGGGATATTCTTATATGCATATTGTGAATGTCGGTTACCAGGTGTTCAATCCATATTAATGATATTTTTGTCTCTATGCATGGGACGTATGTTTACGAGAAATGGAAATATGAAATCTTATGGTCTATTAAAATTATGAAATGATTATTTATGTTAAACTAATGAACTCACCAACCTTTTGGTTGACACTTGAAAGCATGTTTATTCTCAGGTTTGAAAGAAGTCTTCCGCTGTGCAATTGCTTATTTTAAAGATATTACTTTGAGTCGTTCATGACATATTTCAAAAGACGTTGCATTTGAGTCGTTGAGTTCATCAAAATTATTATTAAGTCAATTATAGTTAGATATATTATAAAATGGTATGCACGCCGTCAACTTTCAATGTAATGAAAGATTGTCTTTTCAAAAACGAATGCAATGTTTGTAAAATGTATCATATAAGGTCAAGTACCTCGCGATGTAATCAACAGTTGTGAATCGTTTATAATCGATATGGACTTCGTCGGGATGGATTAGGACGGGTCTTCACATTTGACATTTCACATTTCACATTTCATTTTATCATTTCTCATTTAACCAACCATCATCATCATTTCACCAAAAATTATTGCTTGGATCTTAGGGCTTTCATCATCATCGCGTTCCTCTCGTTCTTCTCTACACGATCATACCACTTGATTATTGATTAGGGTATAAACTTTAACCCTAGCTTTTTGATTTTTACATAATTTTTTTGTTTTTGATGTTTAATATGATAGTATAGTGCTTGTATGTTATTGGATTATTGATTGTATGCTTAGAATCACTCGTTATTACATGTTTTCAGTTTGATTGATTGTGGACAGCAGACTAATTGACCATTTCAGTAAACTTAACTGATTTTTTGTTAAATTAAAGTGTCTATATGTGTTCCTCTCATCAAGACATTGATTTTAGACTCCGAATTCATGTTATTTCGATTCCCGAAACTTAAGTTATGATTAAAATGGTGTTTTCATGAAATCAAAATATAAAAACGAATGTGTTCTGGTTTGGTCTGACTTTGTGACCACTTTTGGAGTCTCTAGGGTGTACTAGTGTGTTAGGATTGATGATTGGATGAACATTCATGTTCGGGTCATCGAAATTCGAGCCACGGATAACCCGGTATGACTAAAACAAGTTTTTGATCGAATTAAAGTCCCAAGTTGAATTATGGCTGTTGATCATGACTTAGGGGGCTGTTCTTGGGGTATTCTTGAGTGCACTAATGTGTCGGGTGGGTTGGTTAGGCGAGGATATATATAAGACTCACCGAAAACTGACACCCGGGGCTCAAGTTATGACCCAATGAACTTTTAATTAAAACTTATGGTTAAGAAATAAAACTTATGATATAAATAATGATTTTCATTATAATTAAATTACTTATGATATAAAAGTAATTATTTTAATATAAGACTTATGATATGTATATTTATTATATCATTTATTAATTACATTATGATTTAATTAAACATTTGATTAAACTTATGATTAATAATACTTTTATTATTAATGAAAAATACTTATGGTAAGTATTAAACTTATTTTATGAGATTATTATAATAAGACTTATAATAAAGATTAATCAAT
Source organism: Rutidosis leptorrhynchoides (assembly GCF_046630445.1). NCBI lineage: Eukaryota > Viridiplantae > Streptophyta > Magnoliopsida > Asterales > Asteraceae > Rutidosis > Rutidosis leptorrhynchoides. The sequence continues at coordinate 403,037,182 of NC_092336.1, read as the reverse complement.
TATTTAATTATTATAAGGCTTAGTTATTATTTAATTATAATTTATTTATTAAATACTTATGATTTAATAATTATAATTAAATACTTATGATATGATTAATAATTCATTATTAATTAATAATAATTATGATATGATTAAAAATTTATTATTAATTAATAATACTTATATTATGATTAATATTTAATTAATTAATTAAATACTTATGTTATATTAATTATATCATTTAAACTTATGTTAACTTATTAAATCAATTTAATTTAATTAAACTTATGATATGACATTATTATACATATATGACTTTAAATAACATTATAACTTATATTATTAATATAATATACACTTTAAAATTAAATGTTGACTATGTTTGACCAAGGTTGACTTTTAAGTTGACTTTCGGTTGATTTTGACTTTCAGTTGACTTTTGTTGACTTTCTAATTAAGGAAACTTTCCAAAGTTAAAAACTTTCTAAAAATAGAAACCTTCTAATTATAGAAACTTTCCTAATATAGTAACTTAATAAATATGGAAACTTTTCAAAAATAGAAACTTTCCAAAAATAGAAACTTTCCAAAAATGAAAACCTGCTAAAAATAGAAACTTTCTAAAAATAGAAAGTACGTGTTATATGCTGTCCTGATTAAACCGAAACATACTAAGTGTTGTTCTATGTTTACTTGCGACAAGTACTATAGCTATCATACTAAGACTTGGCCTAAGTTAGTTATTTATATCAACCTGCTTTATTTATAGGTCGACGTTGTGACCATTCTTGATCACTTTACTTCGTGCTGTTCACATTTCTCTGTTACTACTTCGTTTACGTTAAGGTGAGCTATAGTCCCGCTTTTCATACTATTTTAAAGTATTTTGAGATGTGATTACATGCATTTTGTTTTACGTTTAGACACAAGTGGCAATTAAATTGAAATTATTTATTATGAGTTGAACGAAAATATTCCCTAGCCTGGTAACTGTAATCACTGGTTTCTACTGGTGAACGTGAATTCTATGGATAGATCTATCGGGCTTGACAGCCCCATTTCGAGCTAGTCAAGCTAGCAATTTATAATCGGAATGTATTAGTACTTCGTAATTATTTAAAGATACACCCGTTCAGTGTATATATTGTGTTTGGTAAGGGTATGGAAATGGTTAAGTGGTTACCAGGTGACTCATTGATAATAGAATAATAGTTTAATGTTTTCTAATATTTTTAAATCTTGTGGTCTAAAGTTTATTCGTTTATTTAAACCTATAATTCACTCAACATTTTTGTGACACCCCGTACTAAATCATCATGTACGGACCATCAACAACAGGATCATTACAAGGTCTAACACTATATGCGTTTTCAAAACAAGTTTGCATTCATGATAAAAGGTGACGTCATAACCAACGTAAAATGTTTTACATCAAAAGTATGCTTCTATGAACGGAAGCAAAGATAATAGTACGTGACCCTTAGGTCGTTACAAATCATAGTAAATCATAGTTCAAAAGTAATAAAGTTTATGAATGCAAGATAAGCGTTCATGCGGTGACATCTCTAAAGCAGCGGGTGTCTACAGCAAGACTAGTACAACAACGGAAGCTAGCAACCTTAAGCACCTGAGAAAAACATGTTTAAAAACGTCAACACAAAGGTTGGTGAGCTATAGTTTAAGTATAACAATATGTAAGGTAGGCCACGAGATTTCAGTGCTACAAAGAGCGTTTCAAAACAGTATGATAAAGTATATGTTTAACCGTGGGCACTTGGTAACTAACTTAACGTTTATAACCCCCTGAAAGTACACTTGGCGAGTACGTATGTTTATGAAGTATTAAACACTCGTTAAATGCTAGCGCGACTAGCCCGAGTGGGGATGTCAAACCCTATGGATCCATATCTAAGATTCGCGTTCACCGGTTCAAAAACCAATGACTAAACGTTACCGAGCTAAAGGGAATGTTTATGCCGTTGTATAACCCACACATATATAAGTTTATGTACTCGTTCCTAGTATGTAAAACGTAAAATGCGCATGTATTCTCAGTTCCCAAAATAGTTAAAGTAAAAAGGGAATGCTATAACTCACAGTGGTAAAGTAGTGGTAAAGTCGAGTCGGGAAATAAGCAAGTACGTAGGTTCGGAAAGTCCTCAACCTAAGTCAAATAGTACTAAGTCAGTAAATTGCCCCAATAGGTTTAAATGTATGAAAATTAGGTCTTAAAGGTCATCATCATTCATCATCTAACAAAAGGCGTAAAGTAAGTTTCATTCTAGAAAAGAGTTTAAAACAAAGGCTAACTTGGATCAGTCACCACGGCCTCTATACCTACTGAAATAAGGTGAGACCAGTTGCCATGGCTCCGTATATGAATCCTTTAGTTGGGGTAAAAATTCCAGAAGCAAACTCGTCTTTGTTTGACTGTGGCGACGGTCTAAGTGCGAGTAGGTCAGAATTTTTAGCACAACGTTAAAAGGACATAGTGACGATCGGAAGGCCATAAACCTAAACCGTATCTCGGATTAAGATGAGTCCTAAATGAAAAGTTATATACTCGAATAGAGATATCTGAAAATCATCTTTAAAGTAGCCCAGGTAGTACTAATTAGACCCAGAAACAGTAAAACGGTATGTTCTGGTGGGTTTTTGGTGCTCGATGCTTATCACGGTTCTCATCCTTGATGCATATAGCTTCAAGTGTACAACTCATTGATGTGTTTGCATCATCTTAACCAAGGTTTCACCATCATAACACTTGTGTAAGTCTAATACATGTAGCACAACTCAATTAAGTGTTGTATGTAGTTTTGATGAACCAAAGTTACATCAAAGTCTTAGATTTAACACATACATGAACTATAAAAGTAATATTGAATTACAAACTTGAAAGTAAACTAACTAATCAAGATCTTAAGATGTAGAACATAGTTCTTAGTTAGATCTTGAAGATCCAAGACCCAAAGGTCTAGATCTAAAGTTATTAAGTTAAATCCTAAGTAATAATACTTGAATCTTTACTTTAATGAAACCATAAGTTACAAAACTTAGATTTTCATCTTGTAAAGTGTATGTAAGCTTACAAGCTCTTGTTAATGACAAAATAAATAGACCATAAGCTATAGAACTTATATCCATCACAAGTACATGAAGTTATAACTAAAGAGTTACACTTCCATGTTCTTGAACTTTCAAGTTAAGTTTTGTTCAAGAAAAATGAGATCAAGATTAACTAGTAATACTTGACCAAATCACAACTTTAAAGTATATAAAATGAAGAAATAATCTAAATAAACAAGTAACTAGTTCATTGTTGTTCATACTTTAAAGATTCAAGCCCAAGTCTTGATCTTTAAGAATGTAAACTTTTAAGTTTACAACATGAATTACAAGTATGACTTACAACACATGAACTTACAATCTTTTAAAAAATTAGATGTAGAACATAAACTAGAGAGTTTAGCTCTTGTGTGTTCTTGTAAATACAAGATAATATGAAGAACAAACTAAAGAGTTTGGTTCTTAGTAACAAGTAAGTAACTACAACAACAAAGTAAGTAACTAATAAACAAGAACAAGTAATAAAACAACAATCAAGGATGATGATGATGATGATGATGATGATGATGATGATGATGAGTGTGCATGCTTCAGTTTTTACAAGAGAAAAGAAGGAGAAAAAGCTCAAGTTACTTACAAGAATTAGAGAGAAAAAGAGAGAAAGAAATGAGAGAAAATTACAAGTAAAAGTGTGTGTGTGAAATATGAATGAAACTAGTAGATATGTTAACAAATTTTGAACGCAAAACCACTCCCCCATGCTACAAAAGCTGACGGCTTTGGGAAGGGAAGGAGGAAGAGGAGTGTCCACAAGTTAATCTCATGTAATAGGCTTAAAAGTTGGTTATTATGGGGTGTTTGCATGGGAAAGAATAAGTAACAAGATTCCTTACAAGTTAATCTATCTAGTTGTAACTTAATGTCATACTTACATAAAAGATGGGCCAACTAATCCATTTATGGGTGTAGGGTGGGCTTCTAAACCCATGTACAATTATAAAGCCCAAGTATTTATGTAGGTAACAAGTTAAATAAATAAGCCCAAGTCCAAATAAATAATAATCCAATAGAAGCCCAAGTAATTAACTAGTAAGTTTAGTTAATTAAAATGATTAATAAAACTTAATCATGAATGTAAATAATATTCAAAAATATTATTCGTGTAATGTACGTGTGTCACAAAGACGTTTCGGGCATTTAAAGTCAAGTATAGTAACAAGTAAATGTAATAAAATACATTCATTTTAACACAAGTATTAATAATAATAATTATTAATAAATAAACGTTGGAAAATCCAGGGTCGTTACATTACCCACCTGTTAAAGAAAATTTCGTCCCGAAATTTTAAGCTGAGGTAGATGGAGGAGTCAGGAAAAGGTGAGGATACTTCTGCATCATTTGATCCTCTCTTTCCAAAGTAAACTCAGGTCCTCGTTTGGCATTCCATCATACTCGGACGATCGGAATCATGTTGTGTTTCAAAGTTTTGACCTCACGGTCCATAATCTCGACAGGTTCTTCCACGAAGTGGAGTTTGTCATCAATTGTAAGTTCTTCAAGTGGTATGATGAGTTCGGGTGCAGCAAGACACTTCTTCAAGTTTGACACGTGGAAGGTAGGATGAACTGAGCTCAATTGAGTTGGAAAATCCAAACGGTAAGCAACGGGTCCAACACGCTCCAAGATTTCAAAAGGACCAATGTATCGTGGGTTCAACTTTCCACGTTTTCCAAAATGAATGATAATGATAAAAACGAACATATATTTCATAGCATTATCCCTCAAGAAAGACAAGCTTTTAGTTGCAATTGTTCTATTTACAAGTATTATTCGTTTAAATAATAGAAGGTGAAGACAAAAGACAGATTTGACGAATTGAAGACGCAAACGACCAAAAAGCTCAAAAGTACAAAGTACAATCAAAGTGGTTCAAATTATTGGTAAGAAACGTCTCAAATTTACAAGAGTACAAGAAGCAAAACGCAAAATACAAGATATTAAATTGTACGCAAGGATGTTCGAAAATCCGGAACCGGGACCAGAGTCAACTCTCAACGCTCGACGCAACGGACTAAAAATTACAAGTCAACTATGCACATAAATATAATATAATATTTAAATAATTCTTAAAATTATTTATATATTATATTTATTTATTAAAACGTCAACAAGCTTGAAAACAAAAATATGTGAGCTGGTACCTACCTCCATGCGATCGCATGGCCTGTAGGCTTGTTTTCCATGCGATCGCATGGCCCACTTTTTGTGGCCACATGCCTATAAATTTCGCAGTTTTGAGCAACCTTTACACCATCTTTTTCTTCTCTTCTCTCAACGTATAAATAAATAAATATATATTATAATTTTAATTTTAATTTTAATTTTAATAATAAGGGTTTGTTAGCGAATGTTGTAAGGGTGTAAGTCGAAATTCTGTCCGTGTAACGCTACGCTATTTTTAATCATTGTAAGTTATGTTCAACTTTTTAATTTAATGTCTCGTAGCTAAGTTATTATTATGCTTATTTAAGACGAAGTAATCATGATGTTGGGCTAAATATTAAAATTGGGTAATTAGGCTTTGTACCATAATTGGGGTTTGGATAAAAGAACGACACTTGTGAAAATTAGACTATGGGCTATTAATGGGTTTTATATTAACTAAATGATACCTCGTTGATTTAATATATAGACTTATAATTTGACGTATTTATATATAACCACATACGCTTGACTGGGTACGGTGGGCGGGATATCTATAAATACCAATAATTGTTCATTTTACCAGACACGAAACTGGATTAATAGTTAATAGACTTGTTGAAACAGGGGTGGATTACATTCAAGGGTAATTGGTGTAATTGTTAACAAAGTAGTAAAACCTTGGACTACACGCAGTCGATAACCTGGTGTATTCATTAAACAAAGTATTAAGACCTTGTTACAATTCGAATCCCCAATTAGTTGGAATATTTGACTTCGGGAATAAGGATAATTTAACGAGGACACTCGCACTTTATATTTATGACTGATGGACTATTATGGACAAATCCGTATGGACATATCGAATAATACAAGACAAAGGACAATTAACCCATGGTAATAAAACTAAAATCAACACGTCAAACATCATGATTACGGAAGTTTAAATAAGCATAATTTATATATTTCATATTTAATTGCACTTTTAATTATCGCACTTTAATTTATTGTCATTTATCGTACCTTTTAATTATCGCAATTTTATTTTATCGCACTTTCATTATCGTTATTTACTTTATGCTTTAAATTAAGTTATTTTTAATATTTTACATTAGGTTTTAACTGCGACTTAAGTTTTAAAATCGACAAACCGGTTATTAAACGGTAAAAACCCCCTTTTTATAATAATAATATTACTTATATATATTTTTGTATTTTTACAAATATAGTTTTTAAAAATATAGCGTTAAGCTTGTTTAAAAGATCCCTGTGGAACGAACCGGACTTACTAAAAACTACACTACTGTACGATTAGGTACACTGCCTATAAGTGTTGTAGCAAGGTTTAGGTATATCCATTCTATAAATAAATAAATATCTTGTGTAAAATTGTATCGTATTTAATAGTATTTCCTTGTAAAAATTATAACTATTTTATACACCACCTTGCACACATCAAGTATTTTTGGCGCCGCTGTCAGGGAACTCTTGCTTAAACGCCGGAAGCGTAACGCTATATATATAAAAAAAAGATTTTATTAGCGTTTTATTAAGTTTTTATTAAAAATATACGTTTTTTTAAAAAAATATAAAAAATATATAAAAAGAAAAATAAAATATATATATATATATATTTAAGAGTTTGTTACATATATATATATATATATATATATATAATTATAAAGTTTCTTTATCTTTATTTTTAGTTTTAAGAATTAAGTTTTTATTTAATTTATATAAATATTTATTCATATTAAAAACAGAAAAAATATATATATATAAAAACACTCGAGGCCCGGTACTGTAGCAGCCCATAACCTGGCTCGAAACCCTAGCTCATGCGACCGCATGGGCCCGAAGGCAAAAGTCCATGCGATCGCATGAACATACCTGACACGCCACAGTTGACTGATTCCTGCATTAATTACGGAGTATTTATTATTATTATTATTATTATTATTATTATTCTAAATCCTAATTAGGGTTAGTTAATTAAATAATTAATTTAGTTTTTGTTTTAATTTTTAGTTTTTATTTATATTTTAAGTATTAATTAGTTTTAATAAATTATAAAATTAATACTTTTATAAAATAAATAATATAAAAATAATATTTTTTTTAAAAATTGTATTTTTACAACTTTAAGTATATTTTTATATTTTGTACCATTTTAATCGTTTATTCATAATATTTGTATTTTTCACTCGTATTTAGTTTTAAGACATAGTTTTTGCCATAGTTATTTTTATTTCTAGATTTTCAGGTTTTGCCGTAAAATCCCTTAAGTGCTTTTTCTTTATACTAAGATTTAAGTGCTTTAGAATTTTGCGACGCCGTTTTTAATATTTTAGTACCTTTTTAAGTTATTGCCATTTTGGGATATAGTATTTCTTTTAAGCTTTAATATTTTTAGACGTAACTTTTAATTCTTAGTTTTTAGTTCCTTTTTAAGTTTCGACGCGCTACTTCTTATTTTTATTTTTCGACGCCTATTATTTTTCGACCTTTTATTTTTCGACGTTTTTTCGACGCGCTCTTTTTCTTTCTTATTTCGCGACACTCTAGTTTTTAGGACTTAGATTTTTCTTCTATTTCTTCTCTAAAATTTCTTTAAATTTCAACGAAAAATTATTTTAAGCGGTTGAATTAATAGACATCCAAATTTTCTGCTTCGCAGTAATAGTTGGATTTGTTAGTGGCTGAGTTGTGAGCTTTCGATTTAAAGGGTTCTGGCTCCCTGCTGCATCTATTGGCTATTCGAAACGTGGGAAAAAGCAGAAAAGTCTATTAATTTGATAACTTATATAATTTTTATAACTAATAGGATATTCAGTGAATGCACCGAGCAAAACGTTCACCACCTTTTGTACGTTCACCACCTGTAACACGATCAAGATATCTAGCAAATATTGTCGCCGTTTATTTTTCTTTAGAATCTTCATCAAGTCGACCAAGTACTCCAATTCAAATTTCTGATAATCCATTTTTTGAACCTGACCTCATAATTGAGAATCCGGAGGATATTCAGAGACAATTCAGAGATCCTGAACCATTAATCTTTCCTCCGGAACCACCAATCATTCAAACAGAGATTGTCGAGGAACCAACCATTAAATCAGAATCCTATAGTGATTCAGATTCAACAAATTCAATCATGGAGAATCTGGAACCTCTAAGTATGGAAGATCGAATGAGAGCTAAACGCATTGGCCAAGGTCACGCAATTACTCAACCAGACATTAATGCGTCAGATTATGAAATCAAAGGACAAATCCTACACATGGTAACTAATCAATGCCAATTTAGTGGTGCACCGAAGGAAGATCCAAATGAACATCTTCGTACTTTTAATAGGATCTGTACTCTATTTAAAATTACAGAAGTTGAGGATGAATAGATATATCTCATGTTATTTCCCTGGACTTTAAAAAGAGAAGCCAAAGATTGGTTAGAATCGTTACCTGAAGGGGTGATTGATACATGGGATGTTTTAGTTGAAAAATTTCTTAAACAATTCTTTCCGACATCTAAAGCCGTGAGACTTCAAGGAGAAATTGTTACATTCACGCAAAAGCCAAATGAATCTTTATATGAAGCGTGGACAAGATTTGGAAAGTTATTAAGAGGATGTCCTCAACATGGTTTAGACACTTGTCAAATAGTACAAATATTCTACCAAGGATGCGACATCACTACAAGAAAAGACATAGATATAGCAGCTGGTGGTTCCATTATGAAGAAAACCGCAACTGATGCTTACAAAATTATTGATAACACTGCTTCCCACTCACATGAGTGGCATCAAAAAAAAGATATCGTTAGATCATCTAAAGCAGCTAGAGCGGATTCTAGCCATGACTTAGATTCCATTTCCGCAAAGATAGATGTTGTCGAGAGACGAATGGAAAAGATGACTAAGGATATACACTCAATACGAATTAGTTGTGAGCAGTGTGGAGGACCACATTTGACAAAAGATTGTCTTAGTATTGAACTAACAATGGAACAAAGAGAGAATGTTTCATACATAAACTAAAGGCCTGGAAATAATTATCAGAATAATTATCAACCGCCAAGACCAATTTACAATCAAAACCAGAATTATAACTGAAATGTTCCATACAACAACCAACAAGGTCCTAGTAATCAACAAGTATCCAACAATACTTACAATCAGCAAAGACATATTTTTCAAAACAAACCACTACAAACCGATGATAAAAAGCCAAATTTAGAAGATATGATGTCAAAGCTAGTTGAATCTCAAACTCAGTTTTTCACATCTCAGAAACAAACCAATGAACAAAATGCTCAAGCATTTAGAAATCAAGAAGCTTCGATTCAAAATTTGGAACAAGAAGTGAGCAACCTAGCAAGGTTGATAGGTGAAAGAAAACCGGGAAGTTTACCTAGTGATACAAATTCTAACCCCCAGAATGAAACAGCTAAAGCCATTACCACAAGAAGTGGTATTACACTTAAACCACCTGAAATACCTATAATTTCTGATGACACTATTCCTACTCCACAAGAACCACAACCTGAGCAAGATAAGGAAACAGAACCGGTAGTTGAAAAGGTTAATGAAGATAACACAGTTAAGGCTAAACCTTATGTTAAACCATACCAACCACCACTTCCTTACCCGAGTAAAATGAGAAAAGAAAGACTTGAAGCCGAGCAATCCAAATTCTTGGATATGTTTAAACAAATAAATGTAAATCTTCCTTTCATTGATGTAATTTCAAGAATGCGTAGATATGCTAAATTTCTGAAAGATCTAATCACAAATAGAAAGAAAATGGAAGAACTCTCGGCTGTTACTATGAATGCTAATTGTTCTGCAGTGCTATTGAATAAGATACCAGAAAAATTATCTGATCCAGAAAGTTTCACAATTCCATGTTTTCTGGGTAGTCTTAGTTCAATAGAAGCATTGGCAGACTTAGGTGCTAGTATAAATTTAATGCCGTATTCACTATACGCTAAACTAGACCTTGGAGAATTGAAACCAACACGAATAAGTATACAACTAGCCTATTGATCAGTAAAATATCCTAGAGGGATAATGGAAAACATGCTAGTTAAAGTTGGTACTTTAGTATTTCCAGTAGATTTTGTTATTCTGGACATGGAAGAAGATTCTCGAGTTCCTCTCATATTAGGAAGACCATTCTTAAACACGGCTAAGGCAATAATAGACGTGTTTGGTAAGAAACTGACCATAAGTATAGAGGACGAGAGTGTTACCTTTTCTGTTGATAGAGCCATGCAACAACCGCAATCTACAGATGATACATGCTATTATATTCAAACTATAGATTCACATGCAGAATTGTTAGAAGAATTTCCAGAATTACAAGGAACAGGAGAATGTTCTTTAGGAGAAGGAACTGAACTAATTGATGAAACTGAAATGTTAGCTACACTTATAGCTAATGGATATGAACCAACAACAGAAGAAATTCAAATCTTAAAAGAGGAAGACAGATATCGATATAAATCATCGATAGAAGAACCACCAACATTAGAGTTAAAGCCACTTCCAAACCATTTGGAATATGCTTATTTACATGGTGAATCTGAATTACCTGTAATAATATCGTCTTCTCTTACTGAAACTAAAAAATCTCAACTTATTTCTGTGTTAAAAGCTCATAAACCAGCTATTGCATGGAAGATTCATGACATTAAAGGAATAAGTCCTTCGTATTGCACACATAAAATCCTTATGGAAGAAGGTCATAAAACGTATGTGCAACGCCAACGAAGACTAAATCCGAATATGCAAGATGTTGTTAAGAAAGAAATTATTAAACTGCTTGATGCAGGTTTAATTTATCCAATTTCTGATAGTCCATGGGTAAGCTCAGTTCAATGCGTACCTAAGAAGGGTGGCATGACTGTCATCACAAATGAGAAAAATGAGATTATTCCTACTAGGACTGTAACAGGATAGTGTGTTTGTAATGATTATAGAAAATTAAATGACGCCACCAGAAAAGATCACTTTCCCTTACCTTTTATTGATCAAATGTTGGAAAGATTAGCCGGAAATAGTTACTATTGTTTTCTTGATGGATTTTACGGATATTTTTAAATTCAAATAGCACCCGAAGATCAAGAGAAAACCACATTCACGTGCCCTTATGGTACTTTTGCTTACAAACGCATGCCATTTGGACTTTGCAACGCCCCTGCAACCTTTCAAAGGTGCATGATGGCGATTTTTCACGACATGATAGAAGAATGCATGGAAGTTTTCATGGATGACTTTTTAGTCTTCGGTGATACATTTGAGTCATGTCTAGTTAATCTTGAACGAATGCTTATTAGATGCGAACAATCAAATCTAGTACTTAATTGGGAGAAATGCCATTTCATGGTTAAAGAAGGAATCGTTCTTGGTCATAAAATTTCAAAGGAAGGAATTGAAGTGGATAGAGCTAAAGTAGATGTAATTGCTAAACTTCCACATCCCACCAATGTTAGAGGAGTTAGGAGTTTTCTAGGGCATGCCGGTTTTTACCGACGTTTTATAAAAGATTTTTCTAAAATTGCCACTCCTATGAATAAACTCCTAGAAAAGGATGCTTCATTCATATTTTCAGATGAATGCATCAAATCTTTTAATATTCTTAAAGAAAAACTCACTAATGCGCCGATCATGATAACTCCAAATTGGAATCTACCGTTTGAACTTATGTGCGATGCAAGTAAGTTTGCAATGGGAGCCGTTTTAGGACAAAGGATTGAAAAATGATTTCAACCTATATATTATGCTAGTAAGACGTTACAAGGAGCATAAACGAATTACACAACTACTAAAAAAGAACTCCTTGCTATTGTCTTTGCTTTTGACAAATTTCGTTCATATCTCGTTCTAGCTAAAACGGTGGTCTATACTAACCATTCTGCTCTTAGATACCTATTTTCGAAATAAGATACTAAACCACGATTAATCCATTGGATCTTACTCTTACAAGAGTTCAATATTGAAATCCGAGATAAAAAGGGAGCAGAAAATCTTGCCGCTGATCATCTTTCTTGTCTTGAAAATCCTGAATTAGAAGTTCTGAATGAATCGGCCATACAGGACAACTTTCCTGATGAATATCTATTGAAGATAGATTATAATGAAATTCTATGGTTTGCAGACTATGCAAACTATTTAGTATGTGGATTCCTTGAAAAAGGATTATCGTACCAAAAATGAAAGAAATTCTTTAGTGATATAAAACACTATTTTTGTGAAGATCCACATTTGTTTAAAAGTTCTCCCGATGTAATAATACGTCGATGTGTATTCGGAAATGAAGCTAGTCAAATCTTAAACCATTATCACACAGGACCAACAGGAGGGCATTATGGGCCTCAGCTCACAGCAAGAAAAGTTTACGATGCTGGATTCTATTGGCCTACAATTTTCAAAGACGCACACCTTCTTTGCAAATCCTGTGATGCTTGTCAAAGGGCCGAAAAAATAAGTCAACGTGATGAAATGCCACAAAATGTCATTCAAGTATGTGAAGTATTTGACATTTGGGGTATTGACTTTATGGGTCCATTTCCAAAATCTCATAATAATCTATACATTCTCGTTGCCATTGATTATGTATCTAAATGGGCAGAAGCACAAGCTCTCCCGACTAACGATGCACGAGTTGTAGTCAACTTCTTAAAACGTGTTTTTGCTAGGTTTGGAACACCGAAAGCTTTAATAAGTGATCGGGGTACTCATTTTTGTAATAATCAACTTGAAAAAGTTCTCAAAAGATATGGAGTAACTCATAAAATCTCCACTGCATATCATCCACAAACAAGTGGACAAGTTGAAAATACCAATCGAGCTTTAAAACGTATTCTAGGGAAAACCGTAGGATCAAATCCGAAGGAATGGTCCATGAAATTGGAGGATGCACTCTGGGCTATTAGAACAGCCTACAAAACTCCAATTGGAACCACACCTTTCAAACTAGTTTACGGAAAAGCATGTCATCTTCGAGTAGAAGTTGAACACAAAGCATTTTGGGCTTTGAAGACATGTAATCTTGATTTACATGAAGCCGAACGTCTAAGATTAAGTCAACTAAACGAATTAGAAGAATTAAGACATGAAACATACGAAAATTCGTTAATCTATAAAGAAAGAACGAAGAAATGGCATGATAAAAGAATCAGAAGTTCAAAAGAATTTAAGGAAGGAGACAGAGTTCTTCTTTTTAATTCAAGATTCAAGCTATTTCCTGAAAAATTGAAATCAAGATGGTCTGGACCATTCATAGTCAAAAGAGTTTTCCTATACGGAACAATAGAGTTAATAAATTCAAATGGAATTGAATTTAAAGTTAATGGTCACAGAGTTAAACATTACATACATGGTCCGATAGAAGTTGACAATGAAGTTAATCACAATTTCAACACCACATCTAACTAAGTGTGGGGAGGTTTGAATCTTTTTAGGGTAATATGTATTTCTGTTAGAGTTAAATATTCTGTTTTCATGTAGTTCTCGAGAATGGAATCCGAATGGTCTTTCCCTAGCAGACCCTAAAGAACTAGTCTTCTCCCCCCATTCTGAATTTTAATTTTTTTTAGGTTTTACGAGATGAATAATTCCTGTGAACTAAACCATGGTCTAATGCTACACGCTTTGATCACTAAACGTAATAATGACACACTCCTGAGTGACCTGGTATCAGAAATAAGAGCCAAATTGGACGGAGTAAGAAAAGAACTCAGAAACGATCATAATAAGTTACTTTTTGGTAAAGGAAAATCAAAATCCGCAGCGAAAAGAAGAGCACGACACCTTGAAAGATGTCACAAATGCGGAAAATGGTCACACGAAGGAAAATTCTCGACGAATCAGACATATTCCAATACCGAGTTCGTTACTTTATGCAGAGAAGGATCGTTCATATGTTTAGAAGAAAAAACGTTGAATGCTCGAGGTTACGCCTATGTAGCTATGGAAAACCAATTAGTTCGACTATCCTATGAGTGGGCTAAAGCAGGTCACTGAGAATTCTATCTCACAGGTAAGTATGTACAGTTTTTATTTTATTGCTTTTAACCTTTTGATAATAAACACTAAATCGTTCGCTATAAAGTATTAAATTAGTATTCAATAAAATTAGGTATGCGTAACCGAAATTATTGATATCATACAAAAATTTATTACATTACTGCGAAATTTACCGTTTATTCTTAAGGTATAAATATCTTTAATCAATCAACCCAAAATATTTCAAAAATTCGTCAGGAGTAAAACTAGGTAATATAGCCGAAATTACTTTACCGAAAAGAGGGGCGTATATTTTTGATAATATTTGATTGATTAAAGTGGGATAAAAGACCAAAAAGATTTTTAATTTTTAAGTTTACTATGTTTTTAAATTTAATATATAAATATTTAATTAATATTGTAAAACTTTTAAAATCAATATATTTAAGTTTGTAAATATTTGAAAAAAAATTATGTTTTTAATATAAGTTTGTATGTATTAAAACAAAATTATAATATAAATTTGGTGTGAATTTTTAAAATTTTAATAATATGAATTTTTAATTTTATGCATTTAAGTTTGGTGTGAATTTAAAAACAAAAATTTACTTTATTTCGTTAAGTTAAAAATGTGATTTTTAAAATTCGTCGTGAGTTGAAAACTAGGTCGTTGAACCGAAATTGCTCTACCCAAGGGAGGGACGAGAACTTTTATTATCATTATTTTTAATCTTATTGAATTAAAGTATGCCAAAAATATTTAAAAAACCCAAAAATCTTTGCTTTTAAAACAACCGCGTTTAAAAATGACAAAATTTTAAAATTTTGTTGAGGGACGGACTAGGACAACGATCCGAAACGCCCTCCTCCTAAAAATAAACAAAATTTTAATTAATTATTTGTTTTATTAGTATAAGGTTTTTATAAAAAAAAAAAAAAAAAAAAAAAATTGGCCTTCAGGGATTTGGCCTTCAGGACCATGCGATCGCATGGAGCTGAAAAATTGGCTAGGATCAAAAAGAAGTCGGGTTCTGCTTCTGTCTCCCACAACACACACACATACATACGAGCACATCTCCAAAATCCACTCTAAAATCATCAAATTTTCATCAAAATCAACCAAATTTCTCGCTACAATCCGCTCTAAACATGAATTTGATAAGGAGTTTATCAAAAAGGGTAACAATTTCATCCCTAAACCTCTTTAAATTTGATTTTTAGTGTTCTTAAGCTATATTTTTTCTAATTTGATTTTGTTAATTTCTAGTGTAATTAGAGTTAAATTGTTAGTATTTTATGCATGTATAACCTAGATTGATGCTATTTAACATGATTTGAAGCCAAAAACTTCAAAATTTTTAGAAATCTAGGGTTTGTGTTCTTGAGCAATTTGGGGCTTTTTGATATAAACAGGTTATGGTCGATTTTTGTCATGAATTATTGCTAAATTAAGTAGTGTAACATGTTTAGGTAGCTAAATGATCCAAACTTTGATCCTAAACATGATTTTTGAGAATTAAAGTGGACTTTTTAAGTCCAAAATTCATGAACTTGATTAATTTGATATAATTGCCATTTGAGACTTGTTTAATTGCTAGTAATGACTATTTTGACGTGTTATTTAAGTTAAATGCTTATGAACTTTGTATACATTTTCATATATGCTTATTTGAAAAAGTGTAGAATTGTTAAAATTATGAAAATGTGTATAAGCTTAATTTTGATTTAACATGTTATTGTAATTGTGTTAATTTGTTATTTTGCTAACACTAATGCATATTTGGATGCACAAATTTTGTGTTTAATGTGTTTTGCAGAGATTTACTAATACTGAAACTGGAGGTTCATCATCATCATCTAGACGACCTGCTCCTGAACCTGAACCAGAAATGCAATATGAACCTGAACCGGAGCAACAACAGGAACCACAACAACAGCGTGATCAACACGTACCTTATTATGATCTGCTACAATTTGTTGATGCCTTCATAGTATTTCCGATACATCCACCAGTAGAATACCCAACGATTCCTGAACACACGTTGCATCCTAATCTGAGATTCGATAGAAGCTAGAGGGATTACCTGGCATATCAAAGTAACAAATTCAAACTAATACCGAAAAATGTAGAAGTGCCAAGAGTAATCGATTGGGATCCTTTGGAAAGGGTCCAACTAGCTAACTCAGTTAGGGAGCATCTGATTCAAAGGTATGGTAGTTCTTCTTTTACCGATTGGGAACGTCTATTTACCATTCGTAGGCCTGTATATAAGGAATGGTGTGTTGAGCTGATGAGTACTATAGCGTTAAATGTAGATGTAGATAGATTAGATGATAGAAGTTTTCTTAGGTTTATACTTGGCCGTAGGATGTACAGGATGTCCATGCTGGACATGGCCAGGGCATTACAGATTTACACTCCTAGTGAATTGCTACTACCCGATTGTATGAATTTGATTTATCGTGGTGAAAGGGTAGATAGGAATTTTGACGCGAACGCCGTCTGGAGGCGTATGTCAAACTATAATGTTTTTACACTAGGAGGAAAACACTCCTACTTACATATTAACAAAGCCGAGCTTCATATAATTCATAGATTTTTGGCTAACTCGATTACACAGAGAGGTCACAACAAGGAGAAAATGACCTTACATGATTTATTTTACCTAAAGTGTATTCGAGACCCAAGAAGCTTTGTTAATATCCCCTACTGTGTTGGTTTTTATTTGTATAAGATGGTGGAAGGAATACAGGAAGGGGGAATAATAGGAGGAGGTATTTTTGTTACTCTCATTGGAGAGTATTTAGGTGTAGATAGGGACCAAGGGGGTCCACTTTTGGAATGTAGGGAACAGGTTGAGCCTTTAGGATTAAAGGTCTATCAGGATGCTAAGGTATTAAAGAGCAGACGCAACCAGCCAGTACCCTATGAAGGTAGTCATCCTCAGGTAGAGAGAGTTTCAGATGAGGAAATGGAGGAAGCAGATGACATTAGGGATGTCATTAGGGATGCTATGACTGACGTCTACCAGCGTGTGGATGAGGTAGATATGATAAACGTGGAGAGATTTCGTCGGATGGAGCAGTGGCAAGCCCGGAATGATTACGAGCATTCCAGGTAACGACAGCATGATAGATGGGACTATCATCAGCGTCTGATTATGAGCCGGCTGTCACCTCAGGATCACTACGTCCCAACCCTACCCGCTTACTATCCTCCACACCAGCCCGAGATAAGACCACCATATACTCTCTACAACCCTAACCAGGCCTACCAGTACACCTATCACCAACCATGGAACCCGAACGATGACATGAACTGGAACCCCTATCCAGATTGATATAGTTCCTGTTGGTGATTTCTATGATTTTTATCTTTTTATGATTTTTATTTATGTTTAAACATATGATATTGTGATACATTAATGTATTGTTTAATATTTTTATTATTTTGTACTAATATTTCATATTTGATTTGAAAGTGTGATTTAAAGTCCCATTTTAAATTACCATGCATGTTTATATTTGTATTGTATGTATTTTATTTCATATACACAACAGGGTAAAACAGCGCATTTTCAAAGACTGACATTAAGTTCAGCAAAAGCTACTGATTTTGACGACAAAACGAAAAACAAATGTGATGTAACAACAAGACGGAATGAACAAATGATGTGCACCATTTATCATTCAGCAAACAAACGCCAATATGTTTGGAAACTTTGGTAAAATTTAATCATTTTTCTACGCTAATCACCCTCAATAATTTAAATTATTACTGATTTCTTGCAAATGAGGGCATTGCAAGATCTTAAGTGTGGGAAGGGGTTAAATTCTTTCGGATTTTTAAAAAATTTTAAATTTAAACACTTGGTTACCATTAAAAAATACTAGTAACGCAGTAGTTGTATTAGAATCTAGTGCTCTCTGATAATAAAGAACAGCCCTAGTCTTATATAATGACTACCCAATTCTAGTAAAATTTTTTAAAATTTTCAATTAAATGAACTCAAAATAATGTTTATACATATTTATGAACGATAAAACTAGGTGTTAATACCGAAATTATTGTAACCTCAGAAAGGACATAAATTGAGAAACAACCCAAAATGTTAGAATTCATTTAAAATGGAATAGAGGACAATAAAAAGGCAAAGAAAGGAAAATAAAAGCCAAGTGTGGGAAAAATTACCAAGTTATTTAAAACATATATCACATATTTTTGTACAAATAACTGAAGATACTTTTGTTTTGGACAAAATTAACCGTTTTACCCAATTTCTTGTAATATATTTGAAAGAAAGATGGATCTACACGATGAATCAATTCCATCATTAAAAGGAAGTAAAGTCTTCCGAAAAAGAAACGCGCTTCTTGATTTAGGTCAGTAAGTTGTGAGCAGCTGTAGGTTAACGAAAAATCTAGAAAAGTCATCTCTAAAATCAGCAGGAAATCCACGGACCTCAGCATCAAACAGGGTCGCCAAGTGGTCAGACTTATCCTAACCATGAGAGGATCTGTCTCGTAAAATGGGGAGGGCGCCGTGCAAATTAGCTTGATAAGACTAATAAATCAGACCCCCAGAAAGGATAATCTCCTTAAAGATTAAAAATCAGCTTTTAAGCATGATATTACTCAATCTTTGAGATTGACTTTAAAGATTGAGAATTACAAACTCATGGAATTCAATGATATCTAAACTCGAGCTTGAAAAAATATTTTGATCAAAATTACAAACCGATTTGTTTTCTGAAAAACCTATTTTCAATGTGTTCATTACCATTGAACGTAAAATCCTAAGAATTCACCTGGAATTCATTAGGTCACCTGAACCAAATCGGGTATCAACTGTAAGAACGGTGGTTGCATAGCATGGTCAAAGACAGGACCTTGTGCCAGACCGAAAAACTAAAGGGTGAGCTTTACTATTACTCCTACAAAGGATAGTAATTGCATCCGACACGTTATAGACCATAATTAAAAGCATGTCAGGGGACATTGCTTCAACAGATGCATGTTCAACGCTTTCCTTTATAACCGGACGGTAGTTTACCGAAAGTTAATATACGGAGCAAGTATACTGGACGTGTTGCTTTCCTAATACAAGGTTAGCAAGTGGGTGACACAAAACCGCAAGTTTTAAGCTAAAATTTTCAAATATAAAACCCACCAAACCTACAAAAAGATTTTGCAAACACCGATGAAGGGTTATTCCGGAAAACTTATCTAGGGTAAAAGCTAGATTTAATTTTCAAAAGATCAAATGTTTTCATAAAGATCCAATTTCCTAAAGGATCCAAATTTTTATAGTCATGTGGGACTGTAAACCACATCGTTACTATCATTGTTCATACCGCCGTATAGAAATCACTAATGTACAAAGTGTGAAGAATAAAGAAGTGATTCTAGTATTTTTATTTCAAGATTATATTGCTTGAGGACAAGCAACGCTCAAGTGTGGGAATATTTGATAATGCTAAAAACGAACATATATTTCATAGCATTATCCCTCAAGAAAGACAAGCTTTAGTTGCAATTGTTCTATTTACAAGTAATATTCGTTTAAATAATAGAAGGTGAAGACAAAAGACAGATTCGACGAATTGAAGACGCAAACGACCAAAAAGCTCAAAAGTACAAAGTACAATCAAAGTGGTTCAAATTATTGGTGAGAAACGTCTCAAAATTACAAGAGTACAAGAAGCAAAACGCAAAATACAAGATATTAAATTGTACGCAAGGACGTTTGAAAATCCGGAACCGGGACCAGAGTCAACTCTCAACGCTCGAAGCAACGGACTAAAAATTACAAGTCAACTATGCACATAAATATAATATAATATTTAAATAATTCTTAAAATTATTTATATATTATATTTATTTATTAAAACGTCGACAAGCTTAAAAACAAAAATATGTGAGCTGGTACCTACCTCCATGCGATCGCATGGCCTGTAGGCTTGTTTTCCATGCGATCGCATGGGCCACTTTTTGTGGCCACATGCCTATAAATTTCGCAGTTTTGAGCAACCTTTACACCATCTTTTTCTTCTCTTCTCTCAACGTATAAATAAATAAATATATATTATAATTTTAATTTTAATTTTAATTTTAATAATAAGGGTATGTTAGCGAATGTTGTAAGGGTGTAAGTCGAAATTCTGTCCATGTAACGCTACGCTATTTTTAATCATTGTAAGTTATGTTCAACCTTTTTAATTTAATGTCTCGTAGCTAAGTTATTATTATGCTTATTTAAGACGAAGTAATCATGATGTTGGGCTAAATATTAAAATTGGGTAATTGGGCTTTGTACCATAATTGGGGTTTGGATAAAAGAACGACACTTGTGAAAATTAGACTATGGGCTATTAATGGGTTTTATATTAACTAAATGATACCTCGTTGATTTAATATATAGACTTATAATTTGACGTATTTATATATAACCACATACGCTTGACTAGGTACGGTGGGCGGGATATCTATAAATACCAATAATTATTCATTTTACCGGACACGGAACTGGATTAATAGTTAATAGACTTGTTGAAACAGGGGTGGATAACATTCAAGGGTAATTGGTGTAATTGTTAACAAAGTAGTAAAACCTTGGACTACACGCAGTCGATAACTTGGTGTATTCATTAAACAAAGTATTAAGACCTTGTTACAATTCGAATCCCCAATTAGTTGGAATATTTGACTTCGGGAATAAGGATAATTTAACGAGGACACTCGCACTTTCTATTTATGACTGATGGACTATTATGGAAAAATCCGTATGGACATATCGAATAATCCAGGACAAAGGACAATTAACCCATGGTAATAAAACTAAAATCAACACGTCAAACATCATGATCAAGGAAGTTTAAATAAGCATAATTTATATATTTCATATTTAATTGCACTTTTAATTATCGCACTTTAATTTATTGTCATTTATCGTACCTTTTAATTATCGCAATTTTATTTTGTCGCACTTTCATTATCGTTATTTACTTTATGCTTTAAATTAAGTTATTTTTAATATTTTACATTAGGTTTTAACTGCGACTTAAGTTTTAAAATCGACAAACCGGTCATTAAATGGTAAAAACCCCCCTTTTTATAATAATAATAATATTGCTTATATATATTTTTGTATTTTTACAAATATAGTTTTTAAAAATATAGCGTTAAGCTTGTTTAAAAGATCCCTGTGGAACGAACCGGACTTACTAAAAACTACACTACTGTACGATTAGGTACACTGCCTATAAGTGTTGTTAGCAACATTTAGGTATATCTATTCTATAAATAAATAAATATCTTGTGTAAAATTGTATCGTATTTAATAGTATTTCCTTGTAAAAATTATAACTATTTTATACACCACCTCGCACACATCAACGAATCATACCTTTCCAAGGTGCAACCTTCAACATTACACGGTCACCCACGTTGAATTCAAAGTCTTTATGTTTAAGATCAGCATAACTCTTTTGACGATCGTGGGCAGTCTTAAGTCTAGCTTGAATCTGAGCAATCTTCTCCGTTGTTTCATGGACTACCTCGGGTCCGGTGATTTGCTTTTCGCCTACTTCGGCCCAACAAATAGGAGATCGGCACTTGCGGCCATACAGGCCTTAATGCTCTAGTGATAACTGTTGTTGTACGAGAATTCGGCTAACGACAAATGCCTTTCCCAGGCCTTTACGAAATCAATGACACATGCACGCAACATGTCCTTCAAGGTCTGAATCGTTCATTTACTTTGCCCGTCGGTCTGTGGATGATAAGCAGTACTCATGTCGAGACGGGTTCCCATGGCTTCTTGTAAGGAACGCCAAAATCTGAAAGCAAAACGGGGATCGCGATCTGATATGATCAATAAAGGTACACCATGACGAGATACAACCTCTTTGATGTACAATTGAGCAAGTCTCTCCATCGTATCCGTTTCCTTCATAGCCAAGAAATGTGCAGATTTGGTAAGACGATCAACGATAACCCAGATGATATCGTATCCGCCCACCGTCCTTGGTAGCTTGGTGATGAAATCCATTGTGATCTTTTCCCACTTCCATTACGGAATTTCCGGTTGTTAAAGCAATCCAGAGGGTCTTTGATGCTCGGCCTTGACTTTCAAGCAAGTCAAACACTTACCAACATAAGTTGCAACGTCTTTCTTAAGATTCGGCCACCAATACCATTCTTTAAGGTCGTGGTACATTTTTCCTGCTCTGGGATGAATCGAATATCTCGACTTGTGTGCTTCATCAAGTATGAGGTTCCGTAGATCTCCATAACGTGGTACCCAAATTCTTCCGGCAAAACATCGGAGTCCAGACTCCCTAACCTCGAATCGAGAGACAAGTATGTTCAAGTGTTCATGAGATATATTCTTCTCTTTGAGAACCTCATCTTGGGCTACTCGGATCTGACTGTTGAGATTCGAATGGATGGTGATGTTCAGAGCACTAACACGAAGAGGTGACGTCCTCTCCTTTCGGCTTAAAGCGTCAGCTACAACATTTGCCTTACCAGGATGATAACGAAGTTCACATTCATAGTCTTTTAGTGACTCAATCAATCGACGCTTTCTCATATTTAGTTGCTTCTGATCGAAGATGTGTTGGAGGCTCTTGTGGTCGGTGAAGATAGTACTCTTAGTTCCATAAAAATAGTGTAACCACAATTTGAGCGCAAAGACAACGACTCCAAGTTCGAGATCGTGGGTAGTGTAGTTCCGTTCATGAATCTTCAGTTGTCGGGAGGCATAAGCGATAACCTTTGATCTTTGCATCAGTACACAACCAAAACTACTTTTTGATGCATCACAATAAACGACAAAATCGTCACTGCCTTCAGGAAGTGATAAGATAGGTGCGGTGGTTAACTTCTTCTTCAAAGTTTGGAATGCTGATTTGTGTGCGGGTTCCCAAATGAACTTCTTGCCCTTGTGAGTCAGCGCGGTCAAAGGACGCGCAATCACAGAGAAACCTTCAATGAACCTTCGGTAGTAACCGGCGAGACCTAGAAATTGGCAAATATGCGTCGGAGTAGTGGGGGTTTCCTACTTGATGATAGCTTCAATCTTGGCGGGATCAACTTTGATACCCTGGTCGCTCACAACATGACCCAGAAACTGGACTTTCTTCAACCAAAATTCACACTTGGAGAATTTCGCATAAAGTTGCTCTTGTCTCAAGAGTTCAAGTACTTGTCGGAGGTGTTGCTCATGCTCTTCTTCGCTCTTAGAGTAGATGAGGATATCATCTATGAAGACGATAATGAACTTATCCAGGTATGGCTTGCAGACACGATTCATGAGGTCCATAAATATGGCAGGTGCATTGGTTAAACCGAATGGCATTATGAGGAACTCATAATGACCATAATGAGTTCTGAATGCAGTCTTCATCACATCACTCTCCTTCACCCTCAAATGGAGATAACCGGATCGCAAATCAATCTTGGAGTAAACGCTCGATCCTTGAAGTTGATCAAAAAGATCGTCAATGCGGGGAAGAGGATACCGATTCTTGATCGTTAATTTGTTGAGTTCACGATAGTCGATACACATACGGAAGGATCCATCCTTCTTTTTCACAAACAACACAGGTGCGCCCCAAGGTGAGAAACTTAGTTGGATAAATCCTCGATCTAGCAGCTCTTGTAGTTGACTCTGTAATTCTTGCATCTCGAAAGGTGCGAGTCTATAAGGTGTGCGAGCTACAGGTGCAGCTCCTGGTACTAAGTCGATCTGAAACTCTACTGCTCTGGGCGGCAGTAATCCAGGCAATTCTTCAAGGAAGACATCGGAAAATTCGTTCACAATTCGAACATCGTTCACGCTCTTCACCTCAGTTTCTACCGTTTTCACATGCGCTAGGACAGCAAGACGTCCCTTCTTCATAATATTTTGCGCTTTCACACAACTAATGAGGTTCAACTTCGAGGTACATCTCTCTCCGTAAATAACCAGTGGCTCACCATCTCCGTGTGGTATACGAAGTGTTTTATCTCCACAGATAATGTCAGCCTTTATCTTGGTCAACCAATCCATACCGACGATCATGTCAAAACTTCCCAATTTGATAGGTATCAAGTCAATCTTGAAATCTACACCAGCTATGTTGATAATAGCTCCTCGACTAATATGGTCAACTATCTCAAGTTTTCCATTGGCTACCTCTACAAGCATACTCTCCTTTAACGGGACTAACGACCAATTAATCTTATCGCAAAAGTGTCTACCTACATAACTTCTATCGGCACCAGTATCAAATAAGACAGAAGCTAATAGATTGTTGATAGTGAATATATCTGTCACCAAGTCGGGATTCTCGTGGGCGTCCCTTGCATTAACGTTGAAAGCTCTACCACGGGGTGGTCCGCCGTCTTTTCTTTTATTGGGGCACGCATTTCTGAAATGGCCCGTTTGTCCGCATTCGTAGCACTTTTTCGGTCCATTGGGGTTTGGCTTCCCAGTCATGGTGGTGACCTTGCAGTCTTTACCGATATGCCCAGTCCGTTGGCACTTTTCACAAACAACATTACAATACCCAGTATGGTTCTTGTAGCACCGCTTGCATTGTGCTAAGGTTCCCTTGTAGTTGGGGTTTGAGTTGGTGTTCGGATTGGGGTTTCCACCGTTGTTGTTTCCTTTGAAATCCTTATGTCATTTTGTCGGGTTTTGATCATAGGTCCTTCCCCTATTGTTATCCCATTTGCACTTATCACTACTACCCGCTTCAGACTAAGCTTTCTCCGGTTCATCGATGATAATTTGGTTCATTAAAGTATGCACCATGCGCATCGCTTCTGGGACATTGGGTGGCTTGGACGAGGTGACGTTTCCCTTAATGGACTTAGGAAGTCCCCACAAATATCTCTCCATACGCTTGAATTCCGGGGTGACCATCGTAGGAAACATCAGGGTTAGTTCCAAATATCTACGATTGTACCCGTCGAGGTCGTTCCCTAAAACCTTCAACTGCATAAACTCAATCTCCATCTTCTGGATCTCGGTCCTAGGGCAATATTCCTCAATCAGGGCCCATTTGAATTCCTCCCATGGGGTAGCAAATGCCTCATTAATACCTTTTGCTTGAGCCAACGTGTTCCACCACGTTAGTGTGCCATCAGACAGAGTGCATGAAGCAAACTTGGTTTTATTCGCTTCCGAGCAGTTACTAACTCGAAATACGGATTCTAATTTTTCAAACCATCTAGTAAGACCAACCGGCCCCTCTGTTCCACTGAAGTTGTGGGGTTTGCAGCTTTGTAACTCTTTGTACGTGTACCCATTACGAATGGGTTGAATAACCGATGGCGGTGGCGGTGGCGGTGGAGCTTGGGGTTGCATTTCCGCAATGGCTGCGGCTACCCTTTCGGTAATCATCTCCTCGATTTGGGCTGCGGTAGGTGTTGATATTGATCGTCCGTTGGCCATGGTGTTTTAAACAAAAATTTTGACTCAAGTCAAAATCCAGTATTCAAATAGTAATAATACAGTATATGGTAACCAACATGGAATCAACACATCACATGTTTATTAAGTAATACAACCAGGTACAAATACCATAGAGTAATGTAAATAGAACACCGTGCAAGAATTAAATAATGCAAAGTTCCATTCATTAATAATAATAAGGTGCATACATCTGTATAAGTTTGTATAATACATAAGTGAAACATAAAACTACAACTAGATTACATAATGAAATCTACTACAAAAGTCCTACGGTGATGGTGGGTGTAGGATGTCCAATACATGAGACATCTGGTCCTCGAGCTCAGTTACCCTAGCACGGAGGATCTCCACCTCCCTCATCAGTTCCTCGACAGAGGGGGAGGGTGGGGTAGGCGGTGCAGTCGGTACGGGTGGTGCTGGTGGAGCTGGTGGTGCTGAAGGTCCGGCTCCAGAAGTAGAGGCTGTGAGGCGGTAAGGCTTACGGATGAAGGGATCAGCTGGATACGGCACAAGTCACTTACGGGTGGTAACCCTACGACGCCCACCAAATGCGTCAGTGATTGCTCAACCTCCGTTGATCCCCAGAATAATGGTGCCGTCGAAATGGTACCACTTCTTCGGCGGGGTGGAGGGTGGCTGAACAGGTGCATCGTCAAGGTCCTCATCTGAATCCTCGTCACTAGAGTCATCTGTGGATGAGTCGTCGGATGACGGGTCATCTGAATCACGTGGAGGTGGCTGCACGGGTGGCTGTACTGGCTCTCCTCGGGCAGCCATCATCTGTCGGTATCTAAAAGGCGGGATTGGCACGAGTCGTCCATCAGGAGCGCGTCGGCACCAATGACGATACTGATTAAGGAATGGACCTTCCACAAATTCCACGGGAATCACACCACCACCAGGATGGTGCTGTGGCTCCTGAGGTACTGGGCTAGTGGAGCTGGAATCTCCGAGAGGTCCTGGGCTCCGTCTGCAGTACCCACTGGGGCAGGCGCATGGCTACTAGCTCCGGAGGATGAAGGGCCTAGGTCACTAGAGTGTGTCGTCGACGGGATCGGGGGATCGGCAATAGTGGCAGGTGAAGTGGCTGAAGTGTCTGAACTGCCCAAAATGATAGCAGGTGGAATATCCGACATCTGAACAAGGAAAAATAAATTTTCCACGTCAGTAAGTCATAAAGCAAGCACGTATTAGGCCAACAGTCTAAATCATGAATAACGGTAAATAGCATGGCAATAACGACAAGTATCATGCAATCGGAAGCAGGTAATAGCATGCAGTAGTGAAATCATATAGTAACATACGGCATATAGCAGTAAAAGTAAGCAGCAGCATGCAATAAGTTCAGCGGAAACAAGTAAACTAGCAAGTTGTAGATTAGTCCTATTAGTGAATCCAACTCGGGTCGATCTTTGACTCACTAATGCAACCTAATTCCCTACAACCAATGCTCTGATACCAAATGTGACGCCTCGTACTAAATCATCATGTACGGACCATCAACAACAGGATCATTACAAGGTCTAACACTATATGCGTTTTCAAAACAAGTTTGCATTCATGATAAAAGGTGACGTCATAACCAACGTCAAATGTTTTACATCAAAAGTATGCTTCTATGAACGGAAGCAAAGATAATAGTACATGACCCTTAGGTCGTTACAAATCATAGTTCAAAAGTAATAAAGTTTATAAATGCAAGATAAACGTTCATGCAGTGACCTCTCTAAAGCAGCGGGTGTCTACAGCAAGACTAGTACAACAACGGAAGATAGCAACCTTAAGCACCTGAGAAAAACATGCTTAAAAACGTCAACACAAAGGTTGGTGAGCTATAGTTTAAGTATAACAGTATGTAAGGTAGGCCACGAGATTTCAGTGCTACAAAGAGCGTTTCAAAACAGTATGATAAAGTATATGTTTAACCGTGGGCACTTGGTAACTAACTTAACGTTTATAACCCCCTGAAAGTACACTTGGCGAGTGCGTATGTTTACGAAGTATTAAACACTCGTTAAATGCTAGCGCGACTAGCCCGAGTGGGGATGTCAAACCCTATGGATCCATATCTTAGATTCGCGTTCACCGGTTCAAAAACCAATGACTAAACGTTACTGAGCTAAAGGGAATGTTTATGCCGTTGTATAACCCACACATATATTCCGTTGGTGCTCGATGCTTATCACGGTTCTCATCCTTGATGCATATAGCTTCAAGTGTACAACTCGTTGATGTGTTTGCATCATCTTAACCAAGGTTTCACCATCATAACACTTGTGTAAGTCTAAGACATGTAGCACAACTCAATTAAGTGTTGTATGTAGTTTTAATGAACCAAAGTTACATCAAAGTCTTAGATTTAACACATACATGAACTATAAAAGTAATATTGAATTACAAACTTGAAAGTAAACTAACTAATCAAGATCTTAAGATGTAGAACATAGTTCTTAGTTAGATCTTGAAGATCCAAGACCCAAAGGTCTAGATCTAAAGTTATTAAGTTAAATCCTAAGTAATAATACTTGAATCTTTACTTTAATGAAACCATAAGTTACAAAACTTAGATTTTCATCTTGTAAAGTGTATGTAAGCTTACAAGCTCTTGTTAATGACAAAATAAGTAGACCATAAGCTATAGAACTTAGATCCATCACAAGTACATGAAGTTATAACTAAAGAGTTACACTTCCATGTTCTTGAACTTTCAAGTTAACTTTTGTTCAAGAAAAATGAGATCAAGATTAACTAGTAATACTTGACCAAATCACAACTTTAAAGTACATAAAATGAAGAAATAATCTAAATAAACAAGTAACTAGTTCATTGTTGTTCATACTTTAAAGATTCAAGCCCAAGTCTTGATCTTTAAGAATGTAAACTTTTAAGTTTACAACATGAATTACAAGTATGACTTACAACACATGAACTTACAATCTTTTAAAATATTAGATGTAGAACATAAACTAGAGAGTTTAGCTCTTGTGTGTTCTTGTAAATACAAGATAATATGAAGAACAAACTAAAGAGTTTGGTTCTTAGTAACAAGTAAGTAACTACAACAACAAAGTAAGTAAGTAATAAACAAGAACAAGTAATAAAACAACAATCAAGGATGATGATGATGAGTGTGCATGCTTTGGTTTTTACAAGATAAAAGAAGGAGAAAAAGCTCAAGTTACTTACAAGAATTAGAGAGAAAAAGAGAGAAAGAAGTGAGAGAAAATTGCAAGTAAAAGTGTGTGTGTGTGTGAAATTTGAATGAAACTAGTAGATATGTTAACAAATTTTGAAAGCAAAACCACTCCCCCATGCTACAAAAGCCGACGGCTTTGGGAAGGGAAGGAGGAAGAGGAGTGTCCACAAGTTAATCTCATGTAATAGGCTTAAAAGTTGGTTATTATGGGGTGTTTGCATGGGAAAGAACAAGTAACAAGATTCCTTACAAGTTAATCTATCTAGTTGTAACTTAATGTCATACTTGCATAAAAGATGGGCTAACTAATCCATTTAAGGGTGTAGGGTGGGCTTCTAAACCCATGTACAATTATAAAGCCCAAGTATGTATGTAGGTAACAAGTTAAATAAATAAGCCCAAGTCCAAATAAATAATAATCCAATAAAAGCCCAAGTAATTAACTAGTAACTTTAGTTAATTAAAATGATTAATAAAACTTAATCATGAATGTAAATAATATTCAAAAATATTATTCGTGTAATGTACATGTGTCACAAAGACGTTTCGGGCATTTAAAGCCAAGTATAGTAACAAGTAAATGTAATAACATACATTCATTTTAACATAAGTATTAATAATAATAATTATTAATAAATAAACGTTGGAAAATCCAGGGTCGTTACAATTTTTGTTGAAAGTTTACTCGCATGTTTTCACAGGTACTTGACTTGTTTGGGCTTCCGCTATGTTAGAGGGTCTGCATGCATTTGGGCAGATTTTGTTAAACATTTTATGAAACATTGAACTTGCATTCTCTTTTGGTTTATTAAATTGTAGGTATTTGGTTGACAATGTTTTATGTCAACTTTGGTTATTTTAAATATGTTGGGTTTGTTTAAACTACATATTTTGGTAAATTTCCTTTTTGGGAAACTTTTTGAATTAAGAATGCAATGTTGTTTAATAAATTCATTTAAAATTCGATCAAGCTGTGGGACCAAGTGACGGAGCCGTTAAGGGTACCTGATGGGGCCATCATAGTTTACTCATCCGGAAGCAGTGCTGATCAGAACAGGCCATTAGGCCCAAGGCGATTGATATTGGAGAGTGTTGAGGAGGATATTGGTACAGCACCGCCAGCTCCTCCTGTTCGACAATCTAGATGTTTAGATAGGAGACCTGCTGAGTACACACAGCCACTAGAGATACATGAGCCACAGACGATGATACACTATGGTGCCACCTAGAATGACTCTGATGTTACATGGTCATTACTCAGAGATCAGCAGAGGCTCTATCGAGCTCTTAGAGCATACCTTCAGTGCGAAGGGATGCTGCGTAGTACTCTGGGCTCGTTGTCATATAGGCTAGCGCGCCGTGTTCAGCCGACATGAAAATCTACCCCCAGGCGTTCCACACCGGCCTCAGTTCACTCATTCGCTTCACCTGCCATCCCAGCACATGCTACTCCTATTCCCATCACGCCACCTGCTCCAGTCACTGAGCCAGTCACTGAGCTACCTGAGAGTTGTCACCTAGTCACGATTCCCATTTCAGTTGAGCCACCCATGTAGTGACCCGAACTTTTCCATGTTTATATATATTAAATGAAATTGTTATTTACATGATTAAGTATTTCCAACATGTTAAACAATTAAACTTGTTAAGACTTGATTAATTGAAATAGGTTTCATATAGACAATTGACCACCCAAGTTGACCAGTGATTCACTAACGTTAAAACTTGTAAAAACTATATGATGACATATATATGATTATATATATAGTTAACATGATATTATGATAAGTAAGTATCTCATTAGGTATTTTAACAATGAGTTATATACATAAAATTGAGTTTATTGAATTAAGAAATTCGAAACGATATATATAACGATTATCATTATAACAACGTCTTACTAAATACATATGAATCATATTAAGATATTGATACACTATGTTTAATCATGATAAATGATAAGTAAACATGTCATTAAGTATATTAACAATGAATTACATATGTAAAAATAAGACTACTAACTTAAGGATTTCGAAACAAGACATATATGTAACGATTATCGTTGTAACGACATTTAACTGTATATATATATATCATACTAAGATATATTAATATATCATAATATCATGATAATATAATAACTTAACATCTCTTTAGATATAATAAACAATGGGTTAACAACATTTAACAAGATCGTTAACCTAAAGGTTTCAAAACAACATTACGACTAACGATGACTTAACAACTCAGTTAAAATGTATATACATGTAGTGTTTTAATATGTAATATTACACTTTTGAAATACTTCAAGACACTTATCAAAATACTTCTACTTATCAAAAATGCTTACAATTACATCCTCGTTTAGTTTCATCAACAATTCTACTCGTATGCACCCGTATTCGTACTCGTACAATACACAGCTTTTAGATGTATGTACTATTGGTATATACACTCCAATGATCAGCTCTTAGCAGCCCATGTGAGTTACCTAATATATGTGGAAACCATCATTTGACAACTAGCATGAAATATCTCATAAAATTACAAAAATATTAGTAATCATTCATGACTTATTTACAAGTAAACAAAATTACACATCCTTTATATCTAATTCATATACCAACGACCAAAAACACCTACAAACACTTTCATTCTTCAATTTTCAAATTGATCTCTCTCAAGTTCTATCTTCAAGTTCTAAGTGTTCTTCATAAATTCTATAAGTTCTAGTTTCATAAAATCAAGAATACTTCCAAGTTTGCTAGCTTACTTCCAATCTTGTAAAGTGATCATCCAACCTCAAGAAATCTTTCTTATTTACCGTAAGATATCTTTCTAATACAAGGTAATACTCATATTCAAACTTTGATTCAATTTCTATAACTATTACAATCTTATTTCGAGTGGAAATCTTACTTGAAATTGTTTTTGTGTCATTATTCTGTTTCAAGAACTTTCAATCCATCCAAGGATCCTTTGAAGCTAGATCTATTTTTCTCATTTCCAGTAGGTTTATCCACAAAAACTAAGGTAATAATGATGTTCATAACATCATTCGATTCATGTATATAAAGCTACCTTATTCGAAGGTTTAAACTTGTAATCACTAGAACATAGTTTAGTTAATTCTAAACTTGTTCGCAAACAAAAGTTAATCCTTCTAACTTGAATTTTAAAATCAACTAAACACATGTTCTATATCTATATGATATGCTAACTTAATGATTTAAAACCTGAAAACACGAAAAACACCGTAAAACCGGATATACGCCGTCGTAGTAACACCGCGGGCTGTTTTGGGTTAGTTAATTAAAAACTATGATAAACTTTGATTTGAAAATTTTTCTTCTGGAAAAATGATTTTTCTTATGAACATGAAACTATATCCAAAAATTATGGTTAAACTCAAAGTGGAAGTATGTTTTCCAAAATGGTCATCTAGACGTCGTTCTTTCGACTGAAATGACTACCTTTACAAAAATGACTTGTAACCTGTATTTCTGACTATAAACTTATAATTTTTCTATTTAGATTCATAAACTTAAGTTCAATATGAAACCATAGCAACTTGATTCACTCAAAACGGATTTAAAACGAAGAAGTTATGGGTAAAACAAGATTGGATAATTTTTCTTGTTGTAGCTACGTGAAAATTGGTAACAAATCTATATTAATCATATCCTAGCTAACTCATATTATATTACATGTATTCTAATATATTATGTAATCTTGGGATACCATAGACACGTATGCAAATGTTTTGACATATCATATTGACCCATGTATATATATTATTTGGAACAACCATAGACACTCTATATGCAGTAATGTTGGAGTTAGCTATACATGGTTGAGGTTGATTCCAAAAATATATATACTTTGAGTTGTGATCTAGCCCGAGACGTGTATACACTGGGTCATGGATTGATTCAAGATAATATATATCAATTTATTTCTGTACATCTAACCGTGGACAACTAGTTGTAGGTTATTAACGAGGACAGCTGACTTAATAAACTTAAAACATTAAAATATATTAAAAATGTTGTAAATATATTTTGAACATACTTTGATATATATGTACATATTTGTTATAGGTTCGTGAATCGACCATGGCCAAGTCTTACTTCCCGACGAAGTAAAAATCTGTGAAAGTGAGTTATAGTCCCACTTTTAAAATCTAATATTTTTGGGATGAGAATACATGTAGCTTTATAAATGTTTTACAAAATAGACACAAGTACATGAAACTACTTTCTATGGTTGAATGATCGAAGCCGAATATGCCCCTTTTTGCTTGGTAGCCTAAGAATTAGGGAACATCACTAATTTTGAGAATTAGTGCACGCCTAATTGACACGAATCCTAAAGATAGATCTATTGGGCCAAACAAACCCCATCCAAAGTACCGGATGCTTTGGTACTTCGAGTTTTATATCATGTCCGATGGATGTCCCAGAATGATGGGGATATTCTTATATGCATCTTGTTAATGTCGGTTACCAGATGTTCACCATATGAATGATTTTTATCTCTATGTATGGGATGTATATTGAAATATGAAATCTTGTGGTCTATTATTACGATTTGATAAATATATAAGTTAAACCTATAACTCACCAACATTTTTGTTGACGTTTAAAGCATGTTTATTCTCAGGTGATTATTAAGAGCTTCCGCTGTTGCATGCTAATATATGGACAAGATTTGGAGTCAGCATGCTGGTATAATATTGTTTAAAACTGCATTCGAAATTTACTTTGTTGTAACATATTAATATTGTAAACCAATATGTATTGGTAGTGTGTAAGTGTGATATTTTTAGATTATCATTTCTGATAATCTAGGTGGTGTCCTTTTAACCTTGTCGATAAAATAAAGGTTATGGTTTGTTTTAAAAACGAATGCTGTCTTTGAAAAACGTCTCATATAGAGGTTAAAACCTCGCAACGAAATCAATTAATATGGAACGTTTATAATCAATATGAAAGAGACATTTCAGTTGGTATCCGAGCGTTGGTCTTAGAGAACCAGAAATTTTGCATTAGTGTATCTTATCGAGTCTGTTAGGATACATTAGTGAGTCTGGACTTCGACCGTGTATTCTTTAAAAACGATTGCTTAACACTTTTGTTGGAAACTATATATTATTAACATATAAATATTATGTGATATATTAACCTCTTAATGTGTTTGATATTGTGTGATAGATGTCTACCACTAGTACAAATTCCATCGACTCACCTAATAATAATGAAGAGTCGAATATACTTTGGGAAGATTCACAAATTCCGGAAGAGGAGGAATCGGAAGAGGAGGAATCGGAAGAAGAGGAACCGAAAGAGGAGGAACCGGAAGAGGAAGAACCGGAAGAAGAAGAGGTTCTGGAGGAAGAAATATTGATACCTACTGTAAATCGATTAAATAAAAGAAAATCCTCAACCAACGGATCAAAGTCAATAATGGTCAATGGTGTTTCCGCCAAGGAAGCAAAATATTGGGAAGATTACCAATTTTCCAATGAGGATTCCGATGATGTTATAAAAATTACCTAAACCCAATTTAATAATGCAAAAGAAAATAATAAGGGAAAAGGTATAAAAATAGAGAAACCTGATTCCAACTCCGATGAACTTTATATGTATCGGCAACGTCCGTATTTCCTAAATTGTAACAATAACCCGGGAACCTCTAAACCACCAGGTTTTTCTAAACCATTGTGGAAAATGACGGCTCGTATTAGAGGAACACCATATATCCCTAGAAAATTAGGAAAACAAACCAAGTTCGAAGAAGAAGAAACCAGTGATTCAGATTAGAGGGTTGTAATCATGTTGTGTATTATGTGTATTGTAGTGTGCTTGTATTTTTATGTTCTATGTAAAAATTGCTTGTATTGTTTGCTAATTATCTTTTATGAATCTAATCCTTGTCTATTTTATAGTATAAAAACAAAATGGACGTTAAGGGTAGACAACCGAATATTTTAGAAGACCTACCAGAGGATATGATTGATGAAATCTTGTCTAGAGTCGGGCAGAATTCGTCAGCACAATGTCAAACGTTTGAAAGACATTCCAGGCATGCCTTAGTATATAAAAGGCTTTCCTTTGAAAGATGGGGTATATCACATTGGGGAGACTTTAAGTTACGCCAAGTTTTCTTTAAGGCATTTAGTGCGGGAAACCCAGATGCAATTTTACGCTACGGGTTACGAACCTTTTTTGACTCAACATATCCCAACATAGGACTCCGTTCTTTAGAAAGAGCTTCTAACATGCAACATAAAGAAGCAAGTTATGCTTACGAATTAATAATGTTCGCTTCTTATCAAATTGAGAAAAAGAACATTGGGTTGCAACTTTTAAATAAAACATTCCCACAAGTGACGGACTCGGTAGTTGAGATGAGAAACAAGGTTTTTAGATTGTTACGGGGCTGTTGGACATTACGAAACCCTCGTCCTTTTGACAACATTACAACATGCTGCCTAGCCAATGGTCATAACGGTTACTTTCCACAAAACCAAGGATGGGAAGTCGTCTTAGTAAAACCAGAATGCATGACTTGTTTCTGGACTTATGAATTACGTGTCTTTATTTCTTTTGCTGAACAACTTGCGTATTAACTAGAATTGCCTTTATAGCTGCGGAGTAGCAATGTTATTATGTGCTATATTTCATCCTATATGTATAATAGCAGTATTGTAAGTTTATAAAATATTGTATAAAGCTTGAACGCGAAATATTATTGTAATAAGTTTTTCATATAGAAACATAGTAGTTGAATTGTATATAGTAGCTATTAAGTATGAACTTAATGGGTAGGTACTACTCAAATTAGAACTATAAAATGCTAATATGAAGAAAAAGCTTTTAAAAATAAGTTCATATTATGCTACGAAATACTATTGACTACTCATAAATTCTATATGATTAACTCAATTCTTTTGGCTATTTTTGAAGGAAATGGCACCGGCAACTCGTCAGAATTTGAACATGAGTGAGGAAGACTTCCGTGTTTTCCTTGCAGCAAACATAGCCGCAGTACAGGCTGCGATGCAAAATAACAATAACTCTGGATCTAGCAGTGAAACTAATTCCACAAGAAATCGTGTAGGATGCTCCTACAAAGAATTCACTGCCTGCAAACCTCTGGAATTCGATGGAACCGAGGGTCCAATTGGATTAAAACGGTGGACTGAGAAGGTCGAATCGGTGTTCGCCATAAGTAAGTGTACTGAAGAGGACAAGGTTAAGTACGCCACGCATACCTTCACATGTACTGCATTAACGTGGTGGAACACCTATCTTGAATAGGTAGGACAAAATGATGCTTACGCACTACCGTGGTCAGCATTCAAGCACTTGATGAACGAGCAGTACCGTCCTAGAAACGAGGTCAATAAGCTCAAGGCAGAGCTTAGAGAGTTACGAACACAAGGGTTCGACATTACCACGTATGAACGACGATTCACAGAGTTGTGCCTATTGTGTCCGGGAATGTTCGAAGATGAAGAAGAGAAGATTGACGCATTTGTAAAAGGATTACCAGAAAGGATTCAAGAAAATGTGAGTTCACACGAGCCCGCTTCCATACAAAAGGCAAGTTGAATGGCTCATAAACTCATAAATCAGATTGAGGGAAGAATTAAAGAGCAGGCGGCCGAAGAAGCCAACACGAAACAACTCAAGAGGAAGTGGGAGGAAAATAGTGACAAGAGTCACCAGTACAACAACAACAATAATTACAACCACAATAGCAATAACTATCCCAACAACCGCAACATAAATCGCAACAACAACAATTGCAATCCCAACAACAACAACTACAACAAACGTCCCAACAACAACAATTACAATAATCGTCCCAACAACAATAACAACCGCAACAACAACAATAATCAGAAACACCAATGCCAAAGGTGTGAAGAGAATCACTCGGGGTTCTGCACAACATTTTGCAACAGGTGTAAAAGAAATGGTCATAGCGTGACAAAGTGTGAGGTCTACGGACCAATGTATAACAGAACTAAAGGAACAAATAATGCTGGAACGAGTAATGTCGGAACAAGTAGTGTCGGAGCAAGTACTGCCAACGTAGTCTGTTATAAATGTGAAAAACCGGGCCACATCAGGAGAATACTAATGGGCAGGTCCGTGGAAGAGTCTTCAATATTAATACGGCAGAAGCACAGGAAGACTCGGAGCTTGTTACAGGTACGTTTCTTATTGACAATAAATCCGCTTATGTTTTATTTGATTCGGGTGCGGATAGAAGTTATATGAGTAGAGATTTTTGTGCTAAATTAAGTTGTCCATTGACGCCTTTGGATAATAAATTTTTACTCGATTTAGCAAATGGCAAATTAATTTCGGCAGATAATATATGTCGGAATCGAGAAATTAAACTGGTTAGCGAAACATTTAAGATTAATTTGATACCAGTAGAGTTAGGGAGTTTTGATGTGATAATCAGTATGGACTGGTTGAAAGAAGTGAAAGCAGAGATCATTTGTTACAAAAATGCAATTTGCATTATACGAGAAAAAGGAAAACCCTTAATGGTGTATGGAGAAAAGAGCAACGCGAAGTTAAATCTTATTAGTAACCTGAAGCCGCAAAAACTAATAAGAAAAGGTTGCTATGATGTGCTAGCACACGTCGAGAAAGTCAATTCTAAAGAAAAGAACATCAATGATGTTCCCGTCGCAAAAGAATTTCCCGATGTATTTCCGAAAGAATTACCGGGACTACCTCCACACCGATCCGTTGAATTTCAAATAGACCTTGTACCAGGAGCTGCACCAATAGCTCGTGCTCCATACAGACTCGCACCCAGCAAAATGAAAGAATTACAAAGTTAGTTACAGGAAATTTTAGAGCGTGGTTTCATTCGACCAAGCACATCACCGTGGGGAGCTCCTATTTTGTTTGTCAAGAAGAAGAATGGTACATTTAGGTTGTGTATCGACTACCGAGAGTTGAACAAACTTACCATCAAGAACCGCTACCCACTACCGAGAATCGATGACTTATTTTATCAACTACAAGGCTCGTCAGTTTATTCGAAGATTGATTTACGTTCTGGATATCATCGAATGCGGGTGAAGGAGGATGATATTCCAAAGACTGCTTTTAGGATGCGTTACGGTCATTACGAGTTTATGGTTATGCCATTTGGGTTGACTAACGCACCAGTTGTGTTTATGGACCTCATGAACCGAGTGTGTGGGCCATATCTTGACATGTTTGTCATTGTTTTCATCGATGACATACTTATTTACTCGAAGAATGATCAAGAGCACGAAGAACATTTGAGAAAAGTGCTAGAGTTGCTGAGAAAAGAAAAACTGTACGCTAAGTTTTCAAAGTGTGCATTTTGGTTGGGAGAAGTTCAATTCCTCGGTCACATAGTGAACAAAGAAGGTATTCAGGTGGATCCAGCAAAGATTGAAACCGTTGAAAAATGGGAAACCCCAAAAACTCCGAAGCATATACGCCAATTTTTAGGACTAGCTGGTTACTAGAGAAGGTTCATTCAAGATTTTTCCATAATAGCAAAACCCTTGACTGCATTAACGCATAAAGGGATGAAATTTGAATGGAAGGATGAACAAGAGAAAGCGTTTCAATTATTAAAGAAAAAGTTAACTACGGCACCTATATTGTCATTACCAGAAGGGAATGATGATTTTGTGATATATTGTGACGCTTCAAAGCAAGGTCTCGGTTGTGTATTAATGCAGCGAACGAAGGTAATTGCTTATGCTTCTAGACAATTGAAGATTCACGAGCAGAATTATACGACACATGATTTGGAATTAGGCGCGGTTGTTTTTGCATTAAAGACTTGGAGGCACTACTTATATGGGGT
Source organism: Rutidosis leptorrhynchoides (assembly GCF_046630445.1). Taxonomy (NCBI): domain Eukaryota; kingdom Viridiplantae; phylum Streptophyta; class Magnoliopsida; order Asterales; family Asteraceae; genus Rutidosis; species Rutidosis leptorrhynchoides. The sequence continues at coordinate 402,998,385 of NC_092336.1, read as the reverse complement.
CAAAAGTATTATATATACTGACCACAAAAGTATTCAACACATATTTAATCAGAAACAACTGAACATGAGGCAGCGTAGGTGGATTGAATTTTTGAATGATTACGACTTTGAGATTCGTTACCACCCGGGGAAGGCAAATGTGGTAGCCGACGCCTTGAGCAGAAAGGATAGAGAACCCATTCGAGTAAAAGCTATGAATATAATGATTCACAATTACCTTACTACTCAAATAAAGGAGGCGCAACAAGAAGTTATAAAAGAAGGAAATTTAAAGGATGAAATACCCAAAGGATCGGAGAAGCATCTCAATATTCGGGAAGATGGCACCCGGTATAGGGCTAAAAGAATTTGGGTACCAAAATTTGGAGATATGAGAGAAATGGTACTTAGAGAAGCTCATAAAACCAGATACTCAATACATCCTGGAACGGGGAAGATGTACAAGGATCTCAAGAAAAATTTTTGGTGGCCGGGTATGAAAACCGATGTTGTTAAATACGTAGGAGAATGTTTGACGTGTTCTAAGGTCAAAGCGAAACATTAGAAACCATCATGTCTACTTCAACAACCTGAAATCCCAGAATGGAAATGGTAAAACATTACCATGGATTTCATTACTAAATTGCCAAGGACTGCAAGTGGTTTTGATACTATTTGGGTAATAGTTGATCGTCTCACCAAATCAGCACACATCCTGCCAATAAGAGAAGATGACAAGATGAAGAAGTTAGCACGACTGTATTTGAAGGAAGTCATCTCCAGACATGAAATACCAATCTCTATTATCTCTGATAGGGATGACAGATTTATTTCAAGATTCTGGCAGACATTACAGCAATCATTAGGAACTCGTCTAGACATGAGTACTGCCTATCATCCACAAACTGATGGGCAGAGCAAAAGGACGATACAAATTCTTGAAGACATGCTACGAGCATGTGTTATTGATTTCAGAAACAGTTGGGATCAACATCTACCGTTAGCAGAATTTTCCTACAACAACAGCTACCATTCAAGCATTGAGATGGCGTCATTTGAAGCACTTTATGGTAGAAAGTGCAGGTCTCCGATTTGTTAGAGTGAAGTGGGGGATAGACAGATTACGGGTCCAGAGATAATACAAGAAACTACCGAGAAAATCATCCAAATTCAACAACGGTTGAAAACCGCCCAAAGTCGACAAAAGAGCTACGCCGACATTAAAAGAAAAGATATAGAATTTGAAATTGGAGAGATGGTCATGCTTAAGGTTGCACCTATGAAAGGCGTTGTTCGATTTGGTAAACGAGGGAAATTAAATCCAAGGTATATAGGACCATTCAAGATTATTGATCGTGTCGGACCAGTAGCTTACCGACTTGAGTTACCTCAACAACTCGTGGCTGTACATAACACTTTCTACGTCTCGAATTTGAAGAAATGTTTTGCTAAAGAAGATCTCACTATTCCGTTAGACGAAATCCAAATCAACAAAAAACTTCAATTCATCGAAGAACCCGTCGAAATAATGGATCGTGAGGTTAAAAGACTTAAACAAAACAAGATACCAATTGTTAAGGTTCGATGAAATGCTCGTAGAGGACCCGAGTTCACCTGGGAACGAGAAGATCAGATGAAGAAGAAATACCCGCACTTATTTCCAGAAGATACGTCAACACCTCCAACTGCTTAAAATGTCGGGACGAAATTTATTTAACGGTTAGGTACTGTAGTGACCCGAACTTTTCCATGTTTATATATATTAAATGAAATTGTTATTTACATGATTAAGTGTTTTCAACATGTTAAGCAATCAAACTTGTTAAGACTTGATTAACTGAAATAAGTTTCATATAGACAATTGACCACCCAAGTTGACCGGTGATTCACGAACGTTAAAACTTGTAAAAACTATATGATGACATATATATGATTATATATATAGTTAACATGATATTATGATAAGTAAGTATTTCATTAGGTATTTTAACAATGAGTTATATACATAAAATTGAGTTTATTGAATTAAGAAACTCGAAACGATATATATAACGATTCTCGTTATAACGTCTTACTAAATACATATGAATCATATTAAGATATTGATACACTATGTTTAATCATGATAAATTATAAGTAAACATGTCATTAAGTATATTAACAATGAACTACATATGTAAAAACAAGACTACTAACTTAAGGATTTCGAAACAAGACATATATGTAACGATTATCGTTGTAACGACATTTAACTGTATATATATCATACTAAGATATATTAATATATCATAATATCATGATAATATAATAACTTAACATCTCTTTAGATATAATAAATAATGGGTTAACAACATTTAACAAGATCGTTAACCTAAAGGTTTCAAAACAACATTTACATGTAACGACTAACGATGACTTAACGACTCAGTTAAAATGTATATACATGTAGTGTTTTAATATGTATTCTTACACTTTTAAAAGACTTCAAGACACTTATCAAAATACTTCTACTTAATAAAAATGCTTACAATTACATCCTCGTTCAGTTTCATCAACAATTCTACTCGTATGCACCCGTATTCATACTCGTACAATACACAGCTTTTAGATGTATGTACTATTGGTATATACACTCTAATGATCAGCTCTTAGCAGCCCATGTGAGTCACCTAACACATGTGGGAACCATCATTTGGCAACTAGCATGAAATATCTCATAAAATTACAAAAATATTAGTAATCATTCATGACTTATTTACAAGTAAACAAAATTACACATCCTTTATATCTAATTCATATACCAACGACCAAAAACACCTACAAACACTTTCATTCTTCAATTTTCAAATTGATCTCTCTCAAGTTCTATCTTCAAGTTCTAAGTGTTCTTCATAAATTCTATAAGTTCTAGTTTCATAAAATCAAGAATACTTCCAAGTTTGCTAGCTTACTTCCAATCTTGTAAAGTGATCATCCAACCTCAAAAAATATTTCTTATTTACAGTAAGATATCTTTCTAATACAAGGTAATACTCATATTCAAACTTTGATTCAATTTCAATAACTATAACAATCTTATTTTGAGTGGAAATCTTACTTGAACTTGTTTTTGTGTCATGATTCTGCTTCAAGAACTTTCAAGCCATCCAAGGATCCTTTGAAGCTAGATCTATTTTTCTCATTTCCAGTAGGTTTATCCACAAAACCTGAGGTAGTAATGATGTTCATAACATCATTCAATTCATATATATAAAGCTACCTTATTCGAAGGTTTAAACTTGTAATCACGAGAACATAGTTTAGTTAATTCTAAACTTGTTCGCAAATAAAAGTTAATCCTTCTAACTTGACTTTTAAAATCAACTAAACACATGTTCTATATCTATCTGATATGCTAACTTAATGATTTAAAACCTGAAAACACAAAAAACACCATAAAACCGGATATACGCCGTCGTAGAAACACCGCGGGCTGTTTTGGGTTAGTTAATTAAAAACTATGATAAACTTTGATTTAAAATTTGTTCTTCTGGGAAAATAATTTTTCTTATGAACATGAAACTATATCCAAAAAATATGGTTAAACTCAAAGTGGAAGTATGTTTTCCAAAATGGTCATCTAGACGTCGTTCTTTCGACTAAAATGACTACCTTTACAAAAATGACTTGTAACCTGTATTTCTGACTATAAACTTATACTTTTTATGTTTAGATTCATAAACTTAAGTTCAATATGAAACCATAGCAACTTGATTCACTCAAAACGGATTTAAAACGAAGAAGTTATGGTTAAAACAATATTGAATAATTTTTCTTGTTGTAGCTACGTGAAAATTGGTAACAAATCTATATTAATCATATCCTAGCTAACTCATATTGTATTACATGTATTCTAATATATTATGTAATCTTGGGATACCATAGACACGTATGCAAATGTTTTGACATATCATATCGACCCATGTATATATATTATTTGGAACAACCATAGACACTCTATATGCAGTAATGTTGGAGTTAGCTATACAGGGTTGAGGTTGATTCCAAAAATATATATACTTTGAGTTGTGATCTAGCCTGAGACATGTATACACTGGGTCGTGGATTGATTCAAGATAATATATATCAATTTATTTCTGTACATCTAACCATGGACAACTAGTTATAGGTTATTAACGAGGACAGCTGACTTAATAAACTTAAAACATTAAAATGTATTAAAAATGTTGTAAATATATTTTGAACATACTTTGATATATATGTACATATTTGTTATAGGTTCGTGAATCGACCAGAGGCCAAGTCTTACTTCCCGACGAAGTAAAAATCTGTGAAAGTGAGTTATAATCCCACTTTTAAAATCTAATATTTTTGGGATGAGAATACATGCAGCTTTATAAATGTTTTACAAAATAGACACAAGTACATGAAACTACTTTCTATGGTTGAATGAACGAAGCCGAATATGCCCCTTTTTGCTTGGTAGCCTAAGAATTAGGGAACATCACTAATTTTGAGAATTAGTGCACGCCTAATTGACGCGAATCCTAAAGATAGATCTATTGGGCCTAACAAACCCCATCCAAAGTACCGGATGCTTTAGTACTTCGAGTTTTATATCATGTCCGATGGATGTCCCAGAATGATTGGGATATTCTTATATGCATCTTGTTAATGTCGGTTACCAGGTGTTCACCATATGAATGATTTTTATCTCTATGTATGGGATGTATATTGAAATATGAAATCTTGTGGTCTATTATTACGATTTGATAAATATATAAGTTAAACCTATAACTCACCAACATTTTTGTTGACGTTTAAAGCATGTTTATTCTCAGGTGATTATTAAGAGCTTCTGTTATTGCATGCTAATATATGGACAAGATTTGGAGTCATCATGCTTGTATAATATTGTTTAAAACTGCATTCGAAATTTACTTTGTTGTAACATATTAATATTGTAAACCAATATGTATTGGTAGTGTGTAAGTGTGATATTTTTAGATTATCATTTCTGATAATCTAGGTGGTGTCCTTTTAACCTTGTCGATAAAATAAAGGTTATGGTTTATTTTAAAAACGAATGCAGTCTTTGAAAAATGTCTCATATAGAGGTTAAAACCTCGCAACGAAATCAATTAATAAGGAACGTTTATAATCAATATGAACGGGACATTTCAACCTACGACCTAGGCATTTGAGATTACAGGGAACATACCTGACTAGGAGCCTTTCCCGAGCCTATCACACCTGGAGTTGTCGTCAGACCTCTGTCTAGATTTAGTACTAGGCCCTGAGTTGGATATAGGGCAACCACTTGAGTACTTGCCGAGACTAGAGGATGATGATGGTCTCTTTGGATATTTCGCAGCGCCGACTCAGCACATTGACCAGGATAGTATTCCATAGACTACTTTACTTTGTTTTACTTTTAGTTTTATCTTTTTAAAGCATTGTACTAAAAAGCTATATATAGTGGAAATGCTGTCTTTCTCTTTTTGTTCTTCATGCAGATATCTTATCAAAAGAGACTGGTCCTTTCTAGCAATTAGGAGACTGACCGTAGGAAGGCCCAGCACTAGGAAAGTAACACGACCATAGGGAAGTAATCCTTCCTCAAACTTATTTCGATTATTACGCACTAAAATCTCTAAGTGTGGGGTAACCCCGCAACTAACTTGGAAATTTTAGAAGTCAATGTCCTTAATTTATAAAGTATTAAAATATTCTTCTTCAGAGAACATTAGGGACAATGTTCTTCGAAGTGTGGGGTAATGGGTAAAGGTTTAAAGGACGAGTAACCGTAAAACGCCATGTTTTGAAAAATTCTTTTGTCTAAAAAGTAATTAAGCAATGGCTATTGGGTGATTTTGAAAAAATTCTTACCTTGTTTTGCCCAAAAGATCCAATAAAATTGCTAGAAATTGGTTTTCGGAATATTCATTATAACGGAATGATTAAGCTGAAACTTATGTTTTGTATCAAAAGATTTCTTTTAAGAAAATATGTAAAAGGCTACGCATGATCAAGCACGACTTCTACTCCCAAAAGGTAAGGAATCTTGGACCCAAAGTATCTGTATGACCCATCAAATCTACAGTACTTTATCATTTCAATTGATGAGCGTGCTGGTGTACGGTTCAAGTTAGAACTTGGTTCTGACATACATTTCAAGACCAATGGTTAGTAAGCACCATAAGTGGTGCAGGTGCGATACTCCTTCTGAAATCATTCTGAATAGAGAAGACAAAAAGCCATCCATTTCCGTTTCCACTCCACACAATTTAAACTGACCAACTCACAAAGAGTTGATGAATCAGAAATAATCACCCCAAATTCACTCCCAAAACACACCATTCACCTTCATTCCCCTTTCCATTCATCAAAAGATCCAGAGATTAATAAAGAGATAGATCGATCAAATTCGATTCAAAAGCACTTGTTGAAAGATTCCGAACCCCTGATTGTTTTTATAGGTCAAAGACCTATTTTCAGTGGACTGTCACTTCCTCTCTGGGCACCAGGAACAAAAGACAAAAGTTATGAAGAAAGGGTATGCTAAAAAAAATGTTTGATGAAAGAGCAAAGTCTCTACGAATAAAGGCAAAGAAAAACCCGAGAAGTTGCCCTAAAAGAAGGATACCGGAGGAGCCAAAGAAAATTCTGGACAACGTCTTAGCAAAATCCGCCTCTTCCAAAGAAAACTTTTACGGATTCCAAGCTACTCTCTATCCAAAAATGGATACTCTGAAGAATCAAAGTCTATCAATTCTCTCAAATATCAAAAGATCTGGATACCTTTCACCAAGCCATTAAAATTTCCAACCAAACCCTACAGCCCGTCTTCCTCTTGAAAGAATGCCTAGAAAGAAGATCAGTGCCGTCCTTGCTTAACCGGTGGAGATATCGATGTTTTACCAAGCCTATGATGAGAGCTCTTACACGACTGGCTTCTGGGTGACAGTACAATTAGAATAGGACACCCTAAACACTTGAATGATATGAGTGATCTGCTAGTGAGGAGCCTGATCATGTATACTCTACATCCGAGAGTTGGAAAGTACGCCTTTTTGACTATGGGCGCAATTGAAATCTAGCGATCAAATCATCGAAGCTCGAACCTTTTTCTAATACTTTCGAAAGATGTGACGACTTATGATGAAGGCATAATAAAAAGATCCACGGGTGGGGCAAGGGAGAATCTATTAGAAAGAACCTTATATTCCGGCTTTTTACTTGAGGACAAGCAAATCCAAGTGTGGGGTATTTGATATCGGCCAAAAAGCCACATTTTTACCCCCTATATTAAGCCCTAGAACAATAAAGATTCAAACTTTCTCGGCAAAATTATAGCTTTTTCGGTTGATTTTGTAGATTAAGTAATTACGAAGGCGATGCAAAAAGAATCAAGTAAAACGGAGCTAAAATGAAGATTCTAGAGCGAAAACGGTGAAAGACAAGAAATCAAGTTACGATTCAGGAAATTCAGCTGACCAGGCAAGCCAAACGGCCTGCCTGGCTCAAAAACGGCCTGCCAAATGGGTCAGACAAACGACCCCTACAAACAAGCTGGCCTGGCAAACGGCCCCTGCAAACGGCCTGCCAAACGGCTTGCCAAACGGCCTGCCAGCCATTTGCAGGCAAAACATCCAAGTCTATTTAAAGGGCTTTCTCCATCCATTTCAACACACACTCAATTTGTAATTCATTTTATATTTTCAAGCTTTAGTTTGTTTTTACTAGTAGTTAGCTTACCTTTTATTTTCCGCAGGATATCCCGGCGAGTCTCCGCGATCTCGGCAGATTTCTTCGGCCTTTTCAGGTTTTTATCCGAAACGCTTGTCTTTTGTATTAAGCAAGTGTTCTTACTTTTTATGTTTAATAATGCGTTCCGATATTACCATGATAGCTTAATTAATCTGCATGTTGCCATGATAGAAGTTTGGGTTAGCGTAATTATGTTAATTTAGTACGATTACTATTGTGATACTGAACTAGGAAGTCTGATAGATTTGTATGCTAGCATGCTAAGGATTGACCAACCTAGGTTGTGATCAGGACTTGTCCACCTATATGAAATTTGATACTTCATAGGATTGAGACCCCTGGTTATACTGTATCTAAAGATTCTATGAACTCGGTATGGCCGGAGTTCCCGAGAGGCAATTAATGCGCTTTAAGGACACGAAACTTAGGAATTGAGACATGAATGACCTAGTATGCCTATTGACTGTTCCGAAGAGACTTCTTAGGAGCTGTTAAGATCTAGTTAGTATCTTCACTGTGTGACCCAAGCCTATTGCATGTTCTTGTTTGATTGTTGCTTTAGGACTTAGTCATATCAACTGTTTAGCTATTTATTAGGTTTCTATCTGCTTCACTATCAGTATATCAACTATAATGCTGTATAATGTTTGAATTGATATGATCTCATTAGTATGATGGAATGGTTGTTAGTTTTCACTTAAGGTTTTGCCAACTTAAACCGACGGACTCCTTCCGTTTGTGATCAGTGTTCAATCAACACGGCACGTTGTTATTCAGTTAACCAAACTGATAACGAGGGTTAGGACTAGAGCTCAACTCACTAATAAACCTAGTACTTTACCGAGGATAACCTCCAAGGCATAGCTACCTTTCAATTATACAACCAAGTGACATACTTCTCACTGCTCAAAGAGAACTCTGAGAGTTCAGAGACAAGTAGGTCTGTGCAATTGGCTCATCCAACCAGATCTACATCATTCCAAGCATAGTCTTAACATAAGCATAATTACCTTTCCCTAACCCAATACTGATATCTTGGTTAACATTTCCCCGATCTGCATACTCCGAATATCCTTCCACTTATTTACTTTTTCGCACTTAGAACTTTTAGCTTAAACCAACTACTATCCTTTATCTAGGTAATTTAACTAAAAGACAATTATCCACTTGATCTTCAATTCGTTAATCCACAAAAAAGACGACACTAGGTTAACTTACACCTTCTACACCTTAGAAAGTAAAAGTAAATTTAGACCCCGCACAATATAAATAAACAAACCCACTGTGTGCAACCTTGATCAACTAAACAGGATGTCCTGCGGCCTAACGACATCGCACGAACTAAACCATCCGTTTAGGCCGTATCTTTGTAGTGACATCATTGACTTTCGTAATTATGAAAGAAGTTTGAATCAATTGGCCGATTGACTCTCCATAATATTCAAAGTGGTTAAGATAATAATATTTTCCATAAACAAGAATTATCCTTTTCACAAATATAGCATAAGTAGTTATAGGAATAATTCTTCAGTATTTTGCTAAAACTTGAACAACCCGCTAAATCTCAAAATTCATGCTAAGTGTTTTCTTTGCTGCCTCTAAGAGGGAGTAACAAATTCTTGCTGGCCAAGGAGTAGCAAATCTTTGATGTCCAGGGAGCAACAAAACCTTGCTGCCTATGGAGTAGCAAAACACAATGAATTTTAACAAGTCTTTTTGCTACTGCCTCTTGTGATGTCTCTTGTGATGCCTCTTCTGCTGCCTCTTAAAGGGAGCACCAAACTTGTGCTGCCTCTTCAGTACTTTCTCATGCTGCCTCTTCAGCACTTTCTTGTGCCGCCTCTAAAGGCTTTTCTCGTGTTGCCTCTTAAGAGATAGCACCAAACACTTCGGCAAATTCCATCTTACTAAGAAGACATAGCACAGAAAACACTTAGTCAAATTTTAGTTCACCAAACACATAGCACGAATGCACTTAATCAAATTTCAAGTAGAGCAAGTCATGATATTAAAATATAAAAAACCACTTATAAGTCTGGGTAGTCTATTACTTAATGGGTGTACACTTCGTACCTCTTAATCCATTCACAAGTGTAGACTAAATCTCTCAGTTACACTAAATTTTCAACAAAAGCATTATAATCAACGTGATTATTTATAACACTCCCGCCTTACTCGTTGTTATCAACCCATAGAGTCAAGTAAAAACCGTACACATGTAACACATGAAATTTTATTAATATCAATAATGATCCAATTATGGTGAATCACGTCTACAATCTTGTTATCAACCCTTACATCCAAGTAGTCAAGTAGAAACCGTGCACGTGTAACACTTAAAATTTTAGTGACATCCATAATGATCCAATTTTGATGAATCACGCCTACATTCTTTATGAAACAAAATTGTAAACGTGCAATTATTAAAACAATCAGTTCAATAAAAAATTCTTAAAGCTAGTTTCTGTGCTTAAATATACATATTAATCAAGTATATAACATGAAATCACATATCATAAATTAAACATTTGAATTCGACAAGAGTACTATCGCCTTCGCCTTCTAGGGGCGGTCTCTCTCTGGCAATTAAAGAAAGTAGCCGCAACAGGCAAACCAAGTTCATTTTCCTGAGCAAAGTTTCTAGTGTTGAATCTATCTCTTGAAGTTGGGCATCTTACAGTTTGTCTTCCCTTTTGCTTAAAAAGGAAGAATACATACCTGCGTACAAATTTCAATTAATAAGAGTTAATTCATATCTAATATGAGAATAACTCACTTAGCTAGACTGCAAATATCCGTGTAAAAAAAGTTATCCTCTCGGATAACCTGAACAATGTAATACTATAACCGTTTGCCCATTTAGAATTAGATGTAGCCTGAACAATGTAAAACTATATCTATTTTGCCCATTTACAATTACATATATAAAAAATATTTAAAGAAAACAAGAAAATGAGTGTTACTATTACCTGTGGATGCCAATGTTTGGCCTGGGCATTTGATAGCTCACTAACTCATTTCCTAAATAACAAAAAATAATACAATTCAAACAAATATTTTAGCAGTCTTTTGTAATAATCTAGTTGAAATAGGTTGGTAAAATGGTTGAAACCTAAAATCACATAGATATTTGGATTTGACATAGGTTAAGTGTTGAGTCCACTTCTGAATGAAGAATTTAATTATGACAAAACATGATTGTAAACACTAATTGTAATGTGCAGGCCAACATAAATTTATTTATTCGTTAAACGACATTGTATGTCGTGTCTAAGTGCTTCGTATACTTCCTTCACTATCAGCACAAGATAGTTCAAGTTTTAAGGTTTCTTCTTACCAGCATGAGATGTATGCAGAACTAGCAAGAGCAATTCTAGAAGAACCAAGTAACTGAAGAACCAGCGGAGCCTGGAGCAGCACATAACACTTAGACAAATCGTGCTCCATTACAAGCATGATAGTTTTCTGTGTTTTCTACATCAATTGACACTATTCAACTGACATCAAAGACAAAGTTGAACAAAGAAGGACGCGAGTTAGCGGTTGACAAGTGACCTTACATGAAAACGAAGGAATGCAGAAGATTAATCCATGCGCAGTTCATGGTTAATTCTTTGTCAACGCCTTGGGAACCCAACATTCCATTTCTTTAATCAAAATGAATGTCCAAAGGGGTGTTCTTGCAATTATCTATCAAAGAAGGAAAGGAAGACCATGTGCTTCCTGATACAGTTGTCGGCTTGGTATAAACATCCTTTGTACCAGTGGACAATAGATCGTTTACACGGTTTTTAGGGCTCTTATAAATAGATGAAACCACAATTGTATAAATTAGTGGTGTGGATATTAAATCAAGAGAGTCCAACCTGTAAAGCTTAATTTGGTGAAAGCTATTAGGTATAAACTGTATCAATCGGTTATCTATTCCGTCAAGGATAACCGTGATTCTTTGAGATTATATCAATAAAAGAATAACGTTAAAAATTACACGTGACTCTGATTTAATTGTTTATTAATTGCACTTAAAACTGATAATTAATCTTAATTAACAAAAAGAATTGTATTCTCCCCCCTCTACAAACTTCTTGTTGTTAATTCGGGACCAACAATTGGTATCAGAGCTTAAGTCTTGATTATTTCATATCTTAAATCTGAATTCTCTAATGGCCGCATACAACAACACAACTTATCTCGAATATAGTTTTACCAATAGACCAACCAAGTTTGATGAAGATGATTATGAAACTTGGAGAGAGGTTCATGTTTCATTTTGAGTCAATTGACACACTTATGTTTGGCATTTCAAATAATGGCCCATATGTCCCTATGTCCACCATTGAAGCTAGACCTGCAACCGAGGACTCTCCAACTATTGAAGCAAGAGAGGTTGTTCTTCCTCCATCTAGAAGGGAGGATGAAGACAGACGTCGTGTTGGACTTGATCCTAAAATCAAAACTATGATAGCTGTAACTTTACCTAATCATGTGTTCAAATTGATTAAGAGGAAAACATGTCCTAAAGCTATTTTAGATTATCTTGACATCACCTATGATGGAAAAGATGAGGTCAGGTAAAACAAAATCATTGCCTTGAAAAGGGAATATGAGCTCTACTTTGCTTATAAGAATGAGACTTTGAAACAAACCTTCAGTAGATTTAATTCTCTTGTTGCTGACCTGGATAGCTTAAAAGCTAATTACACTAAATTTGAACAGGGCAACAAATTCATTGACTCATAACCTACAAAGTGGAAACCTGTTACTGACCCTCTAAGGACAACCCAGACTTTAAAGAATTTTGATATGTCATCTCTGTATGGTATACTATGGAACCATGAGACGGCAGAAGCAAAACTTGAATTAAACCATAAAGAAAGTTTTAAGTCTATCCCCACCACCTCAAAATCTACTAAGTCAGATGATACTGCTCTTGTTAATGCTGCTAAAAAGAAGGCACAAAAGGCCTTACTAGTTTAAAAGTTGTTAGCAGAAGAAGAGGCAGAAGTGGATGATGAGGATAGTATGACTGAGTCAGAGGATAGCAGTGATGGTGATGATTGGGAAGGGTTTGCTGAGGGAATGGCTTTACTGGCTAGGCGTTTCAAGAAATTCAACCGTAGTAGGACTAGTAAACCATACAAAGTCAACAAAAAACCCAGTGCTAGGTATTCAAGAAAGTCAGTATCTGGCCCAAACTCTGAGTGTTATAACTATGGGAAGGTAGGGCACTTTACATCTGAGTGCATCTCCAGAAAACCTTCCACACATACCAACTCTTTTTCAAAAGCTGACAAGTACTAGAACAAGTACAAACCTATGAAGGCCTAGATAAAGGAAAACTCAAAGGCTGAAAAGAAGGATAATAAGCCAGAGAAAGTGTTAGTTGTTGAACATCATGATTGGGATGAAACCAGTTCATCATCTTCATCTTCAGACAGTGAAAGTGATGAGAAGTGCACTAGTTATACATATGGTAAAAAGTTATGTTTAATGGCCAGAGAAACTGAGGGAGTTGATGAGGAAGAAAGTGCTAGTATATTTTTAGATAATATAAGGGAAGTTGACCAGAAAAGGGATTCACCTCAATGGATATCTGAAATGTTTGACTATCTGAGAATTGATCTCTGCAGAGGAAGCAAACGTGAAGATGTTTTCAAAAATGAAATCAAATCTTTAAATGAAAAACTTAAAAGCAAAACTAATGAAATTAAGACCTTAACTGGTGAAATTTCCCAACTTGAAAATCAAAATTATGCTTTACAATCTCTTCACTCAGAAGCACCAGAAGTCAAGAACTAGTTTAAGGTCCTCAAAAGGGTTATAGCTTCTTGATGTACATCTGCTCTACGCACTACTAAGTGTGTTAATGAGTAGGTGCCTGCCCAAGTTGAAGCTTTATTTGTTGTTAACTATGTTGTTGCTGCTGCCCATGCAGAAGTTGAATTCATGGACCCTGTTCTTGAAACTAATCTTGAAGATGTCTTTCCAAACACCTTTGCCAAGATAGTTAAGGGTAAAAAGGTCTTGAAAAATAAGTTTGTTAGACCTACAGTGACCCCACCACAGTTCATGAAAATCTTGGAGGATGAAGTTAAAGCTAGAGAATCCAGTACCTCACATGATGAGACTACAGACCCCTCAAGCATCAACTACATGTCTCCAAAGGAACAAAAGATTAAGAGGGAGATTACTGAAAGGAAGCAAAGAAATTCTACACTAGTTAATCCCCAATTTCTCTAAGTTACACAACTACTGATCCTGCTGTGAAACTTCAAACTGGTCAACCAATATCGCTAGACCAAGCAGATGTAGCTTCATCTGCTGGCTCAACAGTGTCTTCCAATAATGGTAAACCAAAAGACAAAGGTAAAGCAGCAATCAACAATGATTATGGTACTGGTTCCAAACAGAAAGTTGTCCATAAGGAAAAAGCTAAAGTGAACAAGATTGTGGAGTCATGTGCTGTGTCAAATATCACTGAGATACTGACTGTGAAGCTAGACCAGTTGCTACTGGCTGTAGCCCAAAGCTAGCAGCAGAACCAGACTCCCAGTTCATCTACCCCCAACTAGTTACTAAAGCCAAAAGTGAGGAAATGCTACAATTGTGGCAGCAAGACTCACTTGTCTAACCAATGTCCTGAGTACAAGGAGCTGTAGAAGGCATATCGTGAAAAGATAGCCAAAATTTCATACATATCTGCTGCTTAAACCCTGACCACATCTGCTACCGCTTCTTTAAGCAAACCAGTAGAAAGGAAGAGATCATCTAAGATGACCCTTCCAGAACCCATCCTCGGATAGGTTCCTAAAAAGAACTAATCTCACGGTACTGTACAGGGCATTCAAAACAAGCAAATTTGGTATCTCGATAGTGGTTCTTCGAGACATATGACCGGAAGTAAGTCCTTGCCGATGGATTATCAAGAAAAGGATAGTCCGGTTGTTTCATATGGAGATAATTCACTTGGTTAGATAAAGAGTTTTGGTACTTTGATAAATGGGAATGTCACATTCACAAATGTGACATATGTAGCTGGGCTTAAACACAATTTACTCAGCATAAGCCAAGTGACAAACAAAAGAAAGATAGTCCAATTCAGAAGAAAATTTTCCACTATTATTGACAAGATAGGGAAGCCTCTGTTGACTGCTGACATGAGAACATGTATCAAATTGACATAACGCATCAGTCACAAAAACTTATACTTGTTTTTATTCAAAGTCAGCAGACAACCTCAAGTGGTTATGGCACAAAAGACTATCACATCACAACTACAAAGAGATTCACAAACTCTCAAGCAAAATTATAGTGTCTGGACTACCCACCATGTCTTATGTGAAGGACATATTGTGGCTTGGTTGTGAAAAAAGAAAGCATTACCAAGCATCATTCAAGTCAAAATAAATCTCATCTGTTGAGAAGGCATTTCACTTACTTCATATGGATCTGTTTGGTCCTGTCAATGTTGCCAGCTGTAGTGGGAAGAAATATACATTGGTTATTGTTGATGAATATTCAAGATACACATCGGTATTCTTTTTAAAGAAAAAGAGTCAAGCTGCTGATGTAATTATCAATTTTATCAAAAGAATGGAATTATTGAATGGGAAACTGGTGAAGCAGCTAAGAAGCGATCATGGCACAAAATTCAGGAACTCTACACTTGAAGAATTCTGTGCTGACAAAGGCATTTCACAAAACTTTTCTGTTGTGAGAACACCACAACAAAATGGTGTTGCAGAAAGAAGGAATGGAACTCTCATTGAAGCAGTAAGATCAATGCTAGCTGAGTCTGGGCTGAAAAATTCATACTGGGCAGAAGCTGTGAATACTGTCTGTTTTACCCAGAATAGATATTTGTTTGTAAAAAGACATCAGAAAACTGTTTATGAAGTTCTTAGAGGAAGAAGACCCTTCATGCATTTCTTCATGTAATTTGCACTCCCTGTTTCATTCTGAATAATATGGACCAGCTTGGCAAGTTTGATGCTAAAGCTGATGAACGAATATTTATTGGATATTCCAACATGTCAAAAGCATATAGGGTCTACAACAAAAGAAGGGGATTTTTTGAAGGATCAATAATGGTAACAATTGATGAAACTGTCCCAAACTTATCTTCTGGTCAAGAAGATGAGGAGTTAATTTTTGAAAAGCCTACTCAGCCAGCTCTTGATGAAGTATAACCAACAGTAGTACCCTCACCAATTCATTTTGATGGGGTCTATGAAGATGAGATGTAATTTTTTATTCCATCTGTTTCTAAATCAATTGGACCTATTGGCTCTACTAAAGTATTACAGATTGAGCAGAGGTCCACTGGTTCTGAAGGATCTTAGTTTGGTACTGGTTCCTCTAAAGAAGTACAATAGTCTCATACTGATGTGCACACTATTAGGCCTACTGATGATCCTGATGTTGTGTGTTCTACAACCAGCTCTCCTATTCATAACACCATATGGACTAAAGAGCATCCAAATGAGCAAATCATTGGAAATCTGGCTAGTAGAGTAAAAACAAGAAGGCATGTAACCAGGAACTTCTTTATGCATGTAAACTTTGTGTCTACCATTGAACCCACTAATGCTAAAGAAGCATTAAAGGATCCTAGCTGGGTAGGAGCTATGCAAGATGATCTCTCTTAGTTTGATGGGAAAAAAGTATGGCAGTTGGTACCTGAACCTGAAGATGAAGAAAAGAAAATCATTGGTACCAAGTGGGTGTTCAAGAACAAAATGGATGAAGATGGGGTTGTAATCAGAAACAAGGCTCGATTAGTAGCCTAAGGGTTTAGGAAAGAAGAGAGACTGGATTATGAAGAGACATATGCACCAGTAGCAAGGATGGAAGCAATCAAAATATTCCTAGCCATTGCTGCTCATATGAACTTTAAAGTATTTCAGATGGATGTCACATCTACATTTCTCAATAGGAAGCTGCAAGTAGAAGTCTATGTCAAGCAACCTCCTGGTTTTGTAAGAAGTAAATATCCAAACCATGTCTATAAGTTGGACAAAGCTCTTTATGGCCTGAAATAGGCACCTAGAGCATGGTATGAGACACTTTATGTGTATCTCACTGGTTTGGATTTTAAAGTTGGAACAATTGATACCACTATATTTTCAAAAGAGATAGATGGTGATCTCTTGCTGGTACATATATATGTGGATGATATTATTTATGGTTCTACAAATGAAAAACATTGTCAAGATTTTTTAAAACTTATGTATGAGACATAGGAAATGAGTTTACATAGACATTTGCAATACTTTCTTGGACTACAAACCAAACAACTTGATGATGGAATTTTTATAAGTCAAGATAAATATTTCAATGATATGCTAAAGAAATTTAGTATGACTTGTTTAAAAGATATATGGACTCCCATGTCAATAGCTATCAAAATGGATGTTGACTTAACTGGTACATCAGTCAAAATAACTGAATATAGAGTTATGATTGGTTCCCAATTATATCTTATAGCCAACATACCAGATATTATGTTTGCCACATGTCTGTGTGCTAGATATCAATCTGATCCTAAAGAGTCACACATGCTAGCAGTGAAAAGAATATTTAGGTATCTGAAGGGTACTCCTAAATATGGTTTTTGGTATCCCAAAGACCAAGATTTTGAACTAATGGGGTATTTAGACGCAGATTTTGCAGGTTATAAAATAGACAGGAAAAGTACAAATGGTGGTTGCCAATTACTGGGTGGAAGCTAGTCAGTTGGACCAGTAAGAAACAGAACACTATGTCTACATCTACAGCTGAAGCAGAATAAGTTTCTATTGGTAGTTGTACTGCTCAAGTACTATGGTTGCAAAGCCAGTTGAAGGAATATGGTGTATACTTCACAAAGACTCAAATCTATTGTTTTAACACCAGTGCCGTTGCCATTACCAATAATCCTGTTATGTACTCAAGGACCAAGAACATTGATGTACGGTATCATTTCATTAGAGATCATGTTAAAAAGGAGATGTCGAGCTTCACTTCATTTTCAACAGATCAACAGTTAGCAGTTTTATTCACCAAGTCATTGGATGAGAAACGTTTCAACTATCTCATTTCTGAGCTGGGTATGCTTGAACTCTAATAGTAGAAGACAACTTTGTTGTCATACTGGTTGTACATTGTACAAGGCAAACTAGTAGTACATACTTGACTGTTTACTGCTTGTATATATATGTGTAGTGAACAACCAGCACCATAAGGTTTTCTACTTAGTCAAATCTGTTAGAATTTAATTAAATAGCTGACAAGTCATAAGTGATCTCAAAATTAAACGAGTCTCATTTATTCCCAATGATTTAAATTAAATACTAAACAAATTAAATGTGTCGAATGTTTGGTATTTTCTATGAAAACAAACCATGTTTTTTGAATTAATTTGAATTAAAACACCTACTCGAAAAAATGAGTACTTTTGTCGGTTATATGTCAATCAAAAGACTATATAAACTATCACATCTGCCCATGCGCCTGCAGATGTTAGACAATGTTTATTTCTCTCTCATCCATTCATGTCACCAATCCATGTAGATTTAATAAAAGGTTTTCATTTCTTAAATAAATCTTTCTTTTACAAGCCCTAACTCTCTGATTTTCTCTCGACTTTTCAAATTCTCAACCTTTCAATCTTCATCTTCATTTTCAGTCACTAAGAATTGCAGAACAAAACCAATCCGAGCATCAAAACCCACAACCCTAGGAGGAACAAGAAGAACATGCACCTGTAGCATTATTCACTCTTCATGAGCATCTCACTCCGGCACCAGGTGCCCTTGAGCATTATATTCTTCACATATCGAAAGGCAATGCTCCTCACACGATGGCTATTCCTCCCAATCGAGCAGATTTTAGTTATGAACCAATGGTTAAGTACCTTCGACACTCACCAATTGCCTATGAAATTTCCGGTGTTCCATCAGCTATTTATACGGCGTGCCTTGGAAGATTCTGGTACACATGCAGCCTGAACAAAATTCCAAAAGGCAAGGAGTGCATCACTAGTATGGTTACGGAAGAATTCTCCTACTAAATTACTCTGGGCATTATTAGAACTTCTCTTCATCTTCCCAAAGGACCATTTTTGGTTCTTCCACTAGTGATTAATACAGGAAGCAAGTTTTGGAGTATGTCATTCTGATGGTCCAGTCACTCACCACAGTCCACAGAGGAAGAACATGTCATAGTTCTAAAGTTACATCTTTGGTGATCAAACACAGTGTAAGAGTTCTAAAGTAGGGAGCTTCGATCAGTGCTCAGATTTTGAGCTACAAATTTCTCATGGTCTTGTTTTCAATCGAAACATCGACTATGCTCATCTCATTTACATCAAGCTAAGGGAATTGGTGATTAAGGCCAAAAGAAATGAAATTATTCCCTTTCCTAGGTTTTTAAATCTTTGTTTTGAGTTTAATGTAGAGGAGGACTACTACAAAATCACTGATCCAGCTAAGCCATTTGTGGCAAAGGAGGGTGGGATGTTTCAAAACAAGTGTGTTGAGCTATATCTGGGTTTATCTCTTATAATGCTATAGTATCTAGCTGCTGTTCAACCAACACACCCAGCCTTAACCTCTGGTGCTCTACAACTGAGGGGGAGGGTCCTCATGTAGAGCTAGTAGCCGAAGCTAATCCACCAGCTGACGAAGGGACAGCCACAGTCCCAACTACTGATAAAGTATTATTAGTTATAGAATCTGGTGCTCCTCTTAACGGGACAGTCTCAGTCTTAACTACTGATTCTACTAAAATGGTTATGGAATCTGTTGCTCAACCATTTCTTGGTGCAGGATTATCCTAAGTATCAGATGACAACACACCACATGGGAGACATCATCGGTCTTAACTGCAAAGTTTGCTGAGCTGGCTATGGTCTGGTGCTCCTTAAGTAGAGACAGCACCACTATCAACGGCTAGATCACCCAAGGACAATGCTATGGAATCTGATGCTCCTCTAGACCATGAACTAGATGTGTCTAAACTTGTTGTCACAATTGTTTCAAGTGTCAAAACTGGTTCTGAAGAAACCAAAGGTACTTTAAATATTTTATTTCATACTGGTTTTAAAACAAGTGTGAAGAGGAACAGCAACCCATGTACTTCTAACCTAGCACATCCACACTTTTATAAATCAGAATTTGACATATATCTTTTGATGTCAGTACAACCAGCAAAGATCATACCTCACTTCCAAAGCTGACTTGAGCTATCTCTTCATCATGTTGAGCTAGCTCAACCTACAGCCTGTTGTAACTTAGAAAACAAAGATGAGTGTCACACTAATACATATAAATTGGACAATTATCTTACACAATCTGAGTTAACATGTGCCCTCAATGAGTCAGCAGAGTCACGGCTGCACTTACAAGCACTACACTCTGTCTCAATCGAAGGGCTGACTAAAACATAAGTCATTCCCCATAGACCAACATCAGATGCAATTGTTGAGTCAAATTTATCTGATTTAGCTTTTGCTAACCTAACTGGTTCTTGTATTTCAGATGTTGTTGTTACAGGTTTTGAGGAGGATTTGGTATATGTTGTTGATGATGATGTGGCTTTGAAGGATGTTGCTGCATCTCATGTCGATATGTTTGTTGACACTAAGGTTGTTGATTCTTCTGAACAGCCTTATGTGTATAGTTCGCCAGATCCTGAAGAGGTGGTCCCCAGAGTTGTCCACAAAGGGGCTATACATGCTCCCAAAGTTGCCTATGTAGTTGACCAGCTCACTATTAATCCTTCCAGTGCACTCAGCTGCTCACCAGCTACCAGATGCAGAATTACTAAAACAATTATAGCATCTTGCTGGTCAGGTGGATGTTCTGGATCAACTCAACTCAGCTGACACTACAGAGAAACTTTATTCGGACTTTGTTGTTTCACATGTTGTTGCTGCTCCGTCTACTGGGTCTTGGGTACCTTTAAAAAATATTGTTGATGCTAAAGATAAAGTGATCAGTACCACTCCCAAGCGACTAGACACTTTTCATGGTGATGATCTACCAACGCCCTATGATTCTTCTAATTCTTCATCTTCTTTCGAGGATAATGATAAGGGTACTGGTACTGCTAATAAGCCAATGGATCTCGATACTGGTTCATCTTTTACTGATGAAGATAACATTGATTCTAAGCCTTCGGGCGAAGGTAAAAATGGTGATGATTATGGTGATGAGTCTGATGGTGACCTTCCACCTCCATCACCCCATAAAGTTACTCTTCATCATGCACAGACTGCTCCATCCACCTCTTTACAAGTTGTTGAGGTTGAAGGTGTCTTATCTTGCTGTTCAGCGACCTGCCTCCCATGTGACACCCTTCATTCAAAAGACTGTTGCTGAAACAGTGTATGAAGCTGTTCGAAATGCTTTTCAAAATGTTGAAGATAATGCACCCACTTGTGCCGCCATTTCTGCTGTTGAAGCTTACCTGAAACAAATATCCGAATTTTCTAACAGTGTTACTACTTATCTTCATAACAACCAACTCAACAATGCAGATCTGGGCTAATGAATTCTCACTCACGAAAAGTATGTTGATCAGCTCTCTAGACTGGAAGATGATCTAGATGCTGAGAGACAACGTAATCATTATTTGAATGAAGAAATTTTTTTTTCTAGAGGATAGACTTACCGATCTTCAAGAACATCTTGACTCCAGGGTACCAGCTACAGATTTTCTTAGACTTGCAGAGACTTTACATAAAATGGTTGAACTTCAGGCCAGTAACAGGGAAGATGTGGAAAAGATGGTGATGATCACCTCAAGGAATGAAGTTCGTATGGCCAATATGTGTAGAAAACAACTTAGTGCTGACCCTGGAGCAAATCTTTCTAGGGCTGATGCTGACTTGAACCATCATGTCTTGTCATGTAGTGATAGTGACAGTGATTGTGAAATCATTGCACCCTCAACCTCTACCTCTGATGATACCAAAAAGGGGGAGAAGGATGAGAAGAAGAAGAAAGACAATAAAAGAAAAACAACTGAGGGGGAGCATGAACATGAAAAAGCTCCTAAGCAGATACAGAAGGATGGTGATGATCAAGATGGTGAAGAGAAGAAGTCCAATGCTACTGAGACAGAAGCCCATACCAAAGCTAAATTCCCTGTTGTGTCTCAAACTATTGAAAGAAAGCTGCAAAGATCTACTGATAGACACCAGAAGAGACATCAAGCAATGGATGAGGCTTTAGAATGCCAAATTTGTTGAGTATTGTAGGAAGAGGCAGCAAAAGATCCTTCAAAGAATCAATCTTCCTGATGCTGAGAAGATAGAAGCTAACTTTCAGGTCATATTTGAGAAGAAGAAGAAGGCAAAGCTATATGCTGCCAGGGATCAAAGAATTGAAAGACTCACTATTGAAGAGGTTCAATCTTACTTGCATTCCAATCAACCTTATGAAGCTAAATCTGCTTTCTTTCAGCAATTGCTTGCAAGTAGCATGCCAGTTGGAGCTAAGTCTACAACATAGATAACACATCAGTCAACTCAACCAGTAGGAGCTAGTCAAGCTTCTACTGGTGATCAAGATCAAGTACAACATCAACAACCAGTAGAAGCTGGTCAAGCGTCTGCTGGTAATGAAAGTGTTTAAGTAGAAACCAAGTCTACTACTGAGGGGAGAAACTTCTGTCA
The DNA here is from genome assembly GCF_046630445.1 of Rutidosis leptorrhynchoides. Classification (NCBI taxonomy): domain Eukaryota; kingdom Viridiplantae; phylum Streptophyta; class Magnoliopsida; order Asterales; family Asteraceae; genus Rutidosis; species Rutidosis leptorrhynchoides. The sequence continues at coordinate 402,975,977 of NC_092336.1, read as the reverse complement.
ACTCCTCCCAAGAACACAAAGGAAGCAGCAACCCCACTTGAACCTACTCTTATTAATATTAAAGGGCCAAGACTCAAACCAAGTATCATGATCCAATTAGGTACAAGCCTTATTTTCTTCAAGTGGTGATGATGATGATAATGAGCTTCTGCCAGAATCTGACGATGAAAGCCTACCCCCAAAGAAATAACCAATGACCTATGTTCCATAAAAAGATTTGGTGAAGGCATTTGAAGAGGCAGAAGAAAAAGTATCATCTGGTGAAGACTCAACTAGAGATGTTGAGAAAGAAGACCCAACAGGAAGTGTGCTACTAGGTAATAGAAGTGTTGAATACCCAACACAGGTGGCAGAGCTGGGTACTCAAGAAACTGCTACTGAAGGGCCAACTACTGCTCAACTTACTGTTCCAACCACACTAACGCTAGAACTTGAAGCATCACTTGAAAGAATGTTGCAACAAACAATGCAAGGTGTCCAAGCAGGTCCTTCAGGAACAGAAGAGGTTCCAAAAAATCCTCTTCCTCCACCTCCATCACTCTCCTTTGAAGAACAAGAGGCTCTCAAAATGGGTGTAACTGTTGAAGAATGGCAGAGGAGAGATGCACTGGTTAGAGAAGATAATGTTAAAAGAATCATATCAAGGTATCACCCTCTAGATCAAGATTTGTATATCAATACCTACAATCTCAACATGCATATTGAGCAATACCTAAGAGTTAATGGCTTGAGGCTCAGCACTAACAAGGAACAAGAGATGTTTGGAGAAGCTCAAAATATCAAAATGGGTCTCACGAAATACTTAATACTAATGAGTACAGAGGATGGAAGAAATGCAGCAGCTGCAGCAAAAGACTTGATCCTTTCTTATGAAGAATATATTATATCCGTTCAGTTGGAACAACAGATGAAGTCTGATGCTGAGATAAGTGAATTGATCAGTCAACAGCAACAAGAAAAGAAGTTGGCTGCTCAAGAAAGGAAAAGAGAAGAAGAAGAAGAGTCTCTTAAGGTAGCCAAAGCTTTTGTTGCTACTCAAGACAAAATTCTAGATGCAGAAGAGGCGGCTGAGAAAGCAGCACCTACACTAGAACAATCTCTTGCTGGCATATTACAATTGATTAAGACAAATATATTCCAATGTGATTACTAAAAGACTGAATCCAGCATAGATAATCAAGTTCATAAAAAGGATAAAGAAAGTCTTCTAAATCATTAGGGAGAACAATGTTTCTGAGGAAGTTGATGTGGATGACCTAAGATTATATGGTCACTCTGAATGGATGGAAATAATTCAATACTTCGCTGGCAAGAAGAAGAGAAATCTCAAGGACACGCTCATACCAGAATAAAAGGAATTCTTCGAGAATGCCACTTTATGTGCCAATGCACCAGAAGTTAATGTTGATGTTGAACTTGCAAAAGGGAAGAAGAAGAAAATTGGTGTTGGCCCATTCTCATTCAGAATGTGAACCAATCATTCTACCTCCAACAATTCCAATTTTTAGGATAGAAGATCTCCCAGAGCTGTTTCCAGATGTGGATCCTTCAAGTATCAAGATAAAAGAAGAACTAGTAGATGAAGAATAGAATCTTGGTGTCTTGAAAACTTGTAATTTTTGTCTTATGATCTTTGTAATTTTCCATTTATTTTTGTGTATATTGAATGAATATAATGGATATTACCTTATGAGTTATCTTCAAAAGTATATCAGATTATAAGATATAGATAACTCATCAAAAGATCCCATCAAAATAAACTTAAGGGACACTTACTACTTATTTTTTCTTTAGTCCTTTAGAGCTGGGCCTTAGTGTTTTTCTTTTCATGTCACATGTTTTATCATCAATAAATAGGAGGAGATTGTTGAGTCCCCTACTTAATTAAGGATTTAGTTATGACAAAACATGATTGTAAATACTAATTGTAATGTGCAGGCCAGCATAAGTTTATTTACTTGTTAAACAACATTGTATGTTGTGTCTAAGTGTTTCGTATGCTGCCTTCACTATCAGCACAAGATAGTTCAAGTTTCAAGGTTTCTTTTGACCAGCATGGGATGTATGCAGAACCAACAAGAGCAATTATAGAAGAACTAGTAACTGAAGAACCAGCAGAGGCTGAAGCAGCACACAACACTTAGACAAATCGTGCTCCATTACAAGCATGATAGTTTCCTGTGTTGTCTACATCAATTGGCACTATTCAACTGAAATTGAAGACGAAGTTGAACAGAGAAGGATACGAGTCGGTGGCTGACACGTGACCTTATATGACAACGAAGGAATGCTGAAGATTAATCCATGCGCAGTTCATGGTTAATTCTTTGTCAACGCCTAGGGAACCCAACATTCCATTTGTTTAATCAAAACGAATGTCCAAAGGGGTGTTCCTGCAATTAGCTATCAAAAAGGAAAGGAAGACCACGTGCTTCCTGTTACAGTTGTCGGCTTGGTACAAAATCCTTTGTACCAGTGGACAATAGATCGTTTACACGGTTTTTAGGGCTCCTATAAATAGATGAAACCACAATTGTATAAATTAGTGATGCGGGTATTAAATCAAGATAGTCTAACCTGTAAAGTTTAATTTCTTGAAAGCTATTAAGTGTAAACTGTATCAACCGGTTATCTATTCCGTCAAGGATAACCGTGATTCTTTGAGATTATATCAATGAAAGGATAACGTTGAAAATTACTTGTGAATCTGATTGAATTGTTTGTTAATTGCACTTATAAGTTGATGGTCTAAAATTGGATGAGCTTGAGATACAGCTCAGTACAAATAGAGTCTTAAGAAAATTGTTCTTTATAACCTATATATGGAATATGGACATGCTTAATAGAAATATTTTTAAGAATCTTGATAAGACTGCTCTCAACGCAACCGCTGTTGGGCCGCCGATCAACAGCGTCGCTGTTAGCACCCGTCATGTGCTCCGTCGTTGAACCACCATCCTCCAATATGCTATGCAACGACATTTTCAGGGACGGAGTACATGATCTGTTTATGTATTTTTTTTAAGCTTCATAAATATGATGTCTGTATGTATATGCGTATCTTTATTCTATATGTACGAATGGAAAATAGATGGAAAACAGAAAAGATATGATGATATAGATGGACAGGTGCTTAGCCCCAAATTACAAGGGTTTTTACATTTTTTTTAATTAGTAATAAACTAGTATGGGCGGGCGCGCGTTGCCGCGCCATCGTATAGATATTATTTGCCAAGCTCATGGAGTCTTCAAGGTTGCTTGCCGTTGCTGGCGAAAGTTTAGGAAAAAATTGTAGGGAAAAGGAAGGGAAAAATAATAAAAAAAGAAATAAACATAACGTTTTTTTGAGAAAAAATAGTTTAAAAAAATCGGTCCAACGGTTTTGTGCAGTCCTTTAGTAAATTTTGTTGGGAAGAATGACGGAGTGAATTTTGAAAAAAAAAATTGTAGCATAGTAGTGGCCCTGTGGGTACAACGGGTGCTGCGCAACGTACAACTCGGTAAAGCATAAAATCATGAATAGTAAGGGAATAGTAGGCCAACTATGACATTTAGTATGTAGGGAAGAATGATAGGGTGAATTTTTGTAAAAAAAAAAAAATGTAGCATAGTAGTGGCCCTGTGAGTACAACGGATGCTGCGCAACGTACAACTCGTTAAAGCGTAGAATCATGAATAGGAAGAGAATAGTAGGCCAACTATGACATTTAGTATGTATAGGTAATAAAAAGTAATAACATAATACAAAGTGTTTTAAGTGTGTGGATTTTTTATATATATTTTTTAATAATAATAATAATAATATTCATAAAAATTAATAATAATTAATGATATTAATAATAATAATATTTATAATAATTAAAAAATATAAATATAATAATAATAATAATAATAATAATAATAATAATAATAATATTGGAAGTAGTGTCAATGTAGTTGGTGTGATGATTGTTAGTAAATGTTGTTGATAAAGTGAAAAGAATGAGCTTCTGAGGTAGCGCTGATGTGACACTAATTTAGTTGAATAACAAGTGTCATGGTAGAGTACTATAAGTAAATTGTTTATGAATGCATCCGACGTGTAAAAAAGAGCATGTTTTGAGTCAAGAAAAGAAGAACATACCAAAAGAGGAGTCAGTGGTGCCTGGGATGTCTGTTATCATCCTGAAAAAGAAAGCAAGTTGCCAAGTGTCAATTCATTTTTCAATCTGCCAAATAATATTTCCATCTCACATCTTTAGTTGAGTATTACAAGTCAATACAGTACTTATAATGTGATTTGGATTTGGATAAGGTTAACTACTCTAGATTTCTACATCATAAATAAATAAAGAAAATTGAAAAGGTAATTTTTTATAGTATATTTTTATGTACATATTGATAGTACTTACTCCTTTCATCCCATATTAATAGTCCAGTATTTCATTTTGAGATGTGTTAAATTAATTATCCATTTTCATAAATAGAAAAGAATAAGAAGTTTAAGTTCTATTATGTCCTTAATGTATGCGAATATGATTAAAGGAAAAAGAAAATGTAAGAGTAAAACTGAAAAGTAAACAAAAAGTACAGTAATTTTATGAAATTTTCTTAACTTAGTGTTTTTTGTCTGTGGACTATTAATATGAGACGGAGGGAGTATAAAATATTCTCCTTATTTCTTTGTTAATTATTTAAAATTAATTTTCCACTTCATAAATCAATAAAAATAAGAAGATAATTTTTTATATTCTTATGTACGTGTGTAGGATAAAATTTTTTGTAAAAATTAGGATAAAACTACAAGATAATGAAAAGATAATATGTAATAATGTTATTTTTTTCAAGTTTATACTTTTTATTCGGAATCCTTTAAATTGTGGCCGAAGATGTAAAATAATTATGTTACGAATTACATATATAATTTTTAGATATCACCAACATGCAATTATTATTATTATTTTTTTTTTTTAAAAGTTGATTATATTATATAGTTGCCTTATTATTAAAAGTTGATTATATTATATAGTTGCCTAGTTATTATAATGGCTTAATAATTCAAGTAATAAAACTTATCTATAATAAAATCAAGATCATGAAAACAAACGAACGAGATCAATTTCAATGTCATAATCAACAACTTCTTTATATCAACAATTCAAATACCAGATGGAATAACTTCTATATATTGGGATTGAAGTTGAACTACTCATTTGTTGTCTAATTCAATACCAGATGGAATAACTTCTATGGATCAGAGATCATGACTAAGAATAGGCTTTTATATAAAGAGCTGAGACAACAGTCACATGATCGAATGTTCATCATATTAACATGATGTGGTACTACGTATAAATGGTCAATACTAAAAGATATTTCTTCCAAAAGAATATAAGCGAAGTTCAAGTGCAAATGACAATTTTAATCGTCTTGGATTCAACACAATAAAGAGAAGATCGACAAATCATTAAGGTATCACAACAACAGATTTTAGAAAACAACTCAATAGGAGAAAAATAATGTATTACGGTGTTCGGTTAATTTCGGGTTATTTTAGGTTTACTTTAAATCCTTCAAAGGTTAGGTTATGTTTGTAGTTTTATCTTTAGTCTTAGTTGTTAACAATATGTATTAGTTAAAATTTGGTTATTTTAGTTAGGCTTTACTATCGGGCAAAGCCCATGTAGTGTCTATATAATTATTTATCCATGTATTCATTAATCATTATTATGGATCAAACCTAAATTTCAACAACTAAATAGACTACATATTCCCACCTACATACCACAAATAAATTTGCTACTCACCCTACACCGTGTATATATCTTGAATACCAATCTAATCGCCGTACCTATCGTTATCTTAATCTTGACACTATTAAGAACATCCTCTTTCATCATGTCACATATGAAGACACCATAATTTTCTCCATCCTAAACCTTTCTTGATCCACCACCCAAAAAAATTTCCACTCAACTACTTCACTTGCTCCTTCCACTCCTGCCCAACGGGCCCATCCCCAATAGCTACTTCACATCGTACATTTTTCACGATCGACATCTTCTTCTACTAAGGCCCAACTGGTCGGCCGCTATTCTAGCACCTCCTCTAGCCAACTCTTCGACACCCAACCAAATTTATATGCCCACACTCAATGACCTAAATATGGCATTGCACTAATTAAGAATAATATTTGGACTCTTATGCCCGACCATTAAACGCGAATATTTTTTGTTCTGATTGGCTGTTCAAGCACAAGTATAATGCAGATGGTACACTAACCGCTACAAAGCTTAGTTGGCAGCAACTAGTCGCAGTGAGTAAGTTGGGGTTGATTGTGATGAGACTTTTAGCTTGATTCTGAGGTCATCTACCATTCATATTGTTGTCAACCCTACCATTTCTCAACATCGTCATGTTCACCAGCTTGACATTAGAAACACATTTCTTAGCGGATCGAAACCTCGGTGACACCGGTTATATGCATCAACCCTGGTTTTCCGAAAGAAAATTGATGGTAAACAAAGTGAAGATCGTGTTACTACTGCACGAAAATTTTCTCGTTGTTGATGAAAATTTGAGATCAAGATTGTGTTACTACTATCACCGAAGATTTTCTTATTCTTGTATGATAAACTGAGATCATTAATCTTGTTGGAGAATAAATCAAATTTTAATTGAAGCCAAGCTACACCTCGCATAGCCGCATAGATGTCTTCACATCATATACGCATGGTGATTTTGGTATGGACAAAGTTAATTTAGCAATAGTTGTATAAATTGGTGATGTTTGTAGTTTGCTTGTAGACTAGCTAGCTTCAAATTGATTGATAATATTTTCCTTTGCATGTGGATCCAATCTCACAGAAATTTGTCACAGAAAGAAATTGGATGTAATACCGGCCGCCATATCTATATCTATATTCTATATGTATATAATATTAAATTCACAATATCTTAATATATAAGCTGATTATTTATATTCATATGTTAATATGACTAAGTTATAAAGTTTATGAGACCATATATATGTGAAATTATACTTGATATGTTTATTACCTTGTGTATGTGTGCCATTAGGGTTTCAGGGCTCCTGATTAGAAACTAAATAATAATATCAAGATGTTGATTAAAACACTACAATGTCTAAAACGCTTTGTAATTAATTTGTTGATACTAATTATTTATTAAATATAATTAGTAATATATATATATATATATATACCAGTGCAACTGCTCCTTGAGATATGGATCACTAGGTCCTGGAACATCTGGGTCTGTCATTATCTGCAAATTAAATTAAAAAAAAATTTGATAAGCAAGATTCATTCATCCAATTACAAAGAAACATCAATTATAAGCTAGCTAAATATAAATCTTAATTCTAATATTACATGCAATTCAATTTATCAAAAAAAAAAAAGTCACAATAATAAAACTGAAGACTTAATTAATATAGTAACCCCAAGGGGTTGGCTTGGTGGTAGGATGCTTGGAAAGTTCCAAAGGGACCCAAGTTCAATCCTCACTTGCTACACTTTGGGGGGCTTGCCTTTCAAAAAAAAAAGACTTAATTAATATAGTACCAGGGTAAAGAAGGATCTCATGTCACCACCATGAATCTCAACCCTTGGTTTAGTGGTAACTGAAGAAGGTAACCTTTCAGTCCCATTGTACACTTGGGTTGATGAGTTCATGTACATAACAACCATATTCACACTTGGTACGAAACGATCCACCACATCTCCGACCACCCTCGATAACACCAGAGGATGATCCGCCATTAGTATTCTCTCCATTATTCGTTCAGACAAATAACATGCTACCAAAAATGTTTTTTACATAAGAAAGTTGTAATGTTAATTTCACTGTGTTTTTAAACATGGACATGTATTAGTAGGGTAAAAACACATCATATCAAGAACTTTTCCAATTATTGCACCCTCTATCTTATTATTCATTCATTATTAATATTATTATAGTTTTACATAACACATGATCAAAATCATTGCTACACTAACTGTTAAGAAGTGATAATATGTCAAGTGCGTATGAAAATGATTTCCACTTAATCAAATATCAAAACACAAATTTGATTAACTACTCAAAAATTATTACTTACTTTTACTTGATATAAAATTATTTTTAATTTATATTATTATTATATTATAAATAGTGTTATAATTATATTATATATATATATATATATATATATATATATATATATATATATATATATATATATATATATATATATATATATATATATATATATATATATATAGGGGAAGGATCAAGAGGGAAGTAACCATTCGGGGGGAAATGGGGGGAAGCAAAAACTTTTTTTTTTTCATTTTTTGAAAAAACTTTGTTCACGAACATTATAGATGAGATGAAAATATAAACATTTAGTAGAGACACTTTGTGATAAATGTTTTTATTTTGGCGGAAAAACGCTCGAAGAAGTAACATATAACAATTATCGTATTTTTCGAGCATATGTTGAGGTTTTAGCTATTGGGGTTTAGATATTAGGGTTTAGATATTAGGGTTAATAGGATTTAGATATTAGGGTTTAGAAATTTAGGGTTTAGGGTTTAGATTTAGGGTTTAGATTTAGGATTTAGATTGAGTTTTTAATACGAACGGTTTAGAGTTTAGGGTTTAGGGTTTAGGGTTTGGTGTTTTGGGTCCATAAACCCAAAACCCCAAACCCTAAACCCTAAACCCTAAACTCTAAATCGGGCTAAATTTTACTTCACAAAATATGGAAAAAAAACGTTCATATTCTTCACGAACAATATTATCTTGAATGTTATTTTTGTCGATCGTTTTCCCGCCTAAATAATGACATTCATCACGAAGTGTCTCATCTAAATGTTCATATTTTCGAGTGATCTTGATGCCGGAAAAAAAAATTCCAAAAAAAAACGAATTTTTTTTTCTTCCCCCGCTTCCCCCCGATTGGTTACTTCCCCATTGATCCTGCCCATATATATATATATATATATATATATATATATATATATATATATATATATATATATATATATATATAGTGGTAGGATCAAGAGGGAAGTAACCATTCGGGGGGAAGTGGGGGGAAGCAAAAACTTTTTTTTCTTTTCGTTTTTTGAAAAATCTTTGTTCACTAACATTATAGATGAGATGAAAATATGAACATTTAGTAGAGACACTTTGTGATAAATATTTTTATTTTGGCGGGAAAACGTTCGAAGAAGTAATATATAACAATTATCGTGTTTTTTAAGCGTATTTTGAGGTTTTAGCTATTTGGGTTTAGATATTAGGGTTTAGATATTTGGGTTTATTGGGTTTAGATATTAGGGTTTAGAAATTTAGGGTTTAGAGTTTAGATTTAGGATTTAGATTGAGTTTTTAACACGAACGGTTTAGAGTTTAGGGTTTAGGGTTTAGGGTTTAGGGTTTGGTGTTTTAGGTTTATGGGATAAACCCAAAACACCAAACCCTAAACCCAAATCCCTAAACCCTAAACTCTAAATCGGGCTAAATTTTACTTCACAAAACATGAAGAAAAAAAACGTTCATATTCTTCACGAACAATATTATCTTGAATGTTATTTTTGTCGATCGTTTTCCCGCCTAAATAATAACATTCATCACGAAGTGTCTCTTCTAAATGTTCATATTTTCGTGTGATCTTAATGCCGGAAAAAAAAATTCAAAAAAAACGAAATTTTTTTTTTTTGCTTCCCCCCGCTTCCCCCCGATTGGTTACTTCCCCATTGATCCTGCCCCTATATATATATATATATATAGTGGTAGGATCAAAAGGGAAGTAACCATTCGGGGGGAAGCAAATTTTTTTTTTTTTCGTTTTTTGAAAAAACTTTGTTCACGAACATTATAGATGAGATAAAAATATGAACATTTAGTAGAGACACTTTGTGATAAATGTTTTTATTTTGGCGGGAAAACGCTCGATGAAGTAATATATAACAATTATCGTGTTTTTCGAGCGTATTTTGAGATTTTAGCTATTGGGGTTTAGATATTAGGGTTTATAGGGTTTAGATATTAGGGTTTAGAAATTTAGGGTTTAGGGTTTAGATTTAGAATTTAGATTGAGTTTTTAACACGAAGGTTTAGGGTTTAGGGTTTGATGTAAAACACCAAACCCTAAACCCTAAACCCTAAACCCTAAACCCTAAACCCTAAACTCTAAATCGGGCTAAATTTTACTTCACAAAACATGAAAAAAAACGTTCATATTCTTCACGAACAATATTATCTTGAATGTTATTTTTGTCGATCGTTTTTCCGGCTAAATAATAACATTCATCACGAAGTGTCTCTTCTAAATGTTCATATTTTCGTGCGATCTTGATGCCGGGAAAAAAAAAATTTCAAAAAAAACGAAAAAAAAAAAATTTGCTTCCCCCCGATTGGTTACTTCCCCATTGATCCTGCCCATATATATATATATATATATATATATATATATATATATATATATATATATATTAATTCAATTTAATAAGAAAATGACACATAAACAAAAACTTTTTTGATTTATATATATATATTAATATATATATATATATATATATATATATATATATATATATATATATATATATATATATATATATATATATATATATATATATATATATATATATATATAGATTTACATATATATGCATAGATTACAATTTAATATTAAATAGATAATATTAATCCGTATAGATTTAATTTTAAATAAATGATAGATTGATAAGATTACAAATTAGTATTAAATAGAAAATATTACTTGTCCATATAGATTTAAATAGTTGTCGTACCCTCGCTTCGTGTCGTAGGTTCGGTTTTCAATGTACTTTATTGCGTTTATTTTGTAAAATTATTTCGTGGCTAACGATGATGTCGTTGAAGCGCAACTCGAGTCGAACTAAAAGTTATAACTCATCAAAGATTTAAATGTTATTTTAAATTAACAATATACGTGCATCTCCACGTTTCGCTATAGAATTGTCGACTTTTAAAAACTTAACGCAATGAAGTCGTTATTTTGTGGAGAAAAATATAAAGAAAACCCAAAAAGAAAAAATAAAAAAAAATTGTTATAACGGGTAGAGAAATATATAAAGGAAACCAAAAAAATAAAATAAAATAATAAAAATAAAATTCTACGGTACCATTGCTACAGTGTTCCGTTGCTACAGTGATTCCGTTGCTACAGTGTTAACGGGCTACAGTTATTTCATTGCTACAGTAAAGTAGGTAAAAACACCGCCCCTAGTATTATTCATCAATTTTGTCTAATAGTTAATATGATAATATGTCCATATGAATAGAATATTAAATTAAATAGATGATATTACTTCTGTATCTGTATAGATTTAATATTAAATAGATATATATTACTCCGTAAGTTTAGAGTTTTAATCATGTGAATTCAATAATTTCTTTGAAATTCAAGGGACCAATCAGAGTGCGACATGTAGCGCGACAATCACATGTGATTGGATATAACATGCAGAATCACATGTAATTGGATTTTACAATCACATATGATTGACATGCAGAATCACATGTGATTTACTGCAAGTCAAATCCAATCACATGTGATTGAAAACAAAATGAAATTTTTTTTCGAAAAAAGAAAATTTGGAATTTTATTTTTTTCAATCACATGTGATTGTCGCGTCACATGTCGCATCTGATTGATCCCATGAATCTCAACTTAAAAATTGAATTTATTTGAATATTCTTCTTTAATATGAAATAGATAAGATTAATATTAAATAGATAATATTACTCCGTATAGATTTGACAAGATTACAATTATATTAAATAGATATTAGATAATATTACTCCTCCCTATAGATTTAAACAATTAACTTTATAAATTATATCAAAATGCTAATATAAATAATAAAATTTTTAGAACGGAGTATCTATATAAAATAATAAAATTTTTATATGTTACTGCTCCGTACATATTTTTTATTATCCACTAATTATTAGTTATTAATTTAATTAATAAAGAGTAGTTAATAACAATTAAATAACTAAGCTAGTTATTTACTAATTATAAATATTATTATAAAAATGAACTTTTAAATGTTTCAATATCACAGGCTCTTAAACTCAAAAGAATAATTGTTTAAAAAAAATCAATTAATTTTGCAAATTTTTTTATCTACCGTACAACGCACGAGCTCTAAAACCTATTACAGCAAAATTGCAATGTGAAACAATTTTTTTTAACTACCGTGTTATGTACGGGTTCCATACATTAACTATTTTATAAAGTGTTAGTAATTTTATCAGTTATTATCAATTTATTAAAAATATTAGCTCTAACAAATACTCCGTAATTGTTTGATAAACTCAAATAATTTTGCGCGGTTATTTACACCCGCACGGGCTCTTAATATATATAACAAAAAGTTAAAGTTGACGTGTTATCACTTAATTAAAAGTTATTTAAGGATGTTATATATATAAATATATATATATATATATATATATATATATATATATATATATATATATATATATATATATATATCGAGCACCGGCCGCAAAGCAGGAAACTATGACCAATAGAGTCAGACACTTAGCTACATCCGCACGCAAAAGGAATGTGGTTCTGGTTGAGGCTTTCTTTTCCTTATATATATATATATATATATATATATATATATATATATAACATTTACTTTATTATTTTATTAATCAATATAATTAAACGAGTAATAGCAAGTGCACATATGATATGTTTATTATTTTGACACATACAAAAAAATATACGTGTCAAATCCATATTTAAAAGCTTGTATGCCATATTTAATAATTTCATAAAATACCTAGATACCTTAAATTTGTAAAAGATTTCATTAATATCTTTGACGACTATTGTGATTACCATTATTTTGCAGAAATAATTAACAACTTATTTTGCTGAAATGACTAACAATAAAATTAAACTCTCGGGTTACACTTTTATTTAAATAATAATTGTATATAATAATTCTAAAATAATATAACTTATACTTTACTAATGTTACGTTCCATAACAAATTTTCATTGTACTCTAAATATTACGTAATATATAATTTATATATTAAAAAGATATTAATGGTGAGAAAAAAATTGTAGACATTACGTTCCATAACACCACCCAAAACCACTTTTAAAATTTTTCAACACCACGAGCTCTTAAACTCAAAAGAACTTTTAAAATTCGTCAACAGCAAGGGTTCTTAAACTCAAAAGGAATTTTTAAAATTTGTCAACATCACATGCTCTTAAACTTAAAAGAATTTTTAAAATTTATCAACACCACGGGCTCTTAAATAATTCTTATAATTTTTCTATTTTTTTTAGTATCGCTATTTACATACAAATATGAACTGTAAATTACATTTTTTGCACAATTTTTACATACCAGTGCAACGCACGGGCTCAAAAACCTAGTATATATATATATATATATATATATATATATATATCACAATCAACGAAATGGAACATCAGTGTATAACAACACTAGATAGCACAATCAACGAAATGGAACTTCAATTTGGGTTGGATTGAGCTCCTTCTTCACAAGACCTAAGCTTTCTCACACTAGGATCTTCTCACACTAGGATATGTGTGTTTGAAGAGATGAAAAATCAGAGGAAATGGTCTCAAAATCTGCTAAATCTCTTTCCAACCCGGCCATGCAAAATTGCAATTTAGTCCCCAATTTTTTTTAATTAATTACAAAACAGTCCACCAGAAACAGACAGAAGTCGCGACGTAACAAAACAGGTCGCGACGTGACCTGTGACTAGGGACAATTGTCACGAGGTGTTATGGAAATTAGGAAACCCTAGAATTGCTTATGTAAGATGATCCTTTCAGTGAATTGAAGAGTTGGAAAAGAAGAAATGAACGAATAAACATAGTACTTATAGGAAAATGGGAAATTTGAAAGATATAATGATCGAGACACGTGTATGGTCCAGATCAGGTGAAGGGATCAATTTGAAATAAAAAAAAATATTAATTAAACTTAAAACAAAAATGAGGGATTTTTGGTGGCAAAATGCATCATTTAGAGTTACATCATATCAGAAAACAGACGGCTACAACAGATGTATGTTTTCGAGGAAAAAGATATTTCTTATCTTTTTAGTTTAATGACTTTATTTTTTGCAAAAATAAAGACATTAAACTGAGGTAACTTAATGGTATATCCTATTGACTACACACATAAAAACAGGATTTTCATATGGAAGAAAGGATCGAAACGCATAAAAGACAGCAATAATAGCTGTTTTATAATATAGTCGTCCAACATTTTACGGTTGTGCCAGGCCGCCTAGCGTCATGCGTAAGCCCCGAAGGAAGCTTCTATGCTTAAGCCCTTAAATAAAAGCGAGAGCGTCACGCATGCCACGTCAGCGCCAAGCCCAAGTCGGTAGCGTATATTTCGCATACTTGAATTAATCAACATCTGACACGTGTTTCCGAAAATTACGAAGGATCTGCGCCTATAAATAGACCTCCTGGGTCACCACATTTCAGAGTTTAGTCACTTGTGGCAGAGAGCACATTCTCTCTCACACAGAGTACTTTCTCACTCTAGAACTTCACCGCTTTGCAACAATACGATAGACGGACCATCTCATAATCTGGTCCTAGAAGACTGATGTAACAACCCTGCTATTCTCGTTAAGCTTCGTTAACTGTCCGTTAAGTTATTTAACGAAACTTACTTGAATTTTGTGTATTTAATTTAATTTAATTAAATGCATACTTGGTCCTTTGAGGACTATTATAACTAATATGAGAATATATTAATTAGGAAGACTTATTTCATGTTTTGAAATACTGAGAAAATAGTACGGTTTTAAGAACTGCAACAGATATCTCTCAGGACTACGAAACGATCGATTTGTTAATAAAATAATTATTTTTAATAATTATTAAGTTTAAGAAAAACATATTTAAATTATTATACATCTAATAAATTAAACTTGGTGGGATGCGTTTTAACGATCGGTTAACATTCCGGGAATTCGGTTTCGATTAACGGCAACTGGTTTAACTCACACAGAGGCGGAATTAGTGAATCAAACCCTCTAGTGAATATGAAAATGCTTTTTGGGATTAATTTAGTCAAACCACAACAATGATTGTGTGATTAGATTAACACCTAGAGTTATTATCTACCTCTTGCAAGGATTTGGGTTGAGAGAGAATCAGACAGGTTACCAGATCTAAGTGAATGTGTGTAAAATGAGAGGCTTAACCTAAAATGAAGAACATAACACTTATATACCTCAGCTGTTGAGTCAACTGCGCATATCAGGTCTCACTCGTATGAGTGGACAACCTCAACCATACGGTTGATCACTCACTCGTGTATGTGTAAACAGATTAGGTTTGTGACTCAGCTCAGCACACTCCTGCGTATGAGCTTGTCAGCCATACGAATGAGGCTTCACTCGTGCGTCTGACTGAGTCTAGATAGTCAAACTTCCATATCTAGTTCCTGCAGTACCTGTAATTGCATACAAAAATAGATAGGATAACAACGACCGATCATGGTAACCTACATACTGAAGTACCTGCCATGGACGTGGGGTAGATGTCTAGGGACTTATGTAAAATGCATCAACAACTCCCCTTAGGATCTAGAACATCTATTACAATAAGTAAACGTCCATAAAAGCATAAAAGTTCATAAGTACCAACAGTTTAAACAAGATTACAGTCCCAAATTCTCTCTCTCACACATAGAAACAACAAATTAACAATGTAAAACTTGATGAAATCATACCAATAGGGTGGCGCTGTGATCAGCTAATAAGCTTAACAAAACCTACGGTGGAAAACGTAAATGGTGATGATTAAATTTTGAGAGAAAAATTGAGTATGGAGTGTAAAAGTGAACACTTTGTTTAACACTCTCATATTTATACTCTCGTGCTCAACCGTACGGTTAAGCACACGATCCACCTTCTAACCGCGCACCTCACAGTCATTCGTGTGATTGACCTAGAAGACTATGGACAAATCTAGAATATGGTCACTCGTACGGTTAACCTTAATCGTGTGGTAACTCGTAGGATTCACACTTCAAACGTGCGAGTGAGCCACTTTGGCAATTTCATATTTTCACAAACTTAGGATTTCGACTCATTTAACAATCTTAGAATTAACTAGCACCTTCAATTTGAGTCATAAATCACTAATCCATCAAGAAATGATCATTAACACTTAGGCAATCCAAACATCTTAACTAAAATGAGATTATTACTCCAAACACTCTGTTTCACAAGGTTAAATCCTACAATGTAATGTCATCTGAAGGTCACTAATACCTTAAATCATTAAAATCCTTCAAACAATCACAAGCTCTACAAACTTCTATCTTATGGATTTGGTGGCGAGAAATATCTTGATCTCAACAAGGTTCTTTCAGATGTCATTGTGCATTCAGAGGATAATTAGAAAACAAAAGAAAGATAAAATGTGTATGAATTTTCTGAGATATAATGCCATGCAACTAAAAATATGCAAAGGAAAGACATTCTATCATGAAATGCAATCACATGCAAACCAAAATATTTTTGTCATTTTACAGTTTTCAATGTAAACTATTTAACAAACAGATAAGCAAAAACATACAAATCCACATTCTTTTTGTGAGCAAGATGATTAATAAATTTTTTTTTCAGAAAAAATGGATCAGAACTGACATATTGAATCAACTTCTGCTGTTCATTCCTAATTGTCCAATCTATGTCTATTATCATGTAATTACTGATATCAATCCTCATTAAACATGAACATATTCCTTCCTGATACTTCGACAATCATGTTGGCATTAATTGCTTGAACATTAAAGAGCAATGATTTTTGAGATCACGCTAAGTTCATTAATCCTTGATTCTTTCATCGCTTATGATTGTACGTTTTTATTAGGTTGTCAATTCATTTCATGTAACTTTCCGTTATCTCTATCCATGTACTTCATTCAAATTGAACAAGATGGTTCTCACGGCGTTTTGAATAACCCCGTCAGCCTTTGGCTTCTACCATTGTATTGACAATCTTCAATCTAGTTGGTCGGCAGATCTCAGAATATATTGGATTATCCAAATAGGCGCATTATTTACCGCAGGGATTGGTCTACAGTTAAAGCAGACTTGTCTGATGACCAGTCGTCACATGAAATAAATCTCAAGGCCCTTAACTTCTTTATGTTCAAGTTGACATAGAAAATGGAATCGAAAGATAAACTTTCATATTTTTGTATTTAGAGTATATCTAGGTAAGTATCTTCCTAACTTACAGCCTTAATGGGTATAACTCTAAATTGCAGATGATAAGAATCTTGATAGTTCGGTGTGAACATCGTGATTAAACAATTCAAGCTGCGCGGGGGCGTCACACTAAGAATGATCTGAGTTCTTTATTAGCTCTTCATGAATCCGCATTTCTCATTCTTTCAACTTTCAGGACTTTGCCATCTTGATACGCCAATTATTTTTGACTTTGATTTTCTTTTGATATTTCTTTTTCAGCATATCATTGTCTTTTGATATATTGATTTTGAGCTACATCATGAATGGATTTTCCATATTTATTCTTGAACTCATGTTTCTTTATTGTGTGCTCAGATCACTCGAAGGGGTTCTCCCTTAAATGCTTGAACGGTCCGCAATAAAGACTTATACTTTTCGACTTTAAGCGAGAAGAGACACTTACTTCGACATAAACTAATTTTCTCAGACATTTTGGAGTTTAGTTTCGATTATTAAGTCTCAGGCCCGTGACAACGTGGTATGCACCAGCCAAACAGATAATCCTCAACCCCTTAATCCAAGACCAACCTTTTAAAATGATTATCAATTATGATAGGGGATACCCTCAACCGACTGTTGAATTCCTCAACAATTATCATTAGATACAGTTTCGAAGATAATTAGGTGACTACTTTTAAGCGCTACAGATCATCCATGACTTCTGAATCTTAGATGATTGTTATTCTTAGTATGATTGTCTAATGTCAAGAATTCGTAAGTCACATCTATCAGTACATCACAAAACAGATAAACATAAACATTCAAATCAGTCCTTACTAATCAAATATATCAATTCTCAGTACTGTAATTTCTTCATCTCCAACATATTATTCAAAACAAGCTCATTTTCGAAATTTTCAACTTTTTAGGATTTTCTGATGAGGCATTTTACACTTTTTAGGTATTTTATGCTGTAACAAATACTCCCCCTAAAATACTAAAATATAAAATCTTTTTATCTTTTAGCATTTTAACAAACAGAAAATATCTACAGACTAGCATGCAAACATGAAAGAAATCATGCAAGGAAATGCAGACAGCAAGCAAAAGTATGCAGTACAGATAATTTGAAACTAAAATCTATATGTCATGCATCCTACATGCAAAGTCTAAAAGTTTGATTAATCCTCACAAACGACATTCGAGATTAATTTGTCTCTATCAACAATGCCATTCATCTCTAATAGTAGCAGAACCCAGGTTTATCAAAAGCCTTAGTGAAATGATCAGCTCTCTGGTCCTTAGTACCAATTCTCTTAACCTCAATTATCTTTTTCTCATGGAAATCCCTAAGAAAGTGATACTTAACACCTATGTGCTTAGTCTTATAATGTTGAACAAGATTCTTAGTAATTGCAATAGCATCAGTATTATCAATATAAAAAGGAGAGAAAGAGATTCTTAGTCCGTAATCGCGAAGTTGTTGTTGAATCTAAACAACTTGCTAACAGCAACTAGCAGCAGCAATATATTCAGCTTCACATGTGAAAAGAGCAACTGCAGTTTGTTTCTTGCATTGCCAGGTCACCAGCCTTTCACCTAGAAATTGACATCCTCCTGATGTAGACTTGTTATTGATTTTTCAACCTGCATAGTCTGAATCACTTTATGCTACAAGATCAAAGTTGTCTTCATTCAAATACCAGATGCCGAGATTTAGAGAATGTAACAGATAACGCAGAATTCTTTTGGCAGCTGTAAGATGAACTGTATTCAGATTAACTTGATAGCGTGCACATAGACATGTTGCGAACATAATATCTGACCTAGATGCAGGGAGATACATGAGTGATCTGGTGATTACTCGATAGTATGTAGGATCAATAGGTTCCTCTTCACAGTCTAACGAAATACCGTGATTCACAGCTAGCGGGGTCGACACAGGACGTTCTTGAGTCATACCGAAACGTTCGAGTATATCATTCACATATTTTGCTTGGTGAAGAAAAATTCCATTTTCAGTTTGCTCGACTTGCAGACCAAGGAAATAGTATAAGAGGCCCAATTTGCTCATTTCAAATTCGTCCTTCATAATCTGCTCAAACTCGTCAACGAGTTCCTGCTTAGTAGATCCGAAAATAATGTCGTCTACATAGATCTGGACTAAGATAATATCACCATCTTTAACTTTCGTGCACAGAGCACTGATAGTGCTCCAAATGAACATATATTTAGTCGCAATATCATCCTAATATGTAAAGTTTTTAGTTGCTATTGTTCTATTTTTATGTAATTTTCGTTTAAATAAATAAGTGCGAAGACTGAAGACGCAAATGAAGATTTAAAGATGCAAATAACCAAAAAAGCTCAAATGTACAAGATATAATTCAAGTGGTTCAATTTATTGATGAGAAACGTCTAGAAATTACAAGAGTATGAGCCGCGAAATGCAAAGTACAAGATATTAAATAGTACGCAAGGACGTTCGAAAATCCGGAACCGGGGCATGAACCAACTATCAACGCGCGACGCAACGGAGCTAAAATTACAAGTCAACTATGCACAAGAATATAATATAATATATATATTATATTATATATAATTATATATATTATATTATATAATAAATAAATCAAGCCGCCCACGTTTTTAATCAACAATGTGAGCTGGTACAGCTGGCCATGCGATCGCATGGCCAGGAAGAAGGAAATTCATGCGGTCGAATGAGTTACTGTAGCTGGCCAGGTTCTATAAAAAGTCAGTTTGCTCGACGAATTGTGGACACCATATATTATCTATCTCTTACTCTCTTAAATATATATTATATTTATATTTTAATTTTAATTTTAATATTAAAGTTTAATAATAATAAGGTTATGGTAGCGAATGTTGTAAGTTTATAAGTCAAAACTCTGTCCGTGTAACGCTACGCTATTAATACTCATTGTAAGTTATGTTCAACCTTTTTAAATTAATGTCTCGTAGATAAATTATTATTATTCTTATTTAAATCGAAGTAATCGTGATGTTGGACTAAATATTAAAGACGGGGCTATTGGGCTTTGTACCATAATTGGGGTTTGGATAAAACACCGACACTTGTAGAAATTGGACTATGGACTATTAATGCGCTTTATATTTGTTTAACTGAATGATAGTTCGTTAATTTAATATAGAGATTTACAATTTGACGTATCTATAAATAACCATATACACTTGATCGGACACGATGGGCGGGATATTTATAAATATTAATAATCGTTCATTTAACCGGACACGGGGATGGATTAATAGTCAATGGACTCATTAAAACGGAGTGGATTACATACAAGGACACTTGGTGTAATTGTTAATAAAGTATTAAAACCTTGGATTGCACGCAGTCGATATCCTGGTGTAATTATTAAACAAAGTATTAAGACCTTGTTACAGTTTAAGTCCTCAATTAGTTGGAATATTTGACTTCGGGTATAAGGATAATTTGACGAGGACACTCGCACTTTATATTTATGACTGATGGACTGTTATGGACAAAAACCGTATGGACATATTGAATAATCCAGGACAAAGGACAATTAACCCATGGTAATAAATTATAATCAACACGTTAAACATCATGATTACGGAAGTTTAAATAAGCATAATTCCTTTATTTTATATCTCATCGCACTTTTATTTACTGTCATTTTATTTATTGCACTTTTAATTATCGTACTTTCAATTATCGCAATTTTATTTTCGTCATTTACTTTATGCTTTAAATTAAGTTATATTTATTTTTAATATTTTACATTAGGTTATAATTGTGACTTAAGTTTTAAAATCGACAAACCGGTCATTAAACGGTAAAACTTCCTTTTTATAATAATAATAATAATATAACTTATATATATATATATATATATATATATATATATATATATATATATATATATATATATATATATATATATTATACAAATATAGTTTTAAAAATATAGAGTTAAACTTAGCTAGCTTCCTGCGGAACGAACCGGACTTACAAAAAACTACACTACTTTACGATTAGGTACACTGCCTATAGTATTGTAGCAGGGTTTAGGTATATCCACTCTATAAATAAATAAATAACTTGTGTAAAATTATATCGTATTTAATAGTATTTCGTAACAAAAATATAACTATTTTGTATACACCTCGCATAACATCAAGTATTTTTGGCGCCGCTGCCGGGGAACTCAACAACGCCGAAAGCGAAACGCTATATATATAAAAAAATATTAGTTTTTAAGCTTTTTTTTTGTAAAAATCTAATTTTATATAAGTTTTAAAATACAAAAATATAAAAGAAAAATATATTTCTATTTAAATTAAAAAGTTTATATTTTTATTTTTCTTTTGTTAAAAATTAAAACTAATAAGTATTTTTTTATATAACTTTTTATTATATATTATATTTTCTATAATTTAAAAACAGAAAAAAAAAAATTGAAAGTAATCGAGCCCAACTGTAGCAGCCCAAACAATTGGCCTGGTACCCGAAGTCATGCGACCGTAAGGTATTAAAACACTCAGCTCATGCGATCGCATGAGCTGATTGGACAGGTCTGAAACCATAGACAGCAGAATTAGGGTTACGTATTATTAATTATTATTATTAATTAATAATCTAATAAGGGTTTAAATATTTAATTAGTTATTAATATTAGTTTATAATTAGTAATATTAAGTTTTAATATTATTATTAATTATATAAATTAATACTTTTATAAAATATAATATAAAAATAATATTTTTATAAAAAATTGTATTTTTATAACTTCAAGCTTATTTTTATAATTTGTATATTTTTATCGTTTATTCGTAAATTGTATATTTATCGTTCGTATTAATTTTAAGATTAGTTTTTGCCGTAGTTAATTTCTATTTCTAGATTCTTAGGCTTTGCCGTAAAATCCCTTAAGTACTTTTTCTTTAGAATAAGATTTAGACGCTTTAGAATTTTACTACGTCGCTTATCGCTTTAGTAGTTAATAGATTTTAGTGCCTTTTAAGTTATTGCCGTTTTGGATATAGAATTCCTTTTAAGCTTTAATACCTTTAGACGCAACTTTTAATCTTTAGTTTTTAGACTTTTAAGTTTCGACGTTTTTCTTTCTTATTTTTATTTTTCGACCTTTTATTTTTTCGACGTTTTTCGACGCACTTTTTTTCTTTCTTATTTCTCGACGCTCTAGTTTTTAGGACATAGAATTTTCTTTATTTTCTTCAAAATTTCGATGAAAAATTATTTTAAGCGGTTAAATTGATAGACATCCAAAATTTTCTGGTTCGTAGTAATAGTTGAATTTGTTAGTGGTGAGTTGTGGGCTTCCGATTTAAAGGGTCCTGGCTACCTGCTGCATCTATTGGCTATTCGAAACGTGGGCAACAATCAGAAAAGTCTATTAATTTGATAACTTATATAATTTTTATTTTTATAACTAATAGGATATTCAGTGAATGCACCGAGCAAAACGTTCACCACCTTTCATACGTTCACCACCTGTAACTCGATCAAGACATCTAGCCAATATTGTCACCGTTGATTTTTCTTTAGAATCGTCATCTAGTCGACCAAGTACTCCAATTCAAGTTTCCAATAATCCATTTTTTGAACCCAACCTCACAATTGAGAACCCGGAGGATATTCAGGGACAATTCAGAGATCCTGAACCACTAATCATTCCTCCTGAACCACATATTACTCATTCAGAGATTGTTGAGGAAGAAACCATTAAGTCAGAATCCTCTAGTGATTCAGATTCAACAAATTCAATCATGGAAAATCTGGAACCTCTAAGTATGGAAGACCGAATGAGGGCTAAACGCACTGGCCAAGGACACGCCATTATTAAGCTAGACATTAATGTGCCAGATTATGAAATCAAAGGACAAATCCTACACATGGTAACTAATCAATGCGAATATAGTGGTACGCCAAAAGAAGATCCAAACGAACATCTTCGAACCTTTAATAGGATCTGTACTCTATTTAAAATCAGAGAAGTTGAGGATGAACAGATCTATCTCATGTTATTTCCCTGAACTTTAAAGGGAGAAGCCAAAGATTGGTTAGAATCGTTACCTGAAGGGGCGATTGACACATGAGATGTTTTAGTTGAAAATTTTCTTAAACAATTTTTTCCGGCATCTAAAGCCGTAAGACTTCAAGGAGAAATTGTTACGTTCGTGCAAAAGCCAAATGAAACTCTATATGAGGTGTGGACAAGATTCGGAAAATTGTTGAGAGGATGTCCTTAGCACGGTTTAGACACTTATCAAATAGTACAAATATTCTACCAAGGATGCGATGTTGCTACAAGAAAAGACATCGATACAGCAGCTGGTGGTTCCACTATGAAGAAAACCGCAACCGAAGCTCACAAGATAATTGATAATACAGCCTCCCACTCGCATGAGTGGCACCAGAAAAAAGATATCTTTCGATCATCTAAAGCGGCTAGAGCCGATTCTAGCCATGACTTTGATTCCGTTTCCGCAAAAATAGATGCATTCGAGAGACGAATGGAAAAGATGACTAAAGATATTCACGCAATACGAATCAGTTGTGAGCAATGCGATGGACCACACTTAACAAAAGAATGTCACATTGAGCAAACGATGGAACAACGTGAGAATGTTTCCTACATGGACCAAAGGCCGGGAAATAATTATCAAAATAATTATCAACAGCCAAGGCCAAATTTTAATCGAAATCAAAACATTCTTTACAATCCAAATAGACCCAACAATAACTCGTACAACCAACAAGGTTCGAATAACCAACCAACTCAAAATAACACTTTCAATCAACAAAGATCTAGCTTGTATAAACCACCACAACAAACCGAAGAGAAAAAGTCAAATCTAGAAGAAATGATGGCAAAGCTAATGGAATCTCAAACACAATTTATTACATCTCAAACCCAAACGAATGAGAGGTTTGATCAGTCATTAAAAACTCAACAAGCTTCCATTTTGAATCTAGAAAAGCACGTAGGTGCTCATGCTAGCATGATGAGTGAGAGGGAACAAGGAAAGCTACCGAGTAATACTGAAGTAAATCGTCGGAATGAGAATGTTAATATGGTTTCAACGAATTCTAAAAAACCAACACCAGAAGATGGGAAGGTTTTAGATGTGAGTAACAATGAAGAAGTTACAACACCACCACCACCCGAGTATGTAAAGCCAGTGGTCCCTACACACTACCCATCCCGTTTCCAAGAAAAAGGAGTTGAGTATGAGCAAGTAATAGGTAATAAAGTTTGTGATACCTCTGGAAAGAAGAAGAAGAATAAGAAAGTACAAGAAACAAAAACTGTAAAGATAAACCCGGTGAAGACAGTTCCACCAAAACCTCCACCCAGGTTGGGTGATCTGGGTGAATTTATTGTTCCTTGTCTACTTAGTGATTGTGTCATGTATGATGCACTAGCAGATTTAGGTGCAAGTGTGAGTGTTATGCCTCTTTCATTATATAAGAGATTAGGAGTAGGTGAGTTAAGTCCAACGGAAATGAGTGTTCGACTCTTTGATCAAACCATTAGGCACCCAGTTGGAATTGCTGACAACCTACCCGTTCAAGTGGGTAATTTAACCTTTTTAGTCAAATTTATTGTCATTGACATAGAAGAGGACCCAAACATTCCTCTAATTTTAGGTCGACCATTCTTAGCATCCACCGGGGCGTTATTTGATGTAAGAGAGAGTAGAATGACACTTAGTGATGGTGAAAAATTGGTCACCTTTGTTTGTCGAAAGACTAAATCTCCACCAACCAAAACCGTTGAACCAACAAAAACGATTGGTAAGAACCATATTGTTTTACCAACTCCAACGGTAGTGCTAAACAATAATAAAACGCCTAAGTGTGGGGAAGATGAAGTACACCTAATGATGACCTGATAACAAAGAACCCCGTTGTTGATACAAAATTAAATGACCCATTAACAGTTCAATGAAGAAACTTATTAAACGGATTCACGATGCTAGAACCAAGGGAAACTTTAAGTTATGTAACCGGTTAGTATCCAATCTATCGCCTAAAGAAAAGGAGAAACTAGTTGAATTTGTGGATATTACACAGGAATTCGGCCAATGGCTTAAAGCAAAAGTCACAGATATGCAAGTTGATTATGGTCCAAAAGAAATTGACAATGAAGTTAATCACAATTTCAAAACCACAGCTACCTAAGTGTGGGGAGATTCAAATGTTCTAAGAAATAATGCTGTCTAGAGTTATTTGTTCTGTTCTAGTGTAGTTCCGAGAATGGAATCCGATTGATCTTTTCCACTAGCAGACACTAAAGAACTAGTTTTCTTCCCCTATTCTGAATTTTTGTTTTGTATAAAATTAATATGCATTTTTAAATTTAATTTTTGTGTGAATTTAAAAACAAAAATTACTTTATTTGATTAAGTTTAAAAAATGATTTCTAAAATTCATCGTAAGTTGAAGACTGGATCATAGAATCGAAATTGCTTTACCCGAGGGCGGAGCGAAAAATTTTGTTATCATTATTTTTAATTTTATTGATCTAAAGTATACCAAAAAAAATTAAAAACCCAAAAATCTTTGCTTTAAAAACAATCGCTTTAAAAACGACAAATTTTAAATTTTGTCGAGGGACGGACTAGTTAAACGTACCGAAACTACCTAAAGTAAAAGGAAACAAAATTTTAAAAAATTATTCATTTAAATTGTTTTAATAAATAAAGGTTTTATAATATATATATATATATATATATATATATATATATATATATATATATATATATATATATATATATATATATATATATATATATATATATATATAGTTTATCTTATGTACAAAACAGGGTAAAACAGCGCACTTTCAAAGACTGGCATTAAAGGTCCGCAAAAGCTACTAATTTTGTCGACAAGACACAAAATATCAAATGTGATATAAAATAATATGTTTGCAAACTCGGTATTTTTAATCACTTTTCTACACTAATCACCCCCATGAACTTATAATTATAGTCTGATTTCATGCAAATGAGGGCATTGCATGATCTCAAGTGTGGGGAAGGGTTATAAATTCTCTCGGGTTTACACTTAGTTTAATTGCCAAATTTTGTGAAAATTTAAAATTTTTTCAATTAAATGAATTCAAAATCATGTTTATACATATTTATGAAAGATAAAACTAGGTGTTAATGCCGAAATTATTGTTACATCAAAGAGAACATAAATGGAGAAACAACCTAAAATGCTTGAATTCATTTAAAATGGAATAGAAGAGAATAAAAAGACAAAGAAAAGAAATAAATAAAAGCTAAGTGTGGGAAGAATTTACCAAGTTCTTTAAAACATATATCACATATTTTGTTCAAGATTATTGCAGGTACTTTTGTTTTGGACGATAATAATCAGTTTTACCCGATTTACTATAATATATTTAAAAGAAAGATGTGTCTACACGATGAATCAATTCCATCATTAAAAGGAAGTAAAGTCTTCCAAAAAAGACACGCGCTTCTTGATTTAGGTCAGGAAGATGTCGTCCAGACCAGCTGTAGGTTGACGAAAAATCTAGGAAAGTCATCTCTAAAATCAGCAGGAAATCCACGGACCTCAGCATCAAACAGGGTCGCCATGTGGTCAGACTTATCCTAACCATGAGAGGATCTGTCTCGTAAAATGGGGAGGGCACCGTGCAAATTAGCTTGATAAGACTAATGAATCAGACCCCCAGAAAGGATAATCTCCTTAAAGATCAAAAATCAGCATTTAAGCCTGATATTACTTAATCCTTGAGATTGACTTTAAAGATTGAGAATTACAAACTCATGGAATTCGATGATATCTAAACTCGAGCTTGAACGAGAAAATATTTTGATCAAATTAAAACCGATTTGTTTTCTAAAAACCTATTTTCAATGCGTTCATTACCATTGAACGTAAAATCCTAGAAATTCTCCTAGAATTCATTAGGTCACCTGAACCAAATCGGGTGTCAACTGTAAGAACGGTGGTTGCATAGCATGGTCGAAGACAGGACCTTGTGCCAGACCAAAAAACTATAGGGTGATCTTTACTATTTCTCCTACAAAGGATAGTAATTGCATCCGACACGTTGTAGACCATGAACATCTGCATGTCATTAGACATTGCCTTAACGGTTGCTTGTTCAACGCTTTCCTTTACAACCGGAAGGTAGTTTACCGAAAGGTAATATACGGAGCAAGTACACTGGACGTGTTGCTTTCCTAATACAAGGATTAGCAAGTGGGTGACACAAAACAATAAGTTTTGAGCTAAAATTTTCAAATATGAAACCCACAAAACCCACAAAAATATTTTGCAAACACCGGTGAAGGGTCATTCCGGAAAACTTATCTAGGGTAAAAGCTAGAATGAATTTTCAAAAGATCAAATGTTTTCATAAAGATCCTATTTCCTTAAAGGATCTAAATTTTCATAGTCATGTGGGACTGTAAACCACATCGTTACTATCATTATTTATACCGCCGTATCAAAATCACTGATGTATAAAGTGTGAGAATAAAAAAGTGATTCGAGTGAAGTGTGATTTAATTTCATGTTCTGTATTGCTTGAGGACAAGCAACGTTCAAGTGTGGGGATATTTGATAGTGCTCCAAATGAACATATATTTAGTCGCAATATCATCCCAATATGTAAAGTTTTTAGTTGCTATTGTTCTATTTTTATGTAATTTTCGTTTAAATAAATATGTGCGAAGACTGAAGACGCAAATGAAGATTTAAAGACGCAAATAACCAAAAAACCTCAAATGTAGAAGATATAATTCATGTGGTTCAATTTATTGATGAGAAACGTCTAGAAATTACAAGAGTATGAGCCGCGAAACGCAAAGTACAAGATATTAAATAGTACGCAAGGACGTTCGAAAATCCAGAACTGGGACATGAACCAACTATCAACGCGCGACGTAACGGAGCTAAAATTACAAGTCAACTATGCACAAGAATATAATATAATATATATATAATTATATATAATTATATATATATTATATTATATAATAAATAAATCAAGCCACCCATGTTTTTAATCAACAATGTGAGCTGGTACAGCTGGCCATGCTATCGCATGGCCAGGAAAAAGGAAATTCATGCGGTCGCATGAGTTACTGTAGCTGGCCAGGTTCTATAAAAAGTCAGTTTGCTCGACGAATTGTGGACACCATATATTATCTATCTCTTACTCTCTTAAATATATATTATATTTATATTTTAATTATAATTTTAATATTAAAGTTTAATAATAATAAGGTTATGGTAGCGAATGTTGTAAGTTTGTAAGTCAAAACTCTGTCCGTGTAACGCTACGCTATTAATACTCATTGTAAGTTATGTTCAACCTTTTTAAATTAATGTCTCGTAGCTAAATTATTATTATACTTATTTAAATCGAAGTAATCGTGATGTTAGACTAAATATTAAAGACGAGGTTATTGGGCTTTGTACCATAATTGGGGTTTGGACAAAAGACCGACACTTGTACAAATTGGACTATGGACTATTAATGGGCTTTATATTTGTGTAACTGAATGATAGTTCGTTAATTTAATATAGAGATTTACAATTTAACGTATCTATAAATAACGATATACACTCAATCGAACACGATGGGCGAGATATTTATAAATATTAATAATCGTTCATTTAACCGGACACGGGGATGGATTAATAGTCAATGGACTCATTAAAACAGGGGTGGATTACATACAAGGACACTTGGTGTAATTGTTAATAAAGTATTAAAACCTTGGATTGCACGCAGTCGATATCCCGGTGTAATTATTAAACAAAGTATTAAGACCTTGTTACAGTTTAAGTCCCCAATTAGTTGGAATATTTAACTTTGGGTATAAGGATAATTTGACGAGGACACTCACACTTTATATTTATGACTGATGGACTGTTATGGACAAAAACCGTATGGACATATTGAATAATCCAGGACAAAGGACAATTAACCCATGGTAATAAATTAAAATCAACACGTCAAACATCATGATTACGGAAGTTTAAATAAGCATAATTCCTTTATTTTATATCTCATCGTACTTTTATTTACTGTCATTTTATTTATTGCACTTTTAATTATCGTACTTTCAATTATCGTAATTTTATTTTCATCATTTACTTTATGCTTTAAATTAAGTTATATTTATTTTTAATATTTTACATTAGGTGTTAATTGTGACTTAAGTTTTAAAATCGACAAACCGGTCATTAAACGGTTAAACCCCCTTTTTATAATAATAATAATAATAATAATAATAATAGTAATAATATATATATATATATATATATATATATATATATATATATATATATATATATATATATATATATATATATATATATATATATATATATATATATATATATATATATATATATATTTATTTATTTATTTATTTATACAATATATAGTTTTAAACATATAGCGTTAAACTTGGCTAGCTCCTTGCGGAACGAACCAGACTTACTAAAAACTACACTACTTTACGATTAGGTACACTACGTATAGTGTTGTAGCAAGGTTTAGGTATATCCTCTCTATAAATAAATTAATAACTTGTGTAAAATTGTATCGTATTTAATAGTATTTCGTAACAAAAATATAACTATTTTGTATACACCTCGCATAACATCAAGTACAATCTACTATTCCCATTTGATAACCTTTTTCGATAAGATAACTTGACAAACGTCCATACCAAGCTCTTAGGGTTTGATGTAATCCATAAAGGGCTCTCTGTAAACGATAAACTTTGTCAGGATGAAGATGATCTTCAAAACCCGGTGGTTGACTGACATATACTCTTTCATTAAGTTTGCCATAAAGAAATACACTCTTGACATCCATTTGATACACTTTGAACTTCATAAATGAGGCGAAAGTCAAGAAAATGCGAATAGCTTCCAATCTGGCAACAGGAGCAAAAACTTCATCGTAATCGAATTCAGGATCCTGCTAATAACCTTTAGCAACTAATCTTGCTTTGTTACGGATAACATTGCCATCTTCGTCAAATTTACATTTCCAAACCCACTTGAGATTAATTACTTTAGCTCCATGCGGTTTAGTAACCAACTTCCAAATATCTAAATGATTGAATTGCCGAATCTCTTCTTGCATGGCCATGACCCAGTCAACATGCTTTAAAGCTTCTTTTGTGGTCTTTGGCTCTATTCTGAAAATATGACATGAGTAATCGTAGTAAGCAGCAGTAGCTGTCATATGAGTATCAACTTGACCATCAAACTGAACTTGTCTTCTCGTTCTAACACATGCATTTGGATCTCCAATAATATTCTCTCTAGGATGAGCAACTGTAGTTCTAGGAACTGGTTGTGCAGGAATAGGTATCTCGTGATGTAGATTCGTGGTATCTCCAATATATTTAGGATTGTCAGAACTTTCACTTGAAATATCATATCCGCAGGTATCGTACACTGGATCAACATCTTGATCTGAATCTTGAACTGGCTCATCGACAGTTGGTAATGGAGTTAGAGTTGGAGTAAATGCAGACACTTCTGGTTCATTCTGTAAATCAAACAGCATTTGTAATTCTACTTCATTCTCCGTAAGATCTAGAGTAAGATTGAATGAGTCAATCAGCTCATCATAGTTATAAATCCAAGGATGACTCTTAGGAGCACTCTTCGTTTGATTCCTTTGAACATCAACTTCAGACCATTCTTCAACACATCTCGTTTCATTGTTGAAAACTCGCTCGTTAGGAGAACTATACCCAAGAAAAACTCCAGTAACCACTTTAGAATCAAACTTACTTCCTGGTTTTCTTTTCAAGATGGTACACGGTGCACCAAATGGTTCTAGATGCTTCAAAGATGGTTTTCTCCCATTCAATAACTCATAGCAAGTTTTACCCAGTCGTTTAACAGTCAGAACTCGATTCATAGTGTAACAAGCATTTGCAACAGCTTCCTCCCAAAAATGAACAGGTAACGATGAATCTGCCAGCATTGTTCTAGCTGTCTCGATCAATACCCTATTCTTTCTTTCAGCAACACCATTCATCTGAGGAGCATATGCAAAACTGAACTACAAATTGATACCTTTATCAATACAGAAACCTGCAAGATACTAATTCTTGAATTTTGTGCCGTTATCGCAACGAATCTTTCTTACCTTTAGATTAAAACCTGTCTCTAATCGATTGATTAGCACTTTCAAATTCTCAAAAGTATCGGACTTCTCTTTCAAAAACATTACCCACGAAAATCTTGAATAATCATCAGTTACAACCAGACAGTACTTACTTCCATCAATGCTTTCAAAACGAATTGGACTGAAAAGATCCATATGTAACAATTCAAGTGGAGCAGAGATTGGATTGTACTTCACCAGTTTATGAGCTTTCTTGCTCTGCTTACCTTTCTTACACGGAACACATGTTCCTGGAATCTAAAAAGATTGACGATCAACACCTTCTACAAGATTATTGTGAACAAGGTGATTCATTTTTCAAAAACTTAAATGACCCATGCGTTTGTGCCATGTGATAGAATCTTGTTCAGTTGCTTTAGAAATAAAATCTTGATGATGTTCAGCAGTTGAAGTAGCAATATTCATATCCAACATGTATAAATCAGCTTGTCTAGGAGCCTTCATCAAAATTATTTATGGAGGAATCACAAACTCTGGTTTCAAAATATAGCTGAATTCATCATCAAATGCTACTTTGAAAGATTTTTCACAGATTTGTGAAAGCGATAACAATTATTTGCAAGATCTTGACACCGACAACAAAATATTTGCAAGATCTTGACAGTAGTTCACTTTATCAAAACTAACTTTCTCATTCTTCAATAAACCTTGAGCTAAAATTTGACCTCCTTTATCTCCAGCAAATGCAACATAACCTCCCTTAATTGGGTGTACATCCGAAAGAAGAGATAGCTGTCCAGTCATGTGCCTCAAAGCACCGCTATCCACTATCCATGTGTTATTTGCAGGTACCCTGGTTCCCTGCATGTCACATTAAGAGAATTAATTGATAATGGGAACCCATGCCCGGATGGCAGTAGGTTGTCCATTGACACCCATAGCTTGAAATTTCATCCATTTCCCGTTTGAGTCAGGAGGAATCTCATCATTTGAAACCATAAACTTAGTAAATTTGGAAGGAGAGGTGTCACGCTTTTGGTAGCTGACATTCCTCTCTGAATCTGAGTGATTCATGATCTGATTCGTGAAAAATATTTCCTACGACTTGCTTTTTGTGAGGGTGACCTCATCTTTGGTTCAAAAGGTTTTTCTTGATCACATGACCTGGTTACATTTGCCTCAAAACTTCTTTTTGGAATTTTACCTTTCACATGTGAAACAGATCTATTGAAATTCTTTCTCTTAGAATCTCCATAAACAACATTTGTCTTAAACCTCTTCTCACGACTTTCATTACTTACAGGAGAATTTGTTCTATGAACATAAGATGATCTAAAATTATCATGTGTCAAGTCAATCTTATGTCTAGTGGAACGAACTCTTCTAGGACAATAGGTAGCAATGTGTCCAAAGACAGCACAATTAAAACATTGACGAAACTCCCTATGTCCTCTAAATTGATACATGTTATTAGAGTTTGAAATGAAGGGTCTTGTGTTCTTATGAACACAGGAGAATCATTTGATTTTTCTCTTGGAACAGGCTTAGGGGTAACAGGAGGAACATGTCTGTCAGCAAATCTAGGATTTTTTAAAATTTTAACAGGACCTTTTGGTGTTATTACCTTACTTCTCTTAGAATTATCTCCTAAACCAGTTTTCCTATCTTCCTCATCATCTAAAGCACCTTCAGTAGTATCAATTGAAGTTGTATTCTTAGTTGAGCTACATTTTTTTTTCTTTTCAACATAATCTTCATAACTAGGAAGAATACAGTCTTCTGGTCGACCGTCAAATACAGTCTCCAATACTCTTACCCTTGGTGTCATTAATTTCCACCATTAATGCATTCCATTGTGACGCACTTGCCTAACATTTCATTTTAATTGAAATAGCTTCTAAATCAACTTTAACGCATTCATTTTCTTTCTTTAGTTCATTGATTGTGTCAACACGTTTAATTAAAGCTTGATTTATGTCAAAGTTATAACATTTATAATCGTGAAGTTGCTTTTTATAAACTTTGATCTGCTCTTTCAACTAGTCTTCAATCTTAGTGGTCACAAGGTTTGCTTGACATTTATCTTTCATCTCAACATAAGCCTTGGTTAAATTATCTATTGTTATTTTAGATTCAGCACATTTAACACATTCATTATCAGTAGATGGATCAGAAGATACCTGTTGAGCACTATTTGGTGAAGAAGTCTCAGCCATAAATGCAAAATAATTTGTCTTCTTTCCATCATCGAACTCATCTTCTGATTCTGATGAATCTGTAAGAAACTCTGATGTATCAGTATCTTTTCCCAAATGAATCTGTTCAAGTCTGTCCCAAATATCTTTAGCTCTTGTTAAATAAGAAACATTTTCAAGATCACTTCCTGATAAGCACCTCTTTAGTAAGTCTACTGCTTGTTTGTTCAATGCTTCAAAATCAGTTTGATCTACACCAGTATGATCATCTTTATCTTCAACCTCTGAACCTGACTTCTTGTCTGATTCATCATCTTCTGAATTTACACTCTCAAGATCTGAACCTTCACCCATAAGAACTAACATTTTCAACTCTACGGCAATCATTCTACCCCATTCGTCTAATTCCTTTTCAGCATCAAATAAGGTTTCTTCATGTTGATTAGCTTCTAGACTGTCTTCAAACAATGAGGTATCACCATATTTACTCTTCCAACTATTGAAATAATAGTCCTCTGACAATTTTGGTGAAACACGTCCAGATTCAGGTGTACGAGGAACTGAATCACGTACCTTTTTGAATTTGTCCTAAACCTATTTCTGAATCTTCTCCTTTCGAATGGTTCGAGACAACTCTTCAGCTCTTTTAGCGCGAGCAGTCAACTTCTCAACTAAACTTCGATCAGTGACACAATCTTCTTCTACTTCAGTGATCTTAGCCATGTTAGCTTTAGGTTGTTGATCATCTACATTCAATTTGATAGACAAGTCATCATCGTCTCATGAATGACAACCAAAGCTTCATTAGGATTCTCATATGTTTCTGCTTCATTTACTTTATCAGTAATGTAGATCTCATGCTTTGTTGTTTGACTCTGAGAATTATAGTTCTGATTCTTGAAAGGATTTCGATTACCCTGCTTCTTCTGTTTTGTACACTGTCTTGAAAAATGACCTAATTCTCCACAGTTGTAATAGGTAACTGTATTCATATCAAATCCCAGTTTTGTGTCTTTGGTCAGACTGATCAGTTTTCCAGTTCGCTCTTCATAATCTCTAGCTCTTCTCACAAGATTTGCCATACCCCACATGATATCCATCTTTTCTGCTTCGTTCTTATCAAGTTGATGATAATCTTCAGTTGTTAGATGAATGTTACCCAAACGACCATAAATATAACTATCATAAGAGTTAACAATGCTTGATAGTAAAGCTATATCTTCACTAATATTTTCTTTCCCAGCTTTCCTCATGTTTTCAATCTTAAGTGCAGATAGAACATCTGATGCAGTCGGTGTAGATGACTCTGTAATATTGGATGTAGGTTGTGATTGAGTGTTGAGTGAACATGGTGAAACTTGTGGTGGATACGAAGGTAGTTGAACATTCGAACTGCTGACATTCAAACCATACATATTCTGATTGTTCGTAACAAAAGCAGTTTGAAATGGTGCATGAGCTGATTTAGCAGGTGTAAAACCATTTGGATAATACATTTTGGTGTCTTGAACTTGTTTAGACCTCTTAACTTTGTTTAACAACTCTAATTCTTCTTCTTAAAGTCTTGCGATAAACGAGTTCATTGTAGCAGTAGCGAGTTCTCCACTGGTCTTCATTGTTAATACGAAACCATTCCATTCTAATGGTAATGCTCCAGCTAGACATGTCACTTTATCTTTCTCAACAATGGTTACATCATGCTTGTGTATTTCAGCTAACAAATGACGGTATCTTTCAACCAATTCTGTAATAGATTCTCCAACTTGCCAGTGAAAACGATCAAACTCAGCTTTCAAATCTAAACCTTTTCTAGCTCTATAAGCTGTATTTCCTTCATTAAAAGTACGGAGTGCTTCCTAAATCTTGAACGAATTATCATGACATAGGAATTGATGGAAAATCGGACCATCAAGAGCACTTGTCAAGTTACAGTACATCTTCTTTTCCAAGTCATACTCTTCACGTTCTTCAGAAGGCATATTATGCAAAGTATATAACTCATTTGTAACTGGTAACCGTGGCCATTGAAATTCGGTTTCAATATACTTCCAAAGCTTTGTCTCCTGACCATCAGACTAAATGTTAAATCTTGACTTCTAAGTAGAGTAGTTATCCATATTCATCAATCTTGGACATTTCGTACCACTCCCGGATTCACTCTCAGCAAGGAGTAATCGTTGAGTCATATTCGTGATACTCTGAACTAACGGTGCAGCTAATGTATAATTGTTCGAATTAAACATCTTGACAATCTTACCAAACAGGTAAACCGTGCGTTTCAGAAATCTTAGGTGTACGAGTCACATTTTCAAACGTACGTGTCACAAACTCAGTTGTACGTGTCACAACTTAGTCGTACGTATGATCTTAAAAACCAAAAGAATCAACACTAAACCTCAAACGTGTAAGTAAGGATCAACCGTATGATTACTCGTACGTGTCACAGTCAATCGTATGATCACTCGTGTGATCAGACTGTAGTCACTTAACCTAACTAAGGTTATGCTAAACTGTGCGGATGAGTTCACGAGTGAGGCTCAGTCACGCGAGTGAGGATTTTTCACTGACCCACTCGTGTGACCTGCTGTTT
Source organism: Rutidosis leptorrhynchoides (assembly GCF_046630445.1). Classification (NCBI taxonomy): domain Eukaryota; kingdom Viridiplantae; phylum Streptophyta; class Magnoliopsida; order Asterales; family Asteraceae; genus Rutidosis; species Rutidosis leptorrhynchoides. The sequence continues at coordinate 402,939,733 of NC_092336.1, read as the reverse complement.
AACCTAAATCACACAAAAACCCTAGAAAATGATGTTAAACCACAATTTCTTCATCCACAAGTTGGATTAGCACTAAACTAACATAAACACACTCTCTAATTACAATTACACACGTAAAGATGATTACTTTTTGATCTAAATCACTCTAAACTCAAAAACACAAAATAATAAACTATTTAATCACCAAAAATCACTAGGATGATGTTGAAATCACAACCAATGCTCTGATACCAATGATGAAACATGTCTAGGAACTTCGAAATCAACAGGTTTAACTGATGCTAAAGCGAAGGGGTATAAAATACTATTAAATTTTACAAGGAAAAACTATTAAATATGCTACAATTTTACACAAGTTATTTATTTATTTATCGAGTGGATATACTTAAACCTTACTACAACACTTATAGTCAGTGTACCTAATCGTACAGTAGTGTAGTTTTTAGTAAGTCCGGTTCGTCCACAGGGAATCTTTTAAACAAAGTTTAACGCTATATTAGTTTTAATTTATAAAAATACAAATATATAAATAAGTAATATTATTATTATAAAGGGGGGGTTTTTACCGTTTAATGATCGGTTTGTCGATTTTTAAAACTTTAGCCGCAGTTAAAACCTAATGTAAAATATTAAATAAATATAACTTAATTTAAAGCGTAAAGTAAATAACGATAATGAAATTGCGATAAATAAAAGTGCGATAAAATGAAATACAATAATTAAAAAGTGCGTTAATTAAAAGTACAATTAAATACAATGACAATAAATAAAAGTGCGATAATTAGAAGTGCAATTAAATATAAAATAAAGGAAATTAAATATGAAATAAAAGAATTATGCTTATTTAAACTTCCGTAATCATGATGTTTGACGTGTTGATTTTTAGTTTTATGCCCATGGGTTAATTGTCCTTTGTCCTGGATTATTTAATATGTCCGTCTGGTTTTTGTCCATAACAGTCCATCAGTCATAAATATAAAGTGCGAGTGTCCTCGTCAAATTATCCTTATACCCGAAGTTAAATATTCCAACTAATTGGGGACTTAAACTGTAACAAGGTTTTAATACTTTGTTTAATAATTACACCAGGTTATCAACTGCGTGTAACCCAAGGTTTTAATATTTTGTTATCAATTATGCCAAGTGTCCTTGTACATAATTTCACCCCTGTTTTAATAATTTCATAGACTATTAATCCATTCCCGTGTCCGGTTAAATGAACGATTATTCGTAGATATAAATACCCCGCCCATCGTGTCCGATCGAGTGTATATGGTTATTTATAGGGACGTCCAATTGTAAATCTTTATTTTAAAATTAACAAACTATCATTTAGTTAAACAAATATAAAGCCCATTAATAGCTCATATTCTAATTTCTACAAGTGTCGTTCTTTTGTCCAAACCCCAATTATAGTACAAAGCCCAATTACCCATTTTTAATATTTAGCCCAACATCATGATTACTTCGGTATTAAATAAACATAATAATAATTTAGCTACGAGACATTAATGTAAAAAGGTTGAACATAACTTACAATGATTAAAAATAGCGTAGCGTTACACGGACAGAATTTCGACTTACATCCTTACAACATTCGCTAACATACCCTTATTAAAATTAAAATTAAAATTAAAATTAAAATTAAAATTAAAATTAAAATATATATATATATATATATATATATATATATATATATATATATATATATATATATATATATATATATATATATATATATATATATATATATATATATATATATATATATATTACGTATGAATGAGGAGAAGAAAAAGATATATAAAACGTTCAGAACGCGCGAGCTTTTATAGGCATTTTTGTCCAGGACAGCTCCGCGAGTCGCGGTATTTTTGCACTACAAACTCCGTAAGTCGCGGAGTTCGTAAATCCAGCTCACACAAGTTTGGATCTTAGTCTGCCGACGGTTTTAATATATAAATATAATATATATATATAATTTATATAATTAATTATATATTATATTATATTTATATACATAGTTAACTTGTAATTTTTAGTCCGTTGCATCGAGCGTTGAGAGTTGACTCTGGTCCCGGTTCCGGATTTTCGAACGTCCTTGCATACAATTTAATATCTTGTACTTTGCGTTTTGAATCTTGTACTCTTGTAATTCTGAGACGTTTCTTATCAATAATTGGAACCTCTTTGATTGTATTTTGTACTTTTGAGCTTTTTGGTCGTTTGCGTCTTCAATTCGTCGAATCTATCTTTTGTCTTCACCTTTTATTATTTAACCGAATATCACTTGTAAATAGGAAAATTGCAACTAAAAGCTTGTCTTTCTTGAGGAATAATTCTATGAAATATATGTTCGTTTTTAGCATTATCAAATATTCCCACACTTGAGCGTTGCTTGTCCTCAAGCAATATAGTCTTGAAATACTAGAATCACTTCTTTATTCTTCACACTTTGTACATCAGTGATTTCTATACGGCGGTATAAATAATGGTAGTAACGATGTGGTTTACAATCCCACATGACTATAAAATTTAGATCCATTAAGGAAATTGGATCTTTATGAAAACATTTGATCTTTTAAAAATTAAATCTAGCTTTTACCCTAGATAAGTTTTCCGGAATAACCCTTCACCGGTGTTTGCAAAATATTTTTGTGGGTTTGGTGGGTTTCAGATTTGAAAATTTTAGCTCAAAACTTGTGGTTTTGTGTCACCCACTTGCTAACTTTGTTTTGGGAAAGCAACACGTCCAGTATACTTGCTCCGTATATTATCTTTCGATAAACTACCGTCCGGTTGTAAAGGTAAGCGTTGAACAAGCAACTATTAAGGCAATGTCCCCTGACATGCTTTTAATTATGGTCTATAACGTGTCGGATGCAATTACTATCCTTGGTAGGAGCAATAGTAAAGCTCACCCTTATAATTTTTTGGTCTGGCACAAGGTCCTGTCTTTGACCATGCTATGCAACCACCGTTCTTACGGTTGACACCCGATTTGGTTCAGGTGACCTAATGAATTCCAGTTGAATTCCTAGGATTTTACGTTCAATGGTAATGAACGCATTGAAAATGGGTTTTTAGAAAACAAATCGGTTTGTAATTTTGATCAAAATATTTTCTCGTTCAAGCTCGAGTTTAGATATCATTGAATTCTATGAGTTTGTAATTCTCAATCTTTAAGGTCAATCTCTAGGATTGAGTAATATCAGGCTTAAATGCTGATTTTTAATCTTTAAGGAGATTATCCTTTCTGGGGATCTGATTCATTAGTCTTATCAAGCTAATTTGCACGGCGTCCTCCCCATTTTACAAGACAGATCCTCTCATGGTTAGGATAAGTCTGACCACTTGGTGACCCTGTTTTATGCTGAGGTCCGTGGATTTCCTGCTGATTTTAGTGATGACTTTTCTAGATTTTTCGTCAACCTACAGCTGGTCTGGACGACAACTTCCTGACCTAAATCAAGAAGCGCGTGTCTTTTTTGGAAGACTTTTCTTCCTTTTAATGATGGAATTGATTCATCGTGTAGATCCATCTTTCCTACAGTAAATCGGGTAAAACTTTTTAGTTTAGTCCAAAGGAAAAGTATTTTCAGTTTTTTGTACAAAAATATGTGATATATGTTTTGAATAACTTGGTAAAAATTTTCCACACTTGGCTTTTATTTTCCTTTTGATTGTCCTCTATTCCATTTTAAATGAATTTTAATATTTTGGTTTGTTTCTCAATTTATGTCCTTTCCAAGGTAACAATAATTTCGGTGTTAACACCTAGTTTTATAGTTCATAAATATATATAAACATGATTTTGAGTTCATTTAATTGAAAATTTTGTAAAATTTTACTAGAATTGGATAGTCAGTATATAAGACTAGGGCTGTTCTTTATTATCAGAGAGCACTAGATTCTAATACAACTACTGCGTTACTAGTATTTTTAATGGTAACCAAGTGTTTAAATAATTTTTTTTTTTAAAATCCGAAAGAATTTAACCCCTTCCCACACTTAAGATCTTGCAATGCCCTCATTTGCAAGAAATCAGTAACAATTTAAATTATTGAGGGTGATTAGCGTAGAAAAATGATTAAATTTTACCAAAGTTTCCAAACATATTGGCGTTTGTTTGTTGAATGATAAATGGTGCACATCATTTGTTCATTCCGTCTTGTTGTTATTTCACATATATTTTGCATCTTGTCGTCAAAATTAGTTGCTTTTGATGAACTTAATGTCAGTCTTTGAAAATACGTTGTTTTACCCTGTTGTATACATAAGATAAACTGCAAACATATATACATATTTTTGAAGTTTGGTATATTACCCCACATTCAAAAATTATTAAAATCTAATAATAAAAGTTAGAAAATTATAAAAACTATTACAATATCAACATAAGTGTTAAATGTAGTAACATTACAAAAATAAAATAAATAAAACTAAATAAACTAGGGTTGATACTGATACCAGTAGGGGTTCCATGCATAACCGTATGTGTTATAGAATGCTTCAGCTGGGTTATAAGTAGGATACGGTGGTTGGATCTCTATAGACCAGGGAGGAAATATGGGCTTTGGAGTAGGAATATAGTTTCTACCTATATGTTGGCAATGAGCTATGATGTGGTTTTGATGAACTTGCCAATCTTCAAATGCTCGATGTCTAGCATTTTCATATTGTTGTGAAGCTATAAACCTTTGCATTTCTGTCATTTCATTTCCCCCTCCCACATTACCTGGCTGTTGATTTCTTTCAACCTGTGAATGTCTTCCATTATATGCTACTGCGGCGTTATTTCGCCTCTTCAAAACCTTAGCACCATGATATACATTTAAACCAATTGTATCGTGGGGTTCTTGTTCTTCGATTAATAATCCCCCCGACTTATATCCACATCGAGATACTCAGTAATTAATGTAATAAATATACCACCTCCTATTATACTGTGCAGTCTCATCCCCCTAACCATAGCCAATAAATAATAACCCACACAATAAGGTATACTTACAGCGCTTTGTGGGTCTCGAATACACATGTGGTAAAATAAATCTTGCTCATTTACCTTTTCCTTATTTTTACCTCGCTGTGTAATCGAGTTCGTTAGAAACCTGTGAATTACTCTTAACTCAGCTCTATCTATATCCAAATAAGAGTAATTTCCCCCTTTAAATCGGTGATGGCTAGTCATTTGGCTCCATACACCATGCGTATCAAAATTTTCGTCTATCCTCTTACCATTTAATATCAACCCTTGACAATCGGCAGATGCTAGCTCCTCAGGCGTATATATACGTAAGGCCTGAGCCATGTCTATTAGAGACATGTGGCGCATCGAACCTCCTAACAAAAATCTAATAAAAGTTCGATCGGTTAAAGTAGCTACCCGATCATTTATTTCTATACTACACAATAATTCTTCACACCATACTTTATATACAGGTCTACGCATGTTGAATAATCATACCCAATCGTTAAAAGTAGAATTACCATACCTCTGTGTAAGTAATTCTCTAATCCGTTCGCCCAATCCTACGGCTTCTAACGGTTCCCATTCTATTACCCTAGGTACTTCAACAGCTTTAGAATGAAGAGTGTGCAAGCCCCTTTGGTATTTTGGATAATCTATCCAACGTCTGTCTAATCTCAAGTTCGGGTGCAAATCTTCCACGTGCATATCTGAAAATGTCATAACTGGATGAGGTATATCTTGTTTGTAATAGTTATCAACATCCTGTTGTTCCGCATTCTCAGGAGGAGCTATGCGAGTTTGGGATGAAGATTCACCCCTTTCAGTCTGCAAAACACATCAAACACAATTTTTGTGCATCCAAATATGCATTAGTGTCAGCAAAATCATCAATCAAAATAATTACAATGACATGTTCAATTTATATCAAACTTATGCTCATTTTCATATTTTTATCAAATCTACACTTTTTCAAATAAGCATATACGAAAATGTTCGCCAAGTTCATAAGCATTCAATTCAAATAACATGTCAAAATAATCATTATTAGCAATTAAACAAGTTTCAAATGGCATTATCTCTCAAAAATCAAGTTCATGAATTTTAGACTTGAAAAAGTCCACTTTAATTCTCAAAAATCATGTTTAGGCTCAAAGTTTGGATCATTTAACTACCTAAATATGTTACACTACTTAATTTAGCAATAATTCATGACAAAAATTGGCCATAACCTGTTTATATCAAAAAGCCCCAAATTGCTCAAGAACACAAACCCTAGATTACTCAAAATTTGAAGTTTAAGGCTTCTAATCATGTTAAATAGCATCAGTCTAGGTTATACAAGCATAATACACAAGCAATTTAAGCATAATTACACTAAAAAGCATCAAAATCGAATTGGGTATAAATTTGTTCAAGAACACTAATTATTCGAATTAAAGGGTGTTTTGATGTAGAAATTTACCATTTTCCTTGAGTAATTCCTTGATAGCATCCTTCTCAACATGATTTTGTGAAAGATTTGATGAAAAATGGCCAAAAATTGCGAATTTGGAAGGCTTTTTTCGGGTTTTTTTGGGTATTTTCGCAGTTATTTTTGTGTGGTGTTGGTAAACTGATCTGTTCTTGCGTTTTATTTTTTTCTGTATTTTACAAACTCCGCGAGTCGCGGTGTTTACCCATTACAAACTCTGCGAGTCGCGGTGATTGTATTTTTTTTTATTTATAAAAACCTTAACTTATAAAACAATTAATTAATTAATTTTAAAATTTTGTTTCCCTTGTTATTTAGGACGAGGTCGTTTCGGAACGATGTCCTAGTCCGTCCCTCGACAAAATTTTAAAATTTGTCAATTTAGAGTGCGGTTTTAAAAGCAAAGATTTTTTTTGGATTTTTTAATATTTTTGGCATACTTTAATTCAATAAGATTAAAAATAATGATAATAAAAGTTCTCGTCCCTCCCTTGGGTAAAGCAATTTCGGTTCAACGACCTAGTCTTCAACTTACGATGAATTTTTAAAAATCATATTTTTAACTTAGCAAAATAAAGTAAATTTTTGTTTTTAAATTCACACACAAACTTAAATTTAAAATGCATAAAATTAAAAATTCATATTATTAAAATTAAAAATTCACACCAAACTTATATTATATATTTTTTACATACAAACTTAAAATTATCAATTTTTCAAATATTTACAATTTTAAATATATTAATTTAAAAAGTTTACAATATTATTTTAATATTAATTTATTAATTTTTTTAAAAATAAAATTAAAAATATTTTTGGCTTTTATCCCATTTTAATCAATCAAATATTATCAAAAATATACGCCCCTCTTTTCGGTAAAGTAATTTCGGTTCCATAACCTAATTTAACTCATGACGAATTTTTGAAATATTTTGAGTTGATTGATTAAAGATATTTATACCTTAAGAATAAACGTTAAATTTCGCAGTGATGTAATAAATTTTTGTATGATATCAATAATTTCGATCGCAAGACCTAATTTTATTGAATACCAATTTAATACTTTATAGCGAACAAATTAGCGTTTATTATCAAAAGGTTAAAAATAAAAATAAAAATAAAAATAAAAACTGTACAAACTTACGTGTGAAATAGATTTCTTAGTGATATGCTCTAGCCCACTCATAAGATAGTCGGACTAATTGATTCTACATGGCTACATAGGCGTAACCTCGAGCATTTAATGTTTTTTCTTCTAAACATATGAACGGTCCATCTCTGCATAAAGTAACAAATTCGGTGTTTGAATAGGTTTGATTATTTGAACATTTACCTTCGTGTGACCATTTTCCGCATTTGAGACATTTTTCAAGGTGTCGTGCTCTTCTTTTCGCTGTGGATTTTGATTTTCCTTTACCAAATTGTAACTTATTATCTTCGCATCTGGATTCTTTTCTAACTCCGTCCAATTTTTCTCTGATTACTGATACCAGTTCACTCGGTAGTGTGTCATTATTACGTTTAGTGATCAAAACATGTAGTATTAGACCATGGTTTAGTTCACAGGAAGTCTTCATTTCGTAAAAACCTAAAAAAAATAAAAATTCAGAATGGGGGGATAAGACTAGTTCTTTAGGGTCTGCTAGGGAAAGACCATTCGGGTTCCATTTTCGAGAACTACACGAAAACAGAAAATCTAACTCTAACAGAAATACATATTATCCTTTAAAGACTTGATTCTCCCCACACTTAGTTAGCTGTGGTATCGAAATTGTGATTAACTTCGTTGTCAATTTCCATCGGACTATCTATGTAATGTTTAACTCTGTGACCATTAACCTTAAATTTAATCCCATTTGAATTTATTAATTCTACTGTTCCGTATGGGAAAACTCTTTTGACTATGAATGGTCCAGACCATATTGATTTCAATTTTCTAGGAAATAGCTTGAATCGTGAATTGAAAAGAAGAACTCTGTCTCCTTCTTTAAATTCTTTTGAACTTCTGATTCTTTTATCATGCCATTTCTTCGTTCTTTCTTTATAGATTAACGAATTTTCGTATGCTTCATGTCTTAATTCTTCTAATTCGTTTAATTGATTTAACCGTAGACGTCCGGCTTCATGTAAATCAAGATTACATGTCTTCAAAGCCCAAAATGCTTTGTGTTCAATTTCTACTGGAAGATGACATGCTTTTCCATAAACGAGTTTAAAAGGTGTGGTTCCAATTGGAGTTTTGTAGGCTGTTCTAAAAGCCCAGAGTGCATCCTCCAATTTAATGGACCATTCCTTCGGATTTGTTCCTACGGTTTTCTCTAGAATACGTTTTAAAGCTCGGTTGGTATTTTCAACTTGTCCACTTGTTTGTGGATGATATGCAGTGGAGATTTTATGAGTTACTCCATATCTTTTAAGAACTTTCTCAAGTTGATTATTACAGAAATGAGTTCCCCGATCACTTATTAAAGCTTTCGGTGTTCCAAACCTTGCAAAAAGACGTTTTAAAAAGTTGACTACAACTCGTGCATCGTTAGTTGGGAGAGCTTGTGCTTCCGCCCATTTAGATACATAATCAATGGCTACGAGAATGTAGAGATTATTATGAGATTTTGGAAATGGACCCATAAAGTCAATACCCCAAATGTCAAATACTTCGCATACTTGAATGACATTTTGTGGCATTTCATCACGTTGACTTATTTTTCCGGCCCTTTGACAAGCATCACAGGATTTGCAAAGAAGGTGTGCATCTTTGTAAATTGTAGGCAAATAGAATCCAGCATCATAAACTTTTCTTGCTGTGTGTTGAGGCCCATAATGCCCTTTTGTTAGTCCTGTGTGACAATGGTTTAAAATTTTACTAGCTTCATCTCCGAATACACATCGGCGTATTATTCCATCGGGACAACTTTTAAACAAATGTGGATCTTCCCAGAAATAGTGTTTTATATCACTAAAGAATTTCTTTCGTTTTTGGTACGATAATCCTTTTTCAAGGAATCCACATACTAAGTAGTTTGCATAGTCTGCAAATCATGGAATTTCATTATGATCTATCTTCAATAGATATTCATCAGGAAAGTTGTCTTGTATGGCCGATTCATTTAGAACTTCTAATTCGGGATATTCAAGACGAGAAAGATGATCAGCGGCGAGATTTTCTGCTCCCTTTTTATCTCGAATTTCAATATCAAACTCTTGTAAGAGTAAGGTCTAACGGATTAATCTTGGTTTAGCATCTTGTTTCGAAAATAGGTATCTAAGAGCAGAATGGTCGGTATAGACCACCGTTTTAGCTAGAACGAGATATGATCGAAATTTGTCAAAAGCAAAGACAATAGCAAGGAGTTCTTTTTCAGTGGTTGTGTAATTCGTTTGTGCTCCTTGTAACATTTTAGAAAAATCTTTTATGAAACGTCGGTAAAAACCGGCATGCCCTAGAAAACTCCTAACTCCTCTAACATTGGTGGGATGTGGAAGTTTAGCAATTACATCTACTTTAGCTCTATCCACTTCAATTCCTTCCTTTGAAATTTTATGTCCAAGAACGATGCCTTCTTTAACCATGAAATGGCATTTCTCCCAATTAAGAACTAGATTTGATTGTTCGCATCTAATAAGCATTCGTTCAAGATTAACTAGACATGATTCAAATGTATCACCGAAGACTGAAAAGTCATCCATGAAAACTTCCATGCATTCTTCTATCATGTCGTGAAAAATCGCCATCATACACCTTTGAAAGGTTGCAGGGGTGTTGCAAAGTCCAAATGGCATGTGTTTGTAAGCAAAAGTACCATAAGGCACGTGAATGTGATTTTTTCTTGGTCCTCGGGTGCTATTGGAATTTGGAAATATCCGGAAAATCTATCAAGAAAAAAATAGTAACTATTTTCGGCTAATCTTTCCAACATTTGATCAATGAAAGGTAAGGGAAAGTGATCTTTTCTAGTGGCGTCATTTAATTTTCTATAATCAATACATACACGCCATCCTGTTACAGTTCTAGTAGGAATAAGCTCATTTTTCTCATTTGTGATGACAGTCATGCCACCCTTCTTAGGTACGCATTGAACTGGGCTTACCCATGGACTATCAGAAATTGGATAAATTATACCTGCATCTAGTAGTTTAATAATTTCTTTCTTAACAACATCTTGCATATTCGGATTTAGTCTTCGTTGGCGTTGCACATACGTTTTATGACCTTCTTCCATAAGGATTTTATGTGTGCAATACGAAGGACTTATTCCTTTAATATCATGAATCTTCCATGCAATGGCTGGTTTATGAGCTTTTAACACAGAAATGAGTTGTGATTTCTCATTTTCAGTAAGAGAAGACGATATTATTACAGGTAATTCAGATTCACCATGTAAATAAGCGTATTCCAAATGGTTTGGAAGTGGCTTTAACTCTAATGTTGGTGGTTCTTCTACCGATGATTTATATCGATATCTGTCTTCTTCTTTTAGCATTTGAATTTCTTCTATTGTTGGTTCATATCCATTAGCTATTAGTGTAGCTAACATTTCAGTTTCATCAATTGGTTCAGTTCCTTCTCCTAAAGAACATTCTCCTGTTCCTTGTAATTCTGGAAATTCTTCTAATAATTCTGCATGTGATTCTATAGTTTGAATATAATAACATGTATCATCTACAGATTGCAGTTGTTGCGTTGCTCTATCAACTGAAAAGGTAACACTCTCGTCCTCTATACTTAGGGTCAGTTTCTTACCGAACACGTCTATCATTGCTTTAGCCGTGTTTAAGAATGGTCTTCCTAATATGAGAGGAACTTGAGAATCTTCTTCTATGTCCAGAACAACAAAATCTACTGGAAATACTTAAGTACCAACTTTAACTAGCATGTTCTCCATTATCCCTCTAGGATATTTTATTGATCTATCGGCTAGTTGTATGCTTATTCTTGTTGGTTTCAATTCTCCAAGGTCTAGTTTAGTGTATAGTGAATACGGCATTAAATTTATATTAGCACCTAAGTCTGCCAATGCTTCTATTGAACTAAGACTACCCAGAAAACATGGAATTGTGAAACTTCCTGGATCAGATAATTTTTCTGGTATCTTATTCAACAGCACTGCTGAACAATTAACATTCATAGTAACGGCCGAGAGTTCTTCCATTTTCTTTCTATTTGAGATTAGATCTTTCAAGAATTTAGCATATCTAGGCATTCCTGAAATCACATCAATGAAAGGAAGATTTACATTTATCTATTTAAACATATCCAAGAATTTGGATTGCTCGGCTTCAAGTTTTTCTTTTTTCATTTTACTCGGGTAAGGAAGTGGTGGTTGGTATGGTTTAACATAAGGTTTAGCTTTAACTGTGTTATCTTCAATAACCTTTTCAACTACCGGTTCTTTTTCCTTATCTTGTTCAGGTTGTGGTTCTTGTGGAGTAGGAATAGCTTCATCAGAAATTACAGGTATTTCAGGTGGTTTAAGTGTTGTACCACTTCTTGTGGTAATGGCTTTAGCTGTTTCATTCCGGGGGTTAGCATTTGTATCACTAGGTAAACTTCCCGGTTTTCTTTCACCTATTAACCTTGCTAGGTTACTTACTTCTTGTTCCAAATTTTGAATAGAAGCTTGTTGATTTCTAAATGCTTGAGCATTTTGTTCATTGGTTTGTTTCTGAGATGTGAAAAACTGCGTTTGAGTTTCAACTAGCTTCGTCATCATATCTTCTAAATTCGGCTTTTTATCATCGGGTTGTGGTTTGTTTTGAAAATTAGGTCTTTGTTGATTGTAAGTATTATTGGATACTTGTTGATTGCTAGGACCTTGTTGATTGTTGTATGGAACATTTCGGTTATAATTCTGGTTTTGATTGTAAATTGGTCTTGGCGGTTAATAATTATTCTGATAATTATTTCCAGGCCTTTTGTTTATGTATGAAATATTCTCTCTTTGTTCCATTGTTAGCTCAATACCGAGACAATCTTTTGTCAAATGTGGTCCTCCACACTGCTCACAACTAATTCGTATTGAGTGAATATCTTTAGTCATCTTTTCCATTCGTCTCTCGACAGCATCTATCTTTGCGGAAATGGAATCTAAGTCATGGCTAGAATCGGCTCTAGCTACTTTAGATGATCTAACGATATCTTTTTCTTGGTGCCACACATGTGAGTGGGAAGCAGTGTTATCAATAATTTTGTAAGCATCAGTTTCGGTTTTCTTCATAATAGAACCACCAGCTACTATGTCGATGTCTTTCCTTGTAGTGATGTCGCATCCTTGGTAGAATATTTGTACTATTTGACCGGTGTCTAAACCATGTTGCGGACATCCTCTTAATAACTTTCCAAATCTTGTCCACGCCTCATATAGAGTTTCATTCGGTTTCTGTGTGAACGTAACAATTTCTCCTTGAAGTCTTACGGCTTTAGATGCCGGAAAGAATTGTTTAAGAAATTTTTTAACTAAAACGTTCCATGTATCAATCGCCCCTTCAGGTAACGATTCCAACCAATCTTTGGCTTCTCCCTTTAAAGTCCAGGGAAATAACATGAGATATATCTGTTCATCCTCAACTTCTCGGATTTTAAATAGTGTGCAGATCCTATTAAAGGTACGAAGATGTTCATTTGGATCTTCCTTCGGCGCACCACTAAATTGGCATTGATTAGTCACCATATGTAGAATTTGTCCTTTGATTTCATAATCTGGCGCATTAATGTCTGGATGAGTAATTGCGTGACCTTGGCCAGTGCGTTTAGCTCTCATTCGATCTTCCATAGTTAAAGGTTCCAGATTTTCCATGATTGAATTTGTTGAATCTGAATTACTAGGGGATTCTGATTTAATGGTCCGTTCCTCAACAATCTCTGTTTAAATGATTGGTGCTTCCGGAGGAAAAATTAATGGTTCAGGATCTATTAATCATCCCTGAATATTCTCCGGATTCTCAATTGTGAGGTCGGGTTCAAAAAATAGATTATCGGAAATTTGAATTGGAGTACTTGGTCGAATGGATGACGATTCTAAAGAAAAATCAACGACGACAATATTTGCTAGATGTCTTGATCTGGTTACAGGTGGTGAACGTCTTGCTCGGTGCATTCACTGAATATCCTATTAGTTTTTAAAAGGAAAGAAAAATTATATAAGTTATCCAATTAATACACTTTTCTGATTTTGTCCACGTTTCGAATAGCCAAAAGATGCAGCAGAGGGGCAGGATTCGTTTGGTCTCAATATAATTGAGTACTGTTTGGCTCCAATAACCCGGTCCACGTACAAATCTAACTATTACTACGAACCAGAAAATTTTGATGTCTATCAATTTAACCACTTAAAATAAATTTTCGTAATTTTAAGAAATTTAGAGAAGAAATAGAATAAAAATCTATGTCCTAAAACTAGAATGTCTAGAAATAAGAAAGAAAAAGAGCGCGTCGGTATTAAATTTGGAGAAATAAGAAAGAAAAAAATGACTTATAAAACTTTAAAACACTCGACTAACCCAACCTTATTATTATCACTAACTTAAAATTAAAATTGCAAATTGAGATTACTAATTGGAGTGATAATTGATAAATAGGTAAAAGGCGTCGAAAAATAAAAATAAGAAAGTAGCGCGTTAAAACTTAAAAAGGAACAAAAAACTAAAAAATTAAAAGTTGCGTCTAAAAATATTAAAGCTTAAAAGAAAAACTATATCCCAAATGACAATAACTTAAAAAGGTACTAAAACTTAAAAAGGCGTCGCAAAATTCTAAAGCACCTAGATCTTAGTCTAAAGAGAAAGCACTTAAGGGATTTTACGGCAAGGCCTAAAAATCTAGAAATAAAAATAAGCTACGGCAAAAATTAAATTTAACACTAACTACGAACAATAAAAATACAAATATTACGATTAAATAATTAAAAAGAAACAAATATAAAAAGAAGCTAAAAATGATAAGATTACAATTTTTATAGAAATATTATTTTTATATTTATTTTATAAAAGCCTTAATTTTTATATATATTAAAACTAATTATAATTAATTATAGTAATTAAATTATAACTTAAACTAATTAATATTAATTAAAAACTTAAACTAAATTATAATAATAATAAAACTAATTAGGTTTTAAATAATAATAATAATAATTAATTACTCCGTATTAAATGCGAAATTAGGTTTCTGGTTTGGCCTGCCAGGGCGGCTCCTCGAGTCGCGGTTGGCCCGGTTCAATATCTCTGCAAGTCGCGGAGATTGCAGGTTCAAAAGAGACAGGTCAAGTTTCGACAGGTTCAACGTAATTATTATTTTTTTTTTTTTTCTATTTTTAATTTAATTAATATATTTATATAAATTTAATAAAACTTATATTTTAAAAATTAAAATAAAAATAAAGATACTTATAATTTTATAAATAAAAATCTTAAAAATAAATTTATAAATATTTTTTTTCTTTTCGGTTTTTGATTTTTTATATATTTTTTATATATTTAAAAAGTATATATTTTACAAAAACTAATTAAAACTTAATAAGAAATTTTTTTTTTATGTGGCGTTTCGCTTTGGCATTCCCCGGCAGCGGCGCCAAAAATACTTGATGTTAAAGCGAAGGGGTATAAAATACTATTATATTTTACAAGGAAAAACTATTAAATATGCTACAATTTTACACAAGTTATTTATTTATTTATCGAGTGGATATACTTAAACCTTGCTACAACACTTATAGTCAGTGTACCTAATCGTACAGTAGTGTAGTTTTTAGTAAGTCCGGTTCGTCCACAGGGAATCTTTTAAACAAAGCTTAACGCTATATTAGTTTTAATTTATAAAAATACAAATATATAAATAAGTAATATTATTATTATAAAGGGGGGGTTTTTACCGTTTAATGACCGGTTTGTCGATTTTTAAAACTTTAGCCGCAGTTAAAACCTAATGTATAATATTAAATAAATATAACTTAATTTAAAGCGTAAAGTAAATAACGATAATGAAATTGCGATAAATAAAAGTGCGATGAAATAAAATACAATAATTAAAAAGTGCGTTAATTAAAAGTGCAATTAAATACAATGACAATAAATAAAAGTGCGATAATTAGAAGTGCAATTAAATATAAAATAAAGGAAATTAAATATGAAATAAAAGAATTATGCTTATTTAAACTTCCGTAATCATGATGTTTGACGTGTTGATTTTTAGTTTTATGCCCATGGGTTAATTGTCCTTTGTCCTGGATTATTTAATATGTCCGTCTGGTTTTTGTCCATAACAGTCCATCAGTCATAAATATAAAGTGCGAGTGTCCTCGTCAAATTATCCTTATACCCGAAGTTAAATATTCCAACTAATTGGGGACTTAAACTGTAACAAGGTTTTAATACTTTGTTTAATAATTACACCAGGTTATCAACTGCGTGTAACCTAAGGTTTTAATATTTTGTTATCAATTATGTCAAGTGTCCTTGTACATAATTTCACCCCTGTTTTAATAATTTCATAGACTATTAATCCATTCCCGTGTCCGGTTAAATGAACAATTATTCGTACATATAAATACCCCGCCCATCGTGTCCGATCGAGTGTATATGGTTATTTATAGGGACGTCCAATTGTAAATCTTTATATTAAAATTAACAAACTATCATTTAGTTAAACAAATATAAAGCCCATTAATAGCCCATAGTCTAATTTCCACAAGTGTCGTTCTTTTGTCCAAACCCCAATTATGGTACAAAGCCCAATTACCCAATTTTAATATTTAGCCCAACATCACGATTACTTCGTTATTAAATAAACATAATAATAATTTAGCTACGAGACATTAATGTAAAAAGGTTGAACATAACTTACAATGATTAAAAATAGCGTAGCGTTACACGGACAGAATTTCGACTTACACCCTACAACATTCGCTAACATACCCTTATTATTATTAAAATTAAAATTAAAATTAAAATATATATATATATATATATATATATATATATATATATATATATATATATATATATATATATATATATATATATATATATATATATATATATATATTACGTATGAATGAGGAGAAGAAAAAGATATATAAAACGTTCAGAATGCGCGAGCTTTTATAGGCATTTTTGTCCAGGACAGCTCCGCGAGTCGCGGTATTTTTGCACTACAAACTCCGCAAGTCGCGGAGTTCGTAAATCCAGCTCACAAAAGTTTGGATCCTAGTCTGCCGACGGTTTTAATATATAAATATAATATATATATAATTTATATAATTAATTATATATTATATTATATTTATATACATAGTTAACTTGTAATTTTTAGTTCGTTGCGTCGAGCGTTGAGAGTTGACTCTGGTCCCGGTTCCGGATTTTTGAACGTCCTTGCGTACAATTTAATATCTTGTACTTTGCGTTTTGAATCTTGTACTCTTGTAATTCTGAGACGTTTCTTATCAATAATTGGAACCTCTTTGATTGTATTTTGTATTTTGTATTTTTGAGCTTTTTGGTCGTTTGCGTCTTCAATTCGTCGAATCTATCTTTTGTCTTCACCTTTTATTATTTAATCGAATATCACTTGTAAATAGGACAATTGCAACTAAAAGCTTGTCTTTCTTGAGGAATAATGCTATGAAATATATGTTCGTTTTTAGCATTATCATTAACTCACACAGAGGCGGAATTAGTGAATCAAACCCTCTAGTAAATATGAAAATGCTTTTTGGGATTAATTTAGTCAAACCACAACAATGATTGTGTGATTAGATTAACACCTAGAGCTATTATTCACCTCTTGCAAGGATTTGGGTTGAGAGAGAATCGGACAGGTTACTAGATCTGAGTGAATGTGTGTAAAATGAGAGGCTTAACCTAAAATGAAGAACATAACACTTATATACCTCAGCTGTTGAGTCAACCGCGCTTGTCAGGTCTCACTCGTACGAGTGGACAACCTTAATCGTACGGTTGATCACTCACTCATGTATGTGTAAACAGATTAGGTTTGTTACTTAGCTCAGCACACTCGTGCGTATGAGCTTGTCAGCCGTACGAGTGAGGCTTCACTCGTGCGTCTGACTGAGTCTAGATAGTCAAACTTCCATATCTAGTTCCTGCAGTACCTGTAATTGCATAAAAACATAGATAGGATAACAACGAGCGATCATGGTAACCTACATACTGAAGTACCTGCCATAGACGTGGGGTAGATGTCTAGGGACTTATGCAAAATGCATCAACAATGGGTACACTTAGGAAATTTGTCTAGAAAAATTTGAGAGACCAATGACTCCTTTTTTTAGCCTTGCGTCGAATTTTACAAGGGGAATGCCCTTCTTTGATTTATTTTGGGCTTAGTGGACTATTAGTGACATTTTAATGAGGCCCTAATCTGATATAACTAGCTAAACAAAACACATACACTCATTTTAACGCTAATTTCTATGTGTTTTATGCGTGCCGAAACCAAAGGTCTGGATTATGTCTAAATCATAAAGTCCGACATGTTGGTTAAAACTGTACAAATTGGATACATGGTTTTCTTAGATATAATTACCACTGATAATTTGAGGTGTTAAGAACCATCTCCAATTGGCCATTTTAGATTTACTATTTTCTGGATTAAATGAGAATTATTATGAAACTGATGCACAAACAGAAACTGAACTTGAATGTTTTGCATGCTACGTGAGTTCTAGGAATCGTACGATAGCGGTCCTTTTATAAAGCTTATGACATGTACTTGTGATCTGGAGCTTCTCATAATTTTTTTGATGTGTCATTTGTGAACTATGCTTGTCCGATTGCATGACCGTTGTGAAAACGTACGATAACTAAACTAGCAATAGTTAATTGGCTAAACGAATGTATGAAACTCATGAGTTGACCTTGGTTTGACTTTGTGAAATCATTGACATGGCCTACTGATGTAGTTGAATTAGGTTGACCAACTTGACCTAGTTTAACTTTTGTTAACTTGCTTGACTAGTTGACTTTTGTGTTGACTTTTACTATACAATCGCGTCGGTCTGAGCAATAGGACAACCATACTATGAGTCTGTTTTTTGAAACAAACTTATGTAACTATATATTGATACATTTAGGTTACATTACTCAGTAATAGTATTGGACTACTCTTTACTTGTGATTTTCAAGTGCACTCAAGGTGAGTCTACAACCCTATTTTCATTAACATTTTTGGGATGAGATACATGCTGCTTTCGAACTGCTTCTTAAACTATTTTAAACTATTTTACGCATTAGACACGAGTGCAAAACTGAATATACATAATTAGTTCGATCAAAAAGCCCTTAGCTTGAATATATTTATTACATACGTAAGGCTCGAACTATAAGAACGGATATCTAGGTTTGACAAACCTCACTCAACGAACTGGATGCTTATTACTTTTTAAACATGTGCTTGATCAGCGTATGCTATATAGGGTAAAGGAAGTCGGGTAGCACATTTAGCTATCCGCGAGCTAAAGCTTTATATTCAAGTGCTCATAACAGATGTATAAATTTTTACAACTCTTGGGTTGTACGCTAGAAATCTTGTGGTCTAAAACAATGAATCATTACTCTGAATAATGTTTTTCAGACTCTGCATTATACTACTTAAACTTGGGGTTTACAAACTTAAAACTTGACATGGTATTATCTACAAACATTTGAAACAAAACTTTTTTTTATGTCATACACAGTTGAAACATGACATCGATGATTACAAACAGTTTGTCACTTGACATTTTCCGTATGCAAACTTTTGACACTAAACCTTGGTGGTTTATTACTGATAAATTTTACTGATTTTTGAGTACTGATTTTCAGATACCGATTCCTGATAAACGATTCTGATAACTGATTTCTGGATAAACGAATTCTGGAAACTGTTTTATGAAACATACGCTGAACTAGTAATTTAAACCTGTAGATTCACTCAACTTTATGTTGACCCATTTTACAGGTTTTATCTTTGGTAATAATTGCTTTCGATGTAGAACTTTGCTCTTATATAGAAGTCAAGCCAAGCACTGGGACCAGAGTTAACATCACCGTTAATGGAATTTGACGGGGTGTTATAGTTGGTATCAGAGCTTTGGCTATAGGGAACTAGGATGCATTAGTGTGTCTAACCGTAGGGTGCATTAGTGGGTCTAGTCTATAGATGTATACTTGGAATGACTATTATACGCGACACTTACACTGTTTGCTTTACTATGCTACATGTAGGGCTACACATTATATCACATACAAATACACACATATATCCATATTTATATGGACTTGGACTAAATACACTATATCACGAATCGCATACGTACACACGACGCGAGACTTAAATGAATTAAGTTGACTACGCTATCTTGAACTTATGGAGTTTTTCTTTTTTTTCTTCTTTTTTTTGAAAAGCGAACTTTTGGACTAATGTCGAATGGAAATATGAGATAGCGTAATGTAATGACCGGGATTACATTACGATAACTCATATAGAAGTTCCGACATCGCACAATAAGGAATTGGAAGTGAGTCAAGTAGTTTATTTGGATAAATACCGCTTAGAACATAAATCTAATAATCTCAATTATGATTAGAGATTTACACTGTGAGAGTTAATTGTTATTATAACCTATCATAGCACTTATACACGACACAACTCGTCATCTTTGACACTGTCTGTCACCACTGGTCACTACTTGGCACTACGAAGACACTACTTGGGGCATACTCATCATCTTATACCACTACTCCTTACTACTTAACATTGCAAACTACTACTCAACGCCGCCTCTTAGTGCTAGTCACGATTGATCACTATTTCTCACTGCTTGTCATTACTAGTTACTACTTAATGCTACTCATTGCTACTTATCACTACTAAGTGCTACTCATCACCAGTAGCATGTCTACGATTTACTACTAGCTACTATGCATCACAACTCGTAGCTGATATATCTTTAGAGGGTGAATTCCCTGTAACAGCCCGCACAATCCATAGTAGATATTGTCTGCTTGACCTTCGACGTACCTATCATTCAGCCACCCATAGTTTCACGATTTTACTTTCCAATACGCGTCTACCTAAAAAGGTATCCACACCTTCCCTCAGAAAGGGTACTTCGTTCTCCTCCCTCACCGATGTAGGACAAGAATGATAACTCATCTTGCTTTCAACATTAACTCTGCTGAAGTTTGTCATGACTACGTTCTTACTCAACATTCATAATGTTTATATACTGTCAACACCAGTGCTGATAGAAGATTATTCGCTAGAGAATTCTGTTACAGCATTTAGAATTCAATATCTTCCTTAGACAACGTGTACTGTATAGAACCATTAAACTGGGAAGTTTTGACCTTGTGGTTATAACGGACTGGTTATCTAAAGACAAAACCAAGGATGTTGCGACCAGAAAGCTATTCGAATACCTCTTACCGATGGTGAATCGATGATGGTGTATGAAGAGAAGATCAGTACACCATTGCATTACATTAATTACTCGAAGGTCCAGAAGTACATGAGGTAAGGATGTCTGGCAATTCTGGCACATGTGAGAAAAGTTGAATCAGCAGTTAAGAGACCTGAAGATGTCCCAAGCGTTAGAAATTTTCCTTAAGGTCCTTCCGGAAGAGTTACCTGGTCTTCCACCTCACCGTGAAGATGAATTTTAGATTGATCTAATTCCAGGAGTGGCACAGTGTGAAACGACTCGTCCATATTACTATAAACACGGTACATTATTCATTGTTCCCATAGCGAGGTATTTGACCTCTAAATGATACATTTTAGAAAATATTGCATTCGTTTCAAAAAAAGACACACCCTTATTATACATAATGCATGTTTTAAACAAGTGGGAGATTATTTAAGAAATAATTCCCATAATACATCGGTTTCCAAATACTACACACGTGACATAACAGTTGAATATAATACATGACAAAGGTTTTATTGAATGCAACACTTTTTTAAACAAAAGCATGAGACTCCATGCACAGCTTACTCAGATAATGCAACAGCAGAAGACTTTCTTAAGGACATGAGAATAAACATGCTTAAACAGTCAACACAAAGGTTGGTGAGATATATAGGTTTAAAGCTAGCATCCATATAAATATAGACCACAAGATTTCATAGTTATAAATATTTTAATAAAGATATTCTATAAGTTTTTGAGCGCTTCGGTAACCATACTTAACCATAAATGTAGCATATTCCCTTTATTATGAAATCTCCCTACACTATACCAAGTGTAGTAAAAACGAAGTACTATGCAACTGTTTACGATACTAGAGCGACTAGCCCGGTTGGGGTTGTCAAACTCGAAAGATCTATCAATAGGATCCGCGCTTACATGTTCTTACAACATGTAAATATTAGTTACCAAGCTATTAGGGAAGATATGCAATGTGGTACAACTCAACGTAGAATATATTTTAAGTACTTGCGTCCATGGCGTAAAACATAAAATGCATGTATTCTCATCCCAAAATATTTTTAGAGTTTAAAAATGGGACTATATACTCACAGTAGTAAAAGTATATTAATAATAAGTTTTCAGCTTATTAAAAATATGGCCGTCGTCCTTGGATTCACGAACCTATAACAATAATAATGATTCAGATAATAATACGACATGTGAAAAAAATAAAACAAGTTCATAGAATACTTATATATTAATTTTTAACATTTTTATGTTAGTAGTCCTAAATAGTCTGAAATGTCCAACAGTCCAATAATCGGTATATATATAATCTTAGAATTACCCCACAACGTATTGTATACGTATTGTTTTTGCATCAATCCAGAGACGTATTGTATACGTATTGTCTTAGAATTTATCAAAACGTATTGTATACTTATTGTCATGGAATGTACCAAGATTATTATATATATATATATATATATATATATATATATATATATATATATATATATATATATATATATATATACAATCTCGGAATTAACTAAGATTATAATATTTTATTATACTAATGATAACATGTCCAAATATATATAGGAAAAGTTAGCAAGGATATGGTTAATATAGTTTTTACAATATAAATTTTTCCATACAACGTTAATTTTAGAAGATTTTGTTTTGCTCGCCAAATATTCATTACAACTCAGTTTAAAGTGAATCAAATTGCTATGGTTTCATAATGAACTGTAGTATTTAGAACTAAACTGAAAAATTAGTGGTTTATAGTTGGAGTTACAGGTTACAAGTCATATTTGAAAGAGGTAGTCATTTCCGTCGAAAAACGACATCTTGATGACCATTTTGAAAAACATACTTCCACTTTGAGTTTAACCATGATTTTTGGATATAGTTTCATGTTCATAAGAAATATCATTTTCTCAGAAGAACAACTTTTAAATCAAAGTTTATCATATTTTTTAGTTATCCAACCAAAAACAGCCCCCGGTTTTACTACGACGGCGTATGTCCGGTTTTACGGTGTTCTTCATGTTTACAGGTTTTAAACCATTAAGTTAGCATATCATATAGATATAGAACATGTATTTAGTGGATTTTAAAAGTTATGTTAGAAGGATTAACTTTGTTTGCGAACAAGTTTAGAATTAACTAAACTATGTTCTAGTGATTACAAGTTTAAATCTTCGAATAAGATAGTTATATATATATGAATCGAATGATGTTATGAACATCATTACTACCTCAATTATAGTAGGTAAACCTACTGGAAATGATGAGAAAATAACTTGAGCTTCAAAGGATCTTTGATGGCTTGGAAGTTCTTGAAGCAGAATCATGACACGAAAACAAGTTCAAGTAAGATTACTACTTGATTTAAGGTAGTTATGTTTATAGGAATTAAACCAAAGCTTGGATATGATTATAACCTTGATTAAGAATGAAAAGTTACTGAGATTAGATGGAAGTTCTTGATCTTTGATGAGTTGTTAGATTTGATTAAAAAGATTGGAAGTAATCTTGCAACTTCTTGATTTTAGGGTGTTTTTATGATGATTAAAGCTTGTAATTGAAGCTAAATGATGGGAAAAATACTTGAAGATGATCAAGTATGAAGTTAGGAGTATTTTGAGAGAGAATTGGGAGTGTAAGTATGAGAAAATGGAATGAAGAAATGGTGTGTATGCATAAAAACGTTTTTAGTTTATAAAGAAAGAAAAGATTCCTAATTTTGTTTTCTTGATAAATAATTCATGCTACTTGACAAATGGTTGGTTCCACATGTTCCTTAATCATTTAAGGCTGCTAAGGAGCAGATTTTTATTAGTATATACCAATAGTAAATACATCTAGAAGCTGGGTATAATACGAGTGCAAATACCGAGCGAATACGAGTAGAATTCTTGATGAAAACAAATGGGAATACAATTGTGATTATTTTTGTTAAGTATGAGGGTTTTGATATATGTATTGAAGTCCTTCAAATGTGTATTAATACATTTTAATACACTATATATATACATTTTAACTGAGTCGTTAAATCATTGTTAGTCGTTACATGTAAGTGTTGTTTCGAAACCTTTAAGTTAATGACCTTGTTAAATGTAATTAATCCCATTGTTATTATATCTAATGGGATGTTAAATTGTTATATTATCATGATAACATAGTGTGTTAATATATCTTAATACGATATATAAATATTAAGACGTTATTACAACGATAATCGTTACGTATATATATCGTTTCGAAATCCTTAAGTTAGTAGTCTCATTTTATGTATATAGTTCATTGTTAATATACTTAATGAGATACTTAATCATCATTTCATCATGTTAAATATATATATAAGTTCATATATATATTATCATGTTATTTACAAATTATAACGATCGTGAATCATCGGACAAGTTGGGTGGTCACACGTTTACATAAAATTCGTTTCAATTAATCAAGTCTTAAAAAGTTTGATTGCTTAATATATTGGAAACATTTAATCATGTAAATATTAATATTGTTCAATATATAATCATGGAAAAATTCGGGTCATGACAGTACCTACCCGTTAAAGAAATTTCATCCCGAAATTTGAAGTAATACCTATTCAATGGGCGGTGTTTGTAAACAGTTGTGGATATTTCTGTTTCATCTGGTCCTCTATTTCCCAAGTGAAGTCAGGACCTCTTCGAACATTCCAACAAACCCTAACTATAGGTATGTTGCTTTGCTTGAGCCGTTTGACTTCACGATCCATGATTTCGACAAGCTCTTCTATAAAATGCAGTTTCTCGTTGATTTGGATTTCTTCAAGAGGAACAGTGAGGTCTTCTTTTGCAAGGCATTTCCTTAGGTTCGAGACGTGAAATGTATTGTGTAACATCCCGTCTTTTTCCGTTTACTTTCCGTTTATTCATTTTAAAGTTCGTTATATGTTTATAACATCTCCCGTTGATACGTGTTTTAAATTATCTCGTTTAGGTAATTCACGCACCCGAATGAAACTTGAAGGACCAAACTTGCCAAATGACCAAACCTTTGACTAGGTCAAAGTGGTCAAACCATCCTCATCCATTCATTACTCCTCTTTCATCTTTACTACTTCCTCCATTTTCTCTCACCACCCAATTTCAAAGAATCATCATCCAAATCCGAGCTAGCGGGTGTTTTGCAAAACAAATTTCATTTTTGGAATCCTTGCAACTTCCTCTTCGTTTGCATACCGATTTCATTACATTTAGGTAATTTCTAAAATCACTAGATTTTGTGTTCTTGATGTTTTTAACTTATAAAGTTGTTAGTTAGTGTCTATGGCTCAAGTCTAACATGAATATATGATTTATATGCTCGATCTCGTTATTTTAGTGTAACTAGCATGAACATGAATAGTGTGTGTTTGATTTTGAGTTTTGGATGATTTAATGTTGTTGTTATGATAAAGTGCAAGTATTAAATGTGTTCCTAGTATCACTAGCTTCAATTTGATGTGTAAGTTGCTTTAGAAAACTTCATGAACTTGATTAGTGATTTTGGTGAAATTGGGTTAGGGTTTGATGAACTTGAAATGGACTTTTACCAACGAGCTTATAGCTCAGTGGTACCCGATGCCTTTGATCCATGGGCCCACAGTGGGGGAAGCTTTGACCTGAAGAAAGGCGCAAGTTCGATTCTCAGTCTGGGCGCCCCACATGGAATTATTTCTCCCTCCGGGGGGAAATTTGTGAAGTGTTTCGGGGGTCTAGCTAGCTGGGGTAAAAATCGCCTTGCCGTCACTGTGGTACCTGGGAGGAGGTACTTTACCGGCACATGTCTCTTTCGGGGTGGGATTGGTGGGTGCTACGGCACACAGGGTTAGCGTGTCCCTGCCAACTTACACGTTTTGACCCGAAATGGACTTTTGATGCTTTGAATGACATGAAATGTTATTTGTAAGTGTTAGGTTGTATTGTATGCTTGATCACCTTCGAAACGGCATATCATTCATGTAAATTGGTTGTCGAATCATCGAATTTCATTTATGAACTTGAATGCATTAAATGAGGAGCTTTGGATGTGATTTTGGTTGTTGTAAAAGTAAATGTGATTGATGAAATGTGTTTAGTTGTTTTCCTTGTCAAAATACCTTTTTGATGATATAAGATATATGTTTTGGTTCTTTGCGGGTCATAAATGGTGATTGTTTGATGTTAGGTTCGTGCATTAAACTTGAAAACTGCCAAAATTTTCTGCACAGGTAATGGCGCCGCGCGCCATATACCCGCGCGGCGCACCAAAGTGGGCTGTCCAACTTGGTCAAATTATGAAAAATGTTTGCCATGCTACGGACCTCTGATTCACATGTAACTTGTTCTAACATGCTCATATATGATTAAAAACCTCAGAAAAATAGTTCGGGACCCGACCCGAATGTGTTGACTTTTTCATTGACTTTGACCCGACCTAAGTTGACTTTTAATCAAACTTAACCAAATGTTTGTGCAATCGTTCTAACATGCTTTTATACTTGTACCTTGCATGAAACTTGACAATTTGACTCACATGCTTTTGTAATCGAGTCGTAACGAGCCATAGGACTAATTGAACGCTTTGACCGATCGTGTTTACCGATATTGATACAAACCTATTTGTTTAGGTCAAGACTAGCATTCGTTCTTGCACACGTCTACTTGTTGAAGTACTTTTACATACGTGCACTCAATGTGAGATCATAGTCCCACTTTTACTCTTTTTGAACTTACATTTGGGATGAGAAAACATAAACATTCTTTTTACTAAGTGAACACAAGTACAGGAAAACAAACATTCTACATACGAGTTTGAACAAAAATTCTCAATTCGATTATCATTAGTCACACTTGCCGGGTGTAAGCGAGAACTTATGTTATATGGCCATATGGGTTTGACAAACCCTCATTCAAACGGTTCGCTACCGTTTACGAATGGAATATATTTTTGAGAAATAGTGTATGTTCTAACACTATTGTGATGGGGTTCTATGGAAGGAAATGTTAAGCATTGATAATTGGGTGCTCGTGAAATAAATTTTGGAATGGTTTACTATTATATCAATGTTACAAATCTTGTGGTTCACTTGTACTAACTTACTTAAACCTATGATTTCACCAACGTTTTCGTTGACAGATTTCTATATTTTTCTCAGGTCCTTAAACGTTTTGTGATATATGCTTCCGCTCATTACTTTTGATACTTGCTTGGATGTCGAGTATACATGCATACGTGGAGCGTCTTTTGGCTACTTTTAAATTGTGTCGCATATGTTTCAATTGTACTTTAAACCTTGAAACATCTTTACTTTTGAAATGAATGCGACATACTTTTGGTCAAACGTTGTTTTAAAGACTTATGACCACGTAATGGGACCTAAGTAGATGGCGCCGTCAATGAAGATTTTGTCGGGTCGCTACATATTGTGTACTCCAGCAAGTTGTTGTGGTAGCTTAAGTCGATAAGCCACCGGTCTAATACGTTCGATGATCTTGAATGGTCCTACGTATCTTGGGTTCAATTTACCCCTCTTACGAAAGCGTATTACACCTTTCCAAGGTTACACCTTTAATATAACCATGTTATCAACCTGAAATTCTAACGGCTTCCTTCGAACATCAGCATAGCTCTTTTGACGACTTTGTGCGATCTTCAATCTCTCCTTGATTTGCACAATCTTTTTAGTAGTCTCCTGTATGATCTCAGGATCAGTCAGTTGTCTGTCACCTACTTCGTTCCAACAGATAGGGGATCTACACTTTCTTCCATAAAGTACTTCGAATGGTGCAGCATTAATACTCGTATGATAACTGTTGTTATACGAGAATTCTGCCAATGATAAATATTTATCCCATCCGTTTCCGAAATCGATCACACAAGCTCTAAGCATGTCTTTAAGAGTCTGAATGGTCCTTTCACTTTGACCATCGGTCTGAGGATGATATGCAGTGCTCATATCCAGACGAGTCCCTAGAGCTTCATGTAGTGATTGCCAAAACCTTGACGTAAACCTACTGTCGTGATCAGATATAATGGAAATAGGTACTCCATGTCGTGAAACAACTTCATTCATGTATAATCGTACCAATTTCTCCATCTTATCCATTTCCTTCATAGGTAGGAAATGTGCAGATTTGGTGAGACGATCGACAATTACCCATATGGTGTCATAACCCCATGCAGTCTTTGGTAGCTTCGTGATGAAATCCATATTAATACATTCCCATTTCCATTTAGGGATTTCTAGTTGTTGAAGCAAACCTGATGGTTTCTGATGTTCCGCCTTGACTTTGGAGCAAGTCAAACATTCTCCAATGTATGTTGCAATATCACCTTTCAAATTTGGCCACCGAAAGTGTGCCTTAAGATCTTGATACATCTTTCCAGCTCCAGGATATATCGAGTATCTCATCTTATGTGCCTCATCCAAAACCAATTTTCTTAATCCTTTAAACTTCGGTACCCAAATGCGTCCAACTAAGTATCGTGTTCCGTCTTCCCGTGTAACAAGCTGTTTATCTAACCCTTTAAGCATCTCATTTCCAAAGTTTTCTTCAGAAAGAGCTCTTTGTTGAGCCTCCTTAATTTGGGTAGTGAGGTTCGTACGAATCTTCATATTTATTTCTCGTACTCGAATCGTCTCTCTTTCCTTCCTGCTTAAAGCATCTGCTACTACATTTGCTTTCCCGGGATGATAGCGAATTTCACAATCATAGTCGTTTATCAGCTCGACCCACCTACGTTGCCTCATGTTCAGTTGTTTTTGGTTGAAGATATGTTGAAGGCTTTTATGGTAGGTATACACAGTACATTTAACCCCGTACAAGTAGTATCTCCAAATCTTTAATGCAAACACCACTGCTCCCAAATCTAGATCATGAGTCATATAATTTTGTTCATGAATCTTCAGTTGTCGGGATGCATATGCAATAACCTTCTTTCGTTGCATGAGGACACAACCAAAACCTTGTCGCGAAGCGTCACAATAAATTACAAAATCATCGTTTCCTTCAGGTAACGATAGAATAGGCGATGTAGTCAACTTCTTCTTCAATAATTGAAATGCGGCTTCCTGCTCAAAAGTCCATTCGTACTTCTTCCCTTTATGTGTTAATGTTGTCAATGGTTTGGGTATCCGGGAAAAATCTTGAATAAACCTTCTGTAATAGCCAGCAAGAGCCAAAAATTGGCGTATTTGCGTCGGAGTCTTTGGGGTTTCCCATTTTTCAATGGCTTCAACCTTCGTAGGTTTGACCTGAATTCCTTGACTGCTCACGATGTGACCAAGGAATTGTACTTCCTTTAACCAAAAGGCGCACTTAGAAAACTTTGCGTATAACTGTTCTTTCTTCAACAGTTCCAGCACCAACCTTAAATTTTGCTCATGTTCTTGTTCATTTTTGGAATAAATAAGAATATCATCAATAAAGACGATAACAAACTTATCCAAATACGGACTGCATGCCCGATTCATGAGGTCCATGAATACAGCTGGTGCATTTGTCAGCCCGAACGGCATGACTAAAAATTCATAATGACCATAGCGTGTCCGAAATGCGGTTTTCGAAATATCTTCTTCTTTGACATGAACTGATGATATCCCGATCTTAGATCAATTTTGGAGTAAACACGTGATCCTTGTAGCTGATCAAACAAGTTATCAATTCTCGGTAATGGGTACCGATTCTTGATAGTTAACTTGTTTAATTCGCGATAATCTATACACTTCGGAAGGATCCATCTTTCTTCTTGACGAATAAAATTGGAGCTCCCCACGGTGAAGTACTCAGTCGAATGAATCCACGATCCAGAAATTCTTGTAACTGGCTTTGTAACTCTTTCATCTCAGACGGTGCAAGTCTGTATGGAGCACGAGCCACTGGTGCAGCTCCTAGTACTAGATCTATTTGAAATTCTATAGATCTAAATGGAGGTAATCCCGGCAACTCTTCCGGAAAGACTTCAGGAAATTTCTTGCCACATTGATGCTCTTCTCTTTTTCCTTCATTTAAACTTTATTAACATGTGCTAGGATAGCATAGCACCCTTTCTTCAAGAA
The DNA here is from genome assembly GCF_046630445.1 of Rutidosis leptorrhynchoides. Lineage (NCBI taxonomy): Eukaryota > Viridiplantae > Streptophyta > Magnoliopsida > Asterales > Asteraceae > Rutidosis > Rutidosis leptorrhynchoides. Next base: position 402,909,800 of record NC_092336.1, on the reverse strand, counting down.
CTTTTGGACTTTCAAGCAGCTAATGAGTTTTAGCTTTGAGTTACCCTTCTCTCCATATATCATTACTGCCGTTTTATCCTTACGAGGAATGCGAATTGCCTTCTTGGCACACACAACTTTAGCTCCTATTTTGGACATCCAGTCCATGCCGACTATTACATCAAAATTTCCTAATTCTACGGGTATCAAATCAATTTTAAATGTTTCTCTGGCTAACTTTATTTTACAATCACGGCAAATTTTATCGGCTTTAATTAGTTTACCATTAGCTAACTCAATCATGTACTTAGCATCTAGAGGTAATGATGAACAATTCAATTTAGCGTAAAAGTCTCTACAAATGTAACTTCTATCGTGAAATGCCCCGTTCATTTAAATTATAAACATTTCATATTAATTGGTTTCTTTGCGAGGTTTTGACCTCTATATGAGACGTTTTTCAAATCTTGCATTCGTTTTTAAAAAAACCCATAACCTTTATTATTGAATAAAGGTCTTCATGACATAATTTAGATTGTCTATCAAAGACAATCTCCTCAAATAAATAAGTTTTTACACAACCCATTACAATATGATCAAATATATTACAACAAATACTCCGAAAGCAAGTTTAAACAATATAAACAATTATGCCGACTCCAAATCTTGACCTTGGGTTGGCATACGACAGCGGAAGCGTTTTTAATATTCACCTGAGAATAAACATGCTTAAAACGTCAACAAAAAAATGTTGGTGAGTCATAGGTTTAATTTCTATATAATAATCATAACATTTAATAAGCCACAAGATTTCATTTAATCAAATGCGCAGGATCATTACAACTGCAAAAATCATTCATACGATGAGTCACCTGGTAACCGACCTTAACATAGAGCGCTTACGATATCTGGCATCATACATTCCACTATTCAAATGTATGACAAGAACCCTTCGAAGTACTAAAGCATTTCCACTATTCGAAAATGGGGGTGGTTGGTGCCCGTAGATCTACCTTTGGGATTCGCGTCAATTAGTGTTTTTCACTAATTCTTAGGTTACCAAGCATAATAATAATAAGTACAGATATCCAGTATAACAAAACAGTCGTAGAATGTAGTTTCATGAACTTGTGCTTATTTTGTAAAACATTTATAAATTTGCATGTATTCTCATCCCAAAATAATTTAGATAGTAAAAATGGGACTATAACTCACTTTCACAGATTACTAATTCTTCGAGAATTAGACTTGGCCAGGGGGTGATTTATGAACCTATAACAATATATACATATATTAAAATATGATCGAAATATATTCACAATATTTTCTTTATTACGTGTTGATGATTTTTAGTTGTCCAGTTAGCAGTCCAATGTTGGTAGTCCATAATTTGTCGTACATGAATAACTTAATATATATCTTGAATCAATCCACGACCCAGTGTATACATATCTTAGTATTGATCACAACTCAAACTATATATATATTTTGGAATCAACCTCAACCCTGTATAGCTAACTCCAACATTTGTATATAGAGTGTCTATGGTTGTTCCGCAATATATATATAGATGGGTCGACATGATAGGTCGAAACATTGTATATGTGTCTATGGTATCTCAAGATTACATAATATACGATATAAGTTGATTAAGTTATGGTTGGAATAGATTTCTTACAAATTTTCACGTAGCTAAAATGAGTAGTTTTTACCAATTTTGTTTTACCCGTCATTTCTTCGTTTCAAATCCGTTTTGAGTGATTTAAGCGGATACGGTTTCATATTGAACTTAAATTTAAGAAACTAAATAGAAAAAGTATAGGTTTATAGTCAAAAATATAAGTTACAAGTCGTTTTTGAAAGAGGTAGTCATTTTCGTCGAAAGAACGACATCTTGATGACTATTTTGAAAAACATACTTTCACTTTGAGTTTAACCATGATTTTTGGATATAGTTTCATATTCATAATAAAAATCATTTTTCCAGAAGTATAGCTTTTAAATCAAAGTTTTTCATAGTTTTTAATTATCCAAACCAAAACAGCCCCCGGTTGTACTACGACGGCGTATATCCGGTTTTACGGTGTTCTTCGTGTTTACAGGTTTTAAATCATTAAGTTAGCATATCATATAGATATAGAACATGTGTTTAATTGATTTTAAAAGTTAAGTTAGAAGGATTAACTTTGTTTGCAAACAAGTTTAGAATTAACTAAACTATGTTCTAGTGATTACAAGTTTATCTCTTCGAATAAGATAGTTTTATATGGATGAATCGAATGATGTTATGAACATTATTACTACCTCAATTTTTTTGGATAAACCTACTGGAAATGAGAAAAATAGATCTAGCTTCAAAGTATCCTTGGATGGCTTGAAAGTTCTTGAAATAGAATCATGACACGAAAACAAGTTCAAGTAAGATTTCCACTTGAAATAAGATTGTTATAGTTATAGAAATTGAATCAAAGTTTGAATATGAATATTACCTTGAATAAGAAAGATAACCTACTGTAAATAACAAAGGTTTCTTGATCTTAGATGATGAGTTGGAATGGATTAGAAAGCTTGGAAGTAGTCATGAAGACTTGATATGATTCTTGAAGTGTTCTTGAAAGATGGTTGTTTTTATGATGATTAAAGCTTGTAATTGAAGCTAAAAGATGGTGAAAATGCTTGGAGATGATCAAATATGATGTTAGGAGTATTTTGAGAGAGAAATTGGAGTGTAAGTATGAGAAAATGGAGTGAACAAATGGTGTGCATTCATGAATACGTTTTTTACATTTTATAAAGAAAAAAAGATACTTAAGTTTGTTTTCTTGCTAAATAATTCATGTGCATTGACAAATGATGGTTCCCACATGATCCTTAATCATTTAAGACTACTAAGGAGCAGATTTTTAGTAGTATAGATGAATAGTAAATACATCTAGAAGCTGCGTATTATACGAGTACAATACCATACATGTACGAGTAGAATTTTTGATGAAAATGAATGAGAATGTAATTATAAGCATTTTTGTTAACTAGAAGTACTTTGATATGTGTCTTGAAGTCTTTCAAAAGTGTATAAATACATCATAATACATTACATGTATATATATTTAACTGTGTCGTTAAGTCATCGTTAGTCGTTACATGTAAGTGTTGTTTCGAAACCTTTAGGTTAACGATCTTGTTAAATATAATTGACCCATTGTTATTACACTTAAATGAGATGTTAAATTGTTATGTTAACATGTTAACATGGTGTATTATCATATCTAATATCATATATATATATATATGTGTGAAATACTATTACAACGATAATCGTTACATATATGTATATTGTTTCGAAGTCTTTAAGTTAGTAGTCTCATCTTATATATATAACTCATTGTTATTATACTTAATGAGATACTTAAATATCATTTAATCAAATCATAAATATATATATCCAAATATATATTCCTTTAATTAATTATTACGATATATGACGTTCGTGAATCGTCAGACAGACTGGGTCTCCAAACGTTTGTATAAAGTTCATTCCAAATAACCAAGTCTTAATGAGTTTGATTGCTTAACATGTTGGAAACATTCAATTATGTAAATATTAATCTTATATATTAGCGGAAAAATCCGGGTCGTTACATTATACACCCGTTAAATTAAATTTCGTCCCGAAATTTGGAATATTATCTAGTTAACGTGCGATATCGGTAAACAGATGTGGATACTTCTACTTCATTTGGTCTTCTCGTTCCCAAGTGAATTTAGGTCCTCTACGAGCATTCCACCGAACCTTAACGATTGGTATCTTACTTTGTTTGAGTCGTTTGACCTCACGATCCATAATTTCGACGGGTTCTTCGACGAAATTTAGTTTCTCGTCAATTTTAATCTTGTCTAAAGGAATAATGAGATCTTCGGTAGCTAGGCATTTCTTCAGGTTTGAAACATGAAAGGTGTTATGAATCTTTTCTAATTGTGGAGGTAGCTCAAGTCGATAGGCCACTGGCCCAATATGTTTTTCAATCTTGAATGACCCAATGTATCTTGGGCTCAATTTCCCTCACTTTCCAAAACGAATAACTCCTTTCCAAGGTGATACCTTACGCATAACCATATCACCTTCCTCAAACTCTAAAGGTTTCCTTCTAACATCCGCGTAGCTCTTTTGCCGACTCCGGGCTGTTTTCAATCGTTGCTGAATCTGAATGACCTTGTCGGTAGTTTCTCGGATAATTTCCAGACCTGTAATCTGTTTTTCCCCCACATCACTCCAACAAATCAGAGACCTACACTTCCTCCCATAAAATGCCTTGAATGGTGCCGCCTCAATACTAGAATGGTAGCTGTTGTTGTAGAAAAACTCAGCTAACAGTAGATAACGATCCCAACTGCTTCCAAAATCAATAACACATGCTCATAGCTTGTCTTCGAGTGTCTGAATCGTCCTTTCACTCTGCCCATCAGTTTGTGGATGATAGGTAGTATTTATATCTAGACAAGTTCCCAACGCTTCGTGTAATGCCTGCCAGAATCTGGAAGTAAATCTGCTATCACGATCAGAGATAATAGAGATTTGTATACCATGTCTAGAAACAACTTCTTTCAGGTATAATCGTGCTAATTTCTCTATACCATCCTCTTCTTTTATTGGCAGAAAGTGTGCTGACTTGGTAAGACGATCGACTATTACCCAAATCATATCATAACCACCTGCGGTTCTTGGTAACTTAGCAATGAAATCCATGGTAATGTTTTCCCATTTTCATTTTGGGATTTCAGATTGTTGGAGTAGACCTGATGGTTTCTGATTCTCAGCTTTGACTTTAGAACAAGTCAAACATGCTCCTACATATGTGGCTATATAGGCCTTCATTCCTGGCCACCAAAAGTTTCTCTTGAGGTCTTGGTACATTTTCCCCGCTCTGGGATGTATTGAATATCTGGTTTTATGTGCTTCATCTAGTACCACTTTCCTCAAATCCCCATTCTTTGGTACCCAAATTCTTTCAGCTAAATACCTGGTTCTGTCTTTTCGAATATTAAGCTGTTTTTCTAATCTTTTGGGTATTTCCCTTTCAAAAATTCCTTCCTTCAAAACCTCCTGTTGTGCCTCTTTTATTCGAGTAGTAAGATTAGTATGAATAATCATGTTCATAGCTTTTACTCGAATAAGTTCTCTTTCCTTTCGACTCAAGGCATCGGCTACCACATTTGCTTTCCCCGGGTGGTAACGGATTTCACAATCATAATCATTTATCAGCTCAACCCATCTACGCTGCCTCATGTTTAGTTGCTTTTGATTTAAAATATATTGGAGACTCTTGTGGTCGGTGTATACGATAAACTTGACCCCATATAGATAATGCCTCCACATCTTTAATGCAAAAACAACGGCGCCCAATTCCCGATCGTGTGTGGTGTAGTTTTGTTCATGAATTTTGAGTTGTCGAGAAGCATATGCAATCACCTTCTTCCGTTGCATAAGATCACACCCAAAACCCATTCTTGATGCGTCGCAGTAGATAACGAAATCTTCCATTCCGTCAGGTAATGATAAAATAGGTGCCGTAGTCAACTTCTTTTTCAACAATTGGAAGGCACCCTCTTATTCGGAAGTCCATTCATACTTCTTCCCCTTATGTGTCAAGGCAGTTAAAGGTTTGGCTATTCGGGAGAAATCTTGAATAAATCTCCTATAATAACCAGCTAAACCCAAAAATTGACGTATTTGCGTTGGAGTTTTCGGGGTTTCCCAATTTTTGATGGATTCGATATTGGCGGGATCAACTTTGATTCCATTACTACTGACTACGTGACCAAGAAATTGTACTTCATTTAACCAAAAAGCAAATTTAGAGAACTTAGCATAAAGTTGCTATTTTCTTAACAACTCTAACACAAGTCTCAAGTGTTGTTCGTGTTCTTGGTTATTCTTCGAATAAATAAGGATGTCATCAATAAAGACAATAACAAACTTATCTAAATATGGACTACATACTCGGTGCATGAGGTCCATGAAAACTGCGGGTGCATTGGTTAGACCGAGTGGCATAACAATGAATTCGTAATGGCCATAACGAGTTCTGAAGGCTGTTTTTGGTATATCGGCTTCTTTAACCCTCAGTTGATGATAACCCGAACTTAAGTCGATTTTGGAGTATACGCTCGAACCATGGAGTTGATCAAATAGGTCGTCGATTCGGGGTAAAGGGTATCGGTTTTTGATGGTTACTTTGTTCAGCTCACGGTAATCGATACACATGCGAAAAGACCCATCTTTCTTTTTAACGAACAAAATTGGAGCTCCCCATGGTGACGTACTCGGTAGGATAAAACCACGTTCTAATAATTCTTGTAGCTGACTTTGTAATTCTTTCATTTCGGTGGGCGCAACTCTATATGGAGCACGAGCTATTGGTGTGGAGGTAGTCCCGGTAATTCGTCCGGAAACACCTCAGGAAATTCTCTTGCAACAGGAACGTCATCGATTTTCTTTTCTTCTTTTTCAACCTTCTCGATGTGTGCTAGTATGGCATAGCAACCTTTTCTTATTAGTTTGTGCGCCTTCAAACTACTAATAAGATTTAATTTGGCATTACCCTTTTCTCCGTACACCATTAATGGTAACCCATTTTCTCTCGGAATGCGAATCGCCTTCTCATGACAAACAACTTCGGCTTTCACCTTGGACATCCAGTCCAATCCAATAATTACGTCGAAGCTTCCCAATTCCACCGGTATCAAATCAATTGCAAACGTTTCGCTAACTAAACTAATTTTTTGATTTCGGCAAATTTTATCAACCTTAATTAGTTTACCTTTTGCTACTTCAACTATGCACTTTTTATCCAAAGGCGTTAACGGGAAATTTAATTTGGCACAAAATTCTCTACTCATATAACTTCTATCGACACCCGAATCAAATAAAACATAAGAAAGTGTATTGTTGATAAGAAACGTACCCGTAACAAGCTCCGGGTCTTCCTGTGCTTTCTCCCCATTAATGTTGAAGGCTCTCCCACGGTCTTGCCTATTTCCATTCCTGCACTGGTTTATGGTATGGCCCGGTTTTCCACATCCATAGCAAACAACGCTGTTATTATTTGTTCCGGCATTATTTACTCCTTTGTTTCTATTTGGTCCGTAGACTTCACACTTTGCCGCAATATGGCCATTCCTATTACACTTGGTACATAATTCTCTACAAAACCATTCCAGATGAAACGTATCACACATGGGGCATATAGTTCTTTGCCTTTTGTTGTCATTGTTGTTGTTGTTGTTGTTGTTGTTGTTGTTGTTGTTGTTGTTGTTGTTGTTGTTGTTGTTGTTGTTGTTAGGGTTATTGTTGTTGAGTCGTTTGTTGTTGTTATTATTGTGATTGGGATTGTTGTTGTTGTTATTATTATTGGGATGGTTGTTGCGGTTGTTGTTGCGATTATTGTTGTTGTTGGGGTGGTTGCGATTGTTGTTGTAGTTGTTGTTTTGATTGTTGTTGTTGTACTGGTGACCCTGATCACTGCTTTTCTCCCACTTTCTCTTTCCCTGTTTCATTATGGCCTCCTCGGCCGCTTCTTTCTTTATCCTTTCTGTAATTTAGCCTATCAATTTCTGGGCTATACGACTTGCTTTCTGCATTGTTGCAGGATCGTTAGCACCTACATGCTCTTGGATTCCTTCTGGTAACCCTTTTATGAATGATTCAATTTTTGCTTCTTCGTCCTCAAATGCTCCAGGACACATTAAAGCCAGTTCATTGAAACGTCGCTCGTAGGTAGTGAAATCTAACCCTTGGGTTGTCAGTGCTTTAAGCTCTGTCTTGAGCTTGTTGATTTCGGTTCTGGGACGGTACTCTTCCGTCATCATGTGCTTGAAAGCAGACCATGGAAGTGCGTAGGCGGTATTCTGTCCTACGTAATCCATGTAGGTATTCCACCATGTCAAAGCAGTACCCCTGAAAGTATGTGTGGCATATTTAACTTTATCCTCTTCTGCGCAGTTGCTGATTGCGAACACGGCTTCAACCTTCTCTGTCCACTGCTTTAGTCCAAAGGGTCCTTCAGTTCCTTTAAACTCATTGGGTTTGCAGGCCATAAAAGCTTTGTAGGAACATCCTACCTGGTTGCCATTGTTTCCTCCACTGCTGGAACCCGATTGGTTATTGTTGTTCATTGCATTCACCACTGCAGCCATAAGCTTGAAGTTCTTCTGTGTTCAATTGTTGTTGTCTAGTAACTGGAGGAGCCATTTCCTTCAAAAATAGCCAACTGAGTTAATCATATAGAATTTTAGAAGTAGCCAAAAAGTATTTTGTAGCTTAATATGAACTTATTATTATAAAAGCTTTTTCTTCATATTAGCGTTTTATAACTATAATAATGGTCATACTTAGCAGCTAACACACAAATTAACTACTAAAATTCTAATATGAAAAACTATGGTAAATTATTACGTTACTACGTAATAATAAGTTGTAATAATAATAATAAACCTTCCTTGCTTATTCTTATTATTATACAATCATAAGGAAAATTACAATGCGGATTTTCTTACAAAGTTAAACACACAATATAATACATATTATACAATGCATAGAGTACAGGATAGCTGCCGATGGTTCAAGAACGGCGAGATTTCTTAGATGTTGACGTTGTTTCTTTCTCGGCCAAACGTTTGGATTTTCGTTTGGATAGTTCTTTTTCCAATTCCTCCCAATTGGTTCTTTCGTCTAATTGTTTGGGGGCAAAACCAACAGTCGTTATACGAGCGGTCATTTTATAAACTGGTCTCTTAGGTGGTTCAGGTGGATGATCACAAACATTTTGGGTCATAGTAGGTTCATCGGGTTTGGGATCGGGTATAACAGCCAAAGATTTTCGCAAATCACGTTGTGGTTCGGTAATTTCCACAACTTCTTCAGGATCCTCTTCTTCGAGTTCCTCTTCGGGATCTTCTTCTGGATCCTCTTCTGGAACCTCTACTGGCAATTGTAAATCTTCCCAATTTTTCCAACAATTTTCCACTTTAATGGTAGCACCAACAGTTAACTTTTCCGTTAGTTCATAAGTCGTACGCTTTGACTCAGCCTCCGAATCACTTGATAAGTAAATGAAATCTGAATCACTAGAGATGCTTATATGATCAGATGAAGTGATCTATCACATAATAGCAGGCATGTTAAGAGAATGATATATCTTATAATATTTATATGTTAATAATCTTATGTTTCCAACAATTATATTAAGCAATCATTTTTAAAATAAATACGGTCGAAGTCCAGACTCACTAATGCATCAAAAATCAGTTAGACACACCAATGAAAAATTTTCTGATTCTCTAAGACCAACGCTCGGATACCAACTGAAATGCCCCGTTCATATAAATTATAAACGTTTCATATTAATTGGTTTCTTTGCGAGGTTTTGACCTCTATATGAGACGTTTTTCAAATCTTGCATTCGTTTTTTAAAACAACCATAACCTTTATTATTGAATAAAGGTCTTAATGACATAATTTAGATTGTCTATCAAAGACAATCTCCTCAAATAAATAAGTTTTTACACAACCCATTACAATATGATCAAATATATATTACAACAAATACTCCAAATGCAAGTTTAAACAATATAAACAATTATGCCGACTACAAATATTGACCTTGGGTTGGCATACGACAGCGGAAGCATTTTTAATATTCACATGAGAATAAACATGCTTAAAACGTCAACAAAAAAATGTTGGTGAGTCATAGGTTTAATTTCTATATAATAATCATAACATTTAATAAGCCACAAGATTTCATTTAATCAAATGCGTAGGATCATTACAACTGGAAAAATCATTCATACGATGAGTCGCCTGGTAACTGACCTTAACATAGAGTGCTTAAGATATCTGGCATCATACATTCCACTATTCAAATGTATGACAAGAACCCTTTGAAGTACTAAAGCATTTCCACTATTCGAAAATGGGGGTGGTTGGTGCCCGTAGATCTACCTTTAGGATTCGCGTCAATTAGTGTTTTTCACTAATTTAGGTTACCAAGTATAATAATAATAAGTACAGATATCCGGTATAACAAAACAGTCGTAGAATATAGTTTCATGAACTTGTGCTTATTTTGTAAAACATTTATAAATTTGCATGTATTCTCATCCCAAAATAATTTAGATAGTAAAAATGGGACTATAACTCACTTTCACAGATTACTAATTCGTCAAAAATTAGACTTGGCCACGGGTTGATTTATGAACCTATAACAATATATACATATATTAAACTATGATCGAAATATATTCACAATATTTTCTTTATTACGTGTTGATGATTTTTAGTTGTCCAGTTAGCAGTCCAATGTTAGTAGTCCATAATTTGTCTTACATGAATAACTTAATATATATCTTGAATCAATCCACGACCCAGTGTATACATATCTCAGTATTGATCACAACTCAAACTATATATATATTTTGCAATCAACCTCAGCCCTTTATAGCTAACTCCAACATTTGCATATAGAGTGTCTATGGTTGTTCCGCAATATATATATAGATGGGTCGACATGATAGGTTGAAACATTGTATACGTGTCTATGGTATCTCAAGATTACATAATATACAATATAAGTTGATTAAGTTATGGTTGGAATAGATTTCTTACAAATTTTCACGTAGCTAAAATGAGTAGTTTTTACCAATTTTGTTTTACCCGTCATTTCTTCGTTTCAAATCCGTTTTGAGTGATTTAAGCGGCTACGGTTTCATATTGAGCTTAAATTTATGAAACTAAACAGAAAAAGTATAGGTTTATAGTCAAAAATATAAGTTACAAATCGTTTTTGAAAGAGGTAGTCATTTCCGTCGAAAGAACGACATCTTGATGACTATTTTGAAAAACATACTTTCACTTTGAGTTTAACCATGATTTTTGGATATAGTTTCATATTCATAATAAAAATCATTTTCCCAGAAGTATAGTTTTTAAATCAAAGTTTTTCATAGTTTTTAATTATCCAAACCAAAACAGCCCCCGGTTGTACTACGACGGCGTATATCCGGTTTTACGGTGTTCTTCGTGTTTACAGGTTTTAAATCATTAAGTTAGCATATCATATAGATATAGAACATGTGGTTAATTAATTTTAAAAGTTAAGTTAGAAGGATTAACTTTGTTTGCGAACAAGTTTAGAATTAACTAAACTATGTTCTAGTAATTACAAGTTTAGCTCTTCGAATAAGATAGTTTTATATGGATGAATCGAATGATGTTATGAACATCATTACTACCTCAAGTTTTCTGGATAAACCTACTGGAAATGAGAAAAATAGATCTAGCTTCAAAGGATCCTTGAATGGATTGAAAGTTCTTGAAGTAGAATCATGACACGAAAACAAGTTCAAGTATGATTTTCACTTGAAATAACATTGTAATAGTTATAGAAATTAAATCAAAGTTTGAATATGAATATTAACTTGAATAAGAAAGATAACCTACTATAAATAACAAAGGTTTCTTGATCTTAGATGATGAGTTGGAATGGATTAGAAAGCTTGGAAGTAGTCATGAAGACTTGATATGATTCTTGAAGTGTTCTTGAAAGATGGTTGTTTTTATGATGATTAAAGCTTGTAATTGAAGCTAAAATATGGTGAAAATGTTTGGAGATGATCAAGTATGATGTTAGGAGTATTTTGAGAGAGAAATTGGAGTGTAAGTATGAGAAAATGGAGTGAAGAAATGGTGTGCATTCATGAATACGTTTTTTACATTTTAAAAAGAAAAAAAGATACTTAAGTTTGTTTTCTTGCTAAATAATTCATGTGCATTGACAAATGATGGTTCTCACATGATCCTTAATCATTTAAGACTGCTAAGGAGCAGATTTTTATTAGTATATATGAATAGTAAATACATCTAGAAGCTGCGTATTATACGAGTACAATACCATACATGTACGAGTAGAATTTTTGATGAAAATGAATGAAAATGTAATTGTAAGCATTTTTGTTAACTAGAAGTACTTTGATATGTGTCTTGAAGTCTTTCAAAAGTGTATAAATACATCATAATACATTACATGTATATATATTTAACTGAGTCGTTAAGTCATCGTTAGTCGTTACATGTAAGTGTTGTTTCGAAACCTTTAGGTTAACGATCTTGTTAAATATAATTGACCCATTGTTATTACACTTAAATGAGATGTTAAATTGTTATGTTATCATGTTAACATGGTGTATTATCATATCTAATATCATATATATATGTGTGTGAAATACTATTACAACGATAATCGTTACATATATGTATATTGTTTCGAAGTCTTTAAGTTAGTAGTCTCATCTTATATATATAACTCATTGTTATTATACTTAATGAGATACTTAAATATCATTTAATCAAATCATAAATATATATATCCAAATATATATTCCTTTAATTAATTATTACGATATATGACGTTCGTGAATCGTCAGACAGACTGGGTGTCCAAAAGTTTGTATAAAATTCATTCCAAATAACCAAGTCTTAATGAGTTTGATTGCTTAACATGTTGGAAATATTTAATTATGTAAATATTAATCTTATATATATTAGCGAAAAAATCCGGGTCGTTACATATCGGCACCAGTATCAAATATAATAGATGCTGATAAGTCATTAATGGTAAACGTACCCGTAACAAGCTCTGGGTCTTCACATGCCTCTCTAGCATTTTATTCTTATTAGCTTTTTATAATTGTAGCTCGGGTAGTACCTACCCGTTAAAGTTCATACTTAATAGCTAGTACACAAATTGACTACTACAATCATGATAATATTCTATCATGAAAAACTTAATGCATTAATACTTCACGCTTATTCTTTTGGTACAATATTTTACAATAATTCAATAACACTATTTACATAAAACATATGTAAGATGAAATATAGCACGTGATATATTATTATATAAGGCGTGAAGTCGAATAGCTGCAAAAACAGATTAGAAACGACGAGGCTTCCTTGGGAATTCAAAGAAATCTGGGAAATCATAGAATTTTCGCTTCCCTACTGTCAGAGTGAGTATTTCAGCGGTAAGTCTAGGTTTTGGTTGGGGTTCAGTTGATGACATTTCTGTAGTATTGGTAAGACATGGTTGACTAGGTGTGGTAGTATCGAGAGCACTTGGTACAATAATTATTTTATTAGTTTCTGCTTTTGGAATTTCTGGGTTGTCAATTATAGGTTCCTCTTCTGGTTCCTCTGGGAATTGTGAGTCTTCCAAAAATGCATCCAACTCCAGGTCATCATCGTCATCAGTTATATAGATGATTGATACAACTTCCTTCGGGTCATCGTCGTTATCAGATAAGTCGATGATTGGTACTTTTGCTGGAGATTCAACTTCGGAGTCGCTGAATGTGATAATGAGATTGGTGCTAGAAGTAGACATCTATCACACATTAACTACCACATTAGTAATATACCACATAATATTTACATGTTATAATATTTAATTTTCGACCAAAAATGGTAAGTAATGGTTTTCAAAAACAAGTTCGGTCAAAGTCCAGACTCACTAATGCATCCTAACAAATACCGATCAGACACGCTAATGCAATTTCTGGTTCGCTAAGACCTCTGCTCTGATGCCAACTGAAACGACTTGTCCATATTACTATAAACGCGGTACGTTATTCATTGGTCCCATACCGAGGTATATAACCTCTAAATGATAAATTTTAGAAAATGTTGCATTCGTTTCATAAAGAGACACACCCTTATTATACATAATGCATGTTTTAAACAAGTGGGAGATTATTTAAGAAATAATCTCCATAATACATCGGTTTCCAAATACTACACACGTGACATAACAGTAGAATATAATACATGACAAAAGTTTTATTGAATGCAACACTTTATTTAAACAAAAGCTGGAGACTCCATGCACAGCTTGCTCAGATAATGCAACAGCGGAAGACTTTCTTAAGGACCTGAGAATAAACATGCTTAAACAGTCAACCCAAAGGTTGGTGAGATATATAGGTTTAGAGCTAGCATCCATATAAATATAGACCACAAGATTTCATAGTTATAAATATTTTAATAAAGATATTCTATAAGTTGTTGAGCGCTTCGGTAACCATACTTAACCATAAATGTAGCATATTCCCTTTATTATGAAATCTCCCTACACTGTACCAAGTGTAGTAAAAATGAAGTACTATACAACCGTTTACGATACTAGAGCGACTAGCCCGGTTGAGGTTGTCAAACCCGATAGATCTATCAATAGGATTCGCGCTTACATGTTCTTACAACATGTAAATATTAGTTACCAAGCTATTAGGGAAGATATGAAATGTGGTACAACTCTACGTAGAATATATTTTAAGTACTTGCGTCCATGGCGTAAAACATAAAATGCATGTATTCTCATCCCAAAATATTTTTAGAGTTTAAAAATGGGACTATATACTCACAGTAGTAAAAGTATATTAATAATAAGTTTTCAGCTTATTAAAAATTTGGTTGTCGTTCTTGGATTCACGAACCTATAACAATAATAATGATTCAGATAATAATACGATATGTGAATAAAATAAAACAAGTTTATAGAATACTTATATATTATTTTTTAACATTTTTATGTTAGTAGTCCTAAATAGTCCGAAATGTCCAACAGTCCAATAATCGGTATATATATAATCTTAGATTTACCCCACGACGTATTGTATACGTATTGTCTTTGCATCAACCCAGAGACGTATTGTATACGTATTGTCTTAGAATTTATCAAAACGTATTGTATACTTATTGTCTTAGTATTTATCAAAATGTATTGTATACTTATTGTCATGGAATTTACCAAGATTATTATATATATATATACAATCTTGGAGTTAACTAAGATTATAATATTTTATTATACTAATGATAACATGTCCAAATATATATAGGAAAAGTTAGCAAGGATATGGTTAATATAGTTTTTACAATATAAATTTCGTCCATACAACGTTAATTTTAGCAGATTTTGTTTTGCTCGCCAAATATTCATTACAACTCCGTTTAAAGTGAATCAAATTGCTATGGTTTCATAATGAACTGTAGTATTTAGAACTAAACTGATAAATTAGTGGTTTATAGTCAGAGGTACAGGTTACAAGTCATATTTGAAAGAGGTAGTCATTTCCGTCGAAAAACGACATCTTGATGACCATTTTGAAAAACATACTTCCACTTTGAGTTTAACCATGATTTTTGGATATAGTTTCATGTTCATAAGAAATATCATTTTCTCAGAAGAACAACTTTTAAATCAAAGTTTATCATAGTTTTTAATTATCCAACCCAAAACAGCCCCCGGTTTTACTGCGACGGCGTATGTCCGGTTTTACGGTGTTCTTCGTGTTTACAGGTTTTAAATCATTAAGTTAGCATATCATATAGATATAGAACATGTGTTTAGTGGATTTTAAAATTTATGTTAGAAGGATTAACTTTGTTTGCGAACAAGTTTAGAATTAACTAAACTATGTTCTAGTGATTACAAGTTTAAATCTTCGAATAAGATAGTTATATATATATGAATCGAATGATGTTATAAACATCATTACTACCTCAAGTATAGTAGGTAAACCTACTGAAAATGATGAGAAAATAACTTGAGCTTTAAAGGATCTTTGATGGCTTGGAAGTTCTTGAAGCAGAATCATGACACGAAAATAAGTTCAAGTAACATTACTACTTGATTTAAGGTAGTTATGCTTATAGGAATTAAACCAAAGCTTGGATATGATTATTACCTTGATTAAGAATGAAAAGTTACTGAGATTAGATGGAAGTTCTTGATCTTTGATGAGTTGTTAGATTGGATTAAAAAGATTGGAAGTAATCTTGCAACTTCTTGATTCTAGGTTGTTTTTATGATGATTAAAGCTTGTAATTGAAGCTAAATGATGGGGAAAATACTTGGAGATGATCAAGTATGAAGTTAGGAGTATTTTGAGAGAGAATTGGGAGTGTAAGTATGAGAAAATGGAATGAAGAAATGGTGTGTATGCATAAAAACATTTTTAGTTTATAAAGAAAGAAAAGATTCCTAATTTTGTTTTCTTGATAAATAATTCATGCTACTTGACAAATGGTTGGTTCCACATGTTCCTTAATCATTTAAGGCTGCTAAGGAGCAGATTTTTATTGGTATATACCAATAGTAAATACATCTAGAAGCTGGGTATAATACAAGTGCAAATACCGAGCGAATACGAGTAGAATTCTTGATGAAAACAAATGGGAATACAATTGTGATTATTTTTGTTAAGTAAGAGTGTTTTGTTATATGTATTGAAGTCCTTCAAATGTGTATTAATACATCTTAATACACTATATATATACATTTTAACTGAGTCGTTAAATCATTGTTAGTAGTTACATGTAAGTGTTGTTATGAAACCTTTAAGTTAACGACCTTGTTAAATGTAATTAATCCCATTGTTATTATATCTAATGGGATGTTAAATTGTTATATTATCATGATAACATAGTGTGTTAATATATCTTAATACGATATATAAATATTAAGACGTTATTACAACGATAATCTTTACGTATATATATCGTTTCGAAATCCTTAAGTTAGTAGTCTCATTTTATATATATAGTTCATTGTTAATATACTTAATGAGATACTTAATTATCATTTCATCATGTTAAATATATATTTAAGTTCATATATATATTATCATGTTATTTACAAATTATAACGTTCGTGAATCATCAGACAAGTTGGGTGGTCACACGTTTACATAAAATTCGTTTCAATTAATCAAGTCTTAAAAAGTTTGATTACTTAATGTGTTGGAAACATTTAATCATGTAAATATTAATATTGTTCAATATATAATCATGGAAAAATCTGGGTCATGACACAGTGGCTCGCGCACCGTATAGACTTCCACCCTTAGAGCTACAAGAGTTGTTGGCTATGAATGCCAAACTGAGGAGCAAAGTGCTCACATGGAATAAGAACTCCCCATAGTGAAGAATATCATGGTTGTCATACTCTGATCTGTGTCTGGCGCAAACAGATGGACTTTATGGCCTAGGAGTTCAGAATTCGAGCTGTAGTGCTCTTTGTTAAGAAGAATGATGGATCTATGAGACTTTGTATTGATTACAGAGAACTGAATAAGCTGACTATCAAGAATAGATATCCGCTACCGAGAATTGATGATCTGTTTGATCAGCTCCAAAGATCTGGATGTTACTCTAAGATTGACCTGAGGTCAGGTTATCATCAGATGAGAGTAAGCCATACCTAGTGATGTGCGTAGAGGTGTATACAAAATAGTTATATTTTTGCTACGAAATACTATTAAATACGATACAATTTTACACAAGTTATTTATTTATTTATAGAGTGGATATACCCAAACCTTGCTACAACACTTATAGTCAGTGTAGCTAATCGTACAGTAGTGTAGTTTTTAGTAAGTCCGGTTCATCCACAGGGAACTAGCCAAGTTTAACGCTATATTTTTAAAACTAAATTTGTATATATATATATATATATATATATATATATATATATATATATATATATATATATATATATATATATATATATATATATATATAAGTAGTATTATTATTATAAAAGGGGGGTTTTTACCGTTTAATGACCGGTTTGTCGATTTTAAAACTTTAGTCGCAGTTAAAACCTAATGTAAAATATTAAAAATAAATATAACTTAATTTAAAGCGTAAAGTAAATGACGATAAATAAAAATGCGATAATTTAAGTATGATAATTAAAAGTTCGATAAATAAAACGACAGTAAATAAAAGTGCGATAAAATAAAAGTACGATAATTAAAAAGTGCGATAAATAAAATTGCAATGAATAAAAGTGCGATGAGATATAAAATAAAGGAATTATGCTTATTTAAACTCCCATAATCATGATGTTCGACGTGTTAATTTTAGTTTATTACCATGGGTTAATTGTCTTTTGTCCTGGAATGTTTGATATGTCCATACGGTTTTGTCCATAACAGTCCATCAGTCATAAATATAAAGTACGAGAGTCTTTGTCAAATTATCCTTATACCCGAAGTCAAATATTCCAACTAATTGGGGATTCGAACTGTAACAAGGTCTTAATACTTTGTTTAATGAATACACCAGGTTATCGACTGCGTGTAATCCAAGGTTTTATTACTTTGTTAACAATTACACCAATTACCCTTGTATGTAACAATTACACCAATTACCCTTGTATGTAATTCACCCCTGTTTCAACAAGTCTACTGATTATTAATCCATCCCCGTGTCCGGTCAAATGAACAATTATTAGTATTTATAGATATCCCGCCCACCGTACCCAGTCAAGCGTATGTGGTTATATATAAATACGCCAAATTATAAGTCTATATATTAAATTAACGAGATATCATTTAGTTAATATAAAGCCCATTAATAGCCCATTATGGTACAAAGCCCAATTACCCCGTCTTTAATATTTTAGCCCAACATCACGATTACTTCGATTTAAATAAGCATAATAATAACTTATCTACGAGACATTAATTTAAAAAGGTTGAACATAACTTACAATGATTAATAATAGCGTAGCGTTACATGGACAGAATTTCGACTTACACACTTACAACATTCGCTAACATACCCTTATTATTATTAATCTTAAATTAAAATTAAAATTATAAATTATATATATATATATATATATATATATATATATATATATATATATATATATATATATATATATATATATATATATATATCGTGAGAGATAGAGAGGATAGAAAAAGATGTAATATTTTCGACTGAAACTGCGCCTTTTATAGCAATGTGGCCAACCTTTTTGCTCCATGCGATCGCATGGCATTTGTGCCTTCTGGCCATGCGATCGCATGGCCTGGGAATCCAGCTCAGAATTGTTTGTTTGCTAGTTTGCCGAAGTTATTTTATATAATATATAATATAAATAATTTATATAATTATTTAAATATTATATTATATTCTTGTGCATAGTTGACTTGTAATTTTAGCTCCGTTGCGTCGCGCGTTGATAGTTGGCTCAGGTCCCGGTTTCGGTTTTTCGAACATCCTTTCGTATAATTTAATATCTTGTACTTTGCATTTTGCGACTTATACTTTTGTAATTTTGAGACGTTTCTCATCAATAATTTGAACCACTTGGATTGTACTTTGTACTTTTTATCTTTTTGGTCATTTACGACTTCAATTCATCGAATCTGTCTTTTGTCTTCACCTTTTTATTATTTAAACAAATATCACTTGTAAATAGAACAATTGCAACTAAAAGTTTGTCTTTCTTGAGGGATAATGCTATGAAATATATGTTCGTTTTTAGCATTATCAAATATTTTTACACTTGAGAGTTGCTTGTCCTCAAGCAATATAGTCTTGAAATAAAAATACTAGAATCACTTCTTTATTCTTCACACTTTGTACATCAGTGATTTTAATACGGCGGTATGAATAATGATAGTAACGTTGTGGTTTACAGTCCCACATGACTATGAAAATTTAGATCCTTTAGGAAATTGGATCTTTATGAAAACATTTGATCTTTTTGAAAATTCAATCTAGCTTTTATCCTAGATAAGTTTTCCAGAATAACCCTTCACCGGTGTTTGCGAATTTGTTTTTGTGGGTTTCAGATTTGAAAATTTTAGCTCAAAACTTACGGTTTTGTGTCACCCACTTGCTAATCTTGTATTAGGGAAGCAACACGTCCAGTATACTTGCTCCGTATATTACCTTTCGGTAAACTACCGTCCGGTTGTAAAGGAAAGTGTTGAACAAGCAACTGTTAAGGCAATGTCCCGTGACATGCTTTTGATTATGGTCTATAACGTGTCGGATGCAATTACTATCCTTTGTAGGAGCAATAGTAAAGATCACCCTATAATTTTTCGGTCTGGCACAAGGTCCTGTCTTTGACCATGCTATGCAACCACCGTTCTTACGGTTGACACCCGATTTGGTTCAGGTAACCTAATGAATTCTAGGTGAATTTCTAGAATTTTACGTTCAATGGTAATGAACGCATTGAAAATGGGTTTTCAGAAAATAAATCGGTTTGTAATTTGATCAAAATATTTTCTCGTTCAAGCTCGAGTTTAGATATCATCGAATTCTATGAGTTTGTAATTCTAAATCTTTAAAAGTCAATCTCAAGGATTGAGTAATATCAGTCTTAAAAGTTGATTTTTGATCTTTAAGGAGATTATCCTTTCTGGGGATCTGATTCATTAGTCTTATAAGCTTATTTGCATGGTGCCCCCCATTGTACGAGACAGATCCTCTCATGGTTAGAATAAGTCTGACTATTTGGTGACCCTGTTTGATGCTGAGGTCCGTGGATTTTCAGCTGATTTTCGAGAAAACTTTTCAAGGTTTTTCGTAGACTCTACAACTGGTCTGGACGACAACTTCCTGACCTAAATCAAGAAGCGCGTGTATTTTTCTCTCGGAAGACTTTACTTCCTTTTATATTACAATAAACTGGGTAAAACTGATAAATATCGTCCAAAACAAAAGTATCTTCAATTATTTGTACAAAAATATGTGATATATGTTCTAAATAATTTGGTAAATTTTTCCCACACTTGGCTTTTTATTTTCCTTTCTTTGTCTTTTTTTTTCTTCCTCTATTCCATTTTAAATGAATTCTAACATTTTAGGTTGTTTCTCAATTTATGTCCTTTTCGAGGTAACAATAATTTCGGTGTTAACACCTAGTTTTATCGTTCATAAATTTGTATAAACATGATTTTGAGTTCATTTAATTGAAAATTTTAAAAAATTTTACTAGAATTGGGTAGTCAGTATATAAGACTAGGGCTGTTCTTTATTATCAGAGAGCACTAGATTCTAATACAACTACTGCGTTACTAGTATTTTTAATGGTAACCAAGTGTATAAATCAAAAAATTTTAAAAATCCAAAAGAATTTAACTCCTTCCCAAACTTAAGATCTTGCAATGCCATCATTTGCAAGAAATTAGTAACAATTTAAATTATTGAGGGTGATTAGCGTAGAAAAATGATTAAATTTTACCAAAGTTTCCAAACATATTGGCGTTTGTTTGTTGAATGATAAATGGTGCACATCATTTGTTCATCCCGTCTTCTTGTTACATCACATTTGTTTTTCGTTTTGTCATCAAAATTAGTAGCTTTTGCTGAACTTAATGCCAGTCTTTGAAAATGCACTGTTTTACCCTGTTGTGTACAATTGACAAAATACATACATACAAATAATAACATGCATGGTAATTTGAAATGGGACTTAACATCCCACTTTCAAATCAAATATGAAATATTAGTACAACATAATAAAAAAAATTAAAACTTATATTAAAGTATCACAATATTATATGTTTTAACCATAAGTAAATAAAAATAATAAAAAATACAAATCACCAACGGGAACTGTATCAATCTGGATAGGGGTTCCAGTTCATGTCGTCAGTCGGGTTTCACAGTTAGTTATAGGTGTTCTGATAGGCCTGGTTGGGGTCGTAGAGAGTAAATGGTGGTTGCATATCGGGCTGGTGTGGAGGATAGTAAGCAGGTCGGTACGTAGTTATTTGATACCTGAGGTGATAGCTGGCTCATGATCTGATGCTGATGATAGTGCCATCTATCATGCTGTTGTTGCCTAGAATGCTCGTACACATTCTCGGCGTGCCACTGCTCGAACTGACTATGTCTAGCCTCGTTTGTCATTTCTACCTCATCTATACGCTGGTAAACGTCAGTAATAGCCTCCCTAATGACATCCCTAATGTCATCCGGTTCCTCCATTTCGTAATCTGAACCTCTCTCTACCTGTGGATGACGACCATCATATGGTACTGCCTGATTGTGTATGCTCTTTAATACCTTTGCATCCTGGTAGACCCGTAATCCTAAAGTCTCAACCTATTCCCTACATACCATCAGTGGACCCCCTTGATTCCTATCTACACCCAAATACTCTCCAATGAGAGTAACAAAAATACCCCCTCCTATTATTCTCCCGTCCTGCATTCCTGCCACCATTTTGGACAGATAAAAACCAACACAGTAGGAGATATTAACAAAGCTTATAGTGTTTCGAATACACTTAAGGTAAAATAAATCGTGTAAGGTCATTTGGTAAAAATCTATGTATAATACGTAGCTCTGCTTTGTTAATATCTAAATAGGAGTGTCTTCCTCCCAGCGTAAAAATATTATAATTTGACATACGCCTCCAGACGGCGTCCGCGTCAAAATTCCTATCTACCCTTTCACCATGATAAATCAAATTTATACGATCAGGTAGTAGTAATTCACCAAGAGTGTAAATGTAACAACCCTGATTTTTTCGTTACTTTCGTTAACCTTCCGTTAGTTTATTTGACGGCGATTATTTAACTTTTATGCGTTTACGTGTATTAAATGCGTACTTGATCTTTGGAGGGTTTCAATAATTAATATAGGTTGATATTAATTCAAATAAATATTTCGGATAATGAAATACGATAAAAACGATATGATTTTGATAATAGCTTTTTGAGCAACGAAACGCTCGGGTTTATTTTAATAATTAATTTTATTATTTATTAACTTTTTTAAATATTTAATTTATTGGGTTTTTAATAAATTAAACAATTGGTTGCGTTTAACGATCGGGTTAGCGTTCCGGGCCTTCGGTACAACTAAACGGCACTTAAAACGGACCACGATTACACAAGATTACAAAACGAGAGCCCGGGAACCCCATGTGGGCCATATTCGGCTGACCCCCCTTCCCCCTCCCTTTATTTTGTTAATTTTTAGCTTAATGGAGGGACTTATGTGCAATTAGTGGTAATTAGTCCATGTATAGATAAACTAGTAACCTAAAAACACTGTGTTATCCCTAATCACATATACCAGTCGACTTTTTTTGGCTTCTCCCTCCCTCTTGACAGTCGACTTTCAACCCACCACCACATCAAAAATTAATTTTTAGATTAAGCTTTCAACACAAAGATTGTAATTCCCGATCTCCTCTACGCGTTGATATAATTCTTTTCGCGATCAAAGGTATAATTGAATGAACTCTAATTCTTAAAATATGATTTTTATGTGAGTTTTATAGTTATGTTGTCAATTGCTCAAGTCTATACGCGTACGTGTTAATCGTTATCGTTATTTTGATTGTTTGATGCGCTAGGGTTTAAAAACGAATTTGTTTATGCTTGATCAGAAAAATTAAGTTTTTCAAATGTTAATTATTATATTATAATCATATTCCTTGCGAAAAACTATTGATTTTAGGCTTTGGATTCGCTTGATTTCGTTTCCGTATGATTAAGTTATGTCAATTTGAATTATCGTTGTGTTTTTGTTGCTTGATCAGAAATCTGGTATTGATAGACAACGAATTCGCATGTGAAACTTATTCCACTGGAAATATAATTTAAAAACACTCAAGTTAGACTAGGATATCATGTCGTTCGCTTATGTATAGCCCGAGTTATGCTTGAATTAGTGTAAAAGTAGTTTTATACAGCACTTGCATGAAAATAACCTTGTATGATAAAATGTGTTAATTTTTGTGATTAAATATTTGCAGATTTGAGACAAAAAGTACTTCATATTTCATGTGGATATCATTGGCTAATTGTATCTAGATCTTCGGATAATCGTGTGCGAATGTGACTAACTAAATGAGAATCGAATCTGTAAATTGCACACGGTTTTGTACTCTGTGGTTTATGTGAATTGTATGAGCATGTATGCTTCTGAAAAATGAAACTTAACATGGTATGTGACTTATTCTTAGTTTATGTCAATCTCCGAAACCTTATGCATTGGGCACAATAGAGCCGTACTTTATGTGAATTCTGATTTGAGCTGAAAACTGAATGTTCAACTTGCACGAATAAACTGTATAAATTGGCTAAACAAAAGTTGCTATATTTTTATATATGTTACTTTGATTTGTCCTTGAACTTTGGAAACTGGTCTTGTATCAATTGCATGTTCCTAACTCCGGTTATAGCCAAAATGAAATCAGTGCGCGGTCAGAAACTGACTTGACAAACCCTAAATGTATCCCTTCTGATACCTAAATTTTAATTGTTGTATGAGTCCTTGGCCGGACTTTTTGGAATCTATTTTAAGTATATTTATGATCTGGAGTTTTTCATGTTTACTTGAATTTTGTACTATGAGATAATGTGCTAAGTATGCTACGTGTTCATAAACTTTGTGCATGACGATAAACTGAAAGTGTGAAAATGATCATTCATGACCTAAAACGTATTGTTTGACTTAGGTTTGACATGTTGACCAATATTTGACATGAACCTACTGATGTTGACTTTAGTTGACTACTTTGACCAAGTTTGACTTTCAGTTTGACTTCGGTTGACTTTGTTTGACTTGCATGATATAGTTTACTTTTACTTTGAAACGCGTCGAGTCTAGCAATAAGACAACATACACTATGAAACCACACTTATATAAGATACATATATTGACCAACCTATATACGTATACTTAGGTTGCAATACTCGGCTATAAACCGTACAAGTTAATTGTTCACTTTTCAATCCGAGCTTTATTCAAAGGTGAGTCTACAGTCCCGCTTTTTACATGTTTTCAGGGATGAGAATACACGCTGTTATATTTACATTTTCAAATACTTTGTATTGACATGAGTACTACACATATGCATAATGAGTTTGTTCAAAAAGCCTTTAGCTTGAATACTTTTAATACCATCGGTGTAAGCACAATTTAGATGGACGGATCCATTAGGTTGACAACCTCACCCGCTATAAAAACTGTGGTGCATTTACTTTGAACATTAAATACATTTGAACAAGTGTATAACATTTTATGAGGTAAGGCGGGTATAGTGGCTTCTATACTCGGGTTATTGCTAGTATTCAGGTGCTCGGTTTATGCAGACGATAGAATCTCGTGGTCAAGGAAACTAAACTATTTTTCTGATAACTGTTTTTCAGATACTATTACATTACTTTAAACCTGTAGATTCACCAACATTATTTGTTGATCAGTTTTTGCGTGTTGTTATTCTCAGGTCCTTAAGAGGTATGCTTCCACTGTGTTTGCTGCATGACTGGCCGTGAAGTCAGCATTTGATTTTAAAGAACATTATTTACTTTCGCATTTAAAACTTTTATACTGTTTAAATACTGTTGGCTTGTGGTTACGATCACAACAGTGTTTCTATTTCGGGATTATTGACTTATGTTTTTGAAAGTTAATTTTTGAATAAAATTAAATGCGATTGCTTTAAACGTCTCATATAGATGGCTCACTGTTAACTGTGGGACCTGGATTAACGCGCCGTCAGATGGTAATTTGGCGGGGTGTTATAGTTGGTATCAGGGCTAACGGTTCGTAGGGAAACTAGGACTTGCATTAGTGTGTCTGATTTGGTCATTAGTATACCTTGATGAGTCTAGACTACGACCGGGACTTAGTCATTACATGAGTACTTTTGACTAACGTTATTTACTTGACTGATCTATTTCGTTTGTGTTCTTGTACTATGAGTTAGATGTCACAGGATTCAGGAAACATTGACAGGGACTCCAGTGTGGCTGGGGTGAATGCTCCTGCCCCAGCACCAGCACCTGCTCCGCATCAGATACCTAACCATCCCGTGAACCTTTATGCATTAGATTTGGTTCATACTAACAGTAACAGGGATATTATTGATCGTGTTAATGCTTTGAGCGATATTGCTAGGACATATCCCACCCCGATGATCTTGAGAGGATGGAGGAAAGAGTCACAGGTATAAATAATTACACGTACAAGGCTGAAGCGAGGTTCGTTGAGATGGCGGGATTGATAGCAGCCTTGACTGCCAGGGTTGCTGCATTAGAGGAGGAACGTAATAGGCCGAGGAATGATGGACCTGCCTCCCGTACCCGATAGAAGAAGAAGTGAAGGGTCGTTGACCATGAGCTTCTTTTCCTTTTTCATCCGCCATACTTTCTTTAATTGATTATATAAGACTTACCGAGTGTTATAAACCAGGCTATTAGCACATTATGTTTATTGTTTGTTTTACTACTTTGGAATTTGGTTTATCACTTTTGGATTTTATTTGTATTAATGGTGGATTATGCTATTAATAACTATTATTTTCTATTGCATGCGGTAATATTCTATATTTAGTAACTTTGTATGATCATAATACTTGTGTTATGTTATACTACTACTATTGCCATTAATGTTACTACTTAGTGCTACTACCACTACTATCACTACATAACACTAGTACCACTACTACTACCACTAGTGTTACTACTATCACTACCTACACTACTTCTCACTACTAGCGAATCTTTTCGTATTATTATTTACTAGTCTTCAACACTCGTTGCTAGTATATTTTTAATAACTCTGTTTTTCCTTGATCTTACTTCGATGTATCGTTTGTGTATAAGGAGACCATGTTTACTACAGAAATGCTCGAGGCTCAAGTGGAAGAACTCGTTAACCAGCGTGTGATGGAAGCTCTTATAGCTACAGGTTTTGATTGAACGATTGAGGAATACTGTCCCAGACGAGAGCGGATAAGGTGGGAAAATGAACTTCTGAACTTAAGGGTCATTGGAACTAACATTGCTAGTTACACTAACCGATTCCGGGAGCTATCATTGCTTTGCCCACATTTGGTCTCATCAGTGGAAAGAGCAATCGAGAGGTACATGTCTGGATTGCCGATGGAAGTGTTTGGTTTTTTCCTTTCCCATCAACCAAAGACAATACTCGGAGTCATCAACATGGCGATAAACAGGATGAAGCAAGTTAGTCGATTGAAAGGAAAAGAGATGCCTGTTACTGGAAATGAAGTTAATGGAAAAAGGAAACGAAGTGAGAATATTGTTGAAAGTCTCGCACAAAACCGAGGTGAGAGGCAAGGGATGCCCCGTAACTTCGAGAAAGGATCTTCATCCAACACGAATTACAAGGGAAAACTACCATTGTGCGGAAAATGTGGAAGGCACCACCATAGGGGATGCAAAATGCTGGTTTGTACCAAGTGTCAAAAGAAGGGTCTCCTGGCCCTAGATTGTAAGGTCAACATCAATAAAAATAGGTGTTTTACGTGTGGCGAAGCAGGCCATTACGCGAAGGACTGCCCGAGGAAGAAGAAAGATGGACCCACTCAGGGAACTTCAACCACCCATCACCCTAGTGGGACATGCAATGACCTTAACTCAGTTAAAGGTACGTTCTCACCCAACTATTTTAATGTTTATGTTTTGTTTGATGCTGGCGCTGATAGAAATTTTATATCTAAGGATATTTGTCATAATGTTAAGAATCCCGTTTCTTCCTTAGATAACGTGTATTCCATAGAACTAGGAAATGGTAACTTGATGAGAGCTGATAAGATTTATCATGATTGTACTTTGACATTAGAAAGTAAGCCTTTTAGCATTGATGTGATACCTATTAAACTGGAAAGTTTTGAACTTGTGTTTGGAATGGATTGTTTAGCTGGTAACAAAGCCGAGGTGGTCTGTGACCTAAAGGCTATTCGTATTCCTATCGCTGACGGTGAACCTATGATGATTTATGGTGAAAAGAATGGCTCACAATTACATCTCATTAACTGCTTGAAAGTTCAGAAGTATGTGAGAAAAGGATTTATCGCGTTCTTAGCTCATGTAAGCCAAATTGTACCAGAAGAAAGGAGACCCGAAGACGTTCCTATAGTTAAGGATTTTCTTGAAGTTTTTCTGGAGGAATTACCTGGTCTCCCACCGCATCGAGAAGTTGAGTTTCAGATAGACTTAGTACCAGGAGCGGCACCGGTGGCTCGCGCACCGTACAGACTCGCACCCCTAGAGCTTCAAGAGTTGTCTAGTCAATTGCAAGAGTTGTTAGACAAAGGATTTATTAGACCGAGTTCTTCGCCTTGGGGAGCTCCAGTCCTGTTTGTTAAGAAGAAGGATGGGTCGATGAGATTGTGTATCGACTACAGAGAATTGAATAAGCTGACAATAAAGAATCGGTATCCGCTACCGAGGATTGATGACTTATTTGATTAGCTGCAGGGATCCAGTTGTTATTCGAAGATTGATTTGAGATTCGGGTATCACCAATTGAGAGTCAAAGAAGCTGATGTCCCGAAGACAGCGTTTAGAACACGTTATGGGCATTATGAGTTTACAGTGATGTCATTTGGTTTGATGAACACACCAGCAGTGTTCATGGACCTCATGAACCATGTGTGTAAGCCATACCTAGTTAAATTCGTCATTGTGTTTATTGATGATATATTGGTGTACTCCAAGAACAGAGAAGAGCACGAGCAGCATCTACGTTCGATATTGACTATGCTTAGAGAAGAGCAGCTATATGCAAAGTTCTCTAAGTGTGACTTTTGGTTACCCGAAGTACAATTTCTTGGCCATTTTATAGGGGCCAATGGAATACAGGTCGATCCAGCAAAGATTGAGTCGGTTAAGAATTGGGAAACTCTAAAGACGCCAACGCAGATTAGGCAATTTTTGGTTCTAGCTGGTTATTACAGGAGATTTATTGAAGGATTCTCTAAGATTGCCCGACCATTAACCGCATTGACTCATAAGGGCAAGAACTTTGAGTGGTCAGAACCGCAAGAGATTGCATTTCAGTTGTTGAAGGAGAAGTTAACAACTGCACCAGTATTGTCTCTACCCTAGGAAAGTGAAGATTTTATTGTTTATTGTGATGCCTCACGTCAAAGAATGGGTTGCGTGCTTATGCAACGAAACAAGGTTATTGCTTATGGATCACGTCAGTTAAAGATTCATGAGTAAAACTACACTACACACGACCTTGAGTTAGGAGCTGTTGTCTTTGCACTTAAAATGTGGAGACACTTCCTGTTTGGAACCAAGTTCACTATCTTCACTGACCATAATAGTTTACAGCACACATATTCGATCAGAAGCAGCTCAACATGAGACAACGACATTGGATGGAACTACTTAACGATTATAACTGCGAACTTCAATACCATCCGGGCAAGGCGAATGTTGTGGCGGATGCTTTAAGCAGAAAAGAGCGAGAGAGACCTCTTAGAGTTAAAGCTCTTAACATAGTTGTCCGTACAAATCTCACATCACAAATCCGCGAAGCACAACAAGAAGCCATGAAACAAGAAAATGTCGATGTTGAATTTCTCAGAGGGATGGATAAGAAATTTGACATCAAAGAGGACGGAACACGGTACTTTGCTAACCAAATTTGGGTACCAAAGTTTGGTGGATTGAGAGAACTAGTGTTGGAGGAAGCACACAAGTCGAGATACTCAATTCATCCTGGATCAGATAAGTTGTACCAAGATTTGAAGGCGTTTTATTGGTGGCCAAATTTGAAAGCTGACATTGCTACCTATGTTGGGAAGTACTTGACTTGCGCTAAAGTCAAGGCTGAACATCAGAAGCCATCAGGATTATTAACTCAACCAGAGATACCCCAGTGGAAGTGGGAAGGTATTTCCATGGACTTCATTACAAAACTGCCGATAACGGCGGGAGGTTACGATACTATTTGGGTTATCGTGGATCATCCCACTAAGTCCGCATACTTCTTACCGATAAGAGAAACCGATAAAATGGAGAAGTTGGCTCAGACCTACATTAAGGAAGTCGTCTCTAGGCATGGAGTGCCTATATCCATTATATCCGACCACGACAGCAGATTTACTTCCAGGTTTTGGCAATCATTACAGAAAGCAATGGGGACTCGTTTAGATATGAGTACAGCATATCACCCCCAGACGGATGGCCAGAGCGAACGGACTATTCAGACTTTTGAGGACATGTTGAGAGCGTGTGTCATTGATTTCAAAAACGGATGGGATAAGTATTTACCACTAGCTGAGTTCTCATACAATAACAGCTACCATGCGAGTATTAAAGCTGCAGCTTTCGAGGCATTATACGGAAGGAAGTGTAGATCTCCCCTTTGTTGGAGCGAATTGGGAGATAGTCAGTTGACAGGTCTTGAGATTATTCAGGAGACAACTGAGAAAGTCCTACAGATTTAGGAACGACTGAGAATGGCTCGAAGTCATCAAAAGAGTTATGTCGATGTTAGACGGAAGGATATAGAGTTCCAAGTTGGTGACAAGGTTATGCTTAAGGTATCACCTTGGAAGGGTGTTGTACGATTTGGGAAACGAGGCAAACTGAGTCCTAGATATGTTGGACCATTTGAGATAACTGAAAGAGTTGGACCGGTAGCTTACAGATTGGAACTGCCACAAGCACTCAGCAGTATTCATGACGTTTTCCATGTATCCGATCTAAAGAAGTGCCTAGCCGATGATAATTTGATTATTCCTTTAGAGGAACTACGTATCGACGACAAACTTCATTTCATTGAGGAACCTGTTGAAATCTTGGGCCGTGAGGTCAAACAGTTGAAGCAAAGCAGAATTCCTATCGTTAAAGTTCGGTGGAACGCGAGAAGAGGACCAGAGTTCATGTGGAAGCGTGAAGACCAGATGAGGCTGAAGTATCCGCAATTGTTTCTCGAGGAAACTACTTCAGCGGACGATCACTAAAATTTCGGGACGAAATTTTCAATAACAGGTGGGTAATGTAACAACCCTGATTTTTCCGTTACTTCCGTTAACCTTCCGTTAGTTTATTTCACGGCGATTATTTAACTTTTATGCATTTACGTGTATTAAATCCGTACTTGATCTTTAGAGGGTTTCAATAATTAATATGGGTTGATATTAATTCAAATAAATATTTTGGATAATGAAATACGATAAAAATGATACGATTTTGATAATAGCTTTTTGAGCAATGAAACGCTCGGGTTTATTTTAATAATTAATTTTATTAATTATTAACTTTTTTAAATATTTAATTTATTGGGTTTTTAATAAATTAAACAATTGGTTGCGTTTAACGATCGGGTTAGCGTTCTGGGCCTTCGGTATAACTAAACGGCACTTAAAACGGACCACGATTACACGGGATTGCAAAACGAGAGCCCGGGAACCCCATATGGGCCATATTCGGCTGACCTCCCTTCCCCCTCCCTTTATTTTGTTAATTTTTAGCTTAATGGAGGGACTTATGTGCAATTAGTGGTAATTAGTCCATGTATAAATAAACTAGTAACCTAAAAACACTGTGTTATCCCTAATCACATATACCAGTCGACTTTTTTTGGCTCCTCCCTCCCTCTTGGCCGTCGACTTTTAACCCACCACCACCACATCAAAAATTAATTTTTAGATTAAGCTTTCAACACAAAGATTGTAATTCCCGATCTCCTCTACGCGTTGATATAATTTTTTTCGCGATCAAAGGTATAATTGCATGAACTCTAATTCTTAAAATCTGATTTTCATGTGAGTTTTATAGTTATATTGTCAATTGCTCAAGTCTATACGCGTACGTGTTAATCGTTATCGTTATTTTGATTGTTTGATGCGCTAGGGTTTAAAAACGAATTTGTTTATGCTTGATCAGAAAAATTAAGTTTTTCAAATGTTAATTATTATGTTATAATCATATTCCTTGCAAAAAACTATTGATTTTAGGCTTTGGATTCGCTTGATTTCGTTTCCGTATGATTAAGTTATGTCAATTTGAATTATCGTTGTGTTTTTGTTGCTTGATCAGAAATCTGATACTGATAGACAACGAATTGGCATGTAAGACTTATACCACTAGAAATATAATTTAAAAACACTCAAGTTAGACTAGGATATCATGTCGTTCGCTTATGTATATCCCGAGTTATGCTTGAATTAGTGTAAAAGTAGTTTTATACAGCACTTGCATGAAAATGACCTTGTATGATAAAATGTGTTAACTTCTGTGATTAAATCTTTGCATATTTGAAAATTAGACAAAAAGTACTTCATATTTCATGTGGATATCATTGGCTAATTGTATCTAGATCTTCAGATAATCGTGTGCGAATGTGACTAACTAAATGAGAATCGAATCTGTAAATTGCACACGGTTTTGTACTATGTGGTTTATGTGAATTGCATGAGCATGTATGTTTCTGGAAAATGAAACTTAAAATGGTATGTGACTTATTCTTAGTTTATGTTAATCTCTGAAACCTTATGCATTGGGCACAATAGAGCCGTACTTTATGTGAATTCTGATTTGAGCTGAAACTGAAAGTTCAACTTGCACGAATAGACTGTATAAATTGGCTAAACAAAAGTTGCTATATTTTTGATATATGTTACTTTGATTTGTCCTTGAACTATTTCCACTCGTATTGTATTAATTTTATGTTCCTAACTCCGGTTATAGCCAAAATGAAATCAGTGCGCGGTCAGAAACTGACTTGACAAACCCCAAATGTATCCCTTACGATTCCTGACTATTAATTGTTGTATGAGTCCCTGGCCGGACTTTTTGGAATCTATTTTAAGTATATTTATGATCTGGAGTTTTTCATGTTTACTTGAATTTTGTACTATGAGATAATGTGCTAAGTATGCTACGTGTTCATAAACTTTGTGCATGACGATAAACTGAAATTGTGAAAATGATCAATCATGACCTAAAACATATTGTTTGACTTAGGTTTGACATGTTGACCAATATTTGACATGATCCTACTGATGTTGACTACTTTGACCAAGTTTGACTTTCGGTTTGACTTCGGTTGACTTTGTTTGACTTGCATGATATAGTTTACTTTTACTTTGAAACGCGTCGAGTCGAGCAATAAGACAACGTACACTATGAAACCACACTTATATAAGATACATATATTGACCAACCTACATATGTATACTTAGGTTGCAATACTCGGCTATAAACCGTACAAGTTAATTGTTCACTTTTCAATCCGAGCTTTATTCAAAGGTGAGTCTACAGTCCCGCTTTTTACATGTTTTCAGGGATGAGAATACACGCTGTTATATTTACATTTTCAAATACTTTGTATTGACATGAGTACTACACATATGCATAATGAGTTTGTTCAAAAAGCCTCTAGCTTGAATACTTTTAATACCATCGGTGTAAGCACAATTTAGATGGACGGATCCGTTAGGTTGACAACCTCACCCGCTATAAAAATTGTGGTGCATTTACTTTGAACATTAAATACATTTGAACAAGTGTATAACATTTTACGAGGTAAGGCGGGTATAGTGGCTTCTATACTCGGGTCAGTGCTAGTATTCAGGTGCTCAGTTTATGCAGACGATAGAATCTCGTGGTCAAGGAAACTAAACTATTTTTCTGATAACTGTTTTTCAGATACTGTTACATTACTTTAAACCTGTAGATTCACCAACATTATTTGTTGACCTGTTTTTGCGTGTTGTTATTCTCAGGTCCTTAAGAGGTATGCTTCCGCTGTGTTTGCGGCATGACTGGCCGTGAAGTCAGCATTTGATTTTAAAGAACATTATTTACTTTGGCATTTAAAACTTTTATACTGATTAAATACTGTTGGCTTGTGGTTACGATCACAACAGTGTTTCTATTTCGGGATTATTGACTTATGTTTTTGAAAGTTAATTTTTGAATAAAATTAAATGCGATTGCTTTAAACGTCTCATATAGAGGGCGTAACTGTTAACTGTAGGACCTGGATTAACGCACCGTCAGATGGTAATTTGGCGGGGTGTTATAGTAAATCTGTAAAGCCCTGGCCATGTCCAACATGGACATCCTATACATCCTACGGCCAAGTAAAAATCTAAGAAAATTCCTATTATCTAACCTAACTACATCCGCATCAAGTGATATAGTACTCATAAGCTCAACACACCACTCTTTATATACAGGCCTACGAATGGTGAATGAACGTTCCCAATTGGGAAAAGAAGAGCTCCCATACCTTTGGATCAGATGTTGCCTAACTGAGTTAACTAGTTGGACCCTTTCCAAAGGCTCCCAATTAATTACCCTCGGTACTTCTACATTTTTTGTTACCAGTTTAAATTTGTTACTTTGGTATATCAGGTAATCTCTCCAACTTCGATCAAATCTCAAATTAGGATGCAACTGTTCTTCATGAATCGTTGGGTGTTCTATTATTGGATGAATCGGAAATTGTACGTAGGCATTAACATATTCTTGTTGCGGATCATAATACGGTATGTGTTGATCAGGTTGTTATTGTTGTTCTTGTTGTTGCTCCGGTTCAGGTTCTTGTTCATATTGCATTTCTGGTTTAGGTTCGTTTTCAGGTTGTCTGGATGATGATCCACCGCCAGATTCGATATATTTCTGCAAAACACATTAAACACAAAATTTGTGCATCCAAATATGCATTAGTGTTAGCAAAATAACAACTTGAAACAATTACAATAACATGTTTAATTCATATTAAACTCATGCTCATTTTCATATTTTTATCAATTCTACACTTTTTCAAATAAGCACATATGAAAATGTTTACAAAGTTCATAAGCATTCAACTCAAATAACATGTCAAAATAATTATTACTAGCAATTAAACAAGTTTCAAATGGCATTTACATCAATTTAATCAAGTTCATGAATTTTAGACTTAAAAAGTCTACTTTAATTCTCAAAAATCATGTTTAGGATCAAAGTTTAGATCATTTAACTACCTAAATATGTTACACTACTTAATTTAGCAATAATTCATGACAAAAATCGGCCATAACCTGTTTATATCAAAAAGCCCCAAATTGCTCAAGAACACAAACCCTAGATTTCTAAAATTTTTGAAGTTTTTGGCTTCAAATCATGTTAAATAGTATCAATATAGGTTATACATGCATAATATATTAACAATTTAACTCCAATTACACTAGAAATTAACAAAATTAAATTAGGTAAAATTTAGCTCAAGAACACTAAAACTGAAAATTTACAGAGTTTAGTGGTGAAATTTTTACCTTTTTGCCTCCCCATCTGAAGAAAGACATGATTGTAGTTGATTTTAGGATGAAATTTGGTTGAATTTGATGAAAAATTGATGATTTTAGGGTGATATGTGTGTGTATGTTCGTGTTTGTGTATGTGGGTGAAGTGTGGAACAGAACAGGTGAGCTGCTTTTATGTTTTTGACCAGATTTTGGCCTCCATGCGATCACATGGAGGTGTAGCCTAAATCCCATGCGATCGCATTGATCCCAGTTTTTTTTTATTATAAAAACCTTCACTTAATAAAAAATAAATTAATAAATTTTAAAAATTTGTTTCTTTTAAGAATGAGGGCGTTTCGAATCGTTGTTCTAGTCCGTCTCTCGATAAAATTTTAAAATTTGTCACTTTTAAAGCGTTGTTTTAAAAGCAAAGATTTTTGGGTTTTTTTTAATGTTTTTGAGATACTTTAATTCAATAAGATTAAAAATAATGATAACAAAATTTCTCGCCCCTCCCTTGGGTAAAGCAATTTCGGTTCAACGGCCTAGTCTTCAACTCACGACGAATTTTAAATATCAAATTTTTTAACTTAATGAAATAAAGTAAAATTTTTGTTTTTAAATTCACACCAAACTTAAATGCATAAAATTAAAAATTCATATAAATATCATTAATATTTTTATACATTAATTTTACAAACTTATATTAAAAATATTAATTTTAAAAATATTTAAAAACTTAAATATATTGATTTTAAAAATTTACAATAATAATTTAATATTTATATATTAATTTTAAAAACAAGGTAAAAATTAAAATTAAAAATCTTTTTGGTCTTTTATCCCACTTTAATCAATCAAATATTATCAAAAATATACGCCCCTCTTTTCGGTAAAGTAATTTCGGTTCCATAACCTAGTTTTACTCCTGACGAATTTTTGAAATATTTTGGGTTGATTGATTAAAGATATTTATACCTTAAGAATAAACGGTAAATTTCGCAGTGATGTAATAAATTTTTGTATGATATCAATAATTTCGGTTACGCATACCTAATTTTATTGAATACCAATTTAATACTTTATAGCGAACGATTCAGCGTTTATTATCAAACGGTTAAAAGCAATAAATAATAAAAAAACAAAAATAAAAACTGTACATACTTACCTATTAGATAGAATTCTCAGAGACCTGCTTTAGCTCATAAGAGAGTCGTGTGATTTGGTTTTCCATAGCTACAAAAGCGTAACCTCGATTCTTCAATATCTTTTCTTCTAAACATATAAACGGTCCTTCTCTGCATAGAGTAACAAATTCGGTATTTGAATATGTTTGATTGTTTGAACATTTACCTTCGTGTGACCATTTTCCGCATTTATGACATCTTTCAAGGTGTCGTGCTCTTTTTTTGTTGCGGATTTTGATTTTCCTTTACCAAAATGTGCCTTATGATGATCTTTCCTGAGTTCTTTCCTTATTTTGTCACATCTGCCTCTTATTACTAACACCAGGTCACTCGGGAGTGTGTCATTATTACGTTTAGTAATCAAAGCGTGTAGCATTAGACCATGGTTCAAATCAAAGGAATTCTTCATCTCGTAAAACCTAAAAAAAATAAAAATTCAGAATGGAGGGAGAAGACTAGTTCTTTAGGGTCTGCTAGGAAAAGACCATTCGGATTCCATTTTCGGAAACTACACGAAAACAGAATATCTAACTCTAACAGAAATAAATATTATCTTTAAAAGACTTGATTCTTCCCACACTTAGTTAGCTGTGGTGTCGAAATTGTGATTAACTTCGTTTTCAATTGGACTATCAACAACTTGTATATCTCTGACTTTTACTTCAAGCCAATTGTTGATTTCCTCTATAACTTTCACAAATTCAATTAACATTTCCTTTTCTTTAGGCGACAAATTGGATACTAATCGGTTACATAACTTAAAGTTCCCCTTAATCCTAGCATCTTGAATCCATTTATAAAGTTTCTTCGTTAAACTGTTAAAAACAGGTTCATCTAATTTCGTATTAACAACGGGGTTCTTTGTTATCAGGTCATCATTGGTTGTTGCTTCATCTTCCCCACACTTAGGCGTTTTTATTGGTTCAACAATTTTGGTTGGTGGAGATCTAAACTTTCAGTTCACAAAGGTAACCGATTTGTCACCATCCCTAAGTGTCATTCTACCTTCTCTTACATCAATGAATGCCTTGGTGGTTGCTAAAAATGGGCGACCTAAAATTAGAGGAATATCAAGGTCTTCCTCCATATTAATAACTATGAAATTTGCAACAAAGGTCAAACTTCCCACTTTAACAAGTAAATTGTTTGCTATTCCAACCGGGTGTTTAATGGTTTGATTAAATAATTGAACACATATTCTGGTTGGTCTTAATTTACCCACACCTAATCTTTTGTATAAGGAAAGAGGCATAACATTTGCACTTGCTCCTAAATCTGCGAGTCCATTATACATAGTACCATCGTTAAGCAAGCAAGAAATGATAAATTCACCTGGGTCTCCTACTTTAGTAAGTAGAGTTGGTTTGTTAACCTTTTCCAAGTGATCTTTCCTTGGTTCTTTCACTTCTACTTGAACTTCTTGTTCATGTTTTTCTTCGTTTTTTGGAATGGGAGGTTTGTATAAGAATTCTTCTTCATCACTCCAATTTGAAGCTTCCCCGTCTTCCAATTTTGGTTTTTCAAATGTTGTTGATAACATATTTATGTTTTCATTCTGAGGGTTTTCTTGGGTGGTGAAATTATGATTGACTTCATTGTCAACTTCCATCGGACCATGTATGTAATGTTTAACTCTGTGACCATTAACTTTAAATTCAATCCCATTTGAATTTATTAACTCTATTGTTCCATATGGGAAAACTCTTTTGACTATGAATGGTCCAGACCATCTTGATTTCAATTTTCTAGGAAATAGCTTGAATCGTGAATTGTCTGTCTCCTTCTTTAAATTCTTTTGAACTTCTGATTCTTTTATCATGCCATTTCTTAGTTCTTTCCTTATAGATTAATGAATTTTCGTATGCTTCATGTCTTAATTCTTCTAATTCGTTTAGTTGACTTAACCGTAGACGTCCGGCTTCATGTAAATCAAGATTACATGTCTTCAAAGCCCAAAATGCTTTATGTTCAATTTCTACTAGAAGATGACATGATTTTCCGTAAACGAGTTTAAAAGGTGTGGTTCCAATTGGAGTTTTGTAGGCTGTTCTAAAAGCCCAGAGTGCATCCTCCAATTTCATGGACCATTCCTTCGGATTTGATCCTACGGTTTACTCTAGAATACGTTTTAAAGCTCGGTTGGTATTTTCAACTTGTCCACTTGTTTGTGGATGATAAGCGGTTGAGATTTTATGAGTTACTCCATATCTTTTGAGAACTTTATCAAGTTGATTATTACAAAAATGAGTATCCCGATCACTTATTAAATCTTTCAGTGTTCCAAACCTTGCAAAAAGACGTTTTAAGAAGTTGACTACAAGTCGTGCATCGTTAATTGGGAGAGCTTGTGCTTCCGCCCATTTAGATACATAATCAATGGCAACGAGAATGTAGAGATTATTATGAGATTTTGGAAATGGACTCATAAAGTCAATACCCCAAACGTCAAATACTTCACATACTTGAATGACATTTTGTGGCATTTCATCACGTTGACTTATATTTCCGGCCCTTTGACAAGCATCACAGGATTTGCAAAGAAGGTGTGCGTCTTTGAAAATTGTAGGTCAATAGAATCCAGCATCATAGACTTTTCTTGCTGTGCGTTGAGGCCCATAATGCCCTCCTGTTGGTCCTGTGTGACAATGGTTTAAGATTTGACTGGCTTCATCTCCGAATACACATCGGCGTATTATTCCATCGGGACAACTTTTAAACAAATGTGGATCTTCCCAGAAATAGTGTTTTATATCACCAAAGAATTTCTTTCGTTTTTGGTACGACAACCCTTTTTCAAGGAATCCACATACTAAGTAGTTTGCATAGTATGCAAACCATGGAATTTCACTATAATCTATCTTCAATAGATATTCATCAGGGAAGTTATCTTATATGGCCGATTCATTTAGAACTTCTAATTCAGGATTTCCAAGACGAGAAAGATGATTAGCAGCGAGATTTTCTGCTCCCTTTTTGTCTCGGATTTCAATATTGAACTCTTGTAAGAGTAAGATCCAACGGAATAATCGTGGTTTGGCATCTTGTTTTGAAAATAAGTATCTAAGAGCAGAATGGTCAGTATAGACCACCGTTTTAGCTAGAACGAGATATGAACGAAATTTGTCAAAAGCAAAGACAATAGCAAGGAGTTCTTTTTCAGTAGTTATGTAATTTGTTTGTGCTCCTTGTAACGTCTTACTAGCATAATAAATAGGTTGAAATCGTTTTTCAATCCTTTGTCCTAAAACGGCTCCCATTGCAAAATCACTTGCATCGCACATAAGTTCAAATGGTAAATTCCAATTTGGAGTTATCATGATCGGCGCATTAGTGAGTTTTTCTTTAAGAATATTAAAAGATTTGATGCATTCATCTAAAAAGATGAATGGAGCATCCTTTTCTAGGAGTTTATTCATAGGAGTGGCAATTTTAGAAAAATCTTTTATGAAACGTCGGTAAAAACCGGCATGCCCTAGAAAACTCCTAACTCCTCTAACATTGGTGGGATGTGGAAGTTTAACAATTACATCTACTTTAG
The DNA here is from genome assembly GCF_046630445.1 of Rutidosis leptorrhynchoides. Lineage (NCBI taxonomy): Eukaryota > Viridiplantae > Streptophyta > Magnoliopsida > Asterales > Asteraceae > Rutidosis > Rutidosis leptorrhynchoides. The sequence continues at coordinate 402,870,207 of NC_092336.1, read as the reverse complement.
CTCTATCCACTTCAATTCCTTCCTTTGAAATTTTATGACCAAGAATGATACCTTCTCTAACCATGAAATGGCATTTCTCCCAATTAAGTACTAGATTTGATTGTTCGCATCTAATAAGCATTCGTTAAAGATTAACTAGACATGATTCAAATGTATCACCGAAGACTGAAAAGTCATCCATGAAAACTTCCATGCATTCTTCTATCATGTCGTGAAAAATCGCCATCATGCACCTTTGAAAGGTTGCAGGGGCGTTGCAAAGTCCAAATGGCATGCGTTTGTAAGCAAAAGTACCATAAGGGCACGTGAACGTGGTTTTCTCTTGGTCCTCGGGTGCTATTGGAATTTGAAAATATCCGGAAAAACCGTCAAGAAAACAATAGTAACTATTCCCGGCTAATCTTTCCAACATTTGATCAATGAAAGGTAAGAGAAAGAAATCTTTTCTGGTGGCATCATTTAATTTTCTATAATCAATACAAACACGCCATCCTGTTACAGTCCTAGTAGGAATAAGCTCATTTTTTTTCGTTTGTGATGACAGTCATGCCACCCTTCTTAGGTACACATTGAAGTGAGCTTACCCATGGACTATCAGAGATTGGATAAATTAAAACTGCATCAAGCAGTTTAATAATTTCTTTCTTAACAACATCTTGCATATTAGGATTTAGTCTTCGTTGGCGTTGCACATACGTTTTATGACCTTCTTCCATAAGGATTTTATGTGTGCAATACGAAGGACTTATGCCTTTAATATAATGAATCTTCCATGCAATAGCTGGTTTATGAGCTTTTAGCACAGAAATGAGTTGAGATTTTTCATTTTCAGTAAGAGAAGACGATATTATTACAGGTAATTCAGATTCACCATATAAATAAGCGTATTCCAAATGGTTTGGAAGTGGCTTTAACTCTAATGTCGGTGGTTCTTCTATCGATGATTTGTATCGATATCTGTCTTCTTCTTTTAACATTTGAAGTTCTTCTGTTGTTGGTTCATATTCATTAGCCATGAGTGTAGCTAACATTTCAGCTTCATCAATTGGTTCAGTTCCTTCTCCTAAAGAACATTCTCCTATTCCTTGTAGTTCTGGAAATTCTTCTAACAATTCTGCATGTGAATCTATAGTTTGAATATAATAACATGTATCATCTGCAGATTGCAGTTGTTTCATGGCTCTATCAACAGAAAATGTAACACTCTCATCCTCTATACTTAGGGTCAGTTTCTTACCGAACACGTCTATTATTGCTTTAGTCGTGTTTAAGAATGGTCTTCCTAATATGAGAGGAACTCGAGAATCTTCTTCCATGTCCAGAATAACAAAATCTACTGGAAATACTAAAGTACCAACTTTAACTAGCATGTTCTTCATTATCCCTCTATGATATTTTACTGATCGATCGGCTAGTTGTATGCTTATTCGTGTTGGTTTCAATTCTCCAAGGTCTAGTTTAGCGTATAGTGAATATGGCATTAAATTTATACTTGCACCTAAGTCTGCCAATGCTTCTATTGAACTAAGACTACCCAGAAAATATGGAATTGTGAAACTTCCTGGATCTGATAATTTTTCTGGTATCTTATTCAACAGTACTGCAGAACAATTAGCATTCATAGTTACAGCCGAAAGTTCTTCCATTTTCTTTCTATTTGTGATTAGATCTTTCAGAAATTTAGCATATCTTGGCATTCCTGAAATTACATCATTGAAAGGAAGATTTACATTTATTTGTTTAAACATATCCAAGAATTTGGATTGCTCGGCTTCAAGTCTCTCTTTTCTCATTTTACTCGGGTAAGGAAGTGGTGGTTGGTATGGTTTAACATAAGGTTTAGCCTTAACTGTGTTATCTTCATTAACCTTTTCAACTACCGGTTCTGTTTCCATATCTTGCTCAGGTTGTGGTTCTTGCGTAGTAGGAATAGAGTCATCAGAAATTACAGGCATTTCAGGTGGTTTAAGTGTAATACCACTTCTTGTGGTAATGGCTTTAGCTGTTTCATTCCGAGGGTTAGCATTTGTATCGCTAGGTAGACTTCCCGGTTTTCTTTCACCTATCAACCTTACTAGGTTACTTACTTCTTGTTTCAAATTTTGAATAGAAGCTTGTTGATTTTTAAATGCTTGAGCATTTTGTTCATTGGTTTGTTTCTGAGATGTGAAAAATTGTGTTTGAGATTCGACTAGCTTCGACATCATATCTTCTAAATTTGGCTTTTTATCATCGGTTTGTGGTAGTTTGTTTTGAAAAATAGGTCTTTGCTAATTGTAAGTATTGTTGGATACTTGTTGATTGCTAGGACCTTGTTGGTTGTTGTATGGAACATTTCGGTTATAATTCTGGTTTTGATTGTAGATTGGTCTTGGCGGTTGATAATTATTCTGATAATTATTTCCAGGCCTTTGGTTTATGTATGAAACAGTCTCTCTTTGTTCCATTGTTTGTTCAATACTGAGACAATCTTTTATCAAATGTGGTCCTCCACACTGCTCACAACTAATTCTTATTAAGTGAATATCTTTAGTCATCTTTTCCATTCGTCTCTCGATAACATCTATCTTTGCGGAAATGGAATCTAAGTCATGGCTAGAATCGGCTCTAGCTGCTTTAGATGATCTAACGATATCTTTTTCTTGATGCCACTCATGTGAGTGGAAAGCAGTGTTATCAATAATTTTGTAAGCTTTAGTTGCGGTTTTCTTCATAATGGAACCACCAGCTGCTATGTCGATGTCTTTTCGTGTAGTGATGTCGCATCCTTGGTAGAATATTTGTACTATTTGATAAGTGTCTAAACCATATTGCGGACATCCTCTCAATAACTTTCCAAATCTTGTCCACGCTTCATATAGAGTTTCATTTGGCTTTTGTGTGAACGTAACAATTTCTCCTTGAAGTCTCACGGCTTTAGATGCCGGAAAGAATTGTTTAAGAAATTTTTCAACTAAAACATCCCATGTATCAATCGCCCCTTCAGGTAACGATTCTAACCAATCTTTGGCTTCTCCCTTTAAAGTCCAGGGAAATAACATGAGATAGATCTGTTCATCCTCCACTTCTCTGATTTTAAATAGTGTACAGATCCTATTAAAGGTTCGAAGATGTTCGTTTGGATCTTCCTTCGGCGCACCACTAAATTGGCATTGATTAGTTACCATGTGTAGGATTTGTCCTTTTATTTCATAATCTGGCGCATTAATGTCTGGTTAAGTAATTGCGTGACCTTGGCCAGTGCGTTTAGCTCTCATTCGGTCTTCCATACTTAGAGGTTCCAGATTTTCCATGAATGAATTTGTTGAATCTGAATCACTAGAGGATTCCGACTTAATGGTTTCTTCCTCGATAATCTCTGGTTGAGTGATTTGTGGTTCAGGTGGAATGATTAGTGGTTCAGGACCTCTGAATTGTCCCTGAATATCCTCCGGATTCTCAATTGTGAGGTCGGGTTCAAAAAATGGATTATCGGAAATTTGAATTGGAGTACTTGGTCGACTGGATAACGATTCTAAAGAAAAATCAACGGCGACAATATTGGCTAGATGTCTTGATCGAGTTACAGGTGTAAAAGGTGGTGAACGTTTTGCTCGGTGCATTCACTGAATATCCTATTAGTTATAAAAAATAAAAATTATATAAGTTATCAAATTAATAGACTTTTCTGATTTTGCCCACGTTTCGAATAGCCAATAGATGCAGCAGGTAGCCAGGACCCTTTAAATCGGAAGCCCACAACTCGCCACTAACTAATCCAACTATTACTACGAACCAGAAAATTTTGGATGTCTATCAATTTAACCACTTAAAATAATTTTTCGTCGAAATTTAAAGAAATTTTAGAGAAGAAATAGAAAATTCTATGTCCTAAAACTAGAGCGTCGAGAAATAAAAAAGAAAAAGAGCGCGTCGAAAAACGTCGAAAAATAAAAGGTCAAAAAATAATAAAATGCAGCATCAAAACTTAAAAGTCTAAAAACAAAAAATTAAAACTTACGTCTAAAGATACTAAAGCTTAAAGGAATTATAAATCCAAAACGGCAATAACTTAAAAAGTACTAAAATCTTAAAACGGCGTCGCAAAATTCTAAAGCATCTAAATCTTAATCTAACGAAAAAGCACTTAAGGGATTTTACGGCAAAGCCTAAAAATCTAGAAATAAAAATAACTACGGCAAATACTAAATTTAAAACTAAGTATGAATGAAAAATATACAATTTTTACGAATAAACGATTAAAAAAAATACAAAAATAAAAAAAAGCTTAAAGTTATAAAAATATAATTTTTATAAAAGTATTATTTTTATATTATTTATTTTATAAAAGTATTAACTTTATAAAGTATTACAACTAATTAAAACTTAAAAATACAACATTAATTAAAAACTAAAATTAAAAACTAATTATTAATTAAAAACCCTAATTACTAATTAATTAATAATAATAATAATAATTAAACAAACCCTAATCCGTACAGCTCAGGTTCAGGACCTGTCAGACACGACCATGCGGTCGCATGGCTTTATAACTGAACCTTCATGCGATCGCATGAGGGTCAGGTTCAGTTCACATACAGGTTCAAAATCTGTAGGTTCAACGTTTAATTATTATTATTATTATTTTTTATAGCGTCTCGCTTCGGCGTTAACTTCCCCGGCAGCGACGCCAAAAATACTTGATGTGTGTAGAGGTGTATACGAAATAGTTATAGTTTTGCTACGAAATACTATTAAATACGATACAATTTTACACAAGTTATTTATTTATTTATAGAGTGGATATACCTAAACCTTGCTACAACACTTATAGGCAGTGTACCTAATCGTACAGTAGTGTAGTTTTTAGTAAGTCCGGTTCGTCCACAGGGAACTAGCCAAATTTAACGCTATATTTTTAAAACTATATTTGTATATAAATATATATATATTTATAAGTAGTATTATTATTATAAAAGGGGGGTTTTTACCGTTTAATGACCGGTTTGTCGATTTTAAAACTTTAGTCGCAGTTAAAACCTAATGTAAAATATTAAAAATAAATATAACTTAATTTAAAGCGTTAAGTAAATGACGATAAATAAAAATGCGATAATTTAAGTACGATAATTAAAAGTTCGATAAATAAAATGACAGTAAATAAAAGTGCGATAAAATAAAAGTACGATAATTAAAAAGTGCGATAAATAAAATTGCAATGAATAAAAGTGCGATGAGATATAAAATAAAGGAATTATGCTTATTTAAACTTCCATAATCATGATGTTCGACGTGTTGATTTTAGTTTATTACCGTGGGTTAATTGTCTTTTGTCCTGGAATGTTTGATATGTCCATACGGTTTTGTCCATAACAGTCCATCAGTCATAAATATAAAGTGCGAGAGTCTTTGTCAAATTATCCTTATACCCGAAGTCAAATATTCCAACTAATTGGGGATTCGAACTGTAACAAGGTCTTAATACTTTGTTTAATGAATACACCAAGTTATCGACTGCGTGTAATCCAAGGTTTTATTACTTTGTTAACAATTACACCAATTACCCTTGTATGTAATTCACCCCTGTTTCAACAAGTCTATTGATTATTAATCCATCCCCGTATCTGTTCAAATGAACAATTATTAGTATTTATAGATATCCCGCCCACCGTACCCAGTCAAGCGTATGTGGTTATATATAAATACGTCAAATTATAAGTCTATATATTAAATTAACGATGTATCATTTAGTTAATATAAAGCCCATTAATAGCCCATAGTCTAGTTTCCACAAGTGTCGTTCTTTTATCCAAACCTCAATTATGGTACAAAGCCCAATTACCCCGTCTTTAATATTTTAGCCAAACATCACGATTACTTCGATTTAAATAAGCATAATAATAACTTAGCTACGAGACATTAATTTAAAAAGGTTGAACATAACTTACAATGATTAATAATAGCGTAGCGTTACACGAACAGAATTTCGACTTACACACTTACAACATTCGCTAACATACCTTTATTATTATTATTATTATTATTATTATTATTATTATTATTATTATTAATCTTAAATTAAAATTAAAATTAAAAATTATATATATATATATATATATATATATATATATATATATATATATATATATATATATATATATATATATATATATATATATCGTGAGAGATAGAGAGGATAGAAAAAGATGTAATATTTTCGACTGAAACTGCGCCTTTTATAGCAATGTGGCCAACCTTTTTGCTCCATGCGATCGCATGGCATTTGTGCCTTCTAGCCATGCGATCGTATGGCCTGGGAATCCAGCTCAGAATTGTTTGTTTGCTAGTTTGCCGACGTTATTTAATATAATATATAATATATAAATAATTTATATAATTATTAAAATATTATATTATATTCTTGTGCATAGTTGACTTGTAATTTTAGCTCCGTTGCGTCGCGCATTAATAGTTGGCACAGGTCCCGGTTCCAGTTTTTCGAACGTCCTTTCGTATAATTTAATATCTTGTACTTTGCGTTTTGCGACTTGTACTTTTGTAATTTTGAGACGTTTCTCATCAATAATTTGAACCACTTGGATTGTACTTTGTACTTTTTAGCTTTTTGGTTATTTGCGTCTTCAATTCGTTGAATCTGTCTTTTGTCTTCACCTTTTTATTATTTAAACGAATATCACTTGTAAATAGAACAATTGCAACTAAAAGCTTGTCTTTCTTGAGGGATAATGCTATGAAATATATGTTCGTTTTTAGCATTATCACCTTGACATACCTAGACAAGCTTATTATTGTGTTCATTCATGATATTTTGGATACTAGAGAAACAAGGAAGAGCATGAACGACACCTATTTTTAGTAGTAGAGATGCCCAGGAAAGAGCAGTTGTATGCGAAGTTCTCAAGGTGTGACTTTTGGTTATAAGAAGTTCAATTTTGGGGTCATATTGTAGGTAATAATGGTATCCAAGTTGATCCTGTAAAGATAGAAATGTTCAAGAAGTGGGAGACTCCTAAGTCAACAACGCAGATTCGGAAATTCTTAGGTCTCGCCGGTTATTACATGAAATTCATTGAGGGATCTTCTACTATTGCCCGACCGTGGATTGCATTAACTCACAAGGGTAAGAAGTATGAGTGGACCGAGCAACATGAGTCTGCATTCAGTTGTTGAAACAAAATTGAATACTGCTCCGATTTTGTCTTTACCCAAGGAAACAAAGATTTCGACGATTTATTGCAATGCTTCACGACAAGGATTTGGTTGCGTGCTGATGCAACGAAAGAAATTGATTGCTTACGGATCACGACAGTTGAAGATTCATGAACATAATTATACGACACATTATTTGGAGCTTTGTGTTGTTGTCTTTCAACTGAAAATTTGAAGACACTACGTGTATGGTACTAAGTTTACAATCTTCACCGATCATAAGAGCTTGCAACATATCTTCGATTAGAAACAGCTCAACATGAGACAGAGATGTTTGGTGGAACTGCTGAACAGCTATGACTGTGAAATTCGCTACCATCCTGGAAAGGCTAATGTTGTAGCAGATGCCTTAAGTAGAAAGGAGAAAGCTAAACCTCTCAGGGTTAGAGCACTGAACATGACCGTACGTACGAATCTTACTTCTCAAATTTGCGATGCACAACTCGAGGCTTTAAGGCAAGAGAATATTGGTACTGAATCTCTCAAGGGCCTAGATAAACAGTTTGTCATTAGAAATGACGGAACTCACTACCTTGCCAATAGAATCTGGGTACCGAAATTTGGAGAACTAAGAGAACTCGTGCTAGATGAGGCACACAAGTTAAGATACTCTATCCACCCTAGTTCTGACAAAAATGTATCAAGATCTTAAGGCACTATACTGGTGGCCCAATCTGAATGTCCATATTGCTACGTGCATTGCTTAATGCTTGACATATGCTAAGGTCAAGGCTGAACATCAGAGGCCATCGGGACTGCTGACACAACCAGAGATTCCTTAGTGGAAATGGGAATGTATTGCTATGGACTTTATTACTAAATTACCCAAGACAATGGGAGGTTATGACACCATTTGGGTTATTGTAGATCGCCTCACCAAATCAGCTCATTTTCTACCGATTAAGTAAATAATTAAGATGGAGAAGTTGGCACAGGTTTACCTAAAGTAAGTGGTTTCCAGACATGGTGTACCGATATCTATTATTTTCGACCGAGACAGCAGGTTTACGTCAAGATTTTGGCAAACATTGCAAAAGTCAATGGGAATACGACTTGATATGAGTACAGCATATCATCCCCAGACAGATGGCCAAAGCGAAAGAACCATCCAAACTTTAGAGGACATGTTGAGAGCATGTGTTATTAACTTTGGGAACAGATGGGATAGACATTTACCACTGGCAAAATTCTCGTACAACAATAGTTATCACACGAGTATTAAGGTTGTGCCTTTCGAGATGCTATACAAAATAGAGTGTAGATCACCCATATGCTGGGGTGAATTAGGGGACAGTCAATTGCCAGGACCTGAGATTATTCACGAGACGACAGAAGAAAATTATGCAAATTCAAGAGAGGTTGAAAACAGCTTGAAGCCGAAAAAAGAGCTCTGCCGATGTTCGAAGGCTACCTCTAGAATTTCAGGTTGGTGACAAGGTTATACTGAAAGTATCACCCTGGAAAGGTGTAGTACGTTTCGGGAAACGAGACAAGTTAAGTCCAAGGTACGTTGGACCATTCGAGATCATTGGACGGGTGGGATCTGTAGCTTATACACTGAATCTACCACAAGAGCTCAGCGAGATACATGACACATTTCACGTGTCGAACTTAAGGAAGTGCTTGCAGACAAAAATCTGATAATTCCTTTGGAATAGATACAAGTTGATACTAAACTTTATTTAGTGGAGGAACCTATTGAAATCATGGACTGCAAGGTCAAACGTTTAGAGCAAAGCGACGTACCGATTGTTAAAGTTCGGTGGAACGCACACAGAGAACCAGAATTCACGTAGGAACGTGAAGGCCAGATGAAACAAAAGTATCCGCAACTGTTTCCGGACAAAACAACTCTAGCCGATGTGCACTAAATTTCGGGACGAAATTTCATTAACGGGGGGGGGGGGGGGGAACGTAACAACCTTGCTATTCCCGTTAAGCTTCGTTAAATGTCTGTTAAGTTAATTAACGGAATTTACTTGAATTTTGTGTATTTAATTTAATTAACTGCATACTTGGTTCTTTGGCGACTACTATAATTAATATGAGAATATATTAATCAGGAAGACTTATTTCATGTTTTGAAATACAGAGAAAACGGTACGGTTTTAAGAACTGCAACAGATGTCTCTTAGGACTGCGAAACGCTCGATTTTTCAATAAAATAATTATTTTTAATAATTATTAACTTTAAGAAAAACATATTTAATTTATTATATAACTAATAAATTAAACTTGGTGGGATGTGTTTTAACGATCGGTTAACGTTCCGGGAATTCGATTTCGATTAATGGCAACTGGAAACGAACCACACTTTGTGAACAAGCAAGCCAAAAATAATTCACTTTTAATAATTATTTGATATAATTATTATGTTCTAAAATACTTTCAATTTATTGGAATTTTTATAGATTAAAATCGCGAGAAATTAACGTTTAGCGATTCGGTTCGCGTTTTCGGCTAACGACACTTAATGGGTACACTTAGGAAATTTGTATAGCAATATTTGAGAGCCCAATGACTCCTTTTTTCCAGCCTTGGTCGAAATTTACAAGGGGAAGGCCCTTCTTCGATTTATTTTGGGCTTAGTGGACTACTTATGACATTTTAATGAGGCCCCAATCTAATATAACTAGCTAAACAAAACACGGACACTCATTCTAACCCTAATACTAGTCGACATCTGATCTCCCTCTCCCTCTTCTTTCTCGTTGACTACCACCACCAACAAACACCATCATCAACTCAAAATTAGCAAAAACCTTGAACATAAACGTTGTTCTACGCGTCGTTCTACATCTAGTAACGCTCATTTATTGCTCGATTAAGGTAGAATTGCAAACCCTAGATTTCTAAATCTGATTTTTATTGTTATTTACATGGTTTAGATGTTATATTGCTCAATTGGTCGTGTGTGTACATGTAATTAGTCATTATAATGTCCGGATTGCGAGTTAGGGTTTAATTACGAATTGTATTGCTATGATACTGATTTTACGACTTTGTTTTATGTAAATGAAAAGTGTATAGATAGATACATATCGAAAAACTTATGATTTTGCTCGCTTGAATCGGATGATTTCGTTATGTATAGCTTAAGTTATGCTCGATTGAATTTTCAGTGTGAATTTATGCTATACTTCAAAAACTGCAACTTGTGTGATTGGAATTGTCTCATGAACTGATGTTATATAGATAGATGATTGAAAAACACATAAAATGGACTTGGATATCATAGTCATTGGATTTGTGAAAGTAATTTTATGATTGGTTGAACGTTTGCAGTAAAACTAGTTAAATAACAATTTGTTCATGAATCAAATGACCATTAACATGATTTTTAGAAACCAAGATTTTGTATTCTATAAATTGCATGATTAGTATTTTATGTGTCATGTAGACCTCACATGCTAATTGTCTATAGATGCTCGTATAATCGACCTCGAACATGACTACTAGAAATGGATCGAATCTGTCTCGTTTGTACAAATAATTGGCTATCATAAAGTAGAAATTGATTTAGAGCATGAGCTTCTGATATGTTGTTAAATGTATGTTACTTAGAATATCTTGTTTGTATGTCTATCTATGAAAGCTTTAATTTCTATGTGTTGTATGCGTGCCGAAACCAAAGGTCTGGATTCTGTCTAAATCATAAAGTTCGACATGTTGGTCAAAACTGTACAAATTGGATACATGGTTTTCTTAGATATTTTACCACTGATAATTTGAGGTGTTAAGAACCATCTTCAATTGGCCGTTTTAGATTTACTATTTTCTAGATTAAATGAGAATTATTATGAAACTGATGCGCAAACAGATACTGAATTTGAATGTTTTGCATGCTACGTGAGTTCTGGGAATCGTATGATAGCGTGATTGGTCTTTTTAGAAAGCTTATGACATGTACTTGTGATATGGAGCTTCTCATAATTTCTTGATGTGTCATTTGTGAACTATGCTTGTCCGATTGCATGACCGTTGTGAAAACGTACGATAACTAAACTAGCAAAAGTTAATTGGCTAAACGAATGTATGAAACTCATGAGTTGACCTTGGTTTGACTTTGTAAAATTATTGACATGACCTACTGATGTAGTTGAATTAGGTTGACCAACTTGACCTACTTTGACTTTTGTTGACTTGCTTGACTATTTGACTTTTGTGTTGACTTTTACTACACAATCGCGTCAGTCTGAGCAATAGGACAACTGTACTGTGAGTCTGTATTTTGAAACAAACTTATGTAACTATATATTGGTACATTTAGGTTACATTACACAGTAATAGCATTTGACTACTCTTTACTTGTGATTTTCGAGTGTACTCAAGGTAAGTCTCCAGTCCCATTTTCATTAACATTTTTGGGATGAGATACATGCTGCTTTCGAACTGCTTCTCAAACTATTTTAAACTGTTTTACGCATTAGACACGAGTGCAAAACTGAATATACATAATGAGTTCGATCAAAAATCCCTTAGCTTGAATATATTTATTACATACGTAAGGCTCGAACTATAAGAAGGGATCCGTAGGTTTGACAAACCTCACTCAACGAACTGGATGCTTATTACTTCGTAACCATATGCTTGATCAGCGTATGCTATATAGGGTAAAGGAAGTCATGTACGCATTTAGCTATCCGCGGGTTAAAGCTTTATATTCAAGTGCTCAAAACATATCTTGGCTAATAGTATGAAAGATCAAATGGGTTCGGGTCGAAATAGGTCATAGGTCGAAACGGGTCAGAATTAAAATGGGTCGAACGGGTTGGGTCGAGACCAGGGTCGGGTCGGGTCAAGACCCGGGTCGGTTGGGTCGGGCTAGTAAAAAGTTTCTTGTTTGTATTTTTTGATGTATCTCTTCCGAACACGAGCCCCGAAAACAGGCCCCAAAAACGCCCACCGAAAACCGGCGCCGAAAACGCGAGCCGAAATGGGTGCCGAAAATGCGCGCGGAAACGCGCGCCGAAAACGCGCGCCGAAAATGCGCCCCGAAAATGGGCCCCGAAATCGCAGGCCGAAAACGCGCGTCGAAACGCCCACCGAAAAACGCCTGCCGAAAAAAGCGCGCGGAAACCGCTCGCCGAAACGCGGGCCGAAACCGCGCGCCGAAACCGCGTCCCGAAAACGTGCACCTAAAATGGGCCCCGAAATCGCGCGACGGAAACGCGCGACGAAAACGCGTGCCGAAAACGCGCCCCGAAAATGGGCTCCAAAATCGCGCGACGGAAATGCGCGACGGAAACGCGGGCCGAAAATCCGCTACGAAATCGCGCGCCGAAAACGCGAGCCGAAAAAGGGCCCCGAAAACGGGCCTCGAAATCGCGCGCCGAAAACGCGCCCCAAAATCGCGCGCCGAATCTGTGCGCCGAAACCGCGCGCAGAAAAGGCACCCTGAAAACGCGCCCCGAAATCGCGCGCCGAAAACAGGCCACGAAATCGCGCGCCGAAATCGCGTGCCGAAATCGTGTGACAACCCGGAAATATCCGATCAAATTTAAACTTTAATCTTTATATGTTTCCGACACGATAAGCAAAGTCTGTAATGTTGAAATCTCAAAAACTTTGAACTATGTTCATGTATTCATTCACCTTTCGACTGCTCTTGACGATTCACGAACAACTATGTGTAAATAGATATGTATGTATATATATATATATATGTGTATATATTAAATTAAGAAATATTAATAAAACATTAAACGGGTTGGTTGATATGAAAATAAGTTATGACATCAATTATATGACTTGAGAACGTTAACAAAGTATTTGAGGAATAATACTTTACATAAACGTATTAGTTTCAATATATGTTTATCGACGAAAATTCAAAGATACTATCAAATGATTGAATTATCAAACACATTGTGATTATGATTGCAGGTCTCTATTATTAGGTCCACTATGATTTGAGAAATCTGTTCTTTTTAACGATATTCAGAATAATTGATAAAGTGATCTATATATGAGTGTAAATTAGACAAAAGTTAACGGAAATTAGACAAAAGTTAATAGAAGATTAAATTTCATAATAATCAAATTGATTTAGTTACAAGTGTACGAAAACGTTTTTCAATATAATGGAACTTGATTATTAAAATGTCCTTGTTCAAATAATGTGAATTAGAATATTAGTTGTTGAATATATAAATAACTTGCAACGTGTATTTAAAACGTATTTTAATTATTGAATATATATAATTTCAAATTAGTTAAGTAGATAGTAGTAACATTTGTTTATTTGATTTGATTGATTTTTAGATAAATATTAGTTAAAACGTTTGAGGAGTTAAAATAAACATTGGTGCATAAATGAATTATATTAAATTAAGTTTTAGAACGTAAACGTTACGTGTTATAATATATTTCTATTGTTTAAACGATTTTAAAATAAACTTTGAAATATACGAAGTTCTGAAAAACTAAATATTAGATTATTGAATAAATATTTCAAGTATATATAATATGTACTATATCAAGTATATATAATCGACGTCTTTTTGTTTATATAATAATATTTTTAAATTAAAACGTTTTGTGACTAAATTATATTTTAGACTTGTAAATTATATATATATATATATATATATATATATATATATATATATATATATATATATATATATATATATAATTTACAAGTCTAAAATATAATTTAGTCACAAAACGTTTTAATTTAAAAATATTATTATATAAACAAAAAGACGTCGATTTTAAGAAGCAAATGACCATATCACTCAAACGTACAAGTTATATTTTAAATGATATAGTTTATCGATGTTATAAGTCCAGGTAATAATAAAGGTACGTGTCGCGTAATGTAAAGTGCTAGTTTTCTAAGCATACGAAAATGTGTTCAAGAAACTGAAACCGGATCATAAGTCGAGTGACAACGTACGAGTCATCGGAATGAAAATTACATTTTTACCATGCACGTAAATATAATATATTATATAATTAATTATATAAATTAAATAAATTATATATTAAATAATTAAATACGAGTGTCGGCAGAATAAGTTATGGCCTTATGCCTGCCAAACCATGCGCTCGCATGGCAAGGGGAATCAGGCAACATGCTATAAAAACTCGACTTCTGGTTCACTGAATTCATATGTCTCTCATTCTCTATCGATATCTCTCTTATATATTTATTTATATTTATTATTAATATTAATCCTAATATTATTAATAATAGTACTAGTATTATTTAGGAGTGTTATTATTAGTATTATATATAAAATACTACGACGAGGGTATGCGCGAGCGATTTCAAAACGGATTTTTCGAAAGGGATAGAGCTAAGGAAATTATGGGTTATAACTATGGAGGTTATGGGTATGGTTCGGGGGTATGCTCGTGAGTCAAACTAGTGTTTATCATCTCCGTTGCGTCTACGTACTTTCCTGCAATATTGAATCTCAATGTTGATACGTGAGCACTCATAACTTAACTTTTATATATTAATAGTGTATCCCTGACTAGTGCTCGAGTATATAGGATTATGCATGCTTGTATGTTTAATTTTTTCGTTAGATAGTTTAGGATAAATCACGAATTTGATACATATGCGATTGAGATAAGGTATATGATATGCATGTCTTTGGAAAGCTGGCGAAAAATTAATAACTTTTCATTTAGAAGTCGTGTGGTATCGATGAACGGATTAAAAGTTATGACCAACTGAAGTATTATTAATTTTCGTATTATTATTAAAAATGGTTATTATTATTACTGTCGTCGTTATTATCGTCGTTATTATTATTATTATCTAATTGTTATTATTATTATTATTATTTTATTATTATTGTCGTTATAAGTATTATCATTAAAAATTGTTATTACTATTATTATTACTATCGTTATTATTATTAAAGTTATTATTAATATTATCATTATTATTATTACTATTATTATTATTATTATTATTATTATTATTATTATTATTATTATTATTATTATTATTATTATTATTATTATTATTATTATTATTATTATTATTAGTATTAACATTAATATTATTATAATATTTATTATTATTACTATCGTTATCGTTAAAACTAATATTAGTATCATCTAATTATTATGATTAATATTATTATCATTATTATGAATGCGATATAAAAGAGAACCAAAAACTATTGAACAAATCTATTAGGAAATAATGAGTATGAGTATCATGATGAAATTAAAATGTTGTAAGTGTAGCGACCCGACCAAATCATGTTTGACGGCGCCGTCTACTTAGGTCCCGTTACGTGGTCATAAGTCTTTAAGACAAAGTTTGACCAAAATATGTCGCCTTCATTTCAAAATAAAGATTTGTTCCCAAAGTTTACGAGAATTGTTCAACCAATAGTTAAGTTACAACGTTATAATACGAATGAAATCTAGGCGACACGGTTTAAAGTAAAGTCAAAAGACGCTCCATGAAATGCACATATACTCGACATCCAATGCAAGTATCAAATAATGAGCGGAAGCATGTATCATGTATCGTTCAAGGACCTGAGAAAAACATAGAAATCTGTCAACGAAAACGTTGGTGAAATCATAGGTTTAAGTAAGTAAGTACAAGTGAACCACAAGATTTGCATCAATGAAATAATAGTAATACATTCCAAAAGTTTGTTTCACGAGCACCCAATTATCAATGCTTAACGTTTCCTTCCATTGAACCCCATCACTTAGTGCTAGAACATACACTGTTTCTCGAAAATACATTTCATTCGTAAACGGTAGCGAACCGTTTGAATGAGGGTTTGTCAAACCCATATGGATCCATACAACATAAGTTCTCGCTTACACCCGGCAAGTGTAACTAATGATAATCGAATTGAGGATTTTGTTCTAAACTCGTATGTAGAATGTTTGTTTTCCTGTACTTGTGTTCACTTAGTAAAAGAAATGTTTATGTTTTCTCATCCCAAATGTAAGTTCAAAAAGAGTAAAAGTGGGACTATGATCTCACCTTGAGTGCACGAGTAGTAAAGTACTTCGACAAGTAAACGTGTGCAAGGGACAATGCTAGTCTTGACCTAAACAAATAGGTCGTATCAATAACGGTAAACACGATAGGTCAAAGATGTTCAATTAGTCCTATGGCTCGTTACGACTCAATAATGTAGCATGTGAGTCAAGTTGTCATGTTTCATGCAAGGTACAAGTATAAAAACATGTTAGAATGATTGCACAATTATTTGGTTAAGTTTGATTAAAAGTCAACTTGGTCGGGTCAAAGTCAACGGAAAAGTCAACTGGGTCGGGTTGGATATCCGACAATTTTTCTAAGTTATATAATCATATATGAGCATGTTGGCCAAGTTTCACGTTAATCGGAGGTCCGTAGCACAGCAAACATTTTCATGTCAAATGACCAAGTGAACAGCCAGTTTTAGCACAATGGGACGGCGTCCCAAATAGCTAGACAGCGTCCCAAATTGAAGAGTGGGACGGCGTCCTAATTGGCTAGACGGCGTCCCAAATTGAAGAGTGGGACGGCGTCTTGAGTTTCTGGACGGCGTCCCAAATGCCTTCCAGGCCCTGTTTGCTGAATTTCTCAATTGCACGAACCAAACCACAAACCAACACATTTTACAAACCGCAAACAATTAGAACATGTATTTTATATCATCGGAAAGTTCTTTCGACAAGGAACGCAACTAAGCACTTTTCATCAATCAAACTTTCGCATACAACAACCAAAAACCGCATTTAGTGACCCTCATTCAATGCATATAAGTCATAAATGCTATTTAATGATTCGGTAACCAAAAGACATGAACAATATGCCGTTTCGAAGGTAATTAAGCATACAACACAACCTAACACTTATAATTAACACTTCATGTCATTTAATGCATCAAAATCCATTCCTAGTTCATGAAACCCTAACCAAAAGTTACCAAATTTCATAATCAAGTTTAAGAGGTTTCTTTGATCAATCTTTACATCATAATGAAGCTAGTAACACTAGGAACAAGATTAAAACATGAAGTCTTAGCATCTAACAACACACGAACACTTAAAACTCAAGATTAAGCATGTTAACTTTCCATATGAACTAGTTACTCCAAAATATCAAAAACGAGCATACAAAACACATAAACAAACTAGACTTGAGCCATAGACACTAATTAACAACCTTATAACTTAAAAATCTCAAGAACACAAGAATTAGTGATTTTAGAAAGTTACCCAAAATTGATGAAATCGGTATGGAAACGAAGAGGAGATCACGAGGAGTTCAAATATGCAATTTGTTTTGATCGAATCCTTCTTGAACGAATTTGGATGATGATTGAAGGTTTGAGGGTTTTGAGAGAAAAAGGTGAAGTATTATTTGGGAGGTGATAAAATGAATGGAGAGGAAAGAGTTGACTAGTTGACCTAGTCATCTCTTTCTCCATTTGGCAACTTTAGTCCCTCAACTTAGGAAACGGGTACGGGAATTACCTAAACGAGATAATTCAAACGCGTATTAACGAGATGTGTTATAAACATATAACGGATCTTAAATAGTTAAACGGAAAAGTAAATGGAAAAAGGCGGGATGTTACATTACCTACTCCTTAAAAGAAATTTCGTCCCGAAATTTAAGTAGGCGTAGTAGTCGTTGTTTCTTTCTCGAGATCTTGCGTTTCTGAATTCACAAATAGATGAGGATACTTCCTTCGCATTTGATCTTGTCTTTCCCAAGTAAACTCGGGTCCCCTTTTGGCGTTCCAACGGACTTTAACAATCGGGATTCGGCTTTGTTTCAATGTCTTGACGGAGGTGTCCACAATTTCAACCGGTTCCTCCACAAAATGAAGCTTGTCATCAATAGTAAGTTCCTCAAGAGGGATGATGATATCGGGTTCGGCAAGACACTTTTTCAAGTTAGATACATGGAAACTGGATGAACGGAGCTTAGTTGAGGCGGAAGGTTTAAACGATACGCGACGGTTCCAACACGCTCTAAGATCTCGAAAGGACCAACATACCGCGGATTTAGTTTCCCACGTTTCCCAAAACGAATGACACCTTTCCAAGGTGCGACTTTTAACATGACGCGATCACCGACTTGAAATTCGAGGTCCTTGCGTCTCTTATCGGTATAGCATTTCTGACGACTCCGGGCCGTCCGAAGCCTATCTCGGATTTGAAGAATCTTCTCGGTGGTTTCGTGAATGAGTTCGGGCCCGGAAATTTGCACGTCACCTACTTCGGCCCAACAAAGAGGAGAGCGGCATTTTCGGCCATATAATGCTTCAAACGGTGCGGCCTTAATACTCGCGTGATAACTATTGTTATAAGAGAACTCGGCGAGAGGTAAGTGCTTGTCCCAAGCTTTTCCGAAATCAACCACGCAAGCTCGTAACATGTCCTCTAAGGTTTGAATTGTACGTTCGCTTTGTCCATCGGTTTGAGGATGATATGCGGTGCTCATATCTAAACGCGTTCCCAACGCTTCTTGCAATGTACGCCAAAATCTAGAAACGAAACGGCCATCTCGGTCGGAGATAATCGATAAAGGTACACCGTGTCGGGCTACGATCTCCTTAATGTAAAGTTGTGCAAGTTTCTCCATTTTGTCCGTTTCTTTCATGGCAAGGAAGTGTGCGGATTTGGTGAGACGGTCAACAATAACCCAAATGGTATCATAACCGCCCGTCGTTTTTGGTAGCTTGGTGATAAAATCCATCGTTATCCTTTCCCACTTCCATTGCGGAATCTCGGGTTGTCGAAGTAGTCCGGACGGTCTTTGGTGTTCGGCTTTGACTTTGGAACATGTCAAACACTTGGAAACATAAGTAGCTACGTCCCTTTTGATGTTCGGCCACCAATATAGCTGTTTAAGGTCGTGGTACATCTTATTGGCACCGGGGTGAATCGAGTATCGTGACTTATGGGCTTCATCTAAAATAAGGCTTCGTAGATCCCCATAACTAGGCACCCAAATTCTTCCGGCGAAATATCGGAGTCCGGTTTCTTTAACTTCGAATCGAGAGGTGAAGACGTTCAAGTGTTCGAGAGAGATGTTTTCATCCTTGAGAGCCTCATCTTGGGCTACCCGAATTTGGCTATTAAGGTTGGTGTGAATGGTGATGTTTAAAGCTCGGACACGGAGAGGCACCGCTCTTTCTTTTCGGCTTAAGGCATCGGCTACTACGTTTGCCTTCCCGGGATGGTAACGAAGCTCGCAATCGTAATCGTTTAAGGTTTCAATCCACCTTCGTTGTCTCATGTTTAGTTGCTTTTGATCGAAAATGTGTTGGAGACTTTTGTGGTCGGTAAAGATAGTACTCTTGGTTCCATAAAGATAGTGTCTCCACATTTTAAGTGCAAAGACAACGGCTCCGAGTTCGAGATCATGCGTCGTGTAGTTTCGTTCATGAATTTTGAGTTGTCGAGAAGCATAAGCAATGACTTTCGTTCGTTGCATCAATACACACCCAAAACCATGTTTTGAGGCATCGCAATATACAACAAAGTCATCATTGCCTTCGGGAAGTGACAAGATAGGAGCGGTGGTTAGCTTCGTTTTCAAGATTTGAAACGCGGATTCTTGCTCGGTCGCCCAAATGAATTTCTTTCCTTTGTGAGTTAATGCGGTTAGAGGACGTGCAACCAAAGAGAAATTTTCGATGAATCTACGATAGTATCCGGCGAGACCCAAGAATTGACGAATGTGAGTAGGAGTAGTAGGAGTCTCCCATTTACTAATGGCTTCGATCTTCGTGGGATCGACTTTAATACCTTGATCACTTACAACATGACCAAGAAATTGAACTTCCTTTAACCAAAATTCACACTTGGAGAATTTGGCATAGAGTTGTTCTTGTCTTAAAAGTTCAAGCACAAGTCGGAGATGTTGTTCGTGCTCTTCTTCATTTTTGGAATAGATCAATATGTCATCGATGAACACAATAACGAATTTATCGAGATACGGTTTGCACACGCGGTTCATAAGATCCATGAACACCGCCGGTGCGTTAGTGAGATCAAATGGCATGACAAGGAATTCATAACTACCATAACGAGTTCGGAAAGCGGTTTTGGAGACATCTTCCCCCTTAACCCTCAATTGATGATAACCCGAGCGGAGATCGATTTTCGAATATACACAAGACCCTTGTAGTTGATCAAAGAGGTCATCGATGCGAGGAAGAGGATATCGGTTCTTAACCGTCAATTTATTTAGTTCACGATAATCAATGCACATTTGTAGGGATCTGTCTTTCTTTTTAACAAACAAAATCGGAGCGCCCCAAGGTGAATGGCTAGGTTGGATAAAACCTCGATCAAGTAGTTCTTGGATTTGACTTTGCAATTCTTGCATTTCAGATGGAGCGAGTCTATATGGTGCACGTGCTACGGGTGCGGCCCCCGGAATAAGATCGATTTGGAATTCAACCGGTCGATGATGCGGAAGACCCGGCAATTCGTCGGGAAATACATCGGAATAGTCACTAACAATTGGCACATCATCGATGTGCTTCTCATCGGACTCGACTTTCTTAACGTGAGCAAGGATCGCAAAACAACCCTTACGGAGTAGTTTTCTAACTTTAAGGCACGAAACGAGGTTGAGTCTGGTGCAACTCTTATCGCCATAAACAATCAAAGGTTCACCATTCTCGATAGGAATTCGGATTGCGTTAAGATCACAAAGGATGTGAGATTTCGTTTTGACTAACCAATTCATACCGATTATTACATCAAAGCTTCCTAGTTCCATGGGTATCAAGTCAATTTCAAATTCCTTACCCAAAATGTTTAACGCACACCCCCGGTAATATGTGTCGGCACTTAATAGTTTCCCGTTAGCCACTTCAATGGTATAAGGGGTATCTAATGGAAGAGGTGGAGTGCTAAAAGAATGAGTCAAAGTCTTGGATACAAAGCATTTATCGGCACCCGAATCAAATAAGCAAGAGACATAAGAATTGTTGAGAAGAAACGTACCCGTGACTAGTTCAGTGTCATCCCAGGCTTCCTCGGTGTTGATGTTGAAAGCTCGGCCGCGAATGTTGGGGTTATCTTTCTTCTT
The DNA here is from genome assembly GCF_046630445.1 of Rutidosis leptorrhynchoides. Taxonomy (NCBI): domain Eukaryota; kingdom Viridiplantae; phylum Streptophyta; class Magnoliopsida; order Asterales; family Asteraceae; genus Rutidosis; species Rutidosis leptorrhynchoides. Next base: position 402,848,960 of record NC_092336.1, on the reverse strand, counting down.
TGGGCATGCATTTCTATAATGACCCGTTTGACCACATTCGTAACAAGTGCCCGTCTTTGGTGCATTGGGCCACTTTCGAGCAACGGGAGTGGCACTTTTACAATCGTTGGCCTTATGACCAACTCCTTGGCACCGGTGGCAAATTAACTTGCCACATTCACCAAAGTGATGTTTGTTGCATTTGTTGCAAAGAGGTAGATTCCCGGCATAACCCTTCTTGCCGTCGGAAGTGAAAGATTTCTTGGCAAAGTTGTTGTTGCTTGATTGGGAGGGTTCCCACTTTCTTTTGTTGCCGCCCGATTTATCCTCGGCCTTAGGTGCCGGAACTACGATTTCGTCAACCGTTTCAATTAGTTGGCGAGCCATGTTCATAGCGGCTTGATGAGTAGTGGGTTTGGATGACATCACCCCTTGTTTGATGCTTTTTGGAAGACCGAGCATGTAGAGCTCAATCCTTTGAGATTCGGGGTTAACAAGGTTAGGACACATCAAGGATAGTTCGGCGAAGCGTTGATTATAAGCTTTAAGATCGTTTCCGACCGCTTTCAAAGCTCTTAGTTCTTCCTCAAGCTTTCGAGTTTCTTCGCGCGGAAAATATTCAACAATCATCTTTTCCTTTAGATCGGCCCAAGAGAGGGCATGAGCCTCATCGGTACCCACCGATTGAACATAGGTGTTCCACCATGTTAGAGCAATTCCGGAGAAATTGTGAGTGGAGTATTTGACCTTGTCTTGGTCCCGACAACCGCTTATGCTAAAGACGGCTTCCGTTTGCTCAAACCATCGGGTGAGCACGACCGGTCCCCCGGTTCCATCAAAAGTGTGAGGTTTGCACCCCATGAAAGCTTTATAGGAGCATCCCTCGTTTGAGTTTCCGGCTCCATTGTTGTTGTTGTTGTTGTGGTTGTTGTTGTTGTTGTTGTTGTTATTATTGTTGTTGTTGGATGAGTGACCGGCCATGGCCGCATCTACGGCGGTAGCTATCATCCGTTCGAGAGCTTGTTCGGGAGTTTCATTGCAGCGTACACGACGAGGAGCCATTGTTCCTTCAAGACACAAGAATATCATTGATTAGTATTTTCAATAATACTAACCGTGATATAGAATAAAGATAAAGAGAAGTTTTTCCTCGACTCGACTTAAATTCTTTATGTCATAATGTCGGAACGTTCATATGAATCACCGTAATATAATCCCGGAAATTATATTACCCTGATTCATATGTGCATTCGACATCATTTCATATAGTCAAGGTGGCGTGTCAATCAAATTAAACAACGCAAGAGTAAGATAGAATAAGAGTAGATATGAGTAAGAGAGTTCGAGTATAAATGCACAAGTTGCCAAGTAATTCCTATGTCAAGTCTATATGCCGGTTGTAGTCTAGACTCACCAATGTACCCTATGACTCGGGGTCGACACCAATGAACTCTAAATCCCTACAACCAACGCTCTGATACCATCTGTAGCGACCCGACCAAATCATGTTTGACGGCGCCGTCTACTTAGGTCCCGTTACGTGGTCATAAGTCTTTAAGACAAAGTTTGACCAAAATATGTCGCCTTCATTTCAAAATAAAGATTTGTTCCCAAAGTTTACGAGAATTGTTCAACCAATAGTTAAGTTACAACGTTATAATACGAATGAAATCTAGGCGACACGGTTTAAAGTAAAGTCAAAAGACGCTCCATGAAATGCACATATACTCGACATCCAATGCAAGTATCAAATAATGAGCGGAAGCATGTATCATGTATCGTTCAAGGACCTGAGAAAAACATAGAAATCTGTCAACGAAAACGTTGGTGAAATCATAGGTTTAAGTAAGTAAGTACAAGTGAACCACAAGATTTGCATCAATGAAATAATAGTAATACATTCCAAAAGTTTGTTTCACGAGCACCCAATTATCAATGCTTAACGTTTCCTTCCATTGAACCCCATCACTTAGTGCTAGAACATACACTGTTTCTCGAAAATACATTTCATTCGTAAACGGTAGCGAACCGTTTGAATGAGGGTTTGTCAAACCCATATGGATCCATACAACATAAGTTCTCGCTTACACCCGGCAAGTGTAACTAATGATAATCGAATTGAGGATTTTGTTCTAAACTCGTATGTAGAATGTTTGTTTTCCTGTACTTGTGTTCACTTAGTAAAAGAAATGTTTATGTTTTCTCATCCCAAATGTAAGTTCAAAAAGAGTAAAAGTGGGACTATGATCTCACCTTGAGTGCACGAGTAGTAAAGTACTTCGACAAGTAAACGTGTGCAAGGGACAATGCTAGTCTTGACCTAAACAAATAGGTCGTATCAATAACGGTAAACACGATAGGTCAAAGATGTTCAATTAGTCCTATGGCTCGTTACGACTCAATAATGTAGCATGTGAGTCAAGTTGTCATGTTTCATGCAAGGTACAAGTATAAAAACATGTTAGAATGATTGCACAATTATTTGGTTAAGTTTGATTAAAAGTCAACTTGGTCGGGTCAAAGTCAACGGAAAAGTCAACTGGGTCGGGTTGGATATCCGACAATTTTTCTAAGTTATATAATCATATATGAGCATGTTGGCCAAGTTTCACGTTAATCGGAGGTCCGTAGCACAGCAAACATTTTCATGTCAAATGACCAAGTGAACAGCCAGTTTTAGCACAATGGGACGGCGTCCCAAATAGCTAGACGGCGTCCCAAATTGAAGAGTGGGACGGCGTCCTAATTGGCTAGACGGCGTCCCAAATTGAAGAGTGGGACGGCGTCTTGAGTTTCTGGACGGCGTCCCAAATGCCTTCCAGGCCCTGTTTGCTGAATTTCTCAATTGCACGAACCAAACCACAAACCAACACATTTTACAAACCGCAAACAATTAGAACATGTATTTTATATCATCGGAAAGTTCTTTCGACAAGGAACACAACTAAGCACTTTTCATCAATCAAACTTTCGCATACAACAACCAAAAACCGCATTTAGTGACCCTCATTCAATGCATATAAGTCATAAATGCTATTTAATGATTCGGTAACCAAAAGACATGAACAATATGCCGTTTCGAAGGTAATTAAGCATACAACACAACCTAACACTTATAATTAACACTTCATGTCATTTAATGCATCAAAATCCATTCCTAGTTCATGAAACCCTAACCAAAAGTTACCAAATTTCATAATCAAGTTTAAGAGGTTTCTTTGATCAATCTTTACATCATAATGAAGCTAGTAACACTAGGAACAAGATTAAAACATGAAGTCTTAGCATCTAACAACACACGAACACTTAAAACTCAAGATTAAGCATGTTAACTTTCCATATGAACTAGTTACTCCAAAATATCAAAAACGAGCATACAAAACACATAAACAAACTAGACTTGAGCCATAGACACTAATTAACAACCTTATAACTTAAAAATCTCAAGAACACAAGAATTAGTGATTTTAGAAAGTTACCCAAAATTGATGAAATCGGTATGGAAACGAAGAGGAGATCACGAGGAGTTCAAATATGCAATTTGTTTTGATCGAATCCTTCTTGAACGAATTTGGATGATGATTGAAGGTTTGAGGGTTTTGAGAGAAAAAGGTGAAGTATTATTTGGGAGGTGATAAAATGAATGGAGAGGAAAGAGTTGACTAGTTGACCTAGTCATCTCTTTCTCCATTTGGCAACTTTAGTCCCTCAACTTAGGAAACGGGTACGGGAATTACCTAAACGAGATAATTCAAACGCGTATTAACGAGATGTGTTATAAACATATAACGGATCTTAAATAGTTAAACGGAAAAGTAAATGGAAAAAGGCGGGATGTTACAGTAAGATATTGATTTAAGAGAAAAATATCGATTTCATTATTTTTATCATTATTATTATTTCAAAAAATATCATTTATATTAAAACTATCATTTTTACTAAAATTATCATTCTTAATAGAAATATTATTGTTATTATAAAATATCATTACTATTATCATTTTAGTATTATTATTATTAAATAGAATTATTATTTTATTATTATTATTACAATTAATATTAAAAAGTATTGTTATTATTAAGATTATCATGATTGTCATTTTATTATAATCATTAGTAAATATAAACATTGTTATTAGTAGAATAATAATAATTATTATTATTACAAAATAATATAACTTTTACTTACTATTACTATCAATATTAGTTTATCAAATAGATATGTGACACAAAGATATTTTGACCACACGTAATATAATTACATTAATAATACATACTACTATATTTTTATGATATTAAGTGAACTTTATAAATTTTATTACTTAAGATATATAAAAGTATATTTTTTATTATATATAAACTGTAAAATAAATTTTTATTTATTAATAAACGATGTATATTATTTACTCTAATAAAATCTGTTAAATATATTTAAAACAACTATATTTAAGTTATATAATAATCATATTTAGGTTTTGGAAGTCATTTTGGGTCAAGTTGACTTTTGTTGACTTTTGAATATCAGTCTCGAGCATTAGGATGGTGATACACTACGACTAGACCTAAATTGTTAGATAGATATTGATCAACATATAAATATATATAATTAATATAGGTTCGTGAATCCGAGGCCAACCTTACATTTGTTCGGTGCCATCATATGCGTATCTACTATGAAATACAGTATTGTGAGTTTCATTTGCTCCCTTTTTTAAATGCTTTTGCAATATATATATTTTTGGGACTAAGAATACTTGCGCTGCTTTTAAGAATGTTTTACGAAATAGACACAAGTAATCGAAACTACATTCTATGGTTGAATTATCGAACCGAATATGCCCCTTTTAGCTTGGTAGCCTAAGAATTGGTGTTTATGATAGTTGCCACCAATTGACGCGAATCCTAAAGATAGATCTATTTGGCCCAACAAGCCTCATCCGAGTTACGAATGCTTTAGTACTTCGATTTATCATGTCCGATGAGAGTCCCAGAATGATGGGTGACAGGTCAGATCATGTTGAGATTAGAAGAAAAGACAAGTTATAATGAGATTCGGTAAGTGTAAAGGAGATTCGGTATGAGAGAGAATCAATAAGATTTACATTTCACAGCTTCTAGAACTCATTTACAATGTAATGGCTATCTAATTAGGACTACTTAGGTTCCTTATACAGCCCTCTTCTAAGGAACCATCATTTAAGCTTATTTAACATTAACACTATACAACTTCGGGGTCCTAACAATCTCCCCCTTAGTGTTAAATGTGAACTTTACACTATAGTCCTATTTAAAACATCTAAAGGAACTATGTTCCTCTGAAGTGAACTTTAGATTTGAATCCCTTAAGATTCTCATATCTTCGTATGTTCACTCTTGTCTTTAGATGACTTTTTAATCTTGTGAGAATGTATTTGACAATCTCATTATTTTCAGTTGAATAGCAGTTATTGATCAGTCTCCATCTCAAATATTTGAAAGCATACATCAACGTTCCGTCTGAGTATCTTCTGAAATCTGAGACTCTGATGAAGATCTTTGTATAGTGAGAATTGACAAACACAAACCCATAAGGACAGTCACTCACTTCAAGTTAGGACATATATATTAGCTCTTCGATTACTTGTTTTGGCGGTTTGATTCCGAGCTTTTTGTGTCCAGATTCTAACCCCATCTGAAAATCTTGAACAGACATCCATCTCATCGAGTCAAGAATAAATCTGTAGACTGCCTTCATCGCAGTAGCATGATAAATTGTTGCAGATTCATTCAAGTCAATCAAGAAATTGTAGATGAAAATAATGTCGTCCATCTTCAGTTTATCAAAATCTTCTTCAGAGAACTGATAATTCTCATCATCCATTCTTGTTACCTGAAACATTGGCATCTTCACTCCATCCTTATTAATCATCAAAACCTTATTTATGCTTTTGATCTCTGAATTCCGCTGCTCTTGAAGTGTTTCTTCATTCTTCAATTTAAATTTGTTGCGAACACTCAGATAAGCTTTGAGATATTCCGGATTCTTATGATATTTCCATTGTAGTGACCCGAACTTTTCCATGATTATATATTAATTGAAAACTATATTTGCATGATTAAATGTTTCCAACATGTTAAGCAATCAAACTTGTAAAGACTTGATTATTTGAAATGAGTTTCATGTAGACAATTGACCACCCAAGTTGACCGGCGATTCACGAACGTTAAAACTTGTAAAAACGACATGACGATATATATATATATATATATATATATAGATATACATATAGTTAACATGAGATTATTATAACTAAGTCTCCATAAGTATATTAATAACGAGTTATATACATAAAAATGAGACTACTAAGTTAAGAAACTCGAAACGAATATATATATATATATATATATATATATATATATATATATATATATATATATATATATATATATATATATAACGATTATCGTTATTACAACGTCTTACTAAATACATATGTATCATATTAAGATATTGTTAAACTATATTTAACATGATAAAATGATAATTATATATATCATTGAGTATGTTAGCAATAAACTACATATGTAAAACAAGACTACTAACTTAAGAATTTTGAAACGAGGCATATATGTAACGATTATCGTTGTAACGACATTTTAATGTATATTTATCATATTAAGATATATTCATACATCATAATATCATGATAATATAATAATTTAACATCTCATTAGATATAATAAACAATGGGTTAACAACATTAAATGAGATCGTTAACTTAAAGTTTTTAAAACAACACTTACATGTAACGACTAACGATGACTTAACGACTCAGTTAAAATGTATATACATGTAGTGTATTTAGATGTATTAGTACACTTTTGAAAGACTTCAAGACACATATCAAAGTTACTTCTACTTAACAAAAATGCTTACAATTGCATTCTCATTCATTTTCATCAACAATTCTACTCGTATGCAACCGTATTCGTACTCGTACAATACCCAGCTCCTAGACGTATATACTATTGGTATATACACATAATAATTCAGCTCTTAGCAGCCCTAGATAATCAACAAACATGTGGAACCAACAATTAGACAACTAGCATGACTTATGAGCAAGGAAACAAAAACAAGAACTCCTTTTAACCCCACTCACCTTCACCACTCATCACCTACTCCATTTCACTTCCAATTTTCTTCCCAATTCTCTCTCAAAACACACACACTCTTCCATGAACATCTAAGTTACTATTTTTCTAGCAAAAATAATCAAATATAAGCTTTGGTTATCACCTAAAATCATCATAAAAACAATTACTCAAGAACACATCAAGAACACTTCCAAGTTTACAAGTTTACTTCCAAGTTTCCTAATCCATTCCAAGCGATCATCTAAGATCAAGAAACCTTTGTTATTTATAGTAGGTTATCTTTATAAATCACGGTAATATTCATATTCAAGCTTTGATTCAATTTCTATAACTATAACTATCTTAATTCGAGTAATAATCTTACTTGAACTTGTTTTTGCGTCATGATTCTATTTCAAGAACATCCAAGCCATCAAAGATCCTTTGAAGCTCAAGTTATTTTTCATCATTTCCAGTAGGTTTACCTACTAAACTTGAGGTAGTAATGATGTTCATAACATCATTCGATTCATATATGAATAACTATCTTATTCGAAGATTTGAAGATGTAATCACTAGAACATAGTTAATTCTAAACTTGTTCGCAAACAAAGTTAATCCTTCTAACTTGACTTTTAAAATCAAATAAACACATGTTCTATATCTATATGATATGCTAACTTAATGATTTAAAACCTGAAAACATGAAAAACACCGTAAAACCGGATATACGCCGTCGTAGTAACACCGCGGGCTGTTTTGGGTTAGTTAATTAAAAAATATGATAAACTTTGATTTAAAAGTTGTTCTTCTGGGAAAATGATTTTTCTTATGAACATGAAACAATATCCAAAAATCATGGTTAAACTCAAAGTGGAATTATGTTTTCCAAAATGGTCATCTAGACGTCGTTCTTACTGAAATGACTACCTTTACAAAAATGACTTGTAACCTGTATTTCCGACTATAAACTTATACTTTTTCTGTTTAGATTCATAAATTTAAGTTCAATATGAAACTATAGCAACTTGAATCATTCAAAACAGATTTAAAACGAAGAAGTTATGGGTAAAACAAAATTGGATAATTTTGCTTATTGTAGCTACGTGAAATTTGTAACAAATCTATACAAATCCTGACTTAATTAACTTATATTGTATTATACATGTATTCTAACATATATTATGTAATCTTGGGATACCATAGACATGAATACAATGTTTTGACATATCACATCGACCCATCTATATATATATTTCGGAACAACCATAGACACTCTATATGCAGTAATGTTGGAGTTAGCTATACAGGGTTGAGGTTGATTCCAAAATATTATATATACTTTGAGTTGTGATCTAGCCTGAGGCTTATATACACGAGGTCATGGATTGATTCAAGATAAAAATATATTGCTTTAATTCTGTACATCTAACTGTGGACAACTAGTTGTAGGTTACTAACGAGGACTGCTGACTTAAAACACTCAAATCATTAAAACGTAATAAAAAATGTTGTAATTATATTTTGATCATACTTTGATATATATGTACATATTTTTTATAGGTTCATGAATCAACCCGTGGCTAAGTCTTACTTCCCGACGAAGTAAAAATCTGTGAAAGTGAGTTATAGTCCCACTTTTAAATCTAATATTTTTGGGATGAGAATACATGCAGCTTTGTAAATGTTTTACAAATAGTCATAAGTACTTGAAATTACATTCTATGTTGGATTATGAATATCGAATATCACCCTTTTAGCTTGGTAACCTAAGAATTAGGGAACAGACACCCTAATTGATGTGAATCCTAAAGGTAGATCTACGGGCCCTAACTCCCCCCATACTGGAAAATGGTATGCTTTAGTACTTCGAGTTATTAGTACAGATGGATTTCTGTTTTGGGGATATTCTATATGCATTTTGTTAATGTCGGTTACCAGGTGTTCAACATATGAATTATTTTTATACAGATTGTATATTATTGAAAAATGAAATCTTGTGGTCTATTATTACGATTTGATAAATATATAGGTTAAACCTATAACTCACCAACATTTTTGTTGATGTTTAAAGCATGTTTATTCTCAGGTGATTATTAAGAGCTTCCGCTGTTGCATGCTAAAATATGGACAAGATTTGGTGTCAGCATGCTTGTATAATATTGTTTAAAACTGCATTCGAGATTTACTTTGTTGTAACATATTAATATTGTAAACCAATATGTATTGGTAGTGTGTAAGTGTGATATTTTTAGATTATCATTTCTGGATAATCTAGGTGGTGACTTTTTAACCTTGTCGATAAAATAAAGGTTATGGTTTGTTTTTAAAAACGAATGCAGTCTTTGAAAAACGTCTCATATAGAGGTCAAAACCTCGCAACGAAATCCATTAATATGGAACTTTTATAATCAATATGAACGGGACATTTCAGTTGGTATCTGAGCGTTGGTCTTAGAGAACCAGAATTTTGCATTAGTGTGTCTTACCGAGTTATTAGGATGCATTAGTGAGTCTGGACTTCGACCGTGTTTTCTTCTAAAACGATTGCTTATCACTTTTTATTGGAAACTATATATTATTAACATGTAAATATTAGGTGATATATTAATCTCTTAACGTGTTTGATATTTTGTGATAGATGTCTACTTCTAGTACAAATCCGATCGACTCACCTATTAATAATGAAGAGTTGAATATATTTTGGGAAGATTCACAAAATTCCGAGGAGGAACCGGAAGAGGAGGAATCGGAAGAGGAGGAACCGAAAGAAGAAGAAGAGGTTCCGGAGGAAGAAATATTAATACCAACAGTTAAACGATTAAATAAAAGAAAATCCTCAACCAACGGACCAAACTTAATAATGGTCAATGGTGTTTCCGTTGAGGAAACAAAATATTGGGAAAATTACCAATTTTCTGATGAATCGGATCCCGACGAGGATTCCGATGATGTTATAGAAATTACCTCGACCCAATTTGAAAAAGCAAAAGAAAACAATAAGGGAAAAGGTATCAAAATAGAGAAACCTGATTACAACCCCGATGAACTTTATATATATCGTAAACGCCCGTATTTCTTAGATTTTAACAATAATCCGGGAACATCTAGTCCACCAGGTTTTTCTAAACCATTTGTGAAAATGACGGCTCGTATTAGAGGATCACCAAGTATCCCTAGGAAATTAGCCCGAAGAAGAAGAAACGAGTGAGTCAGAATAAAGAGTTGTAATCATGCTGTGTAATATATGTATTGTAGTGTGTTTGTATTTTTTATACATAAAAATTGCTTGATTTAGTAATAACCTTTTACGAATCTAATCCTTGTTTATTTTACAGTATAAAAACAAAAATGGACGTTAAGGATAGACAACCAAAAATTTTAGAAGACCTACCAGGAGATATGATTGATGAAATCTTGTCTAGAGTTGGGCAGAATTCATCAGCACAATTAGTTACGTCAAAATTAGTTTGTCAAATGTTTGAAAGACATTTCAGGCATGCCTTAGTATATAAAAGGCTTTCCTTTGAAAGATGGGGTATATCACATTGGGGAGACTATAAGTTACGCCAAGTTTTCTTTAAGGCATTTAGTGCAGGAAACCCAGATGCAATTTTACGCTACGGGTTACGAACCTATTTTGACTCAACATATCCCAATATAGGACTCCGTTCTTTAGAAAGAGCTTCTAACATGCAACATAAAGAAGCATGTTATGTTTACGGGTTAATAATGTTCGCTTCTCATCAAATTGAGAAAAAGAACATTAGGTTGCAACTTTTAAAAAAAACATTCCCACAAGTGATGGACTCGGTAGTTGAGGTGAGAAACAAGGTTTTTAGATTATTATGGGCTGTTGGGCATTATGAAACCCTCGTCCTTTTGACGATGTTACAACATGCTGCCTAGCTAACGGTCATAATGGTTATCTGCTACATAACCAAGGATGGGAAATAATATTAGTACAACCAGAATGCATGACTTGTTTCTGGACTTATGAATTACGTATCTTTATTTCTTTTACTGAACGACTTGCGTACTAACTATAATTGCTTTTATAGCTGTCGAGTAGCAAGTTATTATGTGCTGTATTTCATCCTATATGTATAATAGTGGTATTGTATGTTTGTAAAATATTGTATAAAAGTTTGAACTAGAAATATTATTGTAATAAGTTTTTCATATAGAATCGTAGTAGTTGAATTATATAATAGCTACTAAGTATGAACTTAACGGGTAGGTACTACCCGAATTAAAACTATAAAATGCTAATATGAAGAGAAAAGCTTTTATAAATAAGTTCATATTATGCTACAAAATACTATTGACTACTCTTAAATTCTATATGATTAACTCAATTCTTTTGGCTATTTTTGAAGGAAATGGCACCGACGACTCGTCAGAACTTGAACATGAGTGAGGAAGACTTTCGTGTTTTCCTTGCTGCAAACATAGCCGCCGTGCAGGCCGCAATGCAAAATAACAACAATAATTCTGGTTCTAGCAGTGGAACTAATTCCACAAGAAATCGTGTAGGATGCTCCTACAAAGGATTCACTGCCTGCAAACCTTTGGAATTTGATGGGACCGAGAGTCCAATAGGATTGAAACGGTGGACCGAGAAGGTTGAATCGGTGTTTGCCATAAGTAAATGTACTGAAGAAGACAAAGTAAAGTACGCTACGCATACCTTCACAGGTACTGCGTTAACATGGTGGAATACCTATCTCGAGCAGGTGGGACAAGATACTGCCTACGCGTTACCGTGGTCAACATTCAAGCACTTGATGAACGAGCAGTATCATCCCAGAAACGAGGTCAATAAGCTCAAGGTAGAGCTTAGAGAGTTATGAACACAAGGGTTTGACATTACCACGTATGAACGACGATTCATAGAGTTATGCCTATTGTGTCCGGGAGAGTTCGAAGATGAAGAAGAGAAGATCGACGCGTTTGTAAAAGGGTTACCAAAAAGGATTCAAGAAGATGTGAGTTCACATGAGCCAGCTTCCATACAAAAGGCAAGTCGAATGGCTCATAAACTCATAAATCAGATTGAGGGAAGAATTAAAGAGCAGGCGGCTGAAGAAGCCAACACGAAACAACTCAAGAGGAAGTGAGAGGAAAACGGTGACAAGAGTCACCAGTACAACAACAACAACAATTACAACCACAATCGCAACAACTATCTCAATAACCGCAACAACAATCGCAACAATAACTGCAATCCTAACAATAATTACAACAAACGTCCTAACAACAACAACAACCACAACAGCAACCATCCTAACAATAATAACAAAAGGCAAAAACCATGTCAGAGGTGTGAAGGATACCATCCGACTGGGTTCTGCATAACAACGTGTACTAAGTGTAAGAGAGGTGGTCATAGCGCGACAAAGTGTGAAATCTACGGACCGGTGATTAACAAAAATAATGCAACGAGTAATGTCGGGACAAGTAATGCCGCCTTTATTTTTTATGGATGTGGAAAACCGGGCCACATCAAGAGTAAATGCCCAAACCAAGGAAATACAAATGGGCAAAGCCGTGGAAGAGTCTTCAACATTAATTCGGCAGAAGCGCAGGAAGACCCGGAGCTTGTTACGGGTACGTTTCTCATTGACAATAAATCTTCTTATGTTTTATTTGATTCGGTTGCGGATAGAAGCTATATGAGTAGAGATTTTTGTGCTAAATTAAGTTGTCCACTGACGCCTTTGGATAATAAATTTTTACTCGAATTAGCAAACGGTAAAATAATTACAGCAGAAAAGATATGTCAGAATCGAGAAATTAAGCTGGTTAGTAAAACATTTAAGATTGATTTGATACCAGTAGAGTTAGGAAGTTTTGATGTGATAATTGGCATGGACTGGTTGAAAAAGGAGAGAGCAGAGATCGTATGTTATAAAAATGCAATTCGCATTGTACGGGAAAAAGGAAAACCCTTAATGGTGTACGGAGAAAAGAGCAACGCGAAGCTAAATCTTATTAGTAATTTGAAGGCGCGAAAGCTAATAAGAAAATGTTGCTATGCTGTTTTAGCACATGTCGTGAAAGTACAAAGCGAAGAAAAGAACATCAATGATGTTCCCATCGCAAAAGAATTTCCCGATGTATTTCCGAAAGAATTATCGGGACTACCTCCACACCGATCCGTTGAATTTCAAATAGATCTTGTACTAGGAGCTGCACCAATAGCTCGTTCTCCATACAGACAAGCACCCAGCGAAATGAAAGAATTACAAAGTCAGTTACAGGAACTTTTAGAGCGTGGTTTCATTCGACCAAGTACATCACCACGGGGAGTTCCTGTTATGTTTTTCACGAAGAAAGATGGCACATTCAGGTTGTGTATCGACTACCGAGAGTTGAACAAACTTACCATTAAGAACCGTTACCCATTACCGAGAATCGACGATTTATTTGATCAACTACAAGGCTCGTCGGTTTATTCGAAGATCGATTTATGTTCTAGATATCATCAAATGCGGGTGAAGGAGGATGACATCCCAAAGACTGCTTTTAGGATGCGTTACGGTCATTACGAGTTTATGGTTATGCCGTTTGGATTGACTAACGCACCAGCTGTGTTCATGGATCTCATGAACTGAGTGTGTGGGCCATATATTGACAAGTTTGTCATTATTTTCATCGATGACATACTTATTTACTCGAAGAATGATCAAGAGCACGAAGAACATTTGAGAAAAGTGCTAGAGTTGCTGAGAAAAGAAAAACTGTACGCTAAGTTTTCAAAGTGTACATTTTGGTTGGAAGAAGTTCAATTCCTCGATCACATAGTGAATAAAGAAGGTATTCAGGTGGATCCAGCAAAGATTGAAACCGTTGAAAAGTGGGAAACCCCGAAAACTCCAAAGCATATACGCCAATTTTTAGGACTGGCTGGTTACTACAGAAGGTTCATCCAAGATTTTTCCAAAATAGCAAAACCCTTGACTGCATTAACGCATAAAGGGAAGAAATTTGAATGGAAGGATGAGCAGGAGAAAGCGTTTCAATTGTTGAAGAAAAAGTTAACTACGGCACCTATATTGTCATTGCCTGAAGGGAATGATGATTTTGTGATATATTTTGATGCCTCAAAGCAAGGTCTCGGTTGTGTATTAATGCAACGAATGAAGGTAATTTCTTATGCGTCCAGATAATTGAAGATTCACGATCAAAATTATATGACTCACGATTTGGAATTGGGCGCTGTTGTTTTTGCATTAAAGACTTGGAGGCACTACTGATATGGGGTCAAAAGTATTATATATACCGACCACAAAAGTCTCCAACACATATTTAATCAGAAACAACTGAACATGAGGCAGCGTAGGTGGATTGAATTGTTGAATGATTACGACTTTGAGATTCGTTACCACCCGGGGAAGGCGAATGTCGTAGCCGACGCTTTGAGTAGAAAGGACAGGGAACCTATACGGGTAAAATCTATGAATATAATTATTCGTACTAACCTTACTACTCAAATAAAGGAGGCGCAACAGAGTTGTAAAAGAAGGAAAGTTGATGAATGAAATACCCAAAGGATCGGAGAAACATCTTAATATTTGGGAAGACGGAACCCGGTATAGGGCTGAAAGAATTTGGGTACCAAAGTTTGGAGATGTGAGAGAAAAGGTACTTAAGAAATCACATAAAACCAGATATTTAATACATCCCAGGGCGGGGAAGATGTACAAAGATCTCAAGAAACACTTTTGGTGGCCGGGTATGAAAGCTGATATTGCTAAATATGTAGGAGAATGTTTGACGTGTTCTAAGGTCAAAGCTGAACATCACAAACCATCAGGTCTACTTCAACAACCTGAAATTCCGGAATGGAAATGGGAAAAAATTACCATGGATTTCATTACTAAATTGCCAAGGACTGCAAGTGGTTATGATATAATTTGGGTAATAGTCGATCGTCTTACCAAGTCAGCACACTTTCTGCCAATGAGAGAAGATGATAAAATGGAGAAGTTGGCATGATTATACTTGAAGGAAGTTATCTCCAGACATGGAATACCAGTTTCTATTATCTCAGATAGGGATGGCAGATTTGTTTCAAGATTTTGGCAGACATTGCAACAAGCATTGGGGACTCGTCTAGACATGAGTACTGCTTATCATCCACAAACTGATGGGCAAAGTGAAAGGACGATACACACCCTTGAAGACATGCTACGAGCATGTGTTATCGATTTAGGAAATAGTTGGGATTGACACCTACCGTTATCAGAATTTTCCTACAACAACAGTTACCATTCGAGTATTGAGATGGCGCCGTTTGAAGCACTTTATGGTAGAAAGTGCAGGTCTCTGATTTATTGAAGTGAAGTGGGGGATAGACAGATTACAGGTCTGGAGATAATTCAAGAAACTACCGAGAAGATCATCCAAATTCAACAACGATTGAAAACTGCCCAAAGTCGACAAAAGAGCTACGCGGACATTAAAAGAAAAGATATAGAATTTGAGATTGGAGAGATGGTCATGCTTAAGGTTTCACCTTGGAAAGGCGTTGTTAGATTTGGTAAACGGGGAAACTAAATCCAAGGTACATTGGACCATTCAAAATTATAGATCGTGTCGGACCAGTAGCTTACCGACTTGACTTACCGCAACAACTCGATGGGGTACATAATACTTTTCATGTCTCGAATTTGAAGAAATGTTTTGCTAAAGAAGATCTCACCATTCCATTAGACGAGATTACAATTAACGAAAAACTACAATTCATTGAAGAACCCGTCAAAATAATGGATCGTGAGGTTAAAAGACTTAAGCAAAACAAGATACCAATTTTTAAGGTTCGATGGAATGCTCGTAGAGGACCTGAATTCACCTGGGAGCGTGAAGATCAGATGAAGTTGAAATACCCTCACCTATTTCCAGAAGATGCGTCAACACCTTCAACAGCTTAAAATTTTGGGACGAAATTTATTTAACGGGTAGGTACAGTAGCGACCCGAAGTTTTCCATGATTATATATTAATTGAAAACTATATTTGCATGATTAAATGTTTCCAACATGTTAAGCAATCAAACTTGTTAAGACTTGATTATTTGAAATGAGTTTCATGTAGACAATTGACCACCCAAGTTGACCGGCGATTCACGAACGTTAAAACTTGTAAAAATGACATGACGATATATATATGGATATACATATAGTTAACATGAGATTATGATAAGTAAGTATCTCCATAATTATATTAACAATGAGTTATATACATAAAAATGAGACTACTAAGTTAAGAAACTCGAAACGATATATATAACGATTAACGTTATTACAACGTCTTACTAAATACATATGTATCATATTAAGATATTGTTACACTATATTTAACATGATAAAATGATAATTATATATATCATTAAGTATGTTAACAATGAACTACATATGTAAAACAAGACTACTAACTTAATAATTTTGAAACGAGGCATATATGTAACGATTATCGTTGTAACGACATTTTAATATATATATATATATATATATATATATATATATATATATATATATATATATATATATATATATATATATATATATCGTATTAAGATATATTCATACATCATAATATCATGATAATATAATAATTTAACATCTCATTAGATATAATAAACAATGGGTTAACAACATTAAATGAGATCGTTAACTTAAAGTTTTCAAAACAACACTTACATGTAACGACTGACGATGACTTAACGACTCAGTTAAAATGTATATACATGTAGTGTATTTAGATGTATTAGTACACTTTTGAAAGACTTCAAGACACATATCAAAGTACTTCTATTTAACAAAAATGCTTACAATTGCATTCTCACTCATTTTCATCAACAATTCTACTCGTATGCAACCGTATTCGTACTCGTACAATACCCAGCTCCTAGACGTATATACTATTGGTATATACACATACTAATTCAGCTCTTAGTAGCCCTAGATAGTCAACAAACATTTGGAACCAACAATTAGACAACTAGCATGACTTATGAGCAAGGAAACAAAAACAAGAACTCCTTTTAACCCCACTCACCTTTACTACTCACCACCTACTCCATTTCACTTCCAATTTTCTTCCCAATTCTCTCTCAAAACACACACACTCTTCCATGAACGTCTAAGTTACTATTTTTAGAGAAAAAATTATCAAATACAAGCTTTGGTTATTAACTATAATCATCATAAAAATAATTACTCAAGAACACATCAAGAACACTTCCAAGTTTACAAGTTTACTTCCAAGTTTCCTAATCCATTCCAAGCAATCATCTAAGATCAAGAAACCTTTGTTATTTATAGTAGTTTATCTTTCTAAATCAAGGTAATATTCATATTCAATCTTTGATTCAATTTCTATAACTATAACTATCTTAATTCGAGTAATAATCTTACTTGAACTTGTTTTTGCGTCATGATTCTATTTCAAGAACTTTCAAGCCATCAAAGATCCTTTGAAGCTCAAATTATTTTTCATCATTTCCAGTAGGTTTACCTACTAAACTTGAGGTAGTAATGATGTTCATAACATCATTCGATTCATATATGAATAACTATCTTATTCGAAGATTTGAACATGTAATCACTAGAACATAGTTAATTCTAAACTTGTTCGCAAACAAAGTTAATCCTTCTAACTTGACTTCTAAAATCAACTAAACACATGTTCTATATCTATATGATATTCTAACTTAATGATTTAAAACCTGAAAACACGAAAAACACCATAAAATCAGATATACGCCGTCGTAGTAACACCGCGGGCTGTTTTGGGTTAGTTAATTAAAAACTATGATAAACTTTGATTTAAAAGTTGTTCTTCTGGGAAAATGATTTTTCTTATGAACATGAAACTATATCCAAAAATCATGGTTAAACTCAAAGTGGAAGTATGTTTTCCAAAATGGTCATCTAGACGTCGTTCTTTCGACTGAAATGACTACCTTTACAAAAACAACTTGTAACCTGTATTTCTGACTATAAACTTATACTTTTTTGTTTAGATTCATAAACTTAAGTTCAATATGAAACCATAGCAACTTGAATCACTTAAAACGGATTTAAAACGAAGAAGTTATGGGTAAAACAAGATTGGATAATTTTGCTTGTTGTAGCTACGTGAAATTTGTAACAAATCTATACAAATCCTAACTTAATTAACTTATATTGTATTATACATGTATTCTAACATATATTATGTAATCTTGGGATACCAATAGACACGAATACAATGTTTTGACATATCATATCGACCCAACTATATATATATTTCGGAACAACCATAGACACTCTATATGCAGTAATGTTGGAGTTAGCTATACAGGGTTGAGGTTGATTCCAAAATATTATATATACTTTGAGTTGTGATCTAGCCTGAGGCTTGTATACACGAGGTCGTGGATTGATTCAAGATAAAATATATTGCTTTAATTCTGTACATCTAACTGTGGACAACTAGGTGTAGGTTACTAACGAGGACTGCTGACTTAAAACACTCAAATCGTTAAAACGTAATAAAAAATGTTGTAATTATATTTTGATCATACTTTGATATATATGTACATATTTTTTATAGGTTCGTGAATCAACCCGTGGCCAAGTGTTACTTCCCGACGAAGTAAAAATCTGTGAAAGTGAGTTATAGTCCCACTTTTAAATCTAATATTTTTAGGATGAGAATACATGCAGCTTTGTAAATGTTTTACAAAATAGAAACAAGTACTTGAAATTACATTCTATGTTGGATTATGAATACCGAATATCACCCTTTTAGCTTGGTAACCTAAGAATTAGGGAACATACACCCTAATTGACGCGAATCCTAAAGGTAGATCTACGGGCCCTAACTTCCCCCATACTGGAAAATGGTATGCTTTAGTACTTCAAGTTATTAGTACATATGGATTTATGTTTTGGGAATATTCTATATGCATTTTGTTAATGTCGGTTACCAGGTGTTCAACATATGAATGATTTTTATACAGATTGTATATTATTGAAAAATGAAATCTTGTGGTCTATTATTACGATTTGATAAATATATAGGTTAAACCTATAACTCACCAACATTTTTGTTGACGTTTAAAGCATGTTTATTCTCAGGTGATTATTAAGAGCTTCCGCTGTTGCATACAAAAATATGGACAAGATTTGGTGTCAGCATGCTTGTATAATATTGTTTAAAACTTCATTCGAGATTTACTTTGTTGTAACATATTAATATTGTAAACCAATATGTATTGGTAGTGTGTAAGTGTGATATTTTTAGATTATCATTTCTGGATAATCTAGGTGGTGACTTTTTAACCTTGTCGATAAAATAAAAGTTATGGTTTGTTTTTAAAAACGAATGCAGTCTTTGAAAAACGTCTCATATAGAGGTCAAAACCTCGCAACGAAATCAATTAATATGAAACATTTATAATCAATATGAACGGGACATTTCATCCATGCACCTAGAACACTCATTGATGCAGAAAGGACAAGATCAGAATCACCATAGATTCTATATGCTTGTTGTTCAATAAATGGTGAACGAAGAATCATCTTCTCTTCTTCCTCACTTAGTTGGAAATCAGCATTACGCTCAAGAACAATCTCTACAATTTGAAATGGAACATTTAGATCAGGAGGAGTTGTAGTATCTTCCTTGCCATTAGAGAAAATCTCCTTTTCAAAGTGTATCCCAAATTCATCAGTTGGAGATGACAATTTAACAAATTGATGATCATTCAATTCATTGGCGACACTCGATGACCCCTTCAAAATATCTTTAATATTATCGAAGTTTTGATTGTCCTCTTGAGCTGACTTATTCTCTACTTGATCAGCTGAATCCATAATCATAAGCATCCCTGAGTCACCCTCTCCCTGACCTTCCGATTCATCTAGTAAAATTTCACACTGGATTTCCTCAATTTCATCACTTTCAGAATCAGATATATCAACAACATCTTGATCTTTATGTTGACTAGATGCACCAGTTTCATAAGTTGATCGTTAAAAACCACTGAACCGATAACCACTTTGTCTATTCTCCCCCTCATGAAGATTGTCGGGATCGAAATCATCATGATCAGGCATGTGAATTGGTCCAGGTGACTTACATGGAGATAAATGATATACTATCCTTGCTTGCTCAAGATAAATCATCATAGTCTCGCGAACTTCATCAAGATCAGTTCGTTTAGCAAACTTAGTAAGCTATAGTTCCTCCACCTCATTTTCAGAGAGATATCTTAATCCATATCTATTTGAAATCCGAGAAGGTGACCCAGTTGGTGAAACAACGGTGTAACCACGAACAACATCAGCATCAGCAGCAACTGTTAAAGGCGATGTCGGTGGAAGTATTTGATTTGCCGTGAGGTGTAACAACCCGACTTTTTCCGTTTACTATCGTTAGTTGTCCGTTAAGTATTTAACGGTGGTTACTTAGACTTGTGTGTTTAATTAAATTAAATACATACTTAATGGAGAAATGTTTGAATTAATATGTTATGTTAATTTACGATTTATTTTGGAAAGCGAAAGAACTAGAAAACGTTACGATTAAGTTTATCGTCTAGAAGACTTTTCAGTTTACGGAACTCAGATAGACGACACAATAATTATTTTCGATAATTATTGACTTTAAGAAAATTATTTTTAATTTATTATTTATTTAATGAATTAAACTCGGTGATTGCGTTTCAATGACTAGTTAACGTTCCGGAGACCCGGTACGGTTAACGGCACTCGAAACGAACCACGCGCGTACAAGTAATCAAAACGAGCCCAGGACACCCCTAGGTGGGCCTCCCCCACATACCCCTTATGGACTAAACTTTGGGCTTATGTTTAATTAGGGATTAAATTAGGCCCTAACCTAGACTATAAATGGAAATCCTAAACTAGAAACTCCCATAATTCCCCTAAAGCTAGTCGACATCTTCCTCTCCCTCCCCTCTCTTGGCCGTCGGCCATCACCACCCCACATCCATCATCACAAGTTGATTTTTGAAGAAACCTCGTACACGAACGTTGTTCCTAGTGTCGTTCCCTACGCGTTAGTGTTCTCAATTTGATTGTTTGAGGTATAATTGTTAACCCTAATTTCATTAATTCAGTTTTTTGATCAATTACATGGTGTATTAGAGTCTAGTGCTCAATTAATGGTGTCTAGTATTGCTAATTGTTGATTGATTGCGAAATTGACGTTGTATGATTGAAAAACGAATTTGTTTATTGATGATCTAATTAAATTGATATGAGATCTGACTTTTTAATATGTTTAATAAGAAATATATCGAAAATTTATTAATTTTAGACTCCGATTTTGCGTGATTTTGTTATAGTATGCTCAAGATATGCGTAATCGAAGTTTACGTTCGGGTTTTGCATGAAATCCGAATTTTCTGAGTTTCATGCTATGTATTTTAGCTTATGAAAGTTGTGCTACTGTATTCCTTATGAAAAGTTATGCAATTTATACTAAAGATTTGCGTTAAAAGGTTATGTAATGCTTCCGATATGATTGAACGAAGTTTTGGTTCGTAAAGTATGCTGAATCTGTTTTTAAGTTTACATAAAAATTTCTAGAATGAACTAGGAATTATTTTAGACTTTGAGCTTCTGGAATATGTTACTTTAGATGTTCCTTGACATGTTTCATTTCTATGTGAACTTGCGAGAATGTGATTTGCCATGAGTTATATGCTAATCTTTTTGATATGTCAGTTTGATGATTAAAAACTGATGAGTCTGTAATGTTTTCCAAATCTGTACGAACTGGCTAAAGAAATGCTTCTGATTATTTTATCACTTAAATTTTGGGATGTCTTCAGATGATAATAATTGGCCGTTCATTAAAATCTATTTTCTATATTTTATGAAAAATGTTTAAAAACTGACGCGCGAGCAGAATTTTCTGTAATGAAACTGAACTTGAGCCTTTCTAATATTGGACTTTTATTTATCGTATGAGGCCTTGGCCAGACTTTTTGGAATCAATTTTAAGTCTAGTTATGATCTGGAGTTGATCATAATTTTATGAATTATGTGCTATGCGCTATGAGTGTATTTCTTTATGACGTATGATTTTCGAAGGTTTACTTTAAGATGTGGAAAATGCGATTTACTAAATTACGAGCGATAACATGTTATATGACTTATGTATGATTCGTTGACTATGTTTGCATGACTTACTGAGATGTTTGACTTTAGTTGACCTATTTGACCGAGTTGACTTTTTGTTTGACTTTGGTTGACTTTCGTCGACTTGCTTGGATTAGTTGACTTTTACATGTTTGTTGAGTCAGTCTGAGCACTAGGACTTTACGTACACTATGGGTTGACTAAGTTTGACCTATTAGTGTATACTTAAGATGATTTACTTATTTAGGTTGCGTTGTTCAGTCGAGAGTGTTTGACTACAGTGCATTTTGCTAAGATCTTTACGAGTGCTTTTGCTAAGGTGAGTCTACAGTCCCTTTTTCATCAACATTTTTGAGTTGAGATACATACTGCTTTTGAAACTATTTCTTAAACGGTTTTTACAATGATATTACATATTAGGCACGAGTAACTTACCAAGAATATACATATGAGTTCAGATCAAAAATCCCTTAGCTTGATTATATTAGTTACTTTGTAAGCTCGACTTATAGGGACGGTACCGTTAGGTTTGACAAACCTCACCGCAACGTTAAACAGGTGCTTATGTAGTTGTTACACGTACACTTGATCGGTGTATCGCCAGTATAGGGTAAACGAAAGACGTGGGCTCGGCCTACGCAAAGGTTAATGTTTTATAATCAAGTGCTCATGATAATGTATACTTTTCCTATGATATTTTCCAAGAAAATCTTGTCGCCTAACTTACGAAATGATTTACTAAACCTGTAGTTTCACTCAACGTTTTTCGTTGATGTTTTGCATGTTTCATCTCAGGTGCATAGAGCTAGTGCTTCCGCTTTATTTGAAGTTATGTACTGTTTGCTGCTGGAACTGGACGGCGTCCAGAATGATTTTTATTTTTATTTCAAGTACAAATATTCGCATTTAAACAGTTTTCTCTGATGTTTTGGGTCCATATACTTTAGTCATTGATGTCAAATATTTCCAGTTACATTTTCTTAAATAAATGACTTGTTTTCATGATTAATGCGAATACTTTTCGGAAACATCTCATATAGAGGGCGTGACCGCTAAACTGTGGGACCAGGAGTTAATATTCCGTTAGTGGATTCTGACGGGGTATTACATTTGGTATCAGAGCATATCGGTTACCTAGGACTAGGCTGCATTAGAGAGTCGAACGTTAGGACAACTAGTGTGTCTAGACTGTAACCGTAGACTCTTTAAGTTGCATGAACCCTAATAGATGAAATTGCTATGATTACTTGGTATCTAATATGATATGATTACTAAGTGACTAACTTTGTGTTTTCTTTGAGTGCTAGATGACTTCTTCTAATCCTATCATTCTTACCGACTCTGACACGAAATCCAAGGAAACCGTGCAAGCGCAAGGAAACACGATACTCGAGTTTGTAGATGATACCTAATCGGAACCCGAGATGGAGACCGAGCATGGGAATGAGCCTAAAGGAAAGGAACCTGCAGAGGATTTCGGAGAAGAATCGGAACCCGAATCCGAATCCGAACCTGATGTACCCGATTCACCCCAAACAACTTTTGTTAAACCCTATTATGTTAACCCCTATGGACCGAGAGGCCACCATAGGACACCGAAAGGACCTGCTAAGCGTAATAACCCATTTTATAAGAGTTTTCGTTATGATAATCAGTCACTTGAGATGTGTCACCGTTTTCATCCCTATGATGCTTCTACGTCTACTCCTAAGCCTATTACCTCCACTGCTGCTACTAATGACAACAACCCAAATGATCTCACCGTGCGAGTTGAAAATTTGGAGAAAATGGTCGAGTACTTGTTGAAGGAACTCCAGAACGCAAATAGAGATCGCTCGACTAGATTGTTCTACGCAATCAAACATTATTTGATTATTACTGTTTATTATATGATGTTCACACATACATTAATAGTTGTGGCTTTGCTTATGTGGGTTTACTTATGACATGAGGAATATGTTACTTTTACTGGTTATGCATGAAATTTTGGAACAAGAAGTTTATTTCTTTAAGTGTTGGTTTACTAATGGCAATTTGTGTTAGTGATAATGTTACTAGTGTACATTTTTCTTAAAACTGCTACTACTAAACGTTATGTATCGCTATTATAGATCACTAGTGCTACTAGAATCGCTACCATTTAATATTAGTTACTATGCATCGTTCCGTTTCTAGTATATTTTATATGTCGATTTCAATGACACTAACCGAATGTGTTATCTTGACCAGAAAGATAATGCCGCCCAAGCCAGTTTCCCAGGCTGATGTTCGTCGGTGGATTCCCGAAGGAACCGAGGATTTCGTAATGAACTGCGATGCTTCACGGCAAGGTTATGGTTGTGTGTTAATGCAATGTACGAAAGTGATTGCATATGCATCCCGACAATTGAAGATATCTAACATTCGTGTTACATCCGTCCCACATCGGTCGGAGAGGGGAACAAAGCATGCCTTATAAGGGTGTGGAGACCTTTCCTAGCATGACGCGTTTTGGGACCACAAGCTCAGCAGATCCCATGAGAACTCTGCAGTTAATCGTGCTCAGGCGAGAGCACTACCAGGATGGGTGACCTCCTCGGAAAGTGCTCGTCGTGTTTGGTCGCCAAGAAAAATCCGTGCGCAACCTATGGGGGAGACAATGGTACCTCCCTATCTCTGCAAAGCGAACAATATCATGCTACGGGGAACGTTTTACCTGGGATGTTTCAGATGGCATCAGAGCTGGTATAACGCCGTCCATGTGTGGCGGGTTAGTCGTAAAGGAGGTTCTCACAGTGTTACCTGTGACGAAGCATTGGCTCTTACTCCTTGCGATCCCTTACGAGGGTTGGCAGTAGCTGAGAGGCAGGCCCTAAAATCAGTATATGAGGTACACTCAGTGGTCACCAGGCGGTTAGCTGGGAAGGCACTGGGTGGGACGGGTTGTCCCCAACAGTGTGAGAGATGGTATCAGAGCCAGGCCCCGAACCAAACGTGTACAGCGAGGACGCTGTGTCCCATTAGGGGGGAGGATTATAACATTCGTGTTACATCCGTCCCACATCGGTCGGAGAGGGGAACAAAGCATGCCTTATAAGGGTGTGGAGACCTTTCCTAGTATAACGCGTTTTGGGACCACAAGCGCAGCAGATCCCATTAGAACTCTGCAGTTAAGCGTGCTCAGGCGAGAGCACTACCAGGATGGGTGACCTCCTGGGAAAGTGCTCGTCGTGATTGGTCGCCAAGAAGAATCCGTGCGCAACCTATGGGGGAGACAAGGGTACGTCCCTATCTCCGCAAAGCGGACAATATCATGCTACGGGGAACGTTTTACCAGGGATGTTTCAAGATACACGAATTGAATTATACGACTCATGATCTAGAACTTGGTGCTGTAGTTTTTGCATTGAAGATGTAGAGACACTATTTGTATGGTACGAAGTTCGCTGTATTCACGGATCACAAGAGTTTGCAACATATTTTCGATCAGAAACAGCTTAATATGAGACAGAGACAGTAGATTTACGTCCAGATTTTGGCAAGCTTTGCAAGAAGCTATGGAAACTTGTTTAGACATGAGTACATCCTACCATCCTCAGACTGATGGTCAAAGTGATAGAACGATTCAGACACTAGAAGACATGTTAAGAGCTTGTGTGATTGACTTTGGAATTGGATGGGATAGACATCTACCGTTAGTAGAGTTTTCCTATAACAATAGTTATCATGCGAGTATAAAGGCAGTGCCTTTTGAAGCACTGTATGGCAGAAAGTGTAGATCGCCTTTATGTTGGGCTGAGTTAGGAGATAGTCAGTTAACTGGTCCGGAGATTGTACATGAAATGACTGAGAAAATCGTGCAGATTCGAGAAAGAATGAAAATAGCACGAGATCGTCAAAAGAGCTATGCAGATCTTAAAAGGAAAGATTTGGAATTTCAGGTTGGAGACAAGGTTATGCTAAAAGTGTCACCCTGGAAAGGTTTAGTGCGCTTTGGAAAAAGAGGAAAGTTAAGTCCGAGGTATATTGGACCGTTTGAGATTACCGAACGAATTGGACCGGTAGCGTATAGATTGAAACTACCGCAGGAACTTAGCGAGGTTCACGATACTTTTCACGTTTCCAATTTGAAGAGATGCTTATCAGATGAAAGTTTAGTGATTCCATTAGATGAAGTGCAAGTAGATCCTAAGCTTAATTTCATTGAAGAACCTGCTGAGATTATGGATCGCGAGATTAAGCAACTAAAGCAAAGCAGAATTCCATTGGTTAAGGTTAGATGGAATGCCCGAAGAGGACTAGAATTCACGTGGGAGCGTGAAGACCAGATGATACTTAAGTATCCGCAACTGTTTCCCGAGGAGACGACTACGGCGGATGACCACTAAAATTTCGGGACGAAATTTTTTATAACAGGTGGGTAATGTAACAACCCGACTTTTTCCATTTACTATCGTTAGTTGTCCGTTAAGTATTTAATGGTGGTTACTTAGACTTGTGTGTTTAATTAAATTAAATACATACTTAATAGAGAAATGTTTGAATTAATATGTTATGTTAATTTACGATTTATTTCAGATAGCGAAAGAACTAGAAAATGTTACGATTAAGTTTATCGTCTAGAAGACTTTTCAGTTTACGGAACTCAGAAAAATGACACAACAATTATTTTCGATAATTATTGACTTTAAGAAATTTATTTTTAATTTATTATTTATTTAATGAATTAAACTCGGTGATTGCGTTTCAACGACTAGTTAACGTTCCGGAGACCCGGTACGATTAACAGCACTCGAAACATACCACGCGCGTACAAATAAGTATGCAAAACAAGCCCAGGACACCCCTAGGTGGGCCATTCGGCTGAATCCTCCCCCACATACCCCTTATGGACTAAACTTTGGGCTTATGTTTAATTAGGGATTAAATTAGGCCCTAACCTAGAATATAAATGGAAATCCTAACCTAGAAACTCTCATAATTCCCCTAAAGCTAGTCGACATCTTCCTCTCCCTCCCATCTCTTGGCCGTCGGCCATCACCACCCCACAACCATCATCACAAGTTGATTTTTGAAGAAACCTCGTACACGAACGTTGTTCCTTGTGTCATTCCCTACGCGTTAGTGTGCTCAATTTGATTGTTTGAGGTATAATTGTTAACCCTAATTTCATTAATTCAGTTTTTTGATCAATTACATGGTGTATTAGAGTCTAGTGCTCAATTAATGGTGTCTAGTATTGCTAATTGTTGATTGATTGCGAAATTGACGTTGTATGATTGAAAAACGAATTTGTTTATTGATGATCTGATTAAATTGATATGAGATCTGACTTTGTAATATGTTTAATTAGAAAGATATAGAAAAGTTATTAATTTTAGACTCCGATTTTGCGTGATTTCGTTATTGTATGCTCAAGATATGCGTAATCGAAGTTTACGTTAGGGTTTTGCATGAAATCCGAATTTTCTGAGTTGCATGCTATGTGTTTTAGCTTATGAAAGTTGTGCTACTGTATTCCTTATGAAAAGTTATGCAATTTAGACTAAAGATTTGCGTTAAAATGTTATGTAATGCTTCCGATACGATTGAACGAAGTTTTGGTTCGTAAAGTATGCTGAATCTGTTTTTAAGTTTACATAAAAATTGCTAGAATGAACTAGGAATTGTTTTAGACTTTGAGCTTCTGGAATATGTTACTTTAGATGTTCCTTGACATGTTTCATTTATATGAGAACTTGCGAGAATGTGATTTTCCATTATTATTTTATCACTTAAATTTTGTGATGTATTGAGATGACAAAAATTGGCCGTTCGTAAAAATCTATTTTCAATATTTTATAAAAAAATTTTAAAAACTGACGCGCGAGCAGAATTTTTTGTAATGAACCTGAACTTAAGCCTTTCTGATATTGGACTTTTATTTATCGTATGAGGCCTTGGCCAGACTTTTTAGAATTGATTTTAAGTCTAGTTATGATCTGGAGTTGATCATAATTTTATGAATTATGTGCTATGCGCAATGAGTGTATTTCTTTATGACGTATGATTTTCGAAGGTTTACTTTAAGATGTGGAAAATGCGATTTACTAAATTACGAGCGATAACATGTTATATGACTTATGTATGATTCGTAGACTATGTTTGCATGACTTACTGAGATGTTTGACTTTAGTTAACCTATTTGACTGAGTTGACTTTTGGTTTGACTTTGGTTGACTTTCGTTGACTTGCTTGCATTAGTTGACTGTTACATGTTTGTTTAGTCAGTCTGAGCACTAGGACTTTACGTACACTATGGATTGACTATGTTTGACCTGTTAGTGTATACTTAAGATGATTTACTTATTTAGATTGCGTTGTTCAGTCTAGAGTGTTCGACTACAGTACAGTGTGCTAAGATCTTTACGAGTGCTTTTGCTAAGGTGAGTCTACAGTCCCTTTTTCATCAACATTTTTGGGATGAGATACATGCTGCTTTTGAAACTATTTCTTAAACTATTTTTACAACGATATTACATATTAGGCACGAGTAACTTACCAAGAATATACATATGAGTTCAGATCAAAAATCCATTAGCTTGATTATATTAGTTACTTTGTAAGCTCGACTTATAGGGACGCAACCGTTAGGTTTGACAAACCTCACCGCAACGTTAAACAGGTGCTTATGTAGTTGTTACACGTACACTTGATCGGTGTATCGCCAGTATAGGGTAAACGAAAGATGTGGGCTCGGCCTACGCAAAGGTTAATGTTTTATAATCAAGTGCTCATGATAATGTATACTTTTCCTATGATGTTTTCCAAGAAAATCTTGTGGCCTAACTTACGAAATGATTTACTAAACCTGTAGTTTCACTCATCGTTTTTCGTTGACATTTTGCATGTTTCATCTCAGGTGCATAGAGCTAGTGCTTCCGCTTTATTTGAAGTTATGTGCCGTTTGCTGCTAGAACTGGACGACGTCCAGCATGATTTCTATTTTTATTTCAAGAACAAATATTCTCATTTAAATAGTTTTCTCTGATGTTTTGGGTCCATATACTTTAGTCATTGATGTCAAATATTTCCAGTTACATTTTCTTAAATAAATGACTTGTTTTCATGATTAATGCGAATACTTTCCGAAAACGTCTCATATAGAGGGCGTGACCGCTAAACTGTGGGACCAGGAGTTAATATTCCGTTAGTGGATTCTGACGGGGCATTACATGAGGGTAGGTAAGGATATATGTGTGGTACTATACTTATATGTAGGGTTGTACATACTACTAGTCAAATTTGTGATATCCCTTTCTGATGGAGGTTGGGCAACAACCGGAGTCGTCGCCGGCGAAGTTTCTTTCGAAGCATCCGCCTCCATAACTTTAGTGTCATGGGACTCTGACAAAGTAGTAGAACTACCCGTCGGTTTAAATCTCGCAGAGATATTGCTATCTCTGACTCCTGAAATCATTGATATACCATGAGGTGGTACATCTCTTTCAGTTAGCGACTCTTCCTCCAGACCCTGAGTTTCAGAATCCAAAAGAGAAGTGGTTTGAACCAATGGATCACTTTCATGAACCAAGGGATTAGTCTGCTGGAAGTCTGATAAATATCACGAAGGATTGTCATGTTGACTCGCTTCCATGGGACGCGACAGATCTCCCTCATCAAGATAAGTCGGACCTCAAGACCCTGTTGTACGTTGAAGCATAGGAGGATTTCCAGCCGATACGCAGGGTGCCTTTTCAAGACTTTTCGGCTCCCCTTCGGCCGTTCTGGACTTCAATGATTGAGTTTCCTCAATCGATTGAGTCAACGCAGACTTTACCGCAGAGGAAGACTTTACTTCCTTAGATACCGAAGCATCTTGCTGTGTAGGATTTATTATTAAGTCCTGTTTAGATTGGATGGGCTTATTGGTCTTTTTACCATCCGTGCGTTTAACTCTCTTGCCTACCGAAGTTTGCGCTTCATTTAGCGTAGGGCTTACTGTTATTATTGGATGTGATACGGAGATGGGTGAGGGTGACCTAATCGGCTCTAGGTCTTGGTCTGTATCACCAATAGTTGGAGTAACTGTTTGGCGAACGATGGGTGTCGAAGTCCTAGATCTAGTTACTCATTGGGTTAGCGGAGTCTGAATCATCTCATCAGGCATAAATCGTGTTCTCTTAGGAGAATGTTTAGGAGATGATTCGGTTACTAAAGAATCGGTGTCACTGCTCACTTCGGGTGTTGTTGAAAGGGTTGGTTCAATCCTAGATGATCTAGGTTCCCTGATCCTCACGGGTTGAGCTTGATGTGCTACAATAGAAGGTTTGAGGTTTACCCTAAGTGGAGGATTAGCTGGCCCGAGTGTTTTTACTACAGGTTCCTCTATAACCTCTGGGGCTGGAACCGCGGCGGGTTCAACTTGTGCTTGTTGTACCGGGTTCGGAAGAGGTATTCCTACAACCTCAAAATATGAATGCATTCTAGTGTCTTGGGGTGCAGCTAGCCTCACAAGCCAATTTGGAATCAACACAGTGAATTGATTGTCAGATACCATTGGGGTATTCATCTTCAGCTCCCCAAATCTTTTCATCTGTAATCCATGTGTACCTGGTACAAATATATTTGCATTTCTGCAAGCAT
This sequence comes from Rutidosis leptorrhynchoides, assembly GCF_046630445.1. Classification (NCBI taxonomy): domain Eukaryota; kingdom Viridiplantae; phylum Streptophyta; class Magnoliopsida; order Asterales; family Asteraceae; genus Rutidosis; species Rutidosis leptorrhynchoides. The sequence continues at coordinate 402,818,102 of NC_092336.1, read as the reverse complement.
TGATATCATCATGGATAAAGATACAGAAAAACCTTTCACAAGGGATGTATGAACCCCTTGGCTTATCAACTTGGGCTTGAACCAAATCCCATAGAAGTTCTGCATAGTCAGGAGTCTCTACTCTTGTGAATGAGTAGAACAGCCTCAGCATTGGCACCGTCAAGCTGTCTGATCCACTCCTTGTCATCAACAAGCATCTGTCGATGATTGAGAAGATCACATACCACCTTGAGTGCAAGTATTTCTTCTGAAACTTAGCCGGTGGAACATTGCTAGCTCCAACATAACCAAGATCAAAGATTGATGACATCATCTGCTGAGTAGCAGGGAAAGCAGGACCATTCTGTACAAGAGGAAGCTGAAAGATCCTCCTGAAGTCAGCTTTTGTGATACTCCTCATCCCTTGTCCTCCTCTTAGCTCAAACTCAAATCGAGCTTGTGTACCCTCTGTATTTGCAGCAGTAGGTTGTGTAGCTTCCACAAAGCTAATAGTTCTATTCAGTAGCTCCAGATCTGTTACAGGCACAGTGGCAGTTGAGCTTAGAGCAGGCCATAGTATATGCCTCTCTAGGATTGCAGTCCAGTAATTGCAGGGAATGTTGGTTTCAGAGTTGATGAAGTGATTGTTCGCCATTTAGCTGTATAAATAAGAAATAGAAGACCACAAGATATTTAACATAAAGCACATATCTCTATTCTTATTTACCTTTAAAATCCTTTGTATTTTTCAAGTTTTATAATTTTTATGGTTTTTCTAAGTTATAAAAGTTATTTATTCCAAATATGAACAAGTAATTGACAAACATGACATTCATATAATATTCATTACAGTACAAAATCATCATGCAAAGTCAATTATATAACACAAAGAATTAGAACAACACTTAGTCATTTTAAGCACAAATCAAGCTGATTCAGTAGTCATGAAAACTTGAGATTCTGTAACCAAATAAGCTTGAGTTTTCATACCAAAGACTTAAATAAAGCATGTAAGATTTATCAAGTTGAAAATCTCAAATTTTGAAAGTACCAAATTACAGACTCGGTAAAAATGCCAAGAACAGATTCGGTATCTTCAAAAACCACACATAATCACCCAAACATGCATATTCAGTCTTATATCATGCAAACATATGATCATAATCAATTAACAACTCAATCAAAGTAGAAAAGCATGTTAATCATTTGAACAGACTCGGTATAGTAGCAAGAACACATTCGGTATGTACATAATCCATTAAATATTCAATTAAACATATAATCAGACTCGGTCAATTGATAGATCAACTAATTTAACATAGATTTGACAAGAATTTATGTTAATTAATCAAATAAGATGAGTTTAATCTAAGAATTAAGAACCTCGACACAGATTCGGTATAATCAACCCTTTTTCAAAATTAAGTGTCACAATCATGTTATTTGCATTATTTTCCGTTTTAAAAGTGTTCAGTCATCTCAGATCTTCAACATATGATACTTAAATTTGATTAAAACAAGAATATACCAAAGATTTGAAGATACAGAGAGACGGATTCGGTATATTAGGTAGACTCGGTAGATTAGTTCAGATTCGGTATGCAATTAGAGTAAAGTGAGAGAAAGTTTGACTTTGACCCTGCTATTTATAGATACCGAATGTTTTGAAGACATGGGCTTTACCGAATGGGCCTTAAATACCGAATGCAGTCCAATTTTCAAAATTAAACAAATTCACTTAAAATTTTGATAAATCTTTATCAAAAATCATTCAGGACTATCACATTTTTATGAAGAACATTTCTGAGACAATTTTACGAAAATTTTGAACTTACCGAATCTGTGCAGTTAGTTGTCAGATTCGGTATAATGCTAAAATTAGCATTTATTCATTTAAAATTCACATCTTTTTAGATTTTATCTTTTTCAATTTTTATGAATTTTATAAAACAAAATTTGCACTTAGAAAATTTTGAATTATGTACAAAGTACAAATCTTCAGTGATATCAATTGTTAAAACGGGTTGCATACTGAGATGTATACAGGCTTTAGTGAATTATTTTCAGATATAAACAAAGAATTTATGAAATTCACTTTTGAAAAATAATTTTCTTTTCATATTCTCCCATTTTCTCCCCCTCAAAATGTGATATACAAGAAAGTAAATCACCATTTTGATATTTTCCTAAGAAAATGAATTAACTCCCCCTTGAAATATGATATCAATGAGTTACCTCCCCCTTTTGTAACCATTGAAACTTAATCCCAGGAAGTTAACACAGATCTAAAAGACTCCCCCTTGAAAGATGTTAACAAAAGCATAAGAAATTAGTTGCTCCCTCTAGAAAGTATCTACTTCCCCTAAACACAAGATCCCAAGTATAAGTCCCAGTAGATCTAAGGAATGTCAAGCACTATACTCTACCATGCCAATTTCTTTGATTAAAAACTTTAGCCTAAGTTCATCTAAAGGCTTAGTGAACATGTCAGCTAATTGCACTTTGGTAGGCACAAAGTATAACTCCACATCTCCTTTTTCTACATGGTCCTTAATGAAATGATAACGAATATCAATGTGTTTAGTCTTAGAATGCTAGACCGGGTTGCTTGTAATTGCTATAGCACTTTGTGAATCACAATAAATTGAGGTCTTAGAAATCTTAAAGCCATAGTCCAAAAGTTAGTTTGCATCCACAAAACTTGTGAACAACAGTGAGCTGCAGCAATGTACTCAGATTCAGCTGTTGATTATGACACACAGTCCTGCTTTTTGGATGACCAACCAACTAGCCTATTCCCCAACATCTGAATTGATCTAGATGTGCTCTTTCTATCAACATGGTAACCGCCATGATCCGCATCAGTATAAGTAGTGATATTGAAATCGGATCTACGAAGATACCAAATCCCAAAGTTAGGTGTACCTTTAAGGTACTAAAAAATCCTAACAACGGCTTTGGAGTGGGATTTCTTAGGGTTTGACTGAAAGCGGGCACAGACAGTTACAGCAAGTGTAATGTCAGGCCTACTTACAGTCAGATACATTAAAGAACCAACCATGCTTCGATAAAGCGTAATGTCAAAGGGTTCCCCATTAGCATCAGTATCCAGTAAAGTCCTCATTGGGGTTGTCATTGGTTTTAAAGCAGTCATTTTAAAATGTTTTAGCATATCATTGATATACTTTGTTTGACTGATAAAAATCCCATTTGGTAATTGTTTTACTTGTAACCCGAAGAAGAAATTTAACTGGTCAAGCATGCTCATTTCGAATTTGTTGGCCATAAGGCCACCAAATTCTTTGCATAAGGCCGGGGACGTGGAACCAAAAATAATGTCATCAACGTAAATTTGAACCAAGAGAATGTGACCGTGGTTTTTACGGATGAATAGCGTTGTATCAATCGTTCCACGAGAGAAGCCATTGTCCAGCAAATACTTTGTTAAGGTCTCGTACCATGCACGCGGTGCTTGCTTCAGACCATACAAAGCTTTCTCCAAGTACTAGACGTGGTTTGGATGAATGGGATCGACAAAGCCTTCTGGTTGATCAACATAAACTTCCTCTTGAAGATTACCATTCAGAAAAGCAGTTTTGGCATCCATTTGAAACACCGTGAACTTCATATGAGAAGCAAATGCAAGGAAAAGACAAATAGCCTCAATCCTAGCAACCGGAGCAAACGTTTCGTCATAATCAATACCCTCTTGTTGTCGATATCCCTTGGCCAAAAGACGTGCCTTATTTCGAACCACAATTCCATCAGAATCCTTCTTGTTCTTAAAAATCCACTAAACCCCTATTGGTCGTTGACCCGTTGGTCTAGGAACTAATCGCCATACTTTCAAATGATCAGATTGATTGATATCTTCTTGCATTGCTACCACCCAGTTCAGATCTAGTAAAGCTTGAGCAATCGTTGTTGGCTCAATCTTACTAAGAAAGGCAGTGTATAGACAAATATTCCGAGTTGCCCTTCGAGTTGAGACTGGAGCAGATGCATCTCCAATGATAAGATCAATTGGATGACTTTTAGTCCATTGATTGTTATGTGGAAGAGGTTGTACATCAGTGGTATCCATTGAAACATCAACCATTGTTGACGTTGAGCCTTGATCCACTTGATCTGATGTAACACTTTCCAATGGATTTAGTTGAGTATCTGGAGAAACAACTGGAGTTGTATTAACAGATGTTTCTTCTATTGGTTCAAGATTAGCATCAAGAGGTGGGAGGGAGGATGAAGAAGCAACGGGTGAAACAGTTGGTGTTGTATCTTCATCGAAAAGACTTGGTTGAGTCTCCACAGTAGTTGACTGTGATGGTGTAACCAGTACGACTTGAACATTCAAATTCCGTTGAGGAGCATAAAGACTATCAAACAAGATATCCAGTTCCTCTGTTGTTACTGTAGGAACACCCTTCTTCAAGAAAATTGAATTTTGCACGGAAGAAGAAGTAGTTAGGTTAGGATCGGGTTTTGAACTGAGTTGTTCAAAAGCCATTCCCGATAACTCATCGAACCTTACATTAATGCATTTCTTGATCGTCTTTTTCCGTTTGTGATAGACATGATAGGCAACTTTGTTCGAAGAATAACCGAGAAATATGGCCTGATCGCCATGAGGATCAAACTTTCCGAGGCTGTCAAAATCGTTAAGCACATAGCATATACAACCAAAGACACGGAAATATTTGACATTCGGGCGTCTACCATATAGTAACTCATAAGGAGTTTTATCAAAATGTTTATTAATGATACAACGATTTTGGGTATAACATGCTGTGGAAATGGCCTCCCCCCACAATTTCGGAGGTAGTTTGGAGTAAGCAAGCATCGTTCGAGCTGCTTCGCACAACGTAAGATTACTTCGTTCGACTACTCCATTCTGTTGAGGGGTTCGTGCAGCAGAGAACTGATGTTCAATTCGTTGGTCTTTCAAATAACTATCAAGCAGGTCATTCTTAAATTCCATCCCATTATCAGTTCGAATACTCTTAACATGTTTGTTAAAAGTGCGTTGAGTATTTTGATGAACTCAATGATAATGGTGGGGGTTTCTAACTTAGTCCGTAGAAGGAAAATCCACGTAAATCGGGTATAGTCATCTACAATGACAAGCACATGTTTCCGGCCACCAAGGCTAGAAATACGCATGGGTCCACATAAGTCCATATGTAATAATTGCAAGGATGATGAAGTACTGGGTTTTGCTTAAGCGGATGATTAGTCCGTTTCAGCTTACCCATTACACATGATGGACACACATGATGCTTATCATATTGAAAGCCTGGAATACCATCAACTAAGTCTTTAGAGACCAATCGATTAATACCCTTGTAATTCAGGTGTGACATCCGGTGATACCATAACCATGAATTTTCCTTTGTTGAACGAGTAACCAAACACATGGTTGCATGTGAGGGTGCATCATTGAGGTCAATAGGATAAAGTGAAGCACAACGTTTACCAACAAGGAGATCGTTTCCATCGGTGGATTACACCGAGCATTGACGACGTTCAAACAAAACCTTGAGATCTCCGTCACAAAATTGGCTGCACTAAATAAATTGCATCCCGAACCCTCAACATATGAGACCCGTTTGATCGTTATGCCATTTTTCACAAAATATCCATAACCCGTTAATGCTGCAATCTCATCATTTCCAAAAGTAACTGTTCCTAGGAATTTGTCAATGAAATTGATAAGCAAGGATTTATCGCCCGTCATGTGTCGAGAGCAATCGGAATCGATATACCAAACACAGACGTCGAAACCATGAAAATGTTAATTTCCTAGAGTTTAGGTACCCAAAGTTTCTTGGGTCCTCTACGGTTAGTACCAACAATAAACTTTGGATCAACAATGAGATAATCACGTAAAGCATCATGCAATTTAGACAATAAAGCATCATTTAAAACCACATTACATGAAGCATCGTACGCAATATCAAGTTTTACATCATTATCAGAAGTCTTAACACACAACTTATTCCAGGTAGATGTTTTGTTCACAGACGAAAATTGAAAGACATGAGATGATTTCTGTAGTGACCCGAACTTTTCCATGATTATATATTATATGAGTTTAATGTTTACATACATAAATGCCGTGCTGACCAATAAGACTAAGCACGAAATCTCGTGCTGACCAAGAAGACTAAGCACGAAATCTCGTGCTGACCAAGAAGACTAAGCACGAGAACTCGTGCTGACCAAGACTTTAACAACCCAGATTTTTTTTCCGTAAATATATATATATATATATATATATATATATATATATATATATATATATATGAGATTGATGTTTACATACATAAATGTTTCCAATATATTAAACAATCAAACTTGTTAAGATTTGATTAATTGAAACGAGTTTCATGTAGTCAATTGACCACCCAGTTTGCCCAACGATTCATGAACGTTATAACTTGTAATTGACATGATAATATATATAGGGACATATATATGTTAACACGTTACAATGATAAGTAAGTATCTCATTTAGTACATTAACAATGAACTATATATGTAAAATGAGACTACTAACTTAAAGGTTTCGAAACAATATATATATATATATATATATATATATATATATGTAACGTTTAACGACGAAATAACACCTTAATCAAAATGAATACATATGTATCATATTATAAAGTATTATTACACTTTTGAAAGACTTAATTACATATATCAAAATACTTATACTCAACAAAGATAACTACACTCAAATTCACATTCGTTTTCATCGAGAATTCTACTCATATTCGTCCGGTATATGTACCCGTATAATACCCAGCTTCTAGATGTATATACTATTGGTATATACACATAATAATTCAGCTCTTAGCAGCCCATGTGATTAATTACTTGGAGTTTAGCTTGTGGGGTTTGAACCTTGTTATCTAGCTTGAATAATTGCGCAAAATAACAAAGAATGGTGACCTCTTTTGTCCTATAAAACTCATAGCCAAATGGCCAAGTTCTAGCATCAAATTCACTTCCATTTTTCAATCACTCATTCATTCTCTAAACACTCTCTCAAAGTACTAGTAACTTTCATCATCTTGATCATAATCAACTTTCAAAAACAATACATAATCACCATAAGAAAACCTAACAAGAACACTTCAAGATTATACTTCAAGATTTCTTCTAAGCTTGTAATCCATTTCAAAAACTCTTCTAAGATCAAGAACTTCCATTTAATCTCAGTAGCTTATCATTCTAATTCAAGGTAATATTCATATTCAAACTTTGATTCGATTTCTATAACTATAACTGTCTTAAAACAAGTAGTAATCTTACATGAACTTGTTTTCGTGTTATGATCCTACTTCAAGAACTTCCAAGCCATCAAAGATCCTTTGAATCTCAAGTTATTTTCTCATCATTTCCAGTAGGTTTACCTACTATACTTAAGGTAGTGATGATGTTCATAACATCATTCGATTCATATATATATATAAAACTATCTTATTCGAAGATTATAACATGTAATCACTAGAACATAGTTTAGTTAATTCTAAACTTGTTCGCAAACAAAGTTAATCCTACTAACATAACTTTTAAAATCATCTAAACACATGTTCTATATCTATATGATATGCTAACTTAATGATTTAAAACCTAGAAATACGAAGAACACCGTAAAACGGGATATACGCCGTCGTGGTGAAACTGGGGGCTGTTTTGGGTATGATAATTAAAAACTATGATAAACTTTGATTCAAAAGTTGTTCTTCTGGGAAAATGATTTTTCTTAAGAACATGAAACTATATCCAAAAATCATGGTTAAACTCAAAGTAGAAGTATGTTTTTCAAAATGGTCATCAAGATGTCATTCTTTCGACGGAAATGACTACCTCTTTAAAAAATGACTTGTAACCCGTATTTCTGACTATAAACTTATACTTTTTCTGTTTAGTTTCATAAATTTTAGTTCATTATGAAACCATAGCAACTTGAATCACTCAAAACGGTTTTAAAACGAAGAAACGACGGGTAAAACAAAATTGGATAAACTTGCTAGTTTTAGCTACGAAAATTTTGTAACAAATCTAGACTAAACATATCCTAACTAATTTATATTGTATTATACATATTATGTAATCTTGGGATACTATAGACACGTATACAATGTTTTGACATATCATATCGACCCGTCTATATATATTATTTGGAACAACCATAGATACTCTATATGCAGTAATGCTGGAGTTAGCTATATAGGGTTGAGGTTGATTCCAAAATAATATATATAGTTTGAGTTGTAATCTAGCCTGAGACTTGTATACACTGGGTCGTGGATTGATTTGAGATAATATTGATTTATTTCTGTACATCTAACTGTGGACAACTAGTTGTAGATTACTAACGTTGTACTGCTAACTTAACAAACTTAAATCATTAAAACATAATAAAAAATGTTGTGAATATATTTCGATCATAATTTGATATATATGTACATATTTGTTATAGGTTCATAAATCGACCAGTGGCCAAGTCTTACTTCCCGACGAAGTAAAAATCTGTGAAAGTGAGTTATAGTCCCACTTTTAAAATCTAATATTTTTGGGATGAGAATACATGCAGTTTTATAAATGTTTTACTAAATAGACACAAGTAATCGAAACTACATTCTATAGGTGAATGATCGAAGTCGAATATGCCCCTTTTTGCTTGGTAGCCTAAGAATTAGTGAACCGATCTACTAATTGACGCAAATCCTAAAGATAGATCTATTGGGCCTAACAAACCCCATCCATGGTTGCGGATGCTTTAGTACTTTGATGTTGTTTTATCATGTCCGATGGATGTCCCGGAATGATAGGGGATATTCTTATATGCATCTTGTTAATGTCGGTTACCAGGTGTTCAATCCATATGAATAATTTTTATGCATGCATGTTGTTTACAAGAAATGGAAATATGAAATCTTGTGGTCTATTATTATGAATTGATAAGTATATAGGTTAAACCTATAACTCACCAACATTTTTGTTGACGTTTAAAGCATGTTTATTATCAGGTGATTATTAAGAGCTTCCGCTATTACACGCTAATTTATGGACAAGAGTTGGAGTCAGCATGCTTGTATAATATTGTTTAAAAACTGCATTCGAAGATTTAATTTGATGTGTAATATTATTGTAAACTATTATGTAATAATCGTGTGAAAACGCTATATTTTAGATTATCATTATTTGATAATCGTCGTAATATTTTTAAACCTTTATCGATAAAATAAAGGTTATGGTTTGTTTTAAAATCGAATCCAGTCTTTGAAAAACGTCTCATATAGAGGTCAAAACCTCGTAACGAAATCAATTAATATGAAATGTTTATAATCGATATGAACGGGACATTTCAATTTCCTAGTTCGACTAGCAGATGTGGACTTAGGAACCCATACAGACTTGTAAGTCAAATTTGGATTATGACCTGTGGCACGGAAAACACCTCTGTTAGTTAGACGTCCAAACTTTTCAGTTGATACATGAGATGATTGATTTTACAAAATTTCCAATTTGATTTTACGTTCCTTTGCATCATACTCACTCAAATCAGGTTTTGGACTCGTGTGTTGTGTTGACTTGAATGGTTTTGTTAAAAGACTTTCCTTTGATTGATTTGACATTTGAATCATAGGAATCTTTTCAGTTAACACAGAACCATTTTGAGAATGAACTCTCTTGACAACAAATTGAGTTGAAGGTGCAACTTTTGAAACACATTTACCAAATTGAGAACGTAGTGGCTTTTGAAGAATAGTAATGGGTTTTGCATCTGTAGATGTTGTTTTTCCCTTCCCTTTCTTAGTAATCCCACTAACACATTCAGGCACATTGGTTTTAACAGTAGATGATTGCTTAAGTGTGTTAGCCTATTTTAGTTGAATTATTTTTTGTTTTAAGCTCTTAATCTCAAGACATAATTCCTCTGCAGACACTAGCACTTCACCTTCCTTAAAATCATAAGTACATTCTTTCTTAGGAAGTGGAGGCAACTTATCACACAAAGCAAGCATTTGTTCTAATGATTGACACTTAAGATGCAAATCAACATTTTCCTGTTCAACTATACCTAATATACGTTTCAAGTTTCATACAACAGGTATGTTTGCGTAAAATTCATTCAAAGGATCAATTGTTGTGTCAAAATCTATCAAGTTTTTAACAGTTGGTTCATCTCGAGGTTCTACCTTTACATCTAAATCACTTTGACCTAGAGATTCTGTCTCAAAGAAGACAGTTAGTTCATGTGCTAGGTCTTCACAGAAACTATTATCAGAACACGCGGGTAAGGCCGGTAGAATTGGTTTCACATTAAAAGTTGGTTCATCAAACACCTCATCTATGGCAGTAATGCTAGAACTATGTTTGTTAAACACTTCATTCTCAAGCATTAAAATGTATTTTTCTAGCATGAGTGTTGGGATATAAACCAGTCTACGCTTAGGCACATAATTTTCCTGTTGCATATTCTTTTCAGTTTCAACAAGTTCCTTCAAGAAATCAGGATTTGATTTACCCATTTTAGCATTAATTTTCTCATACATTAAGCTAATTTGATGGTATTTCCTAGATTTACGATTAACAATAATATCATCAAAATCAGCATTAGAAGCATGCACAAAATGAGATGGTAAACATCCTTTAAAGTAATCAGAATGATATAATCCTGGAATCTTTTTGGAAGCATTATCTAAGATCTTAGGATCTTCATAACCCAACCCCTACTTGTCACCATGAATTGTTTTTGGTCTATTCATGAAAATCGTTTGTTTGGAAAGTTTCATATTCATGATAGCTTTGAATTGATCTGTTCGATAGAGTTTTTCCTCATATCGAGCAAGTTGTGCTTTCATTTGAAAAGACTCTTTTGACAACGAAGAGATTTCAGAGTTCTTTTCAATTATGGTGTTTTCCAATTGAATAATTTTCTTGTTTAGCTTTGAAAGTGTGGGTTCATGTTGAGTTTTCAAATCAGAAAGATCTTTTTCTAGAAATTGAACTTTTTCTGCAAGTCGTTCCGATTTTAGACGATAATCTGTCCTTTTGACCTTAATCAGATGAATTGATTTTTTAAGATCTTCCAACTCAGTTTCCGTGGTGCTGAGTTGGACAGTCAATCTTTGAAATTCCGATTGTAATTTAGATGAAGATGGTTTGGTCTCAGAAAGTTTGATTTTATCTTTTAAAACCTTGATTTCAAATTTTAAACCTTTAACTTCTTTTGACATTGAGACCAAATTCTTCATCATGTCTTTTTGCGCTTTTATAAAATCAGGTGGAATTTTAGATGATTGTACCTCATCATCATCAGATGCTGAGTCAGAATTCTCCATTGCTTCTTTAGCTTTGATGAGCTTAGTCACCTTGCAAACATTTGCATGTTCCACCTCTGAATCTGAATCGCCAGTCTAATTAAACCAAGTATCATCAAAGGTTTCAGCTCTCCCCCAGTTTCTACAATCTTAGCCATCAACATTTTCTTCTTGTAGTAAGCTGCATCCTTCTTCTTAGGCATCTTGCACTCACGAGAGTAATGACCAGCTTTGCCACAATTGAAACAGATTGATTCATCCTTCTTGGAATCATCAGCACGTTGTTGTTGTTTTGAGTGATCAACTTTCTTGTAGTACGAGGAATACGATGAGTTCTTGCGTTGATTGCTTGATTTGCCTTTGAACTTGTGTTTGTTCAAGGCTTTTGTGAACATGGCTGCCATTTTGACTAATTCAAGGTGAGAATCATCAACATCAGAAAGATTCAACTCTTCAGAATCAGTTTATTCTTCAACAAGCACTTTCTTGGACAAACTTTTGGAAGTCATAAATGATTTGCTCTTCTTTTTGGCAATGAGAGCAAGAGGTCCTTCTTGAAGTTTAGACACTTCAGGTTCGTAATGCATAAGAACTCCAATAAGCTCATGAATAGTCAACTTGTTAATCTCTTTGGTAGATCGAACAATGGTTCCATAAGGAAGCCAATCAGTATTGAGCTTTTTGAGAAATTTCATGTTGACTTTAGCATTTACTTTTATGATCTTGCACCTTTTCAACTCATTGAGAACACCATTGAAACGACGGTAGGTATCCTTGAGTGGTTCATCAGGTTCCCGCTTGAAATCTTCATAAAATTCCAGAGCCTTATTCAGTTTAGTAACATATGACATGTCATAACCTTCTAGCTATCATTTGATCTCATCCCTTATATCTTTTGCAGTGGTGTTGCTATCAACATTTTCAAACAACTCATACGGGATAGCTTGCATAACAATGTTCTTTGCCTCTATGTCACCCTGAGCTCTCTCACATTTATCACCAGAAAGTTCATAGACTGGAATTGGCATACCAGTATCCGGATGATAATCTACAACTGGACCATCTCTCAGAGAAGCCCATATGTACTTTACTTTCTCACCCTTATAGTCTATGTACTGAGTGATTCGGTGAAGCCACTGAGTGTACTTGCCATCAAACAACACTGGAGGACGGGAATCTGATCCAATTATCAAAGTATCTTGAGTAGACATCTTGCAAATGAGGTAGATTCGGTAAAGATTCGATATTACACAAATCTAGGATGAAAAATCACAACAATCTAACAAAAATGTCAGATTCGGTATCTGATTCGGTACTGTAGCAGATTCGGTACAGATTCTGTACTGTAGCAGATTCTGTACTGTAGCAGATTCGGTAAACCAGATTCTGTATCAGAAAGTGATCAGAAATTCAAGTAACACACCCAGATTCAGTATAGATTTGGTAACCACAAGATTTGTAGCATGAGAACACTTAAAACCAATGAATTAAGTGATACCGAGATTCTGATTCGGTATCTGACTCGGTAGTCAGATTCTGTATGAATTTGAATTCAAATACAATTCAATTACTTTGAATTAGATTCTGTAATCGTGCTGCACAAGGAAACAAGTTAGTATCACATAAAATATCAAAGATACCGAATGTATAGGATACCGAATGTCAACTGTAGCAGTTGACAGTACCGAGTCTAAGTATGAAAACTTAGAATTCAAACAAATCCTTTCTCAAATCACACCAATTAGCTGCGTATGATCAAAACGACTGTGCTAGAATCACAAACACACCACAATCTGCAACACTGATTGAGAATTAACACCTTTGAAGCAGATTCGGTAAGACAGTTACGATACTGGATGTAGATCAAATCTTCAAAACTTGAAGAATTGATGAAATTAAACCGTCAGAAATGTGATTAAACACCCCACGATCACATTTGAATCCTCAAACCTTTACTAAACTACAGAATCAAACTAGAAATGATGAATACCGAGAGTTTTAGCCACGAACTCTAAAAATCAACTTGATTCTTCATAATTGATGTTAAAAAGCTGTAATGATGATTGAAACTCTTTCTAATCAACCTAATACACCTTCGCTGAACTTATCACAAGAATCTGAACGTCAGGTTATCAGATTCGATTATACCAAAACTGATTCAATATACCGAGAGTGCTCAAATTCTGTAATCTTCAATCTCTGGATCGATCTAGTGATGTAATATCACTCCCTGGAAGCTTTGATACCAAATGATAGGTCAGATCATGTTGAGATTAGAAGAAAAGACAAGTTAGAATGAAATTCGATAAGTGTAAAGGAGATTCAGTATGAGATAGAATCAATAAGATTTACATTCCACGACTTCTAGAACTCAGTTACAATGCAATGGCTATCTAATTAGGACTACTTAGGTTCCTTATATAGCCATCTTCTAAGGAACCATCATTTAAGCTTATTTCACATTAACACTATACAACTTCAGGGTCCTAACAATGGGGATATTCTATATGCATCCTGTTAAGGTCGGTTACCAGGTGTTCAATCCATATGAATGAATTTTAAACACTTGTGAGTGTATGATTATTGAATAAATGGAATCTTGTAGTCTATTAAAATTATAGAAATTATTGATTACGATAAACTAATGAACTCACCAACCTTTTGGTTGACACTTGAAAGCATGTTTATTCTCAGGTATTAAAGAAATCTTCCGCGGTGCATTTGCTCATTTTAGAGATATTACTTGGAATCATTTATGGCATATTTCAAAAGACGTTGCATTCAAGTCGTCGAGTTCAATAAAGATTATTATTAAGTAAATGACAGATTAGGTCATTTATAGTTTGGATATTATGGAATTGTATGCATACCTGTCAACTTTTGATGTAATGAAAGTTTGTCTTTTAACAACGAATGCAATGTTTATAAAATATATCATATAGAGGTCAAAACCTCGTAATGTAACCATATGTTATTGTATTCGCCCTTATGGATTTGGACGGGTCGTCTCAAATCGCGCGCCGAAAAACTCGCTCCGAAAACGCGCCTCGAAAAACGCGCGCCAAAACACGCTCTGAAAATGCGCGCCAAAAAACACGCTTTGAAAACCGCGCCCCGAAATCGCGCGCCGAAAACGACCGCCGAAAAATGCGCGCCGAAATCGCGATCCGAAAAACGCGCTCTGAAAAACAAATCTTTTGAAGTGAACCCATTTGGGTCTTCAAGTAATTTTTGTATTGTGATTGGACCCATTTAGGTCTTTAAGATATTTGTTATATTATGTGTTTGGACCCATTTGGGTCTTCAAGTAAACCCAATGGACCCATTTTTAAGACTTTGGGTCCATTTTGCCAGGTCTAGCTAATACACTAGAAATCTCGTGGTCTAAAACAAAGAATCATTACTCTGAATACTGTTTTTCAGACTCTGCATTATGCTACTTAAACTTGGAGTTTCCAAACTTAAAACTAGACATGGTATTGTCTATGAACATTTGAAAAAAAAACTTTTTTTTATGTCATACACAATTGAAACTTGACATCGCTGATTACAAATAGTTTAACACTTGATATTTGTTGTATGCAAACTTTTGATATTAAACCTTAGTGGTTTATTACCGATAAATGTTACCGATTTCTGAATACTGATTTTCGGATACCGATTACTGATAACTGATTTTTCAATAAATGAATTCGGGAAACTGTTTTATGAAACATACGATGAACTATTTATTTAAACCTGTAGATTCACTCAACTTTATTGTTGACCCGTTTTGCATGTTTAATCTTAGGTATTAATTGCTTCAGCAGTAGAAATTTGCTGTTATGTAGAAGTTAAGTCAAGCACTGGGACCAGAGTTAACATCATCATAAATGGAATTTGATGGGGTGTTATAACTGATAAGGCCACCCTAAGGAGAACTCGTCCGTGATCCGGTACTGCAGGGAATTTCCCGACGGCAAGCATTAGTCGGCAACACATCCCACCACGCTGAGTAGACTGGTATTTTTTAATCGCTAGACAAAAAATAGTACCAACACCATTCATTCCACAACAATGTCATGTCAGCATAAATCACTCTCACAACACTACAAGACCACAATAATAATTCAAATTACCAAAACAAATGTTAAGATGAATTTAGTTCTAGGGTGTGTTTGGCGCGTAGCTTATTAAAGCTTATGAAAGCTTATGAGAGCTTGAGCTTATGATTTTAATAAGTTCTAAGTCATAAGCTTCGTTTGGTAGACAAAAAAAGTAGAGCTTATGAAAATCATAAGCTCTGAAAAAATAAGCTACTTGTAGTAGCTTATGAAAAAAAGTAGAGCTTATGAACTGAAAAATAAGCTCCAGCTAGTTTACCAAACATTTGTAAAAAAATAATAAGCTCCAGCTACCATCTTCAAATATAAGCTCTAGCTCTAGCTCCTGCTCATAAGTTCCAGCAACAGCTATAAGTTTCAGCTCCAGCTCCAGTTCCAGCAACAGCTATAAGCTCCAGCTCCAGCTCCAGCTACTTTCATCCAAACACACCCCTAATATAATTACAGGTTCAAATAAATTTGTTTATATAGACTTGCAAGTATAACTAGTTTGTTATTACCGTATTATAAAATGATATTATTAAAAGAAATTATTAATGACAGTTTTAAAGGCTTATCGTTAAGACACTTTAATCTGTTGTACAATTTGATAGTCAACATTTTAAAAAATATTCATGATATGAATAAAATAAACTATTTTATTTATGAGGTGTCGTTAGGTCGCAAATCGTCAATCTGAGTTATCAGAGGGAGGCGGTGGTTTTATTGTTGATATTTAACTGGGTTTCCTAACTATATTTCACATACTTTTCTTTCCTATAACGAGTAAGCAGTAAGTATAACTTAAGTTCGTATTTTTGTACGTTTATCGGTAATGTGGGATCAAAGTTCGTCTAAAGTTGATAATGCTAAAAACGAACATATATTTCATAGCATTATCCTTCAAGAAAGACAAGCTTTTAATTGCAATTGTTCTATTTACAAGTGATATTCGTTTAAATATTAAAAGGTGAAGACAAAAGACAGATTCGACGAATTGAAGACGCAAATGACCAAAACGCTAAAAAGTATAAAGTACAATCCAAGTGGTTCAAATTATTGATGAGAAACGTCTAAAAGTTACAAGATTACGAGCCTCGAAACGCAAAGTACAAGATATTAAATAGTACGCAAGGACGTTCAAAAATTCGGAACCAGGACATGAACCAACTATCAACGCGCGACGCAACGGACCTAAAATTACAAGTCAACTATACACAAGAATATAATATAATATATATAAAATTATATAAAATTATATATATTATATTATATAATATATTAATACGAGCAGCCCACGTTTTTGTTGCTTGGTGACCAGTGAATGGCGGCCATGTGATCGCATGGCCAGCATGAAGCAATCTCATGTGATCGCATGAGCCCAGGAGTCAGGCCACATCTATAAATTGAAGCGTTTTTCGGATGAAATAATAAAACAATATATTATCTATCTCTCACTCTCTTAAATATATATTTATATTTTAATTATAATTTTAATATTAAAGTTTAATAATAATAAGGTTATGTTAGCGAATGTTTTAAGTTTGTAACTCGACCCGTGTAACACTACGCTATTAATACTCATTGTAAGTTATGTTCAACCTTTTTAAATTAATGTCTCGTAGCTAAGTTATTATTATGCTTATTTAAATCGAATTAATCGTGATGTTGGGCTAAATATTAAAGACGGGGTTATTCGACTTTGTATCATAATTGGGGTTTGGACAAAAGAACGACACTTGTGGAAATTAGACTCTGGGCTATTAATGGGCTTTATATTAACTAAACGATACCTCGTTAATTTAATATAAAGGTTACAATTTGACGTATCTATAAATAACCACATATGCTTAATCGGGTACGGTGGGCGGGATATTTATAAATACAAATTAGTGTTCATTTGACCGGACACGGGGATGGATTAATAGTCAATGGACTCATTAAAACAGGGGTGTATTATGTACAAGGACACTTGGCGTAATTGTTAACAAAGTATTAAAACCTTGGGTTACACGCAGTCGATATCCTGGTATAATTATTAAACAAAGTATTAAGACCTTGTTACAGTTTAAGTCCCTAATTAGTTGGAATATTTGACTTCGGATATAAGGATAATTTGACGAGGACATTCGCATTTTATATTTATGACTGATGGACTGTTATGGACAAAAACCAGATGGACATATCAAATAATCCAGGACAAAGGACAATTAACCCGATGGTAATAAATTAAAATCAACACGTCGAACATCATGATCACGGAAGTTTAAATAAGCATAATTCCTTTATTTTATATCTTATCGCACTTTTAATTATCGTACTTTTTAATTATCGCAATTTTATTTACCGTCATTTTATTTATCGCACTTTTAATTATCGTACTTTATCGTCATTTAATTTACGCTTTAAATTAAGTTGTATTTATATTTAATATTTTACATTAGGTTTTAATTGTGACTAAAGTTTTAAAATCGACAAACCGGTCATTAAACGGAAAAACCCCCCTTTTATAATAATAATAATATTACTTATATATATAGCGTTTAAAATATATATAGCGTTAAACTTAGCTAGCTCCCTGCGGAACGAACCGGACTTACTAAAAATTACACTACTTTACGATTAGGTACACTGCCTATAGTGTTGTAGCAAGGTTTAGGTATATCCACTCTATAAATAAATAAATAACTTGTATAAAATTGTATCGTATTTAATAATATTTCGTAGTAAAAATATAACTATTTCGTATACACCTCGCATAACATCAAAAGTCAACCCTGATGACTAGTGGTGATAGATTAATTCTAAGTAAGGCAATAACTGTTTATAGAATAAATGGATAGGTATGTGATATTTAATACTGATGGTGAATAGTTAACAGAAATTCAACTTCCTAGAATGAACACTAAACCTCAATCAATCGGATAGTTAACCTTCAGGCTTTGAAGATTCTTTCCAAGATGGATATACCCATTCCCAACATTAACCTTAACTGGTTTAAATGACCTTGTGGATGGAATCCTAGGTACATGAATAAAGTGGTATACCCTAATGAAGATCTCATCTTTTCTTAATCCTAGTTGGCTTAACTACTATCACAATCTTAACTTAATACCTAGTTATGCCTTAACGTTAGAGGATGTGCAATCTCAGGTGTCCTAAGGTACTACTAACTAGGTTAAAGGTCTCTCCTTTGCAATCAATTACTCAACTCCGAATCATCTTACAACATTGCTAGGATCTTGTTTCTGACACGAACCATACTTTTGAGTAAATCAGTGTTCATTGAATGCTATGTTAATTACTTTAATCACAACCTAAGTGGCAGCTCTTCTCTGACAGATAGGTGGCTACCTATACGTAGGTACTAAACCATATTGTGATGTTATGCACATATAACTACTTACCTTGAATTCTAGGATTGATCAGGTCCTAACACTAGGTTATAGCTACGTGGGTAATTGGAAAGGGTGGTCCGTAAATGTAACTCCCCAAATCCGGTTTACCAATAATAACAACACATTTTTTTAACAATAGCACATTTGGACGTTCATCACACTTTCAGCACATATTCAACCCGAACAGTTTCGTCCCATTTGGTCCCGAATAAAAATCAAAGCTTTTTAACACGTTATTACAAGACAAAACCCATGTTTAACATGTGACCAAGTACCAAACTTTTAATTCGACACATTTCGACAAGTTACACAACAAGTAGGTAATTATGACCCAATTTACACAACTAATCGGGTTAAGACACAATAACCCAACCCGATACCAAAAGCATAATCCTAGGGATTCACCAAATCCCCAGTCCAAGTCCACGTAGTCAAAGCTACTCCATCATAAGCTCAAACACTCCTAAGCGTCTAGTCTGGCTACTAGATAGCTTCAATCAAAATGGTACCTATAAAAAGGTAAACAACAAGAGGGTAAGCTTACGCTAAGTGAATGCAATAATTATACGTATACATATATAATCTACATACTTGCATTCACTTACACAAACACCGTATACAAGCTAGCAATCCAATTACCATACAATCACAATGTATAATGCTAAATGCTCACAATGCACAACAAGCTTGCATCACCATTAGCATACCATCAACAAAATATAATATGCTAATACTACAATCACACAACTATGGTTAACCATAAACACAAGGGATTGGTACTCGCGAATGACCATCGGTGTTCACAACAACCATTAGTGTACATACGCCTTGTATCACTAACCCCTGGGTAGTATCTAATGCCCGAACTTTAAACTCACCCGTCACATAAAATGTGGTATCGAACGCCCGAACTTTAAACCCTCACTTCACGCCCCCGCACACATGATGATATGGTATCGAACGCTCGAACTTTAAACCCATATCACATGCCAATACGATGTGGTATCGAACACCCGAACTTTAAACCCACATCGCATCCCGCACAAGTAAATACACCATATACATACACGTATAATTATTCCACTCACCTTGAAGAGCACTCGAATCACACGGATGCACAATCACCGCCACCACGACCGAGCAAGAAACCACCTATATCACACATAGGCACAATATACACATAAATATCAACTCTTTATAAAGAGAATCCGACAAACACGTCCCTTAGCCGAGGGATCACACCTTGCTCACTAATACCCATACATTTAACCACTAATGGACACAATCCAATTACCACTTCGGGTGGTAATTAAAACCCACACTACCGAATCTAATACTAAATCACTACTTAGGTAATGATCATTCCAAAACGTCACTTACACCAAAACTACGACATGTGCAATATTGACCCATATTGCACCTGATCACATTTGACTTATGTCAAACTCAACCATAATCACTTATGGCTAGTGGTTATGTCTCTAAAACACCAATTAACACATAAACCAAGTATTTACAAACTTGATTTACAAACACTTGACTCAAATCTTAGTTTGACACTAAATCAAAGTCAACACCCAATTTTGACTCACAACATGTTCTTATGAACATCAAAATCACCAACACAGTTACAATCTAGTGATTAACACTCAAATCCATGAAAAATATAACCAAATGCGTCATCAAACTCTAAACTCACATTATTAAAGTTTCTTTACCCTAATCACATACCAAGATCCACAATTTTATAAGAAATGGGGTTTATAACCCATCACTAACACAAACCCTAACTAAAAATGGAAATTAAACAACAAAAATGCGGATTAAATGTTTACCTTAACACCAAAACAAAGCAAAGAAGCTAGACACACCAAGAAGAACCAAGATCCACTCCAATTTGGGTAGAAAGCACCACCATCTTCACTCATTCAAGCTTTCTCTTACTAGAACTCTCCTCTTTCTCCCTAGAGGGTTTGGTTGGTGAGATGAGGAAGAAAATTAGGATAAGATCTAATCTTAGGCCTTAAAACCGTCCATAAGTGAAAATACCAAATTGCCCTCTTTAATTTTAAAATTACAAAAATAACGAAAGTCCCGATGTGGATCGCCGGACCAAAGTGGACAGCCGGTCCACTTCTGACCTGTTGACAAATAACCTAGTGCTGGACCGCCGGGCAAATATAGACCGCCAATCCAGTTTGCTTCTAATTTGCCTTTGAACTGAAGTTGGACCGCCAGTCCACTGAGCTTTTGGAAATTCAAATGTTACAACTCTCCCCCACTTAGAATGGTTTACGTCCCCGTGATCCGCACCACACACCATTAAGCAAGTAATCTAATACTCGTACACCTGCCATTCGCAACTCGGAACCAAATTCAACGATCCTATAAGCACATCTAAAGTTTTCGAAGTCGAAAATAGAACTCACCATACATTACCATGAACTCGAAATCACCGACTACCTCTACTACCACCGACAGTACACCATACATCCCACATTCGAGTCGTTTGCCGAGGGAACACGAAAAGCCCCATCCAACCCTACACTTTCCTCTCAGTCTCTAACCTGTAACCAACCACGTTCAATTCTAAATCATCCATTGCGATCCACTAGGTTCACAATGATGTAAACCAAGCCTTGCATTAATCCAAATCGATAAGGATTCATGTCGTGATAATACTCCGTACTCCAACGGCTCATTTACGCACCACTCAACCGGTCACACATCCGCTTATGCGCAAGCATTAATATTCCACAACTACCACAGGTAGATTAAAATTTGAAAAGTCGATGCCAAAGGTCAATCGACACGCTCCTTCAATGAGCACTTCTTACGGTGGCACCGCAATACTTAGCACAAGGCTATCATCGTAAGTAATAAGCCATAAAACACCGGTCAATCAAGAATGTTCCCTAATTCGAGAACCAACTTCCCCCGTCATCAAAACCGGGTTATTCCTTCAACGAAGAAATTTTGGTATTCACCAAATAAACACTCTAGGAACACTAAGATTCTCATCAATCGATTTGCACAAGACCATCCGTCTCTGAATTAATCCAGGACACACTACGAGTTAGACAATGCACCAACACTCGACATAGGGTTTCTCCTCTAAACCCTACAAAACAACCACACAAGAAGGCTTCCTAGAACTAGCATGGAAACTATTCATATACTAGAATCCCGTCAACAGCAAATTATTTTCACAACAAATTTCGCAATTCGCCACACGACCCATAAAAATATCCACCAACCCCTGGTGAATCCTCTTGCCTCGACCATCCGTTAAGGATGGCCTCAACATTTCAACGCAATCTAATGCCCACAACACTAGGGAACACACCCTCACAATTTAACAACATCCATGTGTCTCTATGTGAGACAATCGGAACCGGCATTCCACGCCTCACAATTTCCCATAAAGTGGAATAATCCACTGACGATTTCCACGATCACGTTTCCCGACAGGAAAAAAATGCCATAATCACCTCGATACAAAACTCGTAATCATTAATTAACATCATCCGAGATTCAAGACATCTCGTATCTACACTACGAAGCATCCTCAACGATAACTTTATTTTCTTGAATAAGGATCTTAAGTGTTCACATTAGGTCTCATACCGTATTGGGTATTACATGACTTTCCAAGTTAAGAAAACTTACACCTCACACAATCCCATCATCACAAACTCTGCACATAACATTCTCGAATCACAACTCACACCCGTAATGCACGATCCCGAGTCAATGGTAATAGACTGTCACTCCACCTCGTTAGGAAATCCCAATTCATGTTGAGGCCTAGTACGGTACACATCCGGCCCCTTCTAGTCATAACCCCACTGGAACTTCCTCGAGCGACAGTAAAACTCCCCCACTTAGAACTCAGCTCCGCACTCTCACCGCCAAGAATTGTCATTCCTCGACACACAAGACCATTCTCATCGTTGGTCATATACATCAAATCGACGTGATTTCACTTCAGGCTCTTAGAGTCGGCGTACACAATCACATGAGATATCATACACGCGATGACATCGCACTTTCACATCACGCATCTCACTGCACCCCCAAGGTAAAAGCTATTGAAGTCCTACATATGCCTCTAAGCCTAAGCATATGCCACTTCATTTCATCAATCGTACATGTCAGTCGAGATCACCCGACCTTCCATTCAACAAATAGTTAACAACTATTGCTCACCTTCATGGAGAAGAGTGACCCATCCGACACCATAATTGCGTCGCCCGCAATATCAACACCGCAACATATCCTTCGACCAAACCGACTATTAAGTCCATCATCGGCTCACCGGTTGATATGCTCAAATCGGACTGTTTATTTATGCGGTGTCGTTAGGTCACAAAACGTCAATTCAGGATATCAACAGAAGAAGTTGATTCTTTAATTTATATATGCTGGGCCTAAATCTATTATTCCTTCCTATGGGTTAGTAAGGGCAAATATGACCTAGGGTCGTTCCTTGAGCGGTCGAATTTGAAACGGAGCTTATCTAGATAATTTAGTAATTAAGATGGGTTTGTACACAATTTAGTATCCAAGACTAGTGGCCAGGTACACCTTGTGTGGAGAGGCAGGATCCTTTTGGTCCCAATAAATTGGTGACTGTTCGGAAAATCCAACAACCAAGTCCAACCGGTTTATTCTAGACACCACTTTTATCCGGAATATCAAATTGTGTAAAGGCAATAGTTGGGTTGATTTGATTTATATAATTGTAATTAAGATATTAAAGCAATATAATTAAAATAAGCTAGTTAGCATGCAACAGCTAAGGACAGAGAAGACGTGGTTCACTATGATTTAAGATAACTTAGTGTCGAAGTGATTATGAGACACTCCTTGGATAGATATACCTCAGTGTGAACACTAGATTCCCTACTAAGCGGTTTCCCGATTAGCATGTCACGAGGAACTAGGCTTTGAAGATTCTGATCGGATGGACTATGCTCAACTCCCGACGCGTTATCTGGTTTAAGGATATAAGCGGCCCATCTTGGATGCAATGCATACATTGGGCGCACGAATAAAGTAGCATAGCCATAAAGATATAATATCCAACCTTTCTTAACACCTTAGTGTATCACCCAAGATTGTGTTTCGAATTACTTTCTGTCAATGGTTTGGTAAAATCTAAGGGGTTGTAGACAAATTAGAACATCTGATAGTTCTCAGTCATCCTTAAAGATTTATAAGCTTAGTTTGTATTGTAGTGCATTAAACTCCCATTTATGACTTAAACCAGCCCTTAATTAAATCTACCCAATAAATCCCTTAGTTATCCACCATGTACTAGACTTATAGTGGTTCCATAGCTTCTAACCTTGACCATGCTCAAGTGGTCCATAGTACATCAACACTGTACTCTACT
This sequence comes from Rutidosis leptorrhynchoides, assembly GCF_046630445.1. Lineage (NCBI taxonomy): Eukaryota > Viridiplantae > Streptophyta > Magnoliopsida > Asterales > Asteraceae > Rutidosis > Rutidosis leptorrhynchoides. The sequence continues at coordinate 402,793,903 of NC_092336.1, read as the reverse complement.
GTTGCAACAGTATTTCCTCAAGTCTTATACTCTTGACCAATATCTTGATCTGTTCCTACAGTAATTCCCCATGTACTTTATAGTATTTCCGATGGGTTCATACCTTGACCAATGTATAAACACAGATAATTAATTACCTTATAATTGTCGACTTTATAAAAGGTTTTAATCACGTTTATTGGTGGAAGGATGATAATAACGAGGTTTGATATCATAGACAGAAAGCGAGTACGAAACGATAATCATCCCTAACTAACATTATTAAATCATGGCAAACAATCAAGCAATTACTCACACATCATGGCAACAAGCATTTCTAATATTAATAAATCACAAACATCGAACAAGAATATTATAATAAATTAATAAAAGAAAGGATAGATATTACCGAATAATGTCGGCAGAATAACACTTGTATTTCTTCATAATATCCATAGCGTTACAATCCTTGATAGCTTCTACTACTAACTACATACTAACCTCCTATTGATCACTAGAGAGCAAAAATAGAGAGATAATTATTTTTCTAATCTCTGTACTTTTCTCTCTCTAGAATCTAGAGAGATAAAGTAGAGAGAGAACTAATCTCCAATAGATCACTAGAGAGCGACTATAGAGACCGTATGTTGAGTGCAAAAAGCTCTTTAAATAGGCAAAATTTTCCTGGCAAACCGTTTGGCGAGCCGTTTTCCCTTATGGCAGGCCGTTTGGCAAGGGGTTTGGCAAGCCGTTTGCAAGACAGGCAAGTCGTTTGGCAACCGGTTTGCTGGATCGAACTTGTCTTTCACCATTTTTGCTCTAGAATCTTCTTTTTAGCTCCGTTTTTGACGATTCTTGCGCCCACGCGTTCATAATTGAATATCCTACAACATGAGATTAAGTAATTAAACTTTTCTAAAAATTATAAAATAAGTTATTTAAACGCGATTTAATCGTCTTAGCCGGTTTTGCTCGTTTTTCCTCGTTTTTCATCCATTTTTAGTGATTCTTGAAACGTAGCCTTTATAATAACTAAATCTACCAAATTAACCAACAAAGTGATTATTTTGGCGATAAAGTTTAGAACTTTATGGTTTTAGGGCTCAATATCGGGGGTAAAAATGTGACTTTTTGGCCAATATTAAATATCTCACACTTAGACTTTGCTTGTCCTCAAGCAAACCTTTCTTTTATTTTGAGTTCAAGGATGCTCCTGAGGTTTCCGTTCTATTATTCAAGTAGCTTGTTATTTATTACAAGAGCAAGATCAGACAAATCGTCTTCTAAAAGGGGAGAAACTATCGCTGCAAGCATGAGAGGAGGTTACATGACTTTGGCTTCCTTATACGGGTCACTCAAATTACTCAAGTATTTGGGGTTCCCTATCAATCTAAGAAATGAATTCGCTCATAGCCAGTCATGTTGCAAGTATTGTCATAGGCTTGACCAAGAATCAAATCTCCACTGGTTAGATAAGGACGGCACTGATCTTCTCCCTAATCATTCTTTCAAAAGGAAGAGCGGGTTTATAGGTTGGTTTACGGAGAAAACGAAGGTTTTGAAATGGCGAAAAGGGTGATTTCGAATCTTTGAAATTTAGAGTGATTCGATAGATTTCGTTTTCATGAGGATATGCTTTTTATAGGAAAGATGGTACTCTATTTTTGTTGGAGAGTTCGTTTAGAGGGTGCTGATTTTCAGCGAAGACTTTGCTTCTTTTCTGCAATCCTCCTGGGTCACAATCTTCATTTTCTTGGGGGATATATGCTTTTATTTGAAGACTTTTCTCTTCTTTATTGGAGTCTTTGCTCACAAATTTTTTTTTTTTTTTTTTTTTTTTTTTTTTTTTGCATATCCCATCCTCATAACTTTGTCTATTTCTTCTTGTGCCAAGAGAAAAAGGTATTTCACCAGAAATAGATCTTTTTGACCTATCAAAAACAGTCTGGGATTTCGAAATTTTTCGACAAGTGTTTGAAGTAAACTTGGTCGATCTATCTCTTTGAATTTCTAGATTTTGGAAATGAGAAAGGAAAGAGGGTGGAAAGGGTAACGTATTTGATAGTGAATTTGGGGGTGAGTATTTTTCTGATTCATCAACTCTTTGACGTGAGTTGGTCGGTTTAAATGCGTGGAGTGGAAATGGAAACGGATGATTTTTGTCTTCTCTATTCAGAATGATTTCGGAAGGAGTATCGCACCTACACTACGTATGGTGCTTACTAACCATTGGCCTCGAAATGTATGTCAAGGTCAAGTTCTAACACTAAATGCTAACTTCGGCACTCTCAACGCAAAAGATAGTGAAGCATTAGAAATGAATGCTTATTGGGCCATTTTTGGGGTGCCTCACAACAATTATATTGGGTCGATAATGCCTAGTCATGTAATGCTATTTTAGAAAATCGGATCATCCTTAAGAAGATTTATGTCCTCATTTGTCTTAATTTTAGAACAAACAAACTTGATTTTCGAAAGTACTTTGTCAGAAAGTATCATTTTGTCAATTTTTTTTTTGAAACATTTACGTTGAGGACAAAGAATCTAAATAGTAGGTATACTCGAAAAGCTTCGTAAAATTTAAATTAAGAACATTTTTCGAGCATCCCATAGCGAATTACGGTGTACTACACCGCTATCCCACACTTAGAGGAACATTGTCCCTAATATTCATTCTTAGATCTTAAGGATCTAAAATCCCACACTTAGAGTTTGAACATGTCGGAAAATGTATCTAAGCTCAATATTGGGTTGGAATCCCACACTCAGTGATAAGCTTAGGATATGGTATAGTTTAAGGATATAACGAAGCAAACTAAATAAAAGAAGTGAAAGAAACGAATTACTCCCCTTGGGTGCGGTTGTGAGCTGAGGATCTGAAGGTAGAAGGAGTTGGAACCATCTTCTGTTGGATTCGAATCGGTCTTCTTGAAGTGTACTCGAGCTCATTAGGGCGTTTTCATCCTCCATACACCATCCACCAATAACTTGCAATGAAATAATCAACGAGTTTCCTTGTCATTTCATCATTATTCAAAGAGTCTCCACCACAGGCGTCAATAACTGTCTGTTACTTGTAAAGATAGAAAACATTAATCCTAGACAGGTGATTAAGCTTTAGGCCATAGACTCACTGATTTGCGTTTTGATGAAAATGTTATTTGAAAACTTGAGGGTTTCAAAATTAGGTTTTTGAAAATTCAACAAATCAGTGTATGACTTAAAATCTTAATCCCGCACTTAAAGTGTTGACTGCCTTTAATTTTAAGACTTTGAAAATGATGTAAATATTGCAATTAAGTTCATGACAAATAGGAGAAGTGAATTCTTCCTAAAAATGTTGAAAATTTTATTTTAAGTTTCACTTTTCAATTAACCTAATTGTCCTAATCTAACTACTACTAAAGCTATAGAAAAATAAACACACACGGGTTGCCTCCCGAGAAGCGCTTGTTTTTGTTCGAGTCACGAGCCTGACTCTAGCCTTATTTCTCAGGAAATATAGGCGGCTCCCTTGCATCCATCAGTATAAACAAGAGGTAATATTGGAACATACCAATGAGATTGAAGCGGACATAGAATAAGGTATGTCCAATGAGAGGAGAAGGTGGTTTGAAGTGAATTCTTTGTTTAACTTGAGGTATAACAAAGCTATCAAATTCTTTTTCTTCCTTGATTAGAACGAGATGGTCAAAGGGGTCCTTATCACTCCATGATGTGTATTTCATTATGTATTTGAGTGATGGTTTATAGGGTAGCCTTGACGCAAAACCCATCTTTCTTTTTTGTGACTTTGGGTTGGTCGTAATGTTGTACTCTACGGATGGAGGTGGGACGATGTCAATTGACATCTCCAATACGGTAACAACATTAGCAACTACTTCGATGCTAGAATCCTCCATCTCTTTCTTCTTTTCCAGGCTCTCCATTTCTATTTCTTCATCCACCTCCTCGTCACTAAGGTAGGGAGTTTTAAGAATAATTGGTTCAGAGATTTCTTCTAGAACGAAATCCTCCCCAGCCATTAAAAGATCAAAATAAGGAGGGAGTGAAGATTGGGTTGGTGTGGAGGGGTTATTCTTCTTATCTTCTACTTCTATCTTCTTCTCTTCATTCTCGGAATAGAAGGTGACTTTTCTAGTGAAGATGCTATTTACTTCGGCGTTCCCATCAGAAGGACATACGGACTCGTCGAACGTGAAAGTGACCTCTTCTCCACGGGCTCTCAACGTGATTGTCCGTGAATAAACGTCAACGATCGCTTTGGCTGTATTCATGAAAGGCCTTCCTAAGATGATAGGGGTTTTCATGTCTTCTTTATAGTCCATAACCACAAAGTCTGTCGGAAAGAGGAATTTGTCGACCTTAACCATGACGTTCTTAGCTATTCCCTCAGGATATCTAATGGATTAGTCAACTAGCAGGATGCTCAGTTTGGTAGGGTTAAGGTTTCCAATTTTGAGTCTCTGGAACAGTGAATAGGGCATGAGATTGATGCTGGCACCAAGGTCAGCGAGAGAATAGATAGTACCAGATTGGTAGATAGAACAAGGAAGGGTGAATCGTCCGGTATCCCCTAGTTTTTCAGGAAGAGTATTTAAGAGAATAGCTGAACAATCCGCGTTCAGTGGGACATTGGGTACTTCGGGTACCTTATCCTTGGTTGATAGGAGTTTCCTAAAATACTTCTTACTATGAGGATTTTTAGACACCGTGTCTAAAAATTTACCGTCAATCTTGAAAGATTTCATCTTGTTGTGTCTTTGCTTGAGACGGCCCGGAAATGGAATAGGTGCTTTCCCATCGGGTTTAGGTGATGACTCAATGACTACTACCGAACGGGTATTAGTTATTTTCTTCTCCTTAGAAGAAACTGAAGGTTGGCTATGTGCCACCTTTGAGTCATTTTTAGGACAACCTAGAGAATCGAGATGTTGATTTAGCTGGCTTATTTGATTTTCAAGACTGCTCAAGTGATTAGTCATGACTAAGTCAGCTGCGTCTTGTCTTGCTGTGATCATGTTGATGATATGCAGTAGGACATCGTCTGGACTTGTCTCTGGTGGGGTAGTGGGTTTAGTGGGTGGGTTGTGTAGATGAGCTAGGATCATATTAGAGTAGACAACAGAGTCCTCACATTCAGCCTCGTATACCTTGGCCAGATGTGGGTCTGTGCAATTCTGGCATAATTGCACTTGAGACACATGTTGCGGGAGTTTCTTTAGCTCACCGACTTTTTTGGTGAGGTTTTCCATTTGGTCCGAGAGAAATTTGATGGTTTTATTTTTGATAAGATCGGAGGCAGAAAGCGGTGTTGCTGATTAAATGTGCTCTTCCGTGTTCCAATCGTGATGGTGTATAGTTATCTCCTCGATCAATCTCCAGGCCTCGTCAGCAGTGAAGTTCATGAAGTTACCCTGAGAAACTGCATCAAGAGTAGACTTATTGTTCTGATTCAGACCTTTGTAGAAGGTTAAGATCTGATCAAAGCTCTTAAGACGGTGATTCGGGCATCTTCGAAGCATGTGTTTGAATCTTTCCCCTGCAGTGTAGAGCGATTCATCGCATACTTGTTGAAAGTTTACGATATCAATCCTAAGTCTGATTTGTTTTGATGGGGGAAAGTACTTGATTAAGAAAGTTGTTGCCATTTCCTCCCATGAGGTGATAGAGTTGAGTTCAACCCCTCGAACCAGGTTTTTGCATGAAGAATTAAGGAATAGGGGAACAGATATAGACGAACTACATCTTGTTCAACCCTGTTTTGCTTATATGAGTTGGATAAGGAGAGGAATCTATCTAAGTGAGAGTTGGGATCGTCAATTGGTAAGCCATGGAATAGACAGTGGTTCTGAATGATTTGTATGATGCTATGCTTAAGTACAAAAGATGCTCCGTTAACCTCTGGATAGAGTATCGGTCCTCCTCGTCCTTCTAACGAGGGTTTGGTGATGTCAATGAGAGTGATGCGTGCGGCCATCGTCGAACTATCGGCAGGTAAGTGTGGATCTCTTCGGATGGGTACAATGTATGATACCGGATAGAAGAAAGGATGTGTTGGAAGAATTCTTAGCGGTCTAAGTAGGTTAAACCATCCTAAAGGTTCACTAATAAGGAAGTCCATTTTAAATTTTCTAATTAATCTAAATTAAGCTAATATTATCTAACCTAACTACGGTAAACTAGTAACTTTTGACAAAGCTAGTCTTAGTCAAAAGGGTCTCTTAAAAACTAACTAATCTAAACAGGGTCCAAATCGTACTACCGCTCCCCGGCAGCGGCGCCAAAAATTTAACTACTTCCTAATATGTCCAAATCGGACGGTTTATTTATGCGGTGTCGTTAGGTCGCAAAACGTCAATTCAGGGTATCAACAGAAGAAGTTGATTATTTAATTTATATATGCTGGGCCTAAATCTATTATTCCTTCCTATGGGTTAGCAATGGCAAATGTGACCTAGGGTCGTTCCTTGAGCGGTCGAATTTGAAACGGAGCTTATCTAGATAATTTAGTAATTAAGATGGGTTTGTACACAATTTAGTATCCAAGACTAGTGGCCAGGTACACCTTGTGTGGAGAGACAGGATCCTTTTGGTCCCAATAAATTGGCGACTGTTCGGAAAATCCAACAACCAAGTCCAACCGGTTTATTCTAGACACCACTTTAATCCGGAATATCAAATTGTGTAAAGGAAATAGTTGGGTTGATTTGATTTATATAATTGTAATTAAGATATTAAAGAAATATAATTAAAATAAGCTAGCTAGCATGCAACAGCTAAGGACAGAGAAGACGTGGTTCACTATGATTTAAGATAACGTAGTGTCGGAGTGATTATGAGACACTCCTAGGATAGATATACCTCAGTGTGAACACTAGATTCCCTACTAAGCGGTTTCCCGATTAGCATGTCACGAGGAACTAGGCTTTGAAGATTCTGATCGGATGGACTATGCTCAACTCCCGACGTGTTATCCGGTTTAAGGATATAAGCGGCCCATCTTGGATGCAATGCATACATTGGGCGCACGAATAAAGTAGCGTAGCCATATAGATATAATATCCAACCTTTCTTAACACCTTAGTGTATCACCCAAGATTGTGTTTCGAATTACTTTCTGTCAATGGTTTGGTAAAATCTAAGGATTTGTAGACAAATTAGAACATCTGATAATTCTTAGTCATCCTTAAAGATTTATAAGCTTAGTTTGTATTGTAGTGCGTTAAACTCCCATTTATGACTTAAACCAGCCCTTACTTAAATCTACCCAATAAATCCCTTAGTTATCCACCATGTACTAGACTTATAGTGGTTCCATAGCTTCTAACCTTAACCATGCTCAAGTGGTCCTATAGTACATCAACACTATACTCTACTGTAGCAACCGTATTTCCTCGAGTCTTATACTCTTGACCAATGTCTTGATCTGGTCCTATGGTAATTCCCCATGTACTTTATAGTATTTCCGATGGGTTCTTACCTTGACCAATGTATAAATACAGATAACTAATTACCTTTTAATTGTCGACTTTATAAAAGGTTTTAATCACGTTTATTGGTGGAAGGACGATAATAACGAGGTTTAATATCATAGACAGAAAGCGAGTACGAAACGATAATCATCCCTAACTAATATTATTAAATTATGGCAAACAATCAAGCAATTACTCACACATCATGGCAACAAGCATTTCTAATATTAATAAATCACAAACATCGAACAAGAATATTATAATAAATTAATAAAAGAGAGGATAGATATTACCGAATAATGTCGGCAGAATAACACTTGTATTTCTTCATAATATCCATAGCGTTACGCGTTCATAATTGAATATCCTACGACATGAGATTTAAACTTTTCCAAAAATTATAAAATAAGTTATTTAAACGCGAGTTAATCTTCTTAGCCGGTTTTGCTCGTTTTTTCTCGTTTTTCATCCGTTTTAGTGAATCTTGAAACGTAGCCTTTGTAATGACTAAATCTACCAAATTAACCAACAAAGTGATTATTTTGGTGATAAAGTTTGGAACTTTATGGTTTTAGGGCTCAATATCGGGGGTAAAAATGTGACTTTTTGGCCGATATCACCGGTCATCTTTACCCGTCAATCACTTAAGAGCAACAAGATTTGCCCATCCCGTAAGCTCATCATACACCCAAAATTTATTCTGCTCCGGATTGCGCATAACAAGAACGATGAAAGTTCATTCGTCATCCTTCACACAAAGTGATCTCACCATCATAGGAGTTGAACATTACAGTAGCAGGTATAAGAAGGCACCTGATGTAGTGTCATGCAGATTCCCACCATAAACTACCTAGATTTTAGAAACTCGATCTTTGGATTCCATATCCCCGATGTCACCCATCACGCCACATAATGACCTGAAGTCATACCTACCCGAAAAACCTTACCGTTTATTGTCTTAATAAAAGTTCCTAGCGATCACACACTACCAACACATCCACAAAGGCCCAACGATATGGCCTAACAAAGCCTTTCATCTAACACTAAAGAGATGCTCGGGAACACCAAGTCTTACAACCTTCTACACACCGATACAACCATTAATATAAGAGATATTCCATTAGGAATGTTACCCTATAATTCACAACACAATAACACAATCATCGTCATACGGGTCTCACTCCCACAATTTTAACGACCCGACAATCATCGTCATACGGGTCCCACTCCCGTAATTTTAACGACCCGAAGACTCCTCGATTCGTCAATTCCAAGGCGATTCATAACTAGAATCATGACATGATTCTCTTAACCACACACTATACCGAGTCGAAACACCTATCACTGTCACAAGACTTGTTATATCCCATCACGAGGTCAAGTCTCTGCCACACACGTCGGTCATCCTAGTTACGATAGGTAACTACAACCAATGACAATCTAGATAGTGCACCCACTACTTAGGGTGAATAACATGCACCAAACTCATGAGTCCACCTACTTACCATAGATAACCATATCCACCATAACACTTCCCGATTCGCAATGAACACGATGTGACAGCAAGCACATCACGTTTCCTTTGTTCGATACTCATCATGTCATGCTTGCTGTCAAGATACACAGTTGTAATAATGGTGATCAGACACTATTACAATTGCGTACCTTAGCAATTCTACATGGCCACGTAAGGTACTTTATTCGGACTGGCGCAACATTCACACAATACAACGCACAATCACCTCTAAAAAATGAAGTCCCGTTGTTAGACTGGACTATCCAAAACCCCCAACTAGCCGAGCCCCACCATTGGACTCATCACTAAGACACCGTACACTATATATATTGTATATTAATATATACACACATGTACACCGCAACAACAAATCAACCTACAACCTAGGTGACTATTATTCCATCCAATATCCGAGTCAGCCTACTTAAATTAGGCCCTACCTATTTAAGGCACCATTCCGCACTAAGGCCCCACACAATCACACATTAGACAACACAAGTCCTAGTTAGTCCACCTATACGCTAAGGCACTAGCGTTCCAAGTCCGACCTGTATTCCTACAAGTCTCGTACATAATATGTCCACAAATCAGTCTAAGTCTTGGCACCTATCACAAAGTCACCTAGATCCATTAAACCATGCTCTGATACCAACTTGTAAAACCCAAAATCCGGTTTACCAAAAACGACAACACATTTTTTTTTAACAATAGCACATTTGGATGTTCATCACACTTTCAACACATATTCAACCCAAACCGTTTTGCCCCATTTGGTCCTGAATAAAATCAACGTTGTTTAACATGTTATTACACTACAAAACTCTTGTTTAACATGTGACCAGATTCCAAACGTTCAATGGTAATTATGACCCATTTACACAACCAATGTGTAATTATGACCCATTTACACAACCAATCGGGTTAAGACACAGTAACTCAACCCGATAACAAGAGCATAATCCTGGGGAATTCACCAAATCCCCAGTCCAAGTCCGCATATTCAAAGCTACTCCATTATAAGCTCAAATACTCCTAAGCGTCTAGTCTGGCAACTAGATAGCTTCAAGCAAAATGGTACCTATAAAAAGATAAACAACAAGAGGGTAAGCTTACGCTTAGTGAATGCAATAATTATACATATACATATATAATCTACTTACTTGCATTCACTTACACAAACACCGCATACAAGCTAGCAATCCAAGTACCATACAATCACAATATATAATGCTAAATTCCTACAATGCACAACAAGCTAGCATCACCATTAGAATACCGTCAACACAATCTCATATGCTAATACTATAATCACACAACTATGGTTAACCATAAATACACGGGAATGGTACTCGCGAATGACCATTGGTGTTCACAACAACCATTAGTGTACATACGCCTTACATCGCTAACCCCTGGGTGGCATCGAACGCCCGAACTTTAAACCCACTCATCAGGTAAAATGTGGTATTGAACGCCCGAACTTTAAATCCACACTTCACGCCCCCGCACATATGACGATATGGTATCGACCGCTCGAACTTTAAACCGATATCACATGCCAATACGATGTGATATCGAACGCCCGAACTTTAAACCCACATTGCATCCCGCATAAGTAAATACACCATATACATACATGTATAATTATTATACTCACCTTGAAGCACACGCGAATCACACTTATGCACAATCCCTGCCATTACGACCGAGAAAGAAACCACCTATATCATACATAGGCACAATATACACATAAATATCAACTCTTAAAAAAATAATCCGATACACAAGTCCCTTAGCCAAGGGATCACACCTTGCTCACCAAAACCTGCCCATTTAACCACTAATGGACACAATTCAATTACCACTTCGGGTGGTAATTCAAACCCACACTACCGATTACAATTTAATCCAAATTATACTCATCTCCAAATTGACCAAACTTAGGTCCCGACACTAGATCACAACTTAGGTAATGATCATTCCAAAACGTCACTTACAACAAAACTACGACAAGTGCAATATTGAACCATATTGCACTTGACCACATTTGACTTATGTCAAACTCAACCATAATTACTAATGGCTAGTGGTTACGTCTCTAAAACACCAATTAATACATAAACCAAGTATTTACATACTTTATTCACTAAAACTTGACTCAAATCTTAGTTTGACAATAAATCAAAGTCAACACCCAGTTTTGACTCACAACATGTTCTTATGAACATCAAAATCACCAACATACTTACAATCTGGTGATTAACACTTAAATCCATGACAAATATAACCAAATTCGTCATCAAACCCTAAACACACATTATTAAAGTTTCTTTACCCAAATCACACATCAATACCCCCAATTTCATAAGAAATGGGGTTTATAACCCATCACTAACATAAAACCTAACTAAAAATGGAAATTAAACAAAAAAAATTAGATTAAGTGTTTACCTTAACACCTAAAAGAAGCAAAAAAGCTAGACACACCAAGAAGAACCAAGATCTACTCCAATTTGGGTAGAAATTACCACCATCTTCTACCATTCAAGCTTTCTCTCACTATAACTTTCCTCTCTCTCTCTAGAGGGTATGGTTGGTGAGAATGAGGATGAAAATGAGGATAAGATCTGATCTTGGGGCTTAAAAATGTCCATAAGTGAAAAGACCAAATTGCCCTCTTCAATTTTACAAAATTAAAAAATAACAAAAGTCCCGCTGTGGACCGCTGGACCAAAGTCGACCACCGGTCCACTTATGACCTGCTGAAAAATAACCTAGTGATGGACTGTCGGGCCAATCTGGACCATTGATTCAGTTTTCTCCTTATTTGCCTTTGAACTAAGGTTGGACCGCCGGGCCAATCTGCCGGTCCACCCAGCTTTTGTAAATTCGAATGTTACAGTAAATTAGACTTTTAAATCCGATAAGGTTCCAGCATAACAACAGTATAAGTTTCAGATAAAATATTCAACATATAATGAACAATTATAATAGATAGAAAAGTATGCAGGATGAAAAAAACTTAAAATAACAACTTCATATTATTAAGTTAAGGATGGCATTCACCGTTTACAAACAAGGTCTCGACATTACAAGTGCTGACATCCTCTATACCGCTCCTATGACAATCTTCGATGTTCGTCGATGGGTACTAATTTTCCGCTCGAAGCTAAGAAGGCCTTAATAGCATTGAGCTTTTAGAAAGAGAAACTAATTTGTAGTGATAGAGTGAAAATAGAAGTGTGTTGAAATGGGTTACCAATGGCCCTTTAAATAGGCCAAGTCTGGCCTGGCAGGCCGTATGGTGCATACAGGCAGGCCTTGTGCCATGCCCGTATGACCAGGTCATGTGCCTTGGCATCCCAACTGGCCAGGTCGTATTCTCTTAATCTTGGCAGGCCGTATTGCCCATGGCAGGCCGTGTGCCATGTTCGTATGGTTTGGCTTGTTTTGCTTGTTTTTAGGATCGTAACTTGGTTTCTGATGTCGTAACTAGATTTTCACCGTTTTGCTCAAGATTCTTCATTCTAAGTCTGTTTTCTTCGAATCTTCTTGCATCTTCTTCGTAATCACTTGATCTACTAAATAAAGCAAAGAAACGCTTATTCCTTCAATAAAGTTAATTACTTTAAATATTTGGGGCTTAATATCGGGGGTAAAAACGTTAATTTTTGGCCGATATCAAATATCCCACTGATATTGGTCAAAAAGTCACGTTTTTACCCCGATATTAGGCCCTAAATCCATAAAGTTCCAAACTTTATCACAAAAAATAATCTCCTTGTAGGTTGATTTTGTATATTAAGTAATTACGAAGGCGATGCAAAAAGAATCAAGTAAAACGGAGCTAAAACGAAGAATCTAGAGCGAAAACGGTGAAAATCAAGTTACGATCCAGGAAACAGGCTGACCAGGGCACCAAACGGCCTGCCATAGTTAAAAACAGCTTTCCACACAGGTCAAGCAAACGGGCATCACAAACGGGCTGACTTGCCAAACGGCTTACCAAACGGCCTGCCAGCTGATTGCTGGCAAATTCCAAGTCTATTTAAAGGGCTTTTTCCATCCATTTCAACACACACTCAATTTTTATTTCAATTTTTAGTTTTTAGTAGTAGCTAGCTTAGCTTTTTTTTTTTTGAAGGATATCCCGGTGAGTCCCTGCGATCTCGGGCAGATTTCTTCAGCCTTTTCAAATTTTTATCTGAAACGCTTGTCTTTTGTATTAAACATGTTTTGCTACCATTTATGTTTAATAATGCATTCTGATATTACCATGTTAGCTTAATTAATCTGTATGTTGCCATGATAGAAGTTTTAGTTAGCGTAGTTATGTTAAATTAGTACGGTTACTTTTGTTATGCTGAACTTGTGAGTCTGATAGATTTGTATGCTAGCATCTTAAGGATAGACCAACGTAGGTTGTGATCAGGACTTGTCCACCTATATGAACTTAGCTACTTCATAGGATTAAGACCCCTGGTTATACTGTATCTAAAGATTCTATGAACTCGGTATGGCCAGAGTTCTCGAGAGGCATCTAATGCGCTTTTAGGACACGGAACTTAGGAATTGAGACATGAATGACCTAGTCTGCCTATTAACTGTTCTAAGGAGGCCTCTTAGGAGCTGTTAAGATCTAGCTAATGCCTTGATTGTATGATCCAAACTTATTGCATGTTCTTGTTTGATTGTTGCCCTAGGACTAAGTCATATCAACTGTCTAGGTATCTATTAGGTTTCTATCTGCTTTACTTTCAGTATATCAACTGTAATGTTGTATAATGTTTGGATTGATATCATCTCATTAGTATGATGAAATGGTTGTTAGTTTTCATTTAAAGGTTTTGTAACCCGACGGACTTTCCGTTTGTGATCAGTGTTCAATAAACAAGGCACGTTGTTATTCAGTTAACTAAACTGATAACGAGGGTTAGGATTAGAGCTCAACTCACTAATAAACCTAGTACTTTACTGAGGATAACCTCTGAGGTATAGATACCTTTCAATTATACAACCAAGTGACATACTTTTCACTACTCAACGAGAACTCCAAGAGTCTAGAGATAAGTAGTTCTGTGTAATTGGCTCATCCAACCAGATCTACACCATTCCAAACATAGCCTTAACATAAACATAATTACCTTTCCCTAACCCAAAACTAATATCTTGGTCAACATTTCCTTGATCTGCATACTCCGGATATCCTCCCACGTTCTTTACTTTTCCGCAATTAGGACCTTTAGCTTAAACAACTACTATCTTTTATCCAAGTAATTTAAATAAAAGAAAATTATCCACTTGATCTTCAATTCGTTACACCATTCAAAAACACGACACTAGGTTAACTTACACCTTCTACACCTTAGAAAGTTAAAAGTAAATTTAGGCCCCGCACAATATAAATAAACAAACCACTGTCTGCTACTTTGATCAACTGAATCTGACAACTTGCAGCTTAACGACACCACATAAATAAAACCGTCCTGTTCGGCCATATCATAGTAGTAACAAGTTTTCTGGTGCCACTGCCAAGGATCGAATGTTTTGATTGAGAAAGATTTTAAACAGACAAAAGTATTGTTTGGTGGTGTCTAAGAAAGACAATTATACACGGACTTGGTTGTTAGATTTTTCGAACAGTTTCCAATTATATTGGAACCAAAAGGATCCTGCCTCTCCGTAGTTGGCCTGGCCACCTAGATACGAAGTAATATTTAAGAAGTCCTATCAGTTGAAATATCCGATAAGGTTAGCGACCAAAATTCAAGAATAATTGTTTTTATTATATTATCGATCCTTTTAGTCAATTAATATTTTCTAAAAGTTACTTTTAAGTCCTTTTAAACCAAAAATCTAAAAATGGAACAACAAAACACCCTTGCTTGTGACGATCGCTCCAAATCCATATGGACGAACACATAATTCATTGATTTCATTGCGAGGTATTTGACCTCTATATGATACGTTTTGTAAACATTGCATTCTTTTGAAAATTCACACCATAAATGAATATTTAAATCAAAGGTTTTCGACATCTGATGATTTTTACATATAGACAATCACCATAAATAATATTTTACAACAGTACTTCCGTTGACAATGCAGTTAAAATAAGATACATGGTGATGATTTGGTGAATGCAATGTTTCCTTGAAAAATATGTCATGTAAGACTCCATGCACATAGCTTGTCTAACATCTAAGCAAACAGCGGAAGACTTCTAGGAAACCTGAGAATAAACATGCTAACAAGTGTCAACACAAAGGTTGGTGAGTTCATAGTTTTAATATTACACATAATCCGTATATCTATGTGGATTACAAAAGTCCAGTTGTATCATTCAAAACGTTTATCAATATGTTTTAAATAAAAGGTGGACCACAAGATTTCAGTTGTTTCATCCAGAAACGTTTATCAAAATATTCTACAAAATTGAGCACCCTGGTAACTAAACTTAACGTATATAATTTATACCCTTTGTATAATCATCTTAATAAAACACGCAAACCAACGTGTACACTTCTCAATTAGCATACGTCCGTTAAAAGGCTAGTGCTCTAGCTCGGACGGGGATATCAAGCCCTATGGATCCATATACTACTACTCGCGCCCACCAGTTCTTATAACTGGCAGTTACTAGTTACCAAAGCTAAGGGATTTTCGGTTCAAACTTAGTATAGAATTTAGTATGTACTTGTGTCCATTGTTTAAAATAAAGTGCATGTATTCTCAGCCCAAAAATATATATTGCAAAAGCATTTAAAAAGGGAGTAAATGAAACTCAAGCATATAAATATTGTATACCGGTTAACAAAGTATTTGCATGTATTCTCAGCCCAAAAATGTAGAGAGTAAAAGGGATCTTATGAAACTCACTGTTTAATATTGATATACAATATTGTAGAAAAGCACGTAGACGCATCGGAGATGATAAACACGAGGTTCGATTCACAAAAATACCCTCGAACATTACCCATAATTTCCTTGGCAATAACCCATATTTTCCTTAGCTCTAGCTCGCTCGAAAACTTGTTTTGTAAATTACTTGGACAGCACTCCGTCGTAATATTTTATGTACATTATTATTTTTGTATCGCAAAAATAATAATACTAATAATAAAAATAATAAGATTAATAATAATCTTATTAATAATAATAATAATAATAATAATAATAATAATAATAATAATAATAATAATAAATAAAATAAATACGGAGTAATATGTATATTTGTGTATATGTGTGTGATTAACTGGCCAAAACTCGAGAATTTATAGCACCTGACCCATTTTTACACCCCATGCGATCGCATGGGGTTTGTACTGGATAGCCATGCGATCGCATGGCTAAGATTTCCAGCTCAGAACCTTTTGTCAATTAGCTTGTCGACATGATTTTATATTAATATAATATATATAATATATTTAATTTAAATAATTAATTATATATTATATTAAATTCACATGCATAGTTGACTTGTAATTTTCGTTCCGATATGTTGTACGGCGTCACTTGACTTATGTCCCGGTTTCGGATTTTCGAATGTCCTTTCGTACATTTAGAAAACTTGCATTTTACGTTTCGTGTCACGTACCTTTGTCAAAATATAGCCTTAAATTATCCATAACTATACCACTCATAGTATATCTTAAACTTTCGAATGTTTTGGTCATTTACTTCTATAAATCATCGTCTCGTTATTTGTTAAAATACATTTTAAAATAGTGTTTACTGTAGCAATTCACTGTAGCAAAGTTAATTTCACTGTAGCAAATAGTGATTTTCGAAAACACTGTAGCATTTTGGGTACTGTGGCAATTTGAAAATACTGTAGCAAATTAGTGTTTTACTGGTTCATCTTAAACGCTTTAGTTAACTTATCTGAATATCAATTGAATCAATAAACGAATGTTACTATCGTTTACTAAATAACTTTAAATCATATATATTCAATTAGATATATAAACCAATAAGTTTAATGTACGGTATCATGCAATTAAAACATTGTTTCCTTTTCAAGTTATAGTATATATGTATCTATTTACATATAATTATTCACGAATCCTCGAAAACAATCGAAGGGTTTTTAAATATATAAAAGTAGTTCAAAAATTTTGAGATTCAGTTTTACAGACTTTGCTTATCGTGTCGAAAATGTTAATCATACAAAGATTAAGTTTAAATTTGGTCAGAAATTTCTGGGTCATCACATTGCTTCTATGCAAAAGTCATACTTGGAAGAAAGAGGAGGACCAATCACCTTAGGAACCTAAGAAAATCCTGAAATCAGTTCACATACGATCAAGCTAGTCAGTATGATCTGTAAATTTCAAGGATTACCGATGACGATCCCAACTTTCACTTAAACAAATTTATCAGTCTGGTTGACTCTTTTAAGAAGGAAGAAAACAAGGAAAACATTTTGAAACTTCATCCTTTTCAATATTCTTTGTCTACACACGCTTTAACATGGTTTGATGAGCTTAAACCGAATTCAATACATTCATGGGAATAATTAGCCACCAAGTTTCTAAACAAATTCTATCCACCCTCCTTGCAAACCTGTTTAAGAAATGACCACAAACTTTTCTCAAAAAGAAAACGAGTCAGTGTGTCTAGCATGGAATAGAGTAAAAGTGATGCTTAAAAGATGTCCGAATCATTTGTTAAGTCGAGCAGACATAATCTTCACACTTTAAAATGGTTTAACCAAAGATGATAAGTCTCTCCTAGACATGGCCTTGCAAGGGAATTTCATGTCACGAACAGTAGACGAAGCATGGAATCTTTTTGACACAATAGCTACACACAGGATGATTGGAACAATGAAGCTGCTGAAAAGGATGACATCTTCACTCATACGGTACAAATGCTGCAAACCAGGTTACAAGATCTCACCCTCACTCTTCAAAGTTTACCAATTCCTAAAAGTCCCGATGCTACTAGAACCAATCAAAGGTATCCTTACCCTAGATGGGCATATAAACAACAAAATAGCTCGGACTTTAATATAATCCTCCCACTACACCAACCTACTATCCTCACTAAGGAAACTTTAGTTGAATTTATGAAAAAGCAGTACACGATAAACCTTCAAGTCATAGAATGTCAAAACAAGTTTGATACCTTGAAAAAGACTTTTGAAGATTTAATAATTAATTTACAACTTACGCTTAAACGATTAACCAGTAAAGTTGAATTAGAGTGTAGTGAGTTTGATGCCCTAGTAGTCACTAGAGGTGGGAAGGAAACAACCATTAATATACCCATACAAGACTTTTTCGATAAGGAACCTGTGCCAATTAACCTAGTTGTCAATCCACCGGAACCTATCTTTCCTAAGGCCCCGGAAATTATTCCGTGTGCCCGCATACCTTTCCCATGTAGGCTTAGGAAGGAAAAACAAGAAGCGCAATTCGCTAAGTATTGGGATATTATTAAGAATCTGCATTTGAATGTACGACTAGTAGATGCTTTAGTTGAAATGCAAAACTGCGCTAAATTTTTCAAAGAACTGCTTTCAAACAAAGAGAGATTAAGAGAGATAGTTAGCTTACCCTTAAGTGAAGAATGTTCATTAGTGTTACAACATGATATTCCCCCTAAGTTAGGAGATATATGAAGATTTACGGTACCTTTATACCTGCAAGATGTCCAAATTAGCAATGCGTTAGCATACTTAGGAGCCAGTGTAAACCTAATGCCCTATTTATTATTCAAAAAGCTAGGATTAAAAGACTTAAGACCAACCAGAATGACTATCCAACTCGCGGACAGATCAGTTAAGGTTCCTTGAAGAATAGCTGAAGATGTCCTAGTAAGAGTGGATAAGTTCGCATTCCCCGTCGATTTCTTCATTATGGACATTGAGGAAGACACGAAGGTCCCACTCATATTTGGTAGACCATTCTTGAATATTGCCAAGGTCGTAATTGATGTTCACAAGAAATCGTTGAAATTAAGAGTTGGAAGTGAAGAAGTCACATTCAATGTCGACCAACTCATGAGGCACCCCTGCGAAAAAGATATCAATCTCGCTGATTCTTTTCAAGAACTCGTCAACGAATATCTGGAGGATACCATGGCTATATGTACTCAATAGAAAATTTCTAAGGATCTGTTCTTTACACCTCCTGAAGGAAATCTTGACGTCCATTCAGCCAAAGATCTTGGTCAAATAAATCTCCCCTCTCCGAAAGTAACTTTCTCTGCAAGACTATCCAGATAGCACTGCTAGGACAAGGCATTCCCCTACCTCTGTTAAGGAGAAGAACGAATGAAGAAACAGATTTCATTCCAGTACTTCAGGAACCACAGTTAAAAGAGGAATGTGTTGAGATTCCTGAACCAATCTTCGAAACTAAAGAAGACGTTTCTGAAGAGGAAGCATTAAGAAGGACAATTTCTAGAACCAAAGAACAGTTAGCATCAGTGACCGCTATTAAGGATGAAGAATCAGAATTCCAGGAGAGGTATGACTCGTTAGACAGAGCAGAATTAGCTAGAATGAAGCCATATATATCAGGAACCTCCAGAATTGGAATTGAAGAAGTTACCCGAACATCTGGAGTATGCATTCTTAGAAGGAGAATTGCAACTCCCTGTAATCTTTTCAAAAGACCTCACGTCACAAGAGAAGGCGAAATTGATTCAGGTTTTGAAATCACATAAGAAGGCAATTGCTTGGAAGATTTATGACATAAAAGGAATCAGTCCCAACTATTGCACCCACACGATCTTCATGGAAGATGATTTCAAACCATCAGTTCAGAGGCAAAGAAGGGTCAATCCAATGATTCAAGAAGTCATCAAGAAAGAAGTGATCAAACTTTTAGACGCCAGTCTGATCTATCCTATTTTCAATTCACCATGGGTCAGTCCTGTTTAAGTGGTACCTAAGAAGGGAGGAATGACCATAATCCAAAATGAGAATAATGAACTTATTCTAATACGGGAGGTTACCGGTTAGAGGGTTTGCATAGATTATCGTAAACTTAATGATGCAACATGGAAAGTTCTTTTTCCATTACCATTCATTGATCAAATGTTGGAATGTCTATCGCGAAATGAGTTCTATTGTTTCTTTGACGGTTTTTTTGGTTACTTTCAAATTCCCCTCGATCTAAAAGACCAAGAAAAAACAACATTCACATGTCCTTAAGGAACATTTGCCTATCGACGCATGCCCTTTGGGTTATGCAATGCACCAGCTACATTTCAGCGATACATGGTAGCGATATTCCACGACATGATTGAACGTTGTATGGAAGTCTTCATGGATGACTTCTCAGTTTTTGGTAGTACCTTTAATTCGTGCCTTTCTAACCTTGACAAGATGCTCACCTGGTGTGAAGATTCGAATTTAGTTCTAAATTAGGAAAAATGTCACTTCATGGTAAAAGAAGGCATAGTTTTAGGACATAATATTTCAAAGTCAGGAATAGAAGTCGATAAGGCTAAGATTGAAACCATAGCAAAACTTTCAGAACCTACCACAGTAAAAGCGGTAAGGAGTTTCCTTAGACACGCCAATTTCTACCTACGTTTCATCAAAGATTTCTCAAAGGTCACGCGACCTATTACTCATCTCCTCAGAAAGGAAGTTATGTTTGTCTGCAATGAAGAATGTATTAAAGCATTCAACTATCTGAAGAAACAGCTCACACATGCACCCATCATGATAGCTCCTGATTGGAGTTTACCATTCGAAATCATATGTGATGCGAGTGACTTCGCAGTTGGAGCTGTACTAGGAAAACGGAAAGATAAGCACTTTCATCCCATCTATTATGCCAGTAAAACCTTAACCGGAGCTCAAGAGAATTATACCACCATGGAAAAGGAGCTGCTGGCAGTAGTTTTCGCCTTTGACAAATTCCGTTCCTATCTCATCCTGTCTAAAACTACAGTTTACACATACCATTCAGCCCTTAAATATCTATTCACCAAGCAAGAAGCTAAACCGAGATGCGTATGATGGATCTTACTCTGCCAAGAATTCGATATTGAGATCAAAGATAAGAAAGGAGCAGAGAACGTCGCAGCAGATCATCTTAGTCATTTGGAGAACCAAGCAATGGAACAACTTGCTGAACAAGATATCAGAGAAATTTTTTTGGAAGAACAGCTTATGAGCTTAGGACAAGCTAACATAGGATCACAATTTACTGATACTCCTTGGTACGCTGACATAGCCAACTACCTAGTCGCTGAAGTAGTACAAAAAGGAATGAGCACATCCCGAAGAAGGAAGTTCTTCAGGGATGCTAAGTACTACTACTGAAAAGATCCGTACATGTTCAGAATTTGTCCTGATCAGATAATCGGGAGGTGCGTAGATGAGAAACAAGCAGCAGGAATTCTTCACCAATGTCACCACGGACCAACTGGAGGACATCATGGAGCAAACTTAACCGCAAGAAAAGTCTACGAATCAGGATTTTATTTGCCGTCTATATTCTGAGATGTGCAAGAGCTTGTAAAGCGTTGCGACACATGCCAAAGGCATGGTATTATCTCTATGAAGAACGAGATGCCTCAGACTAATATCCAAGCTTGCGAAATCTTTGGTATATGGGGCTTAAACTTTATGGGGCCATTCCCTAAGTCTAATGGGAAAGAATATGTCCTCGTAGCAGTAGATTACATCTCCAGATGGGTTGAAGCCTAAGCATTTCCAAACAATTATGCCAAGGTCGTCACCAACTTCCTAAAAAGACTCTTTTGCCGATTCGGAGCTCCCCGCCCTATAATAAGTGATAGAGTCACACACTTCTGCAATACCCAATTCATGAAGGTGATGCAACAATACGGAGTTACCCACAAAATGTCCACTGCCTATCATCCGCAGACTAACAGATAGGTGGAAGTCACTAACAGAGCACTCAAGAGAATTCTAGAACGCACCGTCGGCCATCATGGGAATAAATGGGCCGATAAACTAGACGATGCTCTGTGGGCATTCGGGACTGCTTACAAGAATCCTCTAGGAACTACACCCTACCGCATGATATATGGGAAGCCTGTCACCTTCAGCTAAAACTAGAGTATAAGGCCCTCTAGGCATTGAAAACCTGTAACCTCGATCCTTTGGTAACCGCTAGGCATCGGAAGATGCAGATGAATGAACTCGCTGAATTAAGAGACCAAGCTTACGAGATGTCATATATCTACAAGGAACGAACGAAGCTGGCACACGATGCAAAACTGATACCTAAAAAGTTTGCTCATGGAGATAAAGTTCTACTCTTTAATTCTCGATGTAATAAATTCGCTGAAAAATTCAGATCAAGATGGAGTGGGCCATACAAAGTTATACATGATTTTACGCATGGATCCGTAGACTTAGAAGGACCTACTGGAAACTTCAAAGTCAACGGTCACCGATTGAAAGCTTATCTAGAAGACCACGACAAGGAGGAGCATCTCTTCTCATTTGATCCATTCTGAAGACATACCAGGAGAAGTCGAGCTCTAACGACTTGATAAATAAAGCGATCTTGGGAGGCACCCCTAGCTTATCCTTTTATTTTCATTTTTAAAATTATTTTCAGTCTACAAAAATATTATCTCTGTACACTAGCCCTAAGCGCCATACTTGCACTTAGTACTTACGAGTTTGTTGAATGTATTCAGGCAAAATGCCAAGTTCAGGAGCTTCCGTTTGCATTCCAGTTCGCAGGAGAAGGACTCCCAGAGTTTACCTATCGGAGAGCAGCATAGATCAGTTTAGGCCATCTACATGACAGTTAGGTCCAAGGCGTTTGATCGTTGAGAGTGTTGAGGAGGACATCAGTACGGCACCGCCAGCTCCAGGCGTTTAGCTTCGAGACCCGCTGATCATCCAGAGCCACTAGAGATACATGAGCCGCAGACTGTGATTCATTATGGAGCCACCTTGAATGACCCATATGTTACTTGGGCATTACTTAGAGACCAGCAGAGACTTTACCGAGCTCTCAGAGCATACCTTCAGCGTGAAGGAATGCCCAAGAGTGCTCTAGGCCCTTCATCATTCAGACTAGCACGCCGTGTTCTGCCAACACGACGAGCTCCTCCCAGGCACTCCACCCCGGTCTCAGTTCATTCAACTGCCTCAGCCGCAATTCCAACTCACGCTGCTCCTATCACGCCGCATGTATTAGCTGTTTCACCTGCCCCAGTCATTGAGACAGTCCCTGTTCGTGAGCCACCTGAGGGTTACCACTTAATGACAGTGCCTATCTTAGTAGAGCCACCCATGGCCCAGGTTTTTGAGATTACCAGGAACATCCCTGATGAGGAGCCATTTCTGAGCCTATCACACCTGGAGCTTCCATCGGACCTTTGTCTAGACACGCTTTTGAGTCCCAAGTTGGATGCAGGACAACCGCTTGAGTATTTGTCGAGACTCAAGGACGATGATGATCCTTTCGGACCTAATGGATACTTCGCAGACACCGCTCAACAAAATGGCCAGGAGAGTATTTTGTAGACTACTTTATTTTCTTTCAGTTTATCTTTTAAAAGCATTGTACAAAAAGTTATATATCTAGTGGAAATGCTACTCTCTTTTGTTCTTTATGCAGAATTTTATCAAAGAGACTGGTCCTTTCCATCATTAGGAGCTCGACCATAGGAAAGCCCAGCACTAGGAGAGTAACCTGACCATAATGAAGTAATCTTTCCTCAGATCTATTTCAATTATCAAGCACTAAAATCTCTAAGTGTGGGGTCATCCCCGCACCAAACGTAGAGATTCTAGAAAAACTGTCCTTAATTTATAAAACACAAATATTCTATTTCAGAGAACATTATAGACAATCTTCTTCTAAGTGTGGGGTATTGGGTAAAGGTTTAAGGACAAGTAGCCGTAAAATGCCAAAGTTTTGAAAAATTCTTTTGTCTAAAAAGTAATCAGCAAAGAATATTTAGGTAATTTCGAAAAATTTTACCTCGTTTTACCTAAAAGATTCTATAAAACTGCTAGAAATCAGTTTTCAGAATGTTCACTAGAATGAAACAATTAAGCTAAAACTCATGATTTACGTCAAAAGATTTCTTTCGAAAAAATATGTAAAAGGCTACGCATGACCAAGCACGGCCCCTACTCCCAAAAAAGTGAGGACTCTTGGAACCAAAGTATCTGTACGACCCATCAAATATGTAGTACTTTTTCAATTAATTATACGCATATCCGCAAGACTATGCGAATTACGCATTCAAAGCCCTGAACCGCACACAAATTTCCATGTCAGAGATATGGCACGGGTATAGTCGCACTCTATGCGCCTATACCACTTGATGTGAGTTTCATATACTTGCATAGGGATTCGGTACATTCTAGAAAGATGTACGGTATAATCAATTCGGATTCTTTTCCTTAAATAACGAAAGTTAGTTGGGATAAGATTGCATTTAATTAGGGAAGAGATTCTATCGAAACCCTAATTCATGAGCCTATAAATACATAGCTCGTAAACCCTAAAAAGATAATCGTTTACTCATACGTAACAACAGCATACATATCTTCATCGTACGAACAAAGCTTCATACGATCTTAAAGACTTTCAGGTATGACTCGAACTATAAAACCTTCATGTCTTTGGGCCACTCAACCCCGTATGCTGGGTTATTGGTGGACTCTCAAATCGGCCACTCTGTCAGAGTCGAAACGATAATGATGTGGGTTATCCACGACTAAGCATCGGAGGTCCGAATGTTATTAGTCCTTAAACCCTATTATGCACTCAAGCGTAGTTTCACCTTGACCTCGTGAAAATATGCTTGATCATCAAATCAATTGATGAGCGTGCTGGTGTACGAACTTGGTTTTGACATACTTTTTGAGACCAATGGTTAGCAAGCACCATGCGTGGTGCAGGTGCGATACTCCTTCCGAAATCATTCTGAATAGAGAAGACAAAAGCCATGCATTTTCGTTTCCACTCCACGCAATTTAAACCGACCAACTCACATAAAGAGTTGATTAATCAGAAATATTCACCCCAAATTCACTCCCAAAATACACTATACTATCACCTTCATTCCCTTTCCGCTTATCAAAAGATCCAGAGATTAATGAAGAGATAGATCGATCAAATTCGCTTTAAAAGCACTTGTTAAAAGATTCCGAACCCCTGATTATTTTTGATAGGTCAAAGACCTATTTTTGGTGAATTATCACTTCTTCTCTGGGCACAAGGAACTAATGACAAAAGATATGAAGAAAGGGTGTGCTAAAAAAATGAAAAATGAAAAAATGATGAAAGAGCAAAGTCTCTAAATAAAGGCAAGAAAAACTCGAGAAGTTGCCCAAAGAAGGATTGCCGGAAGAGCAAAGAAAAATTCTAGACAAAGTCTTGGCGAAATCCGCATCATTCGAAGAAACTTTTACAGAGATTAAGCCATTCTCTATCCAAAATGGATACTCTGAAGAATCGAAGTCTATCAACTCTCTTTAAAAATCAAAATATCTGAACACCTTTCACCTTTCCAAAACTCCTCAACCAACCCTATAACCCGTCTTCCTCTTGAAAGAATGCCTAGGAAGAAGATCAGTACTGTCCTTACTTAACTGGTGGAGATATCGATACTTTATCAAGGCTATGATGAGAACTATTACACGACTGGCTTCTGAGCGACAATACAACTAGATTAGGGCACCCTAAACACTTGAGTGATATGAGTGATCCGCTAGTGAGAAGCCTGGTCATGTATACTCTACATTTAAGAGTTGGAAAGTACGCCTTTTTCACTATGGACGCGATTGAAACCTAGCGACTAAAATCGGCGAAGTTCAAACTTTCTCTAATACTTTCAAAATATTTGATGATTTCTGATGAAGGCATAATAAAAGAATCCAAGGGTGGGCGAGTAATGATCTATTAGAAAGAACCTTATATTCCCACTTTTTGCTTGAGGACAAGCAAAGCTAAGTGAGGGATATTTGATATCGGCCCAAAAGTCACGTTTTTACCCCCGATATTAGGCCCTAAATCCATAAAGTTCCAAACTTTATCACAAAAATAATCGCTTTGTCGGTTAATTTTGTAGATTAAGTAATTACGAAGGCGATGCAAAAAGAATCAAGTAAGACGGAGCTAAAAAGAAGAATCTAAAGCGAAAACAGTGAAAATCAAGTTACGATCCAGGAAATAGCCTGACCAGGGCACCAAACGGGCTGCCAAACGGGCTGCCAAATGGCCTGCCATAGTGCAAAATGGCTTGCCACATGGGTTAAGCAAACATGCATAACAAACAGGCTGACTTGCCGAACGACCGCAGCAAACGGCTTGCCAAACCACCTGTCAAATGGCGTGCCAGCCAATTCCAGGCAAATTCTAAGTCTATTTAAAGGGCTCTTTCCATCTATTTCAACACACACTCAATTTGTATTTCACTTTATATTTTCAAGCTTTTTAGTTAGTTTTTAGTAGTAGGTAGCTTAGCTTTTATTTTCCGGAGGATATCCCGGCGAGTCCCTGTGATCTCGGGCAGATTTCTTCAGCCTTTTTAGGTTTTAATCCGAAACGCTTGTCTTTTGTATTAAACATGTTTTTCTATCATTTATGTTTGTTAATGCGTTCTGATGTTACCATGTTAGCTTAATTAATCTGTATGTTCCCATGATAGAAGTTTAGGTTAGCGTAGTTATGTTAAATTAGTACGGTAACTATTGTTATGCTGAACTTGTGAGTCTGATAGATTTGTATGCTAGCATCTTAAGGATTGACCAACTTAGGTTATGATCAGGACTTGTCAACCTATATGAACTTAGCTACTTCATAGGATTAAGACCCCTGGTTATACTGTATCTTAAGATTCTATGAACTCGGTATGGCCGGAGTTCCCGAGAGGCATTTGATGCGCTTTTAGGACACGGAACTTAGGAATTGAGACATGAATGACCTAGTATGCCTATTGACTGTTCCAAAGAGACCTCTTAGGAGCTGTTAAGATCTAGCTAATGCCTTGACTGTATGATCCAAACCTATTGCATGTTCTGGTTTGATTGTTGCCTGATAAGGCTAAAAAGGAACATATATTTCATAGCAATATCCCTCCTAAATAATAGGTTTTCATATGTAATTGTATTATATTTTCATTGTAATTGTTTAAATAAATAAGTGCGAAGACAAAAGGCGAAAACGAAGATTTGAAGACACAAACGTCCAAAAAGCTCAAATGTACAAGATACAATTCAAAAGGTTCAATTTATTGATGAGAAACGTTTAAAAATGACAAGAGTACAAGTTACAAAATGCAAAGTACACGGTATAAAATAGTACGCAAGGACGTTCGAAAATCCGGAACCGGGACATGAGTCTACTCTCAACGCGCGACGCAACGGTACAAAAATTACAAGTCAACTATGCACATAAATAAAATATAATATTTAAATAATTCTTAAAATTATTTATATATTATATTATTATTTAATAACGTCGACAAGCAAAGATCCAAAATCATGTGAGCTGGAAATTCAAACTCCGCGACTCGCGGAGTTTGAAGGATAAAAGTGCCGCAACTCGCGGAGTTTGAAATTTCAGAAATGTCCTATAAATATCAACGTTTTCTGCCGAGTTTTAAACACACCAAAATAATAATAATAATACTCCCTATGTAATAATAATATATATATAATATATATATAGTATAGGTTAGTTTTATATTAGATTAGATTGGGGTAATGTAAAGGTTATTTTACGGGTTTTAAAGTTGGAGCTCTGTCCGTGTAACACTACACGATAAATAATCAATGTAAGCTATGTTCTCCTTTTTAAATTAATGTCTCGTACTTAAGTTATTATTATGCTTATTTAAGATGAAGTAATCATGATGTTGGGCTAAAAATATTAAAATTGGGTAATTGGGCTTTGTACCATAATTGAGGTTTGGACAAAAGAACGACACTTGTGGAAATTAGACTATGGGCTATTAATGGGCTTTATATCTGTTTAACTAAATGATAGTTTGTTAATTTTAATATAAAGATTTACAATTAGACGTCCCTATAAATAACCATATACACTCTATCGGACACGATGGGCGGGATATTTATATGTACGAATAATCGTTCATTTAACCGGACACGGGAATGGATTAATAGTCTATGGAATTATTAAAACAGGGGTGAAATTATGTACAAGGACACTTGGCATAATTGTTAACAAAGTATTAAACCTTGGATTACACGCAGTCGATATCCTGGTGTAATTATTAAACAAAGTATTAAAACCTTGTTACAGTTTAAGTCCCCAATTAGTTGGAATATTTGACTTCGGATATAAGGATAATTTGACGAGGACACTCGCACTTTATATTTATGTCTGATGGACTGTTATGGACAAAAACCAGACGGGCATATTAAATAATCCAGGACAAAGAACAATTAACCCATGGGAACAAACTAAAAATCAACACGTCAAACATCATGATTACGGAAGTTTAAATAAGCATAATATATTTTATTTCATATTTCCTCGTACTTTTATTTATTGTCATTTTAATTATTGTTATTTATTTTATATTGTTAGTTAAATATCGTCATTACTTTACGCTTCGCTTAAAATATAAAATCGACAAACCGGTCATTAAACGGTAAAACCCCCTTTTATATATTATTAATATAATATATTTTGTACGAATATAATTGTTTAAAATATAGTGTGAAATAAGCCAGCTCCCTGTGGAACGAACCGGACTTACTAAAAACTACACTACTCTACGATTAGGTACACTGCCTATAGTGTTGTAGCAAGGTTTAGGTATATCCCATCTGTAAATAAATAAATAACTTGTGTAAAAATGTATCGTATTTAATAGTTTTTCCTAGTAAAATATACATTATTTCGTACCCCCACGCTACGACATCATTGCCCTAGGACTAAGTCATATCAACTGTCTAGGTATCTATTAGGTTTCTATCTGCTTTACTTTTAGTATATCAACTGTAATGCTGTATAATATTTAGATTGATATGATCTCATTAGTATGATGAAATGGTTGTTGGTTTTAATTTAAAGGTTTTGTCAACTTAACCGACGGACCCCTTCCGTTTGTGATCAGTGTTCAATCAACACAGCACGTTGTTGTTCAGTTAACTAAACTGATAACGAGGGTTAGGATTAGAGCTCAACTCACTAATAAACCTAGTACTTTACTGAGGATAACCACCGAGGTATAGATACCTTTCAATTATACAACCAAGTGACATACTTTTCACTACTCAATGAGAACTCTGAGTGTCTAGAGATAAGTAGGTCTGTGTAATTGGCTCATCCAACCAGATCTACACCATTCCAAACATAGCCTTAACATAAACATAATAACCTTTCCCTAACCCAAAACTAATATCTTGGTCAACATTTCCTTGATCTGCATACTCCAGATATCCTCCCACTTTCTTTACTTTTCCACAATTAGGACCTTTAGCTTAAACCAACTACTATCCTTTATCCAGGTAATTTAAATAAAAGACAATTATCCACTTTATCTTCAATTCGTTAAACCATTCAAAAACACGAAACTAGGTTAACTTACACCTTCTACACCTTAGAAAGTTAAAAGTAAATTTAGGCCCCGCACAATATAAATAAACAAACCACTGTCTGCTACTTTAATCAACTGAATATGACGACTTGCAGCCTAACAACACCGCATAAATAAAATCGTCCGTTTCGGCCATATCACCCACACTTAGACTTTGTTTGACCTCAAGCAAACCTTGAAATTTTAGATATCAAGGTGTTTTCCTTTCATTTGATCAAGTGATTTTTTTCCTCTGCAAGGCGCAAGAGTGAAAACTGGGTTTATTCTCTTTATTACTCCTAAATCTAACTCTACATGCTTGAGGAAGGTTACATGACTGTAGCTATCTTACTCGTCACTCAATTCACTAAGTGTATCAGGTTTCCTATGATTCTATTGAAATGAACTCACTCAATAGTCAGTCATGTTCGCACTCTTCGTCATATACTTAATCGAGACTCAAATCGTCGTTACATAAATGAGAGAATTTTTGGTTATACTCCTTGATTATTCGTGAAGGTTTTTGAGTAAGGGTGTTTGGGGGTTTTTGATGTGGAGGTTTTATCTAGGATAGATAGGAGTTCCTTGAAGAAAGATTTGATTAATCCTTTCAGCTATTTGTCGAGAGTTTCATGGAGCATCCTTTCCTTGACTGTCTGGAGTACTTTCCTAGATCCTTAATATATATATATATATATATATATATATATATATATATATATATATATATATATATATATATATATATATATATATATATATATATATATATATATATATATATATATATATATATATATATATTTGGCAAGCAACTTTGCTTTTCTCTTCAGGGCCTCTGATAACTCCTAAATTATACAGTTTTTTGATAACATTTTGAGGAGTTATCTTAGTATTTTAAAGACATTTTAATCTTAAAACACACTAAAATGGGTAAAATGGGGAAAAAAGTATTTTTAATGATTTTATCAAAGTTATGTATCAAACTGGATCAAAAACAAAGAAAACTGCAGAAAAGGCCATGAAGCCGTCGGCCAGGGTTCAAGGATGCCGCCAGCTTTGTAGTGAAAGTGCCAGAATATTCTAGAATTGCTCGCAGAATTGAATAAACTTGTTGACTAAGTAAAAAGCAAAGGAAGCCGCCTGTAACATCCTGTTATCGGGCCTAGCTGAAATGACCCTTTTGACCTTGAGTGTATTTGTATGTTATTATAATAATTATAAGTTTATAATTATTTAGTTGTTTAGTTGAGACCAGTTTGTGATAAGGGTCACAGAACAGGTTCGTTTGTTTAATTTGGACTCCGTTAGGACAGTCAAACTAAGTACGAAAGATATTAGATAACTGGTAAATACCCGTGTGTGATGGGGTATTGTATTTAACCTAAATATATAAGCTAGAGACCAGCTCATTTCTCTCATTTTTCTTGAAGCTTCCAAATATTACTCCGTACCTAACTTTCAATCCTCTTAAAACCCTAATTTCTTGAATCTCGATTTTGTGTCTAAATTGTGTTGTGTAATCAGTTGCTACTAATTTTGTGGTCATAACAAGGTAAGAATCATTCATTTTCATGTTGTAATCTGAGTTTAAATGGGTTTAAAAGTTAGGTTTTTATCAAAGTAGGTTTTGATGTCAACTTGGTTGATTTTGATGTTGGTTTACTGTAAAACATTGTGGTTTATGTTCCTTTAGTTGTTATAAACGTTTTCTAAGCTTCGTTCGGTGTCAAAACATTTAGAAATCGAGATTTGGGTGATTTTACTCGAAACCCGTCAGTTTCTGCTGCTGTTGCTCGATGAGTACAACCGTACAGTTGTAGATTGCAACCGCACAGGTACACGGTGCAACCGTACGGATGCATGTGCAACCGTACGGATGCAGTGGTGTTGGTGCAATCGGGCAGTGAGTGTGAAACCGTACGGATGCATGTAAAACCGTACGGATGGACTTGCAACCGTACAGATGCATGTGAAACCGTACGAATACATATCAGTGCAGAATTATGTTGTTTATTTGGCTATTTTCTAGCCGTTATGCTGCCCGCGTGACTTATGATAATCAGGATGTAAAATCTGAAAATGCATAAGTGTTAGGTGGATTTTTAGTGACACTTTTGTTACTAATTTGCTGTATTGTGCTGTTTTGTGATAATGAACAGAAACTAACTTGATTTGCCTTATGTTCAGGTGATAAGGATAAGGAAGAAACTCAGTGATAGATTATCTGAGCTAGTTGCTGGTATTCGGTGAGTGGGATTATCTCATGGTGTAGTATAGAGTAGCAAGTTGCGATACTATGTTTATATTGTTGATAATTTCCATGATTAGTAGTTATGTTGTACAGTTGATCACAATTAGGGTTGCCATGCTTTTAGTAGTATTAGTTGCCTGTAGTAGTAGTAGTTGACTGGTTGTATGTTCACAAGTTGTTGTTGGAACCTTGATCTGTTAGGTTCAACTCAGAGAGGTCAACCTAGTTGTGGTTGGGTCTAGTTGGCTACTGTTTGTTGAGTATAGTGCTGAACGACGCAGCACCTGCGTGTGGATGACTATACTGGGAATTCAGTAGTAAAGACTATCGGTAGACGCTAGACTGATCAGCTAGTGGTCGTGTGCCCGTACAAGCCGCCGATCCTCTAGTTAGAGTAAAGTTGCTAGTTGCCAGTTGTTTTTGTTTGTTGTATGTGGTTGCATATAGTTGTTGCTGTAGGAGTACAAGTTGGTATTGTATGCTAGACCTTTTGATAGTTCCATTCACTTAGCCTTGTGCTAACCCCTCACCTCCTCCCTTGCAGGTTTTGGATCTTAGTGCTGGTAGGGACGGGGGTCGGGCTGACGATATGTTTGAAAAGACGAACTCTGATGTCTTAACTTTTACAAATATGTAACTAGTTGTTTGATGTAACACCGGTGGTTTGTAATGAAGTAATTAACTAAGAGTATTTATGTAAATTAGGTCTTCCGCTGTGATAACAAAAAAAAAACAACAAACAGGGTGTTAAAATTGTGGTATCAGAGCATAGGTTTTGCCGCATTTACATTGTGTTGAATGTCATGTACCTAAACCTTGTGTTGTGTCAAACATATCTGAGGGGACGGGATAAGTGAATGTATGGATTACATGTGTTAGTTGATAGGTACTAACATGTTTTCCACTAAGCGTTTGTGTGAGTTGTTGTGGTAGTGCAGATATGACAGATAATACAGGAAACGCAACTGGTCCGTCAGCCCCCGGAACATTCAGAGCCCCAGATGAATACGGGTATGTGTCAGAAGAGGATCCGCATGAGCAAATTCTAGATTTAGAAAGTAAGTTAAAGGAAGCACGTGATCGAATAAGGGAAATAGAACAACGTCAGGTAAAAGTGAATCCAGGTGGTAGTGTACCGAATCAGATATTTATTGGGTATCCAGTGCAGTCAAATATGTATCAGCAAACTGGAAGTGCTTTCCAACAACAACAATGGTTACCACCTCAGTGTCAATTTTCTCAACAGTATCAGTGCCACCTCAGTTTAATCAACAGTTCCTAAATCAAATGTGGGGTCCGTATCAGATGCTGATGTTTCAACCACCGAAGAAATGTACCTTCAAACAGTTTCTGAATTGTAATCCACCAGAGTACTCAGGAAGGTCTCACCCAACGGTAACCCTTAACTGATTAAGAGAGATAGAAAAGGTTTTTGAGGCATGTCAGTGTGAACCAGAATTACAGGTTATTTATGCTAGTCGTATGTTAAAAAATAGGGCAATGGTTTGGTGGGATACGATTATTTCTAGTATACCGAAAGAGCAAGTGAGCATGATTACTTGGGAACAATTTTATAGTAAAGTTTGTGAGCAGTATTGTTCATACTATGACCTCAATCAAATTAAGACAAAATTTCTGGAAAGGAAAATGACTCATCAGATGATGATAGATGAGGTGATTGAGCAGTATATGGATAAATTAAGGTTTTTGCAACAGTGGGTTCCAGATGAACAGTCCTGAATTCAGCATTTTGTTAATATAATTTTACCAGAGTACAGAACAATGGTTAGGATGGCAATGATGTTATCGCAAGCATTCGTTATGGCCAAGATAGTAGAAGACAATGTCAGATCAGCAAGAAACAGAATGGAAGATAATGGGATGCCACAAGAAGATCAGGTGATGAGTCAGTCAGACTCTAGGTCAAAGAAGTCTGTTAAGTTGAAACATAAAAGTGGGTCAGAATAGAGTGGGTCAGTATCAAGTCAGAATTCTTGGTGTTATAGTTGTAGATCATCTCATAGTGGTCCTTGTTCGGATTCAAACAAAAGATGTTTGAGATGTGGTATTGTGGGACATGAGATTCGGATGTGTTCGTTCCAAGAGGATGTATGTTGGAGATGTCATCAAGTGGGGCATAGGTCAGCTCAGTGTCCGTATGTAAGATGATCAGGTCCTGGGATGGGGCCAGGAGCGCAGTCGGGATCGGTAGATGGATCTTCTGGTTCTCCAGTAGGGCAGAAAAGAAAGAATCCACCTACGGCAACAACAAGAGCTTATCAGATGGTTGCTGATACAGATGTTGAATATGATGTGAATACAGGTATGCTTTAAAATCCTCGTACTATTTAGTTACATATATGTATATGGTTGTGTGTATATATATTTTTGTGTGTTTTAGATTGGTAGATCTTGATTGTAGTGTAAGATTTACTTTGATGAGTTATGTTGTTGTATGTTTGGTTGTGACCCTTGTATTCCTTGTTATTGTTATTAGATAATGATATTGTTGTTACTGATGAGATGGAATGAGGGTTGTGTTGATTAGATAATTCTTTTTCTTAACGAGATGTATGATACTGCTAGTTGAGCGTATTTTAACATTGAGGAACATATGTTGCGATTTCCTATGCTTGCTAGATGTGGAGTAATGTTAGTAGATTATATTTAAACATTTGATGGACAATGTATAAATAACTATGATTGGACTGATGGTATGATTGATTAATTATAAAGTATGTGAAAACCCGGAAATTTTCGACCAAATTTAAACTTTATCTTTATATTATTCCGACACGATAAGCAAAGTTTGTTAAGTTAAATCTCAAAAATTTTAAACTGTGTTCATACATTCATTTAACCTCGACCAAATTCCGACGATTCACGAACCATTATATAAATATATATATATATATATATATATATATATATATATATATATATATATATATATATATATATATATATATACATATATATATTATAACTTGAGAATGTTAACAAAGTATTAAACGTATAATACTTTACATGAACATATTTGTTCAATATATTTATCAACGGAATTACAATATGATATCAAATGATTGAGTTATCAAGATTCATTATGATTACGAGTCTCTGTTGTGAGGCCCACTGTGATTTAAGAAATAAGTCCGTTTTAACAACATTCGAAAATGGTAAAGTGATCTATAGGTAGGAACAAAGTGTCAAATAACGATTGATAGAAAAGTGTTAGTGGAAATTCCTATTTGATTTTCAATTTATGCTTTACAATGTTTTCCCCGTGACTTGAATAAGATAATTATTTTAACTTTCATTTTGTTTAATGTTAAAGTAGGAATGTAGAATGTAGATAACTTAGATGTCAGATTGTGGCAAGTTAAGTAATCAACGTTTTACATTAAGATGATTTTATACATTCATTTAACCATCTGACTTTATCCCACGCTTCGTCATCAAACGGTAATTTAAAAACTTGAAACCTATTATGAGTATATATATTTTTATTTTTCTAAAACATTTTATGATATGACGATTTCTATTATTTTAACCTTTTAACAAAATGAATCTTAATTATAATTAGTTTTGGAAAACAGAATTATAATATTTATTCGATTTAGTTTTAAATGTACTAAAACGTTTTCAGTCTAATAAGAACTTTATTATTAAAACATGTTATAAGGTAATTTATTTATGTATATAAAATTTGAAGAACTTCATTAAAGCTTTGTATTATAAATTTGTAAATATATTCATATTGTTTCAAAAACGTAAACGTGTTATGACATAATATTTTCGATTACTTCAACGATTTTAAAATGAACTTTGAAATATAATTAGTTTTGAAAAACTAAATGTTATATTATTAAATAAATATTTCAATTATATATAAACGTACAAATTATATTTTAAAATATATATATTACAATGTGATAAGATATGAACTTGATATAAAACGTTTTGATTTGAATTAATATTATCATATGTATATATATTAACGAGACAATAAATTATAGAAGCAGATGACCAAAACACTCAATTGAATAGGTTATACTTCGAGTGATATAGTTATTGGTGAATTAAGTGTAATTACTGTTAAAGATACACGTCACGAAACATAAAGTACAAGTTTTCTATGCGTACGAAAGGACGTTCGAGAAACCGGAACCGAGACATAAGTCGAACGTAAACTTACAAATCATTGGAACTAAAATTATAAGTTAACTATGCACGTAAATATAATATAATATATAATTAATTATATAAATTAAATATATTATATATAAATTAATATAAACGAGTGTCGGCAGGAGTAAAACAAACGATGCAAGCTGTACACAGGTGGCCATGCGATCGCATGACCAAGTGCCTTCAGACCCATGCGATCGCATGGGATGGCTGGACAGGTGAGGTACTATAAATTCGATCGAGTTTAGCTCAGTTTACACACACATACATCCAACGATATATTACTCCATCTGTTATCTATATCTATATAATTATTTATATTATTATTATAAAAGATTAAAAATATTATTAATCTTAGTAATATTAGTATTATTAGGATTATTATTAATAAGTAGTATACATAAAATACTACGACGAGGTCATGAGCGGGTTATTTTAGATGAGTTTTTAGGGCGGGATACAGCTAAGAAAATTATGGGTTATAGCTATGGAGGTTATGGGTAATGTTCGAAGGTATGCTCGTGAGGTCAATCTACTATTTATCATCTCCGTTGCGTCTACGTACGTTCCTGCAATATTGAATCTCAATATTGATACGTGAGCATTCATATCCTTTCTTTATATATTATTAGTGCATCCCTGACTATTGTTCGAGTATATATGATTATGCATGCTTGTATGTTTAATTTCGTCGTTAAATAGTATATTTTAAATCACGAATTTAATACATATATTACTGATATAAAGTATATGATATATATATCGTTGGAAAGCCGACGAAAAATTAATAACTTTCCATTTAGAAATCATGTGGTTTCGATGAACGGATTAAAAGATATGGCCAGCTGAATTTTAATATTATTATTAAAATGATTATTATTATTACGATCGTCGTTATTATCGTCATTATTATTATCTAATTATTATTATTATTATTATTATTATTATTATTATTATTATTATTATTATTATTATTATTATTATTATTATTATTATTATTATTATTATTATTATTATTATTATCATTATCATTATCGTTATCAATATAAGTATTATCATTAAAATTGTTATTGTTATTATTAATACTATCGTTATTATTATTATTATTATTATTATTATTATTATTATTATTATTATTATTATTATTATTATTATTATTATTATTAATATTATTATTATTATTATTATTATTATTATTATTATTATTATTATTATTATTATTATATTATTATTATTATAATTATTAACATTGATATTATGACTGAAATTATCATTATTATTAAAAATTAACATTTTTATAAAAACTATCATTTTATTATTTTTATCATTATTATTTTTATTAAAAGTATCATTAATATTAAAATTAGTACTTTTATTAAAATTATCATTTCTAATAGAAATATCATTTTTATTATAAAATATTATCACTATTATCATATTAGGATTATTATTAAAAATTTATCATCTTTGATAGAATTATTTTTATAAAATATTATTATTACTATTCTTATTATGATAATTATTATATATAGTATATATTATTATTAAGATAAATTATATTATTTTTACTAATATTAAAGTATCGATACTATCAATTATCATTTAAAATTTATCATTGTTATTAAAACGATCATTCTATTAAAAATTATTATTATTATCAAAATTATCATTTTTATTAGAATATATTATCATTAAAAAATATAGATTTCAAAACTATCATTTTATTTAGAATTATCGTTACTATCAATTTTATTAGTATTATTAATATCATCATTATTATTACCATTATTATTTATATTAAAGTACTTTTAATAACATTATCGTTATTATTATTATCATTATTATTATTACAAAATAATATAATTTTTACTCATTATTATTATTATCAATATTATTTTATCAAATAAATATGTGATACAAAGATATTTTTACCACACGTAATATAATTACATTAATAATACATCCCAATATATTTTTATGAACTATATAAATTTTATTACTTGAAATATATAAAGGTATATTTTTATCATATATAAAATTTAATATAATTTTTTTTATATATGGCTTGTATTATTTACTCTAATAAAATCTGATAAATAATTAAATATATAAAATGACTACATTTAGGTCATATATTAAACATGTATAGATTTTAGAAGTCATTTTGTGTCAAATTGATTTTTGTTAACTTTTACATACCAGTCTCGAGCATTAGGATTGTGGTACACTATGACTTGACCTTAATTGTTAGACAGATATTGACCATTATATAATTATATATGTACTTAATATTGGTTCGTGAATCCGAGGCCCACCCTACACTTGTTCAGTGCCGTCATATGCATATTTACTACGAAATACAGTATTGTGAGTTTCATTACTCCTTTTTTAAATGCTTTTGCAATATATATTTTTTGGGACTGAGAATACATGCGCTACTTTTGTAAATGTTTGACGAAATAGACACAAGTACTTAAAAACATTCTACGATTGAGTTACGAATACACCGGATATCACCCCTTTATAGTCTGGTAATCTAAGAATTAGGGAACAAACCCCCCAATTGACGCGAATCCTAAAGATAGATCTATGGGCCTTGACAATCCCTAGTCAGAGAATTTGAACTGCTTTAGTACTTCGATTTTAGTATACAACCGCTAGCTTTAAAAGGAATGATCTGTTTGTGAGGTGTACACAACCGTCATTTTTAAAAGAGTGGCCAGTTTGTATGCTGTTTGCATGCAGTTTGCGAAATGTCTGTATGCAGGGGATATTCTAGATGCATTTTGTTAATGTCGATTACCAAGTGTTAATTTTGTATGAATGATTTTTACAGTAGTGAGCAGACCTGCACAGATTGTTTTCAAAATAAGAGTATCTTGTGGTCTATTATATTATTGGAAATGATTTATTATGTTAAACTAATGAACTCACCAACCTTTTGGTTAACACTTGAAAGCATGTTTATTCTCAGGTATTAAAGAAATCTTTCGCTGTGCATTTTCTCATTTTAAAGGTATTACTTGGAGTCCTTCATGGCATATTTCAAAAGACGCTTTATTCAAGTCATTGAGTTCAATAAAGATTATTAATAAATAAATGACAGATTAGGTCATTTATAGTTTGGATATTTTGAAATGGTATGCCTGCCTGTTAACTTTCGATGTAATGAAAGTTTGTCTTTTAAAAACGAATGCAATGTTTGTAAAATGTATCATATAGAGGTCAAATACCTCGCAATGTAACCATATGTTATTCTATTCGTCCTTATAGATTAGGACGGGTCGTCTCAAAGTAGCTCATTTACTGCCTAGGCGTTTGAAGAGACTCGTTGGACTTAAGTTAGTGGATGGAACAAGTAGTAATTTTTCATTTCGAGCGACTCAGAATGAAGGTAAGAATTTTGTGGAGAATTTTGTGGACATAAACTCATGACTTAGACTGATGACTAATTATGTTGCCTTAGCTTGGAATAATTATGAAATATTGATTGTGTTAGAAGTTGAATTTGATGATAGATTGTGAACATCTGATACAGAATGACTTAGAAACGTGAAATTTGACTTGGATAATTGGATTGACAGTGAAGATTTGTGGATTCAAGTTGTTGACCA
This sequence comes from Rutidosis leptorrhynchoides, assembly GCF_046630445.1. Classification (NCBI taxonomy): domain Eukaryota; kingdom Viridiplantae; phylum Streptophyta; class Magnoliopsida; order Asterales; family Asteraceae; genus Rutidosis; species Rutidosis leptorrhynchoides. The sequence continues at coordinate 402,754,363 of NC_092336.1, read as the reverse complement.
TTGGATATGGTGGTAATTTGTATTCTATCGGACGTGAGTAAAAGTTAGAATTTCCATATGCGTGCACTTGTTTGAAGAAAGACGATGGGTATTAGAAGGATGATTTTCTATTTTGGGTTGATTATTGTGAAAGACTTAGTTGAGTTTACAGTTTTGTTGACCGTAGTTGACCCGATTTCGAGGACGAAATCTCTTCAAGAGGGGAAGATTTGTAACACCCTGTTACCGGGCCTAGCTAAAATGACCCTTTTGACCTTGGGTGTTTGTATGTTATTATAATAATTATATGTTTATAATTATTTAGTTATTTAGTTGAGACCAGTTTGTGACAAGGGTCACAGAACAGGTTTGTTTGTTTAATTTGGACTCCGTTAGGGCAGTCAAACTAAGAACGAAAGATATTAGATAACTAGTAAATACCCGTGTGTGATGGGTATTGTATTTAACCTAAATATATAAGCTAGAGACCAGCTCATTTCTCTCATTTTTCTTGAAGCTTCTAAATATTACTCCGTACCTAACTTTCACTCCTCTTAAAACCCTAATCTCTTAAATCTCGATTTTGTGTCTAAATTGTGTTGTGTAATCAGTTGCTACTGATTCCGTGGTCATAACAAGGTAAGAATCATTCATTTTCGTGTTGTAATCTGAGTTTAAATGGGTTTTAAAGTTATGTTTTTATCAAGGTTGGTTTTGATGTCAAATTGGTTGATTTTGATGTTGGTTTGGTGTAAAACATTGTGGTTTATGTCCCTTTAGTTGTTATAAATGTTTTCTAAGCTTCGTTCGGTGTTAAAACGTTTAGAAATCGAGATTTGGGTGATTTTGGCTCAAAACCCGTCAGTTTCTGCTGCTGTTGCTCAATGAATACAACCGTATGGTTGCAGATTTCAACCTCACGGGTACACGGTGCAACTGTACAGATGCATGTGCAATCGTACCAATGCAGTGGTGTTGGTGCAATCGGGCAGTTAGTGTGAAACCGTACGAATGCATGTGCAACTGTACGGTTGGACTTGCAACCGTACGGATGCATGTGCAACCGTATGGATACAGATCAGTGCAGACTTATGTTGTTTATTCGGCTATTTTCTAGCCATTATGCTGACCGTGTGACTTATGATAATCAGGATGTAAATTCTGAAAATGCATAAGTGTTAGGTGGATTTTTAGTGACACTTTTGTTACTAATTTGCTGTATTGTGCTGTTTTGTGATAATGGACAGAAACTAACTTGATTTGCCTTATGTTCAGGTGATAAGGATAAAGAAGAAGCTCAGTGATAGATTATCTGAGCTAGTTGCTGGTATTCGGTGAGTGGGATTATCTCATGGTGTAGTATAGAGTAGCAAGTTGCGCCACTATGTTTATATTGTTGATAATTGTCATGATTAGTAGTTATGTTGTACAGTTGATCACAATTAGGGTTTCCATGCTTTTAGTAGTATTAGTTGCCTGTAGTAGTAGTAGTTGACTGGTTGTATGTGCACAAGTTGTTGTTGGAACCTTGATCTGTTAGGTTCAGCTCAGAGAGGTCAACCTAGTTGTGGTTGGGTCTAGGTGGCTACTGTTTGTTGAGTATAGTGTTAAATGACGCATCACCTGCGTGTGGATGACTATACTGGGGATTTAGTAGTAAAGACTATCGGTAGACGCTAGACTGATCAGCTAGTGGTCGTGTGCCCGTACAAGCCGCCGATCCTCTAGTTGGAGCAAAGTTGATAGTTGCCAGTTGTTGTTTGTTGTATGTGGTTGCATATAGTTGTTGCTGTAGGAGTACAAGTTGGTTGTTCATGTAACTGCTTTTATTTTGAATCTGTTTATTTTGAATCTTCAATTCCCTATTTTATTTTATTACTTTGTTTATCTTTCAAAGCATCTCTTTCCCAAGAGATAAAAATCTATCCCATAAAAGACATAAAAATCAATCTTTAATTCTTTAATAAGAATTAAACTATTTAAATAAAACAACTCTTATTCGCATCTACGCTCTCTTGGGGCGATAACCTAAAATACTATATCTGATCGGGTTTTTTGCTCGTTAAGGTGTTAAAGTGTATTAAATAAAAGGTTTTATAAATTTAAAAGTTGAAGAATAAGTTAAGCACTACTACTACACTGGTGATGACTGTCTTCCTTTAGGGGAGGGTGATGACTGTCTTCCTTTACGGGAGGGTTGCTGGGGTTCCGATTTAAAGGCTCCTACTCGAACCTAGACGCTGACGGGTCACTTAAGTATTGAAAGACTTGATAGGCCGTGTATGTTTGATTATTCGTTGTTATGCGATAAAAGTTGTTATTTATTATTTTTATTATTAATTATGTCATTAATATTAATTATATTAATCAATTTAAAATTTATTAATATATTAAAATACTTCTTAAATTTTAGAAGAAGAATGAGAATAAATTTAAAATTTAATTATAAATACCCTTTAAAGTCTAAAACATTTTCGCCTAAAACATTTCTTTTTATGATTTTAGATCACATGAGTACTCGATCCAAGAAACTAGTCTTACAAGATATGTTACCAAATCCCGATATATTATTTAAACCTTCTAAGGATTCGAATATTGTTAAGAAATTAAATTTCAATGAAGGAACTACTTCTAATGATGATTCATTATCTAGTCCACCGTCTAGTAATTATTCTAATTTGGGATCTCGTTTTGGTTCAGAAATTGAAATGACTACTGATTCAATGGAAGCGTTAATGAAAGCGGGTCGGGAAGGATTAGGTCACGCTATTACTCAGCCTGTTATAAAAGAAAATTTTGATATTAAAGGTCCTATATTTCATTTACTTAAGGATAACCAATTTAGGGGTACTGAAAAGGAAGATGCTAATGCTCACATTCAGAATTTTAAAGATATTTGTAATATGTTTAACATTAATAATGTGGAAAGTAATGTCATCTATCTTCACCTCTTTCCATGGTCACTAAAAGATGAAGCTAGGGAATAGTTAAACTCGTTACGTGAAGGAGATATTACTAGTTGGGATACGATGGTTGAAAAATTTCTCACTCGATTCTTTCCCGCATCAAAAACTGTCACCCTTCAAACTGAAATTGCTAATTTTCATCAGAAAACTAACGAGTCTCTTTATTTTACTTGGGTACGATTTGGTGAAATGCTTAGAGGTTGTCCACAACATGGTTTGGATAAGTTTAAAAAGGTAACTACTTTCTATAAAGGCTGTGATATTGCTACAAGAAGAGAGATTGATTCATCTGCTGGAGGAAACATCATGAGTAAAACTGCCGAAGAAGCTGAAACATTGATTAATAAGTTAGTTGCTCATTCCCACGAATGGCATCAAGACTTAGATATTTCTCATTCGGTAAAATCTATTAGTTATGATTCTGAAGATATCGTTAAGGCTATGAATGTGCAGTTGGGTAATCTAGGAAGGAAAATTGAAAAGCATATCAAAGAAATGCATATGATTAAGGTAGGTTGTGAAAAATTCCAAGGTCCTCATGCTACTAAAGATTGTGTTGCTAGTCTTACCATGGAGCAAGTTGAGAATGTTTCTTACGTGAATCAATATCAAGGGAACCCAAACTACCGTAATAATTATAATACACCTTATCAAACTAATAATAAAAATCTACCTGGTTTTTTTCCTGTTAGAGCACCCTTCATTCCAAATTCTTCTAATGCTCAGACTGAAAATGTCACGACCCTACTTTTTCCGTTATCTTTTCCGTTGGTATTTAACGTCCGTTAATTGATATTCGGGCCACATCATTTCTATGACTTATATTATTATTTTAGTAATAATATATTCCTTATTATGTGTTATATAAATATATGTATTCGTATTTAAAATTATATGTTTCTGCGTGTCGTGGATTTCTATTCGGCAAATCATTTCGGTTTTCAAACCAACGATTAGACTTTTGAGATTTTTGAATCCAATTTATTTTATTTATGATATTTTTATATCGTATGAGTTTATAAAGTATTTCTATATTTTATTTTTCGCGTGTGCGTGTTTCCTCCGAAGATTTAATCGCGTAACGACATTTTTAAGAATCGGGCTTCGTTCGAGCTTTTGGGCCTCAAGTTTTTGAACACTGAACAAATTTGGGCTAAATGGGAGCCCACTCCACCCATTTTCGGCCTGACATAGGCCAACACCCCCACCCTTTCTCATTTTTCATTTCATTTTTAATTTACACTTCTAATTTTCCCTAAAACCTAGTTTTTTTTCTCTCCTCTCCCTCTTTTCTTTTTGGCCGAACCCTAGCATATCTCCATCACCAAATTCGTCCAACACCATCAAAAAATCAATTGTATATCAATTTACAAGGCTAGATACACAAACGGATTCTCCTTTTCACGATCTACAAGCTTCATCTTCTTGATTCGTAATTAGGGTATAAACCCTAACCCTAGCTTTTTCACTTTTATTTATTTTTACTGTTTTTTATATGTATGATGATGATATAGTACTTGTGTATTGTTGTATTGATGATTTGATGCGTAGAAATACTCGATTTACTATGTTTTCGGTTGATCAAAAAGCGGACAGCAGATATTTGTTTAAAATCAGTAAACGTAACAGATGTTTTTGTTTAAATAAAGTGTATAGATGAGTTCCTCTCATCAAGACAATAATTTTAGGCTTTGGATTCATGTTGTTTTGAATTTCGGATCAAAAGTTATGCCAGATTTAGGGTTTTGATGAAATTAAAATGTGAAAACTTGTTTGATCAGTTGGGGTCCGACTTTGTGATCATTTTTGGAGTTCTTAGGGTGTACTATTGGCTTAGGATTGATGATTGGATGAAAATTCATGTTCGGATCATCGAAATCCGAGCTACGGATTACCCGGAATCACTACTACATTTCGGCTCATTTAGAGCCCTCCATTTAGACGTGTTCACTATATAACACGTCTATTTTATCAAACGGAACACGTCTAATTAAGATTTTTACACAAAAAAACACGGAACACGTCTAATTAAGATTCGCAACATGTCTAATTAGATGTATTCAACACGTCTAAATAAGTTTAACACCTCTAATTGGTAACCACGTCTAATTACTTTTACCGGGAACACCTCTAATTGACAACACGTCTAAAAAGTATTCCAACTAACACGTCTAATTAACAACACGTCTAATTATGTCTATCAGAAACAATTCTATATGAAACAACAACACGTCTAATTGGCAACACGTCTAATTAGATTTGCCGGGAACACGTCTAAATGCTTAACACGTCTAATAAGTTTCAAAACACACGTCTAATTAGTTTGTAAGTAACGCCTTTAACTGTGACACGTCTAAATAAGTTAACGGGATATATATGTTAACGATCTCCATTTAATCAACCTAACCCTTAAAGTTCTGATAATGTTAGTCTACCGAAACTAACGAACATGTCTAATTAAACAAACAATGTAACGGGTTATTTAGGGTTCCATATTGAACGGGGTTAATAAACAAACACGTCTAATTAATAGGAAGTTAGTTAGTTACGGAAGAGTTCGGAAATAATTTGATAACTAGGAATGGATTTTGATAAGTATATATAATATAATTATAATATTACAAAATTTTATATACCTTAAATAAATAAGATTTATATTGAAGTTATAAATAATATAAAATATAAAAAATCTTTTCATAAATATAAAAACACACGTTTGTTTGTTTTTTTTTCGGTTTGCTCTTGTTTGCTTGTTTAGCTTCGTCGCAGGATTCAAAGATAATGCAGACTTCAACATCATCAGAGGTAATTGAATATTTCTTTTTCTTTATACACTTGGGCGTTTGTTCTAAAAGTTTGTATAAATATATCACATGATTCACACATGTTTGAAGCATGCGTATAAATCAGGTTTATAATGTAGTTACCCGAACTTTTCCATGTTTATATATATATTAAATGAAATTTTTATTTACATGATTAAGTGTTTCCAACATGTTAAGCAATCAAAATTGTTAAGACTTGATTAATTGAAATAGGTTTCATATAGACAATTGACCACCCAAGTTGACCGGTGATTCACGAACGTTAAAACTTGTAAAAACTATACGATGACATATATATGGTTATATATATAGTTAACATGATTTTATTATAAGTATGTATCTCATTAGGTATTTTAACAATGAGTTATATACATAAAAATGAGACTATTAATTTAAGAAACTCGAAAACGATATATATAACGATTATCGTTATAAGAACGTCTTACTATGTACATATGAATCATATTAAGATATTGATACACTTGGTTAATTATGTTAAATGATAAGTAAATATATTATTAAGTGTATTAACAATGAAATACATATGTAAAAATAAGACTACTAACTTAATGATTTCGAAACGAGACATATATGTAACGATTATCGTTGTAACGACATTTAACTGTATATACATCATACTAAGATATATTATATATCATAATATCATGATAATATAACAATTTAACATCTCATTTGTTATAATAAACAATGGGTTAACAACATTCAACAAGATCGTTAACCTAAAGGTTTCAAAACAACATTTACATGTAACGACTAACGATGACTTAACGACTCAGTTAAAATGTATATACATGTAGTGTTTTAATATGTATTCATACACTTTTGAAAGACTTCAAGACACTTATCAAAATACTTCTACTTTACAAAAATGCTTACAATTACATCCTCGTTCAGTTTCATCAACAATTCTACTCGTATGCACCCGTATTCGTACTCGTACAATACACAACTTTTAGATGTATGTACTATTGATATATACACTCCAATGATCAGCTCTTAGTAGCCCATGTGAGTCACCTAACACATTTGGGAACCATCATTTGGCAACTAGCATGAAATATCTCATAAAATTACAAAAATATGAGTAATCATTCATGACTTATTTACATGAAAACAAAATTACATATCCTTTATATCGAATCCATACACCAACGACTAAAAACACCTACAAACACTTTCATTCTTCAATTTTCTTCATCTAATTGATCTCTCTCAAGTTCTATCTTCAAGTTCTAAGTGTTCTTCATAAATTCCAAAAGTTCTAGTTTCATAAAATCAAGAATACTTCCAAGATTCCAAGTTTACTTCCAAGTTTTCTAAATCCATTCCAAGTAATCATCCAAGATCAAGAAACCTTTGTTACTTACAATAGGTTATCTTTCTAATACAAGGTAATAATCATATTCAAACTTTAATTCAATTTCTATAACTATAACAATCTTATTTCTAGTGGAAATCTTACTTGAAATTGTTTTCGTGTCATGATTCTGCTTCAAGAACTTTCAAGCCATCCAAGGATCCTTTGAAGCTAGATCTATTTTTCTCATTTCCAGTAGGTTTATCCAAGGTACTTGAGGTAGTAATGATGATCATAACATCATTCGATTCATACATATAAAGCTATCTTATTCGAAGGTTTAAACTTGTAATCACTAGAATATAGTTTAGTTAATTCTAAACTTGTTCGCAAATAAAAGTTAATCCTTCTAACTTGACTTTTAAAATCAACTAAACACACGTTCTATATCTATATGATATGCTCACTTAATGATTTAAAACCTGGAAACACGAAAAACACCGTAAAATCGGATTTACGCCGTCGTAGTAACACCGCGGGCTGTTTTGGGTTAGTTAATTAAAAACTATGATAAACTTTGATTTAAAAGTTGTTATTCTGAGAAAATGATTTTTATTATGAACATGAAACTATATCCAAAAATTATGGTTAAACTCAAAGTGGAAGTATGTTTTCTAAAATGGTCATCTAGACGTCGTTCTTTCGACTGAAATGACTACCTTTACAAAAACGACTTGTAACTTATTTTTCCGACTATAAACCTATACTTTATCTGCTTAGATTCATAAAATAGAGTTCAATATGAAACCATAGCAATTTGATTCACTCAAAAAGGATTTAAAATGAAGAAGTTATGGGTAAAACAAGATTGGATAATTTTTCTCATTTTAGCTACGTGAAAATTGGTAACAAATCTATTCCAACCATAACTTAATCAACTTGTACTGTATATTATGTAATCTTGATATACCATAGACACGTATACAATGTTTCGACCTATCATGTCGACACATCTATATATATTTCGGAACAACCATAGACACTCTATATGTGAATGTTGGAGTTAGCTATACAGGGTTGAGGTTGATTCCAAAATATATATAGTTTGAGTTGTGATCAATACTGAGATACGTATACACTGGGTCGTGGATTGATTCAAGATAATATTTATCGATTTATTTCTGTACATCTAACTGTGGATAACTAGTTGTAGGTTACTAACGAGGACAGCTGACTTAATAAACTTAAAACATCAAAATATATTAAAAGTGTTGTAAATATATTTTGAACATACTTTGATATATATGTATATATTGTTATAGGTTCGTGAATCAACCAGTGGCCAAGTCTTACTTCCCGACAAATAAAAATCTGTGAAAGTGAGTTATAGTCCCACTTTTAAAATCTAATATTTTTGGGATGAGAATACATGCAGGTTTTATAAATGATTTACAAAATAGACACAAGTACGTGAAACTACATTCTATGGTTGAATTATCGAAATCGAATATGCCCCTTTTTATTAAGTCTGGTAATCTAAGAAATAGGGAACAGACACCCTAATTGACACGAATCCTAAAGATAGATCTATTGGGCCTAACAAACCCCATCCAAAGTACCGGATGCTTTAGTACTTCAAAATTTATATCATATCCGAAGGGTGTCCCGGAATGATGGGGATATTCTTATATATGCATCTTGTTAATGTCGGTTACCAGGTGTTCACCATATGAATAATTTTTATCTCTATGTATGTGATGTGTATTGAAATATGAAATCTTGTGGTCTATTGTTACGATTTGATATATATAGATTAAACCTATAACTCACCAACATTTTTGTTGACGTTTAAAGCATGTTTATTCTCAGGTGAATACTAAGAGCTTCCGCTGTTGCATACTAAAATAAGGACAAGATTTGGAGTCCATGTTTGTATGATATTGTGTAAAAACTGCATTCAAGAAACTGATTTCGATGTAACATATTTGTATTGTAAACCATTATGTAATGGTCGTGTGTAAACAGGATATTTTAGATTATCATTATTTGATAATCTACGTAAAGCTTTTTAAACCTTTATTTATGAAATAAAGGTTATGGTTTGTTTTAAAAATGAATGCAGTCTTTGAAAAATGTCTCATATAGAGGTCAAAACCTCGCAACGAAATCAATTAATATGGAACGTTTTTAATCAATAAGAACGGGACATTTCAGTTGGTATCCGAGCGTTGGTCTTAGAGAACCAGAAAATTTGCATTAGTGTGTTTTATCGAGTTTGTTAGGATGCATTAGTGAGTCTGGACTTCGACCGTGTTTTCTTTAAAAATGATTGCTTAACATTTTTGTTGGAAACTATATATTATTAACATGTATATATTATGTGATATATTAATCTCTTAACATGTTTGATATTGTGTGATAGATGTCTACCTCTAGAGCAAATCCCATTGACTCACCTAATAATAACGAAGAGTCGAATATATATTGGACTGATTCACAAGTTCTCGAAGAGGAACCGGAAGAAGAATCAGAACCGGAAGAAGAATCAGAACCGGAATAGGAGGAACCGGAGGAGGAAATAGAACCGGTGGGGGAAATAATAAAACGGTTAAGTAAAAGAAAATCCTCAACCAACCGACCAAGGTTAATTATGGTCAATGGTGTTTCCACCAAGGAAGCAAAATATTGGGAGGATTACCAATTCTCCGATGAATCGGATTCCGACGAGAATTCCGATGATGTTATAGAAATTACCCCAACTGAATTTAAAAAAAGAAAAAGAAAATAATAAAGGAAAGGGCATAAAAATAGAGAAATCTAATTCCAACCCCGATGAACTTTATATGTATCGTCAACCCCCGAAGTCCTTAAGTTGTAACAATGACCCGGGAACCTCTAAACCACCAGGTTTTTCTAAACCGTTGTATAAAACGACAGCTAGTATTAGGGGAACATCATATATCCCTAGAAACTTGGCAAAACGAACCAAAACCGAAGAAGAAGAAACGAGCGAGTCGGAATAAGATAGTTGTATTCGTGCGGTGTAATATATGTAGTATAGTGTGCTTATGCTTTATGATATATGTAAAAATTGCTTGTATTAATAAGTATTTTTTTTATGAATCTAACTCTTGTCTATTTTACAGTTTAAAAACACAAAATGGATAGACAACCCAATATTTTAAGAGACCTATCCGGAGACATGATTGATGAAATCTTGTCTAGAGTCGGTCAGAATTCCTCGGCCCAACTATTTAAGGCGAGATCAGTTTGTAAGACATTCGAAGAACGTTCCAAGAATGTCTTGGTTTATAAGAGACTTTCGTTTGAAAGATGGGGGATATCACATTGGGAAACCCATAAGTTACGATGTGTTTACTTTGACGCATATATTGCGGGGAACCCAAATGCTATTTTATGCAACGGGTTAAGAAATTATTTTGACTCAATGTATCCGAATATAGGACTTCATGATTTAGAAAAAGCGGCTAACATGCAACATAAAGAAGCATGCTATGCTTACGGGTTAGTAATGTTCGCTTCTCACCAAATGAGAAAAAGAACATCGGGCTACAGCTATTAAACAAAACGTTCCCACAAGTGACGGAGTCGGAAATTGGGGTAAGAAATGAGGTTTTTAGGTTATTACGAGACTGTTGGTCATTACGTAACCCTCGTCCCTTTGACGACGTTACAACACGCTGTCTTATCAACGGCCATAACGGTTATGTTCCACAAGACCAAGGATGGGAAGTAGTCCTAGTAAAACCAGAATGCATGACATGTTTCTGGACGTATGAATTACGTGTCTTTATTGCCTTTGCTGAACGACTTGTGTACTAGCTAGAATTATCTTCACAACTATCTTGTATCAAAGTTATTGTGTGCTATATTTCATGCTTTATGTAAAATAAGCGGTATTGTAAGTTTGTAAAATATTGTATAAAAGTTTGAACGCGAAATATTATTATAATCAGTTTTTCATATAGAATTGTAGTAGTTGAATTGTATATTAGCTACTAAGTATGAACTTAACGGGTAGGTACTACCCGAATTTAAACTTATAAAATGCTAATATGAAGAAAAATATTTTATAAATGAGTTCATATTATGCTACGAAATACTATTAACTACTCTTAATATTCTGTATGATTAACTTGTTCCATTTGACTCTTTTGAAGGAAATGGCACCGACTACTCGACACACGTGAATATGAATGAAGAGGAATTCCGTACTTTTCTAGCTTCAAACATAGCCGCAGTACAGGCTGCGCTACATACCGACAATAACCTTGGATCTAGCAGTACAGGAAATCGTGTAGGATGCACCTACAAAGAATTCACTGCCTGCAAACCTTTGGAATTTGATGGAACCGAAGGACCGATCGGATTAAAACGGTGGACCGAGAAGGTTGAATCGGTGTTTGCCATAAGTAAGTGTACTGAAGAGGACAAAGTGAAGTACGCTACGCATACCTTCACAGGCTCTGCGTTAACATGGTGGAATACCTATCTAGAGCAAGTGGGACAAGATGATGCTTACGCACTACCTTGGTCAGCATTCAAGCACTTGATGAACGAGAAGTACCGTCCCAGAACCGAGGTCAATAAGCTCAAGACAGAACTGAGAGGGTTACGAACCCAAGGATTTGATATTACCACGTACGAAAGACGATTCACAGAATTGTGCCTATTGTGTCCGGGAGCGTTCGAAGATGAGGAAGAGAAGATCGACGCGTTTGTGAAAGGATTACCGGAAAGAATCCAAGAAGATATAAGTTCACACGAGCCCGCCTCCATACAACATGCATGTAGAATGGCTCACAAACTAGTGAACCAGATTGAGGAAAGAATTAAAGAACAGACGGCTGAAGAGGCCAATGTGAAGCAAGTCAAAAGAAAGTGGGAGGAAAACGGTGATAAGAATCACCAATACAACAACAACAGCAATTACAATAATAATCGCAACAATTATCCCAACAATCGCAACATCAATCGCAACTACAACAAACGGCCCAACAACAACAACAACAACAACAACAACAACAACAACAACAACAACAACAACAACAACAACAACAACAACAACAACAACAACAACAACAACAACTACAACAATCGTCCCAACAACAATAACAATCGCAACAACAACAACAATCAGAAGCAGCTATGCCAAAGGTGTGAAAAGTATCACTCGGGGTTCTGCACCAAATTTTGCAACAAGTGTAAAAGAAATGGTCATAGCACGGTGAAGTGTGAGGTCTACGGACTAGGGGTTAACAGAACGAAAGGAACAAATGGTGTCGGAACGAGTAATGGCGGAGCAAGTAGTGTCAGAGCAAGTTATGCCAATGTAGTTTGTTATAAATGTGGAAAATCGGGAAACATTATTAGAAATTGCCCGAACCAGGAGAACACGAATGGACAAGGCCGCGGAAGAGTTTTCAATATTAATGCGGCAGAGGCACAGGAAGACCCAGAGCTTGTTACGGGTACTTTTCTTATTGACAATAAATCTGCTTACGTTTTATTTGATTCGGGTGCGGATAGAAGCTATATAGGTAGAGATTTTTTCGCTAAATTAAGTTGTCCATTGACGTCGTTGGATAGTAAATTTTTACTCGAATTAGCAAATGGTAAATTAATTTCAGCAGATAATATATGTCGGAATCGAGAAATTAAACTGGTTAGCGAAACATTTAAGATTGACTTGATACCAGTAGAGTTAGGGAGTTTTGATGTGATAATCGGTATGGACTGGTTGAAAGAAGTGAAAGCAGAGATCGTTTGTTACAAAAATGCAATTCGCATTATACGAGAAAAAGGAAAACCCTTAATGGTGTACGGAGAAAAGGGCAACACGAAGCTACATCTTATTAGTAATTTGAAGGCACAAAAACTAATAAGAAAAGGTTGCTATGCTGTTCTAGCACACGTCGAGAAACTACAAACTGAAGAAAAGAGCATCAATGATGTTCCCGTCGCAAAAGAATTTCCCGATGTATTTCCGAAAGAATTACCGGGATTACCCCCACATCGATCCATTGAATTTAAAATAGATCTTGTACCAGGAGCTGCACCAATAGCTCGTGCTCCTTACAGACTCGCACCCAGCGAGATGAAAGAATTGCAAAGCCAATTACAAGAACTTTTAGAGCGTGGTTTCATTCGACCAAGCACATCACCGTGGGGAGCTCCTGTTTTGTTTGTCAAGAAGAAAGATGGTACATTCAGGTTGTGTATCGACTACCGAGAGTTGAATAAACTTACCATCAAGAACCGCTACCCACTACCGAGAATCGACGACTTATTTGATCAACTACAAGGCTCGTCTGTTTATTCAAAGATTGACTTACGTTCCGGGTATCATCAAATGCGGGTGAAAGAAGATGATATTCCAAAGACTGCTTTCAGAACAAATTACGGTCATTACGAGTTTATGGTCATGTCGTTTGGTTTAACTAATGCACCAGCTGTGTTCATGGACCTTATGAACCGAGTGTGTGGACCATACCTTGACAAGTTTGTCATTGTTTTCATTGATGACATACTTATTTACTCAAAGAATGACCAAGAACACGGTGAACATTTGAGAAAGGTGTTAGAAGTATTGAGGAAGGAAAAATTGTACGCTAAATTTTTAAAGTGTGCATTTTGGTTGGAAGAAGTTCAATTCCTCGGTCACATAATGAACAAAAAAGGTATTAAGGTGGATCCGGCAAAGATAGAAACTGTTGAAAACTGGGAAACCCCGAAAACTCCGAAACACATACGCCAGTTTTTAGGACTAGCTGGTTACTACAGAAGGTTCATCCAAGACTTTTCCAGAATAGCAAAACCCTTGACTGCATTAACGCATAAAGGGAAGAAATTTGAATGGAAGGATGAACAAGAGAAAGCGTTTCAGTTATTAAAGAAAAAGCTAACTACGGCACCTATATTGTCATTGCCTGAAGGGAATGATGATTTTGTGATTTATTGTGACGCATCAAAGCAAGGTCTCGGTTGTGTATTAATGCAACGAAACGAAGGTGATTTCTTATGCGTCTAGACAATTGAAGATTAATGAGAAAAATTATACGGCGCATGATTTGGAATTAGGCGCGGTTGTTTTTGCATTAAAGACTTGGAGGCACTACTTATATGGGGTCAAAAGTATTATATATACCGACCACAAAAGTCTTCAACACATATTTAATCAGAAACAACTGAATATGAGGCAGCGTAGGTGGATTGAATTGTTGAATGATTACGACTTTGAGATTCGTTACCACCCGGGGAAGGCAAATGTGGTAGCCGACGCCTTGAGCAGAAAGGATAGAGAACCCATTCGAGTAAAAGCTATGAATATAATGATTCACAATTACCTTACTACTCAAATAAAGGAGGCGCAACAAGAAGTTATAAAAGAAGGAAATTTAAAGGATGAAATACCCAAAGGATCGGAGAAGCATCTCCATATTCGGGAAGATAGAACCCGGTATAGGGCTAAAAGAATTTAGGTACCAAAATTTGGAGATATGAGAGAAATGGTACTTAGAGAAGCTCATAAAACCAGATACTCAATACATCCTGGAACGGGGAAGATGTACAAGGATCTCAAGAAATATTTTTGGTGGCCGGGTATGAAAACCGATGTTGTTAAATACGTAGGAGAATGTTTGACGTGTTCTAAGGTCAAAGCGAAACATCAGAAACCATCAGGTCTACTTCAACAACCTGAAATCCCAGAATGGAAATGGGAAAACATTACCATGGATTTCATCACTAAATTGCCAAGGACTGCAAGTGGTTTTGATACTATTTGGGTAATAGTTGATCGTCTCACCAAATCAGCACACATCCTGCCAATAAGAGAAGATGACAAGATGAAGAAGTTAGCACGACTGTATTTGAAGGAAGTCGTCTCCAGACATGAAATACCCATCTCTATTATCTCTGATAGGGATGACAGATTTATTTCAAGATTCTGGCAGACATTACAGCAAGCATTAGGAACTCGTCTAGACATGAGTACTTCCTATCATCTACAAACTGATGGACAGAGTGAAAGGATGATACAAATGCTTGAAGACATGCTACGAGCATGTGTTATTGATTTCGGAAACAGTTGGGATCGACATCTACCGTTAGCAGAATTTTCCTACAACAACAGCTACCATTCAAGCATTGAGATGGCACCGTTTGAAGCACTTTATGGTAGAAAGTGCAGGTCTCCAATTTGTTGGAGTGAAGTGGGGATAGACAGATTACGGGTCCGGAGATAATACAAGAAACTACCGAGAAGATCATCCAAATTCAACAACGGTTGAAAACCGCCCAAAGTCGACAAAAGAGCTACGCTGACAATATAAGAAAAGATATAGAATTTGAAATTGGAGAGATGGTCATGCTTAAAGTTGCACCTTCTAAAGGCGTTGTTCGATTTGGTAAACGAGGGAAATTAAATCCAAGGTATATTGGACCATTCAAGATTATTGATCGTGTCGGACCAGTAGCTTACCGACTTGAGTTACCTCAACAACTCGCGGCTGTACATAACACTTTCCACGTCTCGAATTTGAAGAAATGTTTTGCTAAAGAACATCTCACTATTCCGTTAGATGAAATCCAAATCAACGAAAAACTTCAATTTATCGAAGAACCCGTCGAAATAATGGATCGTGAGGTTAAAAGACATAAGCAAAACAAGATACCAATTGTTAAGGTTCGATGGAATGCTCATAGATGACTCGAGTTCACCTGGGAATGAGAAGATCAGATGAAGAAGAAATACCCGCATTTATTTCCAGAAGATACGTCAACACCTCCAACTGCTTAAAATTTCGGGACGAAATTTATTTAACGGGTAGGTACTGTAGTGACCCGAACTTTTCCATGTTTATATATATATTAAATGAAATTGTTATTTACATGATTAAGTGTTTCCAACATGTTAAGCAATCAAAATTGTTAAGACTTGATTAATTGAAATAGGTTTCATATAGACAATTGACCACCCAAGTTGACCGGTGATTCACGAACGTTAAAACTTGTAAAAACTATACGATGACATATATATAGTTAACATGATTTTATTATAAGTATGTATCTAATTAGGTATTTTAACAATAAGTTATATACATAAAAATGAGACTATTAATTTAAGAAACTCGAAAACGATATATATAACGATTATCGTTATAACAACGTCTTACTAGGTACATATGAATCATATTAAGATATTGATACACTTGGTTAATTATGTTAAATGATAAGTAAATATATTATTAAGTGTATTAACAATGAAATACATATCTAAAAATAAGACTACTAACTTAATGATTTCGAAACGAGACATATATGTAACGACTATCGTTGTAACGACATTTAACTGTATATACATCATACTAAGATATATTATATATCATAATATCATGATAATATAACAATTTAACATCTCATTTGTTATAATAAACAATGGGTTAACTACATTCAACAAGATCGTTAACCTAAAGGTTTCAAAACAACATTTACATGTAACGACTAACGATGACTTCACGACTCAGTTAAAATATATATACATGTAGTGTTTTAATATGTATTCATACACTTTTGAAAGACTTCAAGACACTTATAAAAATACTTCTACTTAATAAAAATGCTTAAAATTACATCCTCGTTCAGTTTCATCAACAATTCTACTCGTATGCACCCGTATTCGTACTCGTACAATACACAGCTTTTAGATGTATGTACTATTGGTATATACACTCCAATGATCAGCTCTTAGCAGCCCATGTGAGTCACCTAACACATGTGGGAACCATCATTTGGCAACTAGCATTAAATATCTCATAAAATTACAAAAATATGAGTAATCATTCATGACTTATTTACATGAAAACAAAATTACATATCCTTTATATCTAATCCATACACTAACTACCAAAAACACCTACAAACACTTTCATTCTTCAATTTTCTTCATCTAATTGATCTCTCTTAAGTTCTATCTTAAAGTTCTAAGTGTTCTTCATAAATTCCAAAAGTTCTAGTTTCATAAAATCAAGAATACTTCCAAGATTGCAAGTTTACTTCCAAGTTTTCTAAATCCATTCCAAGTAATCATCCAAGATCAAGAAACCTTTGTTACTTACAGTAGGTTATATTTCTAATACAAGGTAATAATCATATTTAAACTTTAATTCAATTTCTATAACTATAACAATCTTATTTCGAGTGGAAATCTTACTTGAAATTGTTTTCGTGTCATGATTCTGCTTCAAGAACTTTCAAGCCATCCAAGGATCCTTTGAAGCTAGACCTATTTTTCTCATTTCCAGTAGGTTTATCCAAGGAACTTGAGGTAGTAATGATGTTCATAACATCATTCAATTCATACATATAAAGCTATCTTATTCGAAGGTTTAAACTTGTAATCACTAGAACATAGTTTAGTTAATTCTAAACTTGTTCGCAAATAAAAGTTAATCCTTCTAACTTGAATTTTAAAATCAACTAAACACACGTTCTATATCTATATGATATGCTCACTTAATGATTTAAAACCTGGAAACACGAAAAACACCGTAGATTTACGCCGTCGTAGTAACACCGCAGGCTGTTTTGGGTTAGTTAATTAAAAACTATGATAAACTTTGATTTAAAAGTTGTTATTCTGAGAAAATGATTTTTATTATGAACATGAAACTATATCCAAAAATTATGGTTAAACTCAAAGTGGAAGTATGTTTTCTAAAATGGTCATCTAGACGTCGTTCTTTCGACTGAAATGACTACCTTTAAAAAAACGACTTGTAACTTATTTTTCCGACTATAAACCTATACTTTTTCTGTTTAGATTCATAAAATAGAGTTCAATATGAAACCATAGCAATTTGATTCACTCAAAACGGATTTAAAATGAAGAAGTTATGGGTAAAACAAGATTAGATAATTTTTCTCATTTTAGCTACGTGAAAATTGGTAACAAATCTATTCCAACCATAACTTAATCAACTTGTATTATATATTATGTAATCTTGATATACCATAGACACGTATACAATGTTTCGACCTATCATATCGACACATCTATATATATTTCAGAACAACCATAGACACTCTATATGTGAATGTTGGAGTTAGCTATACAGGGTTGAGGTTGATTCCAAAATATATATAGTTTGAGTTGTGATCAATACTGAGATACGTATACACTGGGTCGTGGATTGATTCAAGATAATATTTATCGATTTATTTCTGTACATCTAACTGTGGACAACTAGTTGTAGGTTACTAACGAGGACAGCTGACTTAATAAACTTAAAACATCAAAATATATTAAAAGTGTTGTAAATATATTTTGAACATACTTTGATATATATGTATATATTGTTATAGGTTCGTGAATCAACCAGTGGCCAAGTCTTACTTCCCGACGAAGTAAAAATCTGTGAATGTGAGTTATAGTCCCACTTTTAAAATCTAATATTTTTGGGATGAGAATACATGCAGGTTTTATAAATGATTTACAAAATAGACACAAGTACGTGAAACTACATTCTATGGTTGAATTATCGAAATCGAATATGTCCCTTATTATTAAGTCTGGTAATCTAAGAATTAGGGAACAGACACCCTAATTGATGCGAATCCTAAAGATAGATCTATTGGGCCTAACAAACCCCATCCAAAGTACCGGATGCTTTAGTACTTCGAAATTTATATCATATCCGAAGGGTGTCCTTGAATGATGGGGATATTCTTATATATGTATCTTGTTAATGTCGGTTACCAGGTGTTCACCATATGAATGATTTTTATCTCTATGTATGGGATGTGTATTGAAATATGAAATCTTGTGGTCTATTGTTACGATTTGATATATATAGGTTAAACCTATAACTCACCAACATTTTTGTTGACGTTTAAAGCATGTTTATTCTCAGGTGAATACTAAGAGCTTCCGCTGTTGCATACTAAAATAAGGACAAGATTTGGAGTCCATGTTTGTATGATATTGTGTAAAAACTGCATTCAAGAAACTGATTTCGATGTAACATATTTGTATTGTAAACCATTATGTAATGGTCGTGTGTAAACAGGATATTTTAGATTATCGTTATTTGATAATCTACGTAAAGCTTTTTAAACCTTTATTTATGAAATAAAGGTTATGGTTTGTTTTAAAAATGAATGCAGTCTTTGAAAAACGTCTCATATAGAGGTCAAAACCTCGCAACGAAATCAATTAATATGGAACGTTTTTAATCAATAAGAACGGGACATTTCATATAACACATGTTTGATTGGATCTATAGCACAAGAATTTGCCTATATAACACACCATGATTCACACGATTACCCAACACGATTGTAGACATGTAGTGCAGACCTGGAGCAGAACTGGACAAACAAACGACACACAACCATCTAGCTGTTTTAACACGCCAGATTACACAACACGATTCTAAACATCATACAACACTATATTAACAACATTTAAACTTTATTAACATCATATAAACACACTATATATAACCTATAACATATAAACCCTTATTATGCAATGAACGAAAGTTATACTATATAGTAACAATAGGCAAACACAACCTGATAGTAGTAGCAGAACCAACCGGGTCAGCTTAAACAAAACCTGGGATAACAACTCAACGCTATGTTTGGTAAAGTAATAACAACTCAAAACCTGGATAACAAAACCTGGATAACCTGATTATTTACCTGCTGCACACTATGGCAACCAAAAGAAATCCAAACATATAAACCTATTCTAATATATATATATGCCTAATGCAGAAACCAACCTACGTTTCGTTTGGTGAAGTAATAACAACTCAACGCTCACTCCAATTTAGACAAAAAAAACCCATGAGGTAGTATACATGTCAAATCATACCCAATAACCAATATGATAAGCAATGTTGACCTTATAACCACCTTCAGTGGCAATCATTACCCAAAGTACAATCGGTACCCTAATAATAACCCTAAGTACAGTTGCATTGGCAAATTACCATAAACAAAGATAGTTATATTAGCAGATCAAAACTTCATACAAAAGCAGCATCACAAATATTCATTAGCTCTAATATAAAGTAGAGTCACAAATATACATTAACAAACATAGTTATGTTAGCATCAATAATATTCATCACAAATTACAATTTTATTGGATTGTTCTCACTCATACCTGTGCCATCTTTGACGAAAACATTTTTTGAAAGCTTCTGTAATAAGATTCTTTCAGACTTCCTTCTTCTTGGTGGAGGACTGGGTTTCATTCTGAAATTTGTTAGCCCTACATCAATAAGTCTAATCAGTGGATCTTGCTCTGTATTAACTTCTTCCATCAACATTTCTTCATCAACATCGTCAGAAAATGATGCAACTTTTTCTGCTTCATTAACCTTTTTAGACTCTCCATCTTTTATTTCTCGAACCACAAAATCTTCTTCTTTATCCACATTTTCTTCTTCGTCTTCGTTCATCACCATCTGGACATTATCATATGAAACATACTCTGCATCTTCTTCAATCACTGCATCTTTTTTTTCCTTGATGTTGTCATGAACATTTAAATTTTCATCAGGCTTTTCTTTTTCAACATCCTGTTCATTAACAAACATGAATAACTAAATGTGGTAAGTAATTTAAAAGTTTAGAAAAAACAACATTTAGTTAAATCAGTTACCTTTATGTGTTTCGGTTGTTTCACTATTTTTTTGGTGAATTTATGATGTTGAACATCCTTTCCATCATCAACATCCTCATCTTCATCAACATCCTTTTCACTTTCACCTTCCCCTTCATCAGCACCTTCCACTAAATTATCAACTTCCCATTCATCATCACCTTCCACTTCATCTTCATCATCAGCCCTCTCATCAACATCTTTTTCATCTTCATCATTCTCTTCATCATCAACATCTTCTTCATCATTATCATCATTATCTTCATCATCAACATCCTCACCATCATCACTCTTTTCATTTTCCTGAGGCCATTCATCAGCACCTTCCACTTCATTATCACCTTCATCTTCATTATCAGCCTTCTCACCAACATCCTTTTCATCTTCATCATTCTCTTCATCATCAACATCTTCTTCATCATCATCATTATTCTCTTCATCCTCTTCATCATCAAGCTTTTCCTTTTCCTGAGACTTCTCATTAGCACCTTCCACTTCATTATCACCATCATCTTCATCATCAGACTTCTCTACATCATCAGCATCATCTTCATGACCAGAATTCTCATCAACATCCACTTCATCATCTTCTTTCTCTTCATCATCTACATCTTCTTCTTCATCATCATTCTCTTCTTCATCATCATTATCTTCATCAACAACATTCTCTTCATCATCATGCTTTTGGTTTTCCTGAGACTTCTGATTAGCAAACATGAAATATAAAATGTAGTAAGTAAGCATTTAAATATTGTAAGAAACATAACATCAGTTAATTCAGTTACCCTCGTTCCTTTATCGTCTGATTTCTGTTTCTTTATGATTTTGCTGTATCCTATTGTGCTACTTATACCCCTTTTTCGACCACCGTGTTCCTTCCCCACATGAGTTAACAAGGCATCCCCGCCTTCTTTATCTGTCCTAACCTGGAAAAAAAAACACAAGTAATCAATTATAGAAAAATTATGAGTTGGTTAGTCTAAAAATTCAAATATAAATATATTACAATTTTCTCTACAAGCGGCGCAAATGTTTCTACTGCCGTCTTCCCTTTGTCATCCGGCTTCATCCTGCCCAGCACGTAATACCTCGCTGCAGGATCTTTGATATTGTGGTATGGTGTACATTTATGAGGATCATTTGCTTCTGTATCCCATTTTGCTTTTTTCCCACGATATCCCGAACGACCAACTCGAGCGTACTTTTCTTTTGCTTTTTTGAAAGCGTTGTTCTTGCCTTTTTCTCTTAGTTCCTACACAGTTTTAATGCGATTAAATGACTTTTTCAAAGCGTTACAATATCAAAATGTACCTCCAAACCTGATACAAATCAGGTTGAATAGCACTTACTCGTCTAGCAGGCGTAGCTTCGATTGCACAAAATTTTTGCCATTTTTCTGGAGTTATGAAATCGTAATCTTTTACTTCCACATAAGGAAGCTTGCTTCATCCATATACGTTCTTAACTTGCGCTTGAATCTCGTAAACGCTGTGTTGCATTTTTGGAGTGTTGTTTTTCGTGCAAAATCGTCTTCAATATTATGAAGTTCCTGTATAATTTAATCTACTGTAAGTGTTGAATGTTGTAACATATATAAATAAATAGTAATTAATCAAAATCTTAGATTTAAATACCTTTATTTTGCTCCATAAAGTTTGTTTCTGATCAGGAGATACATGCTTCCAATCCTTTACAAGGAAATCACAAGTGGTCCTAGTTAAAACGCCAATGTTGGTCGAAAAAATAGCTTGGGTTTTTCCAATGGCTTGGCCAAACTCGTCAAATTCAATGTTCAACTGAACAACAGCTGACTTCTTTTTCAGTTTGTTTACACTTCTTTTTTTAATTTTTTTTTTGCATCTGTACACAAAATGCAATAGAAAAGATACACATCAAATGCAATAGAAAAGACATACATCTAAGCACATGCATATACAAATTATGATTATAGTACAACAAACACAGGCTTATACACCTTAATATCATTTCAAACAAATCCTGTCTTATTATTGTGTTATGAATAACACAGCAAACATATCACACATACACAATATGCAATAACA
Source organism: Rutidosis leptorrhynchoides (assembly GCF_046630445.1). NCBI lineage: Eukaryota > Viridiplantae > Streptophyta > Magnoliopsida > Asterales > Asteraceae > Rutidosis > Rutidosis leptorrhynchoides. Next base: position 402,731,516 of record NC_092336.1, on the reverse strand, counting down.
AGAAAATTGATCGAACTCATAACCAAACCCATTTCAAAGACTAATTGCGCGACAATAATATTCACGTTTATTTCTGAACAAAAAAAGTAATAAATTTAGATTATCAAATAAACATAATTAATTATTGATTATAATTACTGGTAGGAATTAACCTTTGAAAGACACTCTTTATCTCTTGTAATACGATGCTTCGTGTAAGCCATGGTAGCACAGTAGAATCGTGCAGAGTTTGAATCTAAAATAGAACAGAAATCGAATAGGGTATCGAACAATTAGGGTTTACAGATTCAAGTGATTTGGGTTGCTTGTCGGTTTTTTTAGAACACAGACCGATAACAAAAGAGAAATGATAATGAGGTAATGGGATTATGATCGATAAAAACTCAATTGATTTTGATTTGGGTTTTTTTTACAGTATACCATAAGTGATATTTTTAAAGAAAATAAATGTAAATTTGTCAGGTTAACACAATTGCTTAGATGGTTAGGACGTTGCTTGGTAGAGAGAAGGTCGTGGGTTCTAGTCCTATTTCCAACTTTTTAAATTCTTTATTATTAATAATGTATTAACTTTTTTCAATGTCGCTTGTAGATGGATCGGAATACTTGGATGTACGAGATAGGTTGAGCTACCGCTGAGTTTATGGATAGTGTAGATGAATTTATTATAGTTGCCGAGACTGATCAACTAGAAAAAGGAAACAACGCAATTTGTTGTCCTTGTAAGAAATGCAAAAATGCACGGTGGTATGCTGATTCAACCGATATCAAAAGTCATCTAATTGCACACGGATTTATGAGAGGGTACACATGTTGGTCTTCTCATGGTGAGTCAGTAGCTGACCTTAACCCGTCTGTTTCGAATAACGATACCGATAATGAATAAGATTCATACAATAGTGACAATAATGTTAATTTTGATGACATGTTTGACGATTTGGATATGGAGGATAATGTTGCTGATAAGTATCATGACAGATTACAACAACTATTTGTTGACGCTGAAAAACCTTTATATACCGGTTGTATGAATTTTACAAAACTTTCCGCCGTGATACAACTGGTTAACTTAAAATCAAACAATGGTTGGAGCGACACAAGTTTCACTAGCTTGTTAGAGTTGTTGAACAAAATGCTACCAGAAGGTAATGAGTTGTCGGTTTCAACCTACCAAGCAAAGAAATTAATGTGCCCAATGGGATTGGAAATACAGAGAATACATGCTTGTCCAAATGATTGTATGTGATACAGGAATGAAGACAAAGACCTACATCAATGTAAGGTATGTGGTATATCTAGGTATAAACGTGGAAAACTGACTGATAATGCTGATAGTGATGTGTCAGAAAATGGACCTCCTGCAAAATTATTGTGGTACTTGCCTATCATACCACGATTAAAGAGACTATTTGCAAATGAGAAAGATGCAAAATTATTACGTTGGCATGCTGAAGATCGTAAAAATGATGGTAAAATGCGAAATGTGGCCGATTCACTTCAATGGAAAAATTTTGATAAAGATTTTGAAGAATTTAGGGATGAGATACGTAATATAAGGTTCGGACTCAGTTCAGATGGAATTAATCCGTTCGGAGATTTGAGTAGCCGTCACAGCACGTGGCCTGTTCTTCTATGCATTTATAACCTACCGCCTTGGCTATGTATGAAAAGAAAATACATAATGATGTCTCTTTTGATTCAAGGCCCAAAGCAACCTGGAAACGATATTGATGTTTATTTGCAACCATTAGTTGATGAAATGATGGAATTATGGAGTACCGGCATATACGTTTATGATGCATACAAGAAAGAATACTTCCAACTATGGGCAATGCTTTTTTGCACCATTAATAATTTTCCTGCTTATGGTAACTTGTCTGGATATAGTACGAAGGGGAAAAAGGCATGTCCTATTTGTGAGGAAAATACTCACTCAATGAGGCTCACAAATTGTAAGAAACCTGCATTTATGGGGCATCAGAGAGAGCTTGCCGAGAATCACCCGTACCGTAAAAAGTCAGATTTATTTGATGGTACTATAGAGGATAGAACACTACCACCACCATTGGATGGAGAAACTACACTCTCCAAAGTTGCTAATATAAATGTTGTGTTGGGAAAGAAAGGGGTTGGTCCTCCCAAAGGTATTTGGAAGAAAAAGTCTATTTTTTGGAAATTACCCTACTGGAAGCATTTACGAGTCCGACATTGTATTGATGTTATGCATATTGAAAAAAATGTTTGTGAAAGTTTGATAGGGTTACTGTTGAACATTCCTGGAAAAACAAAAGATGGAATTAAAGTTAGAAGGGACATGGAATTAATGAATATCAGACCAGAGCTACATCCTAAAGATATTGATGGAAGGTCCACCAAGTTTCTTCCTCCGGCCTGTTATACTATGTCGAAGGTCGAGGAAACTAAATTTTGTCAATGTTTACATGGTATTAAGGTTCCATCAGGATATTCTACTAACATTAGGAAGTTGGTTTCGATGAAAGATTTGAAGCTACTTGGTATGAAGTCACATGATTGTCATGTACTAATGACCCAGATGATTCCTATAGCAATTCGTGGAATTCTACCCAACCGTATTCGACACACAATTACAAAACTATGCTTATTTTTCAACATGATTCATTCAAAGGTGATTGATCCTGGTGTGCTGGATGAATATCAAAGAGATATCATACTTACTCTTTGCGAACTCGAGATGTACTTTCCACCTTCTTTCTTTGATGTCATGGTTCATTTGGTATCTCATATTGTAGGAGAAATAAAGGTATGTGGTCCAGTTTTCTTACGGTATATGTATCCATTTGAAAGATATATGGGTATCTTGAAAGGTTATGTAAGGAACCTTAATCGACCAGAAGGCAGTATCGTTGAAGGATATGCATCCGAAGAGGTGATCGAATTCTGCACAAACTATATGGATGGGTTTAAAAGTGTCTAGATTCCACAAAGTCGTCATGAAGGAAGACTATCAGGTCAAGGGACACTTGGGCGCAAGACGGGCTATTCAAATGTTTTCGATTATCAAGAGGCACATTTTAATGTCTTACAACACACTACATCTATTGATCCGTTCATACAAGAACACATGTCGTTCTTGAGACAACAATACCCTAAAAAGAGTGCAAAGTGGTTGGCAAATCAACATAAAAAAACTTTTTCGGAATGGTTGAAAGACAAAGTTAGGAGGACACTTCCAAATATTGATAAAACGGTCGAAGCTTTGGGATTCGCCCCTAAACATGTGTTCCAATATCAAGGATATGACATAAATGGGTATACCTTTTACACTAAAGCTCAAGATAAGAAGAGTAAAACCCAAAACAGCGGTGTCACGGTGATAGCCTCGTCGACAGAATTCACCATGGTCAATCGTGAAGAAAGATCAAGGATCGCCAAAAAATCGTATTATGGTTTCATTCAAGAAATATGGGAATTAGATTTTGGTGATTTGTACACTATACCCTTGTTCAAGTGTAAGTGGGTTGCTAATGATCGCGGTGTTCAAGTTGATGAAGATAGTTTTACAACTGTTAATCTTTCCACCAATGGATATAAAGAAGAACCATTCATTCTAGCAAAACTAGTTACTCAAGTATTCTTTATCGAAGACCCAAAGGATCCTAGATGGCATGTGGTTCAGTATGGAAAATGACGGATTGTTGGTATCGAGAACGTTGTTGATGAGGATGAGTACGACCAATTTGACGAGTTACCACCATTTTCAGTCGGTGTTCAACCTTTGAATGAAGTTGTTGCTAGAAATAAAACAATCTACTTTAGAGAAGACCATGAGGAAGGAGACGAGGTTGCAGACACATAAAAATTGTTAAAACATATGATTGATTACCTTTTTTTTTACACCCATGAGTATATTTTTTAATGACTTATGCAACATGTCTTTTATGTCTTTTGTTAATTTTTTTTTTTGTTAATTTTTTTTACCATGAAAATCTACTTTATGTTATTACCTTTTAAATTACTAATACCAATGTATACAATACAAATACAAATACAAATAATTCTAAAAAACACACACACACACAAACACACACACACACACACACACACACACACACACACACACACATATATATATATATATATATATATATATATATATATATATATATATATATATATATAAACATATATATGTACATTTTTCAATATTATGCCCGGGAACAAACCGCGATCACAAAACCATCCAACTTCTTTGTATACCCTAAACCATCCCACTTCATTATCAAACCACCGGAAACACCCTACTCCAACATCATAGAACGGCGATTATTTGACGAACGAAATCGATTTCGTCATCACGGCTGAAGGATCGTCTCAAATACAGGTACAGATGGTTTTTTTAGTTATCTAATTGTTCTTTACTCGAATATTTTTGTTATAGACGTAATGACCATAAAATCATACTATTATACTTGAATCGAGTTGTGTGATTAGGAAACAATAATCGAAAATTAGGTTATATACATGCACATTTTGTCTTAGATAATTTAGCAAAATAGACACATTAGGGTTTATAAGTGGTGAATAGATGCTGCAGAAATAGTCTAATATATTTTGTGTTAAAGAAAAAATGCCCTAAATATCAAACTATTATACCTAAATCTAGTTGTGTTAATTTGACCATAATTATTATTGATACCTACAGAACTGATATGTACATATATGTTGATTTTACAGAAGCAGAAATAATCTCTGACGTTGTCATTTATGGCTACCTACAATCGTCCACCATCGTTCATCCACATAATACGATTAACAGATAAGCTTGAACTGGTATTTTTTCATTTCTATTTTAATCTTAAAATTATATATTTTATAAAGCAAAACTATTGTAAGACATATCAGGTTATTATGTTTTGTTACAGGCTTTACCACATGATTGGTATGTTGACCATTATGATACCATGTTTCCAAGACATTCTGTTATCATCCACACCCTGTTAGGATATAAATCTGAAGTTACATTTTCGATGAATGATCGTAGCCGTATGATACTTGGTGATGGCTGGTTGAAGATCATGAATGATCTTGATATTGGAGAAGGTAATATCCTACTAATGACCGGAATCGACAAAAGAAACTACGACTTGGCTATTTACTCACCTGACCTGTTTCAAAAGAATTTTTTTGATCCATTCACATCTTTCAGTGTATTGACTCGAATTCAGGCAAAAGTGTATGAAAATGCTCCATACAGACGTTTCCCTTCATTCATGAAATTCGTCAACAATCCAAGTGAACCAGGAATGGTATGGTCAATTTTTCGATCTCGCATATGTAACACACATTTAGTATGTGTACATGATTATTATCTTACCAAATTAGTTTTATATTTCTTTAACAAAAATAGCATTATTTTTGATTGGATGTAGATACTGCCAAAGGAATGGTTAACAACTACTTTTGGAGACTCTGGACCCAAAGAACAAATTATTGTTCACTTTCAAAGATGGTACAACAAAAGGGTGGTGGTACTCTCAGTTGAAGGCGAAGTTGTCATGTGGGAAGGATGGTCTGAGTTGATTACAGACCTTAAAGTGGCGTCTGGTGATTGCATGGTCTTTTATGCAACTGATTCAAAAAATCTTGAGCTGGTGATTTATGATCATCGTGGTGTAGAAAAGGGTTGTTTGTTAACTTTTCAGCTGAAGGATGATGATGTTTCTACTACCTGGGAAAGAGGATCCACTTCCCAATCCATTCCTGAAATCATTTACATTGATGACAGTTCAGACAGTGAAATCGAAAGTGATACCTCAGAAGATGAACCAATGCATCAACAACATCTACATCCTGAACGTGTTGTGATTATCAAAACACCGTCTGGTAACTTTTTGGTACGCTTCTTATCTTTTTATAGTTTAACATTCATCAACTGATAAATGGTGGCACACTACTTGTTTTATCTTTTTACATATCAATGTTTTATGCTTCATCATTATAGAATAACAATTTGGTTAAACGGTTGACTAAATATGTATTTTCTTTTTCGTTAGCGTCTTCCAGAGGAGTTTATTGGACTTCCAGGACTAAGGAGTGGGTGTTATATGAGTTGTTTTAATCATGAAGGTGATGAATTTCAGTGGCGATTGAAGCATGAGACAGGGAAAAAGAAACCAAACCTGGCAGTTACTTCTGGTTTTTCTGAGTACCGATCAATCAATGGCCTGGTGCCTGGTCAATTTTATGAACTCACGTATAATCTGGAGCAACAAAACTTTTATCTTTAGTTTGTGGATTTAAACATTTGTAGTTACTTTTGGTGTATAAGTGTTGTACAATCTGGATGTTGGTAGGTTACATATTTTTTGCTTGCACTTATACAGTGTATTTAAATGTTGTTTGTTGTAATATTTTGGATACAGTAATGTTTTCCAATGATGCATGCAGTATAGAAATATTTACTTCTTGCATTACTTTTGATTACAAATCTGCAACTCAATGCAATTTTAAGCATTTGCCAATAATGGAACAATAGAGCCATTTAAAACATACATTTCATTATAAAATCTTGTACATTTACTACATTGTAAAAGCCAAATAAATACAATTTACCATGACAAGTGAACCATTTTTTAAGGTTGTTACTTGTGACGCGCAACTTCAAATATAATCAACCTTGAATTAGACACAATAGTTTATTGTAAACTACAATGTTCCATTACTAAACAAGATTAAAGAACCTACACATTGAATAATAATTGTATGCGAGTACGGTAGTAATTTACCAAACATCAACATCGACTTTTAAATACGAACATAATTTACATATCATAATATAGAATTCTTACAGACATTAGTAAATCTAAAACATAAATTGTTCTCTGGTTAGGAACTTAAATGTTATCAAAACATGTACACGTGCAATTCGTACATAGACCATAACTACTACACAAATTAGAGTTATTAAAGCTGCACTATCAGAAGACTATTGACCCCAATGAGATTGTTAAAGTGGGTGGCTTCCATCAAAGACCATGAAAAAACTCTTGTACCGACGTGAGAACCCAATCATACACCTATCACCCACTTTGTACCCATTCAAAACCACAAAGTACTCCCAGCCTTTCAAAACAAAAAGCTTTTTTGTGGTTACATCTGTGGCATGTTTTATGTCTCACCAATGGAATATCCCTTCCATATCGAAGCATATATAGGTGCAGCCAGCCTCGAGTTCTCGGATGCGGTTAAAGTCCTCAGGTAGTTCCTAAATGACAGTGACATATTATTTGTTAATGATTGCATAATTATTTGTCATTGCTATATACACGAATACGTTTAACTGTTTCTATAAAAAAGTATCTAACTCACCCAAATAGTTCCCCTTGGTATGTCGAAGAAGATGTATGTGACATCAACGGTGCTCCATATGTTGTACCTTTCTGCTCTATTCAGCTGATCAAGGGCGAGTGCACGTGTTTGACTAGTAGATGCACCATTGTTTCCAGTTGTATTTGTGATTCAATTCATTAATATGCAAACAAAGAACAAAATACTCAATTGCATCACAAATCAATTGTTAGATTTAAAATGGTTAGATAAAATGTATATGCTGTCTTTTTCAAAACTAAGCAAACTATATTGGTATTGTAGCTTGAAAGTTCACAATACATATTGCTGTAACATAAATCAAACCCTAAGTAACCTGTTGGGAATCTGCAGATAATTAGCAAATAATATCTATAAGTGCAATATCATAAATGAACATTTGGTATGAACTTAAAGGTATAACACAATAAATTTACAGACTCACACCTGCATGAGTGTAATTCCAAAGAAAAACACTGATATTATATACGCACATAACTGTGAGATAAAATCGATTCTGGTTCAAATAAAAAAACATAATTACATGTGAAGTGTAGATCTGTTGTTTGATTTTAATGATTTACAATTAACAATTGAGATGATAAACTTTGTTCTAAGTTTTTTAGGTTTTCAATTCGTAAAACCCTGTGCTTACAGTTAATAAACAACAAATTTTGTTTAAGAAAACACAATAACCCGAGCTCGACATGGCGGGAGATGGTTGTAGTTGATCGCTATTGCAAGTACAGAGCTGGTGGCAGGTGAAAAGATACTCAGTATGATGTACTTGAGAAGGTGAGGGATTTTTTGTATTGCCTTTTTTTTTATAAACAGATATTTTTGAAAATACCGGATCATTTTTGCATGGGCCGGGTCAAGTAGATTATTACGGTGTATTAAAAAAATACCAATACCAAATATTTTACTATAGGTAAAATACCTAAACTCTTCATCTTCAGATCAGCTTAATGGCCAAATCCCACCATTTGGTCTCGAAAATTTCAAATTAACCGCCAATCTAATTAAAACCACTAATTGACACAAAACAACCCGATCATAATTGAAACAACAGTCTCATTCACTGTTTTATTATTTTCACAAACCCTAGCAGTGATCCATACTACTTCAAATCGCTAAATTCGATACATTCAAGAACTTGATACATCAAACATCATGATACGTTTATGATTTCAATTCTATTGTATGCGTACCTAGAACTACTAGTATTGTTTAGGTATTAGTCTTGTTATTATTGTTAGCTTCTTATTATTGATTTTTTAATGTATACAGAGCCGAAACAATAGGCCTAAATGAGGAGTTAGCAAACTAACAGACCACGTCTAATTGAAGATAACGGAACACGTCTAAAAGACACAAACAGAACAGCCTAAACTAACGATTTTACAACACGTCTAATTAATGGTTTTTAGAGCGGTTCCTTGAACCGCACTATATGAGTACACTCATTTAGAGCCCTAGCATATAGACGTGCTGCGGAACACGTCTAAAAGACCTTTTCCACACGACTAAAAGGGCCGGAATGTAGTAGTGAATGACTAAAACAAGTTTTAAATCAGATTAATGAAATTGTTTAGTTCATGGCTATAGATCACGACTTATGAACTGATATTAGGGTTTCTTGAGTTCACTAAGGTGTCGGGTTGGTTGGTTAGACGAGGATATATATAAAATGCGTCAAAAATCGACACCTGAGGCTCAAGTTATGACCCGACGAACTTTTAATTAAACTTATGGTTATAAAATTTAAACTTAGGTTATAAATAATGATTTGCATTATAATTAGATTACTTATGTTATAAAAGTAATTATTTTGAATTAAGACTTATGATATATTTATTAAGTTGTAATCACTTGCATCCATTAATTTGCTTGAAATTCAAGACACCAATGACAGCGCGACATGTGGCGCTAAAATCACAGGTGAATGGGAAAAAGAATTAAAAAAAAAAATTCGCAATTTTATTTTTTTGGAATTTTTTTATTTTGCGAAATTTCTTTTACAATCACATGTGATTCTGCATATCAATCACATGTGATTATGCATGTCAAATTCAATCACATGTGATTATGCATGTCAAATCCAATCACATGTGATTGTACAATTCAATCACATGTAATTGTACAATTCAATCACATGTGATTGTGCAGGTAAATCACATGTGATTGTAGAAAAAATTTAAGAAAAAAAATTTTGAAAAAAATTTCGAAAAAAAATTAAAAAAAAAATTTTCTAAAAATTTTTTTTTTTAGAATTTTTTTTCAATCACATGTGATTTCGCGCCACATATCACGCTCTCATTGGTCCCTTTGATTTCAACTTAATTTTTGAATTCAAATGAATATATTCCTCTATTTATTATATCATTTAATAATTATATTATGATTTAATTATTCTTATAATTCAACTTATGATTAATAATGCATTTATTATTAATGAAAATACTTATGATAAGTATTAAACTTATGTTATGGGACTATTATATCAAGACTTATAATAAAGATTATTTATTTATTTATTTATTATAAGACTTAGATATTATTTAACTATAATACAATTTAATTATTAAATACTTATGGTTTAATAATTATATTAAAATACTTATGAGATGACTAATAATTTATTATTAATTAATAATACTTATGATATGATTAAAAATTCATTATTAATTAATAATACTTATGTTATGATTAATATTTAATGAATTAAATACTTATGTTATATTAATTATATCATTTAAACTTATGTTAACTTTATTATTTAATTTAATTCAATTAAGGTTATGATATGACATGATTATACAACTATGACTTTAAATAACATTATAACTTATTTTATTAATACAATTTTCACTTAAAATTTCAATGTTGACCAAGGTTGACCAAGGTTGACTTTTGAGTTGACTTTCGATTGACTTTGACTTTCAGTTGACTTTTGTTGACTTTTTTAATTAAGGAAACTTTCCGAAAATAGAAACTTTCCAAAAATAGAAACTTTCCAGAAATAGAAACTTTCCAAAAATGGAAAGCTACTAAAAATATAAACTTTCTAAACATAGAAAGTACGTGTTATACGTTGTCCTGATCAAACCTGGAAACATACTGAGTGTTGTCCTATGCTTATTTGCAACAAGTATTATAGCTATCATACTAAGACTTGACCTAAGTTAGTTATTTATATCGAGCTGCTTTATTTATAGGTTGGCGTTGTGGTCATTCTTGATCACTTTATCTTTTGCTGTTCACATTACTGTGTTGTTGCTTCATTTACGTTAAGGTGAGTTATAGTCCCATTTTTTTATTTTAAATCTTTTGGGATGAGAATACATGCATTTTATTGGACACGAGTGGAAGTTGGTTTCAAATATTCATTGTAAGTCGAACAAAAATATTCCCTAATCTGGTAATTGTAATCACTGGTTTCTACTGGTGAACGCGAATCCAATGGATAGATCTATCGGGCTTGACAGCCCCATTTCGTGCTAGTCGCACTAACAGTTATAGACGAAATGTATTAGTACTTCGTATTTTGGAAGATACACATGTTAAGTGTAAATTTTTATATCGGTTTTTGTTAAGGGTATGGAGTTGTTAAGTGATTACCAGGTGGCTCACGGGTTAATGGAATAATGTTTTATATGTTTTCGAGCATATTAGGATGAGAATACATGCATTTTATTGGACACAAGTGGAAGTTGGTTTCAATTATTCATTGTGAGTCGAACAAAAATATTCCCTAATCTGGTAATTGTAATCACTGGTTTCTACTGGTGAACGCGAATCCTATGGATAGATCTATCGGGCTTGACAGCCCCATTTCGTGCTAGTCGCACTAGCAGTTATTGACGAAATGTATTAGTACTTCGTATTTTGGAAGATACACATGTTCAGTGTATATTTGTATATTGGTTTTTGTTAAGGGTATGGAGTTGTTAAGTGATTACCAGGTGGATTACGGGTTAATGGAATAATGTTTTATATGTTTTCGAGCATATAATTTTGTGGTCCAAAATGAGTCTTTATGTTTTCAAATATAAATTTTTATGGTTTAAATTAAATATTGTTTGCAATATTAAACCTATAATTCACTCAACATTTTTGTTGAAAGTTTACTCGCATGTTTTATTCTCAAGTTCATAATTGATTGCTTCCGCTGTGCTTAGAGAGTCTGCATTGTCTGTAGCATATTTTGATTTAAACATTAAACATTGCATTCTACTTTAAATACTGTTACATTGTGGGTAGTTGTTGACTTGTTTTGGTCAACCCCTTTTATACATTTAGGATGGTTTTTCTAAATTTACAAATGATTTAGATTTTCCTTTTGAGGTAATAAATTTTATTAAATGAATGCAAATGTTATTTATGAAAATTCATATAGAGTTATGATCAAGCTGTGAGACCAAGTGACGAAGTCGTTAAGGGTACTTGACGGGCCATCATAGTTGGTATCAGAGCCTTGGTTGTAGGGAATTAGGCTGCATTAATATCGTTACCCGAGTCAATAGGGTGCATTAGTGAGTCTAGTCTACAGCCCGGCCTATAGCGTATTATTATATGTGATTATATGTATCGTATTGGTATGCAAATTGTTTTCATATACATACATCTCCTTCTTATGTTCTGAATTCGGGAGGAACTCCCATTCCAATTTAAACGTATTCTCTGACTCATGCGAGTTTATCTTTTATAAGACCACCTCGGTTAGTGAAACCGAGGGATGTCATTCTTGACTTATGGAATTCTCGACATTTCTATGTCATCTATTATGGTTATGTATATAACGTTTGAGTTATATTACGCGAGATGTCATTCTTGACTTCTAAATGCTCGGCATTTCAATGTCAGCTATTATGTTTAGGTATATAACATTCTTGTTATATTACATGCCTTTATGCCATTGTGCCTTTGTGATTTGGGTTGCGAACTGGAAAGTTATTCTTGACATTTAAAGATTCTTGATACTTCAAAGGCATTTTTATGTCATCGTGACTCTTATTCATTACTTTTGATGTTTTTGTCTCTTTGTCCTATCCTTAGCACACTGTTTAAGAAATCGTTCTAGAAAAAATTGTGTTGAAATTCGAGGTTGACCATGTGTCCTGACCTTATGTAGTGCTATTGGAATGGAACTATGAATTAGTGAAATATAATGGCGTCTGGCCAACGGGATTATATTATGGTAATTCATATAGAAATACTAATATTGTGACATGTGGAATAGAAAGCGAGTCAAAGAAAATTTTTTACACCACTTATTCAGAAATTCCCATGTTATTACATGAGTAAGGAAAATACTCATTTTCTTATTTGTTGATATACGAGAAACTCGTTTTACCAAACTACCTATCTCATGCTTTATCCTTCATAACTCGCCTGTTAGCAACAGCTTCGCACTTGAACAGTTTTGGCCCAAGGACTTATGTCCTGATAATAGTCAAAATGATATTTAATTCATTGATTTTCATGACCTCGTAACATTTTTTGGTCAATGTCGCACGACGATCCAATCCTCCACTCGATCTTCTACGATCTTACTTCAACTCGTAACCTCTGAAATACGAATACTCTGTTTATCATCAGGATTTTTACACATTTGTTTAATTGGGCAGTCCTCATGAGATTTATAGACAAATAGAAGTAGTAAGATTTTCTGTCACGTATGCAATTTATAAAACCACATAGGTACGTATAAAATCAAATGAATAAATTTACCTTAACTTATTTTGGTTAATACATACTAAATTATACCTTCAAAATCATTTTAAAATCACTCCTTTATTGAGTTGTTTAACAGAGTCAAATTGTTTTATATAAAATGGTACACGTTGTACATACTTCTAAATTTACTAACAACTTCGTTCCGTTTATATTGTCACATCAAACGTTTAGAACTTTTTTTTTTCAAAACTTCATTGATGATTATATTAAAATTTTTGCAATTACTCTACCATGTGTTTGGGTCACAGTTCTTCTTGTCCTGTATTTAAGGATAAAACTTACCATTAAGTCCATTGCTAAAAACTCTTATGCCACTTTGGATGGCGGTTTTATAAAATTTGTTGGGAGGTCCTTGCGCTCATAAAAAAATTTCCACATATTGTTGGACATGGCCGAAACGCGGACTGATAAATCAGTTTTCTGAGGTACACTAGGTGGTCGCCCTATTATACGAAAGACACTGGGTGGGTTTCTGAAACAACCCAACCCGTATTCCATACGATAATTTTTTTTTTAAAATGATAAACCGTTAGCGCCAATTTAAACGATTACATAACCCATTAAACAACATCACAAGTTAAATGTTTACAAATGGCACGAAGGCTCTTAAACAAATGTAATACAAGTTTGACCCATTTACATACGATAGTTTTAATCCAAACAACACCACGAGCATGGTTTGGGGTTAAACTATACAAAACACTAGGCCAACTTCAAAAGCTTCAACAAGCATCACCAAGGGACACCTAGTGCCCAAAAACCCCTTTTCCCCTATCCGCACATGCATCTAAAAAGATAAACAACGAGAGGGGTAAGCTAATGCTTAGTGAGTGCAACAATTACATGATTGCATATACAACCTACATACTTGCAATCACTTACGCATTTACCGCATACATGCTAGCAATATAAATAATCATACCATCGCAAGTATAATAGCTGAACTTCCAATCACACGAGCTAGCATAACGATAGCATATAACTCAAACAATAAAATATGCTACAATATAACGCACAACCATGGTTAACCATTCGAATGAGGGAATGGTAGTTAAAAGATCGTCGGAGTTCATAACAACCATTAGTGCACTTAACACGTCGTACACTAACCCCACGGCTGACATCTTAACACGTCGATACTTCACCCCCGGGTGGTGCCTTAACACGTCGACACTTCACCCCGAGTTGTGTCTTAACACATCGACACTTCACTCGTTACATCTCTAGGAGTGGCATCTTAACACGTTGATTCTTCACTCCCGAATGGTGTCTTATCACGTCGACCCTTTACTCGCCACGTGAGAAGTGGTGTCTTAACACATCGACACTTCATGACTCATACCACACAAATAAATACATCATATATGTATGCATATAATTATTCCACTCACTTTATCACGTCAGTGGTGATTTATTACTCCCAAATGCTTCAAGCAAGGTACCTAATACATAAGTACACATTCAATACACAACAAGTGGAATTAACCACCTTACTCACACTTGAGCATTTTATGTCCTAACCGCATTAAATGACTCGTACCCACCAAATCGCCCATTAATGGCCATGACTCGTCATAAATCACTAAAAGCTAGTGATTAGAACCTACTATCACCAATTAACACAAACTTAGGGTATTTCATACCCATTTCACCCAATTGGGTCAACCATGACTCATTTGACCTATTTTAACACTTATACCCACAAACTTGGTCAAACTTAACCCCTTAACATTCTTTCGTCATTTACAAATGTGTTAGTGACTAGCAACTCAATTTAACACTTACAAAGCCCCAATTACATGAACAAACCCTAGGTTAACACCATTTGGGTTTTCTTGCATCAAATTAACCCAAATCCACCCATTAAATCCCTAAATGGGTCTTACAAGTCCCAAATGGCCAAACCCTAGCCAATAATTAACTAAAACTCAAAATACGGAGTTAAAACTTACCAACACTATCCACTCGTAGCTAAGAACGAGGAGAACAACTTTAATTCTTGCTCCAAAGATCAACTCTAAATTCTTCACTCTCAAATCTCACTTTGAATCTAAGTGGGTTTTATGTTTTGAGAGTAAATGGAGAAGAAAAATGGAAAAGAAATGAATAATATGGATAAGTGGTAGAGATTAAATGCTCCAATCAGATCTACACGCTAAAAGACCAAATTACCCTCGAACTACACCTTTTAAAAACTAAATTCGGAACCAGACTGCACAGCTGGTCGCGGCGCGACCCTGCTTTGTCGCGGCGTGGCGTTTCACGAAATTCTCGAGCTGTTTTGATCTCCCCCTGACATTGGTTTGCGCCTAATGTCGCGGCGCGAATCACTTTACCGCGGCGCGACATTGCAAGTGATTTTTGATCTGAATATCGAGCCTCCTGACTTTGTTTTGTGTCCAACGTCGTGGCGCGACATGGACTTCTGCAGCGCGGCAAAGGCCTGCGCCTGGTCATTTCGACAACTTAAACTCCATCACCGATTTATTCGACTTGTACATTCCATTCCCGCTTCCTATATTCCCTAGCCTTCACCAAATAGTCTTACAAGACTTACTACACTCCTAACCGTGTATAAACTCATGCACATATACGTTCTCATGCGTTACGTATATTTATATATATTTACATAACGCATACACATCAAATTACCATTTAAATTTATTAATCATATAACAACGAAATATAGACGTAATAACGGTTAAGTATATACCTTAAGACATGTAGGGAGAAAACGGGATGTTACAACTCTCCCCCACTTGAATCAGAGCGCGTCCTCGCGATCCAAGCCGCATGACAAGCCGGAAGATAAACCAAAACAAACTCTTCGGATTCCCATGTAAATTTGGAACCCTTTCGATGTCGCCATTGCACTTTGAAAGTTCTAATTTCCTTGTTTCGCAACATCTTAACCTTCTCATCAAGAATTGCAATCGGCTCTTCAACATACTCTAATTTGTTGTTCAACACAATCTCATCTAATGGCACCCAAGTCGAGTCATTCGCAAGACACCTACGGAGATGGGAAACATGAAACGTGTTATGGATCCCCGCAAGCTCTTCGGGCAACTTTAGTCTATAAGAAACCTCATCAACACGTGCTAAAACCTTGAAAGGACCAATAAACCGAGGAGCTAACTTTCCTCGCTTTCGAAACCGGATAACACCCTTCCATGGAGAAACCTTAAGCATCACCATGTCACCTTCTTGAAATTCAATCGTTCGTCTACCTCTATCGGCATAAGATTTTTGTCTATCGTGCGCCGCCTTAAGTCGAGCCCGAATCATCTCAATCTTACTATTCGTCTCTAGGACCAAATCGGTACTCCCGATTTCTCGTAGCCCCACTTCACCCCAACAAATTGGAGTTCGACACCTACGCCCATAAAGCATCTCATAAGGTGGCATCCCAATACTAGTGTGATAACTATTATTGTACGAGAATTCCACCAATGGTAAGTGCTCGTCCCAACTACCACCAAAATCAATAATACACGCCCTTAACATATCCTCCAACGTTTGATTCGTACGCTCGGTTTGACCGTCCGTTTGAGGATGATACGCCGTGCTCATTTTCAATTGAGTACCCATATCTTCATGAAACTTATTCCAAAACTGAGACGTGAAACGAGTATCTCGATCCGAAACAATAGATATAGGAACCCCATGCCTTGATATCACCTCTTTGATAAACAACTTAGACAAAGTCTCTGACGATATCGTTTCCCGAATGGGAAGAAACAAAGCACTCTTCGTCAATAGATCAACTATCACCCAAATCGTATCATATTGGGTTCTCGCCGTCTTCGGTAACTTTGTAATGAAGTCCATGGTAATGTGCTCCCATTTCCACTTCGGGACTTCTAACGGTTGTAAATTACCATACGGCTTTTGTTGTTCGGCTTTAACTTACAAACATGTGACGCATTGTTCAACATACCTAACAACATCACGTTTCATGCCCGGCCACCAATACTCCTTCCTTAAATCAAGGTACATTTTCATAGCGCCCGGATGAATGGAATACTTTGACTTATGTGCTTCATCAAGTAGCACCCGTCGGTAATCACCCATCTTAAGCACACACACTCTTCCTTGAAAAGACAACAAACCATGGGGACCTAAAGTAATGAACTCCGTTTGCCCCACAATTCGTTCCTCATGCTTGTTGTGAACATACGTTTCTATTTGAATCTTACCAAGATTTACAAGGAAATCGTTAGTAATTATCATGCGTAACGATCCTACTCGTATTGCCAGATGTTGACTCTTTCAACTTAACGCATCCGCGACCACGTTCGCCTTACCTGGATGATAAAGTATCTCACAATCATAATCCTTTACCACATCCATCTACCTACGTTGACGATAATTCAAATCTCGTTGATCAAAAAGATGTTTTAAGCTCTTATGATCGGAATAAATCGTACACTTGACACCATACAAGTAGTGGCGCCAAATTTTTAACGCATGTACCACCGCCGCCAATTCAAGATCATGAGTCGGGTATCTCTTTTCGTATTCCTTTAATTGTCGAGAGGCGTAAGCGATGACTTTACCCCTTTGTATTAGAACACACCCGAGCCATTTAAAGAAGAATCACAATAAACCGTCATGTCTTCTACCCCTTCCGGCAACACTAACACCAGAGCTTGACACAACTTCTCTTTTAACAATTGAAAAGCAATTTCTTACTCGTTCTCCCAATTAAATCTCGTGTTCTTCCTCGTCAACTTCGTCAATGGAGAAGCAATCTTAGAAAAGTCTGGGATAAACCGACGATAATAACCGGCCAATCTGAGAAAACTTCGGATTTTCGTAGGCGTAGTCGGTCGTCCCCAACTCTTCACTGTCTCTATCTTGCCCGGATCTACTTGAATACCATCTTTGTTCACAATGTGGCCAAGGAATTGAACCTCCCTTGGCCAAAATTCACATTTGGAGAATTTAGCATACAAATTCTCCTTCCGCAACGTCTTCAAGACTTCACGCAAATGGTGCTCATGTTCCTTCATATTCTTAGAATAAACAAGTATGTCGTCAATGAACACAATTACCGACTTGTCCAACATAGGTTGGCACACTCGGTTCATAAGATCCATTAATGCCACCGGTGCATTCGTAAGACCAAAAGGCATAACTACAAACTCAAAATGCCCGTAACAGGTTCGAAAAGCCATTTTCTCTATGTCTTCCTCACGGACCCGCACTTGGTGATAGCCGGACCGTAAGTCAATCTTAGAAAAATACGTTGTAACAACCCAACCCGTTAACCATCCGAAAATGTGCCATAAAAAAAAAATTTCTGGAACTGCTCATCTGGACGGCGTCCAGATTTCTGGACGGCGTCCAGCACTGAAGGACTGGACGGTGTCCAAGCCCTTTGGATCGCGTCCAAATGATGTGCCAGATTCTGTTTTGGTTAACGTTTACACGCGAGCGGAAAATCCGCTTCCCGACACTTTTAATTGAAAACACTTTCACAATATATTACGATAAGTTAAACTAAGAGTTTTTCATAATAAAAACCGAGTTTTACGACACCGGGCCCACATCGACCCAATTTACTACCATTGACCATTTCGACCCAATTAGTTTACAAAACATAGACCGAGCATGGGATTGGGGATACGCTACCCAATCTTAATCAAATCCAAAAGCAAGTCTCTAAAGCCAACTATGCAAGTCATCTAGTCCCCGCTCTTACCCGAGCCACCGTCTTCATGCAATCTATAAAAAGGTCAACAACGAGAGGGTAAGTTAACGCTTAGTGAGTGATAACATACTACATACATATATATGTATAAAATGGACACGCCACACAAATATCAAATACCGCATACCGAAGCATCCAAGTATAAGGCAAGCTAAGCTGAGAATACTGTAGTCACTAAGCAACAAGCTATAGATACATCAACAAATATAAGTTCACCAACGACGATGTGAACAACGCCAAGAAGCTACACCCGGAGGGTTAGCTACATCACGACAATACAACAATATAAATATATACAACAATATAAACGACCAAGGTTAACCCCTTAACCCAAAACCGAGAACCAAATACAACAATGAAGATTGGCCGAACTACACGAGCCTTAGTAATCCGAAACCACACGAGATTACTATCTTCACAACATCGAGGTTGGCCGAACTACACGAGCCTTAGTAATCTGAAACCACACGAGATTACTACCTCAATAAGATGACCGAACTACACGAGTCACCATGAATCCGAACTACACGAGATTCACTTCGATAAGATGACCGAACTACACGCGTCATCGTGAATCCGAACTACACGCGATTCACTTCTCCAACTCAACCCACGGTCATGGGATTATAAAATCCACCACGTCGGGGTTATCCACATCATGACAATATCAACCCTTCGCCATTGGGGTTATAACATCCAAATCACAACCACGTGTGATAACGTACACACAAACGTGTACTTCGCCAAAGGTGGTCAACCAAAACGCACAACCGTGCCAATTGGACTCATACAAAAGTCCATCAAATCTACCTATATGTGAAGTGAGCTCTATAGCCGAGAATCACTTCACCCGACCCGCACCCATCCTACACATACATATGCACATAGGATATTAACACTCACCTTGTCGTCTTAATGAATGCCTCCGAATAATCCGCAACCCGTCAATGGAAAGTACCTATTCCATTATCACATTACAAACAACACAATTAGGGTTGACTTACAAACCAACTCAATTTACACTTAATGCAAATTTCGACCCAAATGTACCTCCAAGCACAAACCGTTCCCAAACTAACCAAATAATCACTAACACGAGTAAAAATGGTCCTAACACACCGATTAAACCTGAGCACAAGTGTTAAACACGTGTCTTACCCAATTTGACACCAAAACCCTAATTTTGACCCATTTCAAAATTAGTTAACCAAACTCACCCAAAAGGGTTCCAACACTTCCATAATCACTAATCCTAGTGATTAAACTCCAAATCAAACCCTAATCAAGGCCAAATCGTCAACCGACCCAAAACCCGTCAAATGACAAGAATAAATAGTCACCATAAACCCATTTCATCATCTAAAAGGGTTTCTCAACAAACTAGCTCAAAACCCTAACTTGAATATCAAATCTAAACAAATGAAATTCGGAGTTTGAGCTTACCAATGCTTCCACAACGTAGCTAGGAGCGAGATGAACAACTTTAGAACCCGAGCTTTAGCGAGAATCCAACTCCTTCTTCTCCAAATTAACCTCTCTCTCTTTAAAACTCTTACTCTCTCACTAGAACAAGATGAGAGTCTTTGTGTGGGTGTTAGTGGAGCAAATGAGGCTCCTAGAACTGATCTTGTAGCCTTAACTCATTCCATAAGTGAAAATACCAATTTGCCCCTTATTAAAATCTAAAATATCACAGCTGGCACGACAGACCAACTGGACGGCGTCCCATATTCTGGACGGCGTCCAAGCTTTCACAACTGGACGGCGTCCCATCCTTCTGGACGGCGTCCCGATTAACTAAAAAGTCAGAAACAGGAATAGGGTGTTACAACTCTCCCCCACTTAAACTCGATCACGTCCTCGTGATCTTCGTCACTTAACCGCACGGACCACACTCAAGGGTCCTCAACATAAGTCCCAATCCGACCTTCCTAAGCAATTCTTCCCAATGAATCACCTCTAACAACTAAAATCGTCACACGCGATTTATCAAATCACAATTCGAGCACTAAACCATGCTCAATCCCTCATATCGGGAAAAACTCAACCAATCTCGAACCGAGATATCAACCCTCTAGCGTATCATTACCAAGTACAATGCTAAAAGCAACCAAGTCTCAATCCTAAAGTTAACAATCTGAAACGATGATGACCGATCCAAACGAATCCTTACGGATAACATCAATCACTAACATCCCTGTAGTGCGCAATATAACCAATACGCAACTACCGTAACATCATAACAAACGGTTAAAACCGATAGTGCCCAAACGATCATGGCAACGCTAGATCCCAAGGTGTACAAAATCGACGATCGTCACACCCGTAACAACATGTGAGCGAAACACGGCTATCGCATCACTAATCATACCACAACATGGTCCTCACGACCCCACCATCGGTGTATCAAACAACCGATAGATCAAACATCATGGTCCTTACGACCCCACCATCGGTGTATAAAATAATTGATAGATCACACAACATCCGTTAGTGTACAACGACATATAACACTAACTCATGGACAACGCATATCTAATCGCACACGGAGATGGTACTCGAATTTCCCATCGGTGCTCACACATCCAACAATACGAAGGCTGGCTGAAAACACACGCGCCTTAGTGAATCCGAACTACACGCGACACACTACCTTCACCACAACAACAATCGGGAATGGCCGAACTACACGCGCCATAGTGAACCCGAACTACACGGGTCATTTGTGAATCCGAACTACACGAGACCCACTCCTCAATACAATGACCGAAACCACACGAGTCATTTGTGAATCCGAACTACACGAGATTCACTTCCACAATAAGATGACCGAAACCACACGCGTCATCGTGAATCCGAAACCACACGCGATCCACTACCATGATGAAGTCAGCGGACCCGAAGATCATGCTTCACCAATCAACAACCATGATGAAGTCAGCGGACCCTAAAGGTCATGCTTCACCAATCTCAATACCGGATGAAGTCAGCGGACTCCGAAAGTCATGCTTCACCGATATAACACCTCGCTCATGATGAAGTCAGCGGACCCCGAAGGTCATGCTCCACCAATCGCATACTCCCATGATGAAGTCAGCGGACTACGATGGTCATGCTTCACCAATCAACAATACCATGATGAAGTCAGCGGACTCCGAAAGTCATGCTTCATCAATCAACACCCTTTTGGCCTCGAACGACGAGTAGCGTAACATCGCGCTCTGCTACGCCATAGTGAATCCTAACGGATACCACTAACCATTCACACACTCGAGCAAAAACCACCTATATCAAACATAGGCACAAAACAATAATTCTCTAGAAGAGAATCCGACACACACCTCCTTTACCCAAAGGATTTCACCTTGCTCGCCAAACACGTCCATTATCTCTCAACGAGATTTACCAAAATACCACCTCGGTGATAATTCAAATCCAAACCATAAGTACAATTTATCCGAAATCGTACTCCACCACAAATCGACTAAAACTAGGTCTCGACAACATTTTCCAGATCTACCAAAAGCATCATCCGAAGTCTCACACTAAAACTTCCTCGGGCAGAAGTGTAACTCCCCCACTTGATACTACGTTCCAATATCACAACTCGTACAACCATACAATGCTACCAAAGGTAGACTTTACCAACAATTGGGTTCAATCGACCCATTACCATAACTTGCTCCAACCTTGAGCATACGAAAGATTTCAATCAATCCTTAAACACTTCAAACAAAAAGCGTACCGCAATTTACACAAACTCTACTCTCGCAATCATCCAATTGCTATAGTTTGTCAAATTTCCCTAGTCACTCATGTACCTAAGGGTTTCACTTCGGTACCCTAAGTACAATGTAACCGCAACACAATCGGAGTCGAACACCACGCTAGTAGGTATAAAAGAGGCACCTAATGTCGCGTCACATAGACTCCTTTACCAACATACATCGAGATCCAAAACACTCGATCTCAAGGGTTTCTATCCTCCCGATGAACCTCATGGTTCATCACTTCAACACGAGAGCGAACACGCTCTAACATCCGAACACCAAAACCCATACCCATGGCTTGGTATAAACACTCTACAAATATCAAGGAATGCTTGGTTTCACCAAGTCTTACGCCCTTCGCCCGACAATCAAAACGTCACCCTAGGGTACTTCCATTAGGAACGTCACCCATAACCATAACATGCACAACACAATGCATTTAACAAACTCAAATTCAACGGCACTTAATAAATAATCAAAGGACATATTTATTAAAATGAAACGTACCTTAACGTCTCCTTGCCGCACCCATCCCCGCTAACTTGGGACATTCCGACTTACGATGTCCTTCTTCTTGGCAATTGAAACACACCATACCATCACCCTTTGGTACCGAAAATTCCCAAGACTTGTGACCCCTCATGCCACAATTGTAACATCGAGACGTACTAGAATCCGGTATACCCGTCCGCGTACCACCCGTGTTCACACTCGGACCCTTAGTCCTCTTACTCGGAGCACCATACGAAACAACCCTTCTCTCACTTGAAGGTTCACCAATATTTGATCGCGTATACGACTCGAAACCTCTAGCCACGGCGAATAATTATGCAAACGATTTCGCGTGACTCCGGCTAATCTTATTTTTCAAGTAATAATTCAAGGTTCGATAGAAATCTTGCATCAACAAATTATCATTCCCCAAATACTCCGGGCAAAAACGAGCCTTCGCCATAAAGGTCGTCTTGAGAGTATTCAAATCCATAGAACCCTGTTGCAAATTTCGCAACTCATTACGCATTTCCGAAAAATTGGCTGAAGTCCGGAACTCCTAGAAGAATTCCTTCTTAAACCCGTCCCACGATAACGCCATAAACGGTTCACCACCGACAAGATCAATCTTACCATCCAACCAATCCTTTGCCCTACCCCGCAACAAACTAGTAGCGAGTCTCGTCTTCTTCTCAGGAGGGCATTCAATAGTACGAAAACACCCTTCGACATCTGAGATCCAAGTTGTGCTTACCAAAGGATCCGGTTTTCCGTCGTACATCAGGGGTTTAGTCCTCATGAAGCTCTTAAGACAATGCTCCATTTCACCACTACTCCAAAATTCGGAATACTTCCTATCCATTTCTTCTCGAAACGCACTCATTTGTTCCGCAACGGCGGCCGCAACTCTAGAGTTAAACTCCTCGTCATTCGTCTCGATCTCGTTTCGCGTCGTCATTCTAAAGAATGCAAAACGATTAGTCCACGAACGTATAAAACAACACGCATAACACCGCCCCATCTTGCTCAACACTCGTCGTACATCACTTGTTAGACACGATTTGCACCCGTAATAAGGTTTGCAAGTCCTTATTACGCACACACGTCGTCTCAACTCGTTAGTACAACGACCGCCTCGCTCGATGATATAACCAACACAACGATGATTCCACGCGATATAAATACACACAAGGGAATAGCATCACAACACAAGCCAAAAATCCTAGTTAGTCCACCTACAAACAAGGCACTAACTATAACCCGTTCCGACCCGTTCACCTACAAGTCCCGCAACAATTTAGCACACCTAAAAGTCTAAGTCTAGGCACCTATCTCAAGTCGCCTAAATCCCTTAGACCATGCTCTGATACCACTTGTAACAACCCAACCCGTTAACCATCCGAAAATGTGCCATAAAAAAAATTCTGGAACTGCTCATCTGGACGGCGTCCAGATTTCTGGACGGCGTCCAGTACTGAAGGACTGGATGGCGTTCAAGCCCTTTGGATGGCATCCAAATGATGTGCCAGATTCTGTTTTAGTTAACGTTTACACGCGAGCGGAAAACCCGCTTCCCGACACTTTTAATTGAAAACACTTTCACAATATATTACGATAAGTTAAACTAAGAGTTTTTCATAATAAAAACCGAGTTTTACGACACCGGGCTCACATCGACCCAATTTACTACCATTGACCATTTCGACCCAATTAGTTTACAAAACATAGACCGAGCATGGGATTTGGGATACGCTACCCAATCTTAATCAAATCCAAAAGCAAGTCTCTAAAGCCAACTATGCAAGTCCTCTAGTCCCCGCTCTTATCCGAGCCACCGTCTCCATGCAATCTATAAAAAGGTCAACAACGAGAGGGTAAGCTAACACTTAATGAGTGATAACATAATACATACATATATATGTATAAAATGGACACGCCACACAAATATCAAATACCGCATACCGAAGCATCCAAGTATAAGACAAGCTAAGCTAAGCATACCGTAGTCACTAAGCAACAAGCTATAGATACATCAACAAATATAAGTTCACCAACGACGATGTGAACAACGCCAAGACGCTACACCCGGATGGTTAGCTACATCACGACAATACAACAATATAAATATATACAACAATATAAATGACCAAGGTTAACCTCTTAACCCAAAACCGAGAACCAAATACAACAATGAAGATTGGCCGAACTACACGAGCCTTAGTAATCCAAAACCACACGAGATTACTATCTTCACAACATTGAGGTTGGCCGAACTACACGAGCCTTAGTAATCCGAAACCACACGAGATTACTACCTCAATAAGATGACCGAACTACACGAGTCACCATGAATCCGAACTATACGAGATTCACTTCGATAAGATGACCGAACTACACGCGTCATCGTGAATCCGAACTATACGCAATTCACTTCTCCAACTCAACCCACGGTCACGGGATTATAAAAATCCACCACGTCGGGGTTATCCACATCACGACAATATCAACCCTTCGCCATTGGGGTTATAACATCCAAATCACAACCACGTGTGATAACGTACACACAAACGTGTACTTCGCCAAAGGTGGTCAACCAAAATGCACAACCGTGCCAATTGGACTCATACAAAAGTCCATCAAATCTACCTATATGTGAAGTGAGCTCTATAGCCGAGAATCACTTCACCCGACCCGCACCCATCCTACATATACATATGCACAAAGGATATTAACACTCACCTTGTCGTCTTGATGAATGCCTCCGAATAATCTGCAACCCGTCAATGGAAAGTACCTATTCCATTATCACATTACAAACAACACAATTAGGGTTGACTTACAAACCAACCCAATTTACACTTAATGCAAATTTCGACCCAAATGCACCTCCAAGCACAAACCGTGCCCAAACTAACCAAATAATCACTAACACGAGTGAAAATGGTCCTAACACACCTATTAAACCCGAACACAAGTGTTAAACACGTGTCTTACCCAATTTGACACCAAAACCCTAATTTTGACCCATTTCAAAATTAGTTAACCAAACTCACCCAAAAGGGTTCCAACACTTCCATAATCACTAATCCTAGTGATTAAACTCCAAATCAAACCCTAATCAAGGCCAAATCGTTAACCGACCCAAAACCCGCCAAGTGACAAGAATAAATAGTCACCATAAACCCATTTCATCATCTAAAAGGGTTTCTCAACAAACTAGCTCAAAACCCTAACTTGAATATCAAATCTAAACAAATGAAATTCGGAATTTGAGCTTACCAATGCTACCACAAAGTAGCTAGGAGCGAGATGAACAACTTTAGAACCCGAGCTTTAGCGAGAATCCAACTCCTTCTTCTCCAAATCAACCTCTCTCTCTCTCTCTAAAACTCTTACTCTCTCACTAGAACAAGATGAGAGTGTTTGTGTGGGTGTTAGTGGAGCAAATGAGGCTCCTAGAACTGATCTTGTGGCCTTAACTCGTTCCATAAGTGAAAATACCAATTTTCCCCTTATTAAAATCTAAAATATCACAGCTAGCCCGACAGACCAACTAGACGGCGTCCCATATTCTGGACGGCGTCCAAGCTTTCACAACTGGACGTCATCCCATCCTTCTGGACGGCGTCTCGATTAACTAAAAAGTCAGAAACATGAATAGGGTGTTACATACGTTGCACCTCGGAGTTGGTCAAACAAATCGTCAATCCGAGGCAATGGATAACGATTCTTGATCGTCACTTTGTTCAACTCCCGATAGTCGATGCACATCCGCATACTACCATCCTTCTTCTTCACAAATAAAACTGGAGCACCCTATGGCGAGGAACTCGGTCGAATAAAACCATTTTCAAGAAACTCTTGGGTTTGATTTAGCAACTCTTGCATTTTCGTCGGTGCTAAACGATAAGGATTTTTAGTAATGGGGGTAGCCCCCGGAACTAACTCAATGTGAAATTCAACTTGTCTTTCCGCCGGAACACCCGGTAACTCATCCGAAAAAACGTCTTCAAATTCGTTAACCACCGAAATTTCACGAATGGGTGGTGGCTCATCACTAGTATCAACTACATGTTCAAGGAAAGCCATGCCACCACTAACAAGGAAACGACGTGCCCGTGCATAAGTGCATATCGGCACAAGTCTTCTCCGCTTATCACCATGAATAATTAACTCTCCCCCACTTGGGGTCTTCACACGAATGAATTTATCATGACATGCAATATCGGCCCTATAACGATCGAGCCAATCCATACCAACAACAATATCAAAATCACCCAAAGTCATCGAAATGATATCGATCTTAAACATTTCGGTACCAAACACAGCATAACAATCATTACAAACATCAACCCCTAGCACCGTCTTACCATCCGCTATTTCGACTTCTACCGGATGACTTAACTTAGCTAACGGTTTATTTAACTTAGGCACAAATCTTGGAGACACAAACGACAAATTAGCACCACTATCAGAAAGTATCCGTGCCGGATTAGAGTTAACCATGAAAGTACCTGAGACAACTTCGTTAGATTGCTTGGCTTCGTCATTCGTCATCAAATAGTTGCTACCCCTAGCCGTACCCGCCGCTTTCTCTAGTCGCTTAACATTATGCCCTTCTTATTCCCTTCTTTTCCGCAATTAAAACAAGTGAGCTTGGTTGTGGATTATGGTTTCGGGCACTCACGAGCCATGTGTCCCCTTTGCCCACAATTGTAGCAAGCATAAGTAAAATCTCCGGAAGCCCCCTTTTTCACGCTACCAACACTCTCGGAGCCCCTCTTGTGTTTCTTGTTAGAAAAGTTCGAATGACTAGTGGGTTCAAACTTCTTTTTACCTAAGGTAAAGCCACTCTTTCTCAAGATGAGCGACTCGAAACCTTTGGCCATATCAAACAACTCATCAAAACTTTTCACCACGTTCACTCTAATCTTTTCTTGATAATTGTCAATCAAGATTCGATAGAAGTCTTCCTTCAACATTTTATCATTCCCGACATACTCCGGGCAAAACTGGGTTTTTGACAAGAAAACGGATTTGAGAGTGTTCAAATCCATCGACCCTTGCCTCAAGGAATGCAACTCGTCCTTAAGTCTAGTTAGATCGGCTGAAGTTCGGTACTCTTGGAAAAACTCCGCCTTAAACTCGTCCCAAGTAAAATCCATACATGTTTCTTCACCATAAAGTTGGATTTTCGCATCCCACCACAATTTAGCGTCACCTCTCAACATGCTACAACCATACCTTGTCTTTTTATCAAGCGGGCATTCACAAGTACGAAAAGCCCCCTCCATATTGGAGATCCATCGGGCACTCTTAAGTGGATCCCGCTCGCCCTCAAAAGTGGGAGGTTGAGCATCCTTGAAATTCTTATAGAAAAAGTCTCGTCTTCCAACATTGTCCTCTTGAAGGACAACTTTAATTTGCTCCTTTACTACGTTGACTAATTGCTCGTCAATCGTATCTAGGAACATCTTCTAGGAAAGATGCACGATGACTTTTCAAAATGGCCTCAACCTTGGTCGTGAATTCGGGGTCCTCGCTCGTACCCCCATTTTTGGTGTCGTGTCCATTTCTCATCTTCATTCTATAAAATGGAAGAGATTAAACAACGAAACAAAAGACTTAACAAATAAATACACGTATACATCGTACCGGCCCATCTTTCTCAACAATCATCGTACATTGCTTGTTTGACACAATTTGCACCCGTAATAATGGTAGCTAGCCATTACTACGCGAGCACATCGCATTAACTCACTAGTACAACGCCCATCTCGCTTGATGATTGCAATTACCACACAAAACAAATAGCGCAAGGTTAGTTCAAATAAACCTATGCACTAACCAAACCCGATCCGACCCGAAGTCCTACAAGTCCCACAATAAGCGCGCACACAATAAAGTCTAAGTCTAGGCACCTATCTCAAGTCGCCTAAATCCCTTAGACCATGCTCTGATACCATTTGAAACAACCCAACCCGTATTCCATATGATAATTTTTTTTTAATGATAAACCGTTAGCGCCAATTTAAACGATTACATAACCCAATAAAGAACATTACAAGTTAAATGTTTACAAATGGCACGAAGGCCCTTAACAAATGTAATACAAGTTTGACCCATTTACATACGATAGTTTTAATCCAAACAACACCTCGAGCATGGTTTGGGGCTAAACTACCCAAAACACTAGGCCAACTTCAAAAGCTTCAACAAGCATCACCAAGGGACACCTAGTGCCCAACAACCCCTTTTCCCCTATCCGCACCTGCATCTAAAAAGATAAACAATGAGAGGGGTAAGCTAATGCTTAGTGAGTGCAACAATTACATGATTGCATATACAACCTACATACTTGCAATCACTTACGCATTTACCGCATACATGCTAGCAATATAAATAATCATACCATCGTAAGTATAATAGCTGAACTTCCAATCACACGAGCTAGCATAACGATAGCATATAACTCAAACAATAAAATATACTACAATACAATGCACAACCATGGTTAACCAATCGAACGAGGGAACGGTAGTTAAAAGACCGTCGGAGTTCATAACAACCATTAGTGCACTTAACACGTCGTACACTAACCCCACGGGTGGCATCTTAACACGTCGATACTTCACCCCCGGGTGGTGCCTTAACACGTCGACACTTCACCCCGAGTGGTGTCTTAACACATCGACACTTCACTCGTTACATCTCTCCGAGTGGCATCTTAACACGTCGATGCTTCACTCTCGAATGGTGTCTTAACACGTCGACACTTCACTCGCCACGTGAGAAGTGGTGTCTTAACACATCGACACTTCACGACTCATACCACACAAATAAATACATCATATATGCACGCATATAATTATTCCACTCACTTTATCACGTCAGTGGTGATTTATTACTCCCGAATGCTTCAAGCAAGGTACCTAATACATAAGTACACATTCAATACACAACAAGTGGAATTAATCACCTTACTCACACTTGAGCATTTTATGTCCTAAACGCATTAAATTACTCGTACCCACCAAACTGCCCATTAATGGCCATGACTCGTCATAAATCACTAAAAGCTAGTGATTAGAACCTACTATCACCAATTAACACAAACTTAGGGTATTTCATACCCATTTCACCCAATTGGGTCAACCATGACTCATTTTACCCATTTTAACACTTATACCCACAAACTTGGTCAAATTTAACCCCATAACATGCTTTCATCATTTACAAGTGTGTTAGTGACTAGCAACTCAATTTAACACTTACAAAGCCTCAATTACATGAACAAACCCTAGGTTAACACTATTTGGGTTTTCTTACATCAAATTAACCCAAATTCACCCATTAAATCCCCAAATGGGTCTTACAAGTCCCAAATGGCCAAACCCTAGCCAATAATTAACTAAAACTCAAAATACGGAGTTAAGACTTACCAACACTATCCACTCGTAGCTAAGAATGAGGAGAACAACTTTAATTCTTGCTCTAAAGATCAACTCAAAATTCTTCACTCTCAAATCTCACTTTGAATCTAAGTGGGTTTTATGTTTTAAGAGTAAACGGAGAAGAAAAATGGAAAAGAAATGAATAATATGGATAAGTGGTGGAGATTAAATGCTCCAATCAGATCTACATGCAAAAAGACCAAATTACCCTCGAACTACACTTTTTAAAAACTAAATTCGAAACCAGACTACAGGGTCGCGCCGCGACGTTTCATGAAATTCTCGAGCTGTTTTGATCTCCTCCTGACATTGGTTTGCGTCTAGTGTCACGGCGCGACTCACTTTACCGTGGCGCGACATTGCAAGTGATTTTTGATCTGAATATCGTGCCTCCTGACTTTGTTTTATGTCCAACATCGCGGCGCGACATGAACTTTCGCGGCGCGGCAAAGGCCTGCGCCTGGTCATATCGACAACTTAAACTTCATCACCAATTTATTCGACTTGTACATTCCATTCCCGCTTCCTATATTCCCTAGCCTTCACCAAATAGTCTTACAAGACTTACTACACTCCTAACCGCTTATAAACTCATGCACATATACGTTCTCATGCGTTACGTATATTTATATATATATATATATATATATACATAACGCATACACATTAAATTTCCATTTAAATTTATTAATCACATAACAACGAAATATAGACGTAATAACAGTTAAGTATATAACTTAAGACATGTAGGGAGAAAACGGGATGTTACATTTTCTACCCCAACTGTTGTTATAGTTGGTATCATGGATAGAAATTACACTAGACAGTTTGAGAAGTTTCTACTCTCGATATTCACGGCTAACCGCAACACCCTCGTAAACATCAATCCTATGATTCAATACTTTGAGGCGCACGAAATCTTTTTTGGAGATTCATCTCACCTAGAGTCGACTATTCTTTATAACCCATGATTCACATTTCTTTTCATCCGCACATAAATTTAAGAATAAGGATGAATCCTAGATTGACTCACTCATTATACGAGGAAGTTCACTCTCGTTGAAAGATCACACCTTTCATAGGTCTTCCTTTCGGAAATGTAATGAATATTTACTTTAAAATCTATGATCCTCGTTATCCCCTTGAAGGAATTTCCTTAAACATCTATACCACTGATATGGCTACTCTATATATTTCTTCCTTCGTTGGTTGCAACTATATCTCATTCGTCCCAGTTCATCCCCTTGGGGAGCTCCTATTTTGTTTGTTAAGAAGAAAGATGTTTCGTTCTGATTATGTGTTGATTATCATAAATTGAACAAGCTTACTGTTAAGAATCGTTATCCTCTTCCGAGAATTGATGATCTGTTCGATCAGCTTCAAGGTTCATCTGTTTATTCTAAGATTGATCTCCATTCCGGTTATCACCAAATGCGCGTTAAAGAAACTGATATTCCAAAAACTGCCTTCCGTACCCGTTATGGTCACTACGAATTTCTAGTTATGCCGTTCGAATTGACTAACGCACCTGCAGTGTTCATGGACTACATGAACCGTGTGTGTAGAACTTATCTGGACAACTTTGATATCGTTTTCATCGATGATATTCTTATTTATTCCAAGAGTGATCAAGAGCACGAAGAGCATTTGAAGTTAGTGCTTGATCTGTTAAGAAAAGAAGAACTGTATGCTAAATTCTCTAGGTGTGCGTTCTGGTTAAGAGAAGTTCAATTCCTTGGACATGTTGTTAGTAAACATGGAATTCAAGTTGATCCTGCCAAGATTGAGGTAATTGAGAAGTGGGAAATTCTGAAGACTTCTACTCAGGTTCGTCAGTTTCTGGGTTTGGCAGGCTATTATAGAAGGTTCATTCAAGATTTTTCACGAGTAGCGAAACCTCTGAAGAAGAAGTACGAGTGGAAAAGTGAACAAGAGACTGCTTTCCAAACTCTGAAGAAGAAGTTAACTCCTGCGCTGATATTATCACTACCTGATGGTAATGATGATTTTTTTGTCTATTGTGACGCTTTGCGTCAGGGCTTTGGTTGTGTTTTGATGCAGCGTTAGAAAGTCATTGCTTACTCGTCACGCCAGTTGAAGATTCATGAACTAAATTACACGACCCATGATTTAGAATTGGGAGCTGTTGTATTCGCACTTAAAATTTGGAGACATTACTTTTATGGGGTCAAAAATACAGTGTACAATGATCACAAAAGTCTTCAACATATCCTTGATCAAAAACAGTTAAATATGACAGCGAAGATGGAATTGAGTTGTTGAACGATTATGATTGTGAACTCCTTTATCATCCTGGAAGAGCCAACGTGGTGGCTGATGCCTTAAGTCATAAAGAGAGAGTTGAACCTCGTAGGTATAGAACCTTGAATATGACTATTCGAACAAACCTCGCAAGGCAGATTCTTGCGACACAACAAGAAGCCTTGAAGGAGGAGAATGTTGTGAACGAAAAGATGAAAGGTTTGAGTAAATAGTTAGAAGTACGAGCAGATGGTACTCGGTATTTTGCGGGACGTCTTTGGGTTCCAAAATTTGGAAATTTGCGACAACTTGTTTTAGATGAAACTCATAAATCTAGATACTCTATTCACCCTGGTTCAGGGAAGATGTATCATGATCTCAAGGAGCTATATTGATGGCTTAACTTGAAAGCTATTTATGTGGCGAAGTGTTTGACTTGTGCTAAAGTTAAGGCTGAACATCAGAAACCATTCGGACTTTTAGTACAACCTGAGATTCATTAGTGGAAGTGGGAAGGTATTGCCATGGACTTTATTACGAAGTTACCGAGAGTTGTGGGTGGTTATGATACCATTTGGGTTATTGTTGACCAACTCACAAAGTCAGCTCATTTCTTGCCGATTAAAGAAACGAATTCGATGGAGAAACTTACTCATTTATATTTGATAGAAATCGTTTCAAGACAAGGTGTTCCCGTATCTATTATTTCAGACCGAGACAGTCGATTCACATCGAGGTTTTCGCAATCTCTACAGGAAGCTTTGGGAACAAAGTTGGATATGAGTACCGCTTATCATCCACAGACGGTTGGTCAGGGGGAAAGGACCGTTCAAACGTTAGAAGACATGTTGCGAGCATGCGTTATTGATTTCGGTAATGGTTGGGATAGATACTTTTCGTTGGCCGAATTTTCTTATAATAATATTTACCATGCAAGCATTGATGCTGCACCGTTTGAGGCATTGTACGGTAGAAAGTCTAGGCCTCCTATCTGTTGGAATAAGGTTGGGGATGCTCAACTCACAGGCCCAGAGATTATTCATGAGACTACCGAGAAGATCGTGCAGATTAAAGAAAGGTTAAGAACCGCGAGGAGTCAGCAAAAGAGTTATGCCGATGTTAGAAAGAAATCTTTAAAATTTTAAGTTGGTGACCGTGTCATGTAGAAGGTATCACCTTGGAAAGGTGTGGTACGTTTTGGTAAGAGGGGAAAGTTAAGTCCTCGATTTGTTGGACCATTTGAGATTACTGAAAGAGTTAGACCCATGGCTTATCGTTTGAAATTGCCACAAGAACTTAGCGCTGTTCATGACATTTTTCATGTATCAAATTTGAAGAAGTGTTTGACTGAGGCCGATGAAACCATTCCTCTTAATGAACTTCATGCTGATAATCAACTCCATATTGTTGAGAAACCTGTCGAAATTATGGATCGAGAAGTTAAGAAACTCAAGCAGAGTAAGATCCCTATCGTCCGAATTAGATGGAATGCTAGACACGGACCCGAGTTCACTTGGGAACGTGAAGATCAGATGAGGCAGAAATACCCGCATTTTTTCTTAAATGGCGAGTCAACCCTTGCACCTGCTTAAATTTCGGGACGAAATTTCCGTAACGGGAAGGTATTGTCACGACCCTACTTTTTCCGTTATCTTTTTCGTTGGTATTTAACGTCCGTTAATTAATATTCGCGCCACGTCATTTCTATGACTTATATTATTATTTTAGTAATAATATATTCATTATTATGTGTTATATGAATATATGTATTCGTATTTATAATTATATGTTTCTGCATGTCGTGGATTTCTATCCGGCGAATCATTTCGGTTTTCAAACCAATGATGAGACTTTTTAGATTTTTGAATCCAAATTATTTTATTTATGATATTTTTATATCATATGAGTTTATAAAGTATTTCTATATTTTATTTTTCGCGTGTACGTGTTTCCCCGAAGATTTAATCGCGTAACAGCGTTTTTGCGAATCGGGCTTCGTTCGGGCTTTCGGGCCACAAGCTTTTGAACATTGAACAAAGTTGGGCTAAATGTGGGCCCACTCCACACATTTTCGGCTGAACATAGGCCAACACCCCCACCCTTTCTCAGTTTTCATTTCATTTTTAATTTAAACTTCTAATTTTCCCTAAAACCTAGTTTTGTTTTCGCTCCTCTCCCTCTTTTCTGTTTGGCCGAATTCTAGCATATCTCCATCACCAAATTTGTCCAACACCATCAACAAATCAATTGTATATCATTTTTCAATGCTAGATACACAAATGGATTCTCCTTTACGCAATCTACAAGCTTCATCTTCTTGATTCTTATATGTATGGTGATGATATAGTACTTGTGTATTGTTGTATTGATGATTTGATGCGTAGAAATACTCGATTTACTATGTTTTCAGTTGAACAAAAAGCGAACAGCAGCTATTTTTTAAAATCAGTAAAATTAACAGATGTTTTTTGTTAAATAAAGTGTATAGATGAGTTCCACTCATCAAGACAATAATTTTAGGCTTTGGATTCATGTTGTTTTGAATTTCGGATCAAAAGTTATGCCTGATTTAGGGTTTTGATGAAATTAAAATGTGAAAACTTTTTTAATCAGTTGGCGTCCGACTTTGTGACCTTTTTAGAGTCCTTAAGGTGTATCATTGTGTTAGGATTGATGATTGGATGAACATTCATGTTCGGGTCATCGAAATCCGAGCCACGGATCACCCGGAATGGCTAAAACAAGTTTTAAATCAGATTAATGAAATTGTTTGGTTCATGGCTGTAGGTCACAACTTATGAACTGATATTAGGGTTTCTTGAGTGCACTAAGGTGTCGGGTTGGTTGGTTAGACGAGGAAATATATAAAATGCGTCAAAAACCGACACCCGAGGATCAAGTTATGACCCGGCGAACTTATAATTAAACTTATTGTTATAAAATTTAAACTTAGGTTATAAATAATGATTTGCATTATAATTAGATTACTTATGTTATAAAAGTAATTATTTTGAATTAAGACTTATGATATATTTATTATATCATTTAATAATTATATTATGATTTAATTATTCTTATAATTCAACTTATGATTAATAATGCATTTATTATCAATGAAAATACTTATGATAAGTATTAAACTTATGTTATGGGATTATTATATCAAGACTTATAATAAAGATTAATTATTTATTTATTTATTATAAGACTTAGATATTATTTAATTACAATACATCTTAATTATTAAATACTTATGGTTTGATAATTATATTAAAATACTTATGATATAATTAATAATTCATTACTAATTAATTATACTTATGATATGATTAAAAATTCATTATTAATTAATAATACTTATGTTATGATTAATATTTAATTAATTAATTAAATACTTATGTTATATTAATTATATCATTTAAACTTATGTTAACTTTATTATTTAATTTAATTTAATTAAACTTATGATATGACATGATTATACAAGTATGACTTTAATTTGAAGGATTTTCTTGTGCCCGAGAGACATAATAAATTAATGTGGCTTACATGTTGTGATCCAAGTCGGGTCATACCCAATAACAAGCTATCAACACTTTATGTATTTGTTTTGACAATCGGATCATTAAAGCAAATACACGACACTTGAATTTTAGAAATTGGTTTTCTAAAATAAATGCTAGATATAATTATTTGGATAATTATAAGTTACTACATGTTGTATATTATTTATATAGGTTATAAATAATATAAAGTGTATGTAACATATGTGTGTTGCATTTTATTTTATAAAAGGCTTATAAAATAAAATACTTACAACTAAATGCATGTATGTTTTATAAATATGTAATAAAATATAAAATAAATGGAAGGGGTGGGGGGCCATTTTTTTGAAGGCTCCTAGGTGCCAACCACCCTTCCTTGATTACTCCATATAATTATGACTAATACACATGCATTGGTGCAACTTTAACACACTCTTTGACTCTAGCATTTTGAAAATAATATTTGCAATTTCCTCTCCTTTCTTCAAGGGATTCTTGGTTGATTTTTGCAAGTAATTAAGTGTCTAAAATCCTAACCAAGTCTTGGGTGTTGATTATTGCTTGTGGGTATCAAAGATTTGAGGCTTCAAGTTAGAAGTTTTCTTCATCTACATCATCTTCTTCATCCTAGTTCTTCACCTCCATTTTGGAGTAGGTATAAACATCTAACTAGCTCTATTTACATTTAAGTGTATTTTCAAGACTAGATCTTTAATGGATTTCAAATTTAAAGGGTTAAACTTTACATGCATAAACTTGAAATTGCTTCCGCTTTATATATACATATACACACGAATTTATATGTAACAAAATGGGTTTGTGACTTTGTTTATGTATTGAAATCCATCATAATTAACATTATAACTTATATTATTAATATAATTTTCACTTTAAATTTCAATGTTGACCAAGGTTGACTTTTGAGTTGACTTTCGGTTGACTTTGACTTTCAGTTGACTTTTGTTGACTTTTCTAATTAAGGAAACTTTCCAAAAATAGAAACTTTCCAAAAATAGAAACTTTTCAAAAATGGAAACCTACTAAAAATAGAAACTTTATAAAAATAGAAAGTACGTGTTATACGCTGTCCAGATCAGACCTGGAAACATACCGAGTGTTGTCCTATGCTTATTTGCAACAAGTACTATAGCTATCATACTAAGACTTGACCTAAGTTAGTTATTTATATCGACCTGCTTTATTTATAGGTTGGCGTTGTGGTCATTGTTGATCACTTTATCTTTTGCTGTTCGCATTACTGTGTTGTTGCTTCATTTATGTTAAGGTGAGTTACAGTCCCATTTTTCTATTTTAAATCTTTTGAGATGAGAATACATGCATTTTATTGGACACAAGTGGAAGTTGGTTTCAATTATTCATTGTGAGTCGAACAAAAATATTCCCTAATCTGGTAATTGTAATCACTGATTTCTAATGGTGAATGCGAATCCTGTGGATAGATCTATCAGGCCTGATAGCCCCATTTCGATGCTAGTCGCGCTAGCAGTTATAGATGGAATGTATTAGTGCTTCGTATTTTTGAAGATACAGTGTATATTTTTATATTGGTTTTTGTTAAGGGTATGGAGTTGGTAAGTGATTACCAGGTGGCTCATGGGTTAATGGAAAAATGTTTTATATATTTTCGAGCATATAATTTTGTGGTCCAAAATGAGTCTTTATGTTTTCAAATATAAATTTTATGGTTTAAATTTAATGATACGCATATCCGCAAGACTATGCGGATTATGTATCCAAAGCCCTGAACCGCACACAAATTGCCATGTCAGAGATATGGCACGGGTATAGTCGCACTCTATGCGCCTATACCATCTGATGTGAGTTTCATATACTTGCATAGGGATTCGGTACATTCTAGAAAGATGTACGGTATAATCAATTCGGATGCTTTTCCTTAAATAACGAAAGTTAGTTGGGATAAGATTGCATTTAATTAGGGAATAGATTCTATCGAAACTCTAATTCATGAGCCTATAGCTCGTAAACCCTAAAAAGATACTCGTTTACTCATACGTAACAACAGTATACATATCTTCATCGTACGAACAAAGCGTCATACGATCTTAAAGACTTTCAAGTATGACTCGAACTATAAAACCTTCATGTCTTTGGGCTACTCAACCCAGTATGCTGGGTTGTTGGTGGACTCTCAAATCGACCACCCTATCTGAATCAAAACGATACCGATGTGGGTTATCCACGACTAAGCGTCGGAGATCTGAATGTTGTTAGTCCTTAAACCCTATCATGCACTCAAGCATAGGTTCACCTTGACCTCGTGAAAATATGCTTGATCATTTGGCGCCATCCGTAGGACCGGTTATATGAACAAACAAAAGGG
This sequence comes from Rutidosis leptorrhynchoides, assembly GCF_046630445.1. Lineage (NCBI taxonomy): Eukaryota > Viridiplantae > Streptophyta > Magnoliopsida > Asterales > Asteraceae > Rutidosis > Rutidosis leptorrhynchoides. The sequence goes on along the minus strand of NC_092336.1, from coordinate 402,692,829 downwards.
AAATTCATATTAAATATATAATTTGTTTCTGTATTTTCCATTAAATGTTTTTTGTTTATATTAATTGGTCAATTTCAGGTTATTCACCTAATTAAGATCAATGGCGGGCAACAAAGGTTCGAAGTTGACTTTTCCGGCATTTGCAGGTTAACGAACACCTGCACAAACATCAAAACAAGCATCTACAGCAGAAGGAAAAAAGGTATCAAAACCCCCTTCAACAGAGGCTATCCTAATGGGGCCGACAAGCGCCGAGATTGAAAAAACGGTTCCTCCAACCGTTGTAGAGGAAGAAAGCGAGTGGCTGCAGAGTGTGGGGGAAGATACGCCCCCAGGAGTGGAAAATAGTTACGTCTGTTTCAAACAAACGGAAACTAGACGCATGTAGTCTCCAGAAAAAATAAGTTTCGGATCTCCAGCTAACACTAGCTATATACACTCTAAAAAACAGATGTTGGGTACGAATCTCCACCTGGTAATGTCAAGCTAATGGCAAAAACAACGTACGTAGGAACAATCCCAATTATCACAACGACAGAACCAGAAACTCAAACTTTGAGAGTTACTCCGGCAAGTGCGCAGGAAGAAATTAGAAGATTGGGTTTAAGAAACCTGGACGGTTCGTACATTACAGTAGCGCCACTACAAGCAAAAATGACTTATACATCTGATAATGCTAAAAACGAAAATATATTTCATAGCATTATCCCTCAAGAAAGACAAGCTTTTAGTTGTAATTGTTCTATTTACAAGTAATATTCGTTTAAATAATAAAAGGTGAAGACAAAAGACAGATTCGACGAATTGAAGACGCAAACGACTAAAAAGCTCAAAAGTACAAAGTACAATAAAAGTGGTTCAAATTATTGATGAGAAACGCCTCAAAATTACAAGAGTACGAGCCGCGAAATGCAAAATACAAGATATTAAATTGTACGCAAAGACGTTCGAAAATCCGGAACCGGGACCAGAGTCAACTCTCAACGCTCGACGCAACGGACTAAAAATTACTAGTCAACTATGCACATAAATATAATATAATATTTAAATAATTCTTAAAATTATTTATATATTATATTTATTTATTAAACCGTCGGCAAATAAACAAACAAAGAAATGTGAGCTGGAAAAGTAGGCCATGCGATTGCATGGCCAAGCAGTGTTAAATCCATGCGATCGTATGGCAGTAGGTACCTGGCCACATCTATAAATTTCAGCGTTTTTGGACGAATTTTTTACAATTTTTCAATGCATGGCCAAACAGCGTTGTAATTTTTTTTTCAATTTTTACAATTTCAGCGTTTTAATTTTAATTTTAAATTCTAATAATAAGGGTATGTTAGCTAATGTTGTAAGGGTGTAAGTCGAAATTCTGTCCGTGTAACGCTACGCTATTTTTAATCATTGTAAGTTATGTTCAACCTTTTTAAATTAATGTCTCGTAGCTAAGTTATTATTATGCTTATTTAAGCAGAAGTAATCGTGATGTTGGGCTAAATATTAAAATTAGGTAATTGGGCTTTGTACCATAATTGGGGTTTGGACAAAAGAACGACACTTGTGGAAATTAGACTATGGGCTATTAATGGGCTTTATATTAACTAAACGATACCTCATTAATTTAATATATATACTTATAATTTGACGTATTTATATATAACCACATACGCTTGACTGGGTACGGTGGGCGGGATATCTATAAATACCAATAATTATTCATTTGACCGGACACGGAACTGGATTAATAGTTAATAGACTTGTTGAAATAGGGGTGGATTACATTCAAGGGTAATTGGTGTAATTGTTAACAAAGTAGTAAAACCTTGGACTACACGCAGTCGATAACCTGGTGTATTCATTAAACAAAGTATTAAGACCTTGTTACAATTCGAATCCCCAATTAGTTGGAATATTTGACTTCTAGAATAAGAATAATTTGACGAAGACTACCGGATTTTATGATTATGACTGATGGACTATTATAGACAAATCCGTATGGACATATCAAATAATCCAGGATAAAGGACAATTAACTCATGGTACTAAACTAAAAACAACATGTCGAACATCATGATTACGGAAGTTTAAATAAGCATAATTCCTTTATTTCATATTTAATTTCCTTTATTTTATATTTAATTGCACTTTTAATTATCGCACTTTTATTTACTGTCATCGTATTTAATTGCACTTTTAATTATCGTACTCTTTAATTATCGCAATTTTATTTTATCGCACTTTTATTTATCGCAATTTCATTATCGTTATTTAATTTACGCTTTAATTTAAGTTATATTTATTCTTAATATTTTACATTAGGTTTTAACTGCGACTAAAGTTTTAAAATCGACAAACCGGTCATTAAACGGTAAAAACCCCCTTTTATAATAATAATAATACTACTTATATTTATAAATATATTTATACTTTTATAAATATAGTTTTTAAAAATATAGCGTTAAACTTGGCTAAGTTCCCTGTGGACGAACCAGACTTACTAAAAACTACACTACTGTACGATTAGATACACTGCCTATAAGTGTTGTAGCAAGGTTTAGGTATATCCACTATATAAATAAATAAATAACTTGTGTAAAATTGTATCGTATTTAATAGTATTTCCTTGTAAAAATATAACTATTTTGTATACACCTCTACGCACATCAAGTATTTTTGGCGCCGCTGCCGGGGACACTAAAACGCCAAAAGCGCAACTATATATAAAAAAAAGATTTTTTATTTAGTTCTTTTTTATAAAAATATGTTTTAAATATTAAAAATACAAAAATATAAAAAGAAAAGAAAAACAAAAAATTATATATTTTTAATAGTTTGTTAAAATTATAAAATTATAAAGTCTTTATTTTTATTTAAAAATTAAGTTTTTTTTAATTTTTATATATATTTTGTATAAATATAAATCACAAAACAGAAAAAAAAAAAAATATAACGGTCTGGTAACCTAGTCCGACCAGTTTAGGGTTTAATTATAATTATAATTATTATTAATTAAAACCTTAATTAGGGTTTAGTTTTTAATTAATTAGTTTAGTTTTTATTATTAATTTGTATTTTTAGTTTAATTAGTTTCATTAATATATAAAAATTAATAATTTTATAAATAAATTATATAAAATAATATTTTTATAAAAATTGTACTTTTTACAACTTTAAGTTTATTTTTATATTTTGTATATTTTTATTTGTTTTAGCGTAATATTTGTATTTTTTTCCGCTCGTAACTAGTTTTAAGATATAGTTTTTGCCATAGTTATTTTTATTTCTAGATTTTTATGCTTTGCTGTAAAATCCCTTAAGTGCTTTTTCTTTAGAATAAGATTTAGGTGCTTTAGATTTTTGCAACGCTGTTTTATATTTTAGTACTTTTTAAGTTATTGCCGTTTTGGATATAGTATTTCTTTTAAGCTTTAATATTTTTAGACGCAACTTTTAATTCTTAGTTTTTAGTTCCTTTTTAAGTTTCGACGCGCTACTTTCTTATTTTTATTTTTGGACGCCTATTTTTTTCGACCTTTTATTTTTCGACGTTTTTCGACGCGCTCTGTTTCTTTCTTATTTCTCGCCTCTCTAGTTTTTAGGACATAGAACTTTCTATTTCTTCTCTAAAATTTCTTTAAATTTCAACGAAATATTATTTTAAGTGGTTAAATTGATAGACATCCCAAATTTTCTGGTTCGTAGTAATAGTTGGATTTGTTAGTGGCTGAGTTGTGAGCTTCCAATTTAAAGGGTTCTGGCTCCCTGCTACATCTTTTGGCTATTCGAAACGTGGGCAAAAGCAGAAAAGTCTATTAATTTGATAACTTATATAATTTTTATCTTTTATAACTAATAGGATATTCAGTGAATGCACCGAGCAAAACGTTCACAACCTTTTATACGTTCACCACCTATAACTCGATCAAGACATCTAGCAAATATTGTCGCCGTTGATTTTTCTTTAGAATCGTCATCCAGTCAACCAAGTACTCCAATTCAAATTTTCGATAATCCATTTTTTGAACCCGACAACACAATTGAGAATCCGGAGGATATTCAGAAACAATTCAGAGATCCTGAACCATTAATCTTTCCTCCGAAACCACCAATCATTCAAACGGAGATTGTCGAGGAACAACCCATTAAATCGGAATCCTCTAGTGATTCAGATTCAACAAATTCAATCATGGAAAATCTGGAACCTCTAAGTATGAAAGACCGAATGCGAGCTAAACGCACTGGCCAAGGTCACGCAATTACTCAACCAGACATTAATGCACCAGATTATGAAATCAAAGGACAAATTCTACACATGGTGACTAATCAATCAATGCCAATTTAGTGGTGCACTGAAGGAAGATCCAAATGAACATCTTCTGTAATATCCGTGACTAATCCTTCCGGACGGAATCTTCAACAGTTGATCCCATTGCGATGATCGACTCCAAATGATGTCCTTAAAATGAGCAAATGCACAGCGGAAGACTTAATTCGTACCTGAGAATAACATGCTTTAAAATGTCAACATAAAGTTGGTGAGATATATAGGTTTGATGCTAGCAGCGTTATATCTATGGACCACAAGATTTCATATTCATAAACATAATACACTCGCAAGTGTATGAAAAGCATTCCAAGCAGTGGGCACCCGGTAACTAGCCTTAACAAGAGTGTGTACCCCTGAGTTATAATAATATGTGCACCGAATCAAGTGCGTTCCGTTAACCTCGAAGTACTAAACACCCGTTCTTCTAGTTTAGTAATGACTAGAACAACATCTGGGTGGGGGTGTAAAACCCGATAGATCTATCTTTAGGATTCGCGCCTACCAGTTCATAAACCAATAGTTAAAGTTACCAAGCTAAGGGATTTTTGATTCAAACCCATGTAGAACGTAATTTTAGTCACTTGTATCCATAACGTAAATCATTTATAAAAATAGTGCATGTATTCTCAGCCCAAAATATTTAGAGTTTAAAAGGGAACTATATACTCACCATACTGTATTTTGTAGTAAAAATACATATAACACCATTGAACACGTATAAGGTTGGCCTCGGATTCACGAACCTATATCATTCGTATATTTATTAATACATATAATTTTAATCGAATAGCCTTTATATATATATAAAATTATTATTGTTATGATTTTTATATCAATAATTTAGATATTTTATTACTTACTAAATATCTCCATTTTAAAAAAAAAATATAGTTAAATTTTTATATATTAAGTATCTTTTTATATAAAGATCATTTGTTTGTGAAGTTAATAATTTTGTATTACTAATTAATAATAATAATGATACTATATAATAATAATGATTCAAGTAATAATCATAAAATTGTTAATAAGGATAATAATATTAATGTTGTTGAATTATAATAACTATATTAATTATAATAATTTTTAACGATTTCTCTTAACTTAAAATTTCAATCATTTTCACTATAATACACAATTCCTATGTTTGTAATCTTAATTGTATAAAAAAAAAAAAAAAAAAAAAAAAATCTTATTTTCATATTCATAGTAATCATAAGCATATTAATAATAATAATAATAATAATAATAATAATAATAATAATAATAATAACAATAAACAATAATGATATTTAAAGACTACCTCAAAGAGAGAGTTTCCCAAAAAAAGAAAAACAGCCCGTGCACAGGCTCGAACCCATGACCTCTTAACAATCCGCAACACTTTAAACCAACTGAGCTAAACATCTTATCTGTTTTGTTTTATAATCGAATTATATATATTCCTTTTATTCTGTTCTTCATCTTCTTTCTTCATTTAATCGACCCAACACAGCTAATCAACCCAAAACAGCTAATTTACTTTGTGAAGGTAATACAAGTATTTAAAACAGAACGTTTTCTAACGATTACATGAATTAATTAGAAACAAATATAAAAAAAAAAAAAAATAGTTATATATCCTCTGGTTCTGTATCGCGACTTCATGGAAGAACACCAACATCGATTTAAATTGAAAGACGTTTTTACATATCATTTATAACATGAAACAGATCATAAATCTCTCCAGGAAACTTTTTAAATCGTCAATTGGACCTAAATCCCGACGTATAATTCGAATTCGATCATTGAACACAATTTGACTTTTTATTTTCAAAACTTTAACTTCATAAATCTGAATTCGTTACTGGAGCTTGAAAGCTGTGAATTCACAGAAAGTTTTAATAGAAGATTCCTAGTAAAACTCCATTTTTAGATTTTGAAAAACGAATAGAATTTGATCTTTGTAAACAAAAAATGCAGCGTAGAATAAAAAAAAAAATAAGATATATGTGTTCTTGGTTTCTGTTTTTGGGTCTTCCCTTTCTCAATAACGAAACAGATAAAGGTTTTATATATGGGTAACAGAATGATCAAAGGCCATCGAGAATTATAAAAATTTGTTTTGTAAAAAGGGGATGTTGATAGATGAGTTCACGGGTAGAGAAGAACAAAAAAAAAATTATATATAAAATTGTGAAGTATCTGTCATGCGGTGTATATATATCTATATCTATATTTTATATTTAATAAATACATTAAAAATAATAGTAATACTATTAATAATATCAAATTCGATATTAATACTGATTTTATTGCTAATCATATTACTAATAAAAATTGCAATAATGACATGTCATTTATATTATAACCTGAAATCCCATATATTTATCTATTATAATTGTGATTATTTATATATCTATGTTTATAACTATATAATCAATATTTAAAAAAAATATATATATATATATAAATAAATATAAAAAAAAATTTAATTCATGAAAAATATATTTATAATACATATTATTAGTTATAGAATTACTAATAATAATATCAAATATAGAAATACTTATAAAAATAGTAAAAGTAATTATTATAACAATATAATGATATTAGTAATGAAAAAAAAAAAAAAAATTCCATGTTAATAATAATATTATCAATACCAACAATGATACTAATCTTAATAATATAGAAATTATTAAATACTAATAATAATAATAATCTAATAATTTATACATATTTAATTATTGTCCGTGAATCGTCAGGCTTGGTCAAAAGGGTAACTAATCATCCAAATATAGATTTCAGACTTTCTAGACTCAACATTAAGGTTTTTGCTTATCGTGTCGGAATCATATAAAGTTTAGAGTTTAAATTTAGTCGGAAATTTCCGGGTCGTTACAGTACCCACCCGTTAAAGAAATTTCGTCCCCGAAATTTGATAGAGGTCGTCATGGATAACAATGGGAAGGTTTTCATGACGAATATGAGGTAATAATGGAGTTTTATCCTTATCGAGAGATATAGATAAAACAATTCGATCATGTGAAGCGTACGAGTGAAGCTGTCACAAAAGATTGAGATAAAGATTTAACTTTTGACGTAGTCACAGTGAATTTCCGGAATTTAAGGGATTTAAAAGAAAATCTTGGAAACCTAAAAGATTTGAGTCTTCGGCGAATAAAGAAATTATGATCTTATTTGATTTAATGCGGCAGTCTGTTTCGATTTCTTTGTCGGATATTTTACTATAAAACTACTCACTTCGTTTCTTCTTCCCATCCTCGAGTCAAGCGAGCAATGATCCGAAATTCGTAGGTATGAAATTCAAAACGGACATAGCTAATGTTCTAAGAAAGAATGGTAATGGAACGATTTTGATTTGTCAAATTACCAGAATATCCAGAAAGATAGAACTATCTAGATGATATATTCTTGATATGTTTGGAGATTGGATAGAATGTAAGAGCCGTGTAACATAGCACATGATGACGGTACTGTGAATCATCACATTCCATTAGAAACTTAACATGACTTACTGTAATATAATGAAGTTGATCAAGTTTCATTATATTATACTAATTCATGCATCAGTTCCTAACACTACTTCAAAACATTCATATTTTAAATTTGAAGGTTTCATAATTTAGAAACTAACACATTTTCTTTTATGCTGTAACGCAGATGTTACGGAGTGATGAATGATTTCAGATGGGAATAATATCTCCAGAAATTTGAAGAAATGCATAACGGAAGATATGAATTATCTTATAATCTTTAAGATAAAATGTTGATGAAGAATATCATCCGAAAATGTTTAGAATAAGGAGTAGGGTTCTTACTAACGATTCCAGTAGGCACTGAATCATTTGAATCCTTTGAAGTCGAGTTTAGTTTTCATGATTTGTTCACGGTTTCCTTCATACTTTGCTCAATCCGTTTTCCAATTTCAACCCTTCTCTTTTTCTGAGCTTTTCCAACATACTTCACTTCATCGTAAACTTTTGAGTGTTAAGGTCGTTTACGGTTTTTGCTGCTTCATCAGCATTTCAAGAACTACTTCATAGTCCAGGGTGTTTTTCAGAAACTTCACATTCGAAATATGTAATTCTTTAGAGATAAACGTTTTCAGTATAACTTGGAGAATTTCTACGAGATTTTTTAAAATACTGATTGCGAATTTCGCCAAAGAGATAACGAGTTGCTGGTACATCTGCTGATGGTGTTCGTGAAATATAAAAGGTTATCCGGTAACGACGGCGGAAAGACAAAGTATAAATATCGAGGTTATAATAAGAGTAGTCTTACTGAGAAGTCGAAGTGGAGCTGTGACAAAATTAGCTTCTTGAAATGGAATCGTATGGTTGTTTTTGCTAATGAATAATGAAGAATTAGACGCGGATATGTTTTAACTATAACTTCGGTTTCGAAAGTTTTTCAGGTGCATAACTATATGCATAAATCTTTCTTTCGTAGACGAGTGCGGCTGGTTCAACTTCTCGATCGAAGTGTTTTCAAAAATCACGAAAAGATTTTGAATACGAATTGTAATTGTCGAGATACAGGTGAGGTTTAGGATAAAATCAAGTGGCAAACTTGAAGAATTGTTTAGTTTCATATGTTATATTCTATATTTTAATTCATTTTACTTGTCCATAGTTAGCAGTCTGTTAGTTCGATTGTCCAATAATACAATAGTTAAATAATATATATATATTATAATATTCGAATTAAATAATACATATCGTGACCCGTGTACCGGTCTCGGTATTGATCACAACTCAAACTATATATATAGATGGGTCGATATGATAAATCGAAACCTTGTATACGTGTCCCGTTATATAAAGTGCGTAAAATAAATAAATGTATATCATGACCCATGCACCGGTGTTGTCTCAGAATTAATCCGACGTGTTGCGTACATGTGTCCCGACAGTAGTACAGTGCGGAAATTAAAATTGCGGGAATGTAAATTGCGGAAATGTAAATTGCGAGAATGTAAATTGCGAGAATATAAATTGCGATAAATTAAATGTTAATCAGTTAGCTGGGAACAGTTAGCCGGAACAGTTAGCGTGAAATCCTTAATAGATTTTCAATTAGTTAAATCGTGTGTTTCTAACAATTTTAATATATCCAATGTTTTCTTCATTATGCCACTTGTTGGATTCTGATAAGTCAAAATCCGAATATGAAATGAGAATGGTTATTCTGTGGTGAACGGATACGTATATCGATAATTGTAAGTAGGATAGTAAATGATCGTTGAATCAGATTCGAAGAATGTACAGTGTGACTTATTAATGTGAATTCTAAATATACCTCGGGTACTACTCACCCGTTAAAATATTTTCATCATCAACAGTTTGTACGAAAGAATTTTTAATTACAATCTTTATAAAAATATACTTGCATATATATTTTCTTCAAATGTAATTACGGATCTAATGAGTCAATAAGGTATTAAACTCATTTGATTTATCGTTAATACTGGATTACATGATCTCTAAAACATTAGAGATTACATAATCGCCATATTGAACGGAGGTAATGAGGTAGAATGGTACGTAAATCGAAGTTAATCGATGTAGAACGATATGTAGAACGAAAATAAAGTGGATAGAGCGATACATAGAACGGTGATTATACTCGAGGTGTAATTTGTGACGTTGAGATTTATGACGTGGTTGTGGTTTGAAGGGGATAAGGATATCATTGACGTTGATGTTGGTGATGATATTGATAGTGCTGGTACTAAAGATTGCGACGTTGATGTTACTGGAGGTACTGGTTATGCTGCCAGTGCTGCCGCTGGTGTTTGTAATCTTCGCACCAGGTTCTCCAAAGTCGTCACACGAGCGTGTAGTTCGTTAACTTCTGCTAGTACACCGGGATGATTGGCGGTCAAAGCGAGCGGATGAACAAGATTTGTGATATGGGATATTATGTAATCATGACGAGATACTCTAGGAATGAGTGAGAAAATGATGTTTCGAATAGGTTCGCCGGTAAGTGCTTCAGGTTCATTGCCAAAGGATAATTGGATGGATGAAAAGGATCTTCAATGTGAAATGATTTCTGGATATCGGATGATATTCTAACTATATAGAATACCTATATGTAATACTAAAGATTTCGTAGGCTACAAAGGTTGTTACGGCATATATCAGACAAATCTACAGATACGCCAAGATAGAAATTATTAGATACGCTAAGATATGAATTTCATCTATACACTATCGATGCACTAAATGCAGTAGAACGTGTCTAGACTTGAGAATGATGGGCAGGCAATTTCTTAAGGATGATAAACAGATGATTTCCGACTAGAAATGATAAGCAAAACTTTTGACAGGCAGACACGGTCAAAGTCCAGACTCACTAATGTATCCTAACAACTACTAGTTAGACACACTAATGCAAGACCTGGTTCGCTAAGACCAACGCTCTGATACCAACTGTAATATCCGTGACTAATCCTTCCGGACGGAATCTTCAACAGTTGATCCCATTGCGATGATCGACTCCAAATGATGTCCTTAAAATGAGCAAATGCACAGCGGAAGACTTAATTCGTACCTGAGAATAACATGCTTTAAAATGTCAACATAAAGTTGGTGAGATATATAGGTTTGATGCTAGCAGCGTTATATCTATGGACCACAAGATTTCATATTCATAAACATAATACACTCGCAAGTGTATGAAAAGCATTCCAAGCAGTGGGCACCCGGTAACTAGCCTTAACAAGAGTGTGTACCCCTGAGTTATAATAATATGTGCACCGAATCAAGTGCGTTCCGTTAACCTCGAAGTACTAAACACCCGTTCTTCTAGTTTAGTAATGACTAGAACAACATCTGGGTGGGGGTGTAAAACCCGATAGATCTATCTTTAGGATTCGCGCCTACCAGTTCATAAACCAATAGTTAAAGTTACCAAGCTAAGGGATTTTTGATTCAAACCCATGTAGAACGTAATTTTAGTCACTTGTATCCATAACGTAAATCATTTATAAAAATAGTGCATGTATTCTCAGCCCAAAATATTTAGAGTTTAAAAGGGAACTATATACTCACCATACTGTATTTTGTAGTAAAAATACATATAACACCATTGAACACGTATAAGGTTGGCCTCGGATTCACGAACCTATATCATTCGTATATTTATTAATACATATAATTTTAATCGAATAGCCTTTATATATATATAAAATTATTATTGTTATGATTTTTATATCAATAATTTAGATATTTTATTACTTACTAAATATCTCCATTTTAAAAAAAAATATAGTTAAATTTTTATATATTAAGTATCTTTTTATATAAAGATCATTTGTTTGTGAAGTTAATAATTTTGTATTACTAATTAATAATAATAATGATACTATATAATAATAATGATTCAAGTAATAATCATAAAATTGTTAATAAGGATAATAATATTAATGTTGTTGAATTATAATAACTATATTAATTATAATAATTTTTAACGATTTCTCTTAACTTAAAATTTCAATCATTTTCACTATAATACACAATTCCTATGTTTGTAATCTTAATTGTATAAAAAAAAAAAAAAAAAAAAAAAATCTTATTTTCATATTCATAGTAATCATAAGCATATTAATAATAATAATAATAATAATAATAATAATAATAATAATAACAATAAACAATAATGATATTTAAAGACTACCTCAAAGAGAGAGTTTCCCAAAAAAAGAAAAACAGCCCGTGCACAGGCTCGAACCCATGACCTCTTAACAATCCGCAACACTTTAAACCAACTGAGCTAAACATCTTATCTGTTTTGTTTTATAATCGAATTATATATATTCCTTTTATTCTGTTCTTCATCTTCTTTCTTCATTTAATCGACCCAACACAGCTAATCAACCCAAAACAGCTAATTTACTTTGTGAAGGTAATACAAGTATTTAAAACAGAACGTTTTCTAACGATTACATGAATTAATTAGAAACAAATATAAAAAAAAAAAAAATAGTTATATATCCTCTGGTTCTGTATCGCGACTTCATGGAAGAACACCAACATCGATTTAAATTGAAAGACGTTTTTACATATCATTTATAACATGAAACAGATCATAAATCTCTCCAGGAAACTTTTTAAATCGTCAATTGGACCTAAATCCCGACGTATAATTCGAATTCGATCATTGAACACAATTTGACTTTTTATTTTCAAAACTTTAACTTCATAAATCTGAATTCGTTACTGGAGCTTGAAAGCTGTGAATTCACAGAAAGTTTTAATAGAAGATTCCTAGTAAAACTCCATTTTTAGATTTTGAAAAACGAATAGAATTTGATCTTTGTAAACAAAAAATGCAGCGTAGAATAAAAAAAAAAATAAGATATATGTGTTCTTGGTTTCTGTTTTTGGGTCTTCCCTTTCTCAATAACGAAACAGATAAAGGTTTTATATATGGGTAACAGAATGATCAAAGGCCATCGAGAATTATAAAAATTTGTTTTGTAAAAAGGGGATGTTGATAGATGAGTTCACGGGTAGAGAAGAACAAAAAAAAAATTATATATAAAATTGTGAAGTATCTGTCATGCGGTGTATATATATCTATATCTATATTTTATATTTAATAAATACATTAAAAATAATAGTAATACTATTAATAATATCAAATTCGATATTAATACTGATTTTATTGCTAATCATATTACTAATAAAAATTGCAATAATGACATGTCATTTATATTATAACCTGAAATCCCATATATTTATCTATTATAATTGTGATTATTTATATATCTATGTTTATAACTATATAATCAATATTTAAAAAAAATATATATATATATATAAATAAATATAAAAAAAAATTTAATTCATGAAAAATATATTTATAATACATATTATTAGTTATAGAATTACTAATAATAATATCAAATATAGAAATACTTATAAAAATAGTAAAAGTAATTATTATAACAATATAATGATATTAGTAATGAAAAAAAAAAAAAAAATTCCATGTTAATAATAATATTATCAATACCAACAATGATACTAATCTTAATAATATAGAAATTATTAAATACTAATAATAATAATAATCTAATAATTTATACATATTTAATTATTGTCCGTGAATCGTCAGGCTTGGTCAAAAGGGTAACTAATCATCCAAATATAGATTTCAGACTTTCTAGACTCAACATTAAGGTTTTTGCTTATCGTGTCGGAATCATATAAAGTTTAGAGTTTAAATTTAGTCGGAAATTTCCGGGTCGTTACATCTTCATACCTTTAATAGGATTTGTACTTTATTCAAAATCCGAGAAGTGGAGGATGAACAGATATATCTCATGTTATTTCCCTGGACTTTAAAGGGAGAAGCCAAAGATTGGTTAGAATCGTTACCTGAAGGGGCGATTGATACATGGGACGTTTTAGTTGAAAAATTTCTTAAACAATTCTTTCAGGCATCTAAAGCCGTAAGACTTCAAGGAGAAATTTTTACGTTCACACAAAAGCCAAATGAAACTCTATATGAGGCGTGGACAAGATTTGGAAAGTTATTGAGAGGATGTCCGCAACATGGTTTAGACACCTGTCAAATAGTACAAATACTTTACCAAGGATGCGACATCACTACAAGAAAAGACATCGATATAGCAGCTGGTGGTTCCATTATGAAGAAAACCGCAACTGACGCTTACAAAATTATTGATAACACTGCTTCCCACTCACATGAGTGGCATCAAGAAAAAGATATCGTTAGATCATCTAAAGCAGCTAGAGCCGATTCTAGCCATGACTTAGATTCCATTTCTGCAAAGATAGATGCTGTTGAGAGACGAATGGAAAAGATGACTAAAGATATTCACTCAATACGAATTAGTTGTGAGCAGTGTGGAGGACCAGATTTGACAAAAGATTGTCTCAGTATTGAACTAACAATGGAACAAAGAGAGAATGTTTCATACATGAACCAAAGGCCTGGAAATAATTATCAGAATATATATCAACTGCCAAGACCAATCTACAATCAAAATCAGAACTATAACCGAAATGTTTCATACAACAATCAACAAGGTCCTAGCAATCAACAAGTATCCAACAATACTTACAATCAGCAAAGACCTAATTTTCAAAATAAACTACCACAAACCGATGATAAAAAGCCAAATTTAGAAGACATGATGTCGAATCTAGTTGAATCTCAAACACAGTTTTTCACATCTCAAAACAAACCAATGAACAAAAATGCTCAAGCATTTAGAAATCAACAAGCTTCTATTCAAAATTTAGAACAAGAAGTAAGCAACCTAGCAAGGTTGATAGGTGAAAGAAAACCGGGAAGTCTACCTAGTGATACAAATGCTAACCTCCGGAATGAAACAGCTAAAGCCATTACCACAAGAAGTGGTATTACACTTAAACCACCTGAAATACCTGTAATTTCTACTGAAGCTATTCCTACTACACAAGAACCACAATCTGAACAAGATAAGGAAACAGAACCAGTAGTTGAAAAGGTTAATGAAGATAACACAATTAAGGCTAAACCTTATGTTAAACCATACCAACCACCACTTCCTTACCCAAGTAAAATGAGAAAAGAGAGACTTGAAGCCGAGCAATCTAAATTCTTAGATATGTTTAAACAGATAAATGTAAATCTTCCTTTCATTGATGTAATTTCAGGAATGCCTAGATATGCTAAATTTCTGAAAGATCTAATCACAAATAGAAAGAAAATGGAAGAACTCTCGGCTGTTACTATGAATGCCAATTGCTCTGCAGTACTGTTGAATAAGATACCAGAAAAATTATCAGATCCAGGAAGTTTCACGATTCCATGTTTTCTGGGTAGTCTTAGTTCAATAGAAGCGTTAGCAGATTTAGGTGCTAGTATAAATCTAATGCCGTATTCACTATACGCTAAACTAGACCTTAGAGAATTGAAACCAACACGAATAAGTATACAACTAGCAGATCGATCAGTAAAATATCCTAGAGGGATAATGGAAAACATGCTAGTTAAAGTTGGTACTTTAGTATTTCTAGTAGATTTTGTTATTCTGAACATGGAAGAAGATTCTCGAGTTCCTCTCATATTAGGAAGACCATTCTTAAACACGGCTAAAGCGATAATAGACGTGTTCGGTAAGAAACTGACCCTAAGTATAGAGGAAGAGAGTGTTACCTTTTCTGTTGATAGAGCCATGCAACAACCGTAATCTGCAGATGATACATGTTATTATATTCAAACTATAGATTCACATGCAGAATTGTTAGAAGAATTTCCAGAATTACAAGGAACAGGAGAATGTTCTTTAGGAGAAGGAACTGAACCAATTGATGAAACTGAAATGTTAACCACACTTATGGCTAATGGATATGAACCAACAACAGAAGAAATTCAAATGCTAAAAGAGGAAGACAGATATCGATATAAATCATCGATAGAAGAACCACCGACATTAGAGTTAAAGCCACTTCCAAACCATTTGGAATACGCTTATTTACATGGTGAATCTGAATTACCTGTAATAATATCGTCTTCTCTTACTGAAAATGAAAAATCTCAACTCATTTCTGTGCTAAAAGCTCATAAACCAGCTATTGCATGGAAGATTCATGATACTAAAGGAATAAGTCCTTCGTATTGCACACATAAAATCCTTATAGAAGAAGGTCATAAAACGTATGTGCAACGCCAACGAAGACTAAATCCTAATATGCAAGATGTTGTTAAGAAAGAAATTATTAAACTGCTTGATGCAGGTTTAATTTATCCAATCTCTGATAGTCCATGGGTAAGCCCAGTTCAATGTGTACCTAAGAAGGGTGGCATGACTGTCATCACAAATGAAAAAAATGAGCTTATTCCTACTAGGACTGTACCGGGATGGCGTGTTTGTATTGATTATAGAAAATTAAATGACGCCACCAGAAAAGATCACTTTCCCTTACCTTTTATTGATCAAATGTTAGAAAGATTAGCCGGAAATAGTTACTATTGTTTTCTTGATGGTTTTTCCAGATATTTTCAAATTCCAATAGCACCCGAAGATCAAGAGAAAACCACATTCACGTACCCTTATGGTACTTTTGCTTACAAACGCATGCCATTTGGACTTTGCAACGCCCCTGCGACCTTTCAAAGGTGCATGATGGCGATTTTTCACGACATGATAGAAGAATGCATGGAAGTTTTCATGGATGACTTTTCAGTCTTCGGTGATACATTTGAAACATGTCTAGTTAATCTTTAACGAATGCTTATTAGATGCGAACAATCAAATCTAGTTCTTAATTGGGAGAAATGCCATTTCATGGTTAAAGAAGGCATAGTTCTCGGTCATAAAATTTCAAAGGAAGGAATTGAAGTTGATAGAGCTAAAGTAGATGTAATTGCTAAACTTCCACATCCCACCAATGTTAGAGGAGTTAGGAGTTTTCTAGGGCATGCCGGTTTTTACCGACGTTTCATAAAAGATTTTTCTAAAATTGCCACTCCTATGAATAAACTCCTAGAAAAGGATGCTCCATTCATCTTTTCAGATGAATGTATCAAATCTTTTAATATTCTTAAAAAAAACTCACTAATGCGCTGATCATGATAACTCCAAATTAGAATCTACCATTTGAACTAATGTGCGATGCAAGTGATTTTGCAATGGTAGCCGTTTTAGGACAAAGGATTGAAAAACGATTTCAACCTATTTATTACGCTAGTAAGACGTTACAAGGAGCACAAATAAATTACACAACTACTGAAAAAGAACTCCTTGCTATTGTCTTTGCTTTTGACAAATTTCGTTCATATCTCGTTCTAGCAAAAACGGTGGTCTATACTGACCATTCTGCTCTTAGATACCTATTTTCGAAACAAGATGCCAAGCCACGATTAATAGGTTGGATCTTACTCTTACAAGAGTTCGATATTGAAATCTGAGATAAATAGGGAGCAGAAAATCTCGCTGCTGATCATCTTTCTCGTCTTGGAAATCCTGAATTAGAAGTTCTAAATGAATCGGCCATACAAGATAACTTCCCTGATGAATATCTATTGAAGATAGATTTTAGTGAAATTCCATGGTTTGCGTACTATGCAAACTACTTAGTATGTGGATTCCTTGAAAAAGGGTTGTCGTACCAAAAACGAAAGAAATTCTTTGGTGATATAAAACACTATTTCTGGGAAGATCCATATTTGTTTAAAAGTTTTCCCGATGGAATAATACGCCGATGTGTATTCGGAGATGAAGTCAGTCAAATCTTAAACCATTGTCACACAGGACCAACAAGAGGGCATTATGGGCCTCAGCTCACAGCAAGAAAAGTTTACGATGCTGGATTCTATTGGCCTTACCACTGCCTCTCTCGGCGATTCTATGATTTGATCTCCTGTAATACCGACCCCCATATTCTTGTTTAGCCATGCCTGGAATCTGATACCACATAACGTAGATTAAGGGATCGATGGCTAAATAGAATGAGAACAATATTAGCTTACGTAGATTGTAACCTTTTCTATTATCAAATAATAAAAATAAAGTCAACAACCAAAAAGCCACATATGAACCAAGAGCCAAAAGGCTATTCGTTACTTTTTTTTTTTTATCAAAACAACAAAACTGACTTCAACACTCAGCACACATCCATATAAATACTAGTACCAAAAAGAGAGATAAACATAAATAAACAAATATTACGGGATTACTTAAAATTTAAGCAACTAACTTATGGATAATGATAAAGTAAAGATTTAGATAAAGATGTAGAAACTTCACGTGCTCATCCAATCCCAGGTCAGTCACGGTATTGCTTATTACGTACAAAACTTTCAAGCCCAATAATTCGATCCATATGTTCCCAAAAATAACTTGCAAGCCCAATTTTAGCAAACCCATTTACTATTCCTGCATCATCTAATAATAATAATAATAATAATAATAATAATAATAATAATAATAATAATAATAATAATAATAATAATATTATTATTATTATTATTATTATTATTATTATAATAATAATAATAATAATAATAATAATAATAATAATAATAATAATAATAATAATAATAATAATAATAATAATAATAATAATAATAATAATAATAATACCTTAAAAGGAAAAGCTTCAAAAAGAAAATAAACTGCCTCAAGCCGGGCTCGAACCCACAACCTCTCGTTCAACGACCACTCACTCAAACCATCAGACCATTTGCTTGTTTCTGTTTTAAACACGCTAAACTATTTAATATTCTGTATGAATCTGTGTATCTTCTATCCTTATCAACTTAAACATAAACGTCCTTCATCATCAATTTATTATTAATCAAACCATCATCATAATAACCATTATCATCATCATCACTTAATCATAACATCATCTTCCTTACTTAACAATCGCCTTCATCATCATCTTAGACGTCATCGTGACATCACATAAAATCATCATCATCATTAATCAACATCATCGATCATTAACATCATGAATAACATCATCATACAACATCACAATCACTATCAATATCGTAGTAACATCATCATCATCATCATCATAATTTTATCATCAACGTACACCATCTTCTTCACTGTTCATCGTCATCATCATAAAAATTACAGGAAATGGGTTTATAGTTTGACGGCGGTTGGCAACAGGAATAGGAGCAGCTGTATTTGCAGGTGTGAGGGTGATTGATTAGTTCATGACAAGGAACTGAAACATCGAGGTTTAAGGTGCAGAGGTTCTTGGTCATGAAGAGGAAAGAGAGAGGAGGGAGAGCAACAAGCAATGGTGGTTATCGAGGGTTTTTGATGTTTGGTTCGAGTATAACAGAAGACGGAAAAATTGATGATGGTGGTGTGGTTCGTGGGCTGTAAAAATAGAAGGAGACAGCGGTGTGGGGCTGTAGTACGTACGGCGAAGATAGTGGTGGTTTTGGGTGATTCACGATGGTGGTGAAGGTGGTTAATGGTGTTCAAAATGAAGAAGGTGATGGTGTTGCGGTTATGATGGCCAAAGGTGGTGATAGTTGTGGCTGTTGGGGTGTCTAGAAGTCACGAATAAGAAAGAGATCAAAGGTGGTGTTCGATGGGTGTGTGTTGGGGTTGAACCGAAACAATAGGTGGTGATGCATATGCGTTTGTTTGTTCTCATCGAAAGTAATAGAACCAGTAATCAGAAGTAAGCATGGTGATTCGAGGTTATCAATGGTGGTGAGGATTCACGACTGAAACAACAAACCGATTTATGTGTACTAGTTAATTATCAAAAGACATACAAGGAGTAATATATATATATATATATATATATATATATATATATATATATATATATATATATATATATATATATATATATATATATATATATATATATATATATAAGAAGGAAAAGATGAGAAATATAAGTGGGTTGTTGTAGTAATAGAAGAAAGAAAAAAAATATGTTGAAGGTGATGACAAAAACAGTTTTTGTGGGTGAATTCTCTTGTGGACCGAGACAATGATGTTAATAATTGATAATTGCATAGTGTGAATAAAAGAAGAAAATTAATTAATTAACAATCGTCACCTTTACTTACATCTTGAGTATTTTATAATTTAAAGAAGAGGAATTAGCAAGTGGGTTGCCATTGTTTTCAAAAGATGGAAAAATGATGGTGACGGTTCGATTACAAGCAATAATAAGAAATAGTGTAGTGGTTGTTTGTTACTCCAAATGCATGTATGTAATGTCTTTATGTAATATAATATGTTACTCTTCAAGTTAATGAAGATGTTTCATATGCCCGAGAGACATATTAAATTAACGTGACTAATATGTTTTGATCCAAGTCGGGTCATACCCAATAACAAGCTTACCGACACCTTATTCGTATTTGATTTTAACGATTGGTTCATTGATCAAATACGCGACACTTGAACTTTAAGAAAAATGGTTTTCTTAAATATTACTTGATATATATATATATATATAAATTATGGAATAATTTATATATATTATGGATTTAATTATTTATAGGTTAAATAATTAATAATGTTATGTTACATTTTATAAATGGTTTTATATAAAATGTACATAAATAATATGCAAATTTATAAAATGTATTTTATAAAATTAGTTCTTTTTTTTTAAAGCTAGTTTTATAAAAACATTTATTATATAAAACATATGGGAGTGGCATTGGAGTATGGTGTAGCATGCTAGACACACTTTCAAGAATGGCTAGTTCCCATGTATTTTTCATAAGTATCAAGGCATTGAGTCAACTACTCTTACATGCATTCAAACTTATCAAAAATTAGCAAAACTCCTTCCATTTTTCTGCTGGAAAACCGTGGGTTTGAAGGGCAAGGAAGGATTCAATTTTTGATCTTACAAGTTCATTTTCAAGTGTCATTAAATCCTAACCAAAAGCTAGGGTGTTGGTGCACAAGTTTGGGGTATAACAACTTGAGGTTTCATTGTTTTGGAGCTCCATTCATCATCACCATCTTCATCATTCATCACCTAGCTTGGAATAGGTATAACCTCCTTACTATCTTGTAGTTTGTAAGTATATATCACAACTTGATCCTAATTGGGTTTTAACTTTAATTGGTTAAAGATATACAAGTTATAAATGGTAATACTAACATGCTTCCGCTTTAATTCGTTTCTTAAAATGTTTTAAGTATTATGAAACTTGTTAAAACCCAACATTGGTATCTAGAGCCGAAGTTGTTGAAATATGCTTCGAGATGATTTATTAAACCCACTATATTTTGCATTTTATGTACATGCATGAAAGAAAAATGCAAAAATTAATGGATTTGGGTGGGTTGGTCTTTTGGCCGAATTTATGGGTGTTCCAAAATGGTTTTGGGTTTGCCATTTGGTTAATATTTGGTGACATTTTGATGTTCACAATCATAGCCAAGACCTTGTGGTTGAATGAATGTTTGTTTGGTTGATTTATGATTCATTTGGTATGTATTATCATTCATTCAAAAGGCATGTAATAATTATTCATTTGGTTGTAATATTTATTATTTTGGTTATGTAATTTATTTTATATTTGGTATGTAAAATAGATTAGGTTGTATTTCATTTTCTAGACAAAATGTATTAGGATATATTTTGTAAAATGATGAAGATGATGAAGACTTGAAGAACACATGAAGAAGCATTTGGATGCAAGATTAAGTGGGAGATTTTAAAATCTCCTACTTTGTGTTATTACCCTTAACCGGTGGCATTTGTTTTCGGCTAAACAAATGTCTACCAAAAATGGCTTGATTGTGAACATATGATTTTGCATGCGTGGTTGTTTTGTATGATTATGTGGATTGTATGTTTGTATGCTACAAGTTAATCACACAAGTTAACAACAAACTAAAATGGCAATTTAAATTGGTTAAAATTGACATTATTAACGACATGCAAAACGTCAATTTAAATGGTTAAATTAAAAACGGCTAAAAGGACATTAATAAACGGTTATTAAGGATCATACATATAAAATGGTTTATATTAAGTAATTGGCTTAATTACAAGACATGAAAATGGTTTTTCATAAGTACCATGCACTAAATGCATGTTGGTGTATGGTATGAAAGTTTTCTCAAACTAGAATTAACAAAAACTCAAAATCCCTTTCATTAACAAGGTAAACAAGTTAAACGCCATCCTATTGTGTGACACTTAAAAGTATTAGGGAACTCATGATGGGATAAAGGTCACCTAACCATTATGAGCAAACTAATGTGATTAAGGTAAATTTCGCATGCTTGTGGGATAAAGGTCACCTAACCACATGTATGTTAAATTTACAAGTCTATACATGTAGGACGACTTGATTTGGGAATCATGAACTTAGGGTCACCGAAGCATGAAGAACAAATAGGCGTTGATGGGATAAATATGCCATGCAAAAGGATTGCATGATCCCATACTCTAGAAGTTGCAAATGGATTGCAATTGTCAATTATTGACTACCTAGCTAAATCAAATTGCGGGATAAAGGTCACCTAACCGAAATTTGGTTTACCGTTGGATTCTAGAATTTAATAATTCAATTTGATTTAAAGGGTATTGAATGTTAAATTAAAATCGATACTTAAACGAACTTTGTTAATTTTGTAGATGGCCGCCAATAACAACAACAACATTCAAAACGCACCACTTAACCTAAACCACCTATCATTAAGGTCTCTCTTAGAGAAAGACAAACTCAACCATACAAACTTTATGGATTGGTTCCGCAATCTTCGGATTGTCCTCAAACAAGAGGATAAAATGTATGTGCTTGAGGACCCCATTCCCGATCAACCGGATGAGAATGATGTGGAGGCAATGGCCTCTTACGATAAGTATTGCCACGACTCCCTTCAAGTCTCATGCTTAATGCTTGGGACTATGATACCCGAACTCCAAAAGGATTTCGAGCATCATAGTGCATACGACATGATAACGCAATTGAAGGAGATGTTCCTCCAACAAGCGCGTGTCGAGCGTTTCGAAACGGTTCGGGCGCTACATGCTTGTCGTATGGACGATACCCAATCGGTTTCATCTTATGTACTTAAGATGAAAAGCCTTATCGATCGTGCTAACCGTCTTAACCTAAACATATCAAATGAGTTAGCCACCGATCTTATCCTTAACTCCCTATCAAAAAGGTTTGATCAATTTGTAATTAATTACAATATGAATGGGATGGATAAGAGCATAGGTGAGCTTCACGGTATGCTTAGAACGGCGGAAACTAGCATGGGTAAAAGGGCTTTACCCGTGTTAGCAATCGATCAAGGTGGGTCAAAAGGTAACACCTCTAAGCCAAAGGGGGCCAAGAGAAAAGGACCCGCCCGTCAAGGCAAAGGGAAAGGAAAGATGGTTACCCCAACCATCAACAAGGCTAAGAAGCAAAAGGTAGCCGAGAAGGCCAACCCCAAAGAAGACCCATGTTTCGGTTGCGGTGAGATGGGTCATTGGAAACGAAACTGTCCGGTCTATCTTAAGGAGTTGAAGGACAAGAGGGATGCAGGGCAAACCTCAGGTAATATGTATATGGTATATATAGAGCTTAGTATTACTTCTTCTAATACATGGGTATTAGACACGGGATGTGGAACTCATATTTGCAATTCTTTGCAGGGGTTCAAAAGAAGTGAACATAAGGCGGGAACATCAAGTCTCTATATGGGCAATGGTGCAAAGGTGCATGTTAAAGCTCAAGGAGATTTTATTTTGAAGCTTCCAAGCGGATTGGAACTTATTTTAGAAAATGTTTTGTATGCTCCGGATTTGTGTAGAAACATTATTTCTATTTCTCGCTTAAAACAATGTGGTTACGTTGTTAATTTTATTGATGATGATATTCATGTTTCTAAAGATAATGTATTCTATTTCAAGGCTTCGCCTTCAAATGGAATTTATGAATTGGTTCATGATGACACATCATCGAGCTCTATATACCATACTAGCACCAAGAAACTCAAAAGGGATTTGAGTGATTCCTACTTATGGCATTGTCGCCTTGGTCACATAAACAAGAACCGAATGCATACACTTCAAAAGAATGGACTCTTGAAATCAAATGAGATGGACTCGTTTGATGTATGTGAATCTTGTTTACAAGGCAAGATGACTAAAGCACCTTTCAAAGGAACTTATGAAAGGGCTAAAGATTTATTGGGATTAATACATTCGGATGTATGTGGACCCTTTAAACCCATAGCTAGGAATGGTGAAAGATACTTCGTTACTTTCATTGATGACTTCAGTCGTTTTGGATATGTCTACTTGTTAAGACATAAGGACGAAACTTTTGAAGCATTCAAAGAATATCAAAACGAAGTACAAAATCAACTCAATAGGACAATTAAGGTACTTCGTACCGATAGAGGAGGTGAATACCTAAGCGATGCATTCCAAGATCATCTTAGGAGTTGTGGGATTATCTCACAACTTACTCCACCCGGAACACCCCAACTTAATGGAGTTTCCGAAAGGAGGAACCGAACCCTAATGGATATGGTTCGATCTATGATGGCAAGAAGCTCGTTGCCTCTATCATTTTGGGGTTATTGTCTAAGCTCCGCGGTTCGTATTTTAAATATGGCCCCAACCAAGAAAGTGGAACGAACTCCTCATGAGATGTGGTTTGGAAAACCTCCTTCTCTTTCATACTTGAAAGTATGGGGATGTGAAGCTTATCCTAAGCGCCATGTAGCTAATAAGTTACATGCTCGATCCACAAAGTGTATCTTCATAGGATATCCCAAGGATGATATGGGATACTATTTCTATGATCCGACCGAGCAAAATGTATTTGTTGCTCGAAAGGCGGAATTCCTTGAAACCAAATTCCTAATGGAAGGTGATGGTGAAAGGAAAATAGATCTTGTAGAGGTACAAGATCAAGTTGATGATACACAAATGGTTGACACTAGTACTCAACATGAGGATGTTGAAAATGATCAAGTGGATGATCAAAGTACACAAGACGTTCGAAGATCTAGTAGGATTAGTAATCCTCCTGAGAGATATGGTTTTCTCGTGGATGGATGCTACACGGTTGATTTGGATGAACCGATAAACTACGAAGATGCTTTATCAAGGATTGATAAAGATAAATGGCAGGAAGCCATGAACGCCGAGATGCAATCCATGTATGAAAACCAAGTGTGGTAACTTGTTGAGCAACCTCCTAGCTCTAAGCTAGTTGATTGCAAATGGCTTTTCAAAATGAAAACCGACATACATGGAAACTTGGATACATATAAAGCTAGACTTGTTGCAAAAGGTTTCACTCAAACTCAAGGGGTTGATTATGATGAAACTTTCTCGCCTGTTGCAATGCTAAAGTCTATTAGGATATTATTTGCCATTGCTGCTCATTACGACTATGATATATGGCAAATGGATGTCAAAACCGCTTTCCTAAATGGATATCTTATGGAAGATGTCTATATGGTCCAGCCTGAAGGTTTTGTTGATCCAAAATATCCTAAAAGTGTATGCAAGTTAAAGAAGTCAATCTACGGATTGAAACAAGCATCTAGAATGTGGAATCATCGTTTTAATGAGGAAGCCGAGAAATTTGGCTTCATTAAAAATGGTGATGAAGCTTGTGTATATAAGAAAGCTAGTGGGAGCACTATCATGTTCCTTGTACTATATGTGGATGATATATTATTATTTGGAAATGATATTACCACAATGCAAGGAGTCAAAACTTGGCTAAAGAGTTGCTTCTCCATTAAGGATCTTGGAGATGCACAATACATATTGGGGATAGGGATCTATAGGAATAGATCCAAGAGATTGATAGGTTTAAGTCAAAGTACATACATTGATAAAATCTTGAAAAGGTTCAAGATGGAAAACTCTAAGAAAGGTTTGGTACCTATTCAAAAGGGAACCGTTCTCAGTTCATCTCAGTGTCCTACCACGAAAGATGAACAAGAGAGAATGAAGAAAGTCCCATACGCATCTGCTATTGGGTCTATCATGTATGCAATGATATGTACTAGACCGGATGTGTCATGCGCTCTAAGCTTGACAAGCAGATACCAGAATAACCCAGGAAATAGTCATTGGATTGCTGTTAAAAGCATATTGAAATACCTTAGGAGGACTAAGGATATGTTTCTAATATATGGGTCTGGTGAGGAGGAACTCGCTGTAAAAGGTTACGTGGACGCGAGTTTCCAAACTGATCGTGATGACTCTCGATCACAATCCGGTTATGTCTTCACATTAAATGGAGGTGCGGTCTCTTGGAAGAGTTCAAAACAGGATGTTGTTGCTCTATCCACTACAGAGTCGGAGTACATCGCCGCATCATTGGCAGCTCAGGAAGCTGCATGGATGAAGAAATTCATCGACGACTTAGGAGTAGTCCCTTCCATTCAGGACCCTCTTGAGATCTTTTGTGACAACGAGGGTGCGATTGCTCAAATCAAGGAACCTCGTGCTCATCAAAAGACCCGTCACATTGAGCAGAGATTCAACTACATAAGGGATGAAGTTGAAAAGGGAAAGATATGTATTCGCAAAGTTCACACAGATCTTAATATAGCGGATCCTCTCACGAAGCTCTTACATGGATCAAAACATGCTGGACATGTTTGTGCATTAGGACTTCGATATTCTAGTGATTGGTTATGATCTGTTTTAAGTATTGTAACGGAACGAAGTAGTTCAAACTCATTTATACAATTATGACATTAATTTATCTTGAGTTATGTTCCTATTTTGCATATTTTATCCATGAATAAGTAATTATTCTAAAATTCCGTAGTCGATCACATTTGTGGGAACAAGTGTGAGGTTTAAACTATTATGAACTTGGATTGGTACACATTCAGGTTGAATGTAGGGCAAGGTTGCTACCAAGGTTCATAGATATTTGTGGGACACAAATATTGGAAGACCCGCTCTCAAGATTTACTGTATGGAACCTTTGTGGTTGATCACATGTAATCTTGAGTAAAGGAGAATATCATAGTATCCTCTGACCTGAGATACATATTGGGTCCTAATATTCACCGAGTATTATGTCTTGATTCTTTCCTTCGCTATTCTGAAACATGGTAGTACATAAGGGAGAACTCAGGTATATTACAAAGTGTATGTCTAGGACGTATGTAGTCAAGATGGAATTTGTCCCTCTTATTCGTTGAGAGTCAGATGTCTAAGGCCTGAAAAGTTAAATCTATAAGAGAGTGATCACTCTGTATCTCTTGGATTTAACATGACATCTAGGACGAAAGGAAATAATGAAAGATTCACCTAATCATGTTCGAGATGGGAACTCGAAAGGGATGATGTTATTGAATGGCACAAAGTCATAACATATTAGGGGTGATGGACGGTGTGTTAGGCTGTATCCATCACTTGCATTAATTTCTTATGTTTCTCGTGCAAGTGGGAGATTGAAGATGTTTCATATGCCCGAGAGACATATTAAATTAACGTGACTAATATGTTTTGATCCAAGTCGGGTCATACCCAATAACAAGCTTACCGACACCTTATTCGTATTTGATTTTAACGATTGGTTCATTGATCAAATACGCGACACTTGAACTTTAAGAAAAATGGTTTTCTTAAATATTACTTGATATATATATATATATATAAATTATGGAATAATTTATATATATTATGGATTTAATTATTTATAGGTTAAATAATTAATAATGTTATGTTACATTTTATAAATGGTTTTATATAAAATGTACATAAATAATATGCAAATTTATAAAATGTATTTTATAAAATTAGTTCTTTTTTTTAAAAGCTAGTTTTATAAAAACATTTATTATATAAAACATATGGGAGTGGCATTGGAGTATGGTGTAGCATGCTAGACACACTTTCAAGAATGGCTAGTTCCCATGTATTTTGCATAAGTATCAAGGCATTGAGTCAACTACTCTTACATGCATTCAAACTTATCAAAAATTAGCAAAACTCCTCCCATTTTTCTGCTGGAAAACCGTGGGTTTGAAGGGCAAGGAAGGATTCAATTTTTGATCTTACAAGTTCATTTTCAAGTGTCATTAAATCCTAACCAAAAGCTAGGGTGTTGGTGCACAAGTTTGGGGTATAACAACTTGAGGTTTCATTGTTTTGGAGCTCCATTCATCATCACCATCTTCATCATTCATCACCTAGCTTGGAATAGGTATAACCTCCTTACTATCTTGTAGTTTGTAAGTATATATCACAACTTGATCCTAATTGGGTTTTAACTTTAATTGGTTAAAGATATACAAGTTATAAATGGTAATACTAACATGCTTCCGCTTTAATTCGTTTCTTAAAATGTTTTAAGTATTATGAAACTTGTTAAAACCCAACAGTTAAAACAAACAAACACACAATAAAGTGATTCTTGTGATATTGAAACAATTTAATATCCAAAACGTGTGAAAGAAAGGAAAAAAAATAAAATAAAGCAGCCTTAGTTTTAATTTCTTATACCAAAAATTTTATTCCGGAGAGGTATATCGTGCTCTATTGTTAAAAGTCTTCATTAGGATTCCATGTTTTTGGATAGTGTTTGAATTTAATCTGTTTAAAATACAATCGAATAACAAACGGGTGTTATAATTGTTTAATATACTTTATATATATATATATATATATATATATATATATATATATATATATATATATATATATATATATATATATATATATATATATATATATATATATATATATATATATATATATATATAGCTTCATTTTTAATAACAACCTTATTGTATCGTATATTAGTTTACATATTTAATTTTTAACAACTACATCATATAATATTTCAAATTATTATTATATATTTATATATTTAAATATATATGTATCTATTAACAATTAGTGGTTCATGAATCGTCGAGAGCAGTCGAAAGGTAATTACATACATGAAAACAGTTCAAAATTTTTGAGATTCAACATTATAGACTTTGCTTATCGTGTCAGAATTACGAAATTATTTAGAGATTCAAGTTAAAAATAAGTCAAAATTTTTCGGGTCGTGACATAAGGTAATTTTTATCCATGAGTTATTTGATGAGAAGGAAGAAGAGGTTGATAAAAAGGTTGATGAAAGTGATGAAGTTAGTAGTGAAAAATCTGAAAAATCGGAGTGTGAAAATAAAGATGATTGGTTAGCTGATACTTTGAAACAGTTGGAAGAAAGAAGAAAAGAAGGTTTCCACCCTCTTATTCATTCACAATTAATCCGATAGATCCATATGCATCACCTAAAATTCCTGTTCTTATGCGCACTGATCCAGGGGAATTCCAAATCCCTTGCTTAATTCGTGGTCCAATTCTTGTTATTGGATTAGCTGATACTCGTTCTAGCATTAATGTTATGCCATTCTCCGTTTACAATCGCTTAGGATTACCATCATTGGAACCAATCAAAGGAAATATGTGCTTTGCTGATAGTCGTTTACATGAACTGTTAGGGATTGTCAAACAAGTTGAAGTTATCGTCGGTTCTGCATTCTATAAAATTGATTTTGTGGTTATGGACATGAAAGAAGATCCGATAACTCCTTTAATCTTAGGATCTCTGTTTCTAGCTACTGCTCGTGCCACCATTAACTATGCCAATAATTCTTTAACTATTCGTTATGGTGCTATATTTGAATCTATTCCGTTAGTCCCGAGATCTAAAATTCCTCGAAAAAATGTGAAAATGGTTAAAAATGATAAGGAGGATGATGATTATTTCACCGTTGATAAAATAGTAACCGAGTTCATAAAAGAGAAACATAAGCTTAGTGCCGAAGTGAGAAAGCAAATCCATGAGTTAAATATTAAATTTGAAATGTCGTTTCGTAAGGGTCTTGACACCACATTGAATTTCTTGCAACAAATTAAGATGTTAAATGAGTATGAAAAGAATAAGTGTGGGGAAAATAAGCCTAAGGAGTGATCCCGTTAGAAGAATGAGTCGCGCAACCGACTCTATAATAGTGCAACCGACTCTATAATCAAAACTACCTATATATGTTTATTAGGATTATGTCGATTCTAAATGTTTTATTATTTTGATACTTGTTTAATTATGAATGTAAGAGCAATATAGCTCCTAAGTGTTAAATTGTTTAAGTGATAAAAGTTACTAATAAAATGTTATGTTTGTGTTATACTTTGCATTATTTAATATCTTGTCAAGTTATTTATATTCAATTCAAAAGAAGTCCGCAAAACTGCTCCGCAATCATTCTATGATCCTACAATCAAGTAACATCACTCTTTCCCTTATTCTCAATTATGTCCTTTATTTATTACTTTCTTTTATTATAAATGCAATGAGGACATTGAATAATCTAAGTGTGGGGAGGGAAGTGACTACCCACTTAAAAAAATTAAAAGATACTATAATTTTCCCGAAAAAGTTGAAAACTGGGTACAATTTTAAATTTTTCAAAAGTATAAAATTCTTAGTCAAACTTATGCTTTTTTACTAACTTAATCTTAATAATAATAATAGAACTACTCTCAATTTCGAGATCGGATTACTTGTTTAAGATAAGAATTTAGAAGCCAAAAATTATGAAACGAGTGCAAACTTATAGCCACTACCATATGGCATAATAAGCATACACCACTGAGGTAGCAAAAGAGTCCAAATAATGGCCAATTTAGAAAAATTTGCCAAGTGTAAAGCTAAATAAGCATGGAAGTAAAAGAAATGAAAAAGGTAAAAGAGCCCAATGAAGGCCAACAAAAGAAAAGAGTTCCATTGAGAACCAAACACTTTTAAAAGTTCTAGAAAACAAAAGAGTTCAAGGATGACCAACTTGTATAAATTTGACTTAATAAACATTAGGACTACTTGTAATCCTTGGTCTGGTTCAGACTAGTTCTTATGAATAATAAACACTAACTTCTTATTAAGACATATTTTTGACTTTGCAATTTTTACTTTAATACCTATGATATAATTTATAAGGTTTACTTGAGGACAAGTAAAGATTTAAGTGTGGGGAATTTGATAACTCCTAAATTATACAGTTTTTTGATAACATTTTGAGGAGTTATCTTAGTATTTTAAAGACATTTTAATCTTAAAACAAACTAAAATGGGTAAAATGGGGAAAAGGTATTTCTAGTGATTTCATCCTGAAGTCGCCGGCCTAATGGACACGGTTTCTCAATTTATCGACCAAGTTCAAGTAAAAAATGGAAACAAAATCAGAAAGATTTGCCGGATCACTGAAGCCGCCGGCCTTCCACCAGGCCGCCGGCTTAATTATGACTGTTAAAAGATTTGTGCTTGCGGATTAAGTTAAACTTGTAGAAGGAGTCACCGACCTAAGGAAAGCCTGCGGCTATCCACTGAAGCTGCCAGCTTGGCCACCATTTCTGAATATTATAAATAGAGGTCTCTTGTGTAGTGACCCGAACTTTTCCATGTTTATATATATATATTAAATGAAATTGTTATTTACATGATTAAGTGTTTCCAACATGTTAAGCAATCAAACTTGTTAAGACTTGATTAATTGAAATATGTTTCATATAGACAATTGACCACCCAAGTTGACCGGTGATTCACGAACGTTAAAACTTGTAAAAACTATATGATGACATATATATGGATATATATATAGTTAACATGATACTATGATAAGTAAACATATCATTAAGTATATTAACAATGAACTACATATGTAAAAGCAAGACTACTAACTTAATGATTTTTAAACGAGACATATATGTAACGATTATCGTTGTAAAGACATTTAATGTATATATATCATATTAAGAGATATTCATACATGATAATATCATGATAATATAATAATTTAAAATCTCATTTGATATTATAAACATTGGGTTAACAACATTTAACAAGATCGTTAACCTAAAGGTTTCAAAACAACACTTACATGTAATAACTAACGATGACTTAACGACTCAGTTAAAATGTATATACATGTAGTGTTTTAATATGTATTTATACACTTTTGAAAGACTTCAATACACTTATCAAAATACTTCTACTTAACAAAAATGCTTACAATTACATCCTCGTTCAGTTTCATCAACAATTCTACTCGTATGCACCCGTATTCGTACTCGTACAATACACAGCTTTTAGATGTATGTACTATTGGTATATACACTCTAATGATTAGCTCTTAGCAGCCCATGTGAGTCACCTAACACATGTGGGAACCATCATTTGGCAACTAGCATGAAATATCTCATAAAATTACAAAAATATGAGTAATCATTCATGACTTATTTACATGAAAACAAAATTACATATCCTTTATATCTAATCCATACACCAACGACCAAAAACACCTACAAACACTTTCATTCTTCAATTTTCTTCATCTAATTGATCTCTCTCAAGTTCTATCTTCAAGTTCTAAGTGTTCTTCATATATTCTACAAGTTCTAGTTACATAAAATCAAGAATACTTTCAAGTTTGCTAGCTCACTTCCAATCTTGTAAGGTGATCATCCAACCTCAAGAAATCTTTGTTTGTTACAGTAGGTTATCATTCTAATACAAGGTAATAATCATATTCAAAATTTGGTTCAATTTCTATAACTATAACAATCTTATTTCAAGTGATGATCTTACTTGAACTTGTTTTCGTGTCATGATTCTGCTTCAAGAACTTCGAGCCATCCAAGGATCCGTTGAAGCTAGATCCATTTTTCTATTTTCCAGTAGGTTTATCCAAGGAACTTAAGGTAGTAATGATTTTCATAACATCATTCGATTCATACATATAAAGTTATCTTATTCGAAGGTTTAAACTTGTAATCACTAGAACATAGTTTAGTTAATTCTAAACTTGTTCGCAAAAAAAAGTTAATCCTTCTAACTTGACTTTTAAAATCAACTAAACACATGTTGTATATCTATATGATATGCTAACTTAATGATTTAATACCTGAAAACACGAAAAATACTGTAAAACCGGATTTACGCCGTCGTAGTAACACCGCGGGCGGTTTTGGGTTAGTTAATTAAAAACTATGATAAACTTTGATTTAAAAGTTGTTATTCTGAGAAAACTATTTTTATTATGAACATGAAACTATATCCAAAAATTATGGTTAAACTCAAAGTGGAAGTATGTTTTCTAAAATGGTCATCTAGACGTCGTTCTTTCGACTGAAATGACTACCTTTACAAAAATGACTTGTAACTTATTTTTCCGACTATAAACCTATACTTTTTCTGTTTAGATTCATAAAATAGAGTTCAATATGAAACCATAGCAATTTCATTCACTCAAAACGGATTTAAAATGAAGAAGTTATGGGTAAAACAAGATTGGATAATTTTTCTCATTTTAGCTACGTAAAAATTGGTAACAAATCTATTCCAACCATAACTTAATCAACTTGTATTGTATATTATGTAATCTTGAGATACCATAGACACGTATACAATGTTTCGACCTATCATGTCGACACATCTATATATATTTCGGAACAACCATAGACACTCTATATGTGAATGTTGGAGTTAGCTATACAGGGTTGAGGTTGATTCCAAAATATATATAGTTTGAGTTGTGATCAATACTGAGATACGTATACACTGGGTCGTGGATTGATTCAAGATAATATTTATCGATTTATTTCTGTACATCTAACTGTGGACAACTAGTTGTAGGTTACTAATGAGGACAGCTGACTTAATAAACTTAAAACATCAAAATATATTAAAAGTGTTGTAAATATATTTTGAACATACTTTGATATATATGTATATATTGTTATAGGTTCGTGAATCAACCAGTGGCCAAGTCTTACTTCCCGACGAAGTAAAAATCTGTGAAGGTGAGTTATAGTCCCACATTTAAAATCTAATATTTTTGGGATGAGAATACATGCAGGTTTTATAAATGATTTACAAAATAGACACAAGTACGTGAAACTACATTCTATGGTTGAATTATCGAAATCGAATATGCCCCTTTTTATTAAGTCTGGTAATCTAAGAATTAGGGAACAGACACTCTAATTGACGTGAATCCTAAAGATAGATCTATTGGGCCTAACAAACCCCATCCAAAGTACCGGATGCTTTAGTACTTCGAAATTTATATCATATCCGAAGGGTGTCCCGGAATGATGGGGATATTCTTATATATGCATCTTGTTAATGTCGGTTACCAGGTGTTCACCATATGAATGATTTTTATCTCTATGTATGGGATGTGTATTGAAATATGAAATCTTGTGGTCTATTATTATGATTTGATATATATAGGTTAAACCTATAACTCACCAACATTTTTTGTTGACGTTTTAAGCATGTTTATTCTCAGGTGATTATTAAGAGCTTCCGCTGTTGCATACTTAAATAAGGACGAGATTTGGAGTCCATGCTTGTATGATATTGTGTAAAAACTGCATTCAAGAAACTTATTTTGTTGTAACATATTTGTATTGTAAACCATTATGTAATGGTAGTGTGTAAACAGGATATTTTAGATTATCATTATTTGATAATCTACGTAAAGTTTTTTTAACCTTTATTGATGAAATAAAGGTTATGGTTTGTTTTAAAATGAATGCAGTCTTTGAAAAACATCTCATATAGAGGTCAAAACCTCGCAACGAAATCAATTAATATGGAACGTTTTTAATCAATAAGAACGGGACATTTCAGTTGGTATCCGAGCGTTGGTCTTAGAGAACCAGAATTTTGCATTAGTGTGTCTTATCGAGTTTGTTAGGATGCATTAGTGAGTCTGGACTTCAACCGTGTTTACTTGAAAAATGATTGCTTAACAAATTTTGTTGGAAACTATATATTTTTAACATGTGAATATTATGTGATATATTAATATCTTAACGCGTTTGATATTATGTGATAGATGTCTACCTCTAGAACAAGTCCCATTGACTCACCTAATAATAATGAAGAGTCAAATGTAAATTAGAATGATTCGTGGACTGATTCACAAGTTCCCGAAGAGGAACTGGAAGAAGAGTCGGAACCGGAAGAAGAATCGGAACCGGAAGAAGAATCGGAACCGGATGAAGAAATAGAACCGGTGGGGGAAATAATAAAACGGTTAAGTAAAAGAAAATCCTCAACCAACCGACCAAGGTTAATTATGGTCAATGGTGTTTCCGCCAAGGAAGCAAAATATTGGGAGGATTACCAATTCTCCGATGAATCGGATTCCGACGAGAATTCCGATGATGTTATAGAAATTACCCCAACTGAATTTAAAAAGGCAAAAGAAAATAATAAGGGAAAGGGCATAAAAATAGAGAAATCTAATTCCAACCCCGATGAACTTTATATGTATCGTCAACCCCGGAAGTCCTTAAGTTGTAACAATGACCCGGGAACCTCTAAACCACCAGGTTTTTCTAAACCAATGTGAAAAATGACGGCTCGTATTAGGGGAACATCATATATCCCTAGAAACTTGGCAAAACGAACCAAAACCGAAGAAGAAGAAACAAGCGAGTCGGAATAAGATAGTTGTATTCGTGTGGTGTAATATATGTAATATAGTGTGCTTATGCTTTATGATATATGTAAAAATTGCTTGTATTAATAAGTATTTTTTTTTATGAATCTAACTTTTGTCTATTTTACAGTATAAAAACACAAAATGGATAGACAACCCAATATTTTAAGAGACCTACCCGGAGACATGATTGATGAAATCTTGTCTAGAGTCGGTCATAATTCTTCGGCACAACTATTTAAGGCGAGATCAGTTTGTAAGACATTCGAAGAACGTTCCAAGAATGCCTTGCTTTATAAAAGGCTTTCGTTCGAAAGATGGGGGATATCACATTGGGAAATCCATAAGTTACGATGTGTTTACTTTGACGCATATATTGCGGGGAACCCAAATGCTATTTTACGCAATGGGTTAAGAAATTATTTTGACTCAATATATCCGAATATTGGACTTCGTGATTTAGAAAAAGCGGCTAACATGCAACATAAAGAAGCATGTTATGCTTAAGGATTAGTAATGTTCGCTTCTCACCAAAGTGAGAACAAGAACATCGGGCTACAACTATTAAACAAAACATTCCCACAAGTGACGGAGTCGGTAATTGGGGTAAGAAATGAGGTTTTTAGATTGTTACGGGACTGTTGGACATTACGTAACCCTCGTCCCTTTGACGACGTTACAACACGCTGTCTTATCAACGGCCATAACGGTTATGTTCCACAAGACCAAGGATGGGAAGTAATCCTAGTAAAACCAGAATGCATGACTTGTTTCTGGACGTATGAATTACGTGTCTTTATTGCCTTTGCTGAACGACTTGTGTTCTAGTTAGAATTATCTTCACAACCATCTTGTATCAAATTTATTGTGTGCTATATTTCATGCTATATGTAAAATAAGCGGTATTGTAAGTTTGTAAATTATTGTGTAAAAGTTTGAACGCGAAATATTATTATAATCAGTTTTTCATATAGAATTGTAGTAGTTGAATTGTATATTAGCTACTAAGTATGAACTTAACGGGTAGGTACTACCTGAATTTAAACTTATAAAACGCTAATATGAAGAAAAAGCTTTTATAAATGAGTTCATATTATGCTACGAAATACTATTAACTACTCTTAATATTCTGTATGATTAACTTGTTCCATTTGACTATTTTGAAGGAAATGGCACCGACTACTCGACACACAGTGAATATGAATGAAGAGGAATTCCGTACTTTTCTAGCTTCAAACATAGCCGCAGTACAGGCTGCGCTACATACCAACAATAACCTTGGATCTAGCAGTACATGAAATCATGTAGGATGCACCTACAAAGAATTCACTGCCTGTAAACCTTTGGAATTTGATGGAACCGAAGGACCGATCGGATTGAAACGGTGGACCGAGAAGGTCGAATCGGTGTTTTCCATAAGTAAGTGTACTGAAGAGGACAAAGTGAAGTACGCTACGCATACCTTTACAGGTTCTGCGTTAACATGGTGGAATACCTATCTAGAGCAAGTGGGACAAGACGATGCGTACGCACTACCATGGTCAGTATTCAAGCACTTGATGAGCGAGACATACTGTCCCAGAACCGAGGTCAATAAGCTCAAGACAGAACTTAGAGGGTTACGAATCCAAGGATTTGATATTACCACGTACGAAAGACGATTCACAGAATTGTGCCTATTGTGTCCGGGAGCATTCGAAGATGAGGAAGAGAAGATCGACGCGTTTGTGAAAGGATTACCGGAAAGAATCCAAGAAGATATAAGTTCACACGAGCCCGCCTCCATACAACAGGCATGTAGAATGGCTCACAAACTAGTGAACCAGATTGAAGAAAGAATTAAAGAACAGACTGCTGAAGAGGCCAATGTGAAGCAAGTCAAAAGAAAGTGGGAGGAAAACGGTGATAAGAATCACCAATACAACAACAGCAATTACAACAATAATCGCAACAATTATCCCAACAATCGCAACATCAATCGCAACTACAACAAACGGCCCAACAACAACAACAACAGCAACAACAACAACAACAACAACAACAACAACAACAACAACAACAACAACAACATCAACTACAACAATCATCCCAACAACAATAATAACCGCAACAACAACAACAATCAGAAGCAGCTATGCCAAAGGTGTGAAAAGTATCACTCGGGGTTCTGCACCAAATTTTGCAACAAGTGTAAAAGAAATGGTCATAGCGCGGCGAAGTGTGAGGTCTACGGACCAGGGGTTAATAGAACGAAAGGAACAAATGGTGTCAGAACGAGTAATGGCGGAGCAAGTAGTGTCGGAGCAAGATATGCCAATGTAGTTTGTTATAAATGTGGAAAACCGGGCCACATTATTAGAAATTGCCCGAACCAGGAGAACACGAATGGACAAGGCCGCGGAAAAGTTTTCAATATTAATGCGGCAGAGGCACAGGAAGACCCGGAGCTTGTTACGGGTACGTTTCTTATTGACAATAAATCTGCTTACGTTTTATTTGATTCGGGTGCGGATAGAAGCTATATGAGTAGAGATTTTTGTGCTAAATTAAGTTGTCCATTGACGCCTTTGGATAGTAAATTTTTACTCGAATTAGCAAATGGTAAATTAATTTCAGCAGATAATATATGTCGGAATCGAGAAATTAAACTGGTTAGCGAAACATTTAAGATTGATTTGATACCAGTAGAGTTAGGGAGTTTTGATGTGATAATCGGTATGGACTGGTTGAAAGAAGTGAAAGCAGAGATCGTTTGTTACAAAAATGCAATTCGCATTATGCGAGAAAAAGGAAAACCCTTAATGGTGTACAGAGAAAAGGGCAACACGAAGCTACATCTTATTAGTAATTTGAAGGCAAAAAAACTAATAAGAAAAGGTTGCTATGCTGTTCTAGCACACGTCGAGAAAGTACAAACTGAAGAAAAGAGCATCAATGATGTTCCCATTGCAAAAGAATTTCCCGATGTATTTCCGAAAGAATTACCGGGATTACCCCCACATCGATCCGTTGAATTTCAAATAGATCTTGTACCAGGAGCTGCACCAATAGCTCGTGCTCCTTACAGACTCGCACCCAGCGAGATGAAAGAACTGCAAAGCCAATTACAAGAACTTTTAGAGCGTGGTTTCATTCGACCAAGCACATCACCGTGGGGAGCTCCTGTTTTGTTTGTCAAGAAGAAAGATGGTACATTCAGGTTGTGTATCGACTACCGAGAGTTGAACAAACTTACCATCAAGAACCGCTACCCACTACCGAGAATCGACGACTTATTTGATCAACTACAAGGCTCGTCTGTTTATTCAAAGATTGACTTATGTTCCGGGTATCATCAAATGCGGGTGAAAGAAGATGATATTCCAAAGACTGCTTTCAGAACACGTTACGGTCATTACGAGTTTATGGTCATGCCGTTTGGTTTAACTAATGCATCAGCTGTGTTCATGGACCTTATGAACCGAGTGTGTGGACCATACCTTGACAAGTTTGTCATTGTTTTCATTGATGACATACTTATTTACTCAAAGAATGACCAAGAACACGGTGAACATTTGAGAAAGGTGTTAGAAGTGTTAAGGAAGGAAGAATTGTACGCTAAGTTTTCAAAGTGTGCATTTTGGTTGGAAGAAGTTCAATTCCTCGGTCACATAGTGAACAAAGAAGGTATTAAGGTGGATCCGGCAAAGATAGAAACTGTTGAAAAGTGGGAAACCCAGAAAACTCCGAAACACATACGCCAGTTTTTAGGACTAGCTGGTTACTACAGAAGGTTCATCTAAGACTTTTCCAGAATAGCAAAACCCTTGACTGCATTAACGCATAAAGGGAAGAAATTTGAATGGAATGATGAACACGAGAAAGCGTTTCAGTTATTGAAGAAAAAGCTAACTACGGCACCTATATTGTCATTGCCTGAAGGGAATGATGATTTTGTGATTTATTGTGATGCATCAAAGCAAGGTCTCGGTTGTGTATTAATGCAACTAACGAAGGTGATTGCTTATGCGTCTAGACAATTGAAGATTCACGAACAAAATTATACGACGCATGATTTGGAATTAGGCGCGATTGTTTTTGCATTAAAGACTTGGAGGCACTACTTATATGGGGTCAAAAGTATTATATATACCGACCACAAAATTCTTCAACACATATTTAATCAGAAACAACTGAATATGAGGCAGCGTAGGTGGATTGAATTATTGAATGATTACGACTTTGAGATTCGTTACCACCCTGGGAAGGTAAATGTGGTAGCCGATGCCTTGAGCAGGAAGGACAGGGAACCCATTCGAGTAAAATCTATGAATATAATGATTCATAATAACCTTACTACTCAAATAAAGGAGGCGCAATAAGGAGTTTTAAAAGAGGGAAATTTAAAGGATGAAATACCCAAAGGATCGGAGAAGCATCTTAATATTCGGGAAGACGGAACCCGGTATAGGGCTGAAAGGATTTGGGTACCAAAATTTGGAGATATGAGAGAAATGGTACTTAGAAAAGCTCATAAAACCAGATACTCAATACATCCTGGAATGGGGAAGATGTACAAGGATCTCAAGAAACATTTTTGGTGGCCGGGTAAGAAACCCGATGTTGCTAAATACGTAGGAGAATGTTTGACGTGTTCTAAGGTCAAAGCTGAGCATCAGAAACCATTAGGTCTACTTCAACAACCAGAAATCCCGGAATGGAAATGGGAAAATATTACCATGGATTTCATCACTAAATTGCCAAGGATTGCAAGTGGTTTTGATACTATTTGGGTAATAGTTGATCGTCTCATCAAATCAGCACACTTCCTGCCAATAAGAGAAGATGACAAGATGGAGAAGTTAGCACGACTGTATTTGAAGGAAGTCGTCTCCAGACATGGAATACCAATCTCTATTATCTCTGATAGGGATGGCAGATTTATTTCAAGATTCTGGCAGACATTACAGGAAGCATTAGGAACTCGTCTAGACATGAGTACTGCCTATCATCCACAAACTGATGGACAGAGCGAAAGGACGATACAAACGCTTGAAGACATGCTACGAGCATGTGTTATTGATTTTGGAAACAGTTGGGATCGACATCTACCGTTAGCAGAATTTTCCTACAACAACAGCTACCATTCAAACATTGAGATAGCGCTGTTTGAAGCACTTTATGGTAGAAAGTGCAGGTCTCCGATTTGTTGGAGTGAAGTGGGGGATAGACAGATTACGGGTTCGGAGATAACACAAGAAACTACCGAGAAGATCATCCAAATTCAACAACGGTTGAAAACCGCCCAAAGTCGACAAAAGAGCTACGCTGACATTAAAAGAAAAGATATAGAATTTGAAATTGGAGAGATGGTCATGCTTAAAGTTGCACCTTGGAAAGGCGTTGTTCGATTTGGTAAACGAGGGAAATTAAATCTAAGGTATATTAGACCATTCAAGATTATTGATCGTGTCGGACCAGTAGCTTACCGACTTGAGTTACCTCAACAACTCGCGACTGTACATAACACTTTCCACGTATCGAATTTGAAGAAATGTTTTGCTAAAGAAGATCTCACTATTCTGTTAGATGAAATCCAAATCAACGAAAAACTTCAATTTATCGAAGAACCCATTGAAATAATGGATCGTGAGGTTAAAAGACTTAAGCAAAACAAGATACCAATTATTAAGGTTCGATGGAATGCTCGTAGAGGACCCGAGATCACCTGGGAACGAGAAGATCAGATGAAGAAGAAATACCCGCATTTATTTCCAGAAGATACGTCAACACCTCAACTGCTTAAAATTTCGGGACGAAATTTATTTAACGGGTAGGTATTGTAGTGACCCGAACTTTTCCATGTTTATATATATATTAAATGAAATTGTTATTTACATGATTAAGTGTTTCCAACATGTTAAGCAATCAAACTTGTTAATACTTGATTAATTGAAATATGTTTCATATAGACAATTGACCACCCAAGTTGACCGGTGATTCACGAACGTTAAAACTTGTAAAAACTATATGATGACATATATATGGATATATATATATAGTTAACATGATACTATGATAAGTAAACATATCATTAAGTATATTAACAATGAACTACATATGTAAAAACAAGACTACTAATTTAATGATTTTTAAACGAGACATATATGTAACGATTATCGTTGTAAATACATTTAATGTATATATATCATATTAAGAGATATTCATACATGATAATATCATGATAATATAATAATTTAAAATCTCATTTGATATTATAAACATTGGGTTAACAACATTTAACAAGATCGTTAACCTAAAGGTTTCAAAACAACACTTACATGTAACGACTAACGATGACTTAACGACTCAGTTAAAATGTATATACATGTAGTGTTTTAATATGTATTTATACACTTTTGAAAGACTTCAATACACTTATCAAAATACTTCTACTTAACAAAAATGCTTACAATTACATCCTCGTTCAGTTTCATCAACAATTCTTACAAAAATGCTTATAATAATTTAAGTGGGTTGTTGTAGTAATAGAAGAAAGAAAAAAAATATGTTGAAGGTGATGACAAAAACAGTTTTTGTGGGTGAATTCTCTTGTGGACCGAGACAATGATGTTAATAATTGATAATTGCATAGTTTGAAGAAAAGAAGAAAATTAATTAATTAACAATCGTCACCTTTACTTACATCTTGAGTATTTTATAATTTAAAGAAGAGGAATTAGCAAGTGGGTTGCCATTGTTTTCAAAAGATGGAAAAATGATGGTGACGGTTCGATCAGAAGCAATAATAAGAAATAGTGTAGTGGTTGTTTGTTACTCCAAATGCATGTATGTAATGTCTTTATGTAATATAATATGTTACCTTTCAAGTTAAAACAAACAAACACACAGTAAAGTGATTCTTGTGATATTGAAACAATTTAATATCCAAAACGTGTGAAAGAAAGGAAAAAAAAATAAAATAAAGCAGCCTTAGTTTTAATTTCTTATACCAAAAATTTTATTCCGGAGAGGTATATCGTGCTCTATTGTTAAAAGTCTTCATTAGGATTCCATGTTTTTGGATAGTGTTTGAATTTAATCTGTTTAAAATACAATCGAATAACAAACGGGTGTTATAATTGTTTAATATACTTTATATATATATATATATATATATATATATATATATATATATATATATATATATATATATATATATATATATATATATATATATATATATATATATATATATATATATATATATATATATATATATATAGCTTCATTTTTAATAACAACCTTATTGTATCGTATATTAGTTTACATATTTAATTTTTAACAACTACATCATATAATATTTCAAATTATTATT
Organism: Rutidosis leptorrhynchoides; assembly: GCF_046630445.1. NCBI lineage: Eukaryota > Viridiplantae > Streptophyta > Magnoliopsida > Asterales > Asteraceae > Rutidosis > Rutidosis leptorrhynchoides. The sequence continues at coordinate 402,650,172 of NC_092336.1, read as the reverse complement.
ATATATTTATATATTTAAATATATATGTATCTATTAACAATTAGTTGTTCACGAATCATCGAGAGCAGTCGAAAGGTAATTACATACATGAAAACAGTTCAAAATTTTTGAGATTCAACATTATAGACTTTGCTTATCGTGTCAGAATTACGAAATTATTTAGAGATTCAAGTTAAAAATAAGTCAAAATTTTTCGGGTCGTGACATAAGGTAATTTTTATCCATGAGTTATTTGATGAGAAGGAAGAAGAGGTTGATAAAAAGGTTGATGAAAGTGATGAAGTTAGTAGTGAAAAATCTGAAAAATCGGAGTGTGAAAATAAAGATGATTGGTTAGCTGATACTTTGAAACAGTTGGAAGAAAGAAGAAAAGAAGGTTTCCACCCTCTTATTCATTCACAATTAATCCGATAGATCCATATGCATCACCTAAAATTCCTGTTCTTATGCGCACTGATCCAGGGGAATTCCAAATCCCTTGCTTAATTCGTGGTCCAATTCTTGTTATTGGATTAGCTGATACTGGTTCTAGCATTAATGTTATGCCATTCTCCGTTTACAATCGCTTAGGATTACCATCATTGGAACCAATCAAAGGAAATGTGTACTTTGCTGATAGTCGTTTACATGAACTGTTAGGGATTGTCAAACAAGTTGAAGTTATCGTCGGTTCTGCATTCTATAAAATTGATTTTGTGGTTATGGACATGAAAGAAGATCCGATAACTCCTTTAATCTTAGGATCTCTGTTTCTAGCTACTGCTCGTGCCACCATTAACTATGCCAATAATTCTTTAACTATTCGTTATGGTGCTATATTTGAATCTATTCCGTTAGTCCCGAGATCTAAAATTCCTCGAAAAAATGTGAAAATGGTTAAAAATGATAAGGAGGATGATGATTATTTCACCGTTGATAAAATAGTAACCGAGTTCATAAAAGAGAAACATAAGCTTAGTGCCGAAGTGAGAAAGCAAATCCATGAGTTAAATATTAAATTTGAAATGTCGTTTCGTAAGGGTCTTGACACCACATTGAATTTCTTGCAACAAATTAAGATGTTAAATGAGTATGAAAAGAATAAGTGTGGGGAAAATAAGCCTAAGGAGTGATCCCGTTAGAAGAATGAGTCGCGCAACTGACTCTATAATCGTGCAACCGACTCTATAATCAAAACTACCTATATATGTTTATTAGGATTATGTCGATTCTAAGTGTTTTATTATTTTGATACTTGTTTAATTATGAATGTAAGAGCAATATAGCTCCTAAGTGTTAAATTGTTTAAGTGATAAAAGTTACTAATAAAATGTTATGTTTGTGTTATACTTTGCATTATTTAATATCTTGTCAAGTTATTTATATTCAATTCAAAAGAAGTCCGCAAAAGTGCTCCGCAATCATTCTATGATCCTACAATCAAGTAACATCACTCTTTCCCTTATTCTCAATAATGTCCTTTATTTATTACTTTCTTTTATTATAAATACAATGAGGACATTGAATAATCTAAGTGTGGGGAGGGAAGTGACTACCCACTTAAAAAAATTAAAAGATACTATAATTTTCCCGAAAAAGTTGAAAACTGGGTACAATTTTAAATTTTTCAAAAGTATAAAATTCTTAGTCAAACTTATGCTTTTTTACTAACTTAATCTTAATAATAATAATAATAGAACTACTCTCAATTTCGAGATCGGATTACTTGTTTAAGATAAGAATTTAGAAGCCAAAAATTGTGAAACGAGTGCAAACTTATAGCCACTACCATATGGCATAATAAGCATACACCATTGAGGTAGCAAAAGAGTCCAAATAATGGCCAATTTAGAAAAATTTGCCAAGTGTAAAGCTAAATGCTAAGCATGGAAGCAAAAGAAATGAAAAAGGTAAAAGAGCCCAATGAAGGCCAACAAAAGAAAAGAGTTCCATTGAGAACCAAACACTTTTAAAAGTTCTAGAAAACAAAAGAGTTCAAGGATGACCAACTTGTATAAATTTGACTTAATAAACATTAGGACTACTTGTAATCCTTGGTCTGGTTCAGACTAGTTCTTATGAATAATAAACACTAACTTCTTATTAAGACATATTTTTGACTTTGCAATTTTTACTTTAATACCTATGATATAATTTATAAGGTTTACTTGAGGACAAGTAAAGATTTAAGTGTGGGGAATTTGATAACTCCTAAATTATACAGTTTTTTGATAACATTTTGAGGAGTTATCTTAGTATTTTAAAGACATTTTAATCTTAAAACAAACTAAAATGGGTAAAATGGGGAAAAGGTATTTCTAGTGATTTCATCCTGAAGTCGCCGGCCTAATGGACACGGTTTCTCAATTTATCGACCAAGTTCAAGTAAAAAATGGAAACAAAATCAGAAAGATTTGCCGGATCACTGAAGCCGCCGGCCTTCCACCAGGCCGCCGGCTTAATTATGACTGTTAAAAGATTTGTGCTTGCGGATTAAGTTAAACTTGTAGAAGGAGTCACCGACCTAAGGAAAGCCTGCGGCTATCCACTGAAGCCGCCAGCTTGGCCACCATTTCTGAATATTATAAATAGAGGTCTCTTGTGTAGTGACCCGAACTTTTCCATGTTTATATATATATATTAAATGAAATTGTTATTTACATGATTAAGTGTTTCCAACATGTTAAGCAATCAAACTTGTTAAGACTTGATTAATTGAAATATGTTTCATATAGACAATTGACCACCCAAGTTGACCGGTGATTCACGAACGTTAAAACTTGTAAAAACTATATGATGACATATATATGGATATATATATAGTTAACATGATACTATGATAAGTAAACATATCATTAAGTATATTAACAATGAACTACATATGTAAAAGCAAGACTACTAACTTAATGATTTTTAAACGAGACATATATGTAACGATTATCGTTGTAAAGACATTTAATGTATATATATCATATTAAGAGATATTCATACATGATAATATCATGATAATATAATAATTTAAAATCTCATTTGATATTATAAACATTGGGTTAACAACATTTAACAAGATCGTTAACCTAAAGGTTTCAAAACAACACTTACATGTAACGACTAACGATGACTTAACGACTCAGTTAAAATGTATATACATGTAGTGTTTTAATATGTATTTATACACTTTTGAAAGACTTCAATACACTTATCAAAATACTTCTACTTAACAAAAATGCTTACAATTACATCCTCGTTCAGTTTCATCAACAATTCTACTCGTATGCACCCGTATTCGTACTCGTACAATACACAGCTTTTAGATGTATGTACTATTGGTATATACACTCCAATGATCAGCTCTTAGCAACCCATGTGAGTCACCTAACACATGTGGGAACCATCATTTGGCAACTAGCATGAAATATCTCATAAAACTACAAAAATATGAGTAATCATTCATGACTTATTTACATGAAAACAAAATTACATATCCTTTATATCTAATCCATACACCAACGACCAAAAACACCTACAAACACTTTCATTCTTCAATTTTCTTCATCTAATTGATCTCTCTCAAGTTCTATCTTCAAGTTCTAAGTGTTCTTCATATATTCTACAAGTTCTAGTTACATAAAATCAAGAATACTTTCAAGTTTGCTAGCTCACTTCCAATCTTGTAAGGTGATCATCCAACCTCAAGAAATCTTTGTTTCTTACAGTAGGTTATCATTCTAATACAAGGTAATAATCATATTCAAACTTTGGTTCAATTTCTATAACTATAACAATCTTATTTCAAGTGATGATCTTACTTGAACTTGTTTTCGTGTCATGATTCTGCTTCAAGAACTTCGAGCCATCCAAGGATCCGTTGAAGCTAGATCCATTTTTCTCTTTTCTAGTAGGTTTATCCAAGGAACTTAAGGTAGTAATGATGTTCATAATATCATTCGATTCATACATATAAAGTTATCTTATTCGAAGGTTTAAACTTGTAATCACTAGAACATAGTTTAGTTAATTCTAAACGTGTTCGCAAACAAAAGTTAATCCTTCTAACTTGACTTTTAAAATCAACTAAACACATGTTCTATATCTATATGATATGCTAACTTAATGATTTAAAACCTGGAAACACGAAAAATACCGTAAAACCGGATTTACGCCGTCGTAGTAACACCGCGGGCGGTTTTGGGTTAGTTAATTAAAAACTATGATAAACTTTGATTTAAAAGTTGTTATTCTGAGAAAACGATTTTTATTATGAACATAAAACTATATCCAAAAATTATGGTTAAACTCAAAGTGGAAGTATGTTTTCTAAAATGGTCATCTAGACGTCGTTCTTTCGACTGAAATGACTACCTTTACAAAAACGACTTGTAACTTATTTTTCCGACTATAAACCTATACTTTTTCTATTTAGATTCATAAAATAGAGTTCAATATGAAACCATAGCAATTTGATTCACTCAAAACGGATTTAAAATAAAGAACTTATGGGTAAAACAAGATTGGATAATTTTTCTCATTTTAGCTACGTGAAAATTGGTAACAAATCTATTCCAACCATAACTTAATCAACTTGTATTGTATATTATGTAATCTTGAGATACCATAGACACGTATACAATGTTTCGACCTATCATGTCGACACATCTATATATATTTCAGAATAACCATAGACACTCTATATGTGAATGTTGGAGTTAGCTATACAGGGTTGAGGTTGATTCCAAAATATATATAGTTTGAGTTGTGATCAATACTGAGATACGTATACACAGGGTCGTGGATTGATTCAAGATAATATTTATCGATTTATTTCTGTACATCTAACTGTGGACAACTAGTTGTAGGTTACTAACGAGGACAGCTGACTTAATAAACTTAAAACATCAAAATATATTAAAAGTGTTGTAAATATATTTTGAACATACTTTGATATATATGTATATATTGTTATAGGTTCGTGAATCAACCAGTGGCTAAGTCTTACTTCCCGACGAAGTAAAAATCTGTGAAGGTGAGTTATAGTCCCACATTTAAAATCTAATATTTTTGGGATGAGAATACATGCAGGTTTTATAAATGATTTACAAAATAGACACAAGTACTTGAAACTACATTCTATGGTTGAATTATCGAAATCGAATATGCCCCTTTTTATTAAGTCTGGTAATCTAAGAATTAGGGAACAGACACCCTAATTGACGTGAATCCTAAAGATAGATCTATTGGGCCTAACAAACCCCATCCAAAGTACCGGATGCTTTAGTACTTCGAAATTTATATCATATCCGAAGGGTGTCCCGGAATGATGGGGATATTCTTATATATGCATCTTGTTAATGTCGGTTACCAGGTGTTCACCATATGAATGATTTTTATCTCTATGTATGGGATTTGTATTGAAATATGAAATCTTGTGGTCTATTATTATGATTTGATATATATAGGTTAAACCTATAACTCACCAACATTTTTTGTTGATGTTTTAAGCATGTTTATTCTCAGGTGATTATTAAGAGCTTCCGCTGTTGCATACTTAAATAAGGACGAGATTTGGAATCCATGCTTGTATGATATTGTGTAAAAACTGCATTCAAGAAACTTATTTTGTTGTAACATATTTGTATTGTAAACCATTATGTAATGGTCGTGTGTAAACAGGATATTTTAGATTATCATTATTTGATAATCTACGTAAAGTTTTTTAACCTTTATTGATGAAATAAAGGTTATGGTTTGTTTTAAAATGAATGCAGTCTTTGAAAAACGTCTCATATAGAGGTCAAAACCTCGCAACGAAATCAATTAATATGGAACGTTTTTAATCAATAAGAACGGGACATTTCATCTGGTCTCAGTTTTCATATGTAATTCAATAGTTCAATAGTTCAGTAATTCAATAATTCTGTTAGTTCATTTTTCTTTTAGGGTTTTTCCTAAACCCTTAGATTAGATTTATTCATTGTAATCAAGAATCATTCAAGTTTAATTCGAGTTTCTTACATCTACCTTTTTAAGGCATGATTCTATCTTTGCTTTATTGTTTAATCTATTTTATTTACTGTAATTATTTCTGTTCGTCTTCTGCTATGAACTAAACGTTCATAGTGGTTACGTAGACGAAAAATGAACTTCATCTGGGAATCAGATGAAGCCGCCGGCCTCACCATCCCAATCAACCGGCTTGGCTGGAAGGAAGCCGCCGGATTCGTGTGCTTCATCCGTACAGTTCTTGGTTCTTTTCCAGATCTGTTTGGTCGAGTTTCTGTAATGATGTTTGGACTGTTTTGAATCTGTTTTGCTATGCTTAATGATTAAATAACATGATTTTAGGATTGATTAGTACTTGATCCGATGATCTATTATTCGAGTCATGCTACTTGTTTAGATCTAGTCCATCAAACTTGTTAAATTGGATTGCATGCAACTAAGTTAAAAAGCTTAATAGTGATAAACTTGTTTAATTGGAATTATGCTTATATAATAGAGTTTGATTTTGTTAGGCTTAATCGAAGAACCTTCGTTTGGATTTGTTTAATTAATGATTGCATGAGAACTTAGTAGTAATTGACTTTCAGCTAGTAACTTGAGTTGATCTACTTGGTGTTTAATAGCTTATATAATTTGTCAGTCTATTTACATATTGATCCTCATCACAAGATTAATGTGTATCATGTAATTGAATTGAACATAAAGAATTGAGATGTTAGTTATGCACTTCACGTATCTAGCATATGCTTTAAGTCCTGCTCATTGAATGATATGCAACACGTGTCTTAACCTGCTTAGGGATAATGATTGGTCTATGATTGTTATCTTGATTTGTGTTAATATAAGTTATGAAACTTGACTAATATGATTCCCATATGAGTTGGTTGTTCATGTAACTGCTTTTACTTTTATCTGTTTATTTTGAATCTTCAATTCCTTGTTTTATTTTATTACTTTGTTTATCTTTCAAAGCATCTCTTTCCTAAGAGATAAGAATATATCCCATAAAAGACATAAAAATCTATCTTTAATTCTTCAATAAGAATTAAACTATTTAAATAAAATAACTCTTATCCGCATCTACGCTCTCTTGGGACGATAACCTAAAATACTACATCTGATCGGGTTTTGTTGCTCGTTAGGGTGTTAAAGTGTATTAAATAAAAGGTTTTGTAAATTTAAAAGTTGGAGAATAAGTTAAACACTACTGCACACACTTTCAACACATCAGTCTCCTTTTTATCGGCAGTCTTGTTTGATACTTGACTCAGATGCTCGCAATTTTTTGATATGACGGGTACTCCTTGGAATGTTACAATTTTTATAAATGGAGAAAAATAGGTAGTAGAGAGCGTTTTTGTGAAGGTTTTGGAAATGGAAATGGAGGTTGTGTAGAGGGAGTGGTTGTTCACAAAAAATCTAGGTTCCTAAACTAATCATCCTTCACACAAATCATATTCTAAAATGTAGATCAAGAACAAGTTCTGATTCAGAGATGCCAACATCGGTATGTTCAACAAAAGTATAGCGAAGCACTAAGAATGAGTGCTTATTGGGACTTATTTTTGGTACCTCGTAGCAATTATAGTGGGTTGAATATTCTTTAGCCATGTAATGCTCTTTTGGAGAATCAGTTCATTTTCGAAAGAGTTTTGACTTCGTTTTACTCTTTTATCTATTTTTAGCAAAAATTTTGGTCATTTAGAAAGTAGTAAACCTAAGTGTTTTATATAGTTCAAAAAGCGTTTTACCACACTTGAGGTTTACAAGAATCTAATTGTACAATACTGCTATCCCACACTTAAAAGTAACGTCGTCCTCAAGGTATTCATTTTTAAGTTTATGTTGGTGGGTTTGTTAATCCCACACTTAATTTTTAAAGGTACAATTAATTGTATATAATCTATGAAAAATGGTGAAGAACATAGTACATTCATATGGTCGTAAGGTGTGAAGGTATGGTATGTCGATTGTATTCTCTTCTAATCAGCTGTTGGCGCCATTCCTTGATAAGTATGTCCTTGCTCCATATCGTGCTTTCATTTCGTTGGTCGATTTTGATCATCATTTCTTTGAGTCGTTTATTCAAAATAAACAAAAAAATAAACACTACATGCTTAATAAGTCTAAAATAGTAATTGCCCAAACATGGACATACAAACCATAAATGTAAATAGTACTGAGAGTATATGTGTCGGATAATAATATGATAGGTGATAAGGATAGAGTCACTCGTCTGGATGCGAGGTGTAGGATCGTAGAGGCCTCATCCGTGTCCAGGTCCTACTCCTGCGTGGAATGCCTAGCGATGACTGGCCCTTATCCATACCCATAAAATCCTCCGGAGAGTCATCAGGAGTGAATATGTTAGCAAACTCTACCATGTTAGTGTGACACGATGAGGTTGGCTGGCGTAGCTCTCCAGACCCGGCCATCATACCCGTGATGGATAACTGCTCACTAGTCGGTTCCCTAGGCCCTGTCTCCCAACTCGTACCAAATCATAACCCTTACCCCAACCAGTGGATATTACCATCTGATCCAGTCCTCTAGTCATGCCTTCTACACCTTAACTTACTGCCTGATCCCATCCTCCGGTCATCGTCTGAGAACTAGCAAGTGTATCTCTGTGAGTGTTTATGGTGGACGTACCGAAAAGGCTGGTAAACAATCCTCCTATCTCCGATGTCTCAATACCCAAAGAAGATGGACCAGAAGTGTACTAGTGAGGAGGTACTACTGTATATTGCATGTAATGGTGATGAGAAGGAGCAGATACTACCGGGCGATATGTTGAACTAGTATCAGTACCTCTATGCTCACTGTGTGTGATGATGGTGGGGGTATGGATGAGGCATTGGAGGTATATCAAATATCCGGGTCATGTGATGACCCGAGTGAAATTTTTTCTCTAAAGTTCGTGACTCTACCATCCACCACTGCTCATCTGGGATATCCCCATGTAGTAGTGATTTGGCTCATAAAATGGAGGAATCGGTGGGCGCTCTGGTGAATGATGGCACTCTCCCTCATCTGGTCAGTCTACCATGAACTATCGGGTCATCCTCATCTCGAGGAACCTGAGCTGCTCGAGCTCTCCTCCTGGCACCACCAACTATCCTTGGATCGGGTCTATACACATCCTCACTAATCTCTACTCTTGGGATCACCCTATAAACAGGCCCAGGGATGTGTGGTGATATAAGAACTATCAACTGTCTATCATATACACGTATCAAAGGCAAAGAATCCAAGAACCTAATGCTCATATCTCTTGAACCCCTCTCAGCTTTATATCCCATCTCACTGATATCGATCAAAAAATCCATTCTCTTTAGCAAGCGAGAAACCACTGCCCTCAAAACAGGCCAACAAGTCTCTGGAGAATTTCTTTCAGTAGTGAATGCTCTCACCAACATGTAGGAACTTGAATATTGGTGTTTGAAAACATGAAATGCAATAGTTGAATATCGTTCATGGTGACGTGCCCACCATATCGAGCTTTTGGAAGAAGACATTTTGATAGAAGGTGATAAACAATGCGGAGTAATGGGTTATCGAAATTTGAGGCTTTCTTTCCGTTCGTCCATTGTCCGATTCTGTTGTACGTATTCCAAAATCCCTGAATATTAACCCTCAAATCGAATGAAGTATATCCATGGGTAAAAATCTAACAGTTTAAGTGTTCACACTTATATAACTAAAGAAAAATAGAAAACTCGACTAACATCAATTAGTGCATGATATTTTGGTGACAAAAGTGTATACATGCCCTTCTTCAATACTCATTTGCCTCAATATTTTCATCGAATTCCCAAGTAGCCATGAATTCTGCTTAAATCTCAACATATATAAACCCGTTAATGTCGAATAATCGCAACCAAGCTCGATGTGTTTTATTTCCGACCCTAAATTGGAGAATATTTCTCATCTCGGTGGCCCAGTCACATTGCTCTAACATATCCCAATTAATGGTTTTAATTCAATCCTTTCATGATTTATCAAATTTCTCATAAACGGCTCGTAAACAGTAGCATGATCTTGACCACGTAGACATTCTGGTAAATCGGACCTGGGTGCTTGAGAAGATTTTGACCATGATTTTGATTTATTCATCTCGATACTTGAGAAGAATCTCTTCCGTACATTCTTTTGAGAGTTGTTGGAGAGTATGGATACAATTACTTAGATCACTTATCGAACATAAATCTGCTCAAATAGCAAAGTTAATGTTGAGTGCATGATGGAGTGTTTAAGAACGTTTATAGTTTTAATCTCTGGTCCGTTTTACCGTGAATAACCCTTATAGAGATGATGATCTACGAATGGGTGATCAATGTTACGTCCACCATTGATAGAAACTGTCACAACAATGGCCACTAAGAGTGGTTGCATAGGGTTTATGTCGAAGAACATGCCTGTTACCGTAAGAATGTTTTCCGAATGCAATCATATATTCGAGTAATACAGAAAATGTTGTATCGAGTGAAGGAGGTTAGGGTTGTATATATAATAAAACCCAGACCCTAATTCACTTATAGATCCTTCCAATTATCAACCATAAATAACGGGTTTATAGTTGGAAAAGGATCACGTTTAATTATGGATAAGATTATATACGATTGCTTTCGTGCGCGCTAAGTAATACTCGTATGAGCGCCTCCTAACCAGATGTTTTAGTAATAATTAAGACGTGCGCGCTGCACGTGATACGCACGAGAGCCCTGTGCATAGGTAAGCGTATCATTAAGTCCCCCCAGTTTATCATTATGTGGCATTAAGTACTTGATAGCCATTGTCAATCAAAAGTCTACTAATGCAGTCTTGGAAACGGCTGCAGTGCAGATAATCATGACAAGCTGTCAAATCACAGCTTGCGTAACCACCAGATAATACTAACATGCACCATACCGTAGCTAAACCACACGATAATCTTATCATTAACCATTCATTCACTTTATCACTTGTTAAGATCACGACACATGTACGCTGCTCATCAAATTACTCATTTTGGAGCCCTAACCACTCCCTAATATAGATAGGACCCATCTTTTTCCATTTAGGCTAAACAATTCAAATCAATTTCTTTTTCATCTTCGCTCCTAAATTTCTGATCAAGTTTCGTCAACCACATAATCACTCAGGTCAGTTTATTCTTCACTTTAATCTCATTATCATGTCGACTTCTTTTGCAAGCAAGGCCGTTTTTCCATGTTCACTCAATTTCATCGACCCTTGAACAAGAACCAATCAAATGCATCATCGAATGGCATCCACCCATCGCTGATTTTAATTCTACCCTTCCAAAGGTAATCAAGCGAGCCCACGAACCACCCCCTAATATGGTTGCTGCTTATGATCAAACTCTCGATGTTGGAAATGTTCGTATTCCCCCAACTACTTTTTCATGAGAGTCTTGTCTACTTACAACATAAGGTTAGGCCAATTTCACCCTTATAGTGCCACTCGCTTATCCCTCTTTGAGATGTGGTGTAGGGCTAACAATTGCGAGCCTTCTGTGGTAGTTTTTCAAAACATTTTCCGTTATCAATTAAGTGAGCATGATTGGCATAGTTTCTCTGAACGAGTTTCATTCACTACTTGTCAAAAGAAGGGTCTACAAAGCTCTTGGAAAGATTCCTTTTACTTTATTGAAAACAAGTTTGTTCCTCCTGAATTTGCCAATGTTCTTTAATGGCACACTGGTTCAAACACTTCTTTGAATAAACCCCCTCCCATGGACCAGGCTGAGCAGGAATTTTTTGACCTGTGCTTCGGCAAAAAGGTGAAACTTTGCATTTACCCGAGCGAAGTCTTGTTTCTTACCAAAGTTTCATCACATTGGTCGTTTGTTGGTGCTAAGCCGGTCATCATGCTTAGGGGAAAGGGTATATTCTGTATTTACCTAAATCAATTAATTAACGATTTACTTTAGTGCATGCTAACATCCGTGTGCTACCTTTGCAATGATGAATGCTCGTGACATTCTTTTGGATGAAGACTTTAAATGAAACACCATCAAAAAGGAAACTGTTAACCAGGATGCGAGAATAAGGGATGTCGATGCCATGAACAGTGAGGAGGTAGCAGATGAGGCTATGTCAAAGTGCCGCTCCTCTGTGCGCTTCAATCCTCCTACTAAGAAGAGTAAAGTTGCAAGTTCATCTGAAGGTATAACACAACTTAATTTATGAAGATGTGGAGCCTACTGTTTCTGCTGCTGCTCCATCTGTTCCCTATGTACCCCCTGCACCCTCAACTGCTAATGTTCAGCCAATTATGCCGGTTACTCTTGCCATGATTGCTCCTTCCTCCTCAACTCCTACTGCCAACCGAGCCGGCGCTACCCCTTCCGTTCGGGCGCCAATTTTGAATGACCACCGATATGTGCCTATTCAAGTAGACAACCTGGCTTCCATGTTAAATGTTTCCAAGCGCGCCGCGCTCAAGCAGAATCTGTACATGCAGGGGTGTGCTCCTGCTGTCATAAGGCAAGAGTTAGAGATGATGACACCAGACCAGAAGCTGAATTTTGACACGCAGTTGTCATTCCTGACATGGGCAAGGGACTGTGACAGGTTGAGCATCGAGCGCACTCATTGCACTGATCTTCATTTGTTTGGGAAGATACAGAAAAGAGTGCAGCTTCTTGAAACGCGGGTGAAAGTGGCCAATGACGCGCTGAAAACAGCTGAGGCCACCATTGAGTCTTTGAAAAAGGAGAAGATTGAGCTATTATCTTGGCAGGTTGATTACGAGGAGGAGAACGGGGTACTAAGGGAGGAGCTTGTTGGTGCTACCTCCAACACTGACTTGTTAACTTTTGAGAGAAATTATTTTACTACCCAGGTTAGCGAATCTGCTACGAGCTGTGACGTCATGCGACGGACTTATGCAGATCTACCCGCAACATTTCCGACCATTGCCACCCATGCGTTGAGCGCCTCTATTGTGACTAGTGTTGTATAAGTTGGCCGATTTGGCCGACGCGTCGGCCGATGCTTCGCTTTTTTGGGTTCTCCGTCCCGTTTTTTCAGAAAATGACTCAAAAGACGGTCAGAGCTAAAAGTTCGGACAAAGTCTGTCAAAGACGGTCAAAGGCAGTCAAATTTTCGTCAAGATCTGATATATTTTAGAATTAGGGGTTGTTTTCATTTTTTTGGGCAGATCTTTTCATCGTGTTCTTACTGATTATGTACTCGGTAACATTAATTGAGTTTGAAGTTCGATTGTTTTTAAATTCGAGTTCTTATTTAAGAAATTTATGGTACATATTCAACTATATTATATATACAATATATATATATATATATATATATATATATATATATATATATATATATATATATATATATATATATATAAGAAATTATTAATAAAGTCAACGTGGGTCAACGACCGATACGTCCCTGACGCGTCCCCCGACTCGGCCGACGCGTCCTTTTTAGGTCTCGACCAATGCATCCCCGAATCGCGACTTTTACAACCTTGATTGTGACAGAGCTTTATTTACAAGATCTTAAGCCTACCAAGGCGCTCGAATGGGTGCGGTTCTGGGATTTGATCTCAAAAAACATCGAAATTCCGCATGGTATCTCACAAATCATCGCTGATCAGCTCGAAGAAGATGTTTATGAGAAGGTTCTTGAGTCAAACAAAGCGCTAGAAAACATTTCAATTCAAACCCTTGTGGATGGCGCCGTTGATCCTGCTGTCTCGGTGCAGGATCTTTTGTTAATCAAGTTTTAAGCTTGCGAGCTAGTGCTAGTTGTGGGGGGTTGCAAGGTGTGCTTTGTATGGCACCATGTAACGTTTTTTTTATATGGAGTGTAGGGGTCTTGGGTGCGCCATAAGCTTACATTGCTTTTGGCCCCTTGCGCTCACTGCCCTTGGGGGTGCACCTGTTATTAGCACGCCTCGTGAGGCGCTTTTAACATTATGAGTGTGCCCCCATCCTTAGTTTAGTTTTTATTTTCTGTTTCCATGGGGCAATCTGCCTGATCACTGCGGGTGAGGGTTCGAAGGATGGTTACCATTAGTGTGGGGCACCGTTCTAGATAAGCTATGTAGTTTAGATTTCAATTTCATTGTAATCGTAATGGCCTGTGTGCCAGTTTAAATTTTGTGCTTTAAGTACTTTTTTGTAATCATACGATGTAATCAATGCTATGCATTGTTTCTTTTGCATTAATAAGTAAAGTAATTCAATATCTTTCCTTATTGTATTGTTCGCATCACTAGGCGTATTAAGTTCTTAAAACTTAAAATTTTATTCACATACAAACCAATGTATACTCGTTTATACTCCAAAATTAATAATATTGTGCACATAGCCAACGCTTTCCATTGCATTATTAAGTGAGATATTTAGAGTCCTCCAAGTGAACCAACACTTAGGTTAGTGGGCAAGCAACCCCAATGGTTGTCGTTTATAGTCATGACTTGAAGTCTTCTAGTCTGCGAGAGTGTGTTGGTCTAGGCAAAACAATGCCTGTTACCCACCCTAAAATCTAGCCTTGTAAACAAACAGGTTTCTGCCACGCGGGAGCTAGAGAACATCCCTTAAGGAGGCAGGATGCACGTAATAAATATCATATTGTGCGTTGAAATGTAACCAAACACTTCTATTCAAAAAATTAAATTTATTTATTACAAAATAGATCAAATTCTCAAGTCATATTCAAAAGACAACTTTTTGCAACCATGAAAGAAATACCAATTGTCTTACAAGTAGATAAAGCAACATTTCAAAATAACTAAAAAATGCAAGTGCTTAAAATGTGGGGTGATCAATCCCTAGTGCTGAACCCTGACAATTATATGTAACATCTTTTCAAATTGGTTGCATGCCAAGTACGAGGTATTCGTTCTCCATTCAATCCTGCCAGGATATAGGACCTCGTTGCACTTATGCCAATAACTTCGTAAGGACCTTCCCAGTTGGGCCCCAGCTTTCCAGTATTTTCTACTCGACTTGCCTCATTGTTGCGCCACACATAATCTCCAATTTTAAACGACATAGGCTTAACATGCTTATCATAGTACTTAGAGATCTTTTGTTTGTTAACGGCTTCGCGTATGGCAGCTATTTCTCTGCGCTCTTCTAGAATATCTAGGTTAGCGTGCAAGCCTTCATCATTACTTGACTCATTGAAGCTTCGTATGCGCTTCGTTGGAACCACTAATTCGACGGGGATTACGGCTTCTGTCCCATAATCCAAGCTAAACGGTGTTTCACCTGTGATGTTTTTATGAGTAGTGCGATGTGCCCACAAAACACTTGGGAGCTCATCAACCCACTCATTCCCATACAAGCCCAGACGCGCTTTTATCCCGCTTACGATATCTCGGCTTGTTACTTTACATTGGCCATTGGCATGTGGGTGAGCGACCGAAGTAAAAGGCTCTTGATACCAGCTCTTGACACCAGCTCCTAAAAGGCTCGCCTTCAAACTGAGTGCCATTGTTGGTGACAATTTCATTGGGGATACCAAACCTGCACACAATATCTTCCCAAAAGAAGATACGAATGCGCCTGCTAGTAATTGTTGCCAATGCCTTTGCCTCCACCCACTTGGTGAAATAGTCAATTGCCACCACCAAGAATTTTATTCCTCCTGAGCAAGCAATGATATTATGAATACTATTAAAGCGAATATATTGCAAAGTATTACATAAGTGTATTATTTCATTCGTACCTGAGCACGCGGTAATAGGACCGATAATGTCGACGGCCCATTTGCTAAACGTTCATGTTACCGTTATTGGTATCATATGATGTTGTGGTGCTCGACTTATTGGTGCATGATGTTGACACGATTGGCACGTCCTTACAATTTTCGTTGCATCACGATGAATGGTGGGCCAGTAATTCCCTAAACGCATTACTTTTGCAGCGATTGTTCTGTACCCTGAGTGTAAAGCATAAGAACCCTTGTGAAGTTCTCAAAGCACCTCTGTAGCTTGATTAGGTCCAATACACAACAGGAGTGGCCCTAAATAAGACTCCCTATACATAACGCCTTCAATTAATGCATACATGGGAGCTTTCATGCGAATCTTTAGCGCTTCTTTTTCGTCGGTAGGAAGTTCGCCCTTGGTTAAGAATTTAACCAACGGTGTCATGCAATTTGGGATTTCTTCCTAGATGGGTGCAACAGTTGATTTCTCATCAATAGATTTTTCCGTTAACACTTCAACCCACATGTTTTTGCGTAGATGATCGAAGGCCAGAGAGGCCAATTTGCTCAGCGCATCTGTTTCTTGTTTTGCCCCATTGGTACCGGCGTTAACCTAAAGACATCAAACTCATTTGCCAGTTCATGGACCAGCTCCCTGTACCGTTGCGTGGAGGCTTCATGCTCCTCAAACAATCCGTTGACCTGGTTACGACCAACTGTGAGTCTACATATGCATCCAAGTACTTAATTCCTGTCGTTGCACTATGCACAAACCAGACAGCAATGCTTCATATTCAGACTCATTGTTGGTCGCAGAAAATGTGAACCGGAGTGCATAAGTATGCTCCTCTCCGTCAGGACTTGTGAGGACCAGTCCAGCGCCAGCGCCCTTAAGTCCACAAGCTCCATCTGTATACAGTTCCCATACCTGATTCTCATTACAGCCGATTGTAGTACTTTCCGCGAGTGCCTCTACTTCTCCTATTGTTTCAGCCAAATAATCTGCAAGTATCTAGCCCTTTACCGCCGTGCGCGGGGAGTAGTTGATTTCATGCTCTCCCAGTTCAATGGCCCACTTGACCAATCTACCTGAAACCTCAAGTTTGTACAACACTTGTCATCACATGTTATCAGCACATCACAATTGATTCAAGCGCGTATTTAGCGTCTTATAAGATTGTGTAAAAAAGAGATTGGGGTACGCATGCCGCAACTTATACCTGTCTTATTGGTTGATTAGTTAACACCACTATTGGGTGTGCCTGGAAGTACCTGCGCAGCCGGCGAGCTGTGTACTAGCACATACACAAGTTTTTCAATAGGTGGGTAGTTAACTTCACTGCCGCTAAGTGCTTTACTGATAAAATACGCAGGCATTGGTACCTGCGCTAAAATAGTGGGAAATACATAGTAACTATTATGGCTGGTACCTATTTCAAGTCCCAATATGAGACATACCTGCCCACATCTGCGAAAAGAATGGAACTGATGGCTTCCTTTGAAGTCGTAAGATACAGCATCTTCGTTTCTCCTACTATGGGCGCAGTCAAAGTAGGCAACTCTTTGAGGAGTGACTTGATCTCAACAAAAGCTTTTTCGGCCTCTTCAGTCCATCTGAAGTCTGATTTTTTTAATGAATTTTTAAGAGTCTGGAATAATGGTAGCAACCGCTCTGCGGCCTTTGACAGGAATCTCGTTAGCGCGGCTAATTTTTCTGTCAAACTTTTCACTTCTTTTCTTGACTTTAGGGAGTTCATGCGTTCTACAGCCTCAATTTTCTTGGGATTAGCCTTGATTCCTCTTGGTGTAACTATATGCCCCAAGAATTTGCCCTCTTCTTCCCCAAAACTGCACTTCGTAGGATTAAGCTTCATATTGATTTTTTGCAAAGAGTTGAACGTCTCCAGGATATCGGCCAATAGTTGTACCTCTGTATTGCTTTTAATGACTAAATCATCTACATAAGCCTCAAGATTTCTACTGATACGATCTCTGAATGCCAAATAAACTACCCTCTGGTATGTTGCCCCCACATTCTTCAATCAGAAGGACATTTTCGTGTAACAATAAATACCCTGATCGTTATGGAATGTGATTTTGTCCTCATCTGCTTCTGCCATCTGAATTTGGTGATATCCCTTTACGCATCCAAAAAGCATTTGAACCTGAAACCAGAAAGAGATTCAACTTTCCAGTCGATTTTAGGCAAAGGATAATTGTCCTTAAAATCGACGCCTTATTAATATCCTTAAAATCGACGCACATACACCATGAGCCATCTCCCTTTTTTAACCAAAATAGGATTTACGACCCAAGTTTGATACCGCACCTCTCTAAGAATATTCGCATGAACCAACTTATCTACCTCCAATCTTAACCATTCACTTCTTTCAGGCGCCATCGGGCGCTTCTTTTGGCGCATTGGAGTTAGGTTTGGACTTGCATTAAACTTATGCTCAGCGATATTTCGCGGAACCCCAGTCATATTGTCCACACTCCATGCAAAGATATCCATATTAGCTATCAGTATATCGCGCAGCTGAACCTTGATTTCGTTCGAAAGGTTGCCCCCAACCTGGATTCGCTTGTCAGGGTATTTTGGATTGACAAGGATAGAGCTGCTTTGTATCTGTTCTACAACTGTAGGTAAGGGTTTAGGCGGTGTTATCGAAGCGCATAGCGCTCTTCCAGACTCCGTCTAGATGGTGGCAATACCCTGCCTAGTAGGAAACTTGATCATGCCGTGAACAGTTGAGGGCACTGCGCAAAACTTCTGCAAAGTCACTCGCCCTAGGAGTGCGTTGTAACACGAATAAGAGCGTACCACACAGAATTCAATGGGGACAGCTGGTGTGCGGGTTGAGTCATTGTCGTCAACCAACTCTAGTTCAAGCTCGATGCACCCCAAAGGCCATGGTGATTCGTCGGAAAACCCCGACAAAACAGTGGTGGGTGCCCGCATCTTGGACATGATTGATTCCGGAAGTTTCCAAAAGCAGTGATCATACATTACATCGACATTACTGCCTGTGTCGACGTTTAATCGTTGCACATTGTATCCACAATCGGTGATCCAACCTTTAATGATTATAGGAGCATGCGAAGGATTAATTGTTTGCATTGAAGGGAAGATAATAGCTTCCGCTTCCCATTCTTCCAATTGTTCGGCTTTACGTCTCTGACCAGAGTGCCAGGCATGCACCATATTTACTGTTTTGTCAGAGTTTTTGTCACAGCCTTTCTTTTGGTTTGGCGCAGCCTTTTTCTGATTGATTGCTCTGCTACGTAGCTCCTTACTTTTTCATTGGTTTTAAGTGATTAAGCTCACCCTTCCTTAGACACTCGATCACTTTTTAAATAAAAGATTTGCAATGATCGATTTCGTGCCCATAATCGTCATGAAATTCAAAAATTTTTGACTTGTCTCTCCTAGGTTATTCTGAAATTTTGGCAGGGGCCGTGAATAAATTTTGACTTGTCTCTCCTAGGTTATTCTGAAATTTTGGCAGGGGCCGTGAATGTAAAACAAATCGATTCGGTAGCTAGGATCTCCTTTGGTGTTTTAGTCAACTCGCGCATTATCGCAAAGTTCTGGCTTGGGAAGTGACCCTTCCCTTGGTCAGAATTGCTTGACTTCTGAAACTTGTTGTATTTTGATTACCCAGAACCCTGGCTGTAACTGTCACCCTTGCACTTTGATACCCTTGTTTGCCCGCGATAAGAATCATCATCTTTGTTACCCCTATTATCGGAATTTTTACCGCTATTTCGAGTAATTTCTTCCCTAGCATGCATATGCTCGTGCACTTCTATGATGGCCTCGGCTAGGGTATCGGGGACCTTCATGCACAAGCATTTCCATAGGGCAAGATGTCACTCTTTACACAACCCGTGTATAAAACCGGATACCTTTTGACTTTCGGGGAGGCCCGCCATCTTTGCGACCTCCTTGGTATATTGATCTATGAACTACCCAAGGGATTCTCTTACCGCCTGTCTGATGTCATGACATTCAACATGCGTCCTTTTGCGGGTGCGCATGTTGTGAAATTATAACAGGAAACGTGCTCGAAGATCATTATAGGAAGTAACAAGCGGTAGTGGCAAATTACTAAACCTCTCCCTCGCGACTCCTTGAAGCAACGTTTGAAACTCAAGGAACTTGGTTTCATCTCCAAGCCTGAGCACGCGTAGTTCCTTCATATCTCTGTAGGAAATCATCCGGATCTATCGTGCCATCGTACCACCCCATAGACAAAGGGATGATAGGAGGAGATTCCGGTATGTAATTAGCGATATGGGGCGCAAACTTTTCATTAGCTGGCACAACCTCCATGAAAGGTTTTACCTTTCGCCCCATTATCCCAGCGTAGAAGTTATCTAACACTTTTTCACCTTTATCTGGCACCGTGAATGCCTGCGCATATTTGTCTGGCACAGTTTGGGCCAGTATGGCAAGTAAATCTTCTTGACACTTTTTCTTGCTTTCCCCTGCAGAATCAGTAGTGCGCCCCGAAGGCGTACCTGGTGAAAGAAAAGATGACAACCTGGGGATAGGTGAAGGCATGCGCTTTCTTCATATATTGTCCAAGGGAGTGCGATCGTTAGTTGAACAGCCAACATTGATGTTCTGCCCCGCTAAATACTCGTATGCGCTCGCAGGTGTCATTGTTTGTCTGGTATGAACTGTTGACTTTGGCATAGAGAATATGGGAAAGGACCCCCACTGTAGTGATAGGAGTTTCTTCCTCATAAGCATCATCATCATCTTCGTCACCTGGTGCCCAATATTCATCAGTTTTCCGCTATGTTAATGGCTGTGACACCGGGGGAACAACAGCTGACGATGTTTTTGATTTTTCTGGGAGCTTTACTGCTCCGGAGTTTGGAGTTTTGTTTGTGATAGAAGACTTGTCTTGGTTTGCTTGTTTCGACCACATAACATGAGGACCCTGAGAACGAGACGATTGATTACTACTAGACTTTCCCATTGAAACCTGTTACACAAGAACAACCACAAAAAGGTTAGAAGTTTTATAGTTAATCGTCTGTAACGTATAAAACTTTTTACGCAATTCTAGTTATGGTCCCACGGATGGCGCCAATTGATCGAACATAAATCTGCTCAAATAGCGAAGTTAATGTTGAGTGCATGATGGAGTGTTTAAGAACGTTTATACCTTTTATCTCAGGTCCGGTTTACCGTGAATAACCCTTATAGAGATGATGATCTACGAAAGGGTGATCAAAGTTACGTCCACCATTGATGGCAACTGCCGCAATAATGGCCACTAAGGGTGGTTGCATAGGATTTATGTTCGAAGAACATGTCTATTACCGTAAGAATTTTTTCTGGATGCAATCATATATTGGAGTAATACAAAAAACGTTGTATCGAGTGAAGGAGGTTATGGTTGTATTTATAATAAAACCCTAACCCTAGATTACCTCTTAATTTGCTTCTAGATCATTCCGAATATCAACCATAAATAATGGGTTTATAGTTGGAAATGGATCACATTTAATTATGGATAAGATAAAATCTGATTGCTTTCATGCGCGCTAAGTAATACTCGTATGCGCGCCTCCTAACTAGATGTTTTGGTAATACTTAAGACGTGCGCGATGCACGTGATACGCACGAGCGCCGTACGCGTAGGTACGCGTATCATTAATCACACATTTGATTCATGTGGAGCTTTGAAAATGGAAAATCTGAGAAATACAGATGTTGGACGAATGCTTGATAGATATCCAGCATTGGATACCGTTTTAACATATTTCCAATAAATGGAACGTCTGGATTATCTACGTATCGGTCTTCTGATGGTAGGAATGTGATGAAAATTGGATATCTGAAGAAGGTCGGGTATTCTTCCTGTATTTCATCTTCCATATGTAAGAGTTCGTTGAGACTGAACCTCCCTTGTGGATTATGAAAAGGGTCGAATATAGGTTCGTTGGAATAAAGTTTCTCTAAAAGTGAAGAAATCTCTAATTTGGATGAAATTATCCGGTTTTCATATTTATCAGAATTTAGATCCATTTTTTAATTTCTATAGCGGAAAAGTTCTCCGGTTTCTGAAGACGTGAGGGAGCTAATGCCTTCCGCACTTTCTTCGAAGTCGGAATCCACAAAAGCCAATTTCATAATTAATATTTTATCATTATTATTATTATTATTATTATTATTATTATTATTATTATTATTATTATTATTATTATTATTATTATTATTATTATTATTATTATTATTATTATTATTATTATTATTATTATTATAATTATTATATAGGGTTTTCTAAAGGCGAATTTTAAATCCTATACCGATAAACTTCCTAATTACTAAGCATCCGTGTTTCTATCAAGATATCTTTGAAACAAGTGGCCTAATCGACAACGAAGAGGCGGAACCTTTTGGTTCCAATATAATTGGAGACTGTTCGGAAATTCCAACAACAAGTTCGTATAATTGTCTTTCTTATACACCACTCAACATTCTTAGTTATCTTGACAGAATCATCAATCACCTTAATAAACAGAAAATTCGGTCCCCGGCAGGGGCGCCAAAAGCTACGTCTCCTACTAAAATGACTAAAACGGGCGGTTTTGTTTATTCGGTGTCGTTCGGTCGTAAATCGTCAATCTGAGTTATCAGAGGGAGGCAGTGGTTTTGTTATTTATATTAAACTGGATTCCTAACAATATTTCACCTACTTGTCTTTCCTATAACGAGTAAGTGGTAAGTATCGCTTATGTTCGTGTTTTTGTACGTTTATCGATAATGTGGGATCAAAGTTCATCTAAATCAACCCTAACAACAAGTGGTGATAGATTAATTCTATGTAAGGCAATAAACGTTTGTAGAATAAAGGGATATGTATGTGATCATTAATACTGATGGTGAGGTTTTAACAGAGTTTTAACTTCATAGAATGAACACTAAACCTCAATCAACCGGGTAGTTAACCTAATCAATTTGTCACTGACGATTCAGGCTTTGAAGATTCGGGCCAAGACGGATATACCCACTCTCAACATTAACCTTAACTGGTTTAAACAACCTTGTGGATAGAATCCTAGGTACATGAATAAAGTGGTATACCCTAAGGAAGATCTCAGCTTTTCTTAATCCTAGTTAGCTTAACTACTATCACAATCTTCACTTAATACCTAGTTATGCCTTAACGTTAACCGATGTGCAATTTTAGGTGTCTAAAGGTACTGGTAACTAGGTTAAAGATCTCTCATTCGCGATCAATTAATCAAATCCGGATCAACTTACAATATCGCTAGGATCTTGTTTCTGACGTGAACCATGCTTTTGAGTAAATCATAGTTCACTGAAGGCTATGTTACTTACTATAATCACAACTTAATTGGCATCTCTTCTCTGATACACATGTGATTATTTATAGGTGGGTACTAAACCCTACTGTGATGTTATTCATAAATAACCACTTATCTTGTATCCTAGAATTGATTGAGTCCTAACACTAGGTTATAGCCACGTGGGTAATTGGAAAGGATGGTCCGTAAATTAGACTTCTAAACCCGACAAGGTTTCAGCATAACAACAATATAAGTGTCTAGATAAAATATACTACATATAATGAACAATTATAACAGATAGAAAAGTATGCAAGATGAAAGCAACTTAAAAAAACATATTCATATTATTATGTTAAGGAAGGCGTTCACCGTTTACAAACAACGTCTCAACCATTACAAGTGCTAATATCCTCTGGACCGCTCATATTATAATCTTCAATGTTCGTCTCCGGGTACTAATTTCCCGCTCGGAGGTGAAAAGGCCTTAAAAGCATTGAGCTTTTAGAAATAGAACCTAAATTGTAGTGAGAGCTTGAAAAGAGGAGTGTCTTTAAAAGGGTGACCAATGGCCCTATGAATAGGCCAATTCTGGCCTACAGGACGTATGGTGCACACTGGCGGGCCGTGTGCTGTAACACCCTGATTTTTTTTATTTTATTTTTAAATGACAGCGGAAGTCTTAATTCACATAAATACCCTTAGTTAATTACAAACATGATTATCACAAATCATTAGCTAGTTACTTATTACAAACCACCGGTGTTACGTTAAACAACTAGTTACATATTTAAAAAAGTTAAGACATCAGAGTTCGTCATGTCAAACATATCGTCAAACCGACGCCCGTCCCTACCAGCACTAATATTCAAAACCTGCAAGGAAGGAGGTGAGGGGGGTTAGCACGAGGCTAAGTGAATGGAATCATCTAACAGATCTAGCATACAGTACCAACTTGTACAACTACAGCAACTACAACAATCCATAACAAGAAACCGTCAACTAACAACTAATCATCTGGCAACTATCAACTAGCAACTATGCTCCAACTAGAGACTCGACGGCTTGTACGAGCACACGACCACTAGCTGATCAGTCTAGCGTCTACCGAAAGTCCTTACTACTGAATCCCCAGTATAGTAAATCCACACGCAGGTGATGCGTCATTCAGTACTATACTCAACAAACAGTAGCCAACTGGACCCAACCACAACAAGGTTGACCTCTCTGAGCTGAACCTAACAACAATAGGTTCCAACAGGCAACTACAACTTGTGCACACAACTGTTAAGCAACTAACACTACGAACAACTGTCCCTACGACTAGCATGACAACTCTACAATGATCATTATTACAACATATCTACTAAGCATAGCAACTAAAATAGTATAACATAGTAGCACAACTTGCTACTATATACTATACCCGGAGATAATCCCACTCACAGATTACCAGCTACAGCTCAGTTATCTTACTTCTGAGCTTCTTCCTTGTTCTTATCACCTGAGAACAACACAACGAAGTCAATTTACATATCTTAATCAATAGTATAATCAAATCATACTATAAACTAGGTTATAACACCATATATTCATAATTTTATGAGTCTACATCATGACTCCATTCAATAATGGCATACAGGAGCGTGCAAAACACGACATACACACTAAAACTCCTTTTCCGACCCAAAAACAGTTTGATCTAGTTTCTTAAAAGTTCACCATTGAAAAGTATTCTTTATTACGATTCTAACGATAGTTTATTCATCAAAAACGGACTTATGTTTTGAAAGTTACGCCCGTTTCAATTTCATAAAAGGTACTGTAGCAAATAGTGACACTGTAGCAACTCGGGTACTGTAGCAACCCGGGGGTACTGTAGCAACTCGACACTGTAGCAAATAGTGACACTGTAGCAAATAGTGACACTGTAGTAACTCGGGGGGGTACTGTAGCAACTCGGGTACTGTAGCAAACTGGGTTTCGAACCAATTTCGATGATTTTGTGATTTCTTCCCCAAAAACTCGATTTCTAAGTGTTTTTGACCAAATTTTAAGCACAAGAAAGTTACTAAACATATATACAACCTATTTCTAACATCAATTAAGCATAACAAACATCAAACATGAAGATCCAAGCCCAATTTCACACTTTTAGTCAAGAACACACAAAAAACCCAATTTCAACAAGAATCAAAGCATGAATCGATGAAGCACTTACCTTGTGATGATCACCAACACACAAGTAACAGATTACTAGCTCGAATTCAACAAACTAACAAGCTTTGATCTTTAGGGTTTGAGAGGATGAAGGAGTTAGGTACGTTCTTAATTAGGAAAAGTCTAGAAAAATGGGTGAAAGAAGCAGATACATACACTTAAGGGGTTTAAAACCCATACCCCACGACACACGGGTATTTACCAGTTATCTAATATCTTTCGTACATCGTTAGGAGGCCCTAACGGAGTCCAAATTCAACAAACGAACCTGTTCTGTGACCCTTGTCACAAACTGGTCTCAACTAAATAACCAAATAATTATAAACATATAATTATTAAAATCACTAATTACACCATACCCTAAGGGTATAATGGTCAATTCATCTAGGCCCAAAACGCGGGTGTTACAAATCTACCCTCCTTAAAAGAGATTCCGTCCTCGAAATCGGGTCAACTATGGTCAACAAACCCAAAAATTGTTACTCGAACCGCCAAAATACACGGTTAACTTTATCAATCTTATCCCCAATACCGACAATATCCACCACAATTGCATAGGGAAATGAGATTCTTGACGTCAATACACTCCCGGTACAAAATAAGTTGTCATAATCTTCATCGATCAACGTCCGTTAATCCACTTAAGCCCACAAATTACACGATCAAGTCAAATAATCAGAGTCAAATTCGTGTTTCTTCGCCATTCCGCATCATAAATTTCACGATCTGTCATCCAATTCAACTCTTTATACTGTCCACTTTTCCCAATTATCCAAAGCTTAGGCAATAGAATTAGTCATCATGCTAAAATCTATACCTATGTCTACGAAATTGCCTCGTAAGTCAACAGAACTTCACAGGTTATTCATCTCATATCCAGTCACATCACAATCCAATATAGCACAGGCCGCCTAATTTTCCTTCAGCTTCCCAGAAATTCCGTATGATTTATCACAATATACTTCTGTTGGCCAGACACAAGCATATTATCCTAAATCATACCTTCATTCTAAGTTGCTCGTAACGAAAAAATTCTACTTGTCTCATTCACTAACTTATGTCCAATCCATCTCCTCAATAAGCATCGGTAATTAATTTAACTACTTTATGACTAATCAATCACAACATCTGTCCAATCATAGTTACTCAAAACATTGTCCATCAAATACTCAAATATAATCTACCAACATTACTACACATCCAACAAGCATAGGAAATCGCAACATATGTTCATCAATGTCAAAAATACGCTCAACTAGCAGTATCATACATCTGTTTAAGCAAAGGAATTATCCAATCAGCACAGTCCTCTTTCTATCATATCTGTTACAACAGTGTTACTATCATATAATCTCATGTCAACAAAAAGTCCACTACATCAGGGTACCCAACACATCTCTATCAAAGTCACAGTTTTCAATCTCAAAATTAACCTAAAGGTCTCCCTTACCCAACCAGGCACACAAGGGTCGCAACTAAGCATACAACAACATAGCACAACAAAATAAATCTTACACTACCAACAAGATTTATCAATCTAAAACACACATATATGTATATATACACAATCATACATATATACAACTAAACAGTACGAGGATTTTGAATCATACCTGCATTCACATCATAATCAACATCTGCATCTGCAACCATCTGATAAGCTCTTGCTGTTTCCGTAGGTGGATTCTTTCTTTTCTACCCAACTGGAGAACCAGAAGATCCACCTACTGATTCCGACTGCGCTCCTGGCCCCGCCCCAGAACTTGATCCTCTTATATACGGACACTGAGCTGACCTATGCCCCACTTGATGACATCTCCAACATACATCCTCTTGGAACGAACACATCCGAATCTCGTGTCCCACAATACCACATCTCAAACATCTTTTGGTTGAATCTGAACAAGGACCACTATGAGATGATCTGCAACTATAACACCAAGAATTTTGACTTGATGCTGACCCACTCTGTTCTGACCCACTCTTATGTTTCAACTTAACAGACTTCTTTGACCTAGAGTCCGAATGACTCATCGGCTGATCTTGTTGTGACATCTCATAACCTACTATTATATTCCTTGCTGCTCTGACATCATCCTCTACCATCTTGGCCATAACAAATGCTTGCGATAACGTCGTCGCCATCCTAACCATTGTTCTGTACTCTGGTAAAATTATGTTAATAAAGTGCTGAATTCTGGACTGCTCATCTGGAACCCACTGTTGCACAAACCTTAATTTATCCATATACTGCTCAATCACCTCATCTATCGTCATCTGAGGTGTCATTTTCATTGCCAGAAATTCCATCTTAATTCGATTGAGGTCATAAGACGAACAATACTGCTCACAAACTTTACTATAAAATTGTTCCCAAGTAATCATGTTCACTTGTTCTTTCGGTATACTAGAAATAACCGTATCCCACCAAACCATTACCCTATTTTTCAACATTCGACTAGCATAAATAACCTGTAATTCTGGTTCGCACTGACAGGCCTCAAAAACCTTTTCTATCTCTCTTAACCAGTTAAGGGTTACCGTTGGGTTAGAACTTCCTGAGTACTCTGGTGGATTACAATTCAGAAACTGTTTGAAGGTACATTTTTTTGGTTGTTGAAACATCAGCGTCTGATACGGACCCCACATCTGATTTGGGAACTGTTGATTAAACTGAGGTGGCATCTGATACTGTTGAGGAATCTGATATTGAGGTGGTAACCATTGCTGTTGTTGGAAAGCACTTCCAATTTGCTGATAATTATTTGACTGCACCGGATACCCACTAATCGTCTAATTCGGTACACTACCACTTGGATTCACGGTTACCTGACGTTGTTCTAATTCCCTTATTCGATCACGTGCTTCCTTTAACATACTTTGCAAATCTAAAATTTGTTCCTGCGGATCCTCTTCTGACACATATCCGTCTTCATCTGGGGCTCTGAATGTTCCGGGGGCTGACGGACCAGTTGCGTTTCCTGTATTATCTGCCATATCTGCACTACCACAACATCTCACACAAACTCTTAGTGGAAAACAGGTTAGTACCTATCAACTAACACATGTAATCCCTACATTCACTTAACCCGTCCCCTCATATATGTTTGACACAACACAAGGTTTGGGAACATGACATTCATCACAATGTACATGCGGCCAAACCTATGCTCTGATACCAAGTTGTAACACCCTGATTTTTTTTATTTTATTTTTAAATCACAGCGGAAGTCTTAATTCACATAAATACCCTTAGTTAATTACAAACATGATTATCACAAATCATTAGCTAGTTACTTATTACAAACCACCAGTGTTACGTTAAACAACTAGTTACATATTTAAAAAAGTTAAGACATCAGAGTTCGTCATGTCAAACATATCGTCAAACCGACGCCCGTCCCTACCAGCACTAATATTCAAAACCTGCAAGGAAGGAGGTGAGGGGGGGTTAGCACGAGGCTAAGTGAATGGAATCATCTAACAGATCTAGCATACAGTACCAACTTGTACAACTACAGCAACTACAATAATCCATAACAAGAAACCGTCAACTAACAACTAATCATCTGGCAACTATCAACTAGCAACTATGCTCCAACTAGAGACTCGACGGCTTGTACGAGCACACGACCACTAGCTGATCAGTCTAGCGTCTACCGAAAGTCCTTACTACTGAATCCCCAGTATAGTAAATCCACACGCAGGTGATGCGTCATTCAGTACTATACTCAACAAACAGTAGCCAACTGGACCCAACCACAATAAGGTTGACCTCTCTGAGCTAAACCTAACAATAATAGGTTCCAACAGGCAACTACAACTTGTGCACACAACTGTTAAGCAACTACCACTACGAACAACTGTCCCTACGACTAGCATGACAACTCTACAATGATCATTATTACAACATATCTACTAAGCATAGCAACTAAAATAGTATAACATAGTAGCACAACTTGCTACTATATACTATACCCGGAGATAATCCCACTCACAGATTACCAGCTACAGCTCAGTTATCTTACTTCTGAGCTTCTTCCTTGTTCTTATCACCTGAGAACAACACAACGAAGTCAATTTACATATCTTAATCAATAGTATAATCAAATCATACTATAAACTAGGTCATAACACCATATATTTATAATTTTATGAGTCTACATCATGACTCCATTCAATAATGGCATACAGGTGCGTGCAAAACACGACATACACACTAAAACTCCTTTTCTGACCCAAAAATAGTTTGATTTAGTTTCTTAAAAGTTCACCATTCAAAAGTATTCTTTATTACGATTCTAACGATAGTTTATTCATCAAAAACGGAGTTACGTTTTGAAAGTTACGCCCGTTTCAATTTCATAAAAGGTACTGTAGCAAATAGTGACACTGTATCAAATAGTGACACTGTAGCAAATAGTGGTACTGTAGCAATAGTGACACTGTATCAAATAGTGACACTGTAGCAAATAGTGACACTGTAGCAACTCGGTACTGTAGCAACTCAGGGGTACTGTAGCAACTCGGGTACTGTAGCAAACTGGGTTTCGAACCAATTTCGCTGATTTTATGATTTCTTCCCCAAAAACTCGATTTCTAAGTGTTTTTGACCAAATTTTAAGCACAAGAAAGTTACTAAACATATATACAACATATTTCTAACATCAATTAAGCATAACAAACATCAAACATGAAGATCCAAGCCAAATTTCACACTTTTAGTCAAGAACACAAAAAAAAACCCAATTTCAACAAGAATCAAAGCATGAATCGACGAAGCACTTACCTTGTGATGATCACCAACACATAAGTAACATATTACTAGCTCGAATTCAACAAACTAACAAGCTTTGATCTTTAGGGTTTGAGAGGATGAAGGAGTTAGGTACGTTCTTAATTAGGAAAAGTCTAGAAAAATGGGTGAAAGAAGCAGATACATACACTTAAGGGGTTTAAAACCCATACCCCACGACATACGGGTATTTACTAGTTATCTAATATCTTTCGTACATCATTAGGAGGCCCTAACGGAGTCCAAATTCAACAAACGAACCTGTTCTGTGACCCTTGTCACAAACTGGTCTCAACTAAATAACCAAATAATTATAAACATATAAATATTAAAATTACTAATTACACCATACCCTAAGGGTACAATGGTCAATTCATCTAGGCCCAAAACGCGGGTGTTACATGTGCCATGTCCGTGTGACCAGGTCGTGTGCCTTGGCAACCCAACTTGCCAAGGCCGTAATCTCTTGATCTTAGCATGCTGTATGGCCCATGGCAGGCCGTGTGCCATAGGTGTATGGCTTGGTCTGTTTTGCTTGTTTTCGAGATCGTAACTTGGTTTCCGAGGTCGTAACTTGATTTTCACCATTTTCGATCTAAATTCTTCATTTTAAGTCTGTTTTCTTCGATTCTTCTTGCATCATCTTCGAAATCACTTTATCAACCAAATAAAGCAAACAAACACTTATTTCTTCGATAAAGTTAATTACTTTATTGATTTTAAGCTTAATATCGGGGATAAAAACGTGACTATTTGGCCGATATCAATTCACAAAGTTCAGTCTTTACCAGTTAAATAGCAATTCTACCCAATAATAGTTACTCACTCGTCTCATAATAAGTGTCATGTTTTGACTTTTCAAAGTCGATATTTATTTACTTTGACCTCAAATATTAATATTTGTGATATAATAGTTGATGAAATTTATACCAATAAAAAGTACATTTAAAACCTAATTCACTCATATAATTTTCATAAATATTATATAACACAATCAAAGATATTTAAAGTCAAAGTTGAGAAATCAAGACTCTGTAAAGTCAAAACAAGGCACTTATTATGGGACAGAGGTAGTATTTTAAGTGATTGTTACATAAAATAGACATTTTTAAAGTAATTCAAAATAACAAGAAAAAATTGCATGGATAGTCCATGTGATTTGTACCATATTGCATGGTTAATCAAAGTATCAGTTTTGACTGTGGATAGTTCATGTGATTTGCAAGTGGAGCAAAGAAGGATAGTCCTATTCACTAACAATGTTAATTTTTTTTTGTTAAAGTTAATCATGTGACAAGCATGTGAGGGTATTTTCATCATTTGAGCTATCTTCACCTTTAATTACATATCTCATCTTCATATTCATCACCCAAAATGATAACCCTAAATTTTGAAAAGATAAAAACTAAAAACAAAATCAATAGACAAAACTAAACATAAATGATAAATCAATAGAAAAAAAAAAAACCTAGATCAGCTATGTTCATTCATTAAACACATACACTCATTCCTGAAAAACATACACAAACTCAGCTAGATTCATATATATCATATTCATCTACCCTTCCTGAAAAGAAGCTTATCAATTTCAAAAAAGTAAACCCTAATTAAAACACCAATTAAAACCCTAATTAAACATCCAGCCAGGTTTTCAGGCTCCACCACCGCCATCTTCCGGTTTCACAATTTTTGACGATGGTGCGACTGAAATGTCCTGTTCATAGCGATTATAAACGTTTCATATTAATTGATTTCTTTGCGAGGTTTTGACCTCTATATGAGACGTTTTTCAAAGACTGCATTCGATTTTAAAAACAAACCATAACCTTTATTTTATCGATAAAGGTTTTTAAAGCATGACGTAGATTATCAAGTAATGATAATCTAGAATATAACGCTTTACACACGACCATTACATAATGGTTTACAATAATAATACACATCGATTAAATTTTATGAATGCAGTTTTTAAACAATATTATACAAGCATGCAGACTCCAATTCCTGTCTTTATACAGCATGCAACAGCAGAAGCTTCTTAATAATCACCTGAGAATAAACATGCTTAAAACGTCAACAAAAATGTTGGTGAGTTATAAGTTTAACCTATATGTTATCAATTCATAATAATAGACCACAAGATTTCGTTTTTCATAAGTAACATACAGGCATATAGCTATCTGTATAAAAATCATTCATATGGTGAATACCTGGTAACCGACATTAACAAGATGCATATAGAATATTCCCATCATTCCGGGACACCCATCGGACATGATAAACTCGAAGTACTAAAGCATTCCAAATTCTAGAATGGGGGTTGTTAGTTCCCGTAGATCTACCTTTAGGATTCGCGTCAATTAGGGGCCAGTTCCCTAATTCTTAGGCTACCAAGCTAAAAGGGGCATATTCGATTTTGATCATTCAATCATAAAATGTAGTTTCACGTACTTGTGTCTATTTTGTAAAACATTTATAAAACTGCTTGTATTCTCATCCCAAAAATATTAGATTTTAAAAGTGGGACTATAACTCACTTTCACAGATTTTTACTTCGTCAGAATTTAAGACTTGGCCACGGATCGATTCACGAACCTATAACAAATATATACATATATATCAAAGTATGATCGAAATATATTCACAACATTTTTTTATTACGTTTTAATGATTTAAGTTTATTAAATTAGCGGTCCAACGTTAGTAATCTATAACTAGTTGTCCATAGTTAGATGTACAGAAATAAATCAATATATATTATCTCGAATCAATCCACGACCCAGTGTCTACAAGTCTCAGACTAGATCACAACTCAAAGTATATATATTATTTTGGAATCAACCTCAACCCTGTATAGCTAACTCCGGCATTACTGCATATAGAGTGTCTATGGTTGTTCCAAAAAATATATATAGATGGGTCGATATGATATGCAAAACATTGTATACGTGTCTATGGTCTATCAAGGTTACATAATATGTTAGAGTACATGTATAATACAATATAAGTTAGTTAAGTTATGGTTAGAATAGATTTGTTACAAATTTCACGTAGCTACAACAAGCAAAAATATCCAATTTTGTTTTACCCATAACTTCTTTGTTTTAAATCCGTTTTGAGTGATTCAAGTTTCTATGGTTTCATAATGAACTGAAATTCATGAAACTAAACAGGAAAAGTATAAGTTTATAGTCAGAAATATAGGTTACAAGTCATTTTTGTAAGAGGTAGTCATTTCAGTCGAAAGAATGACGTCTTGGTGACCATTTTGAAAAACATACTTCCACTTTGAGTTTAACCATATTTTTTGATATAGTTTCATGTTCATAAGAAAAATCATTTTCCCAGAAGGACAACTTTTAAATCAAAGTTTATCATAGTTTTTAATTATCTAACCCAAAACAGCCCGTGGTGTTACTACGACGGTGTATGTCCGGTTTTACGGTGTTCTTCGTGTTTCTAGGTTTTAAATCATTAAGTTAGCATATCATATAGATATAGAACATGTGTTTAGTTGATTTTAAAAGTTAAGTTAGAAGGATTAACCTTGTTTGCAAATAAGTTTAGAGTTAACTAAACTATATTCTAGTGATTACATGTTATAATCTTCGAATAAAATAGTTTTATATATATGAATCGAATGATGTTATGAACATCATTACTACCTCAAGTTTAGTAGGTAAACCTACTGAAAGTGACAAAAATTGATCTAGCTTCAAAGGATTCTTGGATGGCTTGAAAGTTCTTGAAGTAGAATCGTGACACGAAAACAAGTTCAAGTAAGATTATCACTCGAATTAAGAAAGTTTATAGTAATAGAAATCGAATCAAAGTTTGGATATGAATATTACCTTGAATAAGAAAGATAACCTACTGTAATTAACAAAGGTTTCTTGATCTTAGATGATTACTTGGAATGGATTTGCAAGATTGAAAGTAAACTAGCAAACTTGAAAGGATTTCCGAAGTGTTCTTGAAGTGTTCTTCCTATGATGATTATAGCTTGATTCTTAAAGTAATTTTTGATGAATATGATTATTAGTTTACTGGAAATTTCGTTCTTAAGAGTGTGTGTGTGTGTTTAGAGAGAATTAGAAAGAGAATTGGAAGTGAAATGGATTGATTGGTGAGTGGTGAATGGTGAGTGGTGAGTGGGGTTAAAAGGAATTCTAGTTAGTTGACTAGTTCATGGTAGAAGTTAAATTTGATTAGTCATGCATGACATAATCAAGAGTGGAATCCCATGCTAGTTCCTATTGGTATATACCCATAGTAAGTACATCTAAAAGCGGTGTATAATACGGGTACGAATACTGAATGACTACGAGTAGAATTGTTGATGAAAATGAATGGAAATGTAATTGTAAGCATTTTTGCTAAGTATAAGTACTTTGATATGTGTCTTGAAGTCTTTCAAAAGTGTACTAATACATCTTAATACACTACAAGTATATTCATTTTAACTGAGTCGTTAAGTCATCGTTAGTCGTTACATGTAAGTGTTGTTTTTGAAAGCTTTAAGTTAACGATCTCATTTAATGTTGTTGAAAGCTTTAAATCAAATTTTAACACATTTTTAATAAAGCGATATTAACCCAAACAAAAAATTTCCAAGCTCGACCCCAGCCAGGGGCTCTGCCCCTTGGACCCCGCCAGGGGTTTCCACCCCTTGGACCCCACTATTGGGGGCGCTGCCCCCGAACCCCCGTCATAATTACGATAAGTTCAAATAAGTGTGCACTCCACACTTTCCCAAACTTATTCGATATTTACCAAGGTTATTTTGGTTAACAAATTAATCCCATTACACTTAAATCATATTGGTGACACAAACCACCAACAATGAATATATCTTAATATGATACATATGTATTTAGTAAGGCGTTGCTATAACATTAATCATTATATATATCGTTTCGAGTTTCATAATTCAATAGTCTCATTTTATGTATATAACTCATTGTTAATATACCTAGTGATATACTTACTTTTCATAATATCACATTAGCTATATACATATCCATATATATATCATCATATAGTTTTTACAAGTTTTAACGTTCGTGAATCGCCGGTCAACATGGGTGGTCAATTGTCTACATGAAACTCATTTCAAATAATCAAGTCTTACCACGTTTGATTACTTAACATGTTGGAAACATTTAATCATGTAAATATGATTCTCATTAAATATATAATCATGGAAAAGTTCGGGTCACTACAGTACCTACCCGTTAAATAAATTTCGTCCCGAAATTTTTAAGCAGTTGGAGGTGTTGACGCATCATTTGGAAATAAGTGCGGGTATTTCTTATTTATCTGATCTTCACGCTCCCAGGTGAACTCGAGTCCTCTACGGGCATTCCGTCGAACCTTAACGATTGGTATTTTATTTTTCTTAAGTCTTTTAACCTCACGATCCATTATTTCGACGGGTTTTTCAATGAATTGGAGTTTTTCATTAACTATAAACTCGTCTAATGGAATGGTGAGATTTTCTTTAGCAAAGAATTACTTCAAATTCGAGACGTGGAAAGTATTATGTACGCTGGTGAGTTGTTGAGGTAACTCAAGTCGGTATGCTACTGGTCCGACACGATCAATAATCTTGAATGGCCCAATGTACCTTGGATTTAGTTCCCCCGTTTACCAAATCGAACAATGCCTTTCCAAGGTGAAACCTTAAGCATGACCATCTCTCCAATTTCAAATTCTATATCTTTTCTTTTAATGTCCACGTAGCTCTTTTGTCGACTTTGGGCGGTTTTCAACCGTTGTTGAATTTGAATGATTTTCTCGGTAGTTTCTTGGATTATCTCTGGACCCGTAATTTGTCTATCCCCCACCTTACTCCAACAAATTGGAGACCTGCACTTTCTACCATAAAGTGACTAAAATGGTGACATCTTAATACTCGAGTGATAACTGTTGTTGTAGGAAAATTCTGCTAATGGTATGTGTCGATCCCAACTGTTTCCAAAATCAATAACACATGCTCGTAGCATGCCTTCAAGTGTCTGTATCGTCCTTTCACTCTGCCCATTAGTTTGTGGATGATAGGCAGTACTCATGTCTAGACGAGTCCCCAATGCTTGTTGTAACGTCTGCCAAAACCTTGAAACAAATCTGCCATCCCTATCAGAGATAATAGAGACTGGTATTCCGTGTCTGGAGACGACTTCCTTCAAGTATAGTCGTGCTAATTTTTCCATTTTATCATGTTCTCGCATTGGTAGAAAGTGTGCTGACTTGGTAAGACGATCAACTATTACCCAGATTGTATCATAACCACTTGCAGTCCTTGGAAATTTAGTAGTGAAATCCATGGTGATGTTTTCACATTTCCTTTCCGGGATTTCAGGTTGTTGAAGTAGACCTGATGGTTTCTGATATTCATCTTTGACCTTAGAACACGTCAAACATTCTCCTACGTATCTAGCAATATCGGCTTTTATACCCGACCACCAAAAGTGTTTCTTGAGATCTTTGTACATCTTTCCCGCTCCGGGATGTATTGAATATCTGGTTTTATGTGCTTCCTTAAGTACCATTTCTCTCACATCTCCAAACTTTGGTACCCAAATTCTTTTAGACCTATACCGGGTTCCGTCTTCCCGAATATCAAGATGTTTCTCCGATCCTTTGGGTATTTCATTCTTCAACTTTCCTTTTTTTACAACACCTTGCTGCACCTCCTTTATATGAGTAGTAAGGTTAGTACGAATAATTGTATTCATAGCTTTTACCCGTATAGGTTCTCTGTCCTTTCTACTCAAAGCGTCAGCTACCACATTCGCCTTCCCCGGGTGGTAACGAAACTCAAAGTCGTAATCATTCAACAATTCAATCCACCTACGCTGCCTCATGTTCAGTTGTTTCTGATCTAATATATGTTGGAGACTTTTGTGGTCGGTATATATGATACTTTTGACCCCATATAAGTAGTGCCTCCAAGTCTTTAATGCAAAAACAATAGCGTCCAATTCTAAATCGTGATTCGTATAATTTTGCTTGTGAATCTTCAATTGTCTGAACGCATAAGCAATTACCTTCGTTCGTTACATTAATACACAACCGATGCCTTGCTTCGAGGCATCACAATATATCACAAAATCATCATTCCCTTCAGGCAATGACAATATAG
Organism: Rutidosis leptorrhynchoides; assembly: GCF_046630445.1. NCBI lineage: Eukaryota > Viridiplantae > Streptophyta > Magnoliopsida > Asterales > Asteraceae > Rutidosis > Rutidosis leptorrhynchoides. Next base: position 402,613,025 of record NC_092336.1, on the reverse strand, counting down.
GTGCCGTAGTTAACTTTTTCTTCAACAATTGAAACGCTTTCTCTTGCTCATCCTTCCATTCAAATTTCTTCCCTTTATGCATTAATGCAGTCAAGGGTTTTGCTATTTTGCAAAAATCTTGGATGAACCTTCTATAGTAACCAGTCAGTCCTAAAAATTGGCGTATATGCTTCGGAGTTTTCAGGGTTTTCCAGTTTACAACGGTTTCAATCTTTGCCGGATCAACCTGAATACCTTCTTTGTTTACTACATGTCCGAGGAATTGAACTTCTTTTAACCAAAATGCACAGTTTGAAAACTTTGCATATAGTTGTTCCTTCCTCAATAATTCAAGCACTTTTCTTAATTGTTCTTCGTGCTCTTGATCATTCTTTGAGTAAATAAGTATGTCATCGATGAAAACAGTGAAAACTTGTCAAGATATGGTCCACACACTCGGTTCATGATGTTATGCGAGGTGTATACGAAATAGTTATATTTTTATTGTAAAATACTATTAAATACGATACAATTTTACACAAGTTATTTATTTATTTATAGAGTGGATATACCTAAACCTTGCTACAACACTATAGGCAGTGTACCTAATTGTAAAGTAGTGTAGTTTTTAGTAAGTCCGGTTCGTTCCGCAGGGAGCTAGCCAAGTTTAACGCTATATTTTAAAAAAAAAAACTATATTTGAATAAATATATATATAAGTAATATTATTATTATTATAAAAGGGGATTTTACCGTTTAATGACCGGTTTGTCGATTTTATGTCTTAAGTCACAATTAAAACCTAATGTAAAATATAAATATAACTTAATTTAAAGCGTAAAGTACATGATGATAATAAAATTGTGATAAATAAAAGTGCAATAATTTAAAATGACGATAAATAAAATTTCGATAATTAAAAAGTACGATAATTAAAAGTGCGATAAGATATAAAATAAAGGAATTATGCTTATTTAAACTTCCGTAATCATGATGTTCGATGTGTTGATTTTAATTTATTACCATGGGTTAATTGTACTTTGTCCTGAATTATTCGATATGTCCATACGGTTTTGTCCATAATTGTCCATCAGTCATAATTATAAAGTGCGAGAGTCTTCGTCAAATTATCCTTATACCCGAAGTCAAATATTCCAACTAATTGGGGATTCGAACTGTAACAAGGTCTTAATACTTTGTTTAATGAATACACCAGGTTATCGACTGCGTGTAATCCGAAGTTTTACTACTTTGTTAGCAATTACACCAATTACCCTTGAATGTAATCCACCCCTGTTTTAATGAGTCCATTAACTATTAATCCATTCCCGTGTCCGGTAAAATGAACAATTATTCGTATTTATAGATATCCCGCCCACCGTACCCGATTAAGCGTGTGTGGATATATATAGATACGTCAAATTGTAACCTTTATATTAAATTAAAGAGGTATCGTTTAGTTAATATAAAGCCCATTAATGGCCCATAGTCTAATTTTCACAAGTGTCATTCTTTTGTCCAAACCCCAATTATGGTACAAAGCCCAATTACCCAATCTTACTATTTAGCCCAACATCAGGATTACTTCGATTTAACAAATCATAATAATAATTTAGCTACGAGACATTAATTTAAAAAGGTTGAACATAACTTAGCGTAGCGTTACACGGACAGAATTTTGACTTACAAACTTACAACATTCGCTACCATAACCTTATTATTATTAACTTAATATTAAAATTATAATTAAAATATAAATATAAATATATATTTAAGAGAGTGAGAGATAGATAATATATGATGTAGGTAAAATTCGTCGACCAAACGTTGCAACTTATAGGACCTGACCTGCTACAGCAAGCCATGCGATCGCATGGGATTAAGGCAGGATGGCCATGCGATCACATCACAGCCTTTTCCTGCTCACAATAATTCCAAAACGTGGGCTGCGCGTATTTATTTAATATATAATATAATATATATAATTTTATATAATTAATTAATTATATATTATATTATATTCTTGTGCATTGTTGACTTGTAATTTTAGCTCCGTTGCGTCGCGCGTTGATAGTTGGTTCATGTCACGGTTTCGGATTTTCGAACGTCCTTGCGTACAATTTAATATCTTGTACTTTGCATTTTGCGGCTTGTACTCTTGTAACTTTTAGATGTTTCTCATCAATAAATTGAACCAATTAGATTGTATTTTGTACTTTTTAGCGTTTTGGTCGTTTGCGTCTTCAAATCGTCGAATCTGTCTTTTGTCTTCACCTTTTATTATTAAAACGAATATCACTTGTAAATAGAACAATTGCAACCAAAAGCTTGTCTTCCTTGACGAATAATGCTATGAAATATATGTTCGTTTTTAGCATTATCAAATATTCCCACACTTGAGTGTTGCTTGTCCTCAAGCAATATAGAACTTGAATATAACTTTACTAGAATCACTTCTTTATTCTTCACACTTTGTACATCAGTGATTTTAATACGGCTGTCATAACACGACCTTAACCATAAGGACGAATACAATAACATATGATTTCATCGCGAGGTATTGACCTCTATATGCGACATTTCGTTTTTACAATACAAACCATAGCTTTTATTACAAATACAAGGTTTAAAGATGAATACTTTTAATATTTTCTTAGTCCGTAGTTAGCAGTCCGATGTTAGTGGTCCACAATTAGTTGCTTAAATAAAATAAATAAAGACCCCATCGTATTCGTATTGATCAGAATTAATCTCGACCCATGGTACCATGTTGTCAAGTGACGTGTTACGTACATAAAGTACCGTGTTGTCAAATGACGTGTTGCGTACAATCATGAGGTCTTATGATTAATCTTCTCGTGTTGTTTACGGGTGGTCCTGAAATATATAAAATCAAATCATAAGTAAATATATATTAAATATTATGTTAATTAGCCAAAATATGATTAATCCGATTTTGTCATAATATGATATATTACAGGTCTTGAAGTGTTTTTAAAAATCAAATTAGAAGGATCTATTTAGTTTGCGAACAAGTTTGAAATCACTCAAACTATGTTCTTGTTGTTAAAATTTTACAACACAAAATAAGATAGCTATATAAATATGAATCGAATAAGGTTATGAATAAGGTTACTACCTCAAGTTACTTGGACAAAGCTACTGGAAAAGGTAAGAAAAATCTTGGAATTAAAAGAGTGGTGGAGTGGGATTGAAAGATTGGAAGTAATCTCCTTGAAATCGGATGACTATATTGATACGTTCTTGAGTAGGTAAATGAAGAGAGATTAGGGAGTGAATTAACTTGAAAGAAAATTGGAAATGAAATTGTATGTGTGTGTGTGCAAAATAGCATGATTATGGAATGGATATATAGGAGATTTAGTTTGTTCTCTTGCACAAAAGTCACACATGAGGTTAAATGGCTGGTTCCCACATGTAACATCATGTCTAGTGGCTGATCATTGAAGTTTATTGTTGGTATATACCAATAGTAATTACGTATAGAAGCTGGGTATGATACGGTTACGAATACCCTAGATATACTTGTAGAAATTTTGAGGAATCGGAACGAGAATTCAAATATGGACGGGTTTATAACTGTAAAAGAGGCTCAAAACTGGGCTTTTATTTTTGGGTCAAACCGGGCCAAAATAAAATTTTAAGACATTTTTAATAAAGCAATGTTAGCCAGGGGCTCGACCCCAGCCAGGGGCTCGACCCTAGCCAGGGGCTCGACCCCAGCCAGGGGCTCTGCCCCTTGGACCCCGCCAGGGGTTGCCACCCCTTGGACCTCGCTTATCGGGGGCGCTGCCCCCGAACCCCCTTCATAATCAAGATAAGTTCAAACAAGTGTGCACTCCACACTTCCCCAAACTTGATCGATATTTATCAAGATTATTTTGGTTACAAATTAATCCCATTACACTTAAATCATATTGGTGACATAGATCACCAACACATTATAGATTGTAAGTATATATGTCAAAGAACGTTACATATGTAGTGACCCGAACTTTTCCATGTTTATATATATTAATTGAGATTGATATTTACGTGATTAAATGTTTCCAACATGTTAAGCAATCAAACTTGTTAACACTTGATTAATTGAAATATGTTTCATATAGACAATTGACCACCCAAGTTGACCGGTGATTCACGAACGTTAAAACTTGTAAAAACTATATGATGACATATATATGGATATATATATATATATAGTTAACATGATACTATGATAAGTAAACATATCATTAAGTATATTAACAATGAACTACATATGTAAAAACAAGACTACTAACTTAATGATTTTTAAACGAGACATATATGTAACGATTATCGTTGTAAAGACATTTAATGTATATATATCATATTAAGAGATATTCATACATGATAATATCATGATAATATAATAATTTAAAATCTCATTTGATATTATAAACATTGGGTTAACAACATTCAACAAGATCGTTAACCTACAGGTTTCAAAACAACATTTACATGTAACGACTAACGATGACTTAACGACTCAGTTAAAATGTATATACATGTAGTGTTTTAATATGTATTTATACACTTTTGAAAGACTTCAAGACACTTATCAAAATACTTCTACTTAACAAAAATGCTTACAATTACATCCTCATTCAGTTTCATCAACAATTCTACTCGTATGCACCCGTATTCGTACTCGTACAATACACAGCTTTTAGATGTATGTACTATTGGTATATACACTCCAATGATCAGCTCTTAGCAGCCCATGTGAGTCACCTAACACATGTGGGAACCATCATTTGGCAACTAGCATGAAATATCTCATAAAATTACAAAAATATGAGTAATCATTCATGACTTATTTACATGAAAACAAAATTACATATCCTTTATATCTAATCCATACACCAACGACCAAAAACACCTACAAACACTTTAATTCTTCAATTTTCTTCATCTAATTGATCTCTCTTAAGTTCTATCTTCAAGTTCTAAGTGTTCTTCATAAATTTCAAAAGTTCTAGTTTCATAAAATCAAGAATACTTCCAAGATTGCAAGTTTACTTCCAAGTTTTCTAAATCCATTCCAAGTAATCATCCAAGATCAAGAAACCTTTGTTACTTACAGTAGGTTATCTTTCTAATACAATGTAATAATCATATTCAAACTTTAATTCAATTTCTATAACTATAACAATCGTATTTCGAGTGGAAATCTTACTTGAAATTGTTTTCGTGTCTTGATTCTGCTTCAAGAACTTTCAAGCCATCCAAGGATCCTTTGAAGCTAGATCTATTTTTCTCATTTCCAGTAGGTTTATCCAAGGAATTTGAGGTAGTAATGATGTTCATAACATCATTCGATTCATACATATAAAGCTATCTTATTCGAAGGTTTAAACTTGTAATCACTAGAACGTAGTTTAGTTAATTCTAAACTTATTCGCAAACAAAAGTTAATCCTTCTAACTTGACTTTTAAAATCAACTAAACACATGTTCTATATCTATATGATATGCTAACTTAATGATTTAAAACCTGGAAACACAAAAAACACCGTAAAACCGGATTTACGCCGTCGTAGTAACACAGCGGGCTGTTTTGGGTTAGTTAATTAAAAACTATAATAAACTTTGATTTAAAAGTTTTTATTCTGAGAAAATGATTTTTATTATGAACATGAAACTATATCCAAAAATTATGGTTAAACTCAAAGTGGAAGTATGTTTTCTAAAATGGTCATCTAGACGTCGTTCTTTCGACTAAAATGACTACCTTTACAAAAATGACTTGTAACTTATTTTTTTGACTATAAACCTATACTTTTTCTGTTTAGATTCATAAAATAGAGTTCAATATGAAACCATAGCAATTTGATTCACTCAAAACGGATTTAAAATGAAGAAGTTATGGGTAAAACAAGATTGGATAATTTTTCTCATTTTAGCTACGTGAAAATTGGTAACAAATCTATTCCTACCATAACTTAATCAACTTGTATTGTATATTATGTAATCTTGAGATACCATAGACACGTATACAATATTTCGACCTATCATGTCGACACATCTATATATATTTCGGAACAACCATAGACACTCTATATGTGAATGTTGGAGTTAGCTATACAGGGTTGAGGTTGATTCCAAAATATATATAGTTTGAGTTGTGATCAATACTGAGATACGTATACACTGGATCGTGGATTGATTCAAGATAATATTTATCGATTTATTTCTGTACATCTAACTGTGGACAACTAGTTGTAGGTTACTAACGAGGACAGCTGACTTAATAAACTTAAAACATCAAAATATATTAAAAGTGTTGTAAATATATTTTGAACATATACTTTGATATATATGTATATATTGTTATAGGTTCGTGAATCAACCAGTGGCCAAGTCTTACTTCCCGACGAAGTAAAAATCTGTGAAAGTGAGTTATAGTCCCACTTTAAAAATCTAATATTTTTGGGATGAGAATACATGCAGGTTTTATAAATGATTTACAAAATAGACACAAGTACGTGAAACTACATTCTATGGTTGAATTATCGAAATCGAATATGCCCCTTTTTATTAAGTCTGGTAATCTAAGAATTAGGGAACAGACACCCTAATTGACGCGAATCCTAAAGATAGATCTATTGGGCCTAACAAACCCCATCCAAAGTACCGGATGCTTTAGTACTTCGAAATTTATATCATATCCGAAGGGTGTCCCAGAATGATGGGGATATTCTTATATATGCATCTTGTTAATGTTGGTTACCAGGTGTTCACCATATGAATGATTTTTATCTCCATGTATGGGATGTGTATTGAAATATGAAATCTTGTGGTCTATTGTTACGATTTGATATATATAGGTTAAACCTATAACTCACTAACATTTTTGTTGACGTTTAAAGCATGTTTATTCTCAGGTGAATACTAAGAGCTTCCGCTGTTGCATACTAAAATAAGGACAAGATTTGGAGTCCATGTTTGTATGATATTGTGTAAAAACTGCATTCAAGAAACTGATTTCGATGTAACATATTTGTATTGTAAACCATTATGTAATGGTCGTGTGTAAACAGGATATTTTAGATTATCATTATTTGATAATCTACGTAAAGCTTTTTAAACCTTTATTTATGAAATAAAGGTTATGGTTTGTTTTAAAAATGAATGCAGTCTTTGAAAAACGTCTCATATAGAGGTCAAAACCTCGCAACGAAATCAATTAATATGGAACATTTTTAATCAATAAGAACGGGACATTTCAGTTGGTATCAGAGCGTTGGTCTTAGAGAACCAGAAAATTTGCATTAGTGTGTCTTATCGAGTTTGTTAGGATGCATTAGTGAGTCTGGACTTCGACCGTGTTTTCTTTAAAAATGATTGCTTAACATTTTTGTTGGAAACTATATATTATTAACATGTATATATTATGTGATATATTAATCTCTTAACATGTTTGATATTGTGTGATAGATGTCTACCTCTAGAACAAGTCTCATTGACTCACCTAATAATAATGAAGAGTCAAATGTAAATTGGAATGATTCGTGGACTGATTCACAAGTTCCCGAAGAGGAACCGGAAGAAGAGTCGGAACCAGAAGAAGAATCGGAACCGGAAGAAGAATCGGAACCGGATGGGGGAAATAATAAAACGGTTAAGTAAAAGAAAATCCTCAAACAACTGACCAAGGTTAATTATGGTCAATGGTGTTTCCGCTAAGGAAGCAAAATATTGGGAGGATTACCAATTCTCCGATGAATCGGATTCTGACGAGAATTCCGATGATGTTATAGAAATTACCCCAACTGAATTTAAAAAGGCAAAAGAAAATAATAAGGGAAAGGGCATAAAAATAGAGAAATCTAATTCCAACCCCGATGAACTTTATATGTATCGTCAACCCCCGAAGTCCTTAAGTTGTAACAATGACCCGGGAACCTCTAAACCACCAGGTTTTTCTAAACCAATGTGGAAAATTACGGCTCGTATTAGGGGAACATCATATATCCCTAGAAACTTGACAAAACGAACCAAAACCGAAGAAGAAGAAACAAGCGAGTCGGAATAAGATAGTTGTATTCGTGTGGTGTAATATATGTAATATAGTGTGCTTATGCTTTATGATATATGTAAAAATTGCTTGTATTAATAAGTATTTTTTTTATGAATCTAACTCTTGTCTATTTTACAGTATAAAAACACAAAATGGATAGACAACCCAATATTTTAAGAGACCTACCCGGAGACATGATTGATGAAATCTTGTCTAGAGTCGGTCAGAATTCTTCGGCACAACTATTTAAGGCGAGATCAGTTTGTAAGACATTCGAAGAACGTTCCAAGAATGCCTTGGTTTATAAAAGACTTTCGTTCGAAAGATGGGGGATATCACATTGGGAAATCCATAAGTTACGATGTGTTTACTTTGACGCATATATTGCGGGGAACCCAAATGCTATTTTACGCAATGGGTTAAGAAATTATTTTGACTCAATATATCCGAATATTGGACTTCGTGATTTAGAAAAAGCGGCTAACATGCAACATAAAGAAGTATGTTATGCTTACGGATTAGTAATGTTCGCTTCTCACCAAAGTGAGAACAAGAACATCGGGCTACAACTATTAAACAAAACGTTCCCACAAGTGACGGAGTCGGTAATTGGGGTAAGAAATGAGGTTTTTAGATTGTTACGGGACTGTTGGACATTACGTAACCGTCGTCCCTTTGACGACGTTACAACACGCTGTCTTATCAACGGCCATAACGGTTATGTTCCACAAGACCAAGGATGGGAAGTAATCCTAGTAAAACCAGAATGCATGACTTGTTTCTGGACGTATGAATTACGTGTCTTTATTGCCTTTGCTGAACGACTTGTGTACTAGCTAGAATTATCTTCACAACCATCTTGTATCAAATTTATTGTGTGCTATATTTCATGCTATATGTAAAATAAGCGGTATTGTAAGTTTGTAAAATATTGTGTAAAAGTTTGAACGCAAAATATTATTATAATCAGTTTTTCATATAGAATTGTAGTAGTTGAATTGTATATTAGCTACTAAGTATGAACTTAACGGGTAGGTACTACCCGAATTTAAACTTATAAAACGCTAACATGAAGAAAAAGCTTTTATAAATGAGTTCATATTATGCTACGAAATACTATTAACTACTCTTAATATTCTGTATGATTAACTTGTTCCATTTGACTATTTTGAAGGAAATGGCACCGACTACTCGACACACCGTGAATATGAATGAAGAGGAATTCCGTACTTTTCTAGCTTCAAACATAGCCGCAGTACAGGCTGCGCTACATACCAACAATAACCTTGGATCTAGCAGTACAGGAAATCGTGTAGGATGCACCTACAAAGAATTCACTGCCTGCAAACCTTTGGAATTTGATGGAACCGAAGGACCGATCGGATTAAAACGGTGGACCGAGAAGGTCGAATCGGTGTTTGCCATAAGTAAGTGTACTGAAGAGGACAAAGTGAAGTACGCTACGCATACCTTCACAGGTTCTGCGTTAACATGGTGGAATACCTATCTAGAGCAAGTGGGACAAGACGATGCGTACGCACTACCGTGGTCAGCATTCAAGCACTTGATGAACGAGAAGTACCGTCCCAGAACCGAGGTCAATAAGCTCAAGACAGAACTTAGAGGGTTACGAACCCAAGGATTTGATGTTACCACGTACGAAAGACGATTCACAGAATTGTGCCTATTGTGTCCGGGAGCATTCGAAGATGAGGAAGAGAAGATCGACGCGTTTGTGAAAGGATTACCGGAAAGAATCCAAGAAGATATAAGTTCACACGAGCCCGCCTCCATACAACAGGCATGTAGAATGGCTCACAAACTAGTGAACCAGATTGAAGAAAGAATTAAACAACAGACTGCTGAAGAGGCCAATGTGAAGCAAGTCAAAAGAAAGTGGGAGGAAAACGGTGATAAGAATCACCAATACAATAACAACATCAATTACAACAATAATCGCAACAATTATCCCAACAATCGCAACATCAATCGCAACTACAACAAACGGCCCAACAACAACAACAACAACAACAACAACAAAAACAGCAACTACAACAATCATCCCAACAACAATAATAACCGCAACAACAACAACAATCAGAAGCAGCTATGCCAAAGGTGTGAAAAGTATCACTCGGGGTTCTGCACCAAATTTTGCAACAAGTGTAAAAGAAATGGTCATAGCGCGGCGAAGTGTGAGGTCTACGGACCAGGGGTTAATAGAACGAAAGGAACAAATGGTGTCGGAACGATTAATGGCGGAGCAAGTAGTGTCGGAGCAAGTTATGCCAATGTAGTTTGTTATAAATGTGGAAAACCGGGCCACATTATTAGAAATTGCCTGAACCAGGAGAACACGAATGGACAAGGCCGCGGAAGAGTTTTCAATATTAATGCGGCAGAGGCACAGGAAGACCCGGAGCTTGTTACGGGTACGTTTCTTATTGACAATAAATCTGCTTACGTTTTATTTGATTCGGGTGCGGATAGAAGCTATATGAGTAGAGATTTTTGTGCTAAATTAAGTTGTCCATTGACGCCTTTGGATAGTAAATTTTTACTCGAATTAGCAAATGGTAAATTAATTTTAGCAAATAATATATGTCGGAATCGAGAAATTAAACTGGTTAGCGAAACATTTAAGATTGATTTGATACCAGTAGAGTTAGGGAGTTTTGATGTGATAATCGGTATGGACTGGTTGAAAGAAGTGAAAGCAGAGATCGTTTGTTACAAAAATGCAATTCGCATTATACGAGAAAAAGGAAAACCCTTAATGGTGTACGGAGAAATGGGCAACACGAAGCTACATCTTATTAGTAATTTGAAGGCACAAAAACTAATAAGAAAAGGTTGCTATGCTGTTCTAGCACACGTCGAGAAAGTACAAACTAAAGAAAAGAGCATCAATGATGTTCCCATTGCAAAAGAATTTCCCGATGTATTTCCGAAAGAATTACCGGGATTACCCCCACATCGATTCGTTGAATTTCAAATAGATCTTGTACCAGGAGCTGCACCAATAGCTCGTGCTCCTTACAGACTCGCACCCAGCGAGATGAAAGAACTGCAAAGCCAATTACAAGAACTTTTAGAGCGTGGTTTCATTCGACCAAGCACATCACCGTGGGGAGCTCCTGTTTTGTTTGTCAAGAAGAAAGATGGTACATTCAGGTTGTGTATCGACTACCGAGAGTTGAACAAACTTACCATCAAGAACCGCTACCCACTACCGAGAATCGACGACTTATTTGATCAACTACAAGGCTCGTCTGTTTATTCAAAGATTAACTTACGTTCTGGGTATCATCAAATGCGGGTGAAAGAAGATGATATTCCAAAGACTGCTTTCAGAACACGTTACGGTCATTACGAGTTTATGGTCATGCCGTTTGGTTTAACTAATGCACCAGCTGTGTTCATGGACCTTATGAACAGAGTGTGTGGACCATACCTTGACAAGTTTGTCATTATTTTCATTGATGACATACTTATTTACTCAAAGAATGACCAAGAACACGGTGAACATTTGAGAAAGGTGTTAGAAGTATTGAGGAAGGAAGAATTGTACGCTAAGTTTTCAAAGTGTGCATTTTGGTTGGAAGAAGTTCAATTCCTCGGTCACATAGTGAACAAAGAAGGTATTAAGGTGGATCCGGCAAAGATAGAAACTGTTGAAAAGTGAGAAACCCCGAAAACTCCGAAACACAAACGCCAGTTTTTAGGACTAGCTGGTTACTACAGAAGGTTCATCCAAGACTTTTCCAGAATAGCAAAACCCTTGACTGCATTAACACATAAAGGGAAGTAATTTGAATGGAATGATGAACAAGAGAAAGCATTTCAGTTATTGAAGAAAAAGCTAACTACGTCACCTATATTGTCATTGCCTGAAGGGAATGATGATTTTGTGATTTATTGTGACGCATCAAAGCAAGGTCTCGGTTGTGTATTAATGCAACGAACGAAGGTGATTGCTTATGCGTCTAGACAATTGAAGATTCACGAACAAAATTATACGACGCATGATTTGGAATTAGGCGCGGTTGTTTTTGCATTAAAGACTTAGAGGCACTACTTATATGGGGTCAAAAGTATTATATATACTGACCACAAAAGTCTTCAACACATACTTAATCAGAAACAACTGAATATGAGGCAGCGTAGGTGGATTGAATTATTGAATGATTACGACTTTGAGATTCGTTACCACCCGGGGAAGGCAAATGTGGTATCCGATGCCTTGAGCAGGAAGGACAGAGAACCCATTCGAGTAAAATCTATGAATATAATGATTCATAATAACCTTACTACTCAAATAAAGGAGGCGCAACAAGGAGTTTTAAAAGAGGGAAATTTAAAGGATGAAATACCCAAAGGATCGGAGAAGCATCTTAATATTCGGGAAGACGGAACCCGGTATAGGGCTGAAAGGATTTGGGTACCAAAATTTGGAGATATGAGAGAAATGGTACTTAGAGAAGCTCATAAAACCAGATACTCAATACATCCTGGAACGGGGAAGATGTACAAGGATCTCAAGAAACATTTTTGGTGGCCGGGTATGAAAGCCGATGTTGCTAAATATGTAGGAGAATGTTTGACGTGTTCTAAGGTCAAAGCTGAGCATCAGAAACCACCAGGTCTACTTCAACAACCCGAAATCCCGGAGTGGAAATGGGAAAACATTACCATGGATTTCATCACTAAATTGCCAAGGACTGCAAGTGGTTTTGATACTATTTGGGTAATAGTTGATCGTCTCACCAAATCAGCACACCTCCTGCCAATAAGAGAAGATGACAAGATGGAAAAGTTAGCACGACTGTATTTGAAGGAAGTCGTCTCCAGACATGGAATACTAATCTCTATTATCTCTGATAGGGATGGCAGATTTATTTCAAGATTCTGGCAGACATTACAGCAAGCATTAGGAACTCGTCTAGACATGAGTACTGCCTATCATCCACAAACTGATGGGCAGAGCGAAAGGATGATACAAACGCTTGAAGACATGCTACGAGCACGTGTTATTGATTTCGGAAACAGTTGGGATCGACATCTACCGTTAGCAGAATTTTCCTACAACAACAGCTACCATTCAAGCATTGAGATGGCGCCGTTTGAAGCACTTTATGGTAGAAAGTGCAGGTCTCCGATTTGTTGGAGTGAAGTGGGGGATAGACAGATTACGGGTCCGGAGATTATACAAGAAACTACCGAGAAGATCATCCAAATTCAACAACGGTTGAAAACCGCCCAAAGTCGACAAAAGAGCTACGCTGACATTAAAAGAAAAGATATAGAATTTGAAATTGGAGAGATGGTCATGCTTAAAGTTGCACCTTGGAAAGGCGTTGTTCGATTTGGTAAACGAGGGAAATTAAATCCAAGGTATATTGGACCATTCAAGATTATTGATCGTGTTGGACCAGTAGCTTACCGACTTGAGTTACCTCAACAACTCGTGGCTGTACATAACACTTTCCACGTCTCGAATTTGAAGAAATGTTTTGCTAAAGAAGATCTCACTATTCTGTTAGATGAAATCCAAATCAACGAAAAACTTCAATTCATCGAATAACCCGTCGAAATAATGGATCGTGAGGTTAAAAGACTTAAGCAAAACAAGATACCAGTTGTTAAGGATCGATGGAATGCTTGTAGAGGACCCGAGTTCACCTGGGAGCGTGAAGATCAGATGAAGAAGAAATACCCGCATCTATTTCCAGAAGATTCGTCAACACCTTCAACAGCTTAAAATTTCGGGACGAAATTTATTTAACGGGTAGGTACTGTAGTGACCCGAACTTTTCCATGTTTATATATATTAATTGAGATTGATATTTACATGATTAAATGTTTCCAACATGTTAAGCAATCAAACTTGTTAATACTTGATTAATTGAAATATGTTTCATATAGACAATTGACCACCCAAGTTGACCGGCGATTCACGAACGTTAAAACTTGTAAAAACTATATGATGACATATATATGGATATATATATATATATAGTTAACATGATACTATGATAAGTAAACATATCATTAAGTATATTAACAATGAACTACATATGTAAAAACAAGACTACTAACTTAATGATTTTTAAACGAGACATATATGTAACGATTATCGTTGTAAAGACATTTAATGTAGATATATCATATTAAGAGATATTCATACATGATAATATCATGATAATATAATAATTTAAAATCTCATTTGATATTATAAACATTGGGTTAACAACATTCAACAAGATCGTTAACCTAAAGGTTTCAAAACAACATTTACATGTAACGACTAACGATGACTTAACGACTCAGTTAAAATGTATATACATGTAGTGTTTTAATATGTATTTATACACTTTTGAAAGACTTCAAGACACTTATCAAAATACTTCTACTTAACAAAAATGCTTAAAATTACATCCTCGTTCAGTTTCATCAACAATTCTACTCGTATGCACCCGTATTCGTACTCGTACAATACACAGCTTTTAGATGTATGTACTATTGGTATATACACTCCAATGATCAGCTCTTAGAAGCCCATGTGAGTCACCTAACACATGTGGGAACCATCATTTGGCAACTAGCATGAAATATCTCATAAAATTACAAAAATTTGAGTAATCATTCATGACTTATTTACATGAAAACAAAATTACATATCCTTTATATCTAATCCATACACCAACGACCAAAAACACCTACAAACACTTTCATTCTTCAATTTTCTTCATCTAATTGATCTCTCTTAAGTTCTATCTTCAAGTTCTAAGTGTTCTTCATAAATTCCAAAAGTTCTAGTTTCATAAAATCAAGAATACTTCCAAGATTGCAAGTTTACTTCCAAGTTTTCTAAATCCATTCCAAGTAATCATCCAAGATCAAGAAACCTTTGTTACTTATAGTAGGTTATCTTTCTAATACAAGGTAATAATCATATTCAAACTTTAATTCAATTTCTATAACTATAACAATCGTATTTCGAGTGGAAATCTTACTTGAAATTGTTTTCGTGTCATGATTCTGCTTCAAGAACTTTCAAGCCATCCAAGGATCCTTTGAAGCTAGATCTATTTTTCTCATTTCCAGTAGGCTTATCCAAGGAATTTGAGGTAGTAATGATGTTCATAACATCATTCGATTCATACATATAAAGCTATCTTATTCGAAGGTTTAAACTTGTAATCACTAGAACATAGTTTAGTTAATTCTAAACTTGTTCGCAAACAAAAGTTAATCCTTCAAACTTGACTTTTAAAATCAACTAAACACATGTTCTATATCTATATGATATGCTAACTTAATGATTTAAAACCTGAAAACACAAAAAACACCGTAAAACCGGATTTACGCCGTCGTAGTAACACCGCGGGCTGTTTTGGGTTAGTTAATTAAAAACTATAATAAACTTTGATTTAAAAGTTGTTATTCTGAGAAAATGATTTTTATTATGAACATGAAACTATATCCAAAAATTATGGTTAAACTCAAAGTGGAAGTATGTTTTCTAAAATGGTCATCTAGACGTCGTTCTTTCGACTGAAATGACTACCTTTACAAAAATGACTTGTAACTTATTTTTTTGGACTATAAACCTATACTTTTTCTATTTAGATTCATAAAATAGAGTTCAATATGAAACCATAGCAATTTGATTCACTCAAAACGGATTTAAAATGAAGAAGTTATGGGTAAAACAAGATTGGATAATTTTTCTCATTTTAGCTACGTGAAAATTAGTAACAAATCTATTCCTACCATAACTTAATCAACTTGTATTGTATATTATGTAATCTTGAGATACCATAGACACGTATACAATATTTCGACCTATCATGTCGACACATCTATATATATTTCGGAACAACCATAGACACTCTATATGTGAATGTTGGAGTTAGCTATACAGGGTTGAGGTTGATTCCAAAATATATATAGTTTGAGTTGTGATCAATACTGAGATACGTATACACTGGGTCGTGGATTGATTCAAGATAATATTTATCGATTTATTTCTGTACATCTAACTGTGGACAACTAGTTGTAGGTTACTAACGAGGACAGCTGACTTAATAAACTTAAAACATCAAAATATATTAAAAGTGTTGTAAATATATTTTGAACATACTTTGATATATATGTATATATTGTTATAGGTTCGTGAATCAACCAGTGGCCAAGTCTTACTTCCCGACGAAGTAAAAATCTGTGAAAGTGAGTTATAGTCCCACTTTTAAAATCTAATATTTTTGGGATGAGAATACATGCAGGTTTTATAAATGATTTACAAAATAGACACAAGTACGTGAAACTACATTCTATGGTTGAATTATCGAAATCGAATATGCCCCTTTTTATTAAGTCTGGTAATCTAAGAATTAGGGAACAGACACCCTAATTGACGCGAATCCTAAAGATAGATCTATTGGGCCTAACAAACCCCATCCAAAGTACCGGATGCTTTAGTACTTCGAAATTTATATCATATCCGAAGGGTGTCCCGGAATGATGGGGATATTCTTATATATGCATCTTGTTAATGTTGGTTACCAGGTGTTCACCATATGAATGATTTTTATCTCTATGTATGGGATGTGTATTGAAATATGAAATCTTGTGGTCTATTGTTACGATTTGATATATATAGGTTAAACCTATAACTCACCAACATTTTTGTTGACGTTTAAAGCATGTTTATTCTCAGATGAATACTAAGAGCTTCCGCTGTTGCATACTAAAATAAGGACAAGATTTGGAGTCCATGTTTGTATGATATTGTGTAAAAACTGCATTCAAGAAACTGATTTCGATGTAACATATTTGTATTGTAAACCATTATGTAATGGTCGTGTGTAAACAGGATATTTTAGATTATCATTATTTGATAATCTACGTAAAGCTTTTTAAACCTTTATTTATGAAATAAAGGTTATGGTTTGTTTTAAAAATGAATGCAGTCTTTGAAAAACGTCTCATATAGAGGTCAAAACCTTGCAACGAAATCAATTAATATGGAACGTTTTTAATCAATAAGAACGGGACATTTCAACATATAGTTATCGTTTTGAAAACTTAAGTTAGTGGTCTCAAAGTATACTTATAACTTATTGTTGTTAGTTCACAATGAAATGTTAAACCATCCTTAAATCATGTTAAATATGTATAGATATGTACATATACATAATCGTATAATTATCGTGTGTTATATAGTTCGTGATATCATTGGTCAAATTGGACGGTCAAACGTTGTGTGAAACTCTTTTCAAAAACATATGTCTCAACAGTTTGGATTGCTTATCATGTTGGTAAGGTTTATTTTATGTAAATATTAATCAAATAAGTATAAAACGATCGGAAAAATCCTGGTCGTTACAGTACCTACCCGTTAAATAAATTTCGTCCCGAAATTTTAAAGTTGTACCTATTTTGCGTTGTCGAGAAACAAATGCGGATACTTTTGTTTCATCTGATCCTCTTGTTCCCAAGTAAACTCGGGACCCCTTCGAGCATTCCAACGAACCTTGACGATTGGTATGTTGCTCTGCTTGAGTTGTTTAACTTCACGGTCCATGATTTCGACTGGTTCTTCTATGAATTGTAGTTTCTCGTCGACTTGGGTTTCTTCAAGAGGAATGGTGAGATCTTCCTTTGCAAGACATTTCTTGAGGTTTGAGACGTGAAATGAATTATGTACCCCAGCGAGTTGTTGTGGTAACTCGAGTCGATAAGCTACCGGTCCGATGCGTTCGATGATCTTGAACGGGCCTACATACCTTGGGTTCAGTTTACCCCTTTTTCCAAAACGTATTACACCTTTCCAAGGTGACACCTTTAGCATAACCATGTCACCGATCTGAAACTCTAATGGTTTCCTTCGGACATCAGCGTAGCTCTTTTGACGACTACGGGCTGTTTTCAATCTCTCCTTGATTTGCACTATCTTCTCAGTAGTTTCATGGATGATCTCGGGACCAGTTAATTGTCGATCTCCTACTTCATTCCAACAGATAGGGGATCTACACTTCCTTCCATACAGTGCTTCGAATGGTGCAGCTTTAATGCTCGCATGATAACTATTATTATACGAGAATTCTGCTAATGGTAGATATTTATCCCATCCGTTTCCAAAATCGATCACACATGCCCTGAGCATATCTTCAAGAGTCTGAATTGTTCTTTCACTCTGCCCATCAGTTTGCAGATGATATGCGGTGCTCATATCCAAACGGGTTCCCAGGGCCTCCTGTAGTGATTGCCAAAACTTTGATGTAAATCTACTATCACGATCGAATATAATGGAAATAGGTATTCCGTGCATTGAAACAATTTCCTTTATGTATAATCGTAATAGTTTCTCCATTCTATCCGTTTCCTTTATAGGCAAGAAATGTGCAAATTTGGTGAGACGATCAACTATTACCCAAATGGTGTCATAACCCCAGGCAGTCTTAGGTAACTTTGTGATGAAATCCATGGTAATACCATCCCATTTCCATTCTAGGATTTCTGGTTATTGAAGTAACCCTGACGGCTTCTGGTGTTCTTCTTTGACTTTGGAACAAGTAAAACATTCCCCAACATATGTTGCAACATCTGTCTTTAAATTAGGCCACTAATAATGCGTCTTAAGATCTTGATACATCTTTCCAACTCCAGGATGTATCGAGTATCTTGTCTTATGTGCCTCGTTCAATATCAACTTCCTTAAGCCACCCAACTTCGGTACCCAAATACGGTTTGCGAAATATCGAATTTCGTCTTCCCGTATAACGAGTTGCTTCTCATACTTCTTCATTATTCATTTCCTTTGTTTTCTTTAGTAAGAGCTTCTCGTTGAGCCTCTTTGATTTGTGAGTTGAGATTCATGCGAATTTTCATGTTCATTGCTTGTACTCGAATTGGTTCCCGTTCCTTTCTGCTTAGAGCGTCGGCCACTACATTCGCTTTCCCGGGATGATAGCGAATCTCACAATCATAGTCGTTTATCAGCTCGACCCACCTACGTTGCCTCATGTTCAGCTGTTTCTGATCAAAAATATGTTGAAGGCTTTTATGATCAGTAAACACAGTGCATTTAACCCCATATAAATAGTGTCTCCATATCTTCAATGCAAACACTACTGCTCCCAATTCTAAATCATGCGTCGTATAATTCCGCTCGTGAATCTTCAATTGTCGGGATGTGTATGCTATAACTTTCTTCCGTTGCATAAGGACGCAACCAAAACCTTGTTGCGAAGCGTCACAATATATCTCAAAATCATCGTCCCCTTCAGGTAACGATAAAATAGGTGCTGTAGTCAACTTCTTCTTCAGTAATTGAAATGCACTCTCTTGCTCAGAAGTCCATTCGTACTTCTTCCCTTTTTGCGTTAACGCTATTAATGGTTTAGCTATTCGGGAAAAATCTTGAATAAACCTTCTATAATAACCAGCTAAACCCAAAAATTGGCGTATCTGCGTTGGTGTCTTAGGATTCTCCCATTTTTCAATGGCCTCAATTTTAGCTGGATCAACCTGAATTCCTTTGCTACTAACAACGTGGCCAAGAAATTGCACTTCTTTCAACCAAAATGCACACTTAGAAAATTTGGCGTATAACTGTTCTTTTCTTAACAATTCTAATACCAACCTTAAATGCTGCTCATGCTCTTGCTCACTCTTGGAATAAATAAGAATATCGTCAATGAAAACGATAACAAACTTATCTAAATTTGGACTACAAACTCAATTCATGAGGTCCATGAATACAGCTGGCGCATTAGTCAACCCAAACGGCATGACCAAAAATTCATAATGACCGTAGCGTGTCCAAAAAGCAGTTTTCGGAATATCTTCTTCTTTGACGCGTAGTTGATGATAGCCCGACCTTAGGTCGATTTTCGAGTAAACACAAGATCCTTGCAATTGATCAAATATGTCATCAATTCTCGGTAGTGGATACCGATTCTTGATAGTTAACTTATTTAATTCACGATAATCTATACACATTCGGAAAGATCCATCTTTCTTCTTGACGAATAAAATCGGAGCTCCCCACGGTGAAGTGCTCGGTCGAATGAAACCACGGTCCAGTAATTCTTGTAACTGGCTTTGTAACTCTTTCATCTCAGATGGTGCAAGTCTATATGGAGCACGAGCCACTGGTGCAGCTCCTGGTACTAGATCTATTTGAAATTCTACAGATCTAAATGGAGGTAATCCCTGCAACTCTTCCGGAAATACTTCACAAAAATCTCTTACCACAGGCACGTCATTGATGCTCTTCACTTTTTCCTTCGTTTCAACTTTATTAACATGTGCTAGTATAGCATAGCACCCTTTCTTCAAGTACTTTTGAGCTTTCAAACAACTAATGAGTTTTAGCTTTGAGTTACCCTTCTCTCCATAAATCATTAATGGCGTTCTATCCTTACAAGGAATGCGAATTGCCTTCTTGGCGCACACAACTTCAGCTCCTATTTTAGACATCCAGTCCATGCCGACTATTACATCAAAACTTCCTAATTCTACGGGTATTAAATCAATCTTAAATGTTTCTCCGGCTAAATTTATTTTACAATCACGGCAAATTTTATCGGCTTTAATTAGTTTACCATTAGCTAACTCAATCATGTACTTAGCATCTAGAGGTAATGATGAACAATTCAATTTAGCGTGAAAGTCTCTACACACGTAACTTCTATCGGCACCAGTATCAAATATAATAGATGCGGATAAGTTATTAATGGTAAACGTACCCGTAATAAGCTCCGGGTCTTCATACGCCTCTCTAGCATTAATAACAAATTCTCTTCCACGTACAGATCCGTTATTCTTCTCTGGATTCGGGCACTGACTCTTATAATGACCATGTTTCCCACACCCATAACAAGTAACAGTGGCCAAGGCAGTTCTATTTGCATTGGTGGCAGGAGTCTTGGTACCGTTTGTATTTGTAGCGGGAACCCTACAATCTTCTGCAAGATGACCTTTTCAATTACAATTATTGCACACCACATTACAATAACCAGAGTGATGTTTGTGGCATCTGTTACATAAAGGATTTCGTCCTTTGTAACCTGAGTTTGAACCGCTAACCGCACCTTGCGTGGTTTCTTGTTTCTTGTTGGATTGTTGATGATTACCTTCCCACTTTCTTTTATTACCCGATGTCTTGACATCGGTGTTCTTATCCAGATTAATCTGGTCCATCAACTCGTTCGCCATGGTGATAGCTTCATGAATAGTCTTGGGTTTGGATGCTGTAACATTTGCCTTGACTTTTTAGGAAAACCGTCTTTGTACAGTTCAATCTTTCGTTCTTCGGTTGGTACCAATTCGGGACATAGCAAAGCTAATTCCATGAATCGCTGATTGTAGTTGGTGAGTTCAGTACCAACAACTTTCAGGCTTCGTAATTCAGCTTCCAACTTCCTAACCTCGTTCCTTGGACAATATTCGTTGATTAGAATTGTTTTGAATTCTTCCCAAGGAGTATCATAAGCTACATCTCCTCCTACGGCCTTCACATAGTTTTTCCACCACGTGAGTGCACTATCTTGTAGGGTGCACAATGCATACTTGGTCATGTCCTTCTCAATACTACCACTGATTTTAAACACAGACTCAATCTTTTCGATCCACCGGGTTAACCAACCGGTCCTTCTGTTCCACTGAATGATGAGGGCTTGCAACCTTGAAAAGTTTTGTAAGTGCACCCCACACGAGGATTTGGGTTAACTGCAGCACCTCTTGCTACCTCGACCATAACATTCTGTCGTTCACTCGCTGATTGATGAGTTCCTGGATTTCTTGTTCCGTCATTCGGTTCAATTGCGCCATAATCTTCAACAAGAATGAAAAAAATAATTATTCACATGGAACATTATAGAAGTAGTATGTATTTACAGTACATCGTAGCTTATTAATAATATGAACCATTTATTATTATAAAAGCCTTTTCTTCTTATTAGCGTTTTATAATTATATCTAGGGTAGTACCTAACCGTTAAAGTTCATACTTAATAGCTTAGTACGAAAATCAATTACTACCACCCAAATAATACTTAACCATGGAAAATTATTGCATATCACACTTCACTATTTTACATATGCTTATCTTACATCAAACATTAAGTAAAACACACTAGTAATATTATACAAAACATTATATGATCCCATGGTTTAAAACAACAGCGCATCATTTAACCCAAAGCGTTTGTGTTCAAAGAAATTGCTTAAAGGTTATCCTGGTTGTCTCCCTGCGTTTTGGCTGAGGAACCGAAGAACTGGATGTCGGGATAGAACTAATAGGAATAGCGGGAATAGGTGTGGAAGTATCTGGTGGAGTTGGTGCGACAACATTCTCTCTAGACTCGGGATTTGGATTTTCCATTTCAGTAGCCTTTCGTTTCTTTCCTCGTTTGAACTTGTCTTTCGTAATTTCCTGTATTTCTTCCTCCTCAGGATCACTTTCTGGTTCCTCTTCAATTGATTCATCCGGAACTTGTGAGTCTTCCCCAAAGGTGTCGTTTTCATTATCGGATAGGTTAATGACTGGAACACCATCTGAAGATTCTGGTTCGGAGTCGCTGAATGTGATAATAAGTTCTAAGCCAGACATCTATCACATAACAACTAGCACGTTAATACCACATAATATTTACATTTTAATTTTTAACCAACAAGGATAAGCAATAGTTTTCGAAATCAAACACGGTCAAAGTCCAGACTCACTAATGCATCCTAACAAACTCGATAAGACACACTAATGCAAATTTTCTGGTTCTCTAAGACCGACGCTCTGATACCACATGTCATAACCCGACCTTAAGAATAAGAACGAATACAATAACATATGATTTCATCGCGAGGTATTGACCTCTATATGCGACATTTTTCAAAAACTGCATTCGTTTTTACAATACAAACCATAGCTTTTATTACAAATACAAGGTTTAAACAACTTAATAATGATTATCGTTTAGCGATAATCTTAGACTTACAAACTTTACATGTGATAATAACAATACGACCTCCAACATATTTTACATTACAAATCCTCCGATATGCAGTTTTATTTTTGACACAAATATGCATACTCAAGATCTTGCTTAAATTCAACATTTTGCAGCGGAAGCTTTTAGTTATCACCTGAGAATAAACATGCTTAAAATGTCAACATAAAGTTGGTGAGATATAGGTTTAATGTCGGCAGCGTTATAAATATAGACCATAAGATTTCATATATAAACGTTTTAATAAAAATATTCTAAGTTGTTGAGCACTTGATAACCATACTTAACATTTAATCAACGTCGCATGTTCCCTTTATTATGAAATCTTACTACACCGTACCAAGTGTAGTCACCGAAACGAAGTACTGTGCAACCGTTGAATACTGGTCGTCCAGTCCGGTTGGGGTTGTCAGGCCCGATAGATCTATCAACAGGATTCGCGTTTACAATACCTCATGTAAATAATAGTTACCAAGTTACAGGGAAGTATGCCAGTGGTACAACTCAACGTAGAATATATATTTTTAATCACTTGTGTCCATAACGTAAATCATAAAATGCATGTATTCTCATCCCGACATATTTAGAGTTTAAAAGTGGGACTATATACTCACTTTTGCCTTGAAGGTAATAAACACGACATTGGTCTCCGATTGATATCACAAACCTAACCATATATATAATATATCAACATATTTTCTTTTCAAGTAATCGTTATATATATATATATATATATATATATATATATATATATATATATATATATATACTTTTAATACTTTTAATATTTTTTTAGTCCGTAGTTAGCAGTCCGATGTTAGTGGTCCACAATTAGTTGCTTAAATAAAATAAATAAAGACCCCATCGTATTCGTATTGATCAGAATTAATCTCGACCCATGGTACCATGTTGTCAAGTGACGTGTTGCGTACATAAAGTACCGTGTTGTCAAATGACGTGTTGCGTACAATCATGAGGTCTTATGATTAATCTTCTCGTATTGTTTACGGGTGGTCCTGAAATATATAAAATCAAATCATAAGTAAATATATATTAAATATTATGTTAATTAGCCAAGATATGATTAATCCGATTTTGTCATAATATGATATATTACAGGTCTTGAAGTGTTTTTAAAAATCAAATTAGAAGGATCTATTTAGTTTGCGAACAAGTTTGAAATCACTCAAACTATGTTCTTGTTGTTAAAATTTTACAACACAAAATAAGATAGCTATATAAATATGAATCGAATAAGGTTATGAATAAGGTTACTACCTCAAGTTACTTGGACAAAGCTACTGGAAAAGGTAAGAAAAATCTTGGAATCAAAAGAGTGGTGGAGTGGGATTGAAAGATTGGAAGTAATCTCCTTGAAATCGGATGATTATATTGATACGTTCTTGAGTAGGTAAATGAAGAGAGATTAGGGAGTGAATTAACTTGAAAGAAAATTGGAAATGAAATTGTATGTGTGTGTGTGCAAAATAGCATGATTATGGAATGGATATATAGGAGATTTAGTTTGTTCTCTTGCACAAAAGTCACACATGAGGTTAAATGAATGGTTCCCACATGTAACATCATGTCTAGTGGCTGATCATTGAAGTTTATTGTTGGTATATACCAATAGTAATTACGTATAGAAGCTGGGAATGATACGGTTACATATACCCTAGATATACTTGTAGAAATTTTGAGGAATCGGAACGAGAATTCAAATATGGACGGGTTTATAACTGTAAAAGAGGCTCAAAACTGGGCTTTTATTTTTGGGTCAAACCGGGCCAAAATAAAATTTTAAGACATTTTTAATAAAGCAATGTTAGCCAGGGGCTCGACCCCAGCCAGGGGCTCTGCCCCTTAGACCCCGCCAGGGGTTGCCACCCCTTCGACCCCGCTTATCGGGGGCGCTGCCCCCGAACCCCCGTCATAATCAAGATAAGTTCAAACAAGTGTGCACTCCACACTTCCCCAAACTTGATCGATATTTATCAAGATTATTTTGGTTACAAATTAATCCCATTACACTAAAATCATATTGGTGACATAGATCACCAACACATTATAGATTGTAAGTATATATGTCAAAGAACGTTACATATAGTTATCGTTTTGAAAACTTAAGTTAGTGGTCTCAAAGTATACTTATAACTTATTGTTGTTAGTTCACAATGAAATGTTAAACCATCCTTAAATCATGTTAAATATGTATAGATATGTACATATATATAATCGTATAATTATCGTGTGTTATATAGTTCGTGATATCATCGGTCAAATTGGACGGTCAAACGTTGTGTGAAACTCTTTTCAAAAACATAAGTCTCAACAGTTTGGATTGCTTATCATGTTGGTAAGGTTTATTTTATGTAAATATTAATCTCATAAGTATAAAATGATCGGAAAAATCCGGGTCGTTACAGTGGCTGTATGAACAATGGTAGTAACGATGTGGTTTACAGTCCCACATGACTATAAAAATTTAGATCCTTTAGGAAATTGGATCTTTATGAAAATATTTGATCTTTTGAAAATTCAATCTAGCTTTTACCCTAGATAAGTTTTCTGGAATAACCCTTCACCGGTGTTTGCAAAATATTTTTGTGGGTTTTGTGGGTTTTAGATTTGAAAATTTTTGCTCAAAACTTATGGTTTTGTGTCACCCACTTGCTAACCTTGTATTAGGAAAGCAACACATCCAGTTTACTTGCTCCGTATATTACCTTTAGGTAAACTACCGTCGGATTGTAAAGGAAAGCGTTGAACAAGCAACTGTTAAGGCAATGTCTAATGACATGCTTTTGATTATGGTCTATATCGTGTCGGATGCAATTACTATCCTTTGTAGGATCAATAGTAAAGATTACCCTATAGTTTTTCAGTCTGGCACAAGGTCCTGTCTTCAACCATGCTATGCAACCACCGTTCTTACGGTTGACACCCGATTTAGTTCAGGTGATCTAATGAATTCCAGGTGAATTCCTAGGATTTTACGTTCAATGGTAATGAACGCATTGAAAATAGGGTTTCAGAAAACAAATCGGTTTGTAATTTTGATCAAAATATTTTCTCGTTCAAGCTTGAGTTTAGATATCATTGAATTCCATGAGTTTGTAATTCTCAATCTTTAATTCTCAATCCTTTCTGGGGATCTGATTCATTAGTCTTATAAGCTAATTTGCACGGTGCCCCCCATTGTACGAGACAAATCCTCTCATGGTTAGGATAAGTCTGACCACTTGGCGACCCTGTTTGATGCTGAGGTCCGTGGATTTCCAGATGATTTTCGAGAAAACTTTTCAAGATTTTTCGTAGTCTCTACAACTGGTCTGGACGACAACTTCCTGACCTAAATCAAGAAGCGCTTGTCTTTTTTCTCGAAAGACTTTACTTCCTTTTAAATTCCATTTATATTACAATAAACTGGGTAAAACTGATTAATATCGTCCAAAACAAAAGTATCTTCAATTATTTGTACAAAAATGTGTGATATATGTTCTAAATAACTTGGTAAATTTTTCCCACACTTGGCTTTTATTTCCCTTTCTTTGCCTTTTTATTCTCCTCTATTCCATTTTAAATGAATTCAAGCATTTTGGGTTGTTTCTCAATTTATGTCCTTTCCGAGGTAATAATAATTTCAGTGTTAACACCTAGTTTTATCGTTCATAAATATGTATAAACATGATTTTGAATTCATTTATTTGAAAAAAATTTAAAATTTTTACTAGAATTGGGTAGTCAGTATATAAGACTAGGGCTATTCTTTATTATCAGAGAGCACTAGATTCTAATACAACTACTGCGTTACTAGTATTTTTAATGGTAACCAAGTGTTTAAATTAAAATTTTAAAACCCGAAAGAATTTAACCCCTTCTCACACTTAAGATCTTGCAATGCTCTCATTTGCAAGAAATCAGTAGCAATTTAAATTATTGAGGGTGATTAGCGTAGAAAAATGATTAAATTTTACCAAAGTTTCCAAACATATTGTTGTTTGTGTTGAATGATAAATGGTGCACATCATTTGTTCATTCCGTCTGTTGTTACTTCACACTTGGTTTTCGTTTTGTCGTCAAAATTAATAGCTTTTGCTGAACTTAATGCCAGTCTTTGAAAATGCGCTTTTTTACCCTGTTGTGTACATGAGATAAAATACATACAATACAAATATAAACATGTATGGTAATTTGAAATGGGACTTAATATCCCACTTTCAATTTACAAAAATGAAATATTAGTACAAAATAATAAACATATTAAACATTACATAAAAGTATCACAATGTTAAATGTTTAACATAAATAGATAAAAATAATAAAAGATAAGACATCACCAATGGAACACTATTGATTTGGATAGGGATTCCGGTTCATATCATCGTTCGGGTTCCACGGTTGGTGATAGGTGTTCTGATAGGCTTGATTGGGGTCGTACAGGTCATAGGGTGGTCGCATGTCGGGTTGATGTGGTGGATAGTAAGCAGGTCAAGTCAGGATGTAGTTATTTCGTACCTGATATGATAGCTGGCTCATGATTTGGTGCTGATGAACTTGCCAGCTATCATGTTGGCGTCGCCTGAAAGTCTCATACTCATTCGCGGCTTGCCACTGATCATACCGACGATGCATATCCTCATTAGTCATTTCTACCTCATCTATACGCTGGAAAACGTCAGTAGCACTATCCCTAATGACATCCTTAATGTCATCCGCTTCCTCCATCTCATCATCCGAACCTCTCGCTACCTGTGGATGGCGGCCCTGATATGGTATTGCCTGATTGCGTCTCCTATTCAATACATTTGCACCTTGATAGACTTGCAAATCTAAAGTCTTGTCTTGTTCCCTAACCACCATCATTGGACCCCCTTATTCCCTATCTACACCTAAATACTCTCCAATGAGAGTAACAAAAATACCTCCTCCTACTATTCCCCCTTCCGGTATACCTTCCACCATTTTGGACAGATAAAAACCAACACAGTAGGGGATATTAACAAAGCTTCTAGTGTCTCGAATGCACTTAAGGTAAAATAAATCGTTTAAGGTCATTTTCTCCTTGTTGTTACCTCTTTGTGTAATCGAGTTTGCTAAGAATCTATGTATTATACGAAGCTCGGCTTTATTAATATCTAAATAGGAGTGTCTTCCTCCCCGTGTAAACACATTAAAATTTGACATACGCCTCCAGATGGCGTTAGCGTCAAAATTTCTATCTACCCTCTCACCATGATAAATAAAATTTGTACAATCAGGTGATAGTAATTCAGCGGGAGTGTAAATCTGTAAAGCCCTGGCCATGTCCATCATGGACATCCTGTATATCCTATGGCCAAGTAAAAATCTAAGAAAACTCTTAATGTCTAACCTATCTACATCCTTATTAAAAGCTATAGTACTCATTAGCTCAACACACCACTCTTTATATACAGGCCTACGAGTGGTAAATAAACGTTCCCAATCGGAAAAAGAAGAGCTGTCATACCTTTGGATTAGATGCTGTCTAACTGGGTTAGCTAGGTGGATCATTTCCAAAGGCTCCCAATCTATTACCCTTGGTACTTCTACATTTTTGGTCCAAAGCTTAAATTTGTTACTTTGGTACGTCGGGTAATCTCTCCAACTTCTATCAAATCTTAAATTGGGATGCAACTGTTCTTCATGAATTGTTGGGTGTTCTATTATATGGTGAACGGGAAATACTACGTAGGCAATAAAAAATTGTGGTTCTGGTTCATAGTATGGCACGTGTTGATCATAATGTTGTTGTTGTTCAGGTTGTTATTTCGGTTCGTGATATTGCATCTCTAGCTGTGGTTCCGGATCAGGTTGCCTAAACGATGATGCACCGTCCGTATCTGTATTTCTCTGCAAAACACATTAAACACAAAATTTGTGCATCCAAATATGCATTAGTATACAAATAGAGGATGGTCTAGTATTTTTTCCATTTCTTTATTTATTTTTGCGGGATTTGCTTAGCAAAATAACAAATTAAAACAATTACAATAACATGTTTAATCCATATTAAACTTATACTCATTTTCATATTTTTATCAATTCTACACATTTTCAAATAATCATATATGAAATGTTTACAAAGTTCATAAGCATTCAACTCAAATAACATGTCAAAATAATCATTACTACCAATTAGACAAGTTTCAAATGGCATTTATATCAAATTAATCATGTTCATGAATTTTAGACTTAAAAAGTCCACTTTAATTCTCAAAAATCATGTTTAGGATCAAAGTTTGGATCATTTAGCTACCTAAACATGTTACACTACTTAATTTAGCACTAATTCATAACAAAAATCGGCCATAACCTGTTTATATCAAAAAGCCCCAAATTGCTCAAGAACACAAACCCTAGATTTCTAAAAATTTTGAAGTTTTTGGCTTCAAATCATGTTAAATAGCATCAATCTAGGTTATACATGCATGATATACTAACAATTTAACTCTACCTACACTAGAAATTAACAAAATCAAACTATTACAATTAATTAAAATTATCACAAAAAGTAGAAAATTTATGAGTTTAGGGGTGAATTTTTACCGTCCTGCTTCCCCATCTGAGAAAACACATGATTATAGCGGATTATTGTGACAAATTTCGTTGATTTTGGTGAAAATTTGGTGAAATTTGAGGGTGTTTGGGAGAGTTTTCGTGTATGTGTGTGTTTTGATGTGTGGATACAGAGCAGTCGACTGGAACTTAACAATCTGTCTAGCTTTTTGATGTCATGCGATCGCATGGCTTTGCTGTGTAAACCCCATGCGAACGCATGGGGTCTGATCTTTTTTTTTTTATATAAAATCTTTTACTTATAAAATAATTAATTAATTTTAAAAATTTGTTTTCTTTTAGAATGAGGGCGTTTCGAATCTTTATCCTAGTTTGTCTCTCGAAAAACTTTTAAAATTTGTCACTTTAAAGCGTTGTTTTAAAAGCAAAGATTTTTGGTTTTTTAAATATTTTTGGCATACTTTAATTTAATAAGATTAAAAATAATGATAACAATTTTTCTCATCCCTCCCTTGGGTTAAGCAATTTCGTTTCAACGACCTAGTCTTCAACACACGATGAATTTTAGGTATCAAATTTTTAACATAATTAAAATGCATAAAATTAAAAATTCATATTAATATCATTAATATTTTTATACATTAATCCTACAAGCTTGTATTAAAAATATTAATTTTTAAAATATTTAAAAACTTAAATATATTGGTTTTAAAAATTTACAATAATAATTTAATATTAATTTAAAAACAAGGTAAAAATTAAAATTAAAAATCTTTTTGGTCTTTTATCCCACTTTAATCAATCAAATATTATCAAAAATATACATCCCTCTTTTGGGTAAAGTAATTTCGGTTATTTTACCAGTTTTACTCCTGACGAATTTTTGAAATATTTTGGATTGATTGATTAAAGATATTTATACCTTATGAATAAACGGTAAATTTCGCAGTGATGTAATAAATTTTTGTAGGATATCAATAATTTCGGTTTCGCATACCTAATTTTATTGAATATCAATTTAATACTTTATAGCGAACGATTCAGCGTTTATTATCAAAATGTTAAAAGTAATAAATAAAAACAAATAAAAACTGTACATACTTACCTGTGAGATAGAATTCTTAGAGATCTGCTTTAGCCGACTCATAGGAGAGTCGTGTGATTTGGTTTTCCATAGCTACATAAGTGTAACCTCGATTCTTCAATAACTTTTCTTCTAAACATATAAACGGTCCTTCTCTGCATAGAGTAACAAATTCGGTATTTAAATATGTTTGATTGTTCAAACATTTACCTTCGTGTGACCATTTTCCGCATTTATGACATCTTTCAAGGTGTCGTGCTCTTCTTTTTGTTGCAGATTTTGATTTTCCTTTACCAAAATGTGTCTTATAATGATTCTTCCTGAGTTCTTTCCTCACTTCGTCCATTTTGCCACTTATGAATGATACCGGTTCACTCGGGAAGATGTTATTATTAAGTTTAGTAACCATAGCGTGTAGTAGTAGACCATGTTTTAGATCAAAAGAATTCTTCATCTTGTAAAAGCTAAAAAAATAAAAATTCAGAATGGGGGGAGAAGACTAGTTCTTTAGGGTCTGCTAGGGAAAGACCATTCGGATTTCATTCTCGAGAACTACATGAAAACATAAAATCTAACTCTAACAGAAATATATATTATCCTTAAAAAGACTTGATTCTCCCCACACTTAGTTAGTTGTGGTGTCGAAATTGTGATTAACTTCATTTTTAATTGGACTATCAACAACTTGTATATCTCTGACTTTTGCTTCAAGCCAATTGTTGATTTCCTCTGTAACTTTCACAAATTCAACTAACATTGCCTTTTCTTTAGGCGACAAATTGGATACTAATCGGTTACATAACTTAAAGTTCCCCTTAATCCTAGCATCTTGAATCCGTTTATAAAGTTTCTTCGTTGAACTGTCAAAAACGGGTTCATCTAATTTCGTATCAACAACGGGGTTCTTTGTTATCAGGTCATCATTGGTTGTTGCTTCATCTTTCTCACACTTAGGCGTTTTTATTTGTTCAACAGTTTTGGTTGGTGGAGATCTAAACTTTCGGTTCACAAAGGTAACCGATTTGTCACCATCCCTAAGTGTCATTCTACCTTCTCTTACATCAATGAATGCTTCGGTGGTTGCTAAAAATGGGCGACCTAAAATTAGAGGAATATCAAGGTCTTCCTCTATATTAATAACTATAAAGTTTGCAACAAAGTCAAACTTCCCACTTTAATAAGTAAATTATTGACTATTCCAACCGGGAGTTTAATGGTTTGATCAAATAATTGAACACCTATTCTGGTTGGTCTTAATTTACCCACACCTAATCTTTTGTATAAGGAAAGAGACATAACATTTGCACTTGTTCCTAGATCTGCGAGCCTATTATACATAACACCATCATTAAGCAAGCAAGAAACAATAAATTCACCTGAGTCTCCTACTTTAGTGAGTAGAGTTGGTTTGTTAACCTTTTCCAAGTGATCTTTTCTTCGTTCTTTCACTTCTACTTGAACTTCTTGTTCACATTTTTCTTTGTTTCTTGGAATGGGAGGTTTGTATAGGAATTCTTCTTCATCACTCCAATTTGAAGCTTCCCCGTCTTCCAATTTTGGTTTTTCATATGTTGTTGATAACATATTTATGTTTTCATTCTAAGGGTTTTCTTAAGTGGTGAAATTATGATTGACTTCATTGTCAACTTCCATCGGACCATGTATGTAATCTTTAACTCTGTGACCATTAACTTTAAATTCAATCCCATTTGAATTTATTAACTCTATTGTTCCGTATGGGAAAACTCTTTTGACTATGAATGGTCCAGACCATCTTGATTTCAATTTTCCAGGAAATAGCTTGAATCGTGAATTAAAAAGAAGAACTCAATCTCCTTCCTTAAATCCTTTTGAACTTCTGATTCTTTTATCATGTCATTTCTTCGTTCTTTCCTTATAGATTAATGAATTTTCGTATACTTCATGTCTTAATTCTTCTAATTCATTTAGTTGACTTAACCGTACACGTCCGGCTTCATGCAAATCAAGATTACATGTCTTCAAAGCCCAAAATGCTTTATGCTCAATTTCTACTGAAAGGTAACATGCTTTTTTGTAAACAAGTTTAAAAGGTGTGGTTCTAATTGGAGTTTTGTAGGCTGTTCTAAAAGCCCAGAGTGCATCCTCCAATTTCATGGACTATTCCTTCGGATTTGATCCTACGGTTTTCTCTAGAATACGTTTTAAAGCTCGGTTGGCATTTTCAACTTGTCCACTTGTTTGTGGATGATAAGCGGTTGAGATTTTATGAGTTACTCCATATCTTTTGAGAACTTTCTCAAGTTGATTATTACAAAAATGAGTACCCCGATCACTTATTAAAGCTTTCGGTGTTCCAAACCTAGCAAAGAGATGTTTTATGAAATTGACTACAACGCGTGCATCGTTAGTTGGGGGAGCTTGTGCTTCCGCCCATTTAGATACATAATCAATGGCAACGAGAATGTAGAGATTATTATGAGATTTTGGAAATGGACCCATAAAGTCAATACCCCAAACGTCAAATACTTCACATACTTGAATGACATTTTGTGGCATTTCATCACGTTGACTTATTTTTCTGGCCCTTTGACATGCATCACAGGATTTACAGAGAAGGTGTGCGTCTTTGAAAATTGTAGGCCAATAAAATCCAGCGTCATAGACTTTTCTTGCTGTAAGTTGAGGCTCATAATGCCCTCCTGTTGGCCCTGTGTGACAATGGTTTAAGATTTGACTAGCTTCATCTCCGAATATGCATCGGCATATTATTCCATCGGGACAACTTTTAAACAAATGTGGATCTTCCCATAAATAGTGTTTTATATCACTAAAGAATTTCTTTCGTTTTTAGTACAACAACCATTTTTCAAGGAATCCACATACTAAGTAGTTTGCATAATCTGCAAACCATGGAATTTCACTATAATCTATTTTCAATAGATATTCATCAGGAAAGTTATCTTGTATAGCCGATTCATTTAGAACTTCTAATTCAGGATTTTCAAGACGAGAAAGATGATCAGCGGCGAGATTTTCTGCTCCCTTTTTGTCTCGGATCTCAATATTGAATTCTTGTAAGAGTAAGATTCAACAGATTAATCGTGGTTTCGCATCTTGTTTCGAAAATAGGTATCTAAGAGCAGAATGGTCGGTATAGACCACCGTTTTAGCTAGAACTAGATATGAACGAAATTTGTCCAAAGCAAAGACAATAGCAAGGAGTTCTTTTTCAGTAGTTGTGTAATTCGTTTGTGCTCCTTGTAACATCTTACTAGCGTAATAAATAGGTTAAAATCGTTTTTCAATTCTTTGTCCTAAAACGGCTCCCATTGCAAAATCACTTGCATCGCACATGAGTTCAAATGGTAGATTCCAATTTGGAGTTACCATGATCGGCGCATTAGTGAGTTTTTCTTTAAGAATATTAAAAGATTTGATGCATTCATTTGAAAAGATAAATGGAGCATCCTTTTCTAGGAGTTTATTCATAGGAGTGGCAATTTTAGAAAAATCTTGTATGAAACGTCGCTAAAAACCGGCATGCCCTAGAAAACTCCTAACTCCTCTAACATTTGTGGGATGTGGAAGTTTAGCAATTATATATACTTTAGCTCTATCCACTTCAATTCCTTCCTTTGAAATTTTATGACCAAGAACGATGCCTTCTTTAACCATGAAATGGCATTTCTCCCAATTAAGTACTAGATTTGATTGTTCGCATCTAATAAGCATTCGTTCAAGATTAACTAGACATGTTTCAAAATTATCACCAAAGACTGAAAAGTCATCCATGAAAACTTTCATGCATTCTTCTATCATGTCATGAAAAGTTGCCATCATGCACCTTTGAAAGATTGTAGGGGCGTTGCAAAGTCCAAATGGCATGCGTTTGTAAGCAAAAGTACCATAAGGGCACGTGAAGGTGGTTTTCTCTTGGTCCTCGGGTGCTATTGGAATTTGAAAATATCCGGAAAACCCGTCAAGAAAACAATAGTAACTATTCCCAGCTAACCTTTTCAACATTTGATCAATGAAAGGTAAGGGAAAGTGATCTTTTCTGGTGGCGTCATTTAATTTTTTATAATCAATACAGACACGCCATCCTGTTACAGTCCTAGTAGGAATAAGCTCATTTTTTTCATTTGTGATGACAGTCATGCCACCCTTCTTAGGTACACATTGACCTGGGCTTACCCATGGACTATCAGAGATTGGATAAATTAAACCTGCATCTAGCAGTTTAATAATTTCTTTCTTAACAACATCTTGCATATTAGGATTTAGTCTTCGTTGGCGTTGCACATAGGTTTTATGACCTTCTTCCATATGGGTTTTATGTGTGCAATATGAAGGACTTATGCCTTGTATGTCATGAATCTTCCATGCAATAGCTGGTTTATGAGCTTTTAGCACAGAAATGAGTTGAGATTTTTCATTTTCCGTAAGAGAAGATGTGACGACCCGTCCTTATCCACCTGGACGAAGTCATCAACATTTGGTCCCATTGCGATGATCGACTCCATGTAATGTCCTTAAATTGAGCAGATGCACAGCGGAAGACTTAATTCGTACCTGAGAATAAACATGCTTTAAAGTGTCAACCAAAAGGTTGGTGAGTTCATAGGTTTATCATAACAAACATTTCAATATTTTAATAGACCACAAGATTTCATAATCATAAACATAATACACTCTCAAGTGTATGTAAAGCATTCTAAGTGGTTGAGCACTTGGTAACCATACTTAACATTTAATCAAAGTCGCATATTCCCTTTATTATGAAATCTCACTACACTGTACCAAGTGTAGCCTACAAAACGAAGTACTGTGCAACCGTTGAATACTGGTCATCCAGTCCGGTTGGGGTTGTCAGGCCCGATAGATCTATCAACAGGATTCGCGTTTACAATACCACATGTAAATAGTAGTTACCAAGCTATAGGGAAGCATGCCAGTGGTACAACTCAACGTAGAATATATTTTTATGTACTTGTGTCTATTTCGTAAATATTTATAAAAGCAGCGCATGTATTCTCAGCCCAAAAATATATATTGCAAAAGCAATTAAAAAGGGAGCAAATGAAACTCACCGTAAGTCAAGCATGCAAATCAGCAATTACGATTTCGGGTTCGTGTGCGATTGTTCTGAGACGAGTGATTAAAGTTAATAGAGTATACTTAGAGTCTATACAACACCTGGTTAATAAATTTGGGTTGTATTTAAGTTAATGTCATGTACATTAATGTGTTCGATTTAAAATAACAATTTTTTTTATTCCACCACTGATTTTATACTTCTATCTTTTATTATATTTGAAATATCGCTACATGTATATATACAAATGAGACTATATTTTCCAGTAGCATGTATATTATGAATAATATATATAAGTAAAAATCCTTTTTAAATATGAGCTGTTAAGTACTAACACATAAGTAAATAAATGACAATAAAATTTAATAATTCCTTTAAAAAAAATTTGGTTACTATTTTTGTAGCTTGGCAATTGATATGAAAGAAAACTAACATTTTTGTAACTTCATAGTTCCATTTAAACGGAACGAACAAAGACTCTAACTTTTAAATTCTTTCAATTGTCTTATTATATAAATTTTCATTTTCATATCAAATATAAATATAATTGATAAAAATAATTCTAACAAACATATAGAGTATTAGTATACATTTTATTGGCCCTTTTTGTTATTAACGGGATTAATTTTTATGACTCGAACTACTCGTATCGTTATTTAAAATATCAACTTTAACGTTTGATTTTGGTTCTATGATTTGTACGTATATGTGAAAAGTGTAACGAAGACTAATTTATCAACTATTAAGTTATGGTTTGTGATTTTACCTTAATTCTTCAAAGGTTTTGAACCAGAGTTATTTTCACAGTACTCCTATCTCTAGACGTCTTTTCTTTGTATGATTTTATTTGAGTATTATGTTTATGTTTATGAAGTTGAAAGAAAATATAAGGTGGGTAACAAGAAACATGGGTTATATATATATATATATATATATATATATATATATATATATATATATATATATATATATATATATATATATATATATATATATATATATATATGATGTGCATAGTATAGGTTGTCACATACAAACTGGCGATGAGTATGGTGGGCCACAAATAACATGGTGGTGGTTTATGTTAACACGCAAAAAAAAAAAAAAAAAAAAAAAAATTTGACTTTTGAGTCCATGTTGAAAGCTACACAAAAATTCATATGTATCCTCATCTTATTATTATTATTATTATTATTATTATTATTATTACTAGGTATTATTTATTTATTTATTTATATGTTAGTTGTATTAGTATATATATATATATATATATATATATATATATATATATATATATAATTATTGAGTTATAAATATACTTTGCTCGGGTTATATAATATATTATTATAAAGTTCGTAGAGGAATAAAAGTTTACATTTTTAGACATTGAAGTAACTTTAATTTTTAAATAACGTTTGACATGTACACATCAAATAATTAAATAGATTTTAAAACGAAAGGGCTACGCATTCATTCATGAAAGATACATACCGTCTTTCTAGTCATTTTATTTATGATGAATGAGAAGTAAATGAACAAGATGGATGTACATAATTTTTTTTTTCTTTTCTTTTTCACAATAAAGAAAGGATGTGAGGGTACGTTTGATTTGATATGCTAATAAGTAGGATGAATAAAGTGTACATAATTCTCGAAATTGGCAGTAAATTTAGGGATAATGATCATGTTATTTATAACTGTATTTGACCCATTGTTTCTCTCATTGAGAGCTCAAAAGAATAAAATATTATTATTATACCAAAAGATAAGGTTTTTTTACCCTTTAATTGATATTAAATAAATTTAATTCTATTATAGGTTTTCTAAGCCGAATGGTACGACGTGTTTAGTTGTTATTATTAATAGTATATACTTAATTTGTTTCATTAGTATGTGTATTTCACAAAAACATGTAACACTAAATTTCATATAGTTAGAGAGTTGTTAATTATTAGTGTAAATATCTAAACACCGATCTTGCCACTAATGTCGCCACTCATTGCGTAATCATCCATTTGTATTATTGTAAACTAATATATAGTCCAGTGAAATGAACATGTAAGTTTCTAAAAATCATGTCATCTAGCTCTCTTTGTGAAAGGTGGTTTACTCTCAGTAATATGACATTTATTTATGAAAGATCATTTACGACTCATTTAACTTATAATCATCTTGTAACAAATTGTCATTAGTTAATTTAATAAAATTACATACATTTATATATACACATATATTTATATACATAACTATTTACAAACAGTTGTTCGTAAATCGTCGGGAATGGTCGAAGGGTAATTGAATTCATGAAAATAGTTCAAAATTTTTGAGACTCAACATTACAGACTTTGCTTATCTTGTCGAAAATATTAAATCATATATAGATTTTGGTTCAAAATAAGTCGAAATTTTCTGGGTCGTCACAGTACCTACCCGTTAGATAAATTTCGTCCAGAAATTTGAGTGAGGTCGTCATGGTCGACAACTAAAATATTTTCATAATGAATATGAGTTGGAAAAATAGAGTTTTATCATTATTGAGTAATATAGATAAAATGATTCGGTTACTCGAAGCGGGTGAGTGAAGTTATCACAAAAGAGTGAAATGAAAAAAACAAGTTTCATCATAACTTTTGACTAGTCATGGTTGAATTCCGAAATTCAAGGGATTAAAGAAATCTTTGAAATCTGAATAAGATTTGATTCTTCGGGATTGAAGGGAATTAGGATCTTCTTAATTAAATGCGATGATCTGCCTTGATTGTCCTGTCAGGTAATTTCTTTATAAATTGACCACTTCCGTTTTATTATTCTCACCATTCCTATATCTTCTTCCTTAAACCATACATCTAAAAATTCTAACAATGCTTAATCCAGTTCTGATCCTTGTTCTTATTCTGACTATTGTAATGATCGTTCTTCTTTTCCAACTCCCACTGGAAGAATCTATTTATTTCTACTATGGCCTAGGGATTATTGTATTTATAATCCTCCCGTGTCTTTATATTGCTATACGCACTGATATCCACGGTTTGTAATTTCGGTGTTGTTGTTGAGCTCTATATTTTCTCTTATATTTTGAAGCTCTTTGCCTTTTTATTCTCTTCTCGACCTCTAGTAAAGTGAGTAATGGTCCAGAATTCGTAAGTATGGAGTTTCGGATGAACTTATTGTTCTAAATGAGAAAGAACGTAATAGCACGATTTGATTTGTCGAATTACCAGAATCACTGAGAATAGAACTATCAAGAATATATTTTCTTGATATATTCAGAAGTTAATCAG
Organism: Rutidosis leptorrhynchoides; assembly: GCF_046630445.1. Taxonomy (NCBI): domain Eukaryota; kingdom Viridiplantae; phylum Streptophyta; class Magnoliopsida; order Asterales; family Asteraceae; genus Rutidosis; species Rutidosis leptorrhynchoides. The sequence continues at coordinate 402,573,983 of NC_092336.1, read as the reverse complement.
AATGAAAGAGTTATGTAACATGATACATGATGACGTTATAATCTGTGAATCATTATGTTCCATTTAGAAACTTAGCATGACTTACTGTAATATAATCACCTTGATCAAGTGTCATTATATTATACTAACTCATGCATCAGTTCCCAACATTACTTCAATAACATTCATATTTTAGGCTCGAAAGTTTACAGAATATAGAAACTAACAGTTTCTATATGATGTAACACTGATAGCACGAAGAGATTAATGATTTCAGATAAGAATAGTTATAAAAATATCTGTAGAAATATGGAGGATATTTATAATGAAAGATACAATGATATCTTGGAATTTCTAATATCTAAGGATGGTGAAGAAAATTTGTCCGCAAGAGTTTGGAGTCAGAAGCAAGGTATTCGCTAAAGATTTCATCAGAAACAGAATCATCAGGATTCTTAATGTACAAGTTTAGTCCTTGTGTTTTGTTCAGAGACTCCTTCATAGTTCGCTCAATCTGTTTTTCAGTACCAAATTTTCTATCGAGCGTTCCTAACACTCCTTTCTTTATCATCAAACTTTTGGCCGTTTAGACCATCTACCATTTTTCTATTTCCTCTGCATTTAATGCCACGATATCTAAATCATCGGTTATCAATCCGAGGTGGTTTCAGAAGAATTGTGTTTTTAGATGATTAAACGCTGATGGTAATATGGTGGAATATGAAAGGTTCTCCGGTAACAATAAAAGAGCACGCATATATATCCAGGTTATAATAAGGTTGTTTTGAATGAAAAGTCGAAGTTGACATGTTGGAGCTGTGACAAAAATGGCTAATTTGAAAAAAAAATGGAAATGTTATTTTGGGTAATAATAACACTATGGAATTAGCACGGCTACATGTTAAACGTTTACTCAGTTTCCGAGAGTTTTTCAGGTGTATAACTATATGCATAAATCTTTTCTTCCGTATATGAAGTGTGGTTGGTTCATCCTCTAGATTGAGGTGTTTTCACGAATCATCAAAAGCTTGTACGCAGATTGGAATTGTCAAGATACAAATGAGGTTTAAGATGAAATCAAGTGGCAAACTTGAAGAATTGTTTAGTTTCATATGTTATAATCAATATTTTAATTCATTTTTAACTGTCCAATCTTGATAGTCCACAGTTAGCAGTTCAATAATTCATATATAGTTTAATATATAATATTCAAAGTAATTAATACGTATCGTGACCCGTGTACCGGTCTCAGACTCGATCACAACTCAAAGTATATATATTTTGGAATCAACCTCAATCCTGTATAGCTAACTCCCAACATTACTGCATATAGAGTGCCTATGGTTGTTCCGAAATATATATACATGGTTCGATATGATATGTCAAAACCTTGTATACATGTCCCGATATTTAAAGTGCGTAAAATAAATACAGAAATTAAATGACGATAAATAAAATTGCGAGAATGTAAATTGCGAGAATGTAAATTGCGAGAATGTAAATTGCGAGAATGTAAATTGCGATAATTAAATTGTGATAAATAAAATGTAACCAGTTAGCTAGGAACAGTTAGCTAAGAACAGTTAGCGTGGATTCTTAACAAATTCTCACAATTAGTTTGTTTGTTTCTAACAATTTTTATTTTGTCCAATGTTTTCTTCATTATGCCACTTGTCGGATTCTGATAGGTCAAAATCCAAATATGAAATTGAATGAAAATGGTTATTCTGTGGTGAACGGATACGTGCATTGGTGGATGTAAATAGGATAGTAAATGATTGTTGAATCAGATTTGATAGAATGTACAGTGTAACTTATTAATGTGAAATCTAAATATTCCTCGAGTATTACCTACCCGTTAAAATATTTTCACCATTAACAGTTTGTACAAAAGAATTTTTAATTACAATCTTTATGAAAACATATATACGTATATATTTTCTTCAGATGTAATCATAGATCTAATGAATCAATGTGATATTAAACTTATCTGATTTACGTCTATAACTAGAGTACATAATCTCTAAAACATTAGAGATTACATAATTGCCATGAAAGACGAAGATAGTTTATGTAGAATGATTTGTAGAACGATGATTATACTCGAGGTACAGAATGAGATGTTGAGGCGTGTAACGTTGAAACTTGGGTTGTTGGTGGTAATGGTATTGATATTAGTGGTACTGTTGGTGCCGGTGATTTTGTTGAAGCTGGTAAGTTTTGCACCATATTCTCCAAATTGATTACTCGAGCGCGAAGTTCGTTGACTTCTTCTATTATTCCGGGATAATTATGGATCGGAACGAGCGGATGAATAAGGTTTAGAATGTGGGATAGTATATAATCGTGACGAGATACTCTAGCAATGAGTGAGAAAATGGTGTCTCGAACAGGTTCGCCGGTAATTGCTTCAGGTTCATCACCAAGAGGGCAATGTGGTGGATGGAAGGGATCGCCTTCTTCTTGTCTCAAATGATTGAGTAGACTACGAATCCATCAGATGAATTGGAGATGGCTGATTGGTTGATTTATTTTGGTGACGCTGCTTTCGGAGCTTAGGTGAACATCCTTATCGGAATAGCTGTCGGAATAACTGTCAGAATAGTTATCGGAATCTAAGGGACTCGAACTGGTTGCAGGATTCATCTCGTACGATCAGATGAAGGATTTTCGATAAGAAATAGATTATAGAATGTAGATTAGTACCCTGCAATACATAATTTACATATGCATATATAATACTAAAATCTCATAAGTTACAGAGAAATCTACGGAAGTTATCAGGAAAAGTCTATAGTAACAGATACGCTAAGATATGAATTTATCTATACACTGTCTATGCAATAGAGGCAGTAATACGTGTCTAGACTTTATGGATGATAAGCAAATAATTTTTGACAATAAATGATAAGCAAAACTTTTGACACACAGACACGGTCAAAGTCCAGACTCACTAATGCATCCTAACTACTATCAGTTAGACACACTAATGCAAGACCTGGTTCGCTAAGACCATCGCTATGATACCACCTGTGACGACCCGTCCTTATCCACCTGGATGAAGTCATCAACATTTGGTCCCATTGCGATGATCGACTCCATGTAATGTCCTTAAATTGAGCAGATGCACAGCGGAAGACTTAATTCGTACCTGAGAATAAACATGCTTTAAAGTGTCAACCAAAAGGTTGGTGAGTTCATAGGTTTATCATAACAAACATTTCAATATTTTAATAGACCACAAGATTTCATAATCATAAACATAATACACTCGCAAGTGTATGTAAAGCATTCTAAGTGGTTGAGCACTTGGTAACCATACTTAACATTTAATCAAAGTCGCATATTCCCTTTATTATGAAATCTCACTACACTGTACCAAGTGTAGCCTACAAAACGAAGTACTGTGCAACCGTTGAATACTGGTCGTCCAGTCCGGTTGGGGTTGTCAGACCCGATAGATCTATCAACAGGATTCGCGTTTACAATACCACATGTAAATAGTAGTTACCAAGCTATAGGGAAGCATGCCAGTGGTACAACTGAACGTAGAATATATTTTTATGTACTTGTGTCTATTTCGTAAATATTTATAAAAGCAGCGCATGTATTCTCAGCCCAAAAATATATATTGCAAAAGCAATTAAAAAGGGAGCAAATGAAACTCACCGTAAGTCAAGCATGCAAATCAGCAATTACGATTTCGGGTTCGTGTGCGGTTGTTCTGAGACGAGTGATTAAAGTTAATAGAGTATACTTAGAGTCTATACAACACCTGGTTAATAAATTTGGGTTGTATTTAAGTTAATGTCATGTACATTAATGTGTTCGATTTAAAATAACAATTTTTTTTATTCCACCACTGATTTTATACTTCTATCTTTTATTATATTTGAAATATCGCTACATGTATATATACAAATGAGACTATATATTCCAGTAGCATGTATATTATGAATAATATATATAAGTAAAAATCCTTTTTAAATATGAGCTGTTAAGTACTAACACATAAGTAAATAAATGACAATAAAATTTAATAATTCCTTTAAAAAAAATTTGGTTACTATTTTTGTAGCTTGGCAATTGATATGAAAGAAAACTAACATTTTTGTAACTTCATAGTTCCATTTAAACGGAACGAACAAAGACTCTAACTTTTAAATTCTTTCAATTGTCTTATTATATAAATTTTCATTTTCATATCAAATATAAATATAATTGATAAAAATAATTCTAACAAACATATAGAGTATTAGTATACATTTTATTGGCCCTTTTTGTTATTAACGGGATTAATTTTTATGACTCGAACTACTCGTATCGTTATTTAAAATATCAACTTTAACGTTTGATTTTGGTTCTATGATTTTTACGTATATGTGAAAAGTGTAACGAAGACTAATTTATCAACTATTAAGTTATGGTTTGTGATTTTACCTTAATTCTTCAAAGGTTTTGAACCCGAGTTATTTTCACAGTACTCCTATCTCTGGACGTCTTTTCTTTGTATGATTTTATTTGAGTATTATGTTTATGTTTATGAAGTTGAAAGAAAATATAAGGTGGGTAACAAGAAACATGGGTTATATATATATATATATATATATATATATATATATATGATGTGCATAGTATAGGTTGTCACATACAAACTGGCGATGAGTATGGTGGGCCACAAATAACATGGTGGTGGTTTATGTTAACACGCAAAAAAAAAAAAAAAATTTTGACTTTTGAGTCCATGTTGAAAGCTACACAAAAATTCATATGTATCCTCATCTTATTATTATTATTATTATTATTATTACTAGGTATTATTTATTTATTTATTTATATGTTAGTTGTATTAGTATATATATATATATATATATATATATATATATATATATATATATATATATATATATATAATTATTGAGTTATAAATATACTTTGCTCGGGTTATATAATATATTATTATAAAGTTCGTAGAGGAATAAAAGTTTACATTTTTATACATTGAAGTAACTTTAATTTTTAAATAACGTTTGACATGTACACATCAAATAATCAGATAGATTTTAAAACGAAAGGGCTACGCATTCATTCATGAAAGATACATACCGTCTTTCTAGTCATTTTATTTATGATGAATGAGAAGTAAATGAACAAGATGGATGTACATAATTTTTTTTTTCTTTTCTTTTTCACAATAAAGAAAGGATGTGAGGGTACGTTTGATTTGATATGCTAATAAGTAGGATGAATAAAGTGTACATAATTCTCGAAATTGGCAGTAAATTTAGGGATAATGATCATGTTATTTATAACTGTATTTGACCCATTGTTTCTCTCATTGAGAGCTCAAAAGAATAAAATATTATTATTATACCAAAAGATAAGGTTTTTTTACCCTTTAATTGATATTAAATAAATTTAATTCTATTATAGGTTTTCTAAGCCGAATGGTACGACGTGTTTAGTTGTTATTATTAATAGTATATACTTAATTTGTTTCATTAGTATGTGTATTTCACAAAAACATGTAACACTAAATTTCATATAGTTAGAGAGTTGTTAATTATTAGTGTAAATATCTAAACAGCGATCTTGCCACTAATGTCACCACTCATTGCGTAATCATCCATTTGTATTATTGTAAACTAATATATAGTCCAGTGAAATGAACATGTAAGTTTCTAAAAATCATGTCATCTAGCTCTCTTTGTGAAAGGTGGTTTACTCTCAGTTATATGACATTTATTTATGAAAGATCATTTACGACTCATTTAACTTATAATCATCTTGTAACAAATTGTCATTAGTTAATTTAATATAATTACATACATTTATATATACACATATATTTATATACATAACTATTTACAAACAGTTGTTCGTAAATCGTCGGGAATGGTCGAAGGGTAATTGAATTCATGAAAATAGTTCAAAATTTTTGAGACTCAACATTACAGACTTTGCTTATCTTGTCGAAAATATTAAATCATATATAGATTTTGGTTCAAAATAAGTCGAAATTTTCTGGGTCGTCACAGAAGACGATATTATTACAGGTAATTCAGATTCACCATGTAGATAAGCATATTCCAAATGGTTTAGAAGTGGCTTTAATTCTAATGTCGGTGGTTCTTCTATCGATGATTTGTATCGATATCTGTCTTCCTCTTTTAGCATTTGAAGTTCTTCTGTTGTTGGTTCGTATTCATTTACCATAAGTGTAGCTAACATTTCAGCTTCATCAATTGGTTCAGTTCCTTCTCCTAAAGAACATTCTCCTGTTCCTTGTAATTCTGGAAATTCTTCTAACAATTCTGCATGTGAATCTATAGTTTGAATATAATAACATGTATCATCTGCAGATTGCGGTTGTTGCATGGCTCTATCTACATAAAAGGTAACACTCTCGTCCTCTATACTTAGGGTTAGTTTCTTACCAAACACGTCTATTATTGTTTTAGCCGTGTTTAAGAATGGTCTTCCTAATATAAGAGGAACTCGAGAATCTTCTTCCATGTCCAGAATAACAAAATCTACTGAAAATACTAAAGTACCAACTTTAACTAGCATGTTTTCCATTATCCCTCTAGGATATTTTACTGATCGATCGGCTAGTTGTATGCTTATTCGTGTTGGTTTTAATTCGCCAAGGTCTAGTTTAGCATATAGTGAATACGGCATTAAATTTATACTAGCACCTAAGTCTGCCAATGCTTCTATTGGACTAAGACTACCCAGAAAACATGGAATTGTGAAACTTCCTGGATCAGAGAGTTTTTCTAGTAGTTTGTTCAACAGTACTGCAGAACAATTAGCATTCATAGTAACAGCCGAGAGTTCTTCCATTTTCTTTATATTTGTGATTAGATCTTTCAGAAATTTAGCATATCTTAACATTCCTGAAATTACATCAATGAAAGGAAGATTTACATTTATTTGTTTAAACATATCCAAAAATTTGGATTGCTCGGCTTCAAATCTTTCTTTTCTCATTTTACTTGGGTAAGGAAGCGGTGGTTGGTATGGTTTAACATAAGGTTTAGCTTTAACTGTGTTATCTTCATTAACCTTTTCAACTACCGGTTATTTTTCCTTTTCTTGCTCAGATTGTGGTACTATAAATGTAGGAATAGAGTCATCAGAAATTTCAGGTATTTCAGGTAGTTTAAATGTAATACCACTTCTCGTGGTAATGGCTTTAGCTATTTCATTCCGGGGGTTAGCATTTGTATCGCTAGGTAAACTTCCCGGTTTTCTTTCACCAATCAACCTTGCTAGGTTACTTACTTCTTGTTCCAGATTTTGAATAGAAGCTTGTTGATTTCTAAATGCTTGAGCATTTTGTTCATTCGTTTGTTTCTGAGATGTGAAAAACTGCGTTTGAGATTCAGCTAGCTTCGACATCATGTCTTCTAAATTTGTATTTTTATCATCGCTTTGTGGTGATTTATTTTGAAAAATAGGTCTTTGATGATTGTAAGTATTATTATATACTAATTGATTGCTAGGACCTTGTTGGTTGCTGTATGGAACATTTCGGTTATAATTCTGATTTTGATTGTAGATTGGTCTTGGCGGTTGATAATTACTTTGATAATTATTTCCAGGCCTTTGGTTCATGTATGAAACATTCTCTCTTTGAGCCATTGTTTGTTCAATACTGAGACAATCTTTTGTCAAATGTGGTCCTCCACACTGCTCACAACTAATTCGTATTGCGTGAATATCTTTAGTCATCTTTTCCATTCGTCTCTCGAAAGCATCTAACTTTGCGGAAATGGAATCAAAGTCATGGCTAGAATCGGCTCTAGCCGCTTTAGATGACCTAAAGATGTCTTTTTCTTGATGCTACTCATGTGAATAGGAGGCAGTGTTATCAATAATTTTGTAAGCTTCAGTTGCGGTTTTCTTCATAATGGAACCACCAGCTGCTATATCGATGTCTTTGCGTGTAGTAATATCGCATCCTTGGTAGAATATTTGTACTATTTGATAAGTGTCTAAACCATTGTAACAACCCAACCCGTAATCCTTACGATAAATTTTTTTTATATATACTACACGATTACACGCTAATTAAATATGTAACCCATTTCACGAGTTCTATTTAAAACGCACAACAATTAATTGTTTACAATAGGCACGAGGGCCACGAATAAAGTTTAGTACAAGTTTGACCCATTACAAATGATAGTTTATAAACCAAACGATGTTCCGAGCATGGTTTGGGACTAAACTACCCAAAACTAGGCCAACTTCCAAAAGCTTCAACATAACAACAACAAGGGACACCTAGTGCCCAACGACCCCCTTGCCCTTGCCCGCGCCTGCATCTAAAAAGATAAACAACGAGAGGGGTAAGCAAAGCTTAGTGAATGCAATAATTATACACATACATATATAACCTACTTACATGCAATCACATACACAATTACCTCATACACACTAGCAATTTAAAAGACATACCAACGCAAGGCATAACGCTAAATCTCCAAGACCACAAGCTAGCACAACGATAACATATATAACTTGAATATTGTGAAAACACCACACAACAAACACATATGATGGAATTCAACATTTCAACAAGTTCTTAGATAAACAAATTCATGAAACCAATTCATTTAGAGTTAAGAAAGCGGAAGCATGTTATTAAGAAAGCATGTTAGTATGTTAAACCACTTAAATTGAATTCCATGAAGTTATCAAGTCTTGAACTATACTTACAAACCAAAGAGAAGGATAAGAGATAATACCTCCTCAATATAGATTGAGGACTATTTTGGACAGCAGGAATGTTGAAGAAGGTGATGCAAAATGAGCTTCTAACTTGAAGCCTCAAGTGTGAAATACCCCAAGCAATTAACCCCAACACTTATGCCTTTAGTTAGGAATTGATTTACACTTGATGTGAGCTTGTAAAAGCAAAGTTAGAACCTCTCTTGAGTCCTAAATAGCCCACGGCTTTCAGACAGCAGCAGGAGCAATTTTATGCAGTTTTTACTTGTTGTTTTGTTGTGTATTGCATGTTCTCATTGAGTCAAGACCTTGGTAAACTTATTAAGCATGCACCTAGGAGTTAAGACCTCAAAGGTACCAAAAGGAATAAGCATGGGAGGACTTCTTGGGTCTATAAAATCTGCCCACATTTACCCATTATTTTATACAAGATGTTAATTTTATAAAACTTGTAAATAATTTTATAAAACTTGTATAAAATAAACATGTACTTGTTACTTGCAATAATTTTATAAACCATTTTATAAAATATAATACAACATAATTATTTAAACCTATAAATAATTAAATACAATTATCCAAATAATTTATTTCAACTAATAACATTTCAGAAAACCGATTTTCTAAAGTTCAAGTGTCGCGTATTTATTTAACGATCCAGTCGTTAAGATTAAATACATATAAAGTGTTGGTAAGCTTGTTATTGGGTATGACCCGACTTGGATCAAAACATGTTGGCCACATTAATTTAATATGACTCTCGGGCATATGAAATACCTTCAATCTCCCACTTGCACGAGAAACATAAGAAATTAATGCAAGTGATGGATACCACCTAACGACCGTCCATCACCCCCAATATGTTATGATATTGTGCCATTCAATAACATCATCCCTTTCGAGTTCCCATCTCGAATATGATTAGGTGAATCTTTTCATTATATCCTTTCGTCCTAGATGTCATGTTAAATCCAAGAGACACAGAGTGATCAATCTCTTCTAGATTCAACTTTATTAGGCCTTAGACATCCGACTCTCAACGAATAAGAGGGAAAAATTCCATCTTGACTACATACGTCCTAAATATATACCTTGCATTATACCTGAGCTCTTCCTTATGAACTACCATATTTCAGAATAGCGAAGGAAAGAATTAAGGTATAATACTTGGTAAATATCCGAACCCAATATGTATCTCAGGTCAGAGGATACAATGATATTCGCCTTTACTCAAGACTACATGTGATCAACCACAAAGGCTCCATTTAGTAAGTCTTGAGGGCGGGTCTTCCAATATTTGTATCCCACAAATATCTATGAACCTTGGTAGCAACCTTTCCCCACATTCATCCCGTGAATGTACACCAATACAAGTTCATAATAGTCTAAACCTCACACTTGCCTCCACAAATGTGATCGACTACGGAATTTAGAATAATTACTTATTCATGGATAAAATATGCAAAATAGAAACATAACTCAAAATAAATTAATGCCATAATTATATTAATGAGTTTGAACAAATTTCGTTCCAGTACAATACTTAAAACAGATCATGACCAATCACTAGAATATCGAAGCCTTAATGCACAAGCATGTCCTGTATGTTTTGATCCATGTAAGAGCTTCGTGAGAGGATCCGCTATATTAAGATCTGTGTGAACTTTGCGAATACATATCTTTCCCTTTTCAACTTCATCCCTTATGTAGTTGAATCTTTTCTCAATGTGACGGGTCTTTTGGTGAGCACGAGGTTCTTTGATTTGAGCAATCGCACCCTCGTTGTCACAAAAGATCTCAAGAGGGTCCTGAATGGAAGGGACTACTCCTAAGTCGTCGATGAATTTCTTCATCCATGCAGCTTCCTGAGCTGCCAATGATGCGGCGATGTACTCCGACTCTGTAGTGGATAATGCAACAACATCTTGTTTTGAACTCTTCCAAGAGACCGCACCTCCATTTAACATGAAGACATAACCGGATTGTGATCGAGAATCATCTCGATCAGTTTGGAAACTCGCGTCCACGTAACCCTTTACAGCAAGTTCCTCCTCACCAGATCCATATATTAGAAACATATCCTTAGTCCTCCTAAGGTATTTCAATATACTTTTAACAGCAATCCAATGACTGTTTCCTGGGTTATTCTGGTATCTGCTTGTCAGGCTAAGAGCGCATGACACATCCGGTCTAGTGCATATCATTGCATACATGATTGACCCAATGGCAGACGCATATGGGACTTTCTTCATTCTCTCTTGTTCATCTTTCATGGTGGGGCACTGAGATGAACTAAGGAGCGTTCCTCTTTGAATAGGTACCAAACCTTTCTTAGAGTTTTCCATCTTGAACCTTTTCAAGATCTTTTCAATGTATGCACTTTGATTCAAACCAATCAATTTCTTGGATCTATCCCTGTAGATCCTAATTCCCAAAATGTATTATGCTTCTTCAAGATCCTTAATGGAGAAGCAGCTTTTTAGCCAAGTCTTAACACCTTGCATTGTTGGAATATCGTTTCCAAATAACAATATATCATCCACATATAATACAAGGAACATTATAGTGCTCCCACTAGCTTTCTTGTATACACAAGCTTCATCACCATTTTTGATGAAGCCAAATTTCTTGGCTTCCTCATTAAAACGATGATTCCACATTCTAGATACTTGTTTCAATCCGTAGATTGACTTCTTTAACTTGCATACCTTTTTAGGATATTTCGGATCAACAAAACCTTCAGGCTGAACCATATAGACATCTTCCACAAGATATCCATTTAGGAAAGCGGTCTTGACAGCCATTTGCCATATTTCATAATCATAATGAGCAGCAATGGCAAATAATATCCTAATAGACTTTAGCATTGCCACAGGCGAAAAAGTTTCATCATAGTCAACCCCTTGAGTTTGAGTGAAACCTTTTGCTACAAGTCTAGCTTTATATGTATCCAAGTTTCCATGCATGTCGGTTTTCATCTTGAAAATCCATTTACAATCAACTAACTTGGAGCTAGCAGGTTGTACAACTAGTTCCCAAACTTGGTTGTCATACATGGATTGCATCTCAGCGTTCATGGCTTCCTGCCATTTATCTTTATCAATCCTTGATAAAGCATCTTGGTAGTTTGTTGGTTCATCCAAATCAACCACATAGCAATCATCCATGAGAAACCCATATCTCTCAGGAGGATTACTAATCCTACCAGATCTGCGAACGTCTTGTATACTTTGATGATCCATTTGATCATTCTCAACATTTTCATGTTGAGTGCTAGTGTCAACCAATTGTGTATCATCTACTTGATCTTGAACCTCTTCAAGATCTATCTTCCTTTCACTATTACCTTCCATTAGGAACTTAGTTTCAAGGAATTTAGCCTTCCGAGCAACAAATACATTCTGCTCAGATGGATCATAGAAATAGTATCCCATATCATCCTTGGGATACCCTATGAAGATACACTTCGTGGATCGAGCATTCAACTTATTAGGGACGTAACGCTTAGGATAAGCTTCACATCCCCATACCTTTAAGTATGATAGAGATGGAGGTTTTCCAAACCGCATCTCATGAGGTGTTCGATCCACTTTCTTGGTTGGGGCCATATTTAAAATACGAGCCGCGGAGCATAGACAATAACCCCAAAATGATAGAGGTAACGAGCTTCTAGCCATCATAGATCGAACCATATCCATTAGGGTTCGGTTCCTCCTTTCGAGGACTCCATTTAGTTGGGGTGTTCCAGGAGGAGTAAGTTGTGAGATAATTCCACAACCTTTAAGATGATCTTGGAAAGCATCGCTTAGGTATTCACCTCCTCTATCGGTACGAAGTACCTTGATTGTCTTATTGAGTTGATTTTGTACTTTATTTTTTGATATTCCTTGAATGCCTCAAAAGTTTCGTCATTGTGTCTTAATAAGTAGACATATCCGAAACGACTGAAGTCATCAATGAAAGTAACGAAGTATCTTTCACCATTCCTAGTTATGGGCTTAAAGGGTCCACATACATCCAAGTGTATTAATCCCAATAAGTCTTTAGCCCTTTCATAGGTCCCTTTGAAAGGTGCTTTAGTCATTTTGCCTTGTAAACAAGATTCACATACGTCAAACGATTCTGGTTCATTTGATTTCAAAAGTCCATTCTTTTGAAGTGTATGCATTCGGTTCTTGTTTATATGACCAAGGCGACAATGCCACAAGTAGGAATCACTCAAATCCCTTTTGAGTTTCTTGGTGTTCGTATGGAACATTGAGCTACTGCATGAAGTGTCATTATGAACCAATTCATAAATACCATTCGAAGGCGAAGCCTTAAAATAGAACACATTATCTAAAGAAACATGGATATCATCATTAATGAAATTAAGATTAAAACCATATTGTTTCAAACGGGATACAGAAATAATGTTTCGAGATAAATCGGGTGCATACAAAACATTTTTCAAAATAAGCTCCAAACCACTTGGTAGCTTTAAAACAAAGTCTCCTTGAGCTTTCACTTGCACCCTTGCTCCATTTCCCATGAAGAGACTTGTCGTTCCCGCTTCTTGATCACTTCTTTTGAACCCCTGCAAAGAATTGCAAATATGAGTTCCACATCCTGTATCTAATACCCATGTATTAGAAGAAGTAATACTAAGCTCAATGTATACCATATATACATTACCTGAGGTTTTCCCTGCATCCCTCTTTTCCTTCAACTCCTTAAGGTAGACCGGGCAGTTTCGTTTCCAGTGACCCATTTCACCGCAACCGAAGCACGGATCTTCCTTGGGGTTAGCTTTACCGGCAACCTTTTGCTTCTTGTTGTGTTGGTTGGGGTAACCATCTTTCCCTTTCCCTTGCCCTTGCCTTGGTAGGTGGGTCCTTTCCTTTTAGCCGCCTTCTGCTTAGGAGTGTTATTGTTTTTGGACCCGCCTTCATTGATCGTAAACACGGGTGAAGCCCTTTTACCCATGCTCGCTTTGGCCGTCTTAAGCATGGCATGTAATTCGCCGATGCTCTTATCCCATCCATTCATATTATAATTTAACACGAATGTGTCAAACCTCTTTGACAATGAGTTAAGGATAAGGTCCGTGGCTAATTCATTAGACACGTTACAATTTAGATGGTTTGCTCGATCAATAAGGCTTTTCATCTTAAGGACATAAGATGAAACAGATTGGGAGTCGTCCATCCGACATGCATGAAGCGCTCGGACCGTTTCAAAGCGCTCGACACGAGCTTGTTGAAGGAACATTTCCTTCAACTGTGTGATCATGTCGTATGCACTATGATGCTCGAAGTCCTTTTGGAGTTCGGGTATCATAGTCCCAAGCATGAGGCAAGAAACTTGCAATGAATCGGTGCAATATTTCTCCCAATATGCCATGGCTTCCGTATCATCCTCGTCCAGTTGATCGGGAATGGGGTCCTCCAATACATACGCCCTGTCCTCTAGTTTGAAGACAATTCTTAGATTGCAGAACCAATCCATGAAGTTCGTATGGTTGAGTTTTTCCTTTTCGAGGATTGACCTCAACGATAGGTTGTTAAAGTTAATAGGTGCGTTAGGAATGTTGTTGTTGTTATTGGCGGCCATCTACAAAATTTAACAAAGTTGTTTAAGTATCTAATTTTAATTTAACAATCAATACCCTTTAAATTCAATTGATATTTATTAAATTTTAGAATCCAACGATAAACCAAACTTCGGTTAGGTGACCTTTATCCCGTCATTCGATTTAGCTAGGTAGTCATTATATGACAATTGCAATCCTTTTGCAACTTCTAAGTTATGGGATCATGCAATCCTTTTGCATGGCATATTATCCCATCAACGCCTATTTATTCATCATGCTTCGGTGACCCTAAGTTCATGATTTCCAAATCAAGTCGTCCTACTTGTGTAAACGTGTAAACTTAACATACAAGTGGTTAGGTAACCTTTATCCCACAAGCATGCGAAATTCACCTTAATCATATTAGTTTGTTCATGACGGTTAGGTGACTTTTATCCCATCATGAGTTCCCTAATATGTCTAAGTGTCACATAAAAGGATGGCGTTTAACTTGTTTACCTTGTTTGATAAAGGGATTTTAAGTTTTCATTATTTCTAGTTTGAGAAAACTTTTATGCCATACACCAACATGCATTTAGTGTATGGTTCATTTGAAATCCATTTTCAAGTCATGTAATTTTAGACAATTACTTGATATAAACCATTTTATACATATGATCCCTATCATGTTCTTAATAATAGTTTATTAATATCCTTTTTGCCATTTCAATTTAACCGATTAAATTGTGGTTTGGTAAATTTCATGTTGTTAATAATTTAACCAATTAAATTTTAGTTTTGCTTGTTGTTAACTTGTGTGATAACTTGTTGTAGTAACATGCACAATCCACAATCATACAAGAAATTAAAACAACCACGCATGCAAAACAAATGTTCACAATCAAGCCTTTTAGTAGACATTTTGTTTAGCCGAAAACAAAATGCCACCGGTCAATGGGTAAAACACAAAGTAAGAGGTTTTAACCTCCCACTTAACCTTGCATCCACATGCTTCTTGTGTTCTTCCTTGTGATCTTCATGCATCTTCATCTTGTTACAAAATATATCTTAATACATTTTGTCTAGAAAATGAAAATACATCCTAATCTATTTTACATGCCAAATATAAAATAAATTACATAACCAAAATTAATATTACATACCAAATGAATAATTAATTTTACAAACCAAATTGAATGAATATTACAACCATTCAATCAAACAAATATCCATTCAAACACACATGCATACATCATAAGGTCAAGGCATTGATTGTGAACTACAATATACAACAAATATGACCAATTTGCAAGTTCCAATCCCACTTTTGGAACCCTTAAAATTCGGCCAAAATCATGAACCCACCCAAACCCGAATATTTTTACATTCTACTTTCATGCATGTACATAGAATGCAAAGTTGGTGGGTTTTAAAGACCATGTATAAGAAGCATAATCCATAGACTTCGGCTCTAGATACCATTGATGGAATTCAACATTTCAACAAGTTCTTAAATAAACAAATTCATGAAACCAATTCATTTAGAGTTAAGAAAGCAGAAGCATGTTATTAAGAAAGCATGTTAATATGTTAAACCACTTAAATTGAATTCCATGAAGTTATCAAGTCTTGAACTATACTTACAAACCAAAGAGAAGGATAAGAGATAATACCTCCTCAATATAGATTGAGGGCTGTTTTGGACAGTAGGAATGTTGAAGAAGGTGATGCAAAATGAGCTTCTAACTTGAAGCCTCAAGTGTGAAATACCCCAAGCAATTAACCCCAACACTTATGCCTTTAGTTAGGAATTGATTTACACTTGATGTGAGCTTGTAAAAGCAAAGTTAGAACCTCTCTTGAGTCCTAAACAGCCCACGACTTTCAGACAGCAGCAGGAGCAATTTTATGCAGTTTTTACTTGTTGTTTTGTTGTGTATTGCATGTTCTCATTGAGTCAAGACCTTGGTAAAATTATTAAGCATGCACCTAGGAGTTAAGACCTCAAAAGTACCAAAAGGAATAAGCATGGGAGGACTTCTTGGGTCTACAAAATCTGCCCACATTTACCCATTATTTTATACAAGATGTTAATTTTATAAAACTTGTAAATAATTTTATAAAACTTGTATAAAATAAACATGTATTGTTACTTGCAATAATTTTATAAACCATTTTATAAAATATAATACAACATAATTATTTAAACCTATAAATAATTAAATACAATTATCCAAATAATTTATTTCAAGTAATAACATTTCAGAAAACCGATTTTCTAAAGTTCAAGTGTCGCGTATTTATTTAACGATCCAGTCGTTAAGATTAAATACATATAAAGTGTTGGTAAGCTTGTTATTGGGTATGACCCGAATTAGATCAAAACATGTTGGCCACATTAATTTAATATGACTCTCGGGCATATGAAATACCTTCAACATAACCATGGTTAACCAATAGTACAAGGAATGGTACTTCGAGTTTCCCATTGGTGTTCCCAACAACCGTTAGCGTACAACGAATTATAACACTAACCCCGGAGTGGTATCGATCGCCCAAACTTTAAACCCACCCATCACGTGTAATGTGATATCGAACGCCCGAACTTTAAACCCACGCTACACGCCCCCACACATACATGACATGGCATGGAACGCCCGAACTTAAATCCGTATCATATATTGACCCGATGTGGTATCGACCGCCCGAACTTAAACCCACATCGAATCTCGTACAAGTAAATACATTATATACACATGTGCATAATCATTCCACTCACCTCAAGATTCTTGTGGAAGCTAATCGAGCTTGCAACCCTTCAATGTAACGTACCTATTACATTATGCATTTATTAACATACAATCTAGTTGTATTAAATGCCAACTTCTATCCCTTGAGCATTTAATGACCCTATTGCATTAAATGACTCACTACACCAAAACCGCCCATTAATGACCATTCCTTGTCATAAATCACTAAAAGCTAGTGATTAGGGTCTATTAACATCAACTAACATAAACTTGGTGTATTTCATACCCATTTTACCCAATTAGTTCAACTTTGACTCATATGACCCATTTTGACACTTACACATTCAAACTTTGTCAAACATGACCTATTCACAATCTCACCAACATTTAACAAGTGATTTAATGCTTACAACACCATTAACACTTACCAACCCCATTTCATTAGACCAAACCCTATATTATGGTAATTAGGGTTTCCTTTCAACAATCTAACCCAAAATCCACCCATTTAACCCTCAAATGGGTCACACAAATCCCATATGAACCAAACCCTAGCTTAACTAAATAAAACTCGAAACTTAAAGTTGAGACTTACCAAAACTATCCTCTTGTAGCTAATAGCAAGGAGAACAACTTTGATTCTTGCTTCTAGGATTGATTCACAAAACTCTTCCTTCAAATCTCAAGTATAAACTAAGTGGATTTTAAGTTTGAGAGGAATTTATGAAAGAAAATGGAAAAGAAATGAGAATATAGGATAAGTGGTTGATATTAAAAGCTCCAACCAGATCTATATGTAAAAAGACTAAATTACCCCTAAACCCTATTTAATTTGAGTAAAATTCGGAGTCTGAACTGCAGATGTGTCGCGGCGTGGCTCAACTGTCGCGGCGCGACATAAAGAAGGAAAAACCAACCTCCTTAACTCAAGTTCTGATCTGGATTTGCTTTGATTGTCGAGTCGCGGCCCCATTCCTCGCGGCACGGCATTGGCCTGTTCCAGGTCACTTCGAGAACAAATCATAAAACAAAGGTTCAAACACAAGCACAACAACTTTCACCCTTCCTATGCACGTCTAAACCTTGACCTTAAGTCTCACACGACTCGACGCCAAACACGACACATTCATATACGCGTACACGCACGCATTTGAATATACCTATGCATATATATATATATATATATATATATATATATATATATATATATATATATATATATATATATATATATATATATATATATATATACACACATATACATATATGCACTTACACCCAACTAACACTTTAGTTCATTTAATCACATAACGAGTAAGTTATAAGCGTACTATTGATTAAGTACGTACCTCTAGACGCGCACGGGAAAACGGGGTGTTACAACTCTCCCCCACTTAAATTGGAGCGCGTCCTCGTGATCCAAGCCGCATGACACGGGGGAAGATAAACCAACAAAAATTCTTCGGGCTCCCAAGTAAACTCAGAACCTTTACTACGACGCCATTGGACCTTAAAGGTCCTCACCTCTTTGTTACGCAACATTTTTACCTTCTCATCGAGTATAGAAATCGGCTCTTCAACGTATTCTAACTTGTTGTTTAGCTCAATTTCATCTAAAGGCATCCATGAAGAATCATCCGCAAGACACTTTCGGAGATGGGAAACATGAAATGTATTATGGATCCCCGCAAGTTCTTCGGGTAATTCCAAATGATACGCGACTTCACCAACACGAGCTAAAACTTTAAACGGCCCAATAAACCGAGGAGCTAACTTTCTTCGTTTCCAAAACCGAATAATACCCTTCCATGGCGAAACCTTGAGCATCACCATATCACCTTCTTGGAATTTGATCAAATGTCTACGCTTATCGGCGTAAGATTTTTGCCTATCTTGCGCCTTTTTCAAATGTTCCCGAATCATAATGATTTTATCATTTGTCTCCAATACCAAGTCGGAGCTCCCGACTTCCCTTTGTCCCACTTCGCCCCAACAAATCGGGGTTCGACACCTTCTACCATACAACATCTCATACGGTGGCATTCCAATACTAGAGTGAAAACTATTATTGTACGAGAATTCCACCAAAGGTAAATGTTCATCCCAACTACCACCGAAGTCAATGATACACGCACGTAACATATCCTCCAATGTTTGATTCGTACATTCGGTTTGACCGTCCGTTTGAGGATGGTACGCCGTACTCATATTTACCCTCGTACCCATGTCTTCATGAAACTTCTTCCAAAATCGAGAAGTAAAATGCGTGTCTCGATCCGAAACGATAGACGCGGGAATGCCATGTCTCGATATCACCTCTTTAATGAACATATTTGTAACGACCCTGAAAAATTTCGACTAATTTTAAACGAAATTCTCGATATGATTTAATATTCCGACACAATAAGCAAGTTAAATTCAAACTTCACGGATTGTAATTGAATATTAAATTGTATGAATGACTATCTTTGAGTTAGTAATTTTCCATTATCCTACTCATGTTCTTACTTGAGTTACATACCACCGGATCAATTATCACCCTAAAACATTATTATCATTTTGAACTCACTACACCTATCTCCATCACCACGTTTTATTAATATTACATTTATTTAATATTCTATGTTGACAAAGTTAAAATACTGTTAGTAATGGGAATACTGTGTTTGTACATGTCTATTTGTTTACGAATATAATGATCCCCACTAATTCTATTATATTATATACATATGCATATTATGCATAACTGAGACATTCCCAAAAATCATCAAAACTCTCTTTCTCTTTACTCTCCTACCAAACTAACACAAACCTACTAAAGCATCCACACCAAACCACCACTCTCATCATCATTCATCGATTACCTTCTTCGTTTTCTAACCAACTTTTGTTCATTTAATCTCCACTTGGTAATCTAAATAACCATTGTGATACCTCAATCATCAAAATCATTCAACCATCTTCTATCACCACACTAGAACCCGATAACATCTTGAACTTCTTTGGACTACCATTAGTTCATCACCACCACAAGATCACACTCTCTCTAAATTCTTGTAACCGAAACCACCACAATCATCCATCACCTTAAATCCACGTAGAACCACCATCTATCTCTCTCTCTCTTAATTCCTCTCTTTCTCTTTCTCGCTGTGACACAACAATCGAACCACAAAGATTCCACAACTCACTGCTAGTGTTTGTTGTTATTTTATGTTCCTATTTCTATCCATATCACAGACACCATTCACCTTGCAAAACTCAAACAACCGCCACCACTATGGAAAATCTAAACTATTAGTTGAAGGACTGCTGCTATATCACTGCTACTTCTGCAGTTATATATCTGTTTCAATCAATGTAACACGCACCCAACAACCCATTTACAACCTACAAAACCCTCGTGAATACCTTCCCTGTGAGTTGTTATTTCTGTTAAATATTAGAGAGTTCACCAAAACTCACCATGCTCTCTTCTGTTATTTTTCGTATAAGAATCCATAACCATCATCAAACACTGCAACTACTCTTTATCTTTTCCTTCCTTCTGTTTCCAACTTGATTCCTACTGCTGCTATATTCTTAGTCATGGCTGCAATCGAACACCAACACCACGATATTGTTTAAATTAAAATATATATCAATTGCAAGTGCAAGTCTTCTTTTCTTTCCCTTGATGGCCGACCAAAAACCATAAAGATAACTCACTTGTGGTATTTTAATTGCATGATATAATTTCTGTTAAAAAGTTTCCAGGTAGATAACCTCACCACTCAATAAGTTATCGAATGTATTGGGAAACAGGCTGTGCACGTTTTAATCTAAACCAAGAGATCCGTTTTTGACTTATGTAGAGGATTAGTTTGGTGTATCCAATTAAACAACCTTATTATAGATTGGGTCGGGTTTCTTGTTATAATGATCGGGCCGAGAGGAAGTATTGGAACTGGATTGTCATGTTAAGAATAGTTGGGGTATAACTATAAACAGAAAGTCAGACTTGGAGTATTGGTTTAGAGTGTTGGGTGTGTTAATGAGAGGTCCTGGGATCGAACCATGGCGGCTACACAACATTTATTTATTTTTATGTGTTGGGCTGAGAGTCTTGTATTCAGTTAGGCCGTGATTATTTAAGTTGGGCCGAGGATTAATAAAACGAGGGCTTGTTGGGCCAGATAAACTTTGGGGCCCTTTCTTTAGTTTAGGTTGAGCTGAATAACGGTTAAAAGAATTCGGGTATTAACTAAATCAGGAATGAAATAGATAGACAGACGGTTTAGGGGTGTTGGTGTGGAATGGGAGGTCACGGGTTCGAGCCCTACAAGTGGCTTGTTATTTTTTTTTTGGAACTAATTTCATAAGAGGTAGTTTCTATATTTATTATTATTATTATTATTATTATTATTATTATTATTATTATTATTATTATTATTATTATTATTATTATTATTATTATTATTATTATTATTATTATTATTATTATCATATCTTTTCATAAAAATTATCATTTCTATAAATATTAATATTATTAACACTCTATAAATGTTAGAATCATTTTTATTAATATAAGTATATTATTATTAATATCATTATTTTTTTATCACCAATGAAATCATAACTATTTGTATCTTAATTAGTAATATTAAGTAGTAAAACTATTAACATTTTTATTATTATTAATATTACTCTAGTATTACTATAACTAATATTTTATAAACAAAAGATTACATAAATAAAAAAATATGTATAATAACCATAATTTAAATATATAAACATTTTTCTTAGAATATACAAAATAAATATATAATATATAATAAAGTATATAATTTATCAATATAAAAATTTTCACTAATAATAATATAATTATTGGTTCAATTACAATTATATGTATTAATGAAAATACAAATGATATAGGTTCGTAAATCGAAGGCCAACCTTGCACATGTTAAATGATGTTATATGTATTTTTACTACAAAATACAGTATGGTGAGTATATAGTTCCTTTTTAAACTCTAAATATTTTTGGGCTGAGAATACATGCGCTGTTTTTATAAATGATTTACGTTATGGACACAAGTGATCAAAAATAAAATCTACGTTGAGTTGTACCATGGCATATCTCTTTATACTTGGTAGCTAATATTTACGTGAGGAGCGTAAACGCGAATCCTGTTGATAGATCTATCGGGCCTGACAACCCCAACCGGGCTGGACGACCAGTTTTAAACGGTTGCACAGTACTTCGTTTCGTTACTACACTTGGTACGGTGTAGGGTTTATTTAAGAATATGCTGCTGTGATTTAAATGTTAAGTATGGTTACCAAGTGCTCAACGACTTTTCCATACACGAGGAGTGTATTATGTATAAACATTAAATCTTGTGGTTCATATTTATAACGCTGCTAGCATCAAACCTATATATCTCACCAAATTTATGTTGACTTTTTAAAGCATGTTATTCTCAGGTACGAATTAAGTCTTCCGCTGTGCATTAGCTCATATTAAAGATATTATTTGGAGTCGATCATCATAATGGGACCAACTGTTGACGACTTCGTCTGGATGGATTAGTTGCGGACATTTCAGTTGGTATCAGAGCGTTGGTCTTAGCGAACCAGGTCTTGCATTAGTGTGTCTAACTGTTAGTTGTATAGATGCATTAGTGGGTCTGGACTTTGACCGTGTCTGCATGTCAAAAGTTTTGCTTATCATTTCTAGTCGGAAACCACCTGCTTATCATCCTTAGGAAATTACCTGCTATTCATTCTTAAGTCTAGACACGTCTTACTGCATTTAGTGCATTGATAGTGTATAGACAAAATTCATATCTTAGCGTATCTGTTACTGTAGACACTGCTTGACGAATTTCAAAGATTCTCCGTACCTTCCGGGATTTTGGTATTATATATATACATATAAAATTAGGTATTGAAGAATATCAAATCTCACTCCTACAATCTATTCCATACCCAAAATTTATTTCCCCGATTATACAAGATGGATTCCGCATCTAGTTCAAATTCCTCCGACTCCGACAGCTACGCTGATATGGATTTCCATTCGGGTTCTGAAGGCAGCGTCACTGGAATGGATCAACCAATTTCCCATCATCTATTCTGGATGAATTGGGGATGGGTTCGTAGTATACTAAATTATTGGAGACAAGAAGAAGGTGATCCCTTTCACCCACCGAATTGCCCTATTGGCGACGAACCTGAAGCACTTACTATCGAACCTGTTCGAGAAACCATTTTCTCTCTCATTTCTCGAGTATCTCGTCACGATTATATCCTATCCCATATCTCGGATCTTGTTCATTCGCTCACTCCAACCGCCAATCATCCTGGTGTACTAGCAGAAATCAACGAACTTCGCGCTCGTGTGACGGCTTTGGGGAACACGGTGCGAAGGTTACAAACATCAACAGCAGCACCGGCAGCATAACCAGTATCGCCAGAAACATTAACATCGCAATCTTCGGTACCAGTATCATCATCAGCATCACCGTCATCAATGTCAACAGTATCCTTATCACCCCTAAACCACAACCGTGTCGTAAATCTCATCACAACCTGTACCTCGGATATCAACATCACACGCCTCAATATATCCATCTGTACTTCGAGTAGGATCTTCATTCTACATATCATTCTACATCGATTAACTCTACCTCATTTACCTTCGTTCAACATGGCAATTATGTAATCTCTAATGATTTAGAGATCATGTAATCAAGTGCTAATGATAAATCAAATGAGTTTAATATCTTATTGACTCATTACATCTATGATTACATCCGAAGAAAATATATATGCATGTATTTTTTCATAAAGATTGTAATTAAAAATTCTTTCGTACAAACTGTTAATGATGAAAATATTTTAACGGGTGGGTAGTACCCGAGGAATATTTAGATTTCACATTAATAAGTTACACTGTACATTCTTCGAATCTGATTTAACGGTCATCTATTATAATACTTACAACCACCGATATTCGTATCCGCACACCCCAGAATAACCATTTCCATTCAAATTTCATATTCGGATTTTGACCTATCATAATCCAACAAGTGGCATAAAGAAGAAACATTGGACAAATTAAAAATTGGTTAGAAACACACGAATTAACTATGATGAATATTGTTAAGATTCCACGCTAACCATTCCGGCTAACTGTTCCCAGCTAACTGATTAACATTTAATTTATCGCAATTTACATTCTCGCAATTTTAATTTCTGCACTGTACATACTGTCGGGACACATGTACAACAACACGTCGGATTAATTCTGAGACAACACGTTGTATAATGGGTCATGATATATATTTATTTATTTTACGCATTTTAAATAACGGGACACGTATGCAAGGTTTCGACTTATCATATTGACCCATCTATATATATATTTTGGAACAACCATAGACAATCTATATGTGAAGGTGGGAGTTGGCTATACAGGGTCGGAGTTGATTCCAAAATATATATATACTTTGAGTTATGATCGACACTGAGATCGGTACACGGGTCACGATACGTATTAATTATGTATATTAAATTATATATGAATATATTGAACTGTTGAACAATTGGACCATTGGACAATCGGACTATTAGACTGCTAACTTTGGACAAGTAAATGAATTAAAATATTGATTATAACATATGAAACTAAACAATTCTTCAAGTTTGCCACTTGATTTCATCTTCAACCTTATTTGAATCTCGACAATTACAATCCGCGTTCAAATTTTTTCATAATTCTTAAAAACACCTTGATCAAGAAGTTGAACCAGCCGTACATCGTCTACGGAAGAAAGATTCATGCATATAGTTATGCATCTGAAGAACTCTCGAACCCAAATTCATAGTTTAACACGTATAAGTGTTGAATCCTTTACCATTCATTAGCAAAAACAACCTTATGACTCCTGTTCAAGTAGTCAATTTTGTCACAGCTCCACTTTGACTTCTCAGTAAGATTACTTTTATTATAACCTCGACATATATGTTATCCTTTCGCCGTCGTTACCGGAGGACCTTTCATATTCCATCATGTTATCATCAGCGTTTAATCATCTAAAAACACAATTCTTCTGAAACCACCTCAGTTTGATAACCGATGACCCAGATTTGTCAACTTTGAGAATGCTGACGAAGCAGCATATTGTAAATGATCTTAATGGTCAAAAGTGGATGATAAAGAAGGAAGTGATGGGAACACTTAAAAGAAAATTTAGCACTGAAAAGTGGATTATGCGAAACTATGAAGGAAACTGTGAACAAATTACAAAGAATAAGTTTGACTTCAAAGAATCCAAAAGATTCAGTGCCTACTGAAATCATTAGTAAGAACCCTACTCTTTATTCTAAATCTTTCCAGATGATGCTCTTCATCATCATCTTATCTTAGATATTATAAGATATCTTCATATCTTTCGTTATATATATTCTCCATATTTCTGGAAATATTTTCACAACTATTCTTAGCTGGGGTCATTTATCTCTCCGTAATATTTGCGTTACAACAATAAAAGAAACTGTGTTAGTTTCTAAGTTCCAAAACCTTCGAGTTTAAAATAGGAATGTTCTGAAGCAGTGTTGGGAACTGAAGCATGAATTAGGATAATATAATGAAACTTGATCAACTTCATTATATTACAGTAAGTCATGTTAAGTTTCTAATGGAATGTGATGATTTACAGTACCGTCATCATGTGCCATGTTACACGGCTCTTACATTCTGTCCAATCCCCAAAGGTATTAGGAACATATCGTCTTGATAGTTCTATCTTTTCCAAGGTATTCTGGTAATTTAACAAATCAAAATTTTGCCAATACCCTTTCTTTCTTAGAGCATTAGCTATGTTCATTCCAAACCTCATATCTACGAATTCCGGACCATTGCTCGCTTGACTCAAGGACGGGAAGAAGAAACGAAGGGACAAAGCCCCAAAATAAAAATTTGGGGTATAAATCGCAGCAAAAAGGAGAGAGTATTAACTATGGATGACAATGATTATAGAAAACAGAAACAAGAGCATCAAAGTATAAGGGGAGATATCAAACTCAACAACTACCCAGGATTTACAAACCATGTATATCAATGCTGATAGCAATATAAGGACATGGGAGAACGAGAAGCACTATCAACGCAAGAGTATAGTAGAAGTAAATTGACTCTTCTGGTGGTAGATGAAAAAGAAGAATGACAGACGTAAAAATTAAGAGTATTTCAAGGATTAGAATGGGATGAAGCATATTAGCAAATGTCTTAAAGTGGGAATTTAGGAGAAAGAGTATAAGATATGGATATGAAAATAAGAAAACGAAGGGAGTAGTTTTATAGTGAAATATCCGACAAATAAATCGAAACAGATTACCGCATTAAATCAAAGGAGATCCTGTTTTCTAAATCGCCGAAGAACCAAATCTTATTACGTAAGATTTTCTTTAAACTCCGCAAATTCCGGAAATCAATCATAATTACGTCATCGGTTAAAACGAGTATATTTTTATTCATCTCACTCTTTTGCGATAGCTTCATTCATATTCTCCGCGTAATCGAATTGTTTTATCTATATTACTTATTGATGATAAAACTTCATTATCACCTCATATTTGTCATAAAAACAATTTTATTAGTCATGACAACCTCACTCAAATTTCGGGGACGAAATTTCTTTAACGGGTGGGTACTGTAACGACCCGGAAAATTTCGACTAATTTTAAACGAAATTCTCGATATGATTTAATATTCCGACACAATAAGCAAGTTAAATTCAAACTTCACGGATTGTAATTGAATATTAAATTGTACGAATGACTATCTTTGAGTTAGTAATTTTCCATTATCCTACTCATGTTCTTACTTGAGTTACATACCACCGGATCAATTATCACCCTAAAACATTATTATCATTTTGAACTCACTACACCTATCTCCATCACCACATTTTATTAATATTACATTTATTTAATATTCTATGTTGACAAAGTTAAAATACTGTTAGTAATGGGAATACTGTGTTTGTACATGTCTATTTGTTTACGAATATAATGATCCCCACTAATTCTATTATATTATATACATATG
Organism: Rutidosis leptorrhynchoides; assembly: GCF_046630445.1. Lineage (NCBI taxonomy): Eukaryota > Viridiplantae > Streptophyta > Magnoliopsida > Asterales > Asteraceae > Rutidosis > Rutidosis leptorrhynchoides. The sequence continues at coordinate 402,546,867 of NC_092336.1, read as the reverse complement.
CATATTATGCATAACTGAGACATTCCCAAAAATCATCAAAACTCTCTTTCTCTTTACTCTCCTACCAAACTAACACAAACCTACTAAAGCATCCACACCAAACCACCACTCTCATCATCATTCATCGATTACCTTCTTCGTTTTCTAACCAACTTTTGTTCGTTTAATCTCCACTTGGTAATCTAAATAACCATTGTGATACCTCAATCATCAAAATCATTCAACCATCTTCTATCACCACACTAGAACCCGATACCATCTTGAACTTCTTTGGACTACCATTAGTTCATCACCACCACAAGATCACACTCTCTCTAAATTCTTGTAACCGAAACCACCACAATCATCCATCACCTTAAATCCACGTAGAACCACCATCTATCTCTCTCTCTTAATTCCTCTCTTTCTCTTTCTCGCTGTGACACAACAATCGAACCACAAAGATTCCACAACTCACTGCTAGTGTTTGTTGTTATTTTATGTTCCTATTTCTATCCATATCACAGACACCATTCACCTTGCAAAACTCAAACAACCGCCACCACTATGGAAAATCTAAACTATTAGTTGAAGGACTGCTGCTATATCACTGCTACTTCTGCAGTTATATATCTGTTTCAATCAATGTAACACGCACCCAACAACCCATTTACAACCTACAAAACCCTCGTGAATACCTTCCCTGTGAGTTGTTATTTCTGTTAAATATTAGAGAGTTCACCAAAACTCACCATGCTCTCTTCTGTTATTTTTCGTATAAGAATCCATAACCATCATCAAACACTGCAACTACTCTTTATCTTTTCCTTCCTTCTGTTTCCAACTTAATTCCTACTGCTGCTATATTCTTAGTCATGGCTGCAATCGAACACCAACACCACGATATTGTTTAAATTAAAATATATATCAATTGCAAGTGCAAGTCTTCTTTTCTTTCCCTTGATGGCCGACCAAAAACCATAAAGATAACTCACTTGTGGTATTTTAATTGCATGATATAATTTCTGTTAAAAAGTTGCCAGGTAGATAACCTCACCACTCAATAAGTTATCGAATGTATTGGGAAACAGGCTGTGCACGTTTTAATCTAAACCAAGAGATCCGTTTTTGACTTATGTAGAGGATTAGTTTGGTGTATCCAATTAAACAACCTTATTATAGATTGGGTCGAGTTTCTTGTTATAATGATCGGGCCTAGAGGAAGTATTGGAACTGGATTGTCATGTTAAGAATAGTTGGGGTATAACTATAAACAGAAAGTCAGACTTGGAGTATTGGTTTAGAGTGTTGGGTGTGTTAATGAGAGGTCCTGGGATCGAACCATGGCGGCTACACAACATTTATTTATTTTTATGTGTTGCCTGAGAGTCTTGTATTCAGTTAGGCTGTGATTATTTAAGTTGGGCCGAGGATTAATAAAACGAGGGCTTGTTGGGCCAGATAAACTTTGGGGCCCTTTCTTTAGTTTAGGTTGAGCTGAATAACGGTTAAAAGAATTCGGGTATTAACTAAATCAGGAATGAAATAGATAGACAGACGGTTTAGGGGTGTTGGTGTGGAATGGGAGGTCACGGGTTCGAGCCCTACAAGTGGCTTGTTATTTTTTTTTTTGGAACTAATTTCATAAGAGGTAGTTTCTATATTTATTATTATTATTATTATTATTATTATTATTATTATTATTATTATTATTATTATTATTATTATTATCATATCTTTTCATAAAAATTATCATTTCTATAAATATTAATATTATTAACACTCTATAAATGTTAGAATCATTTTTATTAATATAAGTATATTATTATTAATATCATTATTTTTTTTATCACCAATGAAATCATAACTATTTGTATCTTAATTAGTAATATTAAGTAGTAAAACTATTAACATTTTTATTATTATTAATATTACTCTAGTATTACTATAACTAATATTTTATAAACAAAAGATTACATAAATAAAAAAATATGTATAATAACCATAATTTAAATATATAAACATTTTTCTTAGAATATACAAAATAAATATATAATATATAATAAAGTATATAATTTATCAATATAAAAATTTTCACTAATAATAATATAATTATTGGTTCAATTACAATTATATGTATTAATGAAAATACAAATGATATAGGTTCGTAAATCGAAGGCCAACCTTGCACATGTTAAATGATGTTATATGTATTTTTACTACAAAATACAGTATGGTGAGTATATAGTTCCTTTTTAAACTCTAAATATTTTTGCGCTGAGAATACATGCGCTGTTTTTATAAATGATTTACGTTATGGACACAAGTGATCAAAAATAAAATCTACGTTGAGTTGTACCATGGCATATCTCTTTATACTTGGTAGCTAATATTTACGTGAGGAGCGTAAACGCGAATCCTGTTAATAGATCTATCGGGCCTGACAACCCCAACCGGGCTGGACGACCAGTTTTATACGGTTGCACAGTACTTCGTTTCGTTACTACACTTGGTACGGTGTAGGGTTTATTTAAGAATATGCTGCTGTGATTTAAATGTTAAGTATGGTTACCAAGTGCTCAACGACTTTTCCATACACGAGGAGTGTATTATGTATAAACATTAAATCTTGTGGTTCATATTTATAACGCTGCTAGCATCAAACCTATATATCTCACCAACTTTATGTTGACTTTTTAAAGCATGTTATTCTCAGGTACGAATTAAGTATTCCGCTGTGCATTAGCTCATATTAAAGATATTATTTGGAGTCGATCATCGCAATGGGACCAACTGTTGACGACTTCGTCCGGATGGATTAGTTGCGGACATTTCAATCTTCGCGAGTGCCTCCGACGAAATTGCTTCTTTAATAGGAAGAAACAACGCACTCTTCGTCAATCTATCGACAATCACCCAAATAGTGTCAAATTGGGTTCTTGCCGTTTTCGGCAACTTGGTAATAAAATCCATGGTAATATGCTACCACTTCCACATCGAAATTTCTAGTGGTTGCAACTTACCATACGGCTTTTTGTGTTCGGCTTTAACTTGCAAACACGTGACGCATTGCTCAACATACTTTACAACGTCGCGTTTCATGCCCGGCCACCAATAATCTTTCTTCAAATCATGGTACATCTTCGTCGCACCGGATGTATGGAATACTTAGACTTGTGTGCCTCATCAAGAAGCACCTTTCGGAAATCACCCATCTTAGTCACCCACACTCTTTCTTGAAAAGACAATAAACCACGCGAACACATCGTAATGAATTCCGATTGCCCCACAATTCGTTACGCATGATTGTTGTGAACGTAAGCCTCTATTTGAATCACACCAAGTTTTTCAAGAAAATCGTTAGTAATAATCATACGTAACAATCCCAATTGTAACGTCGGGTGGTGACTCTTTCGACTTAACGCATCCGCGACCGCATTCGCCTTGCCCGGATGATAAAGTATCTCACAATCATAATCCTTCACTACATCCATCCATCTACGTTGACGATAATTCAAATCCCGTTGATCAAAAAGATGTTTCAAACTCTTGTGATCTGAATAAATCGTACTCTTGACACCATACAAGTGATGACGCCAAATTTTCAAAGCATGGACCACCGCTGCTAACTCGAGATCATGAGTCGGGTATCTCTTTTCATGTTCCTTTAATTGGCAAGAGGCGTAAGCGTTGACTTTACCTCGTTGCATTAGAACACACCCGAGCCCATTCAAAGAAGCATCACAATAAACCGTCATATCATCTACACCTTCCGGCAATACTAAGATCGGAGCTTGACACAATTTCTCTTTCAACAATTGAAAAGCGATTTCTTGCTCGTTCTCCCAATTGAATCTCGTACTCTTCCTTGTCAACTTAGTTAATGGAGAAGCAATCTTTGAAAAGTCTTGGATAAACCGACGATAATAACCGGCCAATCCAAGAAAACTTCAGATTTTCGTAGGCGTAGTCGGTTGTCCCCAACTCTTCACCGTCTCTATCTTCCCCGGATCTACTTGAATGCCATTCTCTTTCACAATATGGCCAAGGAATTGAACCTCCCTTAGCCAAAATTCACATTTTGAGAACTTAGCATACAACTTCTCCTTTCGCAACGTCTTCAACACACTACGCAAATGGTGTTCATGTTCCTTCATACTCCTCGAATAGACAAGTATGTCGTCGATGAACACAATTACCGACTTGTCCAACATAGGTTGGCACACTCGGTTCATATGATCCATGAATGCCGCCGGCGCATTCGTAAGACCAAAAGGCATCACCACAAACTCAAAATGCCCGTAACGCGTTCGAAAGGCCGTTTTCTCAATATCTTCCTCACGGACCCGTATTTGATGATAGCCGGACCGTAGGTCAATTTTTGAGATATACGTCGCACCTTGGAGTTGGTCAAACAAATCGTCAATCCTAGGTAATGGATAACGATTCTTGATCGTCACTTTATTCAACTCCCGATAATCAATGCACATACGCATACTTCCATCCTTCTTTTTCACGAATAAAACCGGAGCACCCCATGGCGAAGCACTCGGTCGAATAAAACCCTTCTCAAGTAACTCTTGAATTTGATTCAACAATTCTTTCATTTCCGTCGGTGCTAAACGATAAGGAGTTTTAGCAATGGGAGTAGCTCCCGGAACCAACTCAATGCGAAATTCGACTTGTCTTTTCGCTGGAACACCCGGTAACTCATCCGAAAAAACATCTTCCAACTCACTCACCACCGGAATTTCACGAATGGGTGGTGGCTCGTCATGAGTATCAACAACATGAGCAAGGCAAGCCATGCCACCGGTTACAACGAGACGACGTGCACGTGCAAAAGTGCATATCGGTACAAGTCTTCCACATCTATCACCATGAATAATTAACTCTCCCCCACTTAGGGTCTTCACACGAATAGATTTTTCATGGCACGCAATATCGGCTCTATTATGATCGAGCCCATCCATACCAACCACGATATCAAAATCACCCAACGTCATCGGAATGAGATCAATATTAAAGTTCTCGGAACCAAACACGACATTACAATTCTTACACACATCAACCACTAGCACCGTCTTGCCATCCGCTATTTCGACTTCTACCGGACGACTTAACTTAGCTAGCGGTTTATTAAGTTTAGGCACAAATTTTGGAGACACAAACGATAAATTTACACCGCTATCAAATAGAATCCTTGCCGGATTAGAGTTAACCATGAAAGTACCTGAAACGACTTCATTGGATTGCTTGACTTCGTCATTGGTCATCAAATAATTACGTCCCCTAGCCGACCCCGCCGCCTTCTCCATTCTCTTAACTTGGTCATTTCGGAGTTCGGGGCACTCTGACTTCCGGTGCCCTTCTTTTTGACAATTAAAACACGTGATTGTATTAATAGGCGGTTTTGGACAGTCACGAGAGTAGTGACCCTTTTGCCCACAATTGAAACATGTGACCATGTGACCACTAGAAGCACCCCTCTTCACGCTACCGACACTTTCGTTTGCTCCCTTACTCTTCTTGTTAGAAAAACTAGAAGCTTCAAACTTTCTTTTACTTGGCGCATAACTAACCGGACTCGGAGTTTGCGCTTCAAACCCTTTTGCCACCACCAAAAGCTTAGCGAAAGTTTAAACATGACTGATACTAATTTTACCCTTTAAATCATCTCTAAGGGTTGCATGAAAGTCTTCCATTAGCATTTGATCATTTCCCGCATACTCGGGACAAAAACGTGCCTTAGCGAGAAAGTTGGTTTTAAGAGTGTTTAGGTCCATAGACCCTTGACGCATGTTCCTTAACTCGTTGCGTAATTTGGAAAGATCCACTTGCGTACGATATTCAAGGAAAAACTCCTTCTTGAAATCCGCCCAAGATAACCCCACAAAAGCCGCATCACCCACCATATCAATCTTGCCATCGAGCCAATCTTTAGCATGGCCCCTTAACAAACTAGTAGCAAGCCTTGTTTTCTTTTCGGGAGGGCACTCGGTCGTGCGAAAACAACCTTCAACATCGGAAATCCAAGCCGCACTCTTCATGGGGTCGGGATCCCCGTGAAAGTGAGGAGGCTTAGTCGCCAAGAAGTTCTTATAGCTAAACTCCAATTCGCCCACATTTCGAGGTCTAGGAAACCTCCTTTCAACTTCTTCTTTAACGGCATTAGTCATCCGTTCTTGAATCATATCGACAATTTGTTCCGAAACCGACTCTTCGAATATTTGTTTAAGCCTTCGTGAGAAAACCGAAACATAGTTTTCTAAAGCGGTCTCAATCTTGGTAGTCATCTCATCTTCCTCCACATGAGAGGGACCACCATTGCCCTTCGTATTCGTTCCGTTTCTCGTCTTCATTCTAAAGATTAAAAATGGATTAGACATCACCAACAATTTAATACACATATATACCTATGCATATGACCGCACACACTCCACATCTAGCTCGATACTTGTCGCACATCCTTGCTTGACTTGAATTGCAACCGTAATAGTGGTCGCGACTCACTATTACGCTCACATGCCGTGCCATGCTCAAACGTATCACAACCATCTTGCTCGATGTTCAAAACAATAACACATGATTAGTATGTCATAACATAAGCATAGTTAGTCCACCTATGCACCAAAGAACTAATCAAAACCCGCACCGACCCGTAGTCCTACAAGTCCCGCATATAATTCCACAACACAAAAGTCTAAGTCTAGGCGCCTATCTCAAGTAACCTAAATCCCTTAGACCACGCTCTGATACCACTTGTAACAACCCAACCCGTAATCCTTACGATAAATTATTTTTTTTTATACTACACGATTACACGCCAATTAAATATGTAACCCATTTCACGAGTTCTATTTAAAACGCACAACAATTAATTGTTTACAATAGGCACGAGGGCCACGAATAAAGTTTAGTACAAGTTTGACCCATTACAAATGATAGTTTATAAACCAAACGACGTTCTGAGCATGGTTTGGGACTAAACTACCCAAAACTAGGCCAACTTCCAAAAGCTTCAACATAACAACAACAAGGGACACCTAGTGCCCAACGACCCCCTTGCCCTTGCCTGCGCCTGCATCTAAAAAGATAAACAACGAGAGGGGTAAGCAAAGCTTAGTGAATGCAATAATTATACACATACATATATAACCTACTTACATGCAATCACATACATAATTACCTCATACACGCTAGCAATTTAAAAGACATACCAACGCAAGGCATAACGCTAAATCTCCAAGACCACAAGCTAGCACAACGATAACATATATAACTCGAATATTGTGAAAACACCACACAACAAACACATAACCATGGTTAACCAATAGTACAAGGAATGGTACTTCGAGTTTCCCATTGGTGTTCCCAACAACCGTTAGCGTACAACGAATTATAACACTAACCCCGAAGTGGTATCGATCGCCCGAACTTTAAACCCACCCGTCACGTGTAATGTGGTATCGAACGCCCGAACTTTAAACCCACGCTACACACCCACACACATACATGACATGGCATCGAATGCCCGAACTTAAATCCATATCATATATTGACCCGATGTGGTATCGAACGCCCGAACTTAAACCCACATCGAATCTCGTACAAGTAAATAAATTATATACACATGTGCATAATCATTCCACTCACCTCAAGATTCTTGTGGAAGCTAACCGAGCTTGCAACCCTTCAATGTAACGTACCTATTACATTATGCATTTATTAACATACAATCTAGTTGTATTAAATGCCAACTTCTATCCCTTGAGCATTTAATGACCCTATTGCATTAAATGACTCACTACACCAAAACCGCCCATTAATGACCATTCCTTGTTATAAATCACTAAAAGCTAGTGATTAGGGTCTATTAACATCAACTAACATAAACTTGGTGTATTTCATACCCATTTTACCCAATTAGTTCAACTTTGACTCATATGACCCATTTTGACACTTACACATTCAAACTTTGTCAAACATGACCTATTCACAATCTCACCAACATTTAACAAGTGTATTTAATGCTTACAACACCATTAACACTTAACAACCCCATTTCATTAGACCAAACCCTAGATTATGGTAATTAGGGTTTCCTTTCAACAATCTAACCCAAAATCCACCCATTTAACCCTCAAATGGGTTACACAAATCCCATATGAACCAAACCCTAGCTTAACTAAATAAAACTCGAAACTTAAAGTTGAGACTTACCAAAACTATCCTCTTGTAGCTAATAGCAAGGAGAACAACTTTAATTCTTGCTTCTAGGATTGATTCACAAAACTCTTCCTTCAAATCTCAAGTATAAACTAAGTGGATTTTAAGTTTGAGAGGAATTTATGAAAGAAAATGGAAAAGAAATGAGAATATAGGATAAGTGGTTGATATTAAAAGCTCCAACCAGATCTATATGTAAAAAGACTAAATTACCCCTAAACCCTATTTAATTTGAGTAAAATTCGGAGTCTGAACTGCAGATGTGTCGCGGCGTGGCACAATTGTCGCGGCGCGACATAAAGAAGGAAAAACCACCCTCCTTAACTCAAGTTCTGATCTGGATTTGCTTCGATTGTCGCATCGCGGCCCCATTTCTAGCGGCGCGGCATTGGCCTGTTCCAGGTCACTTCAACAACAAATCATAAAACAAAGGTTCAAACACAAGCACAACAACATTCACCCTTCCTATGCACGTCTAAACCTTGACCTTAAGTCTCACACGACTCGACGCCAAACACGACACATTCATACACGCGTACACGCACGCATTTGAATATACCTATGTATATATATATACACACATATACATATATGCACTTACACCCAACTAACACTTTAGTTCATTTAATCACATAACGAGTAAGTTATAAGCGTACTATTGATTAAGTACGTACCTTTAGACGCGCACGGGAAAACGGGGTGTTACAACCATGTTGCGGACATCCTCTTAACAACTTTCCAAATCTTGTCCACGCCTCATATAGAGTTTCATTTGGCTTCTGTGTGAACGTAACAATTTCTCCTTGAAGTCTCACGGCTTTAGATGCCGGAAAGAATTGTTTAAGAAATTTTTCAACTAAGACATCCCATGTATCAATCGCCCCTTCAGGTAACGATTCTAACCAATCTTTGGCTTCTCCCTTTAAAGTCCAGGGAAATAACATGAGATATATCTGTTCATCCTCCACTTCTCGGATTTTAAATAGAGTACAGATCCTATTAAAGGTACAAAGATGTTCGTTTGGATATTCCTTCGTCACACCACTAAATTGGCATTGATTTGTTACCATGTGTAGGATTTGTCCTTTGATTTCATAATCTGTTGCATTAATGTCTGGTTGAGTAATTGCATGACCTTGGCCAGTGCGTTTAGCCCTCATTCGGTCTTCCATACTTAGAGGTTCCAGATTTTCCATGATTGAATTTTTTGAATCTGAATCACTAGGGGATTCTGATTTAATGGTTTCTTCCTCGACAATCTCTGGATGAGTGATTTGTGGTTCAGGAGGAATGATTAGTGGTTCAGGATCTCTGAATTGTCCCTGAATATCCTCCGGATTCTCAATTGTGAGGTCGGGTTCAAAAAATGGATTATCGGAAATTTGAATTGGAGTACTTGGTCGACTAGATGACGATTCTAAAGAAAAATCAACGGCGACAATGTTGGCTAAATGTCTTGATCGAGTTACAGGTGGTGAACGTATGAAAGGTGGTGAACGTTTTGCTCAGTGCATTCACTGAATATCCTATTAGTTATAAAAATAAAAATTATATAAGCTATCAAATTAATAGACTTTTCTGATTTTGCCCACGTTTCGAATAGCCAATAGATGCAGCAGGTAGCCAGGACCCTTTAAATCGGAAGCCCACAACTCGCCACTAAACTATTACTATGAACCAGAAAATTTTGGATGTCTATTAATTTTACCACTTAAAATAATTTTTCGTCGAAATTTTGAAGAAAAAATCTATGTCCTAAAAACTAGAGCGTCGAGAAATAAGAAAGAAAAAGAGTGCGTCAAAAAATAAGAGGTCGAAAAATAAAAGGTTGAAAAATAAAAATAAGAAAGAAAAGCGTCGAAACTCAAAAGTCTAAAAACTAAATATTAAAAGTTGCGTCTAAAGGTATTAAAACTTAAAAGGAATTCTATATCCAAAACGGAAATAACTTAAAAGGCACTAAAATTTATAAAATATTAAAGCGATAAGCGACGTCGTAGAATTCTAACGCGTCTAAATCTTAGTCTAAAGAAAAAGCACTTAAGGGATTTTACGGCAAGGTCTAAAAATCTAGAGCTACTATGGCAAAATACTAAGTTTAAAACTAGTTACGAACGAAAAAAATACAAATTACGAATTAAACGATAAAAATATACAATTTATAACTAGAATGATAAAAATACAAATTTTATAAAAATATTTTTTTTTATAAAAGTATTAATTTTATAATTTAATAAAACTAATTAAAACTTTAAATTAAACAAAATTTAACTAATTAATATTTAAATAAAACCTAATTATAACTAATTAATAATAATAATAATAATTAATAACCTAACCCTAATTCGACAGACTGATGTTTCAGACCTGTCACCTCACTCCATGCAATCGCATAGAGTGTAGGTTGTTATGCCATGCGGTCACATGGCCCATAATTCCAGATCAGATTTCGGGCTGTTACCAGTTCGGCCCAACTTTAATTTATTTATTTATTTTAATTAAAATAAAATTTAAATAAAACATATATATATATATATATATATATATATATATATATATATATATATATATATATATATATATATATATATATATATATATATATATATATATATATATATATATATATAAAATATTACTTATTTGTTTTTATAACTTAAAAAAATATATAAAATTTTTAATTTAAATACTTAAAAATATAGAAATATATTTTCCTTTTTTATGTTTTTATATATTTTTTTTTAAACTTATATATTTTTACAAAAATAGCTTAAAAACTAAAAAAAAAATTATATATATATATAGCGTTCGCTTTCGGTTCCCCGGCAGCGGCGCCAAAAATACTTGATGTTATGCGAGGTGTATACGAAATAGTTATATTTTTATTGCGAAATACTATTAAATACGATACAATTTTACACAAGTTATTTATTTATTTATAGAGTGGATATACCTAAACCTTGCTACAACACTATAGGCAGTGTACCTAATCGTAAAGTAGTGTAGTTTTTAGTAAGTCCGGTTCGTTCCGCAGGGAGCTAGCCAAGTTTAACGCTATATTTAAAAAAAAAAACTATATTTGTATAAATATATATATATATATATATAAGTAATATTATTATATTTATAAAAAGGGATTTTACCGTTTAATGACCGATTTGTCGATTTTATATCTTAAGTCATAATTAAAACCTAATGTAAAATATAAATATAACTTAATTTAAAGCATAAAGTAAATGATGATAATAAAATTGCGATAAATAAAAGTGCAATAATTTAAAATGACGATAAATAAAATTTCGATAATTAAAAAGTACGATAATTAAAAGTGCGATAAGATATAAAATAAAGGAATTATGCTTATTTAAACTTCCGTAATCATGATGTTCGATGTGTTGATTTTAATTTATTACCATGGATTAATTGTCCTTTGTCCTAAATTATTCGATATGTCCATACGGTTTTGTCCATAATAGTCCATCAGTCATAATTATAAAGTGCGAGAGTCTTCGTCAAATTATCCTTATACCCGAAGTCAAATACTCCAACTAATTGGGGATTCGAACTGTAACAAGGTCTTAATACTTTATTTAATGAATACACCAGGTTATCGACTGCGTGTAATCCAAGGTTTTACTACTTTGTTAACAATTACACCAATTACCCTTGAATGTAATCCACCCCTATTTTAATGAGTCCATTAACTATTAATCCATTTCCGTGTCCGGTAAAATGAACAATTATTCGTATTTATAAATATCCCGCCCACCGTACCCGATTAAGTGTGTGTGGTTATATATAGATACGTCAAATTGTAACCTTTATATTAAATTAACGAGGTATCGTTTAGTTAATATAAAGCCCATTAATAGCCCATAGTCTAATTTCCACAAGTGTCATTCTTTTGTCCAAACCCCAATTATGGTACAAAGCCCAATTACTCAATCTTAATATTTAGCCCAACATTACAATTACTTCGATTTAAATAAGCATAATAATAATTTAGCTACGAGACATTAATTTAAAAAGGTTGAACATAACTTACAATGAGTATTAATAGCGTAGCGTTACACGAACAGAATTTCGACTTACAAACTTACAACATTCGCTACCATAACCTTATTATTATTAACTTAATATTAAAATTATAATTAAAATATAAATATAAATATATATTTAAGAGATTGAGAGATAGATAATATATGATGTAGGTAAAATTCGTCGACGAAACGTTGCAATTTATAGGACCTGACCTGCTACAGCAAGCAATGCGATCGCATGGGATTAAGGCAGGATGGCCATGCGATCGCATGGCAGCCTTTTCCTGCTTACAATAATTCCAAAACGTGTGTTGCGCGTATTTATTTCATATATAATATAATATATATATAATTTTATATAATTAATTATATATTATATTATATTCTTGTGCATTGTTGACTTGTAATTTTAGCTCCGTTGCATCGCGCGTTGATAGTTGGTTCATGTCCCGGTTCCGGATTTTCGAACGTCCTTGCGTACAATTTAATATCTTGTACTTTGCATTTTGCGACTTGTACTCTTGTAACTTTTAGACGTTTCTCATCAATAAATTGAACCAATTGGATTATATTTTGTACTTTTTAGCGTTTTAGTCGTTTGCGTCTTTAAATCGTCGAATCTGTCTTTTGTCTTCACCTTTTATTATTTAAACGAATATCAATTGTAAATAGAACAATTGCAACCAAAAGCTTGTCTTTCTTGAAGGATAATGCTATGAAATATATGTTCGTTTTTAGCATTATCAGTTCATAAGGTCCATGAACACAGCTGGTGCATTAGTTAAACCAAACGGCATAACGATAAACTCATAATGACCGTATCGCGTCCTAAAAGCAGTCTTCGGAATATCATCCTCCTTCACCCGCATTTGGTGATATCCCAAACGTAAATCAATCTTCGAGTAAACTGATGAAACTTGCAGCTGATCAAATAAGTCGTCGATTCTTGGTAGTGGATAACGGTTCTTGATGGTAAATTTGCTCAACTCCCGATAGTCGATAAACAACCTGAATGTACCATCCTTCTTTTTGACAAACAAAACAGGAGCTCCCCCTGGTGATGTGCTTGGTCGTATGAAACCACGCTCTAAAAGTTCTTGTAATTGACTTTGAAGTTCCTTCATTTCGCTGGGTGCAAGTCTGTATGGAGCACGAGCTATTGGTGCAGCTCCTGGTACGAGATATATTTGAAATTCAACGGATCGGTGTGGAGGTAGTCCCGGTAATTCTTTTGAAAATACATCGGGAAATTCTTTTACGACGGGAACATCATTGATGTTCTTTTCTTTGGGTTTGACTTCATTGATGTGTGCAAGAATGGCATAGCAACCTTTTCTTATTAGCTTTTGCTCCTTCAAATTACTAATAAGGTTTAGCTTCGCGTTGCTCTTTTCTCCGTACACCATTAAGGGTTTTCCTTTTTCGCGCATGATGTGAATCGCATTTTTGTAACAAACGATCTCTGATTTCACCTCTTTCAACCATTCCATGCCGATTATCACATCAAAACTCCTTAACTCTACTGGTATCAAATCAATCTTAAACGTTTCATTAACTAGTTTAATTTCTCGATTCCGACATATATTATCTGCTGAAATTAATTTACCGTTTGCTAATTCGAGTAAAAATTTATTATCCAAAGGCGTCAGTGGATAACTTAATTTAGCACAAAAATCTCTACTCATATAGCTTCTATCCGCACCCGAATCAAATAAAACATAAGCAGGTTTATTATCAATGAGAAACGTACCCGTAACAAGCTCCGGGTCTTCCTGCGCTTCTGCCGCATTAATATTGAAAACTCTTCCACGACCTTGCCTATTATTTTTCCCTGGGTTCGGGAAATTACTCCTAATGTGGCCCGGTTTTCCACATCCATAACAAACAAAGGCGGCATTACTTGTTCTGACATTATCTGTTCTTTTATTTTTGTTATTCATTGGGCCGTAGACCTCAGACTTTCTCGCACCATGGCCAGTTCTTTTACACTTGGTGCAGAATGTCGTGCAGAACTCATTCTGGTGGTACTCTTTGTAGTGACCCGAACTTTTCCATGTTTATATATATATTAAATGAAATTGTTATTTACATGATTAAGTGTTTCCAACATGTTAAGCAATCAAAATTGTTAAGACTTGATTAATTGAAATAGGTTTCATATAGACAATTGACCACCCAAGTTGACCGGTGATTCACGAACGTTAAAACTTGTAAAAACTATATGATGACATATATATGGTTATATATATATAGTTAACATGATTTTATTATAAGTATGTATCTCATTAGGTATTTTAACAATGAGTTATATACATAAAAATGAGACTATTAATTTAAGAAACTCGAAAACGATATATATAACGATTATCGTTATAACAACGTCTTACTAGGTACATATGAATCATATTAAGATATTGATACACTTGGTTAATTATGTTAAATGATAAGTAAATATATTATTAAGTGTATTAACAATGAAATACATATGTAAAAATAAGACTACTAACTTAATGATTTCAAAACGAGACATTTATGTAACGATTATCGTTGTAAGGACATTTAACTGTATATACATCATACTAAGATATATTATATATCATAATATCATGATAATATAACAATTTAACATCTCATTTGTTATAATAAACAATGGGTTAACAACATTCAACAAGATCGTTAACTTAAAGGTTTCAAAACAACATTTACATGTGACGACTAACGATGACTTAACGACTCAGTTAAAATGTATATACATGTAGTGTTTTAATATGTATTCATACACTTTTGAAAGACTTCAAGACACTTATCAAAATACTTCTACTTAACAAAAATGCTTACAATTACATCCTCGTTCAGTTTCATCAACAATTCTACTCGTATGCACCCGTATTCGTACTCGTACAATACACGGCTTTTAGATGTATGTACTCTTGGTATATACACTCTAATTATCAGCTCTTAGCAGCCCATGTGAGTCACCTAACACATGTGGAAACCATCATTTGGCAACTAGCATGAAATATCTCATAAAATTACAAAAATATGAGTAATCATTCATGACTTATTTACATGAAAACAAAATTACATATCCTTTATATCTAATCCATACACCAACGACCAAAAACACCTACAAATACTTTCCTTCTTCAATTTTATTCATCTAATTGATCTCTCTCAAGTTCTATCTTCAAGTTCTAAGTGTTCTTCATAAATTCCAAAAGTTCTAGTTTCATAAAATCAAGAATACTTCCAAGATTGCAAGTTTACTTCCAAGTTTTCTAAATCCATTCCAAGTAATCATCCAAGATCAAGAAACCTTTGTTACTTACAGTAGGTTATCTTTCTAATACAAAGTAATAATCATATTCAAACTTTAATTCAATTTCTATAACTATAACAATCTTATTTCGAGTGGAAATCTTACTTGAAATTGTTTTCGTGTCATGATTCTGCTTCAAGAACTTTCAAGCCATCCAAGGATCCTTTGAAGCTAGATCTATTTTTCTCATTTCCAGTAGGTTTATCCAAGGAACTTGAGATAGTAATGATGTTCATAATATCATTTGATTCATACATATAAAGCTATCTTATTCGAAGGTTTAAACTTGTAATCACTAGAACATAGTTTAGTTAATTCTAAACTTGTTCGCAAATAAAAGTTAATCCTTCTAACTTGACTTTTAAAATCAACTAAACACACGTTCTATATCTATATGATATGCTCACTTAATGATTTAAAACCTGGAAACACGAAAAACACCGTAAAACCGGATTTACGCCGTCGCAGTAACACCGCGGGCTGTTTTGGGTTAGTTAACAAAAACTATGATAAACTTTGATTTAAAAGTTGTTATTCTGAGAAAAGGATTTTTATTATGAACATGAAACTATATCCAAAAATTATGGTTAAACTCAAAGTGGAAGTATGTTTTCTAAAATGGTCATCTAGACGTCGTTCTTTCAACTGAAATGACTACCTTTACAAAAACGACTTGTAACTTATTTTTCCGACTATAAAACTATACTTTTTCTGTTTAGATTCATAAAATAGAGTTCAATATGAAACCATAGCAATTTGATTCACTCAAAACGGATTTAAAATGAAGAAGTTATGGGTAAAACAAGATTGGATAATTTTTCTCATTTTAGCTACGTGAAAATTGGTAACAAATCTATTTCAACCATAACTTAATCAACTTGTATTGTATATTATGTAATCTTGATATACCATACACACGTATACAATGTTTCGACCTATCATGTCGACACATCTATATATATTTCGGAACAACCATAGACACTCTATATGTGAATGTTGGAGTTAGCTATACAGGGTTGAGGTTGATTCCAAAATATATATAGTTTGAGTTGTGATCAATACTGAGATACGTATACACTGGGTTGTGGATTGATTCAAGATAATATTTATCGATTTATTTCTGTACATCTAACTGTGGACAACTAGTTGTAGGTTACTAACGAGGACAGCTGAATTAATAAACTTAAAACATCAAAATATATTAAAAGTGTTGTAAATATATTTTGAACATACTTTGATATATATGTATATATTGTTATAGGTTCGTGAATCAACCAGTGGCCAAGTCTTACTTCCCGACGAAGTAAAAATCTGTGAAAGTGAGTTATAGTCCCACTTTTAAAATCTAATATTTTTGGGATGAGAATACATGCAGGTTTTATAAATGATTTACAAAATAGACACAAGTACGTGAAACTACATTCTATGGTTGAATTATCGAAATCGAATATGCCCCTTTTTATTAAGTCTGGTAATCTAAGAATTAGGGAACAGACACCCTAATTGACGCGAATCCTAAAGATAGATCTATTGGGCCTAACAAACCCCATCCAAAGTACCGGATGCTTTAGTACTTCGAAATTTATATCATACTCGAAGGGTGTCCCGGAATGATGGGGATATTCTAATATATGCATCTTGTTAATGTCGGTTACCAGGTGTTCACCATATGAATGATTTTTATCTCTATGTATGGGATGTGTATTGAAATATGAAATCTTGTGGTCTATTGTTACGATTTGATATATATAGGTTAAACCTATAACTCACCAACATTTTTGTTGACGTTTAAAGCATGTTTATTCTCAGGTGAATACTAAGAGCTTCCGCTGTTGCATACTAAAATAATGACAAGATTTGGAGTCCAAGTTTGTATGATATTGTGTAAAAACTGCATTCAAGAAACTGATTTCGATGTAACATATTTGTATTGTAAACCATTATGTAATGGTCGTGTGTAAACAGGATATTTTAGATTATCATTATTTGATAATCTACGTAAAGCTTTTTAAACATTTATTTATGAAATAAAGGTTATGGTTTGTTTTAAAAATGAATGCAGTCTTTGAAAAACATATCATATAGAGGCCAAAACCTCACAACGAAATCAATTAATATGGAACGTTTTTAATCAATAAGAACGGGATATTTCAGTTGGTATCCGAGCGTTGGTCTTAGAGAACCAGAAAATTTGCATTAGTATGGCTTATCGAGTTTGTTAGGATGCATTAGTGAGTCTGGACTTCGACCGTGTTTTCTTTAAGAATGATTGCTTAACATTTTTGTTGGAAACTATATATTATTAACATGTATATATTATGTGATATATTAATCTCTTAACATGTTTGATATTGTGTGATAGATGTCTACCTCTAGCGCAAATCCCATTGACTCACCTAATAATAACGAAGAGTCGAATATATATTGGACTGATTCACAAGTTCCCGAAGAGGAACCGGAAGAAGAATCAGAACCGGAAGAGGAGGAACCGGAGGAGGAAATAGAACCGGTGGGGGAAATAATAAAACGGTTAAGTAAAAGAAAATCCTCAACCAACCGACCAAGGTTAATTATGGTCAATGGTGTTTCCGCCAAGGAAGCAAAATATTGGGAGGATTACCAATTCTCCGATTAATCGGATTCCGACGAGAATTCCGATGATGTTATAGAAATTACCCCAACTGAATTTAAAAAAGCAAAAGAAAATAATAAGGGAAAGGGCATAAAAATAGAGAAATCTAATTCCAACCCCGATGTACTTTATATGTATCGTCAACCCCCGAAGTCCTTAAGTTGTAACAATGACCCGTGAACCTCTAAACCACCAGGTTTTTTTAAACCGTTGTGGAAAACGACAGCTAGTATTAGGGGAACATCATATATCCCTAGAAACTTGGCAAAACGAACCAAAACCGAAGAAGAAGAAACGAGCGAGTCGGAATAAGATAGTTGTATTCGTGTGGTGTAATATATGTAGTATAGTGTGCTTATGCTTTATGATATATGTAAAAATTGCTTGTATTAATAAGTATTTTTTTTATGAATCTAACTCTTGTCTATTTTACAGTTTAAAAACACAAAATGGATAGACAACCCAATATTTTAAGAGACCTACCCGGAGACATGATTGATGAAATCTTGTCTAGAGTCGGTCAGAATTCCTCGGCACAACTATTTAAGGCGAGATCAGTTTGTAAGACATTCGAAGAACGTTCCAAGAATGTCTTGGTTTATAAGAGACTTTCGTTTGAAAGATGGGGGATATCACATTAGGAAACCCATAAGTTACGATGTGTTTACTTTGACGCATATATTGTGGGGAACCCAAATGCTATTTTACGCAACGGGTTAAGAAATTATTTTGACTCAATGTATCCGAATATAGGACTTCATGATTTAGAAAAAGCGGCTAACATGCAACATAAAGAAGTATGCTATGCTTACGGGTTAGTAATGTTCGCTTCTTACCAAAGTGAGAAAAAGAACATCGGGCTACAGCTATTAAACAAAACGTTCCCACAAGTGACGGAGTCGGTGATTGGGGTAAGAAATGAGGTTTTTAGGTTATTACGAGACTGTTGGTCATTACGTAACCCTTGTCCCTTTGACGACGTTACAACACGCTGTCTTATCAACGGCCATAATCGTTATGTTCCACAAGACCAAGGATGGGAATTAGTCCTAGTAAAACCAGAATGCATGACTTGTTTCTGGACGTATGAATTACGTGTCTTTATTGCCTTTGCTGAACGACTTGTGTACTAGCTAGAATTATCTTCACAACTATCTTGTATCAAAGTTATTGTGTGCTATATTTCATGCTTTATGTAAAATAAGCGGTATTGTAAGTTTGTAAAATATTGTATAAAAGTTTGAACGCGAAATATTATTATAATCAGTTTTTCATATAGAATTGTAGTAGTTGAATTGTATATTAGCTACTAAGTATGAACTTAACGGGTAGGTACTACCCGAATTTAAACTTATAAAACGCTAATATGAAGAAAAAGCTTTTATAAATGAGTTCATATTATGCTACGAAATACTATTAACTACTCTTAATATTCTGTATGATTAACTTGTTCCATTTGACTATTTTGAAGGAAATGGCACCGACTACTCGACACACCGTGAATATGAATGAAGAGGAATTCCGTACTTTTCTAGCTTCAAACATAGCCGCAGTACAGGCTGCGCAACATACCAACAATAACCTTGGATCTAGCAGTACAGGAAATCGTGAAGGATGCACCTACAAAGAATTCACTGCCTGCAAACCTTTAGAATTTGATGGAACCGAAGGACCGATCGGATTGAAACGGTGGACCGAGAAGGTCGAATCGGTGTTTGCCATAAGTAAGTATACTGAAGAGGACAAAGTGAAGTACGCTACGCATACCTTCACAGGCTCTGCTTTAACTTGGTGGAATACCTATCTAGAGCAAGTGGGACAAGATGATGCTTACGCACTACCGTGGTCAGCATTCAAGCACTTGATGAACGAGAAGTATTGTCCCAGAACCGAGGTCAATAAGCTCAAGACAGAACTTAGAGGGTTACGAACCCAAGGATTTGATATTACCACGTACGAAAGACGATTCACAGAATTGTGCTTATTGTGTCCGGGAGCGTTCGAAGATGAGGAAGAGAAGATCGACGCGTTTGTGAAAGGATTACCGGAAAGAATCCAAGAAGATATAAGTTCACACGAGCCCGCCTCCATACAACAGGCATGTAGAATGGCTCACAAACTAGTGAACCAGATTGAGGAAAGAATTAAAGAACAGACGGCTGAAGAGGCCAATGTGAAGCAAGTCAAAAGAAAGTGGGAGGAAAACGGTGATAAGAATCACCAATACAACAACAACATCAATTACAATAATAATCGCAACAATTATCCCAACAATCGCAACATCAATCGCAACTACAACAAACGGCCCAACAACAACAACAACAACAACAACAACAACAACAACAACAACAGCAACTACAACAATCGTCCCAACAACAATAACAATCGCAACAACAACAACAACAATCAAAAGCAGCGATGCCAAAGGTGTGAAAAGTATCACTCGGGGTTCTGCACCAAATTTTGCAACAAGTGTAAAAGAAATGGTCATAGCGCGGCGAAGTGTGAGGTCTACGGACCAGGGGTTAACAGAACGAAAGGAACAAATGGTGTCGGAACGAGTAATGGTGAAGCAAGTAGTGTCGGAGCAAGTTATGCCAATGTAGTTCGTTATAAATGTGGAAAACCGGGCCACATTATTAGAAATTTCCTGAACCAGGAGAACACGAATGGACAAGGCCGCAGAAGAGTTTTCAATATTAATGCGGCAGAGGTACAGGAAGACCTGGAGCTTGTTACGGGTACGTTTCTTATTAACAATAAATCTGCTTACGTTTTATTTGATTCGGGTGCGGATAGAAGCTATATGAGTAGAGATTTTTGTGCTAAGTTAAATTGACCATTGACGCCGTTGGATAGTAAATTTTTACTCGAATTAGCAAATGGTAAATTAATTTCAGCAGATAATATATGTCGGAATCGAGAAATTAAACTGGTTAGCGAAACATTTAAGATTGACTTGATACCAGTAGAGTTAGGGAGTTTTGATGTGATAATCGGTATGGACTAGTTGAAAGAAGTGAAAGCATAGATCGTTTGTTACAAAAATGCAATTCGCATTATACGAGAAAAAGGAAAACCCTTAATGGTGTACGGAGAAAAGGGAAACACGAAGCTACATCTTATTAGTAATTTGAAGGCACAAAAACTAATAAGAAAAGGTTGCTATGCTGTTCTAGCACACGTCGAGAAAGTACAAACTGAAGAAAAGAGCATCAATGATGTTCCCGTCGCAAAAGAATTTCCCGATGTATTTCCGAAAGAATTACCGGGATTACCCCCACATCGATCCGTTGAATTTCAAATAGATCTTGTACCAGGAGCTGCACCAATAGCTCGTGCTCCTTACATA
The DNA here is from genome assembly GCF_046630445.1 of Rutidosis leptorrhynchoides. Classification (NCBI taxonomy): domain Eukaryota; kingdom Viridiplantae; phylum Streptophyta; class Magnoliopsida; order Asterales; family Asteraceae; genus Rutidosis; species Rutidosis leptorrhynchoides. The sequence continues at coordinate 402,525,316 of NC_092336.1, read as the reverse complement.
CTCGCACCCAGCGAGATGAAAGAACTGCAAAGCCAATTACAAGACCTTTTAGAGCGTGGTTTCATTCGACCAAGCACATCACCGTGGGGAGCTCCTGTTTTGTTTGTCAAGAAGAAAGATGGTACATTCAGGTTGTGTATCGACTACCGAGAGTTGAACAAACTTACCATCAAGAACCGCTACCCACTACCGAGAATCAACAACTTATTTGATCAACTACAAGGCTCATCTATTTATTCAAAGATTGACTTACGTTCCGGGTATCATCAAATGCGGGTGAAAGAAGATGATATTCCAAAGACTGCTTTCAGAACACGTTACGGTCATTACGAGTTTATGGTTATGCCGTTTGGTTTAACTAATGCACCAGCTGTGTTCATGGACCTTATGAACCGAGTGTGTGGACCATACCTTGACAAGTTTGTCATTGTTTTCATTGATGACATACTTATTTACTCAAAGAATGACCAAGAACACGGTGAACATTTGAGAAAGGTGTTAGAAGTATTGAGGAAGGAAGAATTGTACGCTAAATTTTCAAAGTGTGCATTTTGGTTGGAAGAAGTTCAATTCCTCGGTCACATAGTGAACAAAAAAGGTATTAAGGTGGATCCGGCAAAGATAGAAACTGTTGAAAAGTGGGAAACCCCGAAAACTCCGAAACACATACACCAGTTTTTAGGACTAGCTGGTTACTACAGAAGGTTCATCCAAGACTTTTCCAGAATAGCAAAACCCTTGACTGCATTAACGCATAAAGGGAAGAAATTTGAATGGAAGGATGAACAAGAGAAAGCGTTTCAGTTATTAAAGAAAAAGCTAACTACGGCACCTATATTGTCATTGCCTGAAGGAAATGATGATTTTGTGATTTATTGTGACGCATCAAAGCAAGGTCTCGATTGTGTATTAATGCAACGAACGAAGGTGATTGCTTATGCGTCTAGACAATTGAAGATTCACGAGAAAAATTATACGACGCATGATTTGGAATTAGGCGCGGTTGTTTTTGCATTAAAGACTTGGAGGCACTACTTATATGGGGTTAAAAGTATTATATATACCGACTACAAAAGTCTTCAACACATATTTAATCAGAAACAACTGAATATGAGGCAGCGTAGGTGGATTGAATTGTTGAATGATTACGACTTTGAGATTCGTTACCACCCGGGGAAGGCAAATGTGGTAGTCGACGCCTTGAGCTGGAAGGACAGAGAACCCATTCGAGTAAAATCTATGAATATAATGATTCACAATAACCTTACTACTCAAATAAAGGAGGCGCAACAAGGAGTTTTAAAAGAGGGAAATTTAAAGGATGAAATACCCAAAGGATCGGAGAAGCATCTTAATATTCGGGAAGACGGAACCCGGTATAGGGCTGAAAGGATTTGGGTACCAAAATTTGGAGATATGAGAGAAATGGTACTTAGAGAAGCTCATAAAACCAGATACTCAATACATCCTGGAACGGGGAAGATGTACAAGGATCTCAAAAAACATTTTTGGTGGCCGGGTATGAAAGCCGATGTTGCTAAATACGTAAGAGAATGTTTGACGTGTTCTAAGGTCAAAGCTGAGCATCAGAAACCATCAGATCTACTTCAACAACCCGAAATCCCGGAATGGAAATAGAAAAACATTACCATGGATTTCATCACTAAATTGCCAAGGACTGCAAGTGGTTTTGATACTATTTGGGTAATAGTTGATCATCTCACCAAATCAGCACACTTCCTGCCAATAAGAGAAGATGACAAGATGGAGAAGTTAGCACGACTGTATTTGACGGAAGTCGTCTCCAGACATGGAATACCAATCTCTATTATCTCTGATAGGGATGGCAGATTTATTTCAAGATTCTGGCAGACATTACAGCAAGCATTAGGAACTCGTCTAGACATGAGTACTGCCTATCATCCACAAACTGATGGGCAGAGCGAAAGGACGATACAAACGCTTGAAGACATGCTACGAGCATGTGTTATTGATTTCAGAAACAGTTGGAATCGACATCTACCGTTAGCAGAATTTTCCTACAACAACAGCTACCATTCAAGCATTGAGATGGCGCCGTTTGAAGCACTTTATGGTAGAAAGTGCAGGTCTCCAATTTGTTGGAGTGAAGTGGGGGATAGACGGATTACGGGTCCGGAGATAATACAAGAAACTACCGAGAAGATCATCCAAATTCAACAACGGTTGAAAACCGCCCAAAGTCGACAAAAGAGCTACGCTGACATTAAAAGAAAAGATATAGAATTTGAAATTAGAGAGATGGTCATGCTTAAAGTTGCACCTTGGAAAGGCGTTGTTCGATTTGGTAAACGAGGGAAATTAAATCCAAGGTATATTGGACCATTCAAGATTATTGATCGTGTCGGACCAGTAGCTTACCGACTTGAGTTACCTCAACAACTCGCGGCTGCACATAACACTTTCCACGTCTCGAATTTGAAGAAATGTTTTGCTAAAGAAGATCTCACTATTCCGTTAGATGAAATCCAAATCAATGAAAAACTTCAATTTATCGAAGAACCCGTCGAAATAATGGATCGTGAGGTTAAAAGACTTAAGAAAAACAAGATACCAATTGTTAAGGTTCGATGGGATGCTCGTAGAGGACCCGAGTTCACCTGGGAACGAGAAGATCAGATGAAGAAGAAATACCCGCATTTATTTCCAGAAGATACGTCAACACCTCCAACTGCTTAAAATTTCGGGACGAAATTTATTTAACGGGTAGGTACGGTAGTGACCCGAACTTTTCCATGTTTATATATATATTAAATGAAATTGTTATTTACATGATTAAGTGTTTCCAACATGTTAAGCAATCAAAATTGTTAAGACTTGATTAATTGAAATAGGTTTCATATGGACAATTGACCACCCAAGTTGACCGGTGATTCACGAACGTTAAAACTTGTAAAAACTATACGATGACATATATATGGTTATATATATAGTTAACATGATTTTATTATAAGTATGTATCTCATTAGGTATTTTAACAATGAGTTATATACATAAAAATGAGACTATTAATTTAAGAAACTCGAAAACGATATATATAACGATTATCGTTATAACAACGTCTTACTAGGTACATATGAATCATATTAAGATATTGATACACTTGTTTAATTATGTTAAATGATAAGTAAATATATTATTAAGTGTATTAACAATGAAATACATATGTAAAAATAAGACTACTAACTTAATGATTTCGAAACGAGACATATATGTAACGATTATCGTTGTAAGGACATTTAACTGTATATACATCATACTAAGATATATTATATATCATAATATCATGATAATATAACAATTTAACATCTCATTTGTTATAATAAACAATGGGTTAACAACATTCAACAAGATCGTTAACCTAAAGGTTTCAAAACAACATTTACATGTAACGACTAACGATGACTTAACGACTCAGTTAAAATGTATATACATGTAGTGTTTTAATATGTATTCATACACTTTTGAAATACTTCAAGACACTTATCAAAATACTTCTACTTAACAAAAATGCTTACAATTACATCCTCGTTCAGTTTCATCAACAATTCTACTCGTATGCACCCGTATTCATACTCGTACAATACACAGCTTTTAGATGTATGTACTATTGGTATATACACTCCAATGATCAGCTCTTAGCAGCCCATGTGAGTCACCTAACACATGTGGGAATCATCATTTGGCAACTAGCATGAAATATCTCATAAAATTACAAAAATATGAGTAATCATTCATGACTTATTTACATGAAAACAAAATTACATATCCTTTATATCTAATCCATACACCAACGACCAAAAACACCTACAAACACTTTCATTCTTCAATTTTCTTCATCTAATTGATCTCTCTCAAGTTCTATCTTCAAGTTCTAAGTGTTCTTCATAAATTCCAAAAGTTCTAGTTTCATAAAATCAAGAATACTTCCAAGATTGCAAGTTTACTTCCAAGTTTTCTAAATCCATTCCAAGTAATCATCCAAGATCAAGAAACCTTTGTTATTTACAGTAGGTTATCTTTCTAATACAAGGTAATAATCATATTCAAACTTTAATTCAATTTCTATAACTATAACAATCTTATTTCGAGTGGAAATCTTACTTGAAATTGTTTTCGTGTCATGATTCTGCTTCAAGAACTTTCAAGCCATCCAAGGATCCTTTGAAGCTAGATCTATTTTTCTCATTTCCAGTAGGTTTATCCAAGGAACTTGAGGTAGTAATGATGTTCATAACATCATTTGATTCATACATATAAAGCTATCTTATTCGAAGGTTTAAACTTGTAATCACTAGAACATAGTTTAGTTAATTCTAAACTTGTTCGCAAATAAAAGTTAATCCTTCTAACTTGACTTTTAAAATCAACTAAACACACGTTCTATATCTATATGATATGCTCACTTAATGATTTAAAACCTGGAAACACGAAAAACACCGTAAAACCGGATTTACGCCGTCGTAGTAACACCGCGGGCTGTTTTGGGTTAGTTAATTAAAAACTATGATAAACTTTGATTTATAAGTGGTTATTCTGAGAAAATGATTTTTATTATGAACATGAAACTATATCCAAAAATTATGGTTAAACTCAAAGTGGAAGTATGTTTTCTAAAATGGTCATCTAGACGTCGTTCTTTCGACTGAAATGACTACCTTTACAAAAACGACTTGTAACTTATTTTTCCGACTATAAACCTATACTTTTTCTATTTAGATTCATAAAATAGAGTTCAATATGAAACCATAGCAATTTGATTCACTCAAAACGGATTTAAAATGAAGAAGTTATGGGTAAAACAAGATTGGATAATTTTTCTCATTTTAGCTACGTGAAAATTGGTAACAAATCTATTCCAACCATAACTTAATCAACTTGTATTGTATATTATGTAATCTTGATATACCATAGACACATATACAATGTTTCGACCTATCATGTCGACACATCTATATATATTTCGGAACAACCATAGACACTCTATATGTGAATGTTGGAGTTAGCTATACAGGGTTGAGGTTGATTCCAAAATATATATAGTTTGAGTTGTGATCAATACTGAGATACGTATACACTGGGTCGTGGATTGATTCAAGATAATATTTATCGATTTATTTCTGTACATCTAACTGTGGACAACTAGTTGTAGGTTACTAACGAGGACAGCTGACTTAATAAACTTAAAACATCAAAATATATTAAAAGTGTTGTAAATATATTTTGAACATACTTTGATATATATGTATATATTGTTATAGGTTCGTGAATCAACCAGTGGCCAAGTCTTACTTCCCGACGAAGTAAAAATCTGTGAAAGTGAGTTATAGTCCCACTTTTAAAATCTAATATTTTTGGGATGAGAATACATACAGGTTTTATAAATGATTTACAAAATAGACACAAGTACGTGAAACTACATTCTATGGTTGAATTATCGAAATCGAATATGCCCCTTTTTATTAAGTCTGGTAATCTAAGAATTAGGGAACAGACACCCTAATTGACGCGAATCCTAAAGATAGATCTATTGGGCCTAACAAACCCCATCCAAAGTACCGGATGCTTTAGTACTTCGAAATTTATATCATATCCGAAGGGTGTCCCGGAATGATGGGGATATTCTTATATATGCATCTTGTTAATGTCGGTTACCAGGTGTTCACCATATGAATGATTTTTATCTCTATGTATGGGATGTGTATTGAAATATGAAATCTTGTGGTCTATTGTTACGATTTGATATATATAGGTTAAACCTATAACTCACCAACATTTTTGTTGACGTTTAAAGCATGTTTATTCTCGGGTGAATACTAAGAGCTTACGCTGTTGCATACTAAAATAAGGACAAGATTTGGAGTCATTGTTTGTATGATATTGTGTAAAAACTGCATTCAAGAAACTGATTTCAATGTAACATATTTGTATTGTAAACCATTATGTAATGGTCGTGTGTAAACAGGATATTTTAGATTATCATTATTTGATAATCTACGTAAAGCTTTTTAAACCTTTATTTATGAAATAAAGGTTATGGTTTGTTTTAAAAATGAATGCAGTCTTTGAAAAACGTCTCATATAGAGGTCAAAACCTCGCAACGAAATCAATTAATATGGAACGTTTTTAATCAATAAGAACGGGACATTTCACTCTTCACACCTTTGGCATGGCTGTTTCTGATTATTGTTGTTGTTGCAATTGTTATTGTTGTTGGGACGATTGTTGTAGTTGTTGTTGTTGGGACGTTTTTTGTAGTTGTTGTTGTTGGGATGGCGATTGTTGTTGTTGCGATTGATGTTGCGGTTGTTGGGATAGTTGTTGCGATTGTGGTTGTAATTGTTGTTGTTGTTGTTGTACTGGTGACTCTTGTCACCGTTTTCCTCCCACTTCCTCTTGAGTTGTTTCGAGTTGGCTTCTTCGGTCGCCTACTCTTTAATTCTTCCCTCAATTTGATTTATGAGTTTATGAGCCATTCAACTTACCTTTTTTATGGAGGCGGGCTCATGTGACCTCACATCTTCTTGAATCCTTTCTGGTAACCCTTTTACAAATGCGTCGATCTTCTCTTCTTCATCTCCGAACGCTCTCGAACACAATAGGTACAATTCTGTGAATCGTCGTTTGTACGTGGTAATGTCAAATCCTTGTGTTTGTAACCCTCTAAGCTCTACCTTGAGCTTATTAACCTCGTTTCTGGGATGGTACTGCTCGTTCATCAGGTGTTTGAATGCTGACCACGGTAGTGCGTAAGCAGCATCTTGTCCCACCTGCTCGAGATAGGTGTTCCACCATGTTAACGCAGTACCTGTGAAGGTATGCGTAGCGTACTTTACTTTGTCTTCTTCAGTACACTTACATATGGCAAACACCGATTTGACCTTCTCGGTCCACCGTTTCAATCCGATCGGTCCTTCGGTTCCATCAAATTCCAAAGGTTTGCAGGCAGTGAATTCTTTGTAGGAGCATCCTACATGATTTCTTGCGAAATTAGTTCCACTGCTAGAACCAGAGTTATTGTTGTTATTTTGCATTGCGGCTTGTACTGCGGCTATGTTCGCAACAAGGAAACACGGAAGTCTTCCTCACTCATGTTCAAGTTCTGACGAGTCTTCGGTGCCATTTCCTTCAAAAATAGCCAAAAGAATTGAGTTAATCATATAGAATTCAAGAGTAGTCATAGTATTTCGTAGCATAATATGAACTTATTTATAAAAGCTTTTTCTTCATATTAGCGTTTTATAGTTTTAATTCGGGTAGTACCTACCCGTTAAGTTCATACTTAGTAGCTACTATACAATTCAACTACTACGATTCTATATGAAAAACTAAATACAATAATATTTCGCGTTCAACCTTTTATACAAAATTTTACAAACTTACAATACCGATATTTTACATATATCATGAAATATAGTACACAATAACTTTGATACAAGACAGTTTTGAAGATAATTCTAGTTAATACGCAAGTCGTTCAGCAAAGGCAATAAAGACACGTAATTCATACGTCCAGAAATAAGTCATGCATTCTGGTTTTATTAATACAATCTCCCATCCTTGGTCTCGTGGAACGTAACCGTTGTGGCCGTTGACAAGAAAGCATGTAGTAATGTTTTCAAAAGGACGGGGGTTACGTAATGCCCAACAGCCCCGTAATAATCTAAAAACCTTGTTTCTCACCCCAACTACCGAATCCGTCACTTATGGAAAGGTTTTATTTAAAATTTGTAATCCGATGTTCTTTTTCTCACTTTGGTGAGAAGCGAACATCACTTACCCGTATGCATAACATGCTTCTTTATGTTGCATGTTAGAAGCTCTTTCTAAAGCACGAAGTCATATGTTGGGATATGTTGAGTCAAAATAGGTTCTTAACCCGTAGCTTAAAATTGCACTTGGGTTCCCCGCATTTAACGCTTTAAAGAAAACACGGCGTAACTTAAGGTCTCCCCAATGTGATATACCCCATCTTTCAAAAGAAAGCCTTTTATAAACTAAGGCATGCCTGGAACGTTCTTCAAATGTTCTACAAACTAATTTTGCCGTAAATAATTGTGCCGACGAATTCTGACCGACTTTAGACAAGATTTCATCAATCATGTCCCCGGGTAGGTCTTCTAAAATTTTCGGTTGTCTATCCTTATCATCCATTTTATGTTTTTATACTGTAAAAATAGATGAGGTTTAGATTCATAAAAGATACTTAACAAACAATACAAGCAATTTTTACATATATCATAAAAGCACAAGCACACTATATTACATATATTACATAGCATGATTACAACTCTTTATTCTGACTCACTTGTTTCTTCTTCTTCGGACTTGGTTTGTTTCGCTAATTTCCTAGGGATATATGGTGCTCCCCTAATACGAGCCGTTCTTTTCACAAATGGTCTAGAAAAACCTGGTGGCTTAGATGTTCCCAGGTTATAGCTAAAACTTAAGAAATACGGCTGTTGTCGGTATTTCCCATCGGGACATTTCATGTTAACATAGAGGTCATCGGGGTTGGAATTAGGTTTCTCTATTTTGATGCCTTTTCCCTTATTATTTTCTTTACCTTTTCAATTTGGGTCGGGGTAATTTCTATAACATCATCGGAATCCTCATCGGATCCGATTCATCAGAAAATTGGTAATCTTCCCAATATTTTGCTTCCTCGGCGGAAACACCATTGATCATTATTAATTTTGGTCCATTGGTTGAGGGTTTTCTTTTATTTGTCTGTTTTTCAGTGGTTTCTAATATTTCCTCCTCCGGAACCTCCTCTTCTTCCAGTTCCTCTTCTTCCGGTTCCTCTTCTTCCGATTCCTCTTCAGGAATTTGTGAGTCTTCCCAATATATATTCGACTCTTCATTATTATTAGGTGAGTTGATGGGATTTGTACTAGAGGTAGACATCTATCACACAATATCAAACATGTTAAGATATTAATATATCACATAATATTTACATGTTAACCATATATAGTTTCCAACAAAAAGTGTTAAGCAATTGTTTTTAAAGAAAACACGGTCGAAGTCCAGACTAACTAATGCATCCTAACCAACTCGATAAGACACACTAATGCAATTTTATGGTTCTCTAAGACCAACGCTCGGATACCAACTGAAATGTCCCGTTCATAGCGATTATAAACGTTTCATATTATTTGATTTCTTTGCGAGGTTTTGACCTCTATATGAGACGTTTTTCAAAGACTGCATTCGATTTTAAAAACAAACCATAACCTTTATTTTATCGGTAAAGGTTTTTAAAGCATGACGTAGATTATCAAGTAATGATAATATGGAATATAACGCTTTACACACTACCATTACATAATGGTTTACAATAATATTACACATGGATTAAATTCTATGAATGCAGTTTTTAAACAATATTATACAAGCATGCAGACTCCAATTCATGTCTTTATATAGCATGCAACAGCGGAAGCTTCTTAATAATCACCTGAGAATAAACATGCTTAAAACGTCAACAAAAATGTTGGTGAGTTATAGGTTTAACCTATATGTTATCAATTCATAATAATAGACCACAAGATTTCGTTTTTCATAAGTAACATACAGGCATATAGCTATCTGTATAAAAATCATTCATATGGTGAACACCTGGTAACCGACATTAACAAGATGCATATAGAATATCCCCATCATTCTGGGACACCCATCGGACATGAGAAACTTGAAGTACTAAAGCATTTCAAATTCCAGAATGGGGGTTGTTAGTTCCCGTAGATCTACCTTTAGGATTCGCGTCAATTAGGGGCCAGTTCCCTAATTCTTAGGCTACCAAGCTAAAAGGGGCATATTCGATTTCGATCATTTAACCATAAAATGTAGTTTAACGTACTTGTGTCTATTTTGTAAAACATTTATAAAACTGCATGTATTCTCACCCCAAAAATATTAGATTTTAAAAGTGGGACTATAACTCACTTTCACAGATTTTTACTTCGTCGAAATTTAAGACTTGGCCACGGATCGATTCACGAACCTATAAAAAATATATACATATATATCAAAGTATGATCGAAATATATTCACAACATTTTTTTATTACGTTTTAATGATTTAAGTTTATTAAATTAGCGGTCCAACGTTAGTAATCTATAACTAGTTATCCATAGTTAGATGTACAGAAATAAATCAATATATATTATCTCGAATCAATCCACGACCCAGTGTCTACAAGTCTCAGACTCGATCACAACTCAAAGTATATATATTATTTTAGAATCAACCTCAACCCTGTATAGCTAACTCCAGGATTTCTGCATATAGAGTGTCTATGGTTGTTCCAAATAATATATATATGGGTCGATATGATATGTTAAAACATTGTATACGTGTCTATCGTCTATCAAGGTTACATAATATGTTAGATTACATGTATAATACAATATAAGTTAGTTAAGTTATGGTTAGAATAGATTTGTTACAAATTTCACGTAGCTACAACAAGCAAAAATATCCAATTTTGTTTTGCCAATAACTTCTTCGTTTTAAATCCGTTTTGAGTGATTCAAGTTGCTATGGTTTCATAATAAACTTAAATTCATAAAACTAAACAGAAAAAGTATAAGTGTATAGTCAGAAATACAGGTTACAAGTTATTTTTGTAAGAGGTGGTCATTTCAGTCGAAAAACGACGTCTTGATGACCATTTTGAAAAGCATACTTCCACTTTGAGTTTAACCATGATTTTTGGATATAGTTTTATGTTCATAAGAAAAATCATTTTTCCAGAAGGACAACTTTTAAATCAAAGTTTATCATAGTTTTTAATTATCTTACCCAAAACAGCCCGCGGTGTTACTACGACGGCGTATGTCCAGTTTTACGGTGTTCTTCGTGTTTCTAGGTTTTAAATCATTAAGTTAGCATATCATATAGATATAGAACATGTGTTTAGTTGATTTTAAAAGTTAAGTTAGAAGGATTAACTTTGTTTGTGAATAAGTTTAGAGTTAACTAAACTATGTTCTAGTGATTACATGTTATAATCTTCGAATAAAATAGTTTTATATATATGAATCGAATGATGTTATAAACATCATTACTACCTCAAGTTTAGTAGGTAAACCTACTAGAAGTGACAAAAATTGATCTAGCTTCAAAGGATTCTTGGATGGCTTGAAAGTTCTTGAAGTAGAATCATGACACGAAAATAAGTTCAAGTAAGATTATCACTCGAATTAAGATAGTTTATAGTTATAGAAATCGAATCAAAGTTTGGATATGAATATTACCTTGAATAAGAAAGATAACCTACTGTAATTAACAAAGGTTTCTTGATCTTAGATGATTACTTGGAATGGATTTGCAAGATTGAAAGTAAACTAGCAAACTTGAAAGGATTTTCAAAGTGTACTTGAAGTGTTCTTCCTATGATGATTATAGCTTGATTTTTGAAGTATTTTTTGATGAAGATGCTGATTAGTTTACTGGAAATTTCATTTCTAAGAGTGTGTGTGTTTTGAGAGAATTAGAAAGAGAATTGGAAGTGAAATGGATTGATTGGTGAGTGGTGAATGGTGAGTGGTGAGTGAGGTTAAAATGAGTTCTAGTTAGTTGACTAGTTCATGGTAGAAGTTAAATTTGATTAGTCATGCATGACATAATCAAGAGTGGAATCCCATGCTAGTTCCTATTGGTATATACCCATAGTAAGTACGTCTAGAAGTGGTGTATAATATGGGTACGAATACTGAATGACTACGAGTAGAATTGTTGATGAAAATGAATGGAAATGTAATTGTAAGCATTTTTGCTAAGTAGAAGTACTTTGATATGTGTCTTGAAGTCTTTCAAAAGTGTAATAATACATCTTAATACACTACATGTATATTCATTTTAACTGAGTCGTTAAGTCATCGTTAGTCGTTACATGTAAGTGTGGTTTTTGAAAGCTTTAAGTTAACGATCTCATTTAATGTTGTTGAAAGCTTTAAATCAAATTTTAACACATTTTTAATAAAGCGATATTAACCCAAACAAAAATTTCCAAGCTCGACCCCAGCTAGGGGCTCTGCCCCTTGGACCCCGCCAGGGGTTGCCACCCCTTGGACCCCGCTATCGAGGGCGCTGCCCCCGAACCCCCGTCATAATTACGATAAGTTCAAACAAGTGTGTACTCCACACAATCCCAAACTTATTCGATATTTACCAAGGTTATTTTTGTTAACAAATTAATCTTATTACACTTAAATCATATTGGTGACACAAATCACCAACAATGAATATATCTTAATATGATGTATATGTATTTAGTAAGGCGTTGCTATAACGAAAATCATTATATATATCGTTTCGAGTTTCATAATTCAATAGTCTCATTTTATGTATATAACTCATTGTTAATATACCTAGTGAGAAACTTACTTTTCATAATATCACGTTAGCTATATAGATATCCATATATATATCATCATATAGTTTTTACAAGTTTTAACGTTCGTGAATCGCCGGTCAACATGGGTGGTCAATTGTCTACATGAAACTCATTTCAAATAATCAAGTCTTAACACGTTTGATTGCTTAACATGTTGGAAACATTTAATCATGTAAATATGATTCTCATTAAATACATAATCATGGAAAAGTTCAGGTCACTACAGCGACAGTTGCGGGTTTCTCACTACCAGATCTAAAATTCGAACATCAATAGATGGTAGTGAGTGAGAAAACAGACGATGGTAGCGATGGTTGTATTTCACATATTGATATCCGAATCAAAGATGCTCAAAAATACCTTGTGAATCCTCGATGATCATCTGTTGAACCTGAAAAATCACAGAAACGATTCAATTGATTTGTTGACTATAACTTTGCAATGTTTGACTTTCGGATTCTAAATGATTAGATGAATCTCAAACCGATTTCAAGGTTTCTATAGCACAAACAGACATCAATGAATCCAAATATGTGCTTGGATTTGATTGTAAAAACTTGAATCTTCCTTTAGAGCAAAGTTTTTTGACCGCAACTTTGACCGACAAATAACACATATCTGAGATGACTTAGCAATTGATAAAGAATCTGATTGTTGATGTTGATTAGGTTACAGTTTGTAATCTCGTTTGTGTCCTCAGACACCATCAAAAATCTTCGATGGTTATAAAGGAGATGATAAAAGATTGAAAGTGGCTTTTGGTTCTCAAACGTGAAATTGCGGATTTAACATATAAATGTTCGTGGATTTAACATATGAAGGTTTGTGGTCAGGTTTTGATTTGGATTTAATTTTAACTTATATATATTTAGATTGGAATATTAAATTTTAGGGTTTATGACTTTGGGATGAATGAAGAAAAAGGTAAGATGGAAAAAAGGCGATTCCGAAGATGGGGATGAAGATGAAAAAGATAATAAGGATAAGAAATGTCAAATGATGAAAATACCCTCACATGCTTGTCACATGACTAACTTTAACGGAAAAATTTAACATTGTTAGTGAATTGGACTATCATTGCTCCACTTGCAAACTACAGGGACCATCCATACTCAAAACTTATACTTTGAATAACCATGCAATATGGTACAAACCACAAGGACTATCCGCGTAATTTTTTCAAATAACAATAAGAGTACTTATAACCATCACAAGATAGCCCAGTGCTTAGGGTCAGGTTCGATTGACGAATATCTAGTAGTGATCAAGGATGAGTTGAAAACAGTCAAGGAGTTATTCAGTTGGGCTGCCTACATCAGAGTACTGGGTCGAATTACTCGCCTTCCCAAGTGGCCTAAACAAGAAAAAATCTTCTACCCTTTACCCTTTTTAATATGAATAATTGTAATGATCATACAAAAAGTGGTAGTAGTCAACGAGTCAACGTGTGAGCTTGGGAACATTGGTAACCAATATTTCGACGCTCTTTGGAGGCGTTTCAATCGACATTCTGGCAAGTGTGTCATAGGGAACGTTGAATTTTTTTAAATCTTTCTATTGTGCTATGCGTTTTCTCTTTTGTGTGGTGTATGTCGTGTGTGGAAATTCAATGTTAAGAATAAAAATACTCCGTAAGTTTTTTTTGGGTAAAGGGTTTTACCCGATAAATATTATTAAAAATAATAATAAGAACAAAGAGAAGCAATGACCACAAGCGCGCCTTGCGGCCTCTCAAACAACCACAACCCTAGCTAGACTCTATAAACCAATAACAAGACTAGCCAAACCAAGGAATACCACCTACACCTACTATAACCAGCCCGATTTCATGCCAAACGGGCCCCTGGCCTTATTATCATTTTTCCCCGCCATAAATGTGGCTGTTTCTTCTTCATCTGATTCTACGTCGCTCGGTTCATCAACCAAGTGAAGTATATCATTGTTAAGAGCTCCAAACGAATTATGAATCTTCATTTGTGTACCTTTACTCTTCCCAAATTGATCCTTTTGTTGATCTCCTTTATTCGCATTAACCTCATTTGTTTTCATTACAGCCTTATCCTGGTGTGTACTAGGAGTAGCACGAGCATCTGATTCTTTGTTCTTCCTATTTACAGGACGGTAGACAAGCTTTGCCTTTTGCTTTCCCATGGGAAAAACCTTTGTTGAATTTGATGTTTTAACTTTTCCTTCCACATTAACGAACCCATCAGTATCCTTTGTATTATTATTAACAGAAACAACCACTTCATTTGTACACTGCAAATCTGTATGGCCAAAAATAGAACAAGAAGCACAACGTGGAGGCTTCCACTCATATTCTACCTTGAGAGTGCAAATAGATTTGCTCTTACCATCTGTACTTGGAATAGCCATACGTAAACTTTCCTTCAAGTCCTACTCGGCAGATATTTCCACCAAAGCACGTGCAAAATTTGGTCTACCCCATGACTCTAAACACATCGTGCCTGTGTATGAATCCAACATCATGGGGGTACCAATATTTGAAGCAATAACACTTAATCCGGTATCAGTGAAACCTGCAAGAGAAATATCATGTACTTTCACCCAAACCGGGACTCGAGATAAATCCTCATTAGTTAGAGTTACATCCGGTGACCATGTATTAAGAATAATGGGAATAGATCATATAATCCACGGACCACTCTCCAACACGCCTTGCATCCCATCTAGCGATTAAAACTTAAAAAAGCAAAATCCTTTTAAGTTCATCATTATTTTCTCCAATTATATAAAAATTTAATGAATTGGCATATATTAACTGGATTATCTAAGTTAATAACAAAAATGTAACTTTCCATGTTAAAATAAAAATAAGTTAGATATGAAAATTTAATGTATTGATGTATACAGGGCGGATCTAGTTTAAACCCAGTCAGAGGCGAAGCAAGAATTTACGTATAGAGGATGCAAATCACAAAAATTAAATATTAACATAAAATTTTCATATATATATATATATATATATATATATATATATATATATATATATATATATATATATATATATATATATATATATATATATATATACATATATATATATATATATATCGTAACTATGAGATATTTAAGGGATGAATGTGTTTATTATTTGGAGATATTGACAACTAATATCGAATTTTTAAACACATTATAATTCGCTTATTTGAAGATTTGGGGTTGCAAAGCATCCACATGCATCCCCGGTCCCTGCCTCTGAGCCCAGTGGTAACACGGGTAATCACTGAAATATGCGATGCAGTGGGAATTTTTTTAGGCATTTAACTAGTGATACAATTAAATAGTATAACTTTTTTATGGGACACCATTTGATAGTGTAAATTTTTTTTAGCTTTTAACTAGTGATACCGGTAACTACGATTCATAAATCTGTCACTGAATATATCAATGGAATTATATCTAAATAAATAAGCAAATTGTATTAATCACTTATTATTAAGGGCGCATTATAGCAAAACTAAATAAGCAAATTGTATTAATCACTTATTATTAAGGGCGCATTATAGCAAAACTAAAATATAATGATCGTGAATGCTGATATTACATTTTCTACTTAAATGTTACATCTAAACACTCAATTCAAAACAACACGTGTTACACGTCCCACTATTTGTGCTCTAAACTGCAATAAAACTTACCAAGATCCTATCCATTGTAGGGTCAAGTTATTTAGAAAGGAGTAGTGAGTGTGTTTGTTGAAAGTGGTGAGGATTATTTGATTCACTCGAACATAAGATATTCTATGAGTTGCTACTTTTAGAAATGTTCACTATGCAACCGTTAATATATTTCAACATCATCATAATTATTTTTGTTGACCCACTTAAATTTTTCAATGCATTTTTTTATTTAAGCGTACTTTTTTCCATGCCCATGCCATTGTTTGGTACAGCTTTCAATTCAATATTTTGGCATTACCAAATTTATTCTAACCTGAAAGGATTGGTATCTTGACCAAGTACTGCTCCAAATCATAAACTTCAAAAATACTAAGAAATATCAAGTACAGGAGATGATATATATATATATATATATATATATATATATATATATATATATATATATATATATATATATATATATATATATAGGGGCAGGATCAATGGGGAATTAACCAATCGGGGGGAAGCAAAAATTTTTTTTTTTCGTTTTTTTTGAAAAAAAAAAATTCCCGGCATCAAGATCACACGAAAATATGAACATTTAGAAGAGACACTTCGTGATGAATGTTATTATTTATGCGGGAAAACGATCGACAAAAATAACATTCAAGATAATATTGTTCGTGACGAATATGAACGTTTTTTTTCATGTTTTGTGAAGTAAAATTTAGCCCGATTTAGAGTTTAGGGTTTAGGGTTTGGTGTTTTGGGTTTATTCCATAAACCCAAAACACCAAACCCTAAACTCTAAACCCTAAACCCTAAACTCTAAACCGTTCGTGTTAAAAACTCAATCTAAATCCTAAATCTAAACCCTAAATCTAAACCCTAAACCCTAAATTTCTAAACCCTAATATCTAAACCCTAATATCTAAACCCCAATAGCTAAAACCTCAAAATACCCTCGAAAAACACGATAATTGTTATATATTACTTCTTCGAGCGTTTTCCCGCCAAAATAAAAACATTTATCACAAAGTGTCTCTACTAAATGTTCATATTTTCATCTCATCTATAATGTTCGTGAACAAAGTTTTTTCAAAAAACGAAGAAAAAAAAAATTTGCTTCCCCCCGCTTCCCCCCGAATGGTTACTTCCCTCTTGATCCTACCACTATATATATATATATATATATATATATATATATATATATATATATATATATATATATATATATATATATATATATATATATATATATATATATATATATATATATATATTGTTTTAATAAAGAGGGAAACATTTTTTTAGGGGGAAGTAATTTTTTTCGTTTTTTTTTTTAAATTCAAACATTAAAATCACATGAATATATGAACATTTAAAAAGGACACTTTGTGATAAATGTTATTATTTTGGCGGAAAAACGCTCGAAAAATAAATTATACGAGTAACATTCATCATATGTAATGTTTTAATTAAAGTTTTTTTTAAAGGGTTAGAAATTAGAGTTTAGAAATTAGGGTTTAGATTGAATTTTTAACACGAACAGTTTAAAGTTTAGGGTTTAGGGACTAAACCCAAAACACTAAACCCTAAACTTAAAATCGGACTAAATTTTGAAGAAAAAAAAATAAAAATAAAAAACTTCACATAAGACGAAAAAAACAATGAAAAAAAAACTCTAATTACAACGTTAAATATGATGCATGTTATCATTTATTTCTTCGGGCGTTTTTCCACCAAAATAATAACATTCATCACAAAGTGTCTTTTTTAAATATTTATATTTTAATGTGATCTTAACGTTTGAAAAAAAAGAATTTCATAAACACGAAAAAAAAACTAATTTTCCCCACTTTCTCCCAAAAAAGTACTTCCCTCTTGATGATGACAGTATATATATATATATATATATATATATATATATATATATATATATATATATATATATATATATATATATGGGCAGGATCAATGAGGAAGTAACCAATCGGGGGAAGCGGGGGGAAGCAACAAAAAAAAATTCGTTTTTTTAAAAAAACCTTGTTCACGAACATTATAGATTGGATGCAAATAAGAACATTTAGAAAAGACACTTAATGATGAATGTTATTATTTTGGCGGGAAAACGATAATGTATATAATATATATATATATATATATATATATATATATATATATATATATATATATATATATATATATATATATATATATATATATATATATATATATATATATATATATATATATATATATATATATATATATATATATATATATATATATATATATATGGATGGGAGAAAACCTAAAGAACCAACACACAATCTGTAGACTGACCTTCGATCTGTAGCAGATTGAGCTTCGATCTGTAGCAGATTGAACTTACAGATTGAAACTTTTTTTATTTTTTTTACGTGACACAGTTAACTCGGTCTGCAACAGATTAAGTTCAATCTGTTGCAGATTGAACCTAATTTGTTGCAGATTGAACCCAGATTGAACACTCAACTTGCAGATTGAACTCCAGACTCCAGACTGAGATGAAAAGTAGATGCATTTAGTAGTAGATGCATCTCACAAAAATAAAGTCATGACCAAAATTAAAAACGCATATATGTTAGCATTCATCTCATTAATCTATCTGCAAAGTTTCAAATTCTAACTATTACATTCGAGCTCGAATTTGTGAGTCAAAGATTTGGAGAAAAAAAAATCAACAATTTCTTCATGATTCAAATTCATAATCTATATGATATTTCAGCTTGAATTGACGATTGGTGAGCATTAGACGCAACATTTTAAGCGACTTTCATGTTGGAATCATCATCTAAAACGCCTTGGATTGATGAATCGAATTCATGTTCGTCGTTCATCATAGCGGGTTTATGTTTTTGCTTTGATTCGTTGAGTTCGCTGGTATCCTTGGTTCGCTCAGGAACCTTTCACTATTATTATTATTATTGTTATTATTATTATTATTATTATTATATATATATATATATATATATATATATATATATATATATATATATATATATATATATATATATATATATATATATATATATATATATAAATCAATCATAAAGGGGCCTATCTACTTTAGTGTTTGTCCATATTAGTAATTTTACTTTTTGTCAAAAAAAATTTCAATTGCATTTTAATGGGGTTAAATAATTAATATGCGAAATACATGTGGGATGTAAAGTTTTTTAAAAGAAAGAACGTAAAGCAACCTCAAACAGCACCGTTGGAACTAATGAATTCAGAAAAAGTTTGGGAATTCGTTGGAACAAAGGACAATAATTGTCCTCCTCCTTATCGTCACTCTAAGTTTATTAATGCAATTTCTTTAAATATTCGGGAAGTCGGGCAAGAGGGTAAAACCAATTGGCTAAAACGAATATGTAACAAAGAGAAGCTTGTAATCTTCGCTTTACATGAAACAAAATGTGGAAAATCGCAAGATAATTGGGTCGAATCATTTTGGGGTAGTCCCGATTTCAAATTCGTTCAAAAAGATGCTATAGGGAATTCTTGGGATATATTACTTAAATGGGATACCAATGTTTTCGCTCTCGACCAAGCAATCGAGGGGGAATTTTTCCTTGCCATTAAAGGAACCTGGGCTAGGTATGGTTCTGAAATAGCCATCGTTAACGTTTACAACCCTCATTATAACTCTAAAAAATCAGATTTTGGAACGAACTTACCTAGTTAATAAATTCCATGGACATCCCTTGGATCTAATGTGGTAATATCAACGAGGTAAGAAACAAGTTTAAAAAATCAACTGCATTTTTATACAAACATGAGCGGACAAATTCAATCAATTTATTAACAACACATGTCTAATAAATTTGCCATTAGGCAGTAAAAAATTCACTCGTATGAGTGATGATGGATTAAAATTAAGCAAACTTGATCGATTTTTAGCTTCGGGAGAAACTTTAAATATTTGGCCAAATATTCCATCAAAAGTACTGGACCACGATCTATCTGACCATTGTACAATAATTTTAAAAAACTCCTTCATGGACTCTGGTCCTAAACCAATTTGTGTTTTTAATGCTTGACTTGATTAAGAAGAAGCTGACGATATCATTAAAACATCTTGGCACATACCTGTATCCAGCAATAGGTCGGATTGTAATTTTCGTAATAAATTAAAAAATGTTAAGATGGATCTAAAAAGATGCAGCATTCAACTTGACAATTTAGACAATCAAATCATATATCATTCTGATGTCGTGCCTGAGCTAGAAAAGAAAAGCAGAATGTCACGTATTAACATATTCCAAAAGAAAGAGTTAGACCGAGGCGAAGGCAAATTTGATGGAACAAAATCAAAAGATATGCTAAAAAAGAAATCACGAATCAAGTGGACCCTCGAAGGTGATGAAAATTTCAGGTATTTCCACAACCATATTAAAGAAGGGAAAATAAAAAAAATGCGGTTTATTCATCAACGGATATTGGTCAGAAGATCCAACTATGATAAAAGATGAAGCTCTTCGTTACTTTAAAAACATCTTTCAGTCGAAATACGACAACAGTAGATGCTCCTTTGACAATGAACTGCACCTTGAATACATATCCCAAGATTGATAATGAGAAATTAGAATGAAGATTTGATGAAAAAGAAATATGGGAAGCATTACAAGAATGTGAAAGTTCAAAAGCACCAGGTCCGGACGGATTCAACATGAAATTTTTCAAAAAATATTGGTGGCTTATCAAAGATGATCTTATCAGAGCTCGCGATTGGTTCTGGCTTCACTCGGAAATATCAAAAGGTTGTAATGCTTCCTTCTTCACTTTAATCCTAAAAAAAACCTAACCCTATTGGCTTCAACGAATGCCGGCCGATTTGTCTCATTAATAACTATTATAAAATCCCAACGAAGATCCTTTCCTCTAGTATCTCCAAAGTTATTCATAAGGTAATAGGAACGAAACAAAGTGCATTCTTAAAAGGACGAAACATCCTTAATAGTGTGCTGATTGGAAATGAACTCATCTATGAATTTAAAAGAAAGAAACAGAAAGGCCTTATCTTCAAAGTTGACTTCGAGAAGGCTTTCGATTGCATTGAATGGGAACTCCTTTTTAGTACTATGCATAGTATGGGGTTCGGTAACAAATGGATCAGTTTTATTCGCACTTTCCTTTCATCCTCATATATATCTGTCTTAATAAATGGGTCTCCCACCAAAGAATTCTCCCCTGGAAGAGGCATTAGACAAGGAGACCCTATTTCCCCATTCTTATTCATCATAGTAGTCGAAGGCCTAAATATTTTATCCAAACACACTCTATCTAATGGCCAACTAAAAGGAATCAAAGTCGGTTGTGATAATGTTATCGCCTCCCATCTTCAATACGCTAACGATACACTCTTCTTCGGGGAATGGAACAAAAGAAATGCCATTTATATCTCTAAGCTGCTCAAATGTTTTAAGAAATTATCCGGTCTCAAGGTGAACTTCTAAAAAAGTTGTTTATATGATTTGGATGTTCTTCGGGCTCAACACCAATCTCATATTTGGGCGTACCTATCGGAATTCCACCAACAAATGTATCATCATGGCATCCCATTGTCGAAAAATTTGACAAGAGACTCTCGGAATGGAAGGCAAAATCAATTTTCTTTGGGGGTAGATTAATTTTGGTTAAATCTATTCTAAGTAGTATTCCTTTATATTATTTTTCTCTTTTCCGTGCCCCGACCAAAGTCCTTAACATACTTGAATCTAAAAGAAACAAAATTTTGGGGAGGCTCCGATTCTGAAAAAATGAAATAAGCTGGATAAAATGGGACCGAATTTTATATAAAAACGGGGGGTCTTAATGTTGGTTCGCTCTCTAGCAAAAATATTTCCCTACTTTGCAAATGGTAGTGGTGATTTAAAGATGAAAAAAATGTTTTTTGGGTCAAAATCATTTCTAGTATCTACGGGAAAGGGGCTGGAATAGATTCTAATTTTCTATGCAGGAACATCCAAGGTCGAACAATTTGGAACGAAATCATCAAGGCTGGAAACGTTGCAGATAGACTTGGAACTGGATTCACAAACTCCATCACAAAGTCGGTCGGCAACTGTGAAGATCCGTCAAAATTCATTTGGACGAATACATCATTCATCGATTTCACATTGAGGTACTGACCTCTACATGATACGTTTTGTAAACATTGCATTCTTTTGAAAAGGCACACCATAATTAAATATCAAATTCCAAGGTTTTTGACGTTTGATGATTTCTACATATAGGCAATCACCGTAAATAATAGTTTAAAATACTACATCCGTTGATAATGCAGTCAAAATAAGATACATGGTGATGATTTTGTGAATGCAACGTTTTCTCGAATAAAGCATGTATGACTCCATGCACATAGCTTGTATCACATATAAGTAAACAGCGAAAGACTTCTAGGAACCTGAGAATAAACATGCATAAAAATGTCAACACAAAGGTTGGTGAGTTCATAGTTTTAATGTTGCGCATAATCTGTATGTAAAGGTGGATCACAAGATTTCAGTCGTTTCTTCCAGAAACGTTTATCAAAATATTCTACAAGATTGAGCACCCTGGTAACTAAGCTTTAACGTTATAATAAGTACCCCTGTTTTAACATACATGCAACCAACATGTACAATACACGCAATCCAACGTGTACTAAACTCAAATAGTATACGTCTATTTTATAGTTCAGGCTAGGGTTTCTATACCTGGAACAGACGGGGATGTCAAGCCCTATGGATCCATATATAACTACTCGCACCCACCAGTTCTTATAACCGGCAGTTACTAGTTACCAAAGCTAAGGGATTTTCGGTTCAAACTCAGCGTAGAATTAAGTATGTATTTGTGTCCATTGCATATAAAATAAATTGCATGTATTCTCAGCCCAAAAATATTTAAAGCATTTAAAAGGAGATCTATAAACTCACCTTAGCATCACATAAGGTCATTCATCGAAATGTGACCGAAACTCGGAATGCAAAATAATCGTAGATCTCAACCTAGAGAACATATGTTGGTCAATACATGTCTAACAAGCTAGGTCGTGTCATAGTGTATCACAATCCTAATGCTCGAGACTGACATTCAAAAGTTAACAAAGGTTATCTCAAAAAGTCAACCTGACCCAATATGATCTTTAAATCAATACATGTTTATTAACATAATGTAAGTCTTAATAATTGAACGAATTTATAGTTTATCAAACTCAAAATATTATTTATTTCAGGAGCTATATTATATTTGAATTATCATGGCAATCGAACATATTTTATTATTTCACATAGTTTTCCAATACTTGTAAAATCAGATTATAGTGTTTATAAAGCTTTAAAACATGATAAGACAGTCAACTTTGACAATTGATCAACAAAACAAAACGTGCCTTATATAGAAATTCATTTACTCGATTAGTAATATCTAAAAATCCAATTTATCAATCTCAAAGATAAGTTGTTTAAATATTAATTCACAGTTTCAAACACAATTTCAATTAACGTTAACCATAATTCAGTTGACCATATCTTTTAATCTGTTCATTGAAATCACGCGATTTCTAAATGAAAAGTTTTTAATTTTTCGATAGCTTTCCAATGACATGCATATCATATACTTTATATCAGTAGCATATGTATCAAATTCGTGATCAATCATAAACTATCTAACGACAAAATTAAAGCATACAAGCATACATAAACATATATACTCGAGCACTAGATATGGATACACTATTAATATATAAAATATAAGATATGAATGCTCACGTATCAATATTGTGATTCAATATTGCAGGAAAGTACGTAGACGCAACAGAGATGATAAACACTAGGTTTGACTTGTAAATAATACCCACGAACATTACCCATAACCTCCATAGCTATAACCCATAATTTCCTTAGCTCTATCCCGTTCGAAAACCAGTTTTGAAAGTGACACGCTCATGACCTCGTCGTAGTATTTTATGTATAATACTAATTAATAATACTACTAATATTTCTAATAATAATATTAGAATTAATAATAATAATAATAATAATAATAATAATAATAATAATAATAATAATAATAATAATAATAATAATAATAATAATAATAATAATAATAATAATAATAATAATAATATAAATATAGAGAGTAGAGAGACAGATGTGTGTGAAAAAAAATTCGCAGAAAACTGGAGCATTTATAGTACATTTGCTGAAACTGAATCTCATGCGATCGTATGGGCTTTCAGTGTATATGACATGCGATCGCATGGCACCCCCTGCCAGCTCACATCTGATTTGTTTTCTAGTTTGTCAAAATATTTATTAATTATATATATAATATATATAATTTATATTAATCAATTATATAATAAATTATATTCTCGTGCCAAGTTGACTTGTAATCTTTGCTCCGTCGAATTGTACGTTGACACTCGAATTATGTCCCGGTTCCAGTTTTTTGAACGTCATTTCGTACGCTTAGAAAACTTGTATTTTACATTTCGTAATTCGTAACTTTATCAATAATTAGACTTATTCGCCAATAAATTATATCACTTGAAATGTAACTTATACATTTGAGTGTTTTGGTCATTTGCTTCTTTAAATCATCTTCTCGTTATTTATCAAAGTACATTTAATAATATAGTTTTAAATCAAAACGTATTATTTTTAACTTCTCAAACATATCTAAATATCAGTCGAATTAATAAACAATTGTTGCTATCGTTTTCTTAACTAATTGAAATCATTCATATATATATATATATATATATATATATATATATATATATATATATATATATATATATATATATATATATATATATATATATATATATATATATATATTCAATAATCATAAACACGTTTTAAATACACGTCGCAAGTTATTCATACAATTAATATTTCAACTTATCATATATAATCAAATAGATATTTAAACCAATAAGTTTAATGCACAGTATCATATACTTAATACTTTGTTAACGTTTTCAAGTTATAATATACACATATCTATTTACACATTATTGTTCGCGAATCGTCGAGAACAACCGAAGGGTAATTGAATATATGAAAGTAGTTCAAAAATTTTGAGATTCTGTTTTACAGACTTTGCTTATCATGCCAGAAATATTAAACCGTATCGAGAATTTGGTTCAAATTAAGTCGAAATTTTCCGGGTCGTCAAAGTACCTACCCGTTAAAGAAATTTCGTCCCGAAATTTGAGTGAGGTCGTCATGGCTAATAATAAAAATATTTTCATGACGAATATGAGTTGATAAATAGAATTTTATCACCATTCAATAATATGGATAAAATAATTCAATTACTCGAAGCGTATGAGGGAAGTTATCGTAAAAGAGTGAAATGAGAAAATAAAGTTTCGTCATATCTTTTGACGTAGATAGGGTTGATTTCCAGAGTTTAGAGAAAATCTTCGTAATAAGATTTGATTCTTCGGTAATTAAGAAAATTAGGATCCGCTTTGGTTAAATGCGATAATCTGTTTTGATTGCTCTGTCGAATATTTCATTATAAATTCACTCCCTTCGTTTCCTTATTTCCACAGCTCATACCTTCTATTTTCTCCCTCAACTCATACTTTTAAAGCATTCATCAATATGCTCCATCCAGTTTTGGTTCTTGATATACTCCTAACTTTCATATCTGTCATTCTTCTTTTTCATCTGCCGCCGGAAGAATCTATTTACTTCTACTATACTCTTGGTTTTATAGTGTTTTTAGTTCTCCCGCGTCTTTATATTGTTATATGCATCGATATACACAGTTTGTAATTTATGGGTTGTTGTTGAGCTTTATATCTTCCCTTATATTTCGATGTCTCTGCTTCTGTCTTTCTATAATCATTGACATCCACAGTTAATGCTCTCTTCTATTTACTGCGATTTATACACCCATTTCTATTTCAGAGCTTCATGCTTTTGTTTTCTTCTTCTCGACTTCAAGTCAAGCGAATAATGGTCCAGAATTCATAGGTATGGAGTTTCGAATGATCATAATGTACAAAGCAGAAAGGAAAGGTAATAGCACGATTTGATTTGTCAAATTACCAGAATATTCGGAAAAGACCGAATCATCAAGAAAATATTTTCTTGATAGTTTAGAGGTTAAATAGAATGAAAGAGTTACGTAACATGGTTCATGATGAGGGTATGATATGTGAACCTTTATCACGTTCCATTAGAAACACAGCATGACTTACTGTAATATAATCACGTTGATCAAGTGTCATTATATTATACTAACTCATGCTTCAATTCCCAACACTACTTCAAAAACATTCATATTTTAAATTCGAATTTTTCAGATTTTA
This sequence comes from Rutidosis leptorrhynchoides, assembly GCF_046630445.1. Lineage (NCBI taxonomy): Eukaryota > Viridiplantae > Streptophyta > Magnoliopsida > Asterales > Asteraceae > Rutidosis > Rutidosis leptorrhynchoides. The sequence goes on along the minus strand of NC_092336.1, from coordinate 402,498,887 downwards.
GAAACTAAAACAGTTTCCTTTATTATGTAACGCAGATAGCGCGAAGACATATATAATTTTAAATGAAAATATCTTCAGAAATATCGAGGATATTTATAATGAAAGATACGATGATATCTTAGAATTTCTAATTTCGAAAGGTGATGAAGAATATTTGTCCGTAAAGGTTTAGAGTCAGGAGCAAGGTATTCGTTAATGACTTCAGCTGACACTGAATCATTTGGATTCTTTGAAGGCAGGTTTAGTCTTTGTGATTTTTCCACAGCCTCCTTCATGGTTTGCTCAATCTGTTTTCCGGTTCCAAACCTTCTCTTTTTCTGAGCGTTGCCAACACACTATTCTTTATCATCGAACTTTTGGCTGTTAAGGTCGTTTACAGTTTTTGCTGCTTCATCAGCATTTTTCAAAATTTCGAGAACTGATTCGTAGGCTGGGCGCTTTTCAGAATTTCATAATGGAAGATCATAATTCTAAGAGATAATTATTATTTGTATGCATATAACTATTGATGTAGAAACACTGCGAGATTCAAAATACTGATTGCTAATTCCCTGTAGTTGGTATGGCAATTATTGTTACAAGATGTGGATGAGTACATGATAGAGTTTCAATGAGTATAATGATTTTTCGAAAGGTCAAAGATCAATGAAGTTGTTGGTAAGTTTACTGCTAATGTGGCGAGATATGAAAGATTCCCCTGTAACAATGATGAAGGGGTAATTGTTATAATAAAGCTTATTCGAATGAAAAATTGAAGTTGATTTGCTGGAGGTGTGACAAAACTGGCTACTTTGAAAAGGAATTGCAAAGTTATTTTTGGGAATAATAATGTCAAAGGATCTAGCACAGTTTTGAATTCAAAGTATGGTTTTGTAAGATGTGAAAATCTAATAGTGATATCTTCTGTTAAATCTTGACTCGGATTCTGATCTGTCAAAAATCAGAATGTGTAATCGAATTTGTATGAAAATGGTTGTTATGATTCTTATGGAAGAATGTATATTGTTGTGAATGTAGTAAGTATAGTTAATGATTCTTGAATCAAAATTGAAGAATGTACAGTGTAGCATATTAATTGTGAACTTATATATTTCCCGAGTATTACCTACCCGTTAAAAATCTCACAAGTAATATTTTGTACAGAAGAATTTTACTACAGTCTTTATGAAAATATATATGTATATTTTCTTCGGATGTATACAGATTTAATGAGTTAATATATTATTAAACTCATTTGATTTTCGGCTGTGTAACGACCCGAATTTTTTGACTTGCTTTTGTGCCTTGTGTTTTAGCGAAACTGCGTATTTGTGCGTACTGTGCTACTTTATACTCTGAAATCTTTATACACATGGCTTACTTTCATTTATGTGTTAAAATGTGCCTTTAAGTACGTAGGATACTTAACTTGATCACCGAAAATCTTTATGACCGTTAGTGTCACTTGATGTTACAAACAAACTGCGTACTGCGTACACGTTTAACTTTTGTCGTAATCGGAATATTATGACTACGAAATCTTAATTATTATTTTATAATAATAATTACTTGGGTTTATGGATGCTTAATTACGCGCAGTAATTTACTTATGCTTACTAGTTAGTCTTGTTAGACTTTCTACCTTGTTGGGCCTTAACCCACCCTACACTAGTTAGTGGACTATTTAATTAGCCCAATTATTATTAGCTAGTGACCCATTAATATGTAAGACAAATGCCCATTTATTAGAGGGAACATACTAGCATTTATGTCAAGTATTATCCTTAATGTTGCATGGGATGCCAACATAAGCACCAACTTTAGACAACCATTAACCAAAAAGCAAAAGTTGGTCGCCCTTGTCCCCCCACCCATACCCACGGCCGCATACCCCCTCCCTCACCCCATCCACCTATAAATACAAGCCTCATTCCATCCATTTTACACTTGCTTTCATTTGTAATTCACACACACTCACTCTCTAATTCTCTCTCTAGTCCTTCTCTCTCTAAAAAGTGTAAGTATTGATTTTTCTTCTTCTTCTTCTTCCTCTCTCTCTCTCTCACAAATTCATCATCATCATCATCATGGGTCTAGCTTTTTAGCTTTGATCTTGATTACATCTTGTAGATTCAAACTTAGATTTGAATCCTTCAAGAACATGGAAGATTCAAGCTTTCTAGCTTTGAATCTTCACCCACTTTGTAGATCTATATTTTTTTAACTTTAATCTTGCTATTTTGTTATAAAGATTCAAACTTGTGTTTGTAATCTTCATATAACTTAAAGATCCAAGCTTTATGCTTCAAGATCTTCAAGAACAACCAAGATGCAAGCTTTCTAGCTTGAATCTTCATATCTTTTGTTGGATCTAAGTTTTCTAACTTATGATCTCATTATTTTTTTATAAAGATCAAAACTTGTTTTTATGGTCTTCATATAACTTAAAGATCCAAGCTTTATGCTTCAAGTTCTTCAAGAACACTAAAGGTTCAAGCTTTCTAGCTTTGTGACCTTATAACTTGTGTGAAAAGGATTCAAGCTCTCTAGCTTAGAGTTTCATCACTTCATTTGACTTAAATTATGTTCATACTTGTTTGATTGAGGTAAAGTTTGTAGCTTTAGTTGTAAATGTAACTTGTAATTGTGTTAAGACTAAGGATATGATGTAACCTTGGTTCATCATCCATCTAAGACTCTTAAATGAGTTGTGTTCTTACTTGGTCTTAACATATTGTGTGTTGATGGTAGAATCTTGGTCAAGGTTATGCTAACCCATCAACGAGTTGTACACTTGAAGCTACAAGCATCAAGGATGAGAACCGTGATGAGCATCAAGCACTAAGAACCCCTCTGGAGTACCTTGATTACTGTTTTTGGGATCTTATCAGACCACCTGGGATACTGGAAAGTTGATTTTCAGTTAGTTCGGTTCGATTAGATGATTTTCTGTTTAGACCTCGTCTTAATCCGAGTTACGGTTTAGGATTTATGGCCTTCCGAAAGTCACTACACCCTATTAACGTTGTGCTGAAATTTCTGACCTACTCGAACTTAAACCGTCTCCACGGTCAAAAGAAGACGAGTTAGGTTCTGAAAATTGGTCAGCAGTTAGGGGACTCATATACGGAGACATAGCCACTGATTAAGCATCTTTTCGATTTACGTAGAGGTCGTAGCAGCTGACTGAAATCAACTTATTGTTTCGATCTCTATTCTTGTCAAACTTACTTAGCTTTTATGATGATGAACGATGATGATGATGACACTTAAACTTATTTTATGCACTATTAGAACTTATGAGGATAACACACTGACCTAATAACCTTTGGCTTAGGTTGAAGACCTTTCGGACCGAGTTACTACTTGCATACTTTCATTATCGACTTTACCGCTCTTATCACTGTGAGTTATAGCATCCCTTTTTACTTTAACTATTTTGGGACTGAGAATACATGCGCTTTTTACATTTTGAGTACTAGGCACGAGTACTTAAACTTTATATATGTGTGGGTTATACAACGGCATAAACTTTCCCCTTAGCTCGGTAACGTTTAGTCATTGGTTTTTGAACCGGTGAACGCGAATCTTAGATATGGATCCATAGGGTTTGACATCCCCACTCGGGCTAGTCGCGCTAGCATTTAACGAGTGTTTAATACTTCCTAAACATACGCACTCACCAAGTGTACTTTTAGGGTGTTATAAACGTTAAGTTAGTTACCAAGTGCCCATGGTTAAACATATACTTTTCATACTGTATTGGAACACTGAAATCTTGTGGCCTACCTTACATTACTATTACAACTTAAACTATAGCTCACCAACATTATTGTTGACGTTTTTAAGCATGTTTTCACAGGTGCTTAGAGGTTTGTTGCTTCCGCTGTTTAGACTTGCTCTCTTGGTGTTTAGACTTGCTGTTAAGGACCTGTTGTGCTAGAATTCCACTGCATAATCTTAGAGATGTCTCAATCATGGAAGTTTTCTTTTGCATTCGTAGTTTATGTTATTTTCAAATAATGGCTTTGTAACGACCTTTGTGTCACGTTATCTTTTGTAAATGCTATGTCTTTTATGAATGCAAAACTGGTTTTCAAATAGCATGTAGTACTTAACCGTGTAACGATCCTGTTGTTGATGAATCGTACACGATGGTTTTGTACGGGGCGTCACATTTGGTATCAGAGCATTGGTTGTAGGGAATTAGGTTGCATTAGTGACTCTAGACCGGACCGAGTAGGATTCACTAATAGAACTAATCTACAACTTGCTAGTTTACTTGTTTCTGCGGAACTTACTGCATGCTGCTGCTTACTTCTACTGCTATATGACGTATACTGCTACTTGATTTTCATTACTGCATGCTACTATCTGCTTTCGATTGCATGATACTTCTATACGATTTGCTATTATTGCCATGCTATTTACTACTTTAGACTGTCGTAGTTATTTTGCCTAATACGTGCTTGCTTTATGACTTACTGACATGGAAAAAGATATTTTTCCCTGTTCAGATGTCGGATGTCCCGCCTGTTATCATTTTGGAGAGCGACTCAGACTCACCCTCCACCTCGTCTACCATTGTTGTCGATTTACAGATCCCGTCGTCGACACACTCCAGTAACTCTGGCGCTTCGACCTCTGGAGCTAGTGGCCATGCACCCGACCCAGTGATCACCTCAGACGGATACGAGGATCCACCAGAGATTCCAGCTCCACTCATCCCGGGACCCTCAGAGCCACATCACCATTCTGGTGGTGCTGTGATTCCAGGGGAATATGGGGAAGTTCCGTTCCGTAACGAGCATAACCATTGGTGCAGACGCCTTCCTGATGGACGTGTCGTGTCGATTCCGCCTTTCAGATATTGGATTATGACTACCGGCCGAGCAGAGCCACCTCCAGCTGTTTTTGACGACTCATCATCCGATGACTCATCCTCTAATGACTCCAGTGACGAGGATTCCGACAAGGACCTTGAGGAGACGCCCATGAAGCCACCCTCTACCCCGCCGAAGAAGCGGTATCATTTCGATGGTACCATTATTCCAGGGGTTAACGGAGGTAGGTTTCCGTTAACGCACATGGACTGAGGACTAGGGTCACCGCCCGCAAGCGGGTTGTGCCGTATACTGCCGATCCATTCGTGCGTAAGGCTTACCATTACGCACCATCTACTTCTGGCGCTGGACCACCTGCACCACCTGTACCGACTGCACCGCCTGCCCCACCATCTCCCTCCGTCGAGGAACTGACGAAGGAAGTGGAGATCCTCCGTGCTCGGGTAACTGAGCTCGAGGACCAGATGTCCACGTAATGGACATCCTTTACCCACCGTCACCATAGGGTATTGTAGTAGATTTCATTATGTAATCTCGTTTGTAGTTTCATGATCTACTCATCTATTGTGCAAACCCATGCTGATGTATGCAACTTATTATTAATGAATGGAACTTAGTGTTGTTTACTTTTTGTACGGTGTTCTAATTTCGTTACTGTATGGTGATTTTGTGGTATCTGTATCTAGTTGCATTGCTTAGTTAACATGTGTTACGTTGATTCCATGTTGGTTGTCATATACTATATTATTATTTATTAAATGCTGGATTTTGACTTAAGTCAAAATTTCTTTTTAGAAGAGCAATGGCAAACGAAAGAGCAACACCCACAGTAGCACAAATTGAGGAAATGATTGCGGAAAGAGTATCCGCAGCTATTGCGGAAATAAACCCCCAAGCTCCATCAGTTAACCCGCCCATCCATAACGGGTGTACATATAAGGAGTTTCAAAGCTGCAAGCCCCACAACTTTAGTGGTACTGAGGGGCCAGTTGGATTGACTAGATGGTTTGAGAAACTAGAAGCTATGTTCCGTGTAAGCAACTGCTCAGAGATGAACAAAACCAAGTATGCCTCCTGTACGCTGTCAGACGGCGCCCTAACCTGGTGGAACACACTTGCTCAGGCCAAAGGTATTGACAAGGCTTATGCTACTCCTTGGGAAGAATTTAAGGGAGTCATGATCGAAGAGTACTGCCCCAGAACAGAGATACAGAAAATGGAGGCTGAGTTCTGGGTGTTGAAGGTTGTGGGAAACGATCTTGATGGTTACAACCGTAGGTATCTGGAATTAGCGTTGATGTGTCCTTCGATGGTTACCCCGGAGTTTAAGAGAATGGAACGATACTTGTGGGGACTTCCCAAGTCCATTCAGGGAAATGTCACCTCTTCGAAACCACCCAACGTCCCGGAAGCTATGTGCATGGCGCACACCCTGATGAACCAGATCACCCGCAAGGAACCTGAGAAAGCGAAATCAGAATCGGGGACTAGTCATGAGAAGCGTAAATGGGATGGAAAAAGGGAAAGGTCTTTGATCAAAACCCAGCTAAGAGGCAAGAGGGTTTCAAGGGAAGAAACGACTGAAGGAACCCCAACCCGACCCCTAGCTCAAACCCCAACTACAAGGGTACTCTACCGCAGTGCAATAGGTGCTACAAGCACCATATTGGGTACTGTAATGTGGTCTGTGAAAAGTGCAAAAGGACCGGACATATTGGTAAGGACAGCAAGATTTCCACCCCAATGGTGAAGACAAACCCTACTGGACCAAGGCAGTGCTATGAGTGCGGACAACAGGGCCACTTTAGGAATGAATGTCCCAACAAGCGAAAGGACAGCGGACCACCACGTGGAAGAGCTTTCAATGTAAACGCAAGGGATGCCCGTGAGAACCCCGACTTGGTTACAGGTATATTCACTATCAACAATCTATTAGCTTCTGTCCTATTTGATACTGGTGCCGATAGGAGCTATGTTTGTAGACAATTTTGCTCTAAGATAGATTGGTCGTTAGTTCCTTTAAAGGAGAGTATGCTTGTTGAGGTAGCCAATGGAAAACTTGAGAAAGTTGACCAAATTGGTCGAGGAGCTATTATCAACATAGCTGGTGTGGATTTCGAGATTGACTTGATACCCATCAAATTGGGAAGCTTTGATGTGATTGTCGGTATGGACTGGTTGACCAAAGTAAGGGCCGACGTTATCTGTGGAGATAAAGCACTTCGTATACCCCACGGAGATGGTGAGCCACTGATTATTTACGGAGAGAGATGTAGTTCGAAGCTGAACCTCATTAGTTACATGAAAGCACAAAAGATCATGAAGAAAGGATGTCTTGCTGTTTTAGCACATGTGAAAACGTTAGAAGCCGAGGTGAAGAGTGTGAATGATGTACGAATTATTAACGAATTTCCCGATGTCTTTCCGGAAGAATTTCCTGGATTACCGCCACCGAGAACAGTGGAGTTCCAGATCAATCTAGTGTCGGGAGCTGCACCCGTAGCTCGCGCAACTTATCGACTAGCACCTTTCGAACTGCAAGAGTTGCAGAGTCAACTGCAGTAATTGCTAGACCGTGGATTTATCCAACCGAGTTCATCGCCTTGGGGCGCACCTGTTTTATTCGTGAAGAAGAAGGACGGATCTTTCCGCATGTGTATCGATTATCGTGAGCTGAACAAGTTGACGATTAAGAATCGGTATCCCCTTCCCAGAATTGACGATCTTTTCGATCAGCTGCAAAGATCCATCGTTTACTCCAAGATCGATTTGCGATCAGGTTATCACCAATTGAGGGTGAAGGAGAGTGATGTGATGAAGACTGCGTTCAGAACCCGTTATGGTCACTATGATTTTCTAGTGATGCCATTCGGTTTAATCAACGCGCCTGCCGTGTTTATGGATCTCATGAATCGAGTATGCAAGCCATATCTGGACAAGTTCGTTATCATTTTCATAGATGATATCCTCATCTATTCCCGAAGTGAAGAAGAACATGAACAACATCTTCGACTAGTGTTGGAACTCTTGAGACAAGAGCAACTTTATGCCAAATTCTCCAAGTGTGAATTTTGGTTGAAGGAAGTCCAATTTCTGGGTCATATTGTGAGTAATCAAGGTATCAAAGTTGATCCCGTGAAGATCGAAGCTATCAGCAAGTGGGAAACCCCCACTACTCTGTAACATCCCGCCTTTTTCCGTTTACTTTTCCGTTTAACTATTTAAGTTCCGTTATATGTTTATAACACATCCCGTTAATATGCGTTGAATTATCTCGTTTAGGTAATTCCCGCACCCGGTTTAAAGTTGAGGGACCAAACTTGCCAAAGGTTGAAACATTTGACTAGGTCAAAGAGTCAACCCCTTTTCATCCATTCATTTCACCTCCTCTTCCTCTTTTTACTACTTTCAAATCCTCTCAACATTCAAACACAAATTCATCATCTAAATCCGGAATAAGGAGCTAGCAACAAAACAAAATAGATATTCGTGATCCTCTCTTCATCCTCTTCGATTTGATACCAACTTCATCACTTTTGGGTAACATTTCTAAAACACTAGATTTCTTTAAATTCGTGTTCTTGACTTAAAAGTATGTTAATTAGTGTCTATGGCTCATTGTGATGTCGTGTATGTAATTTGTATGCTCGATTTGTTGTTTTTGGTGTAACTAGTTCATTATGAAAATTGCTTGCTAAATCCTTGATTTTGGATGATCAAATGTTGTTAGATTGTTAAAGTGCATGTTTTAAAAGTGTTACTAGCATCATTAGCTTCATGTTGAAGTATAGGTTGATTAAAGAAACTTCATTAACATGATTATTGTTTTTGTGATGCTTGACTAGGGTTTGATAAGCTTTATATGAACTTTGATGCACCAAATGCTATGAAATATTGTAGATAAGAGTTTTTTTGCAATGTGTGTTTGATTACCTTCGAAACCGCATATCATACATGTAAATTGGTTTCCCGGATCATGAAATGCGTTTTAGAACTTGAAACTTTGATTATGAATGCTTAATACAGTTTTTGGTTGTTGTAAGTGTTGAATTGCTTGATGAAATGTGTCTAGGTGTTTTCCTCGTCAAATTACCTTTCCGATGATATATGATACATGTTCTAAGTGTTTGCGGGTCATGAAATGTGTTGGTTTGTGTTTTGGTTCGTGCACTTAGGAAATACAGCAAACAGGGCCTGGAAACCGATCAGGACGCCGTCCAGATACTGGGGACGCCGTCCCACCTTTTGAACCTGGACGCCGTCTAGGATATCAGGACGCCGTCCCACCCTTCATTTTGGGACGCCGTCTAGCCATTTGGGACGCCGTCCCATTGTACTAAAACTGGCTGTTTGGGTTGTCATTTGACGAAAAATGTTTGGGATGTTCTAGACCTCCAATTCACTTGCAACTTGTTTTAACATGCTTATATATGAATAACTAGCATAGAAAATTTGTCCGAGACCCGACCCGAACATGTTGACTTTTCCGTTCACTTTGACCCGACCAAGTTTGACTTTTTGTCAAACTTAACCAAATACTTATGCAACCTTTCTAATATGATTATTTACTTGTAACTTGCATGAAACTTGACTAGTTGATTCACATGTTAATATAATCGAGTCGTAACGAGCCATAGGACTAATTGAACATCTTTGACCCTTCGTGACTATCGTTATTGATACAACCTATTTGTTTAGGTCAAGACTAGCATTGTTCTTTGCACACGTTACTTGTCGAAGTACTTTTTGGTTCGTGCATACAAGGTGAGATCATAGTCCCAATTTTACTCTTTTTGAACTTACTTTTGGGATGAGAAAACATAAACGTTCTTTTAAACTACGTGAACACAAGTACAGGGAAAACAAATATTCTACATACGAGTTTGAACACAAATCCTCAATTCGATTATCATTAGTTACATCAGATGGTGTAAGCGAGAACTTATGTTATATGGCCATATGGGTTTGACAAACCCTCACTTCGGACGGTTCGCTACCGTCTACGGGTGAAATATATTTTCGGGAAACAGTGTATGTTCTAACACTATTATTACGGGGTTCAACGGACGGAATGTTAAGCTTTGATAATTGAGTGCTCGTGAATATTAACTTTTAGAATGTACTATGGCTTTATCGATGTTGCAAATCTTGTGGTTCAACTTACTATTACTCACTTACTTATTTAAACCTATGATTTCACCAACGTTTTCGTTGACAGATTCTCTATGTTTTTCTCAGGTCCTTGAACTTAGGTGATATATGCTTCCGCTCATACTTTTTGATACTTGCATTGGATGTCGAGTATACTTGCATACGTGGAGCGTCTTTTTGACTACTTTTAATCGTGTCGCACGTGTTTCATACAAACTTTAAACATTGTTATGTACTTGTTATGGAAACTACTTTTGTAAACTTTGAAACACCCTTATTTATGAAATGAATGCGACATACTTTTCGGTCAAACTTTGTTATAAAGACTTACGACCATGTAATGGGACCATACGTAGATGACGCCGTCATTTGACGATTTGTCGGGGTCGCTACAAGTACTCCGACTCACATCCGCCAATTTCTAGGTCTTGCCGGTTACTACCGAAGATTTATTGAAGGTTTCTCTCTGATTTCGCGTCCTTTGACCGCGCTGACTCACAAAGGGAAGAAGTTCGTTTGGGAAAAAGAACACGAATCAGCATTTCAAACCCTGAAGTAGAAGTTAACCACCGCACCTATCTTATCTCTTCCTGAAGGCAGTGATGATTTCGTCATATATTGTGATGCCTCGAAAAATGGTTTTGGTTGCGTATTTATGCAAAGATCGAAGGTTATTGCCTATGCTTCTCGTCAACTAAAGATTCACAAGTGAAACTACACAATGCACGATCTCGAGCTTGGAGCCGTTCTCTTTGCGCTCAAATTGTGGAGACACTATCTTTATGGAACTAAAAGTACCATCTTCACCGACCACAAAAGCCTCCAGCACATATTCGATCAGAAACAACTGAACATGAGGCAGCGACGATGGATCAAGACGCTAAACGACTATGAATGTGAACTTCATTACCATCCTGGAAAGGCAAATGTTGTAGCCGATGCCCTGAGCCGAAAGGAGAGGATGGTACCTCTTCGTGTCCGCGCCTTGAATATCATCATTCATTCAAATCTCAATAGCCAGATCTGAGTAGCCCAAGAAGAGGCTCTCAAAGAGGAGAATATTTCTCAAGAACACTTGAACATTCTCGTTTCACGGTTCGAGGTTAAGGAGACTGGACTCCGATGCTTTGCCGGAAGGATTTGGGTACCTAGTTATGGAGATCTACAGAGCCTTATACTAGATGAAGCCCATAAGTCGAGATATTCGATTCATCCAGGAGCCGGTAAAATGTACCATGATCTCAAGGAACAGTATTGGTGGCCTAATCTTAAGAAGGATGTTGCAACTTACGTTGGTAAGTGTTTGACTTGCTCGAAAGTTAAGGCTGAACATCAAAGGCCATCTGGATTACTTCAACAACCGAAAATCCCGCAATGGAAGTGGGAAAGAATAACAATGGACTTCATTACGAAGCTACCAAAGATGGTAGGTGGTTATGATACCATCTGGGTTATCGTTGACCGACTTACTAAATCTGCACACTTCTTAGCCATGAAGGAAACGAATACGATGGAGAGACTCGCTCAACTATACATCAAAGAGGTTGTATCTCGTCATGGTGTACCCTTATCGATTATCTCAGATCGCGATACCCGTTTTACTTCAAGGTTTTGGCGTTCTTTGCAAGAAGCCTTGGGAACTCGTCTCGACATGAGCACCGCGTATCACCCACTGACCGACGGTCAGAGCGAATGAACGATTCAGACTTTGGAGGACATGTTGTGTGCCTGTGTTATTGATTTCGGAAAGGCTTGGGAGAGACATTTGCCACTAGCTAAATTCTCTTACAACAACAGTTATCATTCGAGTATTAATGTCGCACCTTTTGAAGCGTTGTATGGCCGCAAATTCCGTTCTCCTATTTGTTAGGCCGAAGTAGGCGAAAATCAAATCATCGGACCCGAGGTAGTCCATGAAACAACCGAGAAGATTGTCCAAATTCAAGCGAGAATTAAGCCAGCCCGCGATCGCCAAAAGAGTTATGCCGACCTTAAACGTAAAGACTTCGAATTCAACGTGGGTGACCGTGTAATGCTGAAGGTCGCACCTTGGAAAGGTGTGATCCATTTTGGAAAGCGTGGAAAGTTAAACCCGCGATATAGTGGTCCTTTTGAAATCTTGGAGCGTGTTAGATACCGTTTGGATCTTCCGACTCAGTTGAGCCTAGTTCATCCTACTTTTCACGTGTCGAATCTGAAGAAATGTCTTGCCGAACCAGAACTTGTCATCCCTCTCGATGAACTTACGATTGATGACAAACTCCACTTTGTAGAAGAACCTGCCGAAATCATGGATCGTGAGGTTAAGACTTTGAAGCACAATAAGATCCCAATTGTCCGAGTCTGTGGAATGCCAAACGTGGACCCGAGTTTACCTGTTAACGGGAGGATCAAATGATGCAGAAGTATTCTCACCTTTTCCCGACTTCAATACCTGCCTCAGCTTAAATTTCGGGACAAAATTTCCATTAACAGGTGGGTAATGTAACGACCTGACTTTTTCGACTTGCTTTTGTGCCTTGTGTTTTAGCAAAACTGCGTATTGTGCTACTTTATACTCTGGAATCTTAACGTTGTGCTGAAATTTCTGACCTACTCGCACTTAAACCGTCGCCACGGTCAAAAGAACACAAGTTAGGTTCTGAAAATTGGTCAGAGGTTAGGGGACTCATATACGGAGCCATAGCCACTGATTACGCATCTTTTCGATTTACGTAGAGGTCGTAGCAGCTGACCGAAGTCAGCCTATTGTTTCGATCTCTATTCTTGTCAAACTTACTTAGCTTTTATGATGATGAACGATGATGATGATGACACTTAAACTTATTTTATGTACTATTAGAACTTATGAGGATAACACACTGACCTAATAACCTTTGACTTAGGTTGATGACCTTTCGGACCGACTTACTACTTGAATACTTTCATTATCGACTTTACCGCTCTTATCACTGTGAGTTATAGCATCCCTTTTTACTTTAACTATTTTGGGACTGAGAATACATGCACTTTTTACGTTTTACATACTAGTCACGAGTACTTAAACTTTATATATGTGTGGGTTATACAACGACATAAACTTTCCCCTTAGCTCGGTAACGTTTAGTCATTGGTTTTTGAACCGGTGAACGCGAATCTTAGATATGGATCCATAGGGTTTGAAATCCCCACTCGGGCTAGTCGTGCTAGCCTTTAACGAGTGTTTAATACTTCGTAAACATACGCACTTGCCAAGAAACTTCATTAACATGATTATTGTTTTTGTGATGCTTGACTAGGGTTTGATAAGCTTTATATGAACTTTGATGCACCAAATGCTATGAAATATTGTAGATAAGAGTTTTGTTGCAATGTGTGTTTGATTACCTTCGAAACCGCATATCATACATGTAAATTGGTTTCCCGAATCATGAAATGCGTTTTAGAACTTGAAACTTTGATTATGAATGCTTAATACGGTTTTTGGTTGTTGTAAGTGTTGAATTGCTTGATGAAATGTGTCTAGGTGTTTTCCTCGTCAAATTACCTTTCCGATGATATATGATACATGTTCTAAGTGTTTGCGGGTCATGAAATGTGTTGGTTTGTGTTTTGGTTCGTGCACTTAGGAAATACAGCAAACAGGGCCTGGAAACCGATCAGGACGCCGTCCAGATACTGGGGACGCCGTCCCACCTTTTGAACCTGGACGCCGTCTAGGATATCAGGACGCCGTCCCACCCTTCATTTTGGGACGCCGTCTAGCCATTTGGGACGCCGTCCCATTGTACTAAAACTGGCTGTTTGGGTTGTCATTTGACGAAAAATGTTTGGGATGTTCTAGACCTCCAATTCACTTGCAACTTGTTTTAACATGCTTATATATGAATAACTAGCATAGAAAATTTGTCCGAGACCCGACCCGAACATGTTGACTTTTCCGTTGACTTTGACCCGACCAAGTTTGACTTTTTGTCAAACTTAACCAAATACTTATGCAACCTTTCTAATATGATTATTTACTTGTAACTTGCATGAAACTTGACTAGTTGATTCACATGTTAATATAATCGAGTCGTAACGAGCCATAGGACTAATTGAACATCTTTGACCCTTCGTGACTATCGTTATTGATACAACCTATTTGTTTAGGTCAAGACTAGCATTGTTCTTTGCACACGTTACTTGTCGAAGTACTTTTTGGTTCGTGCATACAAGGTGAGATCATAGTCCCACTTTTACTCTTTTTGAACTTACTTTTGGGATGAGAAAACATAAACGTTCTTTTAAACTACGTGAACACAAGTACAGGGAAAACAAACATTCTACATACGAGTTTGAACACAAATCCTCAATTCGATTATCATTAGTTACATCAGATGGTGTAAGCGAGAACTTATATTATATGGCCATATGGGTTTGACAAACCCTCACTTCGGACGGTTCGCTACCGTCTACGGGTGAAATATATTTTCGGGAAACAGTGTATGTTCTAACACTATTATTACGGGGTTCAACGGACGGAATGTTAAGCTTTGATAATTGAGTGCTCGTGAATATTAACTTTTAGAATGTACTATGGCTTTATCGATGTTGCAAATCTTGTGGTTCAACTTACTATTACTCACTTACTTATTTATACCTATGATTTCACCAACGTTTTCGTTGACAGATTCTCTATGTTTTTCTCAGGTCCTTGAACTTAGGTGATATATGCTTCCGCTCATACTTTTTGATACTTGCATTGGATGTCGAGTATACTTGCATACGTGGAGCGTCTTTTTGACTACTTTTAATCGTGTCGTACGTGTTTCATACAAACTTTAAACATTGTTATGTACTTGTTATGGAAACTACTTTTGTAAACTTTGAAACACCCTTATTTATGAAATGAATGCGACATACTTTTCGGTTAAACTTTGTTATAAAGACTTACGACCATGTAATGGGACCATACGTAGATGACGCCGTCATTTGACGATTTGTCGGGGTCGCTACAAGTGGTATCAGAGCCTTGGTTGTAGGGATTTAGAGTTCATTGGTGTCAACCCCGAGTCATAGGGTACATTGGTGAGTCTAGACTACAACCGGCATATAGACTTGACATAGGAATTACTTGACAAATTGTGCATTTATACTCTAACTCTTCTACTCATATCTACTCTTATTCTATCTAAATCTTGCGTCATATAATTTAATTGACACGCCACCTTGACTATATGATGTAATGTCGAATGCACATATGAATTAGGGTAATATAATTCCCGGAAATTATATTACGGTGACTCATATGAACATACCGACATTATGACATAAAGAATTTAAGGTGGGTCAAGGATAATTTTCTCTCTATCTTTATCCCATATCACGGTTAGTATTATTTAGAATACTAACCAACGGTATTCTTTTGTTTTGAAGGAACAATGGCTCCTCGCCGTGTACGACGCAATGAAACTCCCGAACAAGCCTTACAACGCATGATAGCCACCGCCGTGGATGCGGCCATGGCCGGTCACTCGTCTAACAACAACAATAACACCAACCACAACAACAATAACCAAGGAGCCGGTAACTCTAGCGAAGGGTGCTCCTACAAAGCTTTCATGGGGTGCAAACCTCACACTTATGATGGAACCGGGGGACTGGTTGTGCTTACTCGTTGGTTTGAACAAACCGAGGCCGTCTTTAGCATAAGCGGTTGTCGGGATCAAGACAAGGTCAAATACTCCACACACACTTTCTCCGGAATTGCTCTAACATGGTGGAACACCTATGTTCAATCGGTGGGTACCGATGAAGCTCATGCCCTCTCTTGGGCCGATCTAAGGGAAAAGATGATTGTTGAATATTTTCCGCGCGAAGAAACCCGAAAGTTTGAGGAAGAACTAAGAGCTTTGAAAGCGGTCGGAAACGATCTTAAAGCTTATAATCAACGCTTCGCCGAACTATCCTTGATGTGTCCTAATCTTGTTAACCCCGAATCTCAAAGGATTGAGCTCTACATGCTCGGTCTTCCAAAAAGCATCAAACAAGGGGTGATGTCATCCAAACCCACTACTCATCAAGCCGCTATGAACATGGCTCGCCAACTAATTGAAACGGTTGACGAAATCGTAGTGCCGGCTCCTAAGGCCGAGGACAAGTCGGGTGGCAACAAAAGGAAATGGGAAGCCACTCCATCAACCAACTACAACAACAACACCTTCACCAAAAAGCCTTTCAACAACGACGGCAAGAAGGGTTATGTCGGAAACTTACCTTTTTGCAACAAATGCCACAAGCATCATCACGGCGAATGTAACAAGCTAGTTTGTCACCGTTGCCAAGGTGTTGGTCATAGGGCCAACAATTGCACAAGCGCCGCCCCCGTTGCTCGAAAGGGGCCCAATCCTCCAAAAACGGTCACTTGTTACGAATGTGGCCAAACGGGCCATTATAAGAACGAATGCCCGAAAAAGAAAACCAACCCCAACAACCGAGGCCGAGCCTTTAACATCAACACCGAGGAAGCCCGAGATGACAATGAACTAGTCACGGGTACGTTTCTTCTCAACAACACTTATGTTACTTGCTTATTCGATTCGGGTGCCGATAAATGTTTTGTGTCTAAGACTTTGGCTCCTACTCTTTGCACTCCACCACACCCCTTAGATACTACTTATTCCATCGAAGTGGCCGACGGAAAACTCTTAAGTGCCGACACATATTACCAGGGGTGTACTTTAAACATTTTGGGTAATGAATTTGAAATTGACTTGATACCCATGGAACTAGGGAGTTTTGATGTAATAATCGGTATGAATTGGATGGTCAAAAATAAATCTCACATTCTTTGCGATCTTCACGCAATCCGAATTCCTATCGAGAATGGTGAACCATTGATTGTCTATGGCGACAAAAATTGCACCGGACTCAATCTCGTTTCGTGCCTTAAAGTTCGAAAGCTACTTCGCAAGGGTTGTTTCGCGATTCTTGCTCACGTTAAGAAAGTCGAGGCCGACGAAAAGCGCATCGAAGATGTGCCAATTGTTAGTGACCTTTCCGATGTATTTCCTGACGAATTACCGGGTCTTCCACCTCATCGACTGGTTGAATTCCAAATCGATCTTATTCCGGGAGCCGCACCCGTAGCACGTGCACCATATAGACTCGCTCCATCCGAAATGCAAGAATTACAAAGTCAAATCCAAGAACTACTTGACCGTGGTTTCATTCAACCTAGCCATTCACCATGGGGCGCTCCGATTTTATTCGTCAAGAAGAAAGACGGATCCCTACGAATGTGCATTGATTATCGTGAACTAAACAAATTGACGGTTAAGAACCGATATCCCCTTCCTCGCATCGATGATCTCTTTGATCAACTACAAGGTTCTCGTGTATATTCAAAAATCGATCTCCGTTCGGGTTATCATCAACTAAAGGTTAAGGGGGAAGATATCTCCAAAACCGCTTTCCGGACTCGTTATGGTAGTTATGAATTCCTTGTCATGCCTTTCGGTCTCACTAACGCACCGACGGTGTTCATGGATCTCATGAACCGCGTGTGCAAACCTTACCTCGACAAATTCGTTATCATGTTCATTGACGATATTTTGGTCTATTCTAAAAGCGAAGAGGAACACAAAGAACATCTCCGACTCGTGCTCGAGCTCTTGAGAAAAGAGCAACTATATGCCAAGTTCTCCAAGTGTGAATTTTGGTTAAAGGAAGTTCAATTTCTTGGTCATGTTGTAAGTGATCAAGGCATTAAAGTCGATCCCGCAAAAATCGAAGCCATTAGTAAATGGGAGACTCCTACTACTCCTACTCAAATTCGTCAATTCTTGGGTCTCGCCGGATACTATCGTAAATTCATCAAGGATTTCTCCCTAATCGCTCGTCCTTTAACCGCGTTAACTCACAAGGAACGAAAATTCGTTTGGACATCCGAACAAGAAACCGCTTTCCAAATCTTGAAAACTAAACTAACCACCGCTCCTATCTTGTCACTTCCTGAAGGCAATGATGATTTTGTTGTATATTGTGATGCCTCGAAAAACGGTTATGGATGCGTATTAATGCAACGAAAGAAAGTCATTGCTTATGCCTCTCGACAACTCAAAGTCCACGAACGAAACTACACGACACATGATCTTGAACTCGGTGCCGTCATCTTTGCACTTAAGCTATGGAGACATCATCTTCTTGGTACCAAGAGTACTATCTTTACCGATCACAAAAGTCTCCAACATATCTTCGATCAAAAGCAACTAAACATGAGACAACGAAGGTGGATTGAGACCTTGAACGATTATAATTGCGAGCTTCGTTACCACCCCGGGAAGGCAAATGTAGTGGTCGATGCCTTAAGTCGAAAGGAAAGAGCGGTGCCTCTTCGTGTCCGAGCTTTGAATATCACCATCCACTCCAACCTTAATAGCCAAATTCGGGTAGCCCAAGATGAAGCTCTTAAGGACAACAACATCGCACGCGAACTTTTAAACATTCTCGTCTCCCGATTCGAAGTTAAGGAGACCGGACTTCGATATTACACCGGAAAAATTTGGGTGCCTAGATATGGCGATCTACGAAACCTCATCCTGGACGAAGCCGACAAATCGCGATACTCGATTCATCCCGGTGCCAATAAGATGTACCATGACCTTAAAGAACAATATTGGTGGCCGAACATCAAAAAGGAGGTTGCTAGATACGTCGCCAATTGTTTGACTTGCGCTAAAGTCAAAGCCGAACACCAAAGACCGTCCGGGTTACTTCAACAACCCGAGATCCCGCAATGGAAGTGGGAAAGGATCACGATGGATTTTATCACCAAACTACCGAAAACGTCGGGCGGTTATGATACAATTTGGGTCATTGTTGACCGTCTCACCAAATCCGCGCACTTTCTCGCCATGAAAGAAACCGACAAAATGGAGAAACTTGCACGACTTTACATTAAAGAGATTGTAGCCCGACACGGAGTACCGTTATCGATTATCTCCGACCGAGATGGTCGTTTCGTTTCTAGATTTTGGCGTACGTTACAAGAAGTGTTGGGAACGCGTTTGGACATGAGCACCGCATATCATCCCCAAACCGATGGGCAAAGTGAACGTACAATACAAACCTTAGAGGATATGTTACGAGCCTGCGTTGTTGATTTTGGAAAAGCTTGGGACAATCACTTACCTCTCGCCGAATTCTCTTACAATAATAGTTATCACGCGAGTATTAAGGCCGTACCTTTTGAAGCGTTATATGGTCGAAAATGTCGCTCTCCTCTTTGTTGGGCCGAAGTGGGTGACGTGCAAATTTTCGGGCCCGAACTCATTCACGAAATAACCGAAAAGATTCTTCAAATCCGAGATAGGCTTCGGACGGCCCGGAGTCGTCAAAAATGCTAAACCGACAAAAGACGCAAAGACCTCGAATTTCAAGTCGGTGACCGCGTCATGTTAAAAGTCGCACCTTGGAAAGGTGTCATCCGTTTTGGGAAACGTGGAAAACTAAATCCGCGGTACGTTGGTCCTTTCGAAATCTTAGAGCGTATTGGAACCGTTGCTTATCGTTTAAACCTTCCGCCTCAACTAAGCTCCGTCCATCCTACTTTTCATGTATCTAACTTGAAGAAGTGTCTCGCCGAGCCTGATATCGTCGTCCCTCTCGAGGAACTTACTATTAATGACAAACTCCATTTTGTGGAGGAACCGGTTGAAATTGTGGACTACGTCGAGAAGGAATTAAAACAAAGCCGGATCCCGATTGTTAAGGTCCGTTGGAACGCCAAAAGGGGACCCGAGTTTACTTGGGAAAGAGAAGATCAAATGCGAAAGAAACACCCTCATCTATTCCCGGTCCCGGAAATGTCAGATTCCGAGGAAGAAACAACGACTACTACGCCTACCTAAATTTCGGGACGAAATTTCTTTTAAGGTGTAGATAATGTAACATCCCGCCTTTTTCCGTTTACTTTTCCGTTTAACTATTTAAGTTCCGTTATATGTTTATAACACATCCCGTTAATATGCGTTGAATTATCTCGTTTAGGTAATTCCCGCACCCGGTTTAAAGTTGAGGGACCAAACTTGCCAAAGGTTGAAACATTTGACTAGGTCAAAGAGTCAACCCCTTTTCATCCATTCATTTCACCTCCTCTTCCTCTTTTTACTACTTTCAAATCCTCTCAACATTCAAACACAAATTCATCATCTAAATCCGGAATAAGGAGCTAGCAACAAAACAAAATACATATTCGTGATCCTCTCTTCATCCTCTTCGATTTGATACCAACTTCATCACTTTTGGGTAACATTTCTAAAACACTAGATTTCTTTAAATTCGTGTTCTTGACTTAAAAGTATGTTAATTAGTGTCTATGGCTCATTGTGATGTCGTGTATGTAATTTGTATGCTCGATTTGTTGTTTTTGGTGTAACTAGTTCATTATGAAAATTGCTTGCTAAATCCTTGATTTTGGATGATCAAATGTTGTTAGATTGTTAAAGTGCATGTTTTAAAAGTGTTACTAGCATCATTAGCTTCATGTTGAAGTATAGGTTGATTAAAGAAACTTCATTAACATGATTATTGTTTTTGTGATGCTTGACTAGGGTTTGATAAGCTTTATATGAACTTTGATGCACCAAATGCTATGAAATATTGTAGATAAGAGTTTTTTTGCAATGTGTGTTTGATTACCTTCGAAACCGCATATCATACATGTAAATTGGTTTCCCGGATCATGAAATGCGTTTTAGAACTTGAAACTTTGATTATGAATGCTTAATACAGTTTTTGGTTGTTGTAAGTGTTGAATTGCTTGATGAAATGTGTCTAGGTGTTTTCCTCGTCAAATTACCTTTCCGATGATATATGATACATGTTCTAAGTGTTTGCGGGTCATGAAATGTGTTGGTTTGTGTTTTGGTTCGTGCACTTAGGAAATACAGCAAACAGGGCCTGGAAACCGATCAGGACGCCGTCCAGATACTGGGGACGCCGTCCCACCTTTTGAACCTGGACGCTGTCTAGGATATCAGGACGCCGTCCCACCCTTCATTTTGGGACGCCGTCTAGCCATTTGGGACGCCGTCCCATTGTACTAAAACTGGCTGTTTGGGTTGTCATTTGACGAAAAATGTTTGGGATGTTCTAGACCTCCAATTCACTTGCAACTTGTTTTAACATGCTTATATATGAATAACTAGCATAGAAAATTTGTCCGAGACCCGACCCGAACATGTTGACTTTTCCGTTGACTTTGACCCGACCAAGTTTGACTTTTTGTCAAACTTAACCAAATACTTATGCAACCTTTCTAATATGATTATTTACTTGTAACTTGCATGAAACTTGACTAGTTGATTCACATGTTAATATAATCGAGTCGTAACGAGCCATAGGACTAATTGAACATCTTTGACCCTTCGTGACTATCGTTATTGATACAACCTATTTGTTTAGGTCAAGACTAGCATTGTTCTTTGCACACGTTACTTGTCGAAGTACTTTTTGGTTCGTGCATACAAGGTGAGATCATAGTCCCACTTTTACTCTTTTTGAACTTACTTTTGGGATGAGAAAACATAAACGTTCTTTTAAACTACGTGAACACAAGTACAGGGAAAACAAACATTCTACATACGAGTTTGAACACAAATCCTCAATTCGATTATCATTAGTTACATCAGATGGTGTAAGCGAGAACTTATGTTATATGGCCATATGGGTTTGACAAACCCTCACTTCGGACGGTTCGCTACCGTCTACGGGTGAAATATATTTTCGGGAAACAGTGTATGTTCTAACACTATTATTACGGGGTTCAACGGACGGAATGTTAAGCTTTGATAATTGAGTGCTCGTGAATATTAACTTTTAGAATGTACTATGGCTTTATCGATGTTGCAAATCTTGTGGTTCAACTTACTATTACTCACTTACTTATTTAAACCTATGATTTCACCAACGTTTTCGTTGACAGATTCTCTATGTTTTTCTCAGGTCCTTGAACTTAGGTGATATATGCTTCCGCTCATACTTTTTGATACTTGCATTGGATGTCGAGTATACTTGCATACGTGGAGCGTCTTTTTGACTACTTTTAATCGTGTCGCACGTGTTTCATACAAACTTTAAACATTGTTATGTACTTGTTATGGAAACTACTTTTGTAAACTTTGAAACACCCTTATTTATGAAATGAATGCGACATACTTTTCGGTCAAACTTTGTTATAAAGACTTACGACCATGTAATGGGACCATACGTAGATGACGCCGTCATTTGACGATTTTTCGGGGTCGCTACAAGTACTCCGACTCACATCCGCCAATTTCTAGGTCTTGTCGGTTACTACCGAAGATTTATTGAAGGTTTCTCTCTGATTTCGCGTCCTTTGACCGCGCTGACTCACAAAGGGAAGAAGTTCGTTTGGGAAAAAGAACAAGAATCAGCATTTCAAACCCTGACGTAGAAGTTAACCACCGCACCTATCTTATCTCTTCCTGAAGGCAGTGATGATTTCGTCGTATATTGTGATGCCTCGAAAAATGGTTTTGGTTGCGTATTTATGCAAAGATCGAAGGTTATTGCCTATGCTTCTCGTCAACTAAAGATTCACAAGTGAAACTACACAATGCACGATCTCGAGCTTGGAGCCGTTCTCTTTGCGCTCAAATTGTGGAGACACTATCTTTATGGAACTAAAAGTACCATCTTCACCGACCACAAAAGCCTCCAGCACATATTCGATCAGAAACAACTGAACATGAGGCAGCGACGATGGATCGAGACGCTAAACGACTATGAATGTGAACTTCATTACCATCCTGGAAAGGCAAATGTTGTAGCCGATGCCCTGAGCCGAAAGGAGAGGATGGTACCTCTTCGTGTCCGCGCCTTGAACATCATCATTCATTCAAATCTCAATAGCCAGATCTGAGTAGCCCAAGAAGAGGCTCTCAAAGAGGAGAATATTTCTCAAGAACACTTGAACATTCTCGTTTCACGGTTCGAGGTTAAGGAGACTGGACTCCGATGCTTTGCCGGAAGGATTTGGGTACCTAGTTATGGAGATCTACGGAGCCTTATACTAGATGAAGCCCATAAGTTGAGATATTCGATTCATCCAGGAGCCGGTAAAATGTACCATGATCTCAAGGAACAGTATTGGTGGCCTAATCTTAAGAAGGATGTTGCAACTTACGTTGGTAAGTGTTTGACTTGCTCGAAAGTTAAGGCTGAACATCAAAGGCCATCTGGATTACTTCAACAACCGAAAATCCCGCAATGGAAGTGGGAAAGAATAACAATGGACTTCATTACGAAGCTACCAAAGACGGTAGGTGGTTATGATACCATCTGGGTTATCGTTGACCGACTTACTAAATCTGCACACTTCTTAGCCATGAAGGAAACGGATACGATGGAGAGACTCGCTCAACTATACATCAAAGAGGTTGTATCTCGTCATGGTGTACCCTTATCGATTATCTCAGATCGCGATACCCGTTTTACTTCAAGGTTTTGGCGTTCTTTGCAAGAAGCCTTGGGAACTCGTCTCGACATGAGCACCGCGTATCACCCACTGATCGACGGTCAGAGCGAATGAACGATTCAGACTTTGGAGGACATGTTGTGTGCCTGTGTTATTGATTTCGGAAAGGCTTGGGAGAGACATTTGCCACTAGCTAAATTCTCTTACAACAACAGTTATCATTCGAGTATTAATGTCGCACCTTTTGAAGCGTTGTATGGCCGCAAATTCCGTTCTCCTATTTGTTAGGCCGAAGTAGGCGAAAATCAAATCATCGGACCCGAGGTAGTCCATGAAACAACCGAGAAGATTGTCCAAATTCAAGCGAGAATTAAGGCAGCCCGCGATCGCCAAAAGAGTTATGCCGACCTTAAACGTAAAGACTTCGAATTCAACGTGGGTGACCGTGTAATGCTGAAGGTCGCACCTTGGAAAGGTGTGATCCATTTTGGAAAGCGTGGAAAGTTAAACCCGCGATATAGTGGTCCTTTTGAAATCTTGGAGCGTGTTAGATACCGTTTGGATCTTCCGACTCAGTTGAGCCTAGTTCATCCTACTTTTCACGTGTCGAATCTGAAGAAATGTCTTGCCGAACCAGAACTTGTCATCCCTCTCGATGAACTTACGATTGATGACAAACTCCACTTTGTAGAAGAACCTGCCGAAATCATGGATCGTGAGGTTAAGACTTTGAAGCACAATAAGATCCCAATTGTCCGAGTCTGTGGAATGCCAAACGTGGACCCGAGTTTACCTGTTAACGGGAGGATCAAATGATGCAGAAGTATTCTCACCTTTTCCCGACTTCAATACCTGCCTCAGCTTAAATTTCGGGACAAAATTTCCATTAACAGGTGGGTAATGTAACAACCTGACTTTTTCGACTTGCTTTTGTGCCTTGTGTTTTAGCAAAACTGCGTATTGTGCTACTTTATACTATGGAATCTTAACGTTGTGCTGAAATTTCTGACCTACTCGCACTTAAACCGTCGCCACGGTCAAAAGAACACAAGTTAGGTTCTGAAAATTGGTCAGAGGTTAGGGGACTCATATACGGAGCCATAGCCACTGATTACGCATCTTTTCGATTTACGTAGAGGTCGTAGCAGCTGACCAAAGTCAGCCTATTGTTTCGATCTCTATTCTTGTCAAACTTACTTAGCTTTTATGATGATGAACGATGATGATGATGACACTTAAACTTATTTTATGTACTATTAGAACTTATGAGGATAACACACTGACCTAATAACCTTTGACTTAGGTTGATGACCTTTCGGACCGACTTACTACTTGAATACTTTCATTATCGACTTTACCGCTCTTATCACTGTGAGTTATAGCATCCCTTTTTACTTTAACTATTTTGGGACTGAGAATACATGCACTTTTTACGTTTTACATACTAGTCACGAGTACTTAAACTTTATATATGTGTGGGTTATACAACGACATAAACTTTCCCCTTAGCTCGGTAACGTTTAGTCATTGGTTTTTGAACCGGTGAACGCGAATCTTAGATATGGATCCATAGGGTTTGAAATCCCCACTCGGGCTAGTCGTGCTAGCCTTTAACGAGTGTTTAATACTTCGTAAACATACGCACTTGCCAAGTGTACTTTTATGGGGTTATAAACGTTAAGTTAGTTACCAAGTGCCCACAGTTAAACATATACTTTTCATACTGTATTGGAACACTAAAATCTCATGGCCTACCTTACATTACAATTACAACTTAAACTATAGCTCACCAACATTATTGTTGATGTTTTTAAGCATGTTTTCTCAGGTGCTTAGAGGTTTGTTGCTTCCGCTGTTTAGACTTGCTGTCTTGGTGTTTAGACTTGCTGTTAAGGACCTGCTGTGCTAGAATTCCGCTGCATAATCTTAGAGATGTCTCAATCATGGAACTTTTCTTTTACATTCGTAGTTTATGTTATTTTCAAATAATGACTTTGTAACGACCTTTGTGTCACGTTATCTTTTGTAAACGTTGTGATGACCCGGGAATTTCCGACCAAATTTAAACTTAATCTTTATATGATTTCGATTCGATAAGCAAAGTCTGTTAAACTAAGTCTGCAAATTGTTGAACTATTTAAATAGATTCATTTATACCTTTGACTATTCTTGACGATTCACGAACAATTAATTGTAAATAGATATGTGTGTATGTATATATAAATAATAATTCAAAATATAATTTGAAGTATTATATTTGTTGTTATTAGAAATTAATAAAAAAATAGGATATTATAATAATTATTATTTAAAATATATCTCTATATATAAATAAAGTATTTTAAAAATAAATATTAAATGATTGTAATACTCGTTTGATGTTTCGATTGATATTAATCAAGTTAAATTCAAACTTATGTAATTTTAAAATAAACGGTGATACAAAAATGAGTTCTA
Source organism: Rutidosis leptorrhynchoides (assembly GCF_046630445.1). NCBI lineage: Eukaryota > Viridiplantae > Streptophyta > Magnoliopsida > Asterales > Asteraceae > Rutidosis > Rutidosis leptorrhynchoides. The sequence continues at coordinate 402,472,994 of NC_092336.1, read as the reverse complement.
TAAATTTTAGACTCATTAAAAATATAATTAGGAACTATTTGTTAAGTTTTAACACTTTTTATATTTCACCCATAAATGAGAGGGACAGTCGATGTAATTTTTATTTGATAATTAATGACTAAATTTTATACCATAATGACTAAAATAAATAAATATAGTTAATTTAAAATTTTGGTAATTTTCTGAAGACTTTTATCCGCGACTAATTAGCAATGGAGTACAATATAATACCTTTTAAGAGTGTCGGTAATATAGAGCCAAATGTAGTCACAAGATCATTTACTATTATTAACATAATAATACTTTATGTCTAATAAATTCTACATATATCTATGCATGCATATGGAGATTTAAAATCTTCAATAACAAACCCACCTCTTCATTCATTTCTTGCTAACCGGATCATCATCACCTAGTCCGCCACCGCCATCTAACCACCAAGAACACACATCAGCCACTCTAATATTAAACCACCACACGCCACTATACAACCACCATCATAAGCCTATTGTTTCTACTCGATACTACAACTATTGTTTGAGAACAACTACACCGAGTTCCATCATCTCATGTTTTTCTAATTGTTGTTGCTCAACAAGAACCTGCGAAGGATTTATGTTCCGATCTGACTCAATAAAGAAACCGAATCGAAGTTGTTACTACTATTCATAGACCACCACAAACCCACCCATATCAACCCACCTGCAAGTGTTCTAGCTTCTGTTCAGCTATATCGATCACCATCTTTCCTTCTTGTTTTTCTTTTCATGAGCCATACCATATCCACCTGCAACGATACATTAATTTTTCGTTGTAAACTACGGCTACACATTTTCTTTTCTTTCCTTTTGTTTCTGTTACGACTAAGCAACACCACTACAACAAACATCCCGTCGACCTTCTGTTTCTATTTCTTATTTAGCTTCAAAACCAACGAAACCCACCTACAATTTATTACTAGATTATGTGACTTTTTTTTTTATGCCAAGATCAAAAGCCAATGCAAAACAATCCTCAAATTACAACATCTGTCAAAGCACTCATGGACTAAAGCATGCGAACAAGATTACTACATTTATGGGTATTATATTTATTTTTTTTATTTTTTTTTGTTGACCGACAATGTCAAAGGGAAATACCCCACTTACCATTACATATTAGTTAGTGGGTGCCATGAGGAAATTATAATTCAATAAAGTTAAAGCAAATGGAAAGATTACATGTTAAATGACTTGATACACTTAACATACTCGACTTTTTTTTTTTGATGGGCTACGATGGTAAGTTTGAAGATAGGTGTAAGTTTATGAAAATGAAGATGATGAAAGTAATAAAACGAGAAAAGTGATACACGAGATGATATAAGTAAATTGATGTTAACGGTTGTGGTAGTATTGGAATGATGATAGTGATTAAATAAATGAGATGATAATCAAAGACGTAATGAACAAGATTAGATGATGATTAAGGAATGATAATTATCATTTGATTACCGTAGTGATGATGATGATATTAGGTTAGGATTAAGATTCGAATGATTACAATTATGATAGAAATGATGATGTTGTGTTTGAAAATAATAATGATGATCGTGCGTTTATGATCAAAGATGACGATGATCATGTTCATTAGTTATGGGTTTGAAGTTAGGAAGAAGAAGAAGGAGTCAGAGATAGGGAATTAAATATATTTAGTTTATGCATAATTAAAGAAAGAAACAGATGCTACGCTGGTAAGGGGTGGGTTGTGTGAACCGGAGGTCGCAGGTTCATTCCCTGCTGTGCCATTTTTTTTTAGAAAAAGAACCAGAATTGCTGTTGGGCCAAAAACCTGCTGTTGGGCCGAAAACCTACCATTTGGGCCGAGACTACATTCTAAGCCCAATCCATGATGTGGTGTACATGATACTGGAATGTGATAAAATGATACATGAATAAAGAGAAACTGAAATCCTCGGATTAAATAAATTAGTTCTATTATATAAATCAGGAAATCAATGATGGAGGAGTGGTTAGGGTTATGTTGGGTTAACGAGAGGTCGTGAGTTCGAGCCTGGGCAAGTGTGTTTATTCTTTTTAAATCTCCATTAAGGTAGTACTTTTATTATTATTATTATTATTATTATTATTATTATTATTATTATTATTATTATTATTATTATTATTATTATTATTATTATTATTATTATTATTAAACTAATACTAAATATTAAAATTATGATTATTATTATTATCATTATCATTAATAGGATTATTAAGATTATTATTATTATCATGAGTATTGGTATTATTATTAGTGGTTTTATTTATCGTTATAGTTATTAATATAAATATAAGTATCATTATTATTATTAGAAAAATCATTATTTAGTATTTATTATTATTAAAATTAACATCTTTATTAAAAGTATCATTTTTATTAAAGTTATCATTTTTATCATTAATATTAAAAGTAACATTTTTAACTATATTATCATTATTATTATTTTTATCATTATTAATATTATTTTAGTATTATTATAATTTTAACAAACAAACGATATATATATATATATATATATATATATATATATATATATATATATATATATATATATATATATATATATATATATATATAATATATAAAAGTATATTTAATACATATTACATAACAAAATTTATATTTTTATTTATTATAAATATATAAAATGAATATATGAAACATATAGGTTATTAATATAAAAATGATATAACTAATAAATTGTATATATATATAAATTTGTTCGATTACAATTATGTGTGTTAATATATATATATAAATGATTTAGGTTTGTGAATCCGAGGTCAACCCTGCATTGTTCAGTTGTTCAATATAGTCATATGTATTTTTACTACAAAATACATTAGGTGAGTTTCATTAATCCCTTTTTAAATACTTTCGCAATATATATTTTGGGACTGAGAATACATGCGCTGCTTTTATAACTGTTTTACGAAATAGACACAAGTACTTAAAACTACATTCTATGGCTGGATTATTAAACCGAATATGCCCTTTTTTATTAAGTCTGGTAATCTAAGAATTAGGGAACAGACACCCTAATTGACGCGAACTCTAAAGATAGATCTATCGGGCCCAACAAGCCCCATCCAAAGTACCGGATGATTTAGTACTTCGAAATTTATATCATGTCCGAAGGAGGATCCCGGAATGATGGGGATATTCTTATATACATATTGTGAATGTCGGTTACCAGGTGTTCAATCCATATGAATGATTTTTGTCTCTATGTATGGGATGTATGTTTATGAGAAATGAAAATATGAAATCTTGTGGTCTATTAAAATTATGAAATGATTATTTACGTTAAACTAATGAACTCACCAACCTTTTGGTTGACACTTTAAAGCATGTTTATTCTCAGGTACGACAGAACTCTTCCACTGTGCAATCGCTCATTTTAAAGATATTATTTGGAGTCATTCATGACATATTTCAAAAGACGTTGCATTCAAGTCGTTGAATTCATCAAGATTATTGTTAAGTCAATTATAGTTAGATATATTATGAAATGGTATGCCTGCCGTCAACTTTTGATATAATGAAAGATTGCCTTTTCAAAAATGAATGCAATGTTTGTAAAATGTATCATATAGAGGTCAAGTACCTCGCGATGTAATCAACTATTGTGAATCATTTATAATCGATGTGGACTTTGTCCGGATGGATTAGGATGGGTCCTTTCAGTTGGTATCAGAGCGGTAGTCTTAGTGAACCAGGTCTTGCATTAGTGTGTCTAACTGATAGTCGTTAGGATGCATTAGTAAGTCTGGACTTCGACCGTGTCTACATGTCAAAAGTTTTGTTTATCATTTTGTCAAAAATCATCTGTTTATCATCCTTAGGAAATTACCTGCTTATCATTCTTAGTCTAGACACATCTTACTGCAATGATTGCATAAATAGTGTATAGACAAAATTCGTATCTTTGCGTATCTGCTAATTCATATCTTAGCATATATGTTACTGTAGACTTTGCCTGACAACTTCCGTAGATTCCTCCGTAACTTATGGGATTTTAGTATTATATATGCATATGTAAATTATGTATTGCAGGGTACTAATCTACATCCTATAATCTAATTCTTATCGGAAAAAAAAATCCTTCATCTGATCGTACGAGATGAATCCCTCAACCAGTTCGAGTCCCTCAGATTCCGATAGCTATTCTGACATGGATATTCACCTAAGCTTCGAAAGCGGTGTCACTAGAATGAATCAATCAGTCAGCCATCCCCAATTCATCTGATGGATTCGTAGTCTACTTAATCATTGGAGACAAGAATAAGGTGATCCTTTTCATCGACCGAATTCACCTCTTGGCGATGAACCTGAAGCACTTACCGACGAACCTATTCGAAACACCATTTTCTCTCTCATTTCTAAAGTATTTTGTCACGATTAAATACTATCTCAAATTCTAAACCTTATTCATCCGCTCGTTTCTATCAACAATCATCCCAGAGAAATGAGTCAACGAGCTTCGCGTTCGAGTTGTAGCTTTGGAACATATGGTGCAAAACGTACCAGCTTCAGCAACAGCACCAGCAACATCAATACCATCAACAATCCATGACTCAACATCTCATCCTATACATCGTGTATAAACATCGTTCTACGTATCGTTCTACAGCAATTATCTTCGTTCTTCATGGCGATTATGTAATCTCTAATTTTTTAGAGATTATGTATTCTAGTTCGGACGTTAAACCAAATGAGATTAATATTATATTATCTCATTAAATCCATAATTACATCTGAAGAAAATATATATATGTAAGTATATTTTCATAAAGATTGTAATTAAAAATTCTTTTGTACAAAGTGTTAATGGTGAAAATATTTTAACGGGTAGGTAATACCCGAGGAATATTTAGATTTCACATTAATAAGTTACATTGTACATTCTTCAAATCTGATTCAACAGTCATTTCCTATCCTACTTACATCCACAGATAAATGAATCCGTTCACTACAGTATAACCTTTTCCATTCAAATTTCATATTTGGATTTTGACCTATCAGAATCCAACAAGTGGCATAATGAAGAAAACATTTGACGGAATAAAATTTGTTATAAACAAACAAATTAACTATGAGAAATTTGGTTAAGAATCCACGCTAACAAAATCCTAGCTAACTGTTCCTAGCTAACTGATTACATTTTATTTATTGCAATTTATTTATCGCAATTTATTTATCGCATTTTATTTATCGCAATTTAATTATTGCAATTTTATTTATCGTCATTTAATTTCCGTTATTTACTTTACGCACTTTATTTATCGTCATTTAATTTCTGTTATTTAATTTACGCACTTTAAATATCGGGACACGTATACAAGGTTTTGACATATCATATCGACGCATCTATATATATTATTTGGAATAACCATAGACACTCTATATGCAGTAATGCGGGAGTTAGCTATACAGGGTTGAGGTTGATTCTATAATAATATATATACTTTGAGTTGTGATCGAGTCTCAGACATGTACACGGGTCACGATACGTATTAATTAATTCGAATATTATATTAAACTATGTATGAATTATTGGACTGCCAACTGTGGACTATCGACTGTGGACTAATAACATTGGACAATTAAAATGAATTAAAATATTGATTATAATATATGAAATTAAACAATTCTTCAAGTTTGCCACTTGATTTCGTCTTTAACCTCATTTGTATCTTGACGATTCCAATCTACGTTCAAACCTTCCATGATTCTTGAAAACACCTCAAGCGAGAAAATGAACCAACCGCACTTCACCTATGGAAGGAAAAGATTTATACATATAGTTATGCACCTGAAAAACTCTCGGAACCTGAATAAACGTTTAACACGTATCTGTGCTAACTCCTTGACGTTGTTATTACCGAAAGTAACTTTACAATCTCTCTCTAAATTAGCCAATTTTGTAACAGCTCCATCAAATCAACTTCAATTCTTCCATTCGAATTATCCTTATTATAACCTCGATATATAAGTTTGCCTGTCGTCATCGTTACCGGAGAACCATTTATATTTCACCACATTAGCAGTAAAATTACCAGCAACTTCAATGAATTTGGACTTTCCGAAAAATCATTATATTCATTGAAACCCCATCTTGTATTCATCTATACCCTGTAACAATAATTGCCATACCAATTACCAGGAATCAGCAATCAGTATTTCGAATCTCGTAGCATTTCTACATCAATAGTTATATGTATACATATAACAATTATCTCCTAGGATTACGATCTTCAATTCTGAAATTTTGAAAAGGCACCCAGTTTATGAATCGATACTCTGAATGTTGGAAAAGCTCAGAAACGTTGGAACTGGAAAACGGATAAAGTTAACCATGAAGGAAACCAAGGACAAATACAAGGACCATACCCTATATTCAAAGAATCCAGATAATTCTGGATCCGTTGAAATCTTTAGAGAATATCTTGCTCCGAAGTCATGTTAAAATCTTGCGGAAAATCTTCCTCCATCAACCATCGAACTTAGAAATTCCAAATTATCATCATCAATATCTTCGATATTTCTAAGGATATTTTCATAAATATTCTCGTCCGAAATTAGTTACCTCTTTGTGCTTCCTATGTATCATTAAATTGGAAACATTCAATAGAAAATTTAGTACCGAAAAGCAGATTATGCGAAACTATGAAGAAAGCCGTGGTCAAATCACAAAGAATAAGTTTGACTTCAAAGAATCCAAATGATTCAATGTCTGTTAAAGTCTTTAGTGAATATCTTGCTCCTTACTCTAAACCCTTGCAGACAATAGTTTCTATCATCCTCTGATCTTAGATATTCCGAGATATTATCGTATCTTTCATTATAAATATCCTCCATATTTCTGGAGATATTTTTATAACTATTCTTATTTGAAATCATTAATCTCTTCGTGCTATCAGTATTACATCATATAGAAACTGTTAGTTTCTATATTCTGTAAACTTTCGAGCTTAAAATAAGAATGTTATTGAAGTAATGTTAGGAATTGATGCATGAGTTAGTATAATATAATGACACTTGATCAACGTGATTATATTACAGTAAGTCATGCTGAGTTTCTAATGGGACGTGATGATTCACAGATCATAACGTCATCATGTGCCATGTTACATAACTCTGTCATTCTGTTTAACTTCTGAACATATCAAGAAAGTATATTCTTGATAGTTCTATTCTCAGTGAATCTGGTAATTTGACAAGTCAAATCGTGCTATTACGTTCCTTCTTATTTAGAACATTAATAATGTTCATTCTGAAACTTATATCTGCGAATTCTGGACCATTATAAGAGATGCCAAATCGCTAGAAGAAGAAACGAAGGGACAAAGCTCTGAAATAGAAATTGGAGTATAAATCGCAGCAAATAGGAGGGAGTATTAACTGTGGATGACAATGATTATAGGAAACATAAAGGGGGAAATTGAAATATAAGGAGAGATATAGAGCCCGATAACAACGCATAAATTACAAACCGTGTATATCAATGTTTATCGCAACATAAAGACAAGGGAGAATTAAAAGCACTATAACCCCAAGAGCAAAGTAGAAGTAAGCAGATTCCTCGGGTGGAAGTTGGAAAAGGAGAATGATTGTTACGATAGTAAGGATAAGGACAAGGATTAGAACTGGATTAAGCATTTCCACAATCTTTTGGATGTATGAACTAAGGAAGAGAGTATGGGAATGGTGAGAATAATGGAATAAAAGAGCTTAATTTATAATGGAAATATCAGACAGAGTAATCGAAGCAGATCACCGTATTTAATTAAAGAGATCTTAATTTCCTTATTCATCGAAAAATCAGATCTTATAGATTTCTAAGATTTTCTTTTAAATCCCTTGAATTTCGGAATTCAACCAAGGCAACGTCAAAAGTTAAAATGAAACTTCATTTATTCATTTCACTCTTTTGTGATAGCTTCATTCGTACTCTTCAATTAATCAAATTATTTTACCTGTATTATTCAATAATGATAAAACTCTATTTATCAGCTCATATTCGTCAGGAAAACATATTTATTGTTAGCCATGACGACCACACTCAAATTTCGGGACGAAATTTCTTTAACGGGTAGGTACTGTGATGACCCGGGAATTTCCGACCAAATTTAAACTTAATCTTTATATGATTTCAATTCGATAAGCAAAGTCTGTTTAACTAAGTCTGCAAATTGTTGAACTATTTAAATAGATTCATTTATACCTTTGACTATTCCTGACGATTCACGAACAATTAATTGTAAATAGATATGTGTGTATGTATATATAAATAATAATTCAAAATATAATTTGAAGTATTATATTTGTTGTTATTAGAAATTAATAAAAAAATAGGATATTATAATAATTATTATTTAAAATATATCTCTATATATAAATAAAGTATTTTAAAAATAAATATTAAATGATTGTAATACTCGTTTGATGTTTCGATTGATATTAATCAAGTTAAATTCAAACTTATGTAATTTTAAAATAAACGGTGATTCAAAAATGAGTTCTATAAATTTTAGACTCGTTAAAAATATAATTAGGAACTATTTGTTAAGTTTTAACAATTTTTATATTTCACCCATAAATAAGAGGGACAGTTGATGTAATTTTTATTTGATAATTAATGACTAAATTTTATACCATAATGACTAAAATAAATAAATATAGTTAATTTAAAATTTTGGTAATTTTCTGAAGACTTTTATCCGCGACTAATTAGCAACGGAGTATAATATAATACCCTTTAAGAGTGTCGGTAATATAGAGCCAAATGTAGTCACAAGATCATTTACTATTATTAACATAATAATACTTTATGTCTAATAAATTCTACATATATCTATGCATGCATATGGAGATTTAAAATCTTCAATAACAAACCCACCTCTTCATTCATTTCTTGCTAACCGGATCATCATCACCTAGTCCGCCACCGCCATCTAACCACCAAGAACACACATCGGCCACTCTACTATTAAACCACCACACGCCACTATACAACCACCATCATAAGCCTATTGTTTCTACTCGATACTACAACTATTGTTTGAGAACAACTACACCGAGTTCCATCATCTCATGTTTTTCTAATTGTTGTTGCTCAACAAGAACCTGCGAAGGATTTATGTTCCGATCTGACTCAATAAAGAAACCTAATCGAAGTTGTTACTACTATTCATAGACCACCACAAACCCACCCATATCAACCCACCTGCAAGTGTTCTAGCTTCTGTTCAGCTATATCGATCACCATCTTTCCTTCTTGTTTTTCTTTTCATGAGCCATACCATATCCACCTGCAACGATACATTAATTTTTCGTTGTAAACTACGGCTACACATTTTCTTTTCTTTCCTTTTGTTTCTATTACGACTAAGCAACACCACTACAACAAACATCCCGTCGACCTTCTGTTTCTATTTCTTATTTAGCTTCAAAACCAACGAAACCCACCTACAATTTATTACTAGATTATGTGACTTTTTTTTTTTTATGCCAAGATCAAAAGCCAATGCAAAACAATCCTCAAATTACAACATCTGTCAAAGCACTCATGGACTAAAGCATGCGAACAAGATTACTACATTTATGGGTATTATATTTATTTTTTTTAATTTTTTTTTTTTTTGTTGACCGACAATGTCAAAGGGAAATACCCCACTTACCATTACATATTAGTTAGTGGGTGCCATGAGGAAATTATAATTCAATAAAGTTAAAGTAAATGGAAAGATTACATGTTAAATGACTTGATACACTTAACATACTCGACTTTTTTTTTTTTATGGGCTACGATGGTAAGTTTGAAGATAGGTGTAAGTTTATGAAAATGAAGATGATGAAAGTAATAAAATGAGAAAAGTGATACACGAGATGATATAAGTAAATTGATGTTAACGGTTGTGGTAGTATTGAAATGATGATAGTGATTAAATAATTGAGATGATAATCAAAGACGTAATGAACAAGATTAGATGATGATTAAGGAATGATAATTATCATTTGATTACGGTAGTGATGATGATGATATTAGGTTAGGATTAAGATTCGAATGATTACGATTATGATAGAAATGATGATGTTGTGTTTGAAAATAATAATGATGATCGTGCGTTTATGATCAAAGATGACGATGATCATGTTCATTAGTTATGGGTTTGAAGTTAGGAAGAAGAAGAAGGAGTCAGAGATAGGGAATTAAATATATTTAGTTTATGCATAATTAAAGAAAGAAACAGATAGCACGCTGGTAAGGGGTGGGTTGTGTGAACCGGAGGTCGCAGGTTCAATCCCTGCTGTGCCATTTTTTTTTTAGAAAAAGAACCAGAATTGCTGTTGGGCCAAAAACCTGCTGTTGGGCCGAAAACCTACCATTTGGGCCGAGACTACATTCTAAGCCCAATCCATGATGTGGTGTACATGATACTGGAACGTGATTAAATGATACATGAATAAAGAGAAACAGAAATTCTCGGATTAAATAAATTAGTTCTATTATATAAATCAGGAAATCAATGATGGAGGAGTGGTTAGGGTTATGTTGGGTTAACGAGAGGTCGTGAGTTCGAGCCTGGGCAAGTGTGTTTATTCTTTTTAAAGCTCCATTAAGGTAGTACTTTTATTATTATTATTATTATTATTATTATTATTATTATTATTATTATTATTATTATTATTATTATTATTATTATTATTATTATTATTATTATTAAACTAATACTAAATATTAAAATTATGATTATTATTATTATCATTATCATTAATAGGATTATTAAGATTATTATTATTATCATGAGTATTGGTATTATTATTAGTAGTTTTATTATCGTTATAGTTATTAATATAAATATTAGTATCATTATTATTATTAGAAAAATCATTATTTAGTATTTATTATTATTAAAATTAACATCTTTATTAAAAGTATCATTTTTATTAAAGTTATCATTTTTATCATTAATATTAAAAGTAACATTTTTAACTATATTATCATTATTATTATTTTTATCATTATTAATATTATTTTAGTATTATTATAATTTTAACAAACAAACGATATATATATATATATATATATATATATATATATATATATATATATATATATATATATATATATATATATATATATATATATATATATATATATATATATATATATATATATATATATATATATAAGTGTATTTAATACATATTACATAACAAAATTTATATTTTTATTTATTATAAATATATAAAATGAATATATGAAACATATAGGTTATTAATATAAAAATGATATAACTAATAAATTGTATATATATATATATATATAAATTTGTTCGATTACAATTATGTGTGTTAATATATATATATATAAATGATTTAGGTTTGTGAATCCGAGGTCAACCCTGCATTGTTCAGTTGTTCAATATAGTCATATGTATTTTTACTACAAAATACATTAGGTGAGTTTCATTAATCCCTTTTTAAATGCTTTCGCAATATATATTTTGGGACTGAGAATACATGCGCTGCTTTTATAACTGTTTTATGAAATAGACACAAGTACTTAAAACTACATTCTATGGCTGGATTATTAAACCGAATATGCCCTTTTTATTAAGTCTGGTAATCTAAGAATTAGGGAACAGACACCCTAATTGACGCGAACTCTAAAGATAGATCTATCGGGCCCAACAAGCCCCATCCAAAGTACCGGATGATTTAGTACTTCGAAATTTATATCATGTCCGAAGGAGGATCCCGGAATGATGGGGATATTCTTATATACATATTGTGAATGTCGGTTACCAGGTGTTCAATCCATATGAATGATTTTTGTCTCTATGTATGGGATGTATGTTTATGAGAAATGGAAATATGAAATCTTGTGGTCTATTAAAATTGTGAAATGATTATTTACGTTAAACTAATGAACTCACCAACCTTTTGGTTGACACTTTAAAGCATGTTTATTCTCAGGTATGACAGAACTCTTCCGCTGTGCAATCGCTCATTTTAAAGATATTATTTGGAGTCATTCATGACATATTTCAAAAGACGTTGCATTCGAGTCGTTGAATTCATCAAGATTATTGTTAAGTCAATTATAGTTAGATATATTATGAAATGGTATGCCTGCCGTCAACTTTTGATATAATGAAAGATTGTCTTTTCAAAAATGAATGCAATGTTTGTAAAATGTATCATATAGAGGTCAAGTACCTCGCGATGTAATCAACTATTGTGAATCGTTTATAATCGATGTGGACTTTGTCCGGATGGATTAGGATGGGTCCTTTCAAACGCTATGTCTTTTATGAATGTAAAACTGGTTTTCAAATAGCATGTAGTACTTGACCGTGTAAAGATCATGTTGTTGACGAATCGTACACGATGGTTTTGTACGGGGCGTCACAGGCTGGAACTAGAAATAAATAATCTCTAAAACATTAAAGATTACATAATCTTCGCGGAGTATTTCACTAATGTAATTGATACTTCATTATTTATTTTTATTGATATTCCTCGGTGAATGATGTTGGTGCTCGTGGAATTCTTGTGAGTTTCGCAAGGTACGAAGATGTTTTCAGGAAAGTTTCGAGTACATCAAAGATGAAAGTGTAAAATCAAACATATAATTGAATAATACACTTGGTTTATTATGAAATGGAATTTATTGAATTGAAACCGAGATTGTAGTTAACGATGGTTAAGTTGTTGACGAAGGATGTACATTATAGCATATTAGTAATATGAATTTAACCGAGTAGTATCTACCCTTCTTCAATTCATACATAATAGATTAGTACGAAAAGATTTATTTTGATCTTAAAATTCATATATATATAAAATATACATATAATTTCTTCAGGGGGAATGAGTTAGTACTTCATAACTCATTGATACAATATACGCGTTATTGATTTGTGATGATGTTGGTGATTATGGAATTGGCGGAACTTGTAGTGCTACAGGTTTTGTCGGTGTTGGCGATACTGACGGTACTGTTGATGCTGCTGGTAAAACAAGTTTAGTTGTAAATCATGCACCATTCCGGTCAGGGTTTCTACTCTTCCTTCTATCATTTTGGTCCACTCATCTGATTTACGGCTGGAATAGATAATCTCTAAGACTTTAGAGATTACATAATCGCCGCAGAATGTTTCTCCAATGAAGTTATGAATCAATACTTCATCGGTTATTGTTGTTGGTACTCCTTGGTGGTGCGTATGACGTTGATGCTCGAGGTACAGATTGTGATGTTGAGGTGTGAGATGCGGATGTTGTTGTTGGTGGTGGTAATGGTACTATTGGTGTTGATGATGGTGGTACTGTTGATGTCGGTGATGCTGCTGGTGCTTGTAACCTTAGCACCATATTTTCCAAAGCCACTACCCGAGCGCGAAGCTCGTTGACTTCTTCTATTACACCGGGGTGATTGTCGGTTCGGACGAGCGGATGAATAAGATCTAGAATTTGAGATAGTATATAATCGTGACGAGATACTCGGGAAATGAGAGAGAAAATGGTATTACGAACAGGTTCGCCAGTAAGTGCTTCAGGTTCTTCGCCAAGAGGGGAATGTGGGGGATGAAAGGGATCACCTTCTTCTTATCTCTAATGATTAAGTAGATTACGAACTCATCCCTAATTCATCCAGAATAGGTGATGGCTAATTGGTTGATCCATTCCGATTACGCTGCTTTCGGAGCTCAGGTCGAATTCCATATCGGAATAGCTGTCGGAATCTGAGGAATTCGAACTAGATGCGGAATTCATCTTACACGATTAGATAAAGGATTTTCGATATGAAATGATGTTTGGATATCGGATGATATTCTAATTACATAGAATACCTATATATAGTACAAGGGATCCCGCAAATTACGGAGGAACTTTCGAAAGCTGTCAGGCAAAGTTTACAATAACAGATATGCTAAGATATGAATTTTGTCTATACACTATTCATGAAATCAATGCAGTAAAACGTGTCTAGACTAAGAATGATAAGCAGGTAATTTCTGACAAGAAATGATAAGCAAAACTTTTGACGTGCAGACACGGTCGAAGTCCAGACTTACTAATGCATCCTAACAACTATCAGTTAGACACACTTATGCAAGACCTGGTTCACTAGGACCAACGCTCTGATACCAACTGTGAAGGTCCGTCCAAATTCATTTGGACGAATACATCATTCATCGATTTCACAGTGAGGTACTGACCTCCACATGATACGTTTTATAAACATTGCATTCTTTTGAAAAGGTACACCATAATTGAATATCAAATTCCAAGGTTTTTGACGTTTGATGATTTCTACATATAGACAATCACCGTAAATAATAGTTTACAATACTACATCCGTTGATAATTCAGTCAAAATAAGATACATGGTGATGATTTTGTGAATGCAACGTTTTCTCGAATAAAGCATGTATGACTCCATGCACATAGCTTGTATCACATATAAGTGAACAGTGGAAGACTTCTAGGAACCTGAGAATAAACATGCTTAAAAGTGTCAACACAAAGGTTGGTGAGTTCATAGTTTTAATGTTGCGCATAATCTGTATGTAAAGGTGGATCACAAGATTTCAGTTGTTTCTTCCAGAAACGTTTATCAAAATATTCTACAAGATTGAGCACCCTGGTAACTAAGCTTTAATGTTATAATAAGTACCCCTGTTTTAACATACATGCAACCAACATGTACAATACATGCAATCCAACGTGTACTAAACTCAAATAGTATACGTCTGTTTTATAGTTCAGGCTAGGGTTTCTATACCTGGAACAGACGGAGATGTCAAGCCCTATGGATCCATATATAACTACTCGCGCCCACCAGTTCTTATAACCGGCGGTTACTAGTTACCAAAGCTAAGGGATTTTCGGTTCAAACTCAGCGTAGAATTAAGTATGTACTTGTATCCATTGCATATAAAGTAAATTGCATGTATTCTCAGCCCAAAAATATTTAAAGCATTTAAAAAGGGATCTATAAACTCACCTTAGTAGCACATAAGGTCATTCATCGAAATGTGACCGAAACTCGGAATGCAAAATAATCGTAGATCTCAACCTAGAGAACATATGTTGGTCAATACATGTCTAACAAGCTAGGTCGGGTCATAGTGTATCACAATCCTAATGCTCGAGACTGACATTCAAAAGTTAACAAAAGTTATCTCAAAAAGTCAACCTGACCCAATATGATCTTTAAATCTATACATGTTTATTAACATAATATAAGTCTTGATAATTGAACGAATTTATAGTTTATCAAACTCAAAATATTATTTATTTCATAAGCTATATTATATTTGAATTATCATGGCAATCGAACAAATTTTATTATTTCACATAGTTTTCCAATACTTGTAAAATCAGATTATAGTGTTTATAAAGCTTTAAAACATGATAAGACAGTCAACTTTGACAATTGATCAACAAAACAAAACGTGCCTTATATAGAAATTCATTTACTCGATTAGTAATATCTAAAAATTCAATTTATCATTCTCATAGACAAGTTGTTTAAATATTAATTCACAGTTTCAAACACAATTTCAATTAACGTTAACCATAATTCAGTTGACCATATCTTTTAATCTGTTCATTGAAATCACAAGATTTCTAAATGAAAAGTTATTAATTTTTCGATAGATTTCCAACGACATGCATATCATATACTTTATATCAGTAGCATATGTATCAAATTCGTGATTCATCATAAACTATCTAACGACAAAATTAAAGAATACAAGCATACATAAACATATATACTCGAGCACTAGACATGGATACACTATTAATATATAAAAGATAAGATATGAATGCTCACGTATCAATATTGTGATTCAATATTGCAGGAAAGTACGTAGACGCAACAGAGATGATAAACACTAAGTTTGACTTGCGAATAATACCCACGAACATTACCCATAACCTCCATAGCTATAACCCATAATTTTCTTAGCTCTATCCCGTTCGAAAACCAGTTTTGAAAGTGACACACTCATGACCTCGTCGTAGTATTTTATATATAATACTAATTAATAATACTACTAACATTTCTAATAATAATATTAGAATTAACAATAATAATATAATATTAATAATAATAATAATAATAATAATAATAATAATAATAATAATAATAATAATAAAAATAATAATAATATTAATAATAATAATAATAATAATATTAATAATAATAATAATAATAATAATATAAATATAGAGAGTAGAGAGACAGATGTGTGTGAAAAACATTCGCAGAAAACTGGAGCATTTATAGTACATTTGCTGAAACTGAACCCCATGCGATCGCATGGGCTTTCAGTGTATATGTCATGCGATCGCATGACACCCCCTGCCAGCTCACATCTGATTTGTTTTCTAGTTTGTCGACATATTTATTAATTATATATATAATATATATAATTTATATTAATTAATTATATAAGATATTATATTCTCGTGCCAAGTTGACTTGTAATCTTTGCTCCGTCGACTTGTACGTTGACACTCGACTTATGTCCCGGTTCTGGTTTTTCGAACATCGTTTCGTACGCTCAGAAAACTTGTATTTTACATTTCGTGATTCGTACCTTTATCAATAATTAGACTTATTCGCCAGTAAATTATATCACTTGAAATGTAACTTATACATTTAAGTTTTTTGGTCATTTGCTTCTTTAAATCATCTTCTCGTTATTTATCAAAGTACATTTAATAATATAGTTTTAAATCAAAACGTTTTATTTTTAACTTCTCAAACATATCTAAATATCAGTCGAATTAATAAACAAGTGTTGCTATCGTTTTCTTAACTAATTGAAATCATATATATATATATATATATATATATATATATATATATATATATATATATTCAATATTCATAAACACGTTTTAAATACACGTCGCAAGTTATTCATACAATTAATATTCCAACTTATCATATATAATCAAATAGATATTTAAACCAATAAGTTTAATGCACAGTATCATATACTTAATACTTTGTTAACGTTTTCAAGTTATAATATACACATATCTATTTACACATAATTGTTCGCGAATCGTCGAGAACAACC
Organism: Rutidosis leptorrhynchoides; assembly: GCF_046630445.1. Classification (NCBI taxonomy): domain Eukaryota; kingdom Viridiplantae; phylum Streptophyta; class Magnoliopsida; order Asterales; family Asteraceae; genus Rutidosis; species Rutidosis leptorrhynchoides. The sequence goes on along the minus strand of NC_092336.1, from coordinate 402,455,841 downwards.
GAAGGGTAATTGAATATATGAAAGTAGTTCAAAAATTTTGAGATTCAGTTTTACAGACTTTTCTTATCATGTCAGAAATATTAAACCGTATCGAGAATTTGGTTCAAATTAAGTCAAAATTTTCCGGGTCGTTATAGCAACGGGACTAATACTTCATTCTGGCACGAAATCTCGGCAGGACATTCCTGCTTTTGTGACATGTTCAAGAGGCTGTACACACTTAAATCCAACGAAGATGCAACCGTAGCGGAGAGGATCCCATCACCTAATTCTATTGTCTCCGGATCGTGGAATTGGTGTCGGCCTCCTCGAGGTAGGGTTTTAAATGAATTAAATGATCTAACTAATTTAATTTCTTCTTGCACTTTAACATATAGGCCCGATTGTTGGATATGGAAACTCGACTCCACCTGCGTCTTCACGACTAAAACTTTCACTTTAATTTTAGATAATCTAAAGCTTGGATCTGTAGCTACGAATGAAGAACCGATATGTAACAGAGGTCTTCCCCTAAACGTTAATATTTTTATATGGAGAGCAAAACAATGAAGTATTCCTACAAGAGTAGAACTCGACAAACGTGGCATCGATTTAAACTCAACTTTATGCACTTTATAACTCTCATATCGAACCATTGATCATGTCCTCATTCAATGCACAAAGTTTCAAACATTTGGAAATTGGTACTACAATGGTGGAATTTGCAACACGCTAACATCTCCAACATCGAAGAAGCTTTCGTAACTAACCAATCACTTGCGAACACTACATTGGGCGATTCTATTTGGCAAGCTACCAAATGGACTTGCAGTTATATAATTTGGAAACATAGAAATCTCAAGACTTTCCGCAATAAAGATTGGGTCCTAGCCACCATATTAACCGAAATACAAACCCACAACTTTTGTTGGATCTTCAAACGGATTAAAAAGGCATCACTCGATTGGCATCAATGGCTAATAAATCTTTCATCCTTCGTTGCTCCACCTCAAGACCGAATCGGAATTGGCTAATATAATTGATATTCATTTACTGTAAAACTGCAAATTCCTAAAATAATGTACAAAATGCACTATTCAGTCTACCGCCACAAATAGGTCATTATGGCACCGAAGATAATTGAGAAGTTAAAGTATTACTTTGTCGCTACATGATCAGCACTGTAATCCTTTCTTTCTCGGCTTGTTTTCTCAAGTATTCCTCGTGGGCTATTGTCCTATTATTGGCATATAGTCATTTCTGTTATACTTCGTTTAGACTCCTCGTTGTAAATATGCTATAAGCCATTGCTTTTAATCTCACATTTATCATAAATAAAGACTTTCATGCTTTTCAAAAACAACAAAAACGGTTTAGTTAAAGGTTAGATATCCTACACTCGTCAAAAGAGGTTCTAGCCTTGCTTCTCAATTTTTTTTTTCCTCATTTTCACCCTTCCACTTTTATATTTTATAATTCCTTATCTAAATTTATAGTTACACTTACAGCCGTTCAACTTTTTAATTTTTTAATGTAAATCATATACCTTTTTTTCCATTTTTTTAAAATAAATCAACACCAAACAATTGCTACTTCAATTGTCTGCGGAACTGTCCGTGACAACAAGCTGGTTCACCTGCTTGTCAACTATCGAACATAAAAGTTATACATAAAGAATATTGTATATTAATATAATTATTATATATTATTATTCTCTGTTCCAATTTTAGTCTACTTTTCCATTTCGAATTATTTAAAATTAATTGTTTATTATCAAAAAATATGCAAAGTAAATTAGATCAACTTCACAGTATTCGCCTTAACTATAACTTGAATTTTAAAAGTGAAAAAAATCTTTAATTAATTAGCTAAAGATAAAAATGTATGTGTAGAAAGCAAGTAGTAATAATGAGCACAAAGGATCCGCGCGTTTCTGCGGGAAATGGTTACAGTTTATACATAAATCCTGAAGAAAAGATGTTTGATGACATTAGCATGATGTCAATGACGTCAACAAAATGACTAAAATGTCTCTGCCTGCTGATGAACAATAGCACGAGATATTTTTTGTCAAACACCAAGGCTTCTTTAGTATATTGAGTAGTGTCCGTGCTTAGACCATCTTTAACCATGGTGGTCGTGTTGGTGTGTTGATGGGTAGGGGTGTGATGTCTGACAGACGTGCTGGTAAATTGGTAAATAATGGATGGCATGTTGAGTGGCGTGTTGGAGGTAGGGTGGGTATTTTAATTTTCTAATTGTAAAAATGATTTTAGTTTATATTTTATATTATTATTATTTAAATTCATTTTAATTTATTATTTAATTTATTTTAAATAATCAAAATATATAAACTAAATAATCATTTTTGGGTCCATTTATTAAACAAATACTAAATAGATCAAGTTAACAAATATATATTCACTCCAATTTGTAAGTAACTAAAGGGTGGTGAATAGTTACAAAATGGTTTCTTAAAACTTTTTTGAAATCTTTAACAATCAAAACATAAGTTTTAAGTGTGGAAGCGTTTGTGTTTGTTAATGCAAGTATGTAAAGAATGTAAGTGCACAAACACAAGGATTTATAGTGGTTCGGGTGGATATTAACTAATCCACCTTAATCCACTCCCCGATTCACTAATCGGGAGTTAGCTATACTAAGCATTTCTCCAAACCCGGTCGAGATCTGTTTACACCAAATGATCTTCAATAAGCCACACCGACACTACTCCTATATTTACACTCGTCTTCACCTTGGACAAGCATCAATTTTCCAATGGAAATGTGAACAACTTCCTAGTTCCCTTTAAGGAATAAGGATCACTAGATAAGATGATGTTCTTACCACAAGATCAATTCTACTAACTCAATCTCTCATAGTTCTTAAATAGGTCACACCAACCTTACTTAGATCAAACTTGTCTTCACCTTGGACAAGTATTAATTCTCAATGGAATTAATCAACTTTCTATATCCCTTTAAGGAAGTTAAATCACTAAGTAAGATAGTGTTTCCTATCACAAGAACTATTTAACATCCTTACCCCCTAATGAAGTATCCCACAAAGTAAACTTAAAGATACAAATGATAAGCATAAAGTTTACAACGTAATTCTACTTAGTGTAAGTAGAATCTCTCTTTCTCTCTTATAATTTCTCCATAAATATGTGCTTGAGGTTTGGGAGATTAGTTGATTTGACTTTGAAGGTGTGTTGGAAAGAGGTAATCTTCTAGTTTGGCAAAGTGGTGTATTTACATTCCAAAAAAATCTTGACAGACAAAACGGCGGTCAATCCACGATCGACCGAGGAGTCAACCGCGGAGCCTTCTGTCAGCTTTTCAACATATCCATTGGAGCTCCTTTTTCTTTGAATTTTTGGCTTCTTGACCCAATATAGAGCCCTCAAAAGATGCTTGATACACTTGGAAGTAGGGATGGCAATGGATGTTCCATCCATGGACATCCATCCGATCCGATCCATTTATAACGGATATGGATGATGTAAATGGACTATTGACGGATATGGATATGGATATGGATGATCAAAATATTTCGTAGATCGGATATGGATGACAAATTATCATTCACGGATATATTCATTATCACCCGAAATACATCTATATATACATGTTTACGTATTAAAATATATGCATATATATCTACATATCGATATTCATATACATATAACCTACAAATTCTTAAATTGTTAACGAAAATAAGGGTTGTGATAGTCATAATTATTAAATTGTTGCTAACAATATTCAAAGTTACATATTTAGATTAGGTTAAACGTACATTCACTTATATTATAAAGTATTTTGCTGAATTAAATTTACAATCGGTGACAAGTTACCATCAAAACATGCTTAACAAATCAAAAATATAAAGATTAGACATTTACATTTGTTATAAACTATATTGAATTGGTAAAAGCGTCGTTAGATTAACATTTCGTTTGATATCCAACGGATATCCATTAGCCCGCTTAATCCATCGGATATGGATATGGACGGATGAACTGAAATTAAATGGATATGGATATGGATGAACAAAAATTAAATGGATATGGATGTGGATATGGCATCATCCGATCCATATCCGATCCATTTCCATCCCTACCTGGAAGTCCTTGACCTTCATCTTATACTTTGGATGCATTTATTGAAGTGGACATGAGATTGTAAAAGAGGAAAGTCACATGGTCCTTCTTTTGTGTCATTGATTTCCTATTATGGAAAATGCAGATTTTTTATGCTTTGACAACCCAAAACACTCCAAAGATCATATTCCATGTCTTCAATAATTTGTCAATACTTTGATGGATGTATCTTGCCTCATTGGTTGCTTGCAGCAAGTCAAATGAGACTAATGTGAATCTTGTAAAGACTCTTTGGGAGTTGCATTTATCCTTTGACAAACCACAACAAGCCAAACACCATATTCCATGTCTTTAAACTATTTGTCAACATTTGATTGCAAGTATATGCATTCATTGGTTACTTGCAACCCTCCAAATAAGACCTATTTGTTTTATATGAAGACTTCTAGGAAGTTACACTAATCACAAAGAGATAAGCATACTTAAGCATGTAAGTAATGCTTAATGATTAATCAAGTGGAGAGCATCTCTTTAGTTGGGACTTAATGACCATCCTAATCATGTCTATATATATTTTAAATTTAAAAACGATGACTTTGAAAAAGGACATTTAGCAACACTTATATGTTTAACATTGATCACAAGCTAAAGTGTCATTAAGACATCATTAGGTGTGATTAACCAAGATTAGCGTTCTAGTGACCAAAACTCATTTGGATATGAAGGAGTCAACTATTCTAAGCATGTTGAAATAAGTTTTGTAAATTATAGATGCCCCAAAGTAGTCAAACATTATTTGATCAAAAATTTGGACAGATAAAACTGCGGTCGACCCACGAATGACCGTGGAGTAGACCATGCACCTTGTTCCTTAGAACCAAGGTACATGACATCTACGGTCTGACATGCGGTCAACCGTGGACCCAGCCGTGCTCATCCATAGTTTTTAAAATGACTCTTTTGACTATTTTATTATGTGTATTGGTCGTTTGCTAGAGATTGTGTAGGCTTGTGAACTTGTGTTGTTCTATTCGTTGTTTAAGCACATAAGACTTTGTGTCATCATCAAAACAAAGTGGTTAACATTTGAATATTATCATTGGATCACTAACCAATACAATTTTATTTGGCCCAATTTATATCAACTCAAAATAAAACCCTAATTTCTTTCATTTCACGCCTTCTTCTTACTGTCGCCTCTTTCTTCCTCAGTTCACCCTCCTTCAAAAAACCTGCAAAAGAAAAAAAAAAATCCTAAAAACTGAAAAGGAAGAAAAAAGAAATAAAGAAGAGACCAATTGCATTAATCCACGTCGGCTAAACTTCCAAACTCGCCATTCATTCTTTCCGTGCCACCTTCCAGTACGCCGGAGAAGAAGACCCACCAGCACGCCACGTTAATGACGTGTTGGTGGCGTGCTTGGTGAACTTGGGCTGCAACACGCTGCGTTAAAGACGGTCTTATAAAGAGTAATACGGAGCCTTTTTTGTCACCGCACGAGGGCCTCTTTTAGTAAATTGAGTAATTAAGTTTTTTTGTTTTTTTTCTAAAGTTATGTATGTAATGTACTTTTGTGAGTGTATATTTTTTCCTTGGATATGCTACATTAAAAATCATAATCATAATTTCTCATAAATCACGAGCCAAGTTCATTAAGGAAGGTTTTCTTTTTTATGGTTTAGTGAGGTGTGGTTTGTTGCCGTCTTCAACGGGCACACTTCTTGGTAGGGGTTCCTCCAACTTGTTGACTTATTTTTTTAAATCTCGTTTGGGGAAGGCGTTACAACGCGAAACGGTTAATAGAAAAATTAGTCAAATCGATTCATAAAGGCTGGAAACTTTAGTTTAGCTTTGAGCTCGTTTGGGTGTTTGTTTGTTGTTTGTTGTTTGGTTTGTGCTTGTTAGGTTGTTGAAAGTTTTAGCCACTATTGTAAAAAACCCGATTACTTGCCGATTAATCTCCGATTAATCATTTTCAAGAGCAAGCTGTTCCGATTTTTAAAAATCCGTTTAATTAATCGGTTAACGTCAATTGATTGGTCAAACCGAATTCGGTTATCAAAGTCGGAATTGTTTAACATTTTAACATGAATTTAAACTAGAACTTATAGTTTTTGAACAAAATGAACAATTTAAGACAATTATGTTAAAGTTTATGTTTATGGTTTTTATTCTATATTTACACATATAATTTAATTTAATATTTAAATGTATAAAGTACAAGCCGATTAATCCCCTATTTTTTTTCTTTTTGACAGCGATTGGGATCACCCGATGGGGACTAAATCACCCGGTGCGATTAGGGGTGTGCATCAAACGGTTTCGACCACGAAACCGGCCAAACCAAATTGATTTGGTTAAAGTGGGTTAACTTATTTGATTTTGATTTGGTTTTTTGGTTTTAACAGGAAATATTTACGAATTTGTGTTTGGATTTGGTTTGTAAAATCAACGTTTGGTTTCAAACCGGAAAATCGAAATATACTTTTATTTATGATATATATTAATATTTATTTTATTTTATTTTATTTTATTTTAAATTTAAGTATGGGTTATCTTTTATTTGTTCTTGTTTGAGTTTAATATTTTTATTGTCTTGATTTCACTTTAACAATTGAATTTATTTATCAATTACTTCGTATTATGAATTCTTTTTACCTGAAAATTTAGCTGCTACTGGTTTCGTTTTTATTTGTGTGACTACTCAGTTCATTGATATAATTTAGATTGTAAATATGGATTTTATACTCTTGGGTTGCTTCTCATATTGCATGTTTGACAGGAAATATTGTATCAATTATACAATTGTATACTTATTGTTTATTCAATAATATATGTTTGTTTTTCGAAGAAGAAAAAAAAACTACACAATTTGGTTCGGTTATTGGTTCTTAAAAATATTCTTGAAAACAAAATAAACCAAACTGATTAAACCACGTAATCCATAAATCGACCGAACGAACACCCCTAGTTGCGATCATCTCCCGTTTCGACTATCCCCCATTTGTCGATTACTCCTTTCAAAGTCTCGACGGATTAATCCTCGAATATCGAATTTTGCAACCTTGGTTTTAGAATTTTGGTTTTGTGGGACATGTTTTGTTGCTTGTTTGCCTGCTTTTTGGTTAGGTTGATTATGCTCGTTTTGTAGATATGATATGCTCGTAGTTTTGTGCTCTATTTTCTAGTTATGAGCCTAGTCTGGTTATATTCTTGTTCGGTTCTTTCGTTTTTCAATGAATGATCCTTAGTTATATAGTATTCATTATTTTCGGGGAGAGAAAAAAAAAAAAAGGCAAGTTCATACTTCATACCCGGAAACCAAAACTAGCACAAACAACCTGTAAGCAAACACAAATGTAAATAATTAAAGATTTGATATTTCGATTCAAAACATGAACAGTGTAGCGACCTAACATAGGGTTTCTTCGGAGAGGGCCAAGTTTGAACATATAGAACAACGTTTTCTTCTTTGAGATCGGATTGTCAATTGTAAGAAGCATCTTACCGAGTTCATTGATCTTAAAGTTGTGGGCTTGTGACCAATAACTGGTTCATTGATTGGTGCCATCATTTTAGTCTTTTGTAAGATTATTGTGTAATTGATTCAATGTTGGGTATGTGTTACGCACCATAGCTCACATCCCAACCAACTTTGAGTAGCTACCACACGAATAACCAATTTTGTAGTTGTTTACCCAATTGACCATAATATATTACGCAGGCAGAAATTTGTCAACCACACTCATAATTAGTAATGAATTAAACTGAGAAAGTATACTACTGAAATTTGTCAAACTCTTAACAATATCGTCATTATCTAAGCTTCGTCAAGTAGAACGATGATAGTTGTTACAATTTTACGAAATGTGTTAAACAAGCCACAATGTAAAAGTAATTAGATGATATATGTAGTGACATAAAATACAATGTAAATCTTACATTGACTTCCAGAGCCTGTTTGGTTCCTGGTTTAACTGTAACCACTGAAGCCAGATCATCAATGGTGAATTCTAGATTGCAATCACGGCAATCAAAAATCGACCCCCATACATACTTGGTACATGTTCAGGACTCTCACATATCTGTTTCAATAAACAAAGTTAACAACTATAGTAGTATATACTGTAGGTTTTTAGCAGAAGGTCAAGAGAGTCCGACTGGGTACAATGAGTAGGTTAAAAACATGTTTTTTTGTCCAATAACAGTGCGCCCTATGGTCTGCACACATAAAATAACCCTCGCATGACGGAAAAGACGCTCAAAAGTTATTTAAAAACAGTTAAAGGCATTTTTTACATTAAGACGTTTAGCGCTCTCCGACAAGAAAAATCAATAAATAAGTAAATCAGGCCACCCAGCGTTTTGCGTAAGCCCACTAATGCATAGGCCCTAAATATCAAAATATAAAGCACGTGAGCAGCACTCATGGCATGTGAGAATAAAGCTCAAAGTCGGTTACGTACTTTTAGCATGAATCAATCAATGATAACGCGACACATGTCTCCGAACAATCCGAAGACCCCAGTCCCCAGACACCTATAAATAGGACACATGGGTCATCACTTTTTGACACTTGGACTTGTAGCGTAGAACACACACTCTCTCACACAATACTTTTTCTCTCTAGAACTCAAGGACTTAGCAGCACAACACTAGACGGACCAACTCACAGTTTGGTTCGGCAAGATTGACTTAAGCCACCCCATGATTTCTACACGGTGATTCGAGTCTGCATTAACGTTGTCCAGAGTGTAAACGGTCAATTGGCAATCTACCCTGCTAAGGAGTTTTAGACCTTGTACTGATACTTATAAGCCGCCATTCGGCAATACGTATCGACATCCAACCATTTAATTACCATTTAATTACAATGATAATTTAACTGCTTACACATAAAAAAAAAAAAAAAAAAAAAAAAAAAAAAAAACATTTTGGTCGACCTCAACCCATTTGATACATCTCTTTTTCAATTATTTATTTAATCCTATGTGCAAGGGTGGCAATTCTCAATATGCTCTAAACAGGGGACGAGAGAATAAACAAATTAGGGTGAGTCATACCACCCAAACCAGCCAACACGTTTAAGTTTTGGGGTCGTGTTCAGGTTGGAAATTCTGTAACTGGGTCAACCGCCAGCCTTGATAATTCTATTTGACCCATTTAAATAAATAAGTTGTGCGGGTCCTATCATAGTTAATAGTATCCGGGTTAGGTTCCAATTTTCTAACCAATTACATAACCGGGTCATGTTCGGTTCAACCAAGGCAACCGAACTGGACCTGACCCGCAACAGATACAACACAACCCGACCGACTTGTCTGACCCGTAACAGATACAACACAACCCGACCGACTTGTCTGACTCGTAACAGATACAACACATCCTGACCGACTTGTCCACAAATAAATAGTTTAAACTTGTCATAAATTGTTTCTAACGAAAACCATGATTTAGAATTTAAAAATAAGCACTTTCTTGAAATGGGTTTCAGGAGTTATGGCAGTGCTAGGGGTTAGGTTCCAATTTTCTAACCAATTACATAACCGGGTCATGTTCGGTTCAACCAAGGCAACCGAACTGGACCTGACCCGTAACAGATACAACACAACCCGACCGACTTGTCTGACCCGTAACAGATACAACACAAACCGACCGACTTGTCTGACCCGTAACATATACAACCCGACCGACTTGTCCACAAATAAATGGTTCAAACTTGTCATAAATTGTTACTAACGAAAACCGGGATTTAGAATTTAAAAATAAGCACTTTCTTGAAATGGGTTTCAGGAGTTATGGCAGTGCTAGCAAATATGAACTTGCTCTTAAGTCCTTTTAGTCACGAATGGACTAATCATCACACAGAAAGCTAAATACCACCAAGGGGGCATTGATGAAAACCTTCAACAAAGTGTTACGACTAATAATCATACACATAATTATTGCATGAAATGGAAAATTAAGCCTGCGACACAGCATTTACTACAAGATTCAATTGTTAATTCAAACACAAAACTACATGATTCAATTATTCAATAACGGTAACCCCTCTGGGTGTGTATCAATCCAAACAAACTAAAAAGGCTCAAACTTATTAAAAACAATACAACCAACATAGTTTAATAGTTACTACTAACATTGTCTTCTATATATGCTCCTTGGTAAGGGTCTGTGGACCAGTTAGTGTTACCTGTTAACAATATATTATGAGAACTTGTAAACTCACCTGTTTTGGCACAAAATCCGGGTAGTTATTCTGCAAAATCTGGAGAGCTTGTTGGGTGGCTAACTGCCACTGGAACTTTTCGCCGGCCCTGGGGAGATTTTCAGACCATTAATCTGCAAAATAGTATTAACACCACCAGGCTTTTTTCTATTTTATCGAAAACATCCATTTAAAATAACTCTTGATCCAAATTAAAATAGCCGAAGTTCTATAAAAAGATTCAACACAAATAAAATTACCTACCAAAAACCCATCAAAATATCAAAATAAACAAAAGTTGAAACCTCTGTCGCATAGGCAACGGATTTGGGTGATTTATGGCGCGGCATAGATAGTGACATAGGGCGGGGAGTGGGTGACCTAGGTCACTAATCAATTTTTTGGGCGACTGACTCGCCCACTCCTACGGCTCTTATGCTCCTTTCACTAAACTGAATCGTACATCTTAAACACATCAACCTTTTTTCTTCATCAGAAAATGTAGTTTGATACAGATCGTAAATTTTGAAACTAATCATACACATTATAACAAACAGGGTGTCCTTTCTGATGCTGCAGCTGGGACAACGATCATCAAGGGCTAATCGTTAAGGGTCTAGGGTAGGTACGTACGTGCATTAGCCTACAACTTTTCGTCGTTATATTTAAAAATGTAAAAAAGTGTAGGTGTCAGTGGCAATACATATTTTAAGATTATGTTTTTGTAGTAGTAACACATGTCCCTTCTAAAATCCCTGCGTAAGAAAGCAGCATGAATATACAAAAAAGAAAACACATACTAGGTTCTAATCACAAGTAACAGCAGAGACATAAATTTCTTTAAATTCCATGTTACACTTACATCTTGTATTCCTTTATCTTCCTATCACTAGTATCATCTGATTCCCTTTAAGGGACACTTACAGTTTCCAACTTCACAAAACCAATTTAACTAACTTGAATACGAAAACTACTACTTGTAATAACATGTATATAAAACGTGTCATCTATATATAACAACAGGAGGGAACTTGAACTTATCTGAAATAAATGGTACCGCTTCAGGTCTCTCCACAAGATCTTGATACAAATCATATTCCGCTTGATAATCGTGCAAATGAAGTTCCCCTTTTTGATTAGTATGATAATGATGCTTCGCAGAATCCGATTTACCAAATCCAAAAATACTAACTTTATCACAAATCCCTATCGCAAGCATAACAGCTTGCATACCCGAAGAATAATGGAAATTAGATCCATCATGTGAACCAGCCCATGAATCTAATGACTTCCCGGTTTCTTTTACAAACCTTAAAACCGAATAATACTTCACAATTCGGGCGCATAACACATCAAACTGTGGTTCAGTTACAATCAACAACGACTTGTTTGAAGAATTATTACACACAACGTAATCAAGAAAATGAATCATTTGACACATGTACATCATTATAGGTACTTTTTCACCATACGGATGACAAAAACAACCTTCTCTTCTTGCGCACAAATGCAAAATATTACTATTAACAAACGAAAGATTAGTTTTTGAACCCGCATTACGTTCAAACCCACGCGTTCTTGCATTATTCAACCTGATCACAAACTCATGCCCATCAATCACACCACCAAGATTAGATTTCAACAAAATCCCACTATTTCCCACAACAGCACAAGTTTTAAACTTCATCCCTGAATCCAAAACACTCTCATTTCCACCAGGGTTCAAAATCTTTACAACCTTCTCAATATCCAACATTACATCAGGTCGAAACCGATGGTTTCTCCACCAATTCTGCAAATACCGCCGGAAATCCAACCATAGCCGGTAAAACTCCGGTGACCGGAGCTGCACCGGGACGCCCTTAGAAGACTTAGCTCGTATATCAATTCTGTATTTCCCTGACCATAAAAAGGACCGCTGCCGCCCATTTCCTAACCCTCTAAAATTACCGCTCACCAGGTGTTCGACATCTTGCCTGAATGAATCTTCAGCTAAATCAACCGCTGCAAACCTCAATATAGTCTCGTTAAACACCGGTGAACGCTTCTGCTTATCCCCTATATTACTCCGGTAAAAAAAGTCTCCGGCTCCACCGTAGCCAGAGACGATGATTCGGAAACAGAGAGTTGCAGCAGCTGCTACAATAAACATGATACTGAAAATAGGACGAACTGACCTCTTCATTATAAACCCTAACTAAAGTTTTCAGTCAACGATGAGCCAATTCAATGCAATCCTTAAGTCTTCCTCTTTCATGGATTTGACAGAAGTTGCAGCATTTAGCAAATTGTAACAACTCACATTCAAAGTTGTAACTAGTGTGTGTGTGTGTGTGTGTGTGTGTTACATGAGATCTAAAAACAAATAGATAAATTATGTGGTGGAAATAGAAGGGGATAAAACCCAGGGGAAATGGAATTAGGGAGTAGATAAATCATAAAATGTACGTGTTAGTTTAGATTTTAGATTTGAAATAGTGTTTCATTGGTTAAAAAGGTGTGGATGCGATTCTATGAAGAGATGTTTAATAAATGTCACTATTTTTGTGTGGGATGCGATTCTGACACACCACTTTTTAATCTACGTACACTTTTATTTCATAAAATTACACTTATGTCTCTAGAAAATTAAACTTATTATTATTATAAATATAATTAAGGGTAAAATAGGTAATTCGATATACATTGATCAAAAAATAGTGTGTGAAAATCACCTTACATGGATCAAAAAATAGTGTGTGAAAATCACCTTCATGTTTGTATTTATGTTTGTGGTTGGAAAATCCAAATAAAAAACAAAGATAATTCATAATTTCACATGGTTCAATAAATTTTGTAGATTTGTGACCATGCTTTATTTACAATTTTCTATCTCTACTAGTTAAGTGACCCGTGAATTTACGGGTTTGGTTAAAATCCATTATCATAGATTACTGATTCATGATCACATAAACAACAACTGATCAATCATATATTAAAGATACTTAATTAAGGATCGAGTGCAATGATATTAAGATGGTGAATGGGATGTTTGATGATTATTTTGGGCCCTGATGACCGTCTTTCACTTTTTAATCAAGTGATCAACCACTCCGACCCGGTCTTGATTGTTAATTAGCATGATTCACCTTAACTCAATGTAAATGTTCCTTGGGCAAAGTCACAAGTGAAAATTACAGAGGTCTAGGTAAATGGCAGAGAATCAACAACCTATAAATGAGAGGCCAAACTCTCTATTTATAGTTTCCAGAATATTCGCGGTGTGCGGATTGTCTAACCATCCGCGCTGACTTAGCGAAAATAATCCACAGTCTTTTATTAATGCGCCATAATCTGCAGACTTAACTTTTAGCGGATATGTCAAGCCTTTTGAATATACTTCGTGCAACTTCTGTTTTTAGCCTTTATCAAATAAAATATACAAATATAATGCTATGTATATGATCAAGTCCCCCAGTTTATTATGGTACATTTTTCACACACAAAAAAATGTAGCATGACAAACTCTTAAAAATAAAATTCGCAGTTATTCATGGCCGCAGACTGCATTGAAACGTTTCGCTATGCCTTTGTTACCGTTAGATTAAACAAAGTTACCGTTTCTATCCGTTGGCGAAAAATATTACCGTTTAAATCAACACGATGGGTACTTAATCATAACCGATTAACATTCCCAACTCCCCTATATATATATTGGCATCATCAATCACAAAATTCTTACTCGCTACTCAAACACTTGCAATTAATCAAATTGTCAGCCAATCTTCGCAACTTTTACATTACTCACAACTTCTTTATTTCCAATAATGAAGATCGACGAAGTTGATAGCAAAGTAAACCCGAAAACTCTGATTACGAAACTACTAACAAGTCCAGATTCGAAATCGACAGCATCGCCTGGGAAAGAGAAGCAGGCGATTCCAGTTGTCGACTTAACTTCAAAATCACCTCTCACCAAACCAGGCTCCGCCAAACGACCATACAAGACGCCCCCATCATCTCAAAGCAAGAAGCTAAAACAACGCGAAACTACCCTTTTTGAGAATCCGGTTACATCCGACTATGAGAGTGAGCAACAGATGGGTAAGTCAAGAACATTACCTCCTTATCGTAACATTTGCACTTTTTATGCTTCTTCGCTAATTCACATATTTGTTTTTATCGCAGGTGAGTCAACCGGTGACCCAATCTTCCCAAGCCCTGGTACCGTTGATCAAATCACTGAGCTATTCCGCACTCCACCCGACTCCTATGGGGTGAGAGTTGACGGATTGTCAGGGTATACCTGCACTTCCTCTTCTGCGGCGTTAGATTGTGACGACCCGGAAATTTCCGATCAAATTTAAACTTTAATCTTTATATGTTTCCGACATGATAAGCAAAATTTGTAACGTTGAGTCTCGAAAGTTTTGAAATCTATATTCATGTAATCAATTACCCTTTGACTGTGCTCGACGATTCACGAACAATTAATTGTAAACTGATATGTGTGTATGTATATATAAATAATAATTCGAAATATAATTTGAAGTATTATATGTTGTTGTTATTAAAGATTAATAAAATAAAAATATGATATTATAATAATTATTATTTAAAATATATCTCTATATATAAATAAAGTATATTAAAAATAAATATTAAATGATTGTAATACTCGTTTGATATTTCGATTGATATTAAGCAAGTTAAATTTAAACTTATGTAGTTTTAAAATAAACGGTGATTCGAAAATTAGTTCTATAAATTTTAGGCTTACTAAAAATGTATTTAGGATCTAGTTATATAATTTTAACACTTTTTATATTTTACCCAAAAATGGGAGGGACAGTTGATGTAATTTTTATTTAATAACTAATGACCAAATTTTATGTCATAATGACTAAGATAATTAAATATAATTAATTAAAAAATTTGAGATTTTTCCGAATATATTTTATCCGCCACTGATAAAAAAACGGAGTATGAAAATTAGTCCGTAAAAGATGGAGACTAATTTTATGGCATGTTCCTTTTAGATACCTATCAACTTACTATTCAAAAGTTGAATTCAGTGCATGGATTGATTGTTGTACAGTGATTGTTGAACTAATTCACTAATATTTATAAATATAATATATGTGTTCCTATTCTAAATTTGTACCCGTGATTTGAATAAGTAAACGTTATTATTATTATTATTATTATTATTATTATTATTATATTATTTTTTTATTTTTTTGCTTTTCATGAATGACAATTAAACACACCATCATTCTTTTTATCTGTCTCATCAAAGCAACTAACCCACTATCTATATCATATATGCATATGCTCTTATGCACATGTAACAGTCACCATTTTATTAATTTCTTTTCCTCCTTCTGTTTTCTCAATCAACAAAAACCAAACACCCCACTATATTCGAATTCTTTGCTGTCATATTTTTGTTTCTAGTCATTCAAACAAAGAATAACACACTATTTTGTTCATTTCTTCGATCACCAACCATCACTATTATTCTATCTCCTTACGTGAATCCCTCGACCATCATTCAAACAAACTGCGACCACTTTCTTATTGCTGTTGCGTCTACTTTCTATCACAACCGCCACCATGTCTATTGAACTCTTGTAAGTTTGGTTCCTTCTACTTTTTCTTTCTGTTGCTAAGCTCCAAAATCATCGAACATCATTTGTGTACTGATGTTGCTTGATTGTTATCAACAACCGATGCTTGCTACGGCTCGTTCCTATTTTCAGTCATGAGAACCATCAACCTTTTAATCACCTTCGAACCATTAGATTTCTTGCTACTACTCACTATTCCGGTTACCATCATCATTGTATAGCAAAACCCACTTGTTAACCCATCATCACCATGGAAATCTGCGGATACCCGTCATATTTCTATTTCATGTTCGTATTTAACCCACAACCTAACTAAACAACCATCGTTGATGTAACTTTTCTCTGATTCTGTTCAAACCAAAAACCTCAACTTCACAACACCCTAAACCGCCACCAAACATCACCACCGAGATCACCTACAAAGTACAACACCACCACCTTCATGATAATCGATCACCACCCTCTTCTTCATCTCAACCTTCCACTACCGAGAACCACCATCATCATCGTGGTTAAACTACTCGCTGCTATCCTCTGTTTTGTTTTTGTTTCAGTCCGAGAGCACTCCATCGCCACCCGATACCATAACTCACTACTACCTGCTATTGTGTCGTTCCAGTTTGCTGTTTTGATCGAACTCCACCGCTGCCATGAACCACTACCACAACCGCTAATCGACGAATGAAATGATGATGATTTGTTATTAGATGATAACGATGATAATAATTTGAATGGTGAGGTTGAAACGCGAATGGTTGTGAAGATGATGATGACGACCACGAATTTTCTTTTGCAACTCCTGCCGTTCGTTTTAGAATCAAACCAAAAACCACAAGATTATTTCATGGATCACACTTTGTTGGGCCCTTTTTAAATTATAAGCAGCATGGGCCAAGATCTAGTCTATTTCTCCTGTTGGGCCAAATCTTGGTTGGTTATTGGACTAGAAACAGAATAATGGGTTATATACTGTTAGCCACGATTTAATTCAAGAAAAACAGAACTGGAGCCATGGTTGGGGGTGTTGAGGAGTGAACGGGAGGTCGCGGGTTCGAGTCTCACCAGTGACAATTCTTTTTAGACAGAGTTTTAAAAGGGTATATATTTTTATTTCATTTCAATTAACATTATAATTATTAATTATTACTATTATTATTATTGTTAGTATAATTATTATTATTATTATTATTATTATTATTATTATTATTATTATTATTATTATTATTATTATTATTATTATTATTATTATTATTATTATTATTATTATTATTATTATTAAGGTTATTGTTAGTATTACTAATATGATTGAAAACTATCATTATTTTTAGTATCATTATTAGTATGAAATTGAGTAATAAGATTATTGTCATTATAAACCTTTGTATTAATATTAACATTTTTATTATTATCATTAACATTAGTATTATTATTATAAATAGTATTAATTATATTATCATTATTATTATTATTAAAATGATTATTATATTTAGAATTGTAATTATTAAAAGTTCGTATTTTTACAACTATATTATGAGAATCATTTTTTTAGGAAAACTATCATTTTTATATATAATTATTAGAATTATTATCTTTACTTTAGTGATATTATAATTATTAATTTTATAAACAAAAGAGAATTATATATCAAAAGTATATTACATACTATATTTCTATATGAAATATTATTAACTATAACAATAACTAAATTACATATAGTGCATAATAATATTTTAAAGTATTATAAGTAATAATGTAAACACATTATATAAATATAAATTTTAATTTTAATATATTATATATACATAATAATAAGTTACCATTTAACGATATGTTATAATAAGTATATATACAACTTTGTTCGATTACAGTTATATGTGTTAATATATATACAAATGATATAGGTTCGTGAATCCGAGGCCAACCCTATACTTGTTCAATGTCGTTCTATGTATTTTTACTACAAAATACATTAGGTGAGTTTCATTTGCCCCTTTTACTCTTTACATTTTTGGGCTGAGAATACATGCAAATGCTTTATTAACTGTTTTACAATATTTATATGCGTGAGTTTCATTAATCCCTTTTTAAATGCTTTCGCAATATATATTTTGGGACTGAGAATACATGCACTGCTTTTATAACTGTTTTACGAAATAGGCACAAGTACTTAAAACTACATTCTATGGCTGGATTATTAAACCGAATATGCCCCTTTTTATTAAGTCTGATAATCTAAGAATTAGGGAACAGACACCCTAATTGACGCGAACTCTAAAGATAGATCTATCAGGCCCAACAAGCCCCATCCAAAGTACCGGATGCTTTAGTACTTCGAAATTAATATCATGTCCGAAGGAGGATCCCGGAATGATGGGGATATTCTTATATGCATATTGTGAATGTCGGTTACCAGGTGTTCAATCCATACAAATGATTATTTTTGTCTCTATGCATGGGACGTATGTTTATGAGAAATGGAAATATGAAATCTTGTGGTCTATGAGAATGATGCAAATGATTATTTATATTAAACTAATGAACTCACCAACCTTTTGGTTGACACTTTAAAGCATGTTTATTCTCAGGTATGAAAGAAGTCTTCCGCTGTGCAATTGCTCATTTTAAAGATATTACTTGGAGTCATTCATGACAAGTTTCAAAAGACATTGCATTCGAGTCGTTGAGTTCATCAAAATTATTAATAAGTCAATTATAGTTAGATATATTATAAAATGGTATGCATGCTGTCAACTTTCGATGTAATGAAAGTTTGTCTTTGAAAAACAAATGCAATGTTTGTAAAATGTATCATTTAGAGGTCAAGTACCTCGCGATGTAATCAACTATTGTGAATCATTTATAATCGATATGGACTTCGTCCGGATGGATTAGGACGGGGCGTTAAAGTTGGTATCAAAGCGGTGGTCTTAGCGAACCAGGTCTTGTAATAGTGTGTCTAACTGATAGTCGTTAGGATGCATTAGTAAGTCAGGACTTCGACCGTGTCTGCATGTCAAAAGTTTTGCTTATCATTTAGTGTCAAAAATTAATTGCTTATCATCCTTAAAGTCTAGACATGTCTTACTGCCTCTATTGCATAGACAGTGTATAGATAAATTGATATCTTAGCGTATCTGCTAATCCATATCTTAGCGTACCTGTTACTGTAAACTTTGCCTGTCGTATTCCTCTGTAACTTATGGGATTTTAGTAATATATATGCATATGTAAATTATGTATTGCAGGGTACTAATCTACATCCTATAATCTTTTTCTTATTGAAAATCCTTCATCTGATCGTACAAGATGAATCCCTTAACCAGTTCGAGTCCCTTAGACTTCGATAGCTATTCCGATAGTTATTCTGATAACTATTCCGACATAGATATTCACCTAAGCTCTGAAGCGGTGTCACCAGAATGAATCAACCAATCATCCATCCCTAATTCATCTGATGATTTCGTAATCGACTTAATCAATGGAGACGATAAGAAAGCGATCCTTTTCACCAACCAAATTTTCCTCTTGGCGATGAACCTGAAGCACTTACCGGTGAACCTATTAGAAACACCATTTTCACCCTCAATTTTTCTGAATATCTCGTTATGATTATATACTATCTCAAATTCAAAACCTTATTCACTCGCTCATTCCTACCGACAATCATCCCGGAGTAATAAGTCAACGAGCTTCGCACCCGAGTTGTAGCCTTGAAAAATATGGTGTAAAACGTACCAGCTTCAGCAACATTACCGGCACCAACAGTACCACCAACAACAACATCCGCATCCCAAGCCTCAATTTCACAATCTGTCCCACGAACATCAACATCATACGCACCATAGATACCAAGGAGTACCAACAGCAATGAACGATGAAGTATTGATCCATAACTTTATTAATATTCTGCGAAGAATATGTGGTTCCTAATAGTTTTAGAGATTACTTATTCTAGCTCAAATCGAAAATCAAATGAGTCTAATATTATATTGACTCATTAAACCCATGATTACATCTGAAGAAAATATATATGTATATATATTTTCATAAAGATTGTGATTAAAAAAATTTTCGTACAAACAGTTAATGATGAAAATATTTTAACAGGTAGGTAATACCCGAGGAATGTTTAAGATTTCATATTAATAAGTTACATTGTACATTCTTCAAATCCGTTTCAACAGTCACTTACTATCATACATACAACCACACATATACGTACCCGTTCATCAAAGAACAACTATTTTCATTCAAATTCAATTTCATATTTGGATTTTGACCTATCAGGATCCAACAAGTGGCATAATGAAGAAAAACATTTGATGGAATAAAATTTATTAGAAACAAACAAATTAACTATGAGAAATTTTGTTAAAAATCCATGCTAACAAAATCCTAGCTGACTGTTCCTAGCTAACTGTTCCTATATGACTATTTCCTTATACTAGTTTTGGTTGAACTATTGGACTATTGGACTACTATCATTGAACAATTAAAAAGTATTAAATGAGTAGGAAATGGTAATTACAACACATTTTGACTTAAAAGATCATAAATAAATTACATCTATTACACTTAAAAAAATTTCCTCAAGTTTGCCACTTGATTAAATCTTAAACATCCTTTGTAACTTGATTTCATCTAAATCTCATTTGTATCTTGACGATTACAATCTGCGTTCAAACCTTTCATGATTCTTAAAAACACCTCAATCGAGAGGATGAACCAACCGCATTTCATCTACGAAAGAAAAGATTGATGCATATAGTCATGCACCTGAAAATACTCGAAACCTGAGTAAACGTTTAACACGTATCTGTGCTAGCTTCTTTGGCGTTATAATTACCGAAAATAATCTTGCAACTCCTGTTCGAGATAGCTAATTTTGTCACAGCTCCAGCAAATCAACTTCGATTTTCGTTCTAAACAACCTTATTATAACCTTGATATATATGCGTGCTTTTTTATTGTTACCGGGGAACTTTTTATATTCCATCATATTACTAGCAGACGTACCAGTAACCTCGTTGCTCCTTGGTTTAAATCTCTTCGACAAATCACTATATTTATCTATTGAAGTCTCATCATGTACTCATCCGCATCTTGTAACGAGAACTGACATACCAATTACCGGGAATCAGCAATCAGTACTTTAAAAACTCACAGCATATCTACATCAACAGTTATATGTATAACATTCATCTCTTAGAATTATGATCTTTCATCTGAAATCCTGAAAAGCACTCAGTCTACAAATCAATACTCTGAATGTTGAAAAAGCTGAATGAAGCAGCAGAAACAGTAGACAACCGTAAATGACCTTACGAATCAGAAGTTTGATGATAAATAATGGAGTGTTAGGAATGCTCGATAGAAAATTTAGTACCGAAAAGCGGATTATGCGAAACTATGAAAGAAGCCGTGGACAAATCACAAAGAATAAGTTTGACTTCAAAGAATCTAAATGATTCAATGTCTGCTGAAATCTTTAGCGAATACCTTGCTTCTGACTCCAAACTCTTGTGGACAGATTTTCTTCACCATCCTTCGATATTAGAAATTCCAAGATATCATCGTATCTTTCATTATAAATATCCTCCATATTTCTGAAGATATTTTCATAACTATTCTTATCTGAAATCATTAATCTCATCATGATATCAGTGTTACATCATATAGAAACTGTTAGTTTCTATATTCTGTAAACTTTCGAGCTTAAAATATGAATGTTATTGAAGTAATGTTGGGAACTGATGCATGAGTTAGTATAATATAATGACACTTGATCAACGTGATTATAATACAGAAACTCATGCTAAGCTTCTAAATGGAACATGATGATTCACAGATTATAACGTCATCATGTGTCATGTTACATAACTCTTTCATTCTGTTTAACTTCTGAACATATCAAGAAAGTATATTCTTGATTATTCTATTCTCATTGATTCTAATAATTTGACAAATCAAATCGTACGATTTCGTTCTTTCTTGGTTAGAACATCAAGTTCATTCGAAACTCCATACCTATGAATTCTGGACCATTACTTGCGAAAAGAAAACAAAAGCATGAAGCTCCGAAATAGAAAGGGGGTATAAATCGCAGCAAAAAGAGAGAGCATTAACTGTGAATGACGATGATTATAGAAGACGGAAGCGGGGACTTCAAAGTATAAAGGAAAATATAAAATCCAACAACTCAGAAATTACAAACCGTGGATATTAATACGAATAGCAATATAAAGACACAGTAGAATTAAGAATAGTATCATTCTAAGGTAATAATAGAAGTAACAAAATCTTTTTGGTGGGAGATTGAAAAGAAGGATGACAGAAATGATGATTAGGAAAATTGTAGTGACCCGAACTTTTCCATGTTTATATATATATTAAATGAAATTGTTATTTACATGATTAAGTGTTTCCAACATGTTAAGCAATCAAACTTGTTAAGACTTGATTAATTGAAATAGGTTTCATATAGACAATTGACCACCCAAGTTGACCGGTGATTCACGAACGTTAAAACTTGTAAAAACTATACGATGATATATATATGGTTATATATATAGTTAACATGATTTTATTATAAGTATGTATCTCATTAGGTATTTTAACAATGAGTTATATACATAAAAATGAGACTATTAATTTAAGAAACTCGAAAACGATATATATAACGATTATCGTTATAACAACGTCTTACTAGGTACATATGAATCATATTAAGATATTGATACACTTGGTTAATTATGTTAAATGATAAGTAAATATATTATTAAGTGTATTAACAATGAAATACATATGTAAAAATAAGACTACTAACTTAATGATTTCGAAACGAGACATATATGTAACGATTATCGTTGTAACGACATTTAACTGTATATATATCATACTAAGATATATTATATATCATAATATCATGATAATATAACAATTTAATATCTCATTTGTTATAATAAACAATGGGTTAACAATATTCAACAAGATCGTTAACCTAAAGGTTTCAAAACAACATTTACATGTAACGACTAACGATGACTTAACGACTCAGTTAAAATGTATATACATGTAGTGTTTTAATATGTATTCATACACTTTTGAAAGACTTCAAGACACTTATCAAAATGCTTCTACTTAACAAAAATTCTTACAATTACATCCTCGTTCAGTTTCATCAACAATTCTACTCGTATGCACCCGTATTCGTACTCGTACAATACACAGCTTTTAGATGTATGTACTATTGGTATATACACTCCAATGATCAGCTCTTAGCAGCCCATGTGAGTCACCTAACACATGTGGGAACCATCATTTGGCAACTAGCATGAAATATCTCATAAAATTACAAAAATATGAGTAATCATTCATGACTTATTTACATGAAAACAAAATTACATATCCTTTATATCTAATCCATACACCAAAGACCAAAAACACCTACAAACACTTTCATTCTTTAATTTTCTTCATCTAATTGATCTCTCTCAAGTTCTATCTTCAAGTTCTAAGTGTTCTTCATAAATTCCAAAAGTTCTAGTTTCATAAAATCAAGAATACTTCCAAGATTGCAAGTTTACTTCCAAGTTTTCTAAATTCATTCCAAGTAATCATCCAAGATCAAGAAACCTTTGTTACTTACAGTAGGTTATCTTTCTAATACAAGGTAATAATCATATTCAAACTTTAATTCAATTTCTATAACTATAACAATCTTATTTCGAGTGGAAATCTTACTTGAAATTGTTTTCGTGTCATGATTATGCTTCAAGAACTTTCAAGCCATCCAAGGATCCTTTGAAGCTAGATCTATTTTTCTCATTTCCAGTAGGTTTATCCAAGGAACTTGAGATAGTAATGATGTTCATAACATCATTCGATTCATACATATAAAGCTATCTTATTCGAAGGTTTAAACTTGTAATCACTAGAACATAGTTTAGTTAATTCTAAACTTGTTCGCAAATAAAAGTTAATCCTTCTAACTTGACTTTTAAAATCAACTAAACACATGTTTTATATCTATATGATATGCTAACTTAATGATTTAAAACCTGGAAACACGAAAAACACCGTAAAACCGGATTTACGCCGTCGTAGTAACACCGCGGGCTGTTTTGGGTTAGTTAATTAAAAACTATGATAAACTTTGATTTAAAAGTTGTTATTCTGGGAAAATGATTTTTATTATGAAATGAAACTATATCCAAAAATTATGGTTAAACTCAAAGTGGAAGTATGTTTTCTAAAATGGTCATCTAGACGTCGTTCTTTCGACTAAAATCACTACCTTTACAAAAACGACTTGTAACTTATTTTTCCTACTATAAACCTATACTTTTTCTGTTTAGATTCATAAAATAGAGTTCAATATGAAACCATAGCAATTTGATTCACTCAAAACGGATTTAAAATGAAGAAGTTATGGGTAAAACAAGATTGGATAATTTTTCTCATTTTAGCTACGTGAAAATTCGTAACAAATCTATTCCAACCATAACTTAATCAACTTGTATTGTATATTATGTAATCTTGAGATACCATAGACACGTATACAATGTTTCGACCTATCATGTCGACACATCTATATATATTTCGGAACAACCATAGACACTCTATATGTGAATGTTGGAGTTAGCTATACAGGGTTGAGGTTGATTTCAAAATATATATAGTTTGAGTTGTGATCAATACTGAGATACGTATACACTGGGTCGTGGATTGATTCAAGATAATATTTATCGATTTATTTCTGTACATCTAACTGTGGACAACTAGTTGTAGGTTACTAACGAGGACAGCTGACTTAATAAACTTAAAACATCAAAATATATTAAAAGTGTTGTAAATATATTTTGAACATACTTTGATATATATGTATATATTGTTATAGGTTCGAGAATCAACCAGTGGCCAAGTCTTACTTCCCGACGAAGTAAAAATCTGTGAAAGTGAGTTATAGTCCCACTTTTAAAATCTAATATTTTTGGGATGAGAATACATGCAGGTTTTATAAATGATTTACAAAATAGACACAAGTACGTGAAACTACATTCTATGGTTGAATTATCGAAATCGAATATGCCCCTTTGTATTAAGTCTGGTAATCTAAGAATTAGGGAACAGACACCCTAATTGACGCGAATCCTAAAGATAGATCTATTGGGCCTAACAAACCCCATCCAAAGTACCGGATGCTTTAGTACTTCGAAATTTATATCATATCCGAAGGGTGTCCCGGAATGATGGGGATATTCTTATATATGCATCTTTTTAATGTCGGTTACCAGGTGTTCACCATATGAATGATTTTTATCTCTATGTATGGGATGTGTATTGAAATATGAAATCTTGTGGTCTATTGTTACGATTTGATATATATAGGTTAAACCTATAACTCACCAACATTTTTGTTGACGTTTAAAGCATGTTTATTCTCAGGTGAATACTAAGAGCTTCCACTGTTGCATACTAAAATAAGGACAAGATTTGGAGTCCATGTTTGTATGATATTGTGTAAAAACTGCATTCAAGAAACTGATTTCGATGTAACATATTTGTATTGTAAACCATTATGTAATGGTCGTGTGTAAACAGGATATTTTAGATTATCATTATTTGATGATCTACGTAAAGCTTTTTAAACCTTTATTTATGAAATAAAGGTTATGGTTTGTTTTAAAAATGAATGCAGTCTTTGAAAAACGTCTCATATAGAGGTCAAAACCTCGCAACAAAATCAATTAATATGGAACGTTTTTAATCAATAAGAACGGGACATTTCAGTTGGTATCCAAGCGTTGGTCTTAGAGAACCATAAATTTGCATTAGTGTGTCTTATCGAGTTTGTTAGGATGCATTAGTGAGTCAGGACTTCGACCGTGTTTTCTTTAAAAATGATTGCTTAACATTTTTGTTGAAAACTATATATTATTAACATGTATATATTATGTGATATATTAATCTCTTAACATGTTTGATATTGTGTGATAGATGTCTACCTCTAGCACAAATCCCATTGACTCACCTAATAATAATGAAGAGTCGAATATATATTGGACTGATTCACAAGTTTCCGAAGAAGAACCGGAAGAAGAATCAGAACCGGAAGAAGAATCAGAACCGGAAGAGGAGGAACCGGAGGAGGAAATAGAACCGGTGGGGGAAATAATAAAACGGTTAAGTAAAAGAAAATCCTCAACCAACCGACCAAGGTTAATTATGGTCAATGGTGTTTCCGCCAAGGAAGCAAAATATTGGGAGGATTACCAATTCTCCGATGAATCAGATTCCGACGAGAATTTCGATGATGTTATAGAAATTACCCCAACTGAATTTAAAAAGGCAAAAGAAAATAATAAGGGAAAGGGCATAAAAATAGAGAAATCTAATTCCAACCCCGATGAACTTTATATGTATCGTCAACCTCCGAAGCCCTTAAGTTGTAACAATGACCCGGGAACCTCTAAACCACCAGGTTTTTCTAAACCGTTGTGGAAAACGACAGCTCGTATTAGGGGAACATCATATATCCCTAGAAACTTGGCAAAACGAACCAAAACCGAAGAAGAAGAAACGAGCGAGTCAGAATAAGATAGTTGTATTCGTGTGGTGTAATATATGTAATATAGTGTGCTTATGCTTTATGATATATGTAAAAATTGCTTGTATTAATAAGTATTTTTTTATGAATCTAACTCTTGTCTATTTTACAGTATAAAAACACAAAATGGATAGACAACCCAATATTTTAAGAGACCTACCCGGAGACATGATTGATGAAATCTTGTCTAGAGTCGGTCAGAATTCTTCGGCACAACTATTTACGGCGAAATCAGTTTGTAAGACATTCGAAGAACGTTCCAAGAATGTCTTGGTTTATAAGAGACTTTCGTTTGAAAGATGGGGGATATCACATTGGGAAACCCATAAGTTACGATGTGTTTACTTTGACGCATATATTGCGGGGAACCCAAATGCTATTTTACGCAACGGGTTAAGAAATTATTTTGACTCAATGTATCCGAATATAGGACTTCATAATTTAGAAAAGGCGGCTAACATGTAACATAAAGAAGCATGCTATGCTTACGGGTTAGTAATGTTCGCTTCTCACCAAAGTGAGAAAAAGAACATCGGGCTACAACTATTAAACAAAATGTTCCCACAAGTGACGGAGTCAGTAATTGGGGTAAGAAATGAGGTTTTTAGGTTATTACGAGACTGTTGGTCATTACGTAACCCTCGTCCCTTTGACGACGTTACAACACACTGTCTTATCAACGGCCATAACGGTTATGTTCCACAAGACCAAGGATGGGAAGTAGTCCTAGTAAAACCAGAATGCATGACTTGTTTCTGGACGTATGAATTACGTGTCTTTATTGCCTTTGCTGAATGACTTGTGTACTAGCTAGAATTATCTTCACAACTATCTTGTATCAAAGTTATTGTGTGCTATATTTCATGCTTTATGTAAAATAAGCGGTATTGTAAGTTTGTAAAATATTGTATAAAAGTTTGAATGCGAAATATTATTATAATCAGTTTTTCATATAGAATTGTAGTAGTTGAATTGTATATTAGCTACTAAGTATGAACTTAACGGGTAGGTACTACCCGAATTTAAACTTATAAAACGCTAATATGAAGAAAAAGCTTTTATAAATGAGTTCATATTATGCTACGAAATTCTATTAACTACTCTTAATATTCTGTATGATTAACTTGTTCCATTTGACTATTTTGAAGGAAATGGCACCGACTACTCGACACACCGTGAATATGAATGAAGAGGAATTCCGTACTTTTCTAGCTTCAAACATAGCCGCAGTACAGGCTGCGCTACATACCAACAATAACCTTGGATCTAGCAGTACAGGAAATCGTGTAGGATGCACCTACAAAGAATTCACTGCCTTCAAACCTTTGGAATTTGATGGAACCGAAGGACCGATCGGATTGAAACGGTGGACCGAGAAGGTCGAATCGGTGTTTGCCATAAGTAAGTGTACTGAAGAGGACAAAGTGAAGTACGCTACGCATACCTTCACAGGTTCTGCGTTAACATGGTGGAATACCTATCTAGAGCAAGTGGGACAAGATGATGCGTTGATGTGTGAAAGCTAAGGGGTATAAAATACTATTAAATTTTAGCAGGAAATACTATTAAATACGATACAATTTTACACAAGATATTTATTTATTTATAGAATGGATATACTTAAACCTTGCTACAACACTTATAGGCAGTGTACCTAATCGTACAGTAGTGTAGTTTTTAGTAAGTCCGGTTCGTTCCACAGGGAAAATCTTTTAATCAAAGCTTAACGCTATATTAGTTTAATTTATAAAAATACGAATATATATATAAGTAATATTATTATTTTAAAGGGGGGTTTTTATCGTTTAATGACCGGTTTGTCGATTTTAAAACTTTAGTCGCAGTTAAAACAAAATGTAAAATATTAAATAAATAAAAGACTTAATTTAAAGCGTAAAGTAAATAACGATAATGAAATTGCGATAAATAAAAGTGCGATAAAATAAACTTGCGATAATTAAAAAGTACGATAATTAAAATTGCAATTAAATATAATAACAATAAATAAAAGTGCGATAATTTGAAGTGCAATTAAATATAAAATAAAAGAAATTAAATATGAAATAAAAGAATTATGCTTATTTAAACTTCCGTAATCATGATGTTTGACGTGTTGATTTTAGTTTTATGCCCATGGGTTAATTGTCCTTTGTCCTGGATTATTTAATATGTCCGTCTGGTTTTTGTCCATAACAGTCCATCAGTCATAAATATAAAGTGCGAGTGTCCTCGTCAAATTATCCTTATACCCGAAGTTAAATATTCCAACTAATTGGGGACTTAAACTGTAACAAGATTTTAATACTTTGTTTAATAATTACACCAGGATGTCGACTGAATGTAACCCAAGGTTTTAATACTTTGTTATCAATTACGCCAAGTGTCCTTGTACATAATTTCACCCCTATTTTAATAATTCTAGTGGCTATTAATCCATTCCCGTGTCCGGTTAAATGAACGATTATTCGTACATATAAATACCCCGCCCATCGTGTCCGATCGAGTGTAAATGGTTATTTATAGGGACGCCCAATTTTAAATCTTTATATTAACATTAACAAACTATCATTTAGTTAAACAAATATAAAGCCCATTAATAGCCCATAGTCTAATTTCCACAAGTGTCGTTCTTTTGTCCAAACCCCAATTATGGTACAAAGCCCAATTACCCAATTTTAATATATTTAGCCCAACATCATGATTACTTCGGATTAAATAAGCATAATAATAACTTAGCTACGAGACATTAAATTAAAAAGGTTGAACATAACTTACAATGATTAAAAATAGCATAGCGTTACACGGACAGAATTTCGATTACACCCTTACAACATTCGCTAACATACCCTTATTATTAGAATTAAAATTAAAATTAAAATTAAAATATAAATATAAATATATACTACGTATATAGATAGAGAGATTGATATATATTGAAAAATGGTGCACCAAAGCTCGATTTTTACAGGCCTGTGATCTGGAAAAGGGGCTCATGCGATCGCATGAGCTTTGCTCTTCAAGGCCATGCGATCGCATGGCCAGCTGGGGAGGCTCACATTTGGTTGTTTTCTTCTACCGACGGTTTTATAATATAATATAATATATATATATTAATTTTAAGAATTAATTATATATTATATTATATTCATGTGCATAGTTGACTTGTAATTTTTAGTCCGTTGCGTCGAGCGTTGAGAGTTGACTCTGGTCCCGGTTCCAAATTGTCGAACGTCCTTGCGTACAATTTAATATCTTGTACTTTGCATTTTGAATCTTGTACTCTTGTAATTTCGAGACGTTTCTTATCAATAATTAGAACCTCTTTGATTGTATTTTGTTCTTTTGAGCTTTTTGGTCGTTTGCGTCTTCAATTCGTCGAATCTGTATTTTATCTTCACTTTTTATTATTTAAACGAATATCACTTGTAAATAGAACAATTGCAACTAAAAGCTTGTCTTTCTTGAGGAATAATGCTATGAAATATATGTTCGTTTTTAGCATTATCAAATATTCCCACACTTGAGCGTTGCTTGTCCTCAAGCAATATAGTCTTGAAATACTAGAATCACTTCTTTATTCTTCACACTTTGTACATCAGTGATTTCTTTACGACGGTATAAACAATGGTAGTAACGATGTGGTTTACAGTCCCACATGACTATAAAATTTAGATCCATTAAGGAAATTGGATCTTTATGAAAACATTTGATCTTTTGAAAATTAAATCTAGTTTTTACCCTAGATAAGTTTTCCGGAATAACCCTTCACCGGTGTTTGCAAAATATTTTTGTGGGCTTGGTGGGTTTCAGATTTGAAAATTTTAGCTCAAAACTTTTGGTTTTGTGTCACCCACTTGCTAACCTTGTATTAGGAAAGCAACACATCCAGTATACTTGCTCCGTATATTACCTTTCGGTAAACTACCGTCCGGTTATAAAGGAAAGCGTTGAACAAGCAACTGTTAAGGCAATGTCCCCTGACATGCTTTTAATTATGGTCTATAACGTGTCGGACGCAATTACTATCCTTTGTAGGAGCAATAGTAAAGCTCACCCTTATGATTTTTCGGTCTGGCACAAGGTCCTGTCTTCGACCATGCTATGCAACCACCGTTCTTACGGTTGACACCCGATTTGGTTCAGGTGACCTAATGAATTCCAGGTGAATTCCTAGGATTTTACGTTCAATGGTAATGAACGCATTGAAAATGGATTTTCAGAAAACAAATCGGTTTGTAATTTGATCAAAATATTTTCTCGTTCAAGCTCGAGTTTAGATATCATTGAATTCCATGAGTTTGAATTCTCAATCTTTAAGGTCAATCTCAAGGATTGAGTAATATCATGCTTTAAAGCTGATTTTTAATCTTTTAAGGAGATTATCCTTTCTGGGGATCTGATTTATTAGTCTTATCAAGCTAATTTGCATGGCGCCCTCCCCATTTTACGAGACAGATCCTCTCATGGTTAGGATAAGTCTGACCACTTGGCGACCCTGTTTGATGCTGAGGTCCGTGGATTTCCTGCTGATTTTAGTGATGACTTTTCTAGATTTTTCGTCAACCTACAGCTGGTCTGGACGACAACTTCATGACCTAAATCAAGAAGCGCGTGTCTTTTTCGAAAGACTTTACTTCCTTTTAACGATGGAATTGATTCATCGTGTAGATCCATCTCTTCTTTTCTTTCATCGGGTAAAACAGTTAATTATCGTCCAAAACAAAAGTATTTTCAATTATTTGTACAAAAATATGTGATATGTATTTTGAATAACTCGGTGAAAATTTCCCACACTTGGCTTTTATTTTCCTTTTTATTGTCCTCTATTCCATTTTAAATGAATTTTAACATTTTGGTTTGTTTCTCAATTTATGTCCTTTCCGAGGTAACAATAATTTTGGTGTTAACACCTAGTTTTATCGTTCATAAATATATATAAACATGATTTTGAGTTCATTTAATTGAAAATTTTGAAAATTTTTACTAGAATTGGGTAGTCAGTATATAAGACTAGGGCTGTTCTTTATTATCAGAGAGCACTAGATTCTAATACAACTACTACTTTACTAGTATTTCTAATGGTAACCAAGTGTTTAAAGTAAAAAATTTAAAAAATCCAAAAGAATTTAACCCCTTCCCACACTTAAGATCTTGCAATGCCCTCATTTGCAAGAAATCAGTAACAATTTAAATTATTGAGGGTGATTAGCGTAGAAATGATTAAATTTTACCAAAGTTTCCAAACATATTGGCGTTTGTTTGCTGAATGATAAATGATACATATCATTCGTCCATTCCGTCTGTTGTTACATCACATTTATCTTGTCGTCAAAATTAGTAGCTTTTGCTGAACTTAATGTCAGTCTTTGAAAATGCGCTGTTTTACCCTGTTTTGTACAATTTACCATATACATACATACAAATATAAACATGCATGGCAATTTGAAATGGGACTTAATATCCCACTTTCAAATCCTAAATGTGAAATATTAGTACACAATAATAATAAAAATGATAAAGATTACATAAGTATATTCAATAACATAAGTTTAAACATGAATAAGTAAAAAGATAAAAACATAAAAATCATATAAATAACCAAATGGAACTAAATCAGTCTGGATATGGGTTCCAGTTCATCTCATCAGGTGGGTTCCATTGTTGGTTATAGGTGTTCTGATAGGCTTGATTATAGTCATACCGGTTAAAGGGTGGTCGGATATCGGGGCTGTGTGGCGGAAAATGAGCAGGTCGAGTAGGTACATAGTTATTTGGTACCTGATATGATAGCTGGCTCATGATTTGGTGCTGATGAACTAACCAGCTATCGTGTTGGTGTCGCCTATAATCCTCGTATACTCGCTCAGAGTTCCACTGCTCATACATACTATGTCTGGCCGCGTTCGTCATTGCTTCCTCATCTATACGAATGTGGACGTCAAGAATAGCATCTCGAAAGACATCCCTAATGTCTTCTGCCTCCTCCATTTCCTCGTCTGAGCCTCTCTCTACCTGAGGATGAGATCCCTCATAGGGTACTGCCTGGTTACGTCTACTTTTCAATACCTTAGCACCCACATAAACTTTCAATCCTAAGGGCTCAACCTGTTCTCTACAAAGCTGTAATGGACCCCCTTGGTTCCTATCAACACCTAAATACTCTCCAATGAGAGTAACAAAAATACCTCCTCCTATTATACTCCCGTCCTGCATTCCCTCTACCAGTTTAGATAAATAAAAAGCAACACAGTAAGGGATATTGACAAAGCTTCTAGGATCCCGAATACACTTTAGGTAGAATAAATCATGTAAGGTAATTTTTTCTTTATTATGACCTCTCTGTGTAATCGAGTTAGCTAAAAATCTATGAATAATACGAAGCTCAGCTCTGTCAATATGTGTATAGGAGTGTCCTCCTGCTCTTGTAAAAACATCAAAAGGTGACATACGCCTCCAAATGGCGTCAGCGTCAAAGTTACTATCTACCCTTTCACCATAATGAATCAAATTTGTACAATCGGGTAATAGCAACTCAACAGGAGTATATATCTGTAAGGCCCTGGCCATGTCCAGCATGGACATTCTGTACATCCTACCGCCAAGGATAAACCTAAGAAATCTTCTATCATCTATTCTAACTATATTTGTATCAAGTGATACAGTACTCATCAACTCAACACACCATTCCTTATATACAGGTCTACGAATGGTGAAAAGACGTTCCCAATCTGCAAAAGAAGAACTGCCATACCTTTGAACTAAAAGCTATCTAACACGGTCAGCTAGATGGACCGTTTCCAAAGGGGCCCAATCGATTACCCTTGGCACCTCTACATTTTTTGTTACCAATTTGAATTTGTTCCTTTGATATGTCTCGTAATCTCTCCATCTCCTATCAAATCTCAGATTAGGATGCAGTGTGTGCTCAGGAATCGTTGGAAATTCTACTGGCGGCCTCATTGGGAATACTATGAATTCATCAACAAACTGTACCGGATTATAATAAGGTACGTGCTGATCAGGCTGTTGTTGTTGTTCCTGTTATGGTTCTTGTTCGTGTTGCATTTCTGGTTCTGGTTCTGGTGCTGGTCGTCTAGATGATGATGCTCCTGAACCCCCAGTATCGGCTTTCTGCAAAACACATTAAACACAAAATTTGTGCATCCAAATATGCATTAGTGTTAGCAAAATAACAACTTAAAACAATCACTATAACATGTTAAATCAAAATTAAACTTATACACATTTTCACAATTTTTCACAATTCTACACTTTTCAAATAAGCACATATGAAAATGTATACAAAATTCATAAGCATTTAACTCAAATAACATGTCAAAATAGTCATTACTAATAATTAAACAAGTCTCAAATGGCAAATATATCAAATTAATCAAGTTCATGAATTTTGGACTTAAAAAGTCCACTTTAATCTCTAAAAATCATGTTTAGGATCAATGTTTGGATCATTTAACTATCTAAACATGTTACACTACTCAATTTAGCAATAATTCATGACAAAAATCGGCCATAACCTGTTTATATCAAAAAGCCCCAAATTGCTCAAGAACACAAACCCTAGATTTCTAAAAATTTTGAAGTTTTTGGCTTCAAATCATGTTAAATAGCATCAATCTAGGTTATACATGCATAAAATACTAACAATTTAACACTAATTACACTAGAAATTAACAAAATTGTATTAGGTAAAAAATTGGTAATTATCACAAAAACTAGGAATTTATAGAGTATAGGGGTGTAATTTTTACCATTTTGCTGAAGAATGAGAATCTAGGCATGATTAGAGCAAGAAAAATGACGAATTATGGTGAAAAAATGATGAAATTTGGTGAGGTTTTGAGAGAGTTTCGTGTTTGTGTGTGTGTTGTGGTGAGGAAGACAGACTCGCTGGGAGTTTTGAGTCTGACCTGCATTTGGTCCCCATGCGATCGCATGGGTTCCAAGTGCAAACCCCATGCGATCGCATGGGGTGCCGGCTTCAGTGTTTCAGCTTTTTTTTTTTTATAAAACCTTAAACTAAATAAAACATATAATTAATAAAATTTTAAAAATTTGTTTCTTTTTAGGATGAGGGCTTTTCGGATCGATATCCTAGTCTGTCCCTTGACAAAATTTTTAAAATTTGTCAAATCAAAGCGCGGTTTTAAAAGTAAAGATTTTTGGATTTTTTAATGTTTTTGGCATACTTTAATTCAATAAGATTAAAAATAATGATAATAAAAGTTCTCATCCCTCCCTCGGGTAAAGCAATTTCGGTTCAACGACCTAGTCTTCAACTCACGACGAATTTTAAAAATCATATTTTTAACTTAGCGAAATAAAGTAAATTTTTGTTTTTAAATTCACACCAAACTTAAATTTAAAATATGCATAAAATTAAAAATTCACACCACACTTAAATAAAAATTCATATTATAAATTCACACCAAACTTATATTATATTTTTGTTTTTATACATACAAAATTATATTAAAAAGATTAATTTTTCAAATATTTACAATTTTAAATATATTAATTTAAAAAGTTTACAATATTAATTTAAGATTTATATATTAATTTTAAAAATATGGTAAAAATAAAAATAAAAATCTTTTTGGTCTTTTATCCTACTTTAATCAATCAAATATTATCAAAAATATGCGCCCCTCTTTTCGGTAAAGTAATTTCGGTTCCATGACCTAATTTAACTCATGACGAATTTTTGAAATATTTTGGGTTGATTGATTAAAGATATTTATACCTTAAGAATAAACGTTAAATTTCGCAGTGATGTAATAAATTTTTGTATGATATCAATAATTTCGGTCGCCAAACCTAATTTTATTCAATACCAATTTAATACTTTATAGCGAACAAATTAGCGTTTATTATCAAAAGGTTAAAAATAAAAATAAAAAAAATAAAAACTGTACAGACTTACCTGTGAGATAGTATTCTTAGTTATATGATCTATCCCATTCATAAGATAGTCGGTTTAATTGGTTTTCCATAGCTACATAGGCGTAACCTCGAGCATTCAGTGTTTTTTCTTCTAAACATATGAACGGTCCGTCTCTGCATAAAGTAACAAATTCGGTATTTGAATAGGTTTGATTATGTGAACATTTACCTCCATGTGACCATTTTTCGCATTTGTGACATCTTTCAAGGTGTCGTGCTCTTTTTTTCGCTGCGAATTTTGATTTTCCTTTACCAAATTGTAACTTATTATCTTCGCATCTGGATTCTTTTCTTACTCCGTCTAATCTTTCTCTGATTACTGATACTATTTCACTCGGAAGTGTGTCATTATTACGTTTAGTGATCAAAGCGTGTAGCATTAGACCATGGTTTAGTTCACAGGCAGTCTTCATTTCCTAAAAAAAATAAAAATTCAGAATGGGGGGAGAAGACTAGTTCTTTAGGGTGTGCTAGGAAAAGACCATTCGGGTTTCATTTTCGAGAACTACACGAAAACAGACAATCTAACTCTAACAAAAATACATAAAATCCTTAAAAGACTTGATTCTCCTCACACTTAGTTAGCTGTGGTATCGAAATTGTGATTAACTTCGTTGTCGACTTCCATCGGACTATCTATGTAATGTTTAACTCTGTGACCATTAACTTTAAATTCAATTCCATTTGAATTTATTAATTCTATCGTTTCGTATGGGAAAACTCTTTTGACTATGAATGGTCCAGACCATCTTCATTTCAATTTTCCAGGAAATAGCTTGAATCGTGAATTGAAAAGAAGAACTCTGTCTCCTTCTTTAAATTCTTTTGAACTTCTGATTCTTTTATCATGCCATTTCTTTGTTCTTTCTTTATAGATTAACGAATTTTCGTATGCTTCATGTCTTAATTCTTCTAATTCGTTTAGTTGACTTAATCGTAGACGTCCAGCTTCGTGTAAATCAAGATTACATGTCTTCAAAGCCCAAAATGCTTTGTGTTCAATTTCTACTGGAAGATGACATGCTTTTCCATAGACGAGTTTAAAAGGTGTAGTTCCAATTGGAGTTTTGTAGGCTGTTCTAAAAGCCCAGAGTGCATCCTCCAATTTAATGGACCATTCCTTCGGATTTGATCCTACAGTTTTCTCTAGAATACGTTTTAAAGCTCGGTTGGTATTTTCAACTTGTCCACTTGTTTGTGGATGATATGCGGTGGAGATTTTATGAGTTACTCCATATCTTTTGAGAACTTTCTCAAGTTGATTATTACAGAAATGAGTACCCCGATCACTTATTAAAGCTTTCGGTGTTCCAAACCTTGCAAAAAGACGTTTTAAAAAGTTGACTACAACTCATGCATCGTTAGTTGGGAGAGCTTGTGCTTCCGCCCATTTAGATACATAATCAATGGCTACGAGAATATAGAGATTATTATGAGATTTTGGAAATGGACCCATAAAGTTAATACCCCAAATGTCAAATACTTCACATACTTGGATGACATTTTGTGGCATTTCATCACGTTGACTTATTTTTCAGGTCCTTTGACAAGCATCACAGGATTTGCAAAGAAGGTGTGCGTCTTTGTAAATTGTAGGCCAATAGAATCCAGCATCATAAACTTTTCTTGCTGTTAGTTGAGGCCCATAGTGCCCTCCTGTTGGTCCTGTGTGAAAATGGTTTAAAATTTTACTAGCTTCATCTCCGAATACACATCGGCGTATTATTCCATTGGGGCAACTTTTAAACAGATGTGGATCTTCCCAAAAATAGTGTTTTATATCACTGAAGAATTTCTTTCGTTTTTGGTACGATAATCCTTTTTCAAGGAATCCACATACTAAGTAGTTTGCATAGTCTGCAAACCATGGTATTTCATTATAATCTATCTTCAATAGATATTCATCAGGAAAGTTGTCTTGTATGGCCGATTCATTTAGAACTTCTAATTCAGGATTTTCAAGACGAGAAAGATGATCAGCGGCGAGATTTTCTGCTCCTCTTTTATCTCGAATTTCAATATCGAATTCTTGTAAGAGTAAGATTCAACGGATTAATCTTGGTTTGGCATCTTGTTTCGAAAATAGGTATCTAAGAGCAGAATGGTCGGTATAGACCACCGTTTTTGCTAGAACGAGATATGAACGAAATTTGTCAAAAGCAAAGACAATAGCAAGGAGTTCTTTTTCAGTAGTTGTATAATTTGTTTGTGCTCCTTGTAACGTCTTACTAGCATAATATATAGGTTGAAATCGTTTTTCAATCCTTTGTCCTAAAACGGCTCCCATTGCAAAATCACTTGCATCGCACATTAGTTCAAACGGTAAATTCCAATTTGGTGTTATCATGATCGGCGCATTAGTGAGTTTTTCTTTAAGAATATTAAAAGATTTGATACATTCATCTGAAAAGATGATTGGAGCATCATTTTCTAGGAGTTTATGCATAGGAGTGGCAATTTTAGAAAAATCTTTTATGAAACGTCGGTAAAAACCGGCATGCCCTAGAAAACTCCTAACTCCTCTAACATTGGTGGGATGTGGAAGTTTAGCAATTACATCTAATTTAGCTCTATCCACTTCAATTCCTTCTTTTGAAATTTTATGTCCAAGAACGATGCCTTCTTTAACCATGAAATGGCATTTCTCCCAATTAAGTACTAGATTTGATTGTTCGCATCTAATCAGCATTCGTTCAAGATTAGCTAGACATGATTCAAATGTATCACCGAAGACTGAAAAGTCATCCATGAAAACTTCCATGCATTCTTCTATCATGTCGTGAAAAATCGTCATCATACACCTTTGAAAGGTTGCAGGGGCGTTGCAAAGTCCAAATGGCATGCGTTTGTAAGCAAAAGTATCATAACGGCACGTGAATGTGGTTTTCTCTTGATCTTCGGGTGCTATTGGAATTTGAAAATATCCGGAAAAACCATCAAGAAAACAATAGTAACTATTTCCGGCTAATCTTTCCAACATTTGATCAATGAAAGGTAAGGGAAAGTGATCTTTTCTGGTGGCGTCATTTAATTTTCTATAATCAATACATACACGCCATCCTGTTACAGTCCTTGTAGGAATAAGCTCATTTTTTTCATTTGTAATGACAGTCATGCCACCCTTCTTAGGCACGCATTGAACTGGGCTTACCCATGGACTATCAGAAATTGGATAAATTAGACCTGCGTCTAGCAGTTTAATAATTTCTTTTTTAACTACATCTTGCATATTCGGATTTAGTCTTCGTTGGCATTGCACATACGTTTTATGACCTTCTTTCATAAGGATTTTATGTGTGCAATACGAAGGACTTATTCCTTTAATATCATGAATCTTCCATGCAATGGCTGGTTTATGAGCTTTCAACACAGAAATGAGTTGTGATTTCTCATTTTCAGTAAGAGAAGACGATATTATTACAGGTAATTCAGATTCACCATGTAAATAAGCGTATTCTAAATGGTTTGGAAGTGGCTTTAACTCTAATTTCGGAGGTTCTTCTATCGATGATTTATATCGATATATGTCTTCTTCTTTTAGCATTTGAATTTCTTCTGTTGTTGGTTCATATCCATTAGCTATAAGTGTAGCTAACATTTCAGCTTCATCAATTTGTTCAGTTCCTCCTCCTAAAGAACATTCTCCCGTTCCTTGTAATTCTGGAAATTCTTCTAACAATTCTGCATGTGAATCTATAGTTTGAATATAATAACATGTATCATCTGCAGATTGCGGTTGTTGCATTGCTCTATCAACTGAAAAGGTAACACTCTCATCTTCTATACTTAGGGTCAATTTCTTACCGAACACGTCTATCATTGCTTTAGCCGTGTTTAAGAATGGTCTTCCTAATATGAGAGGAACTTGAGAATCTTCTTCCATGTCCAGAACAACAAAATCTACTGGAAATACTAAAGTACCAACTTTAACTAGCATATTCTCCATTATCCCTCTAGAATATTTTATTGATCGATCGGCTATTTGTATGCTTATTCTTGTTGGTTTCAATTCTCCAAGGTCTAGTTTAGTGTATAGTGAAAACGACATTAAATTTATACTAGCACCTAAGTCTGCCAATGCTTCTATTGAATTAAGACTACCCAGAAAACATGGAATTGTGAAACTTCCTGGATCAGATAGTTTTTCTGGTATCTTATTCAACAGCACTGCTGAACAATTAGCATTCATAGTAACAGCCGAGAGTTCTTCCATTTTCTTTCTATTCGAGATTAGATCTTTCAGAAATTTAGCATATCTAGGCATTCCTGAAATCACATCAATGAAAGGAAGATTTACATTTATCTGTTTAAACATATCCAAGAATTTGGATTGCTCGGCTTCAAGTTTCTCTTTTTTCATTTTACTTGGGTAAGGAAGTGGTGGTTGGTATGGTTTAACATAAGGTTTATTCTTAGCTGTGTTATCTTCATTAACCTTTTCAACTACCGGTTCTTTTTCCTTATCTTGTTCAGGTTGTGGTTCTTGTGGAGTAGAAATAGCTTCATCAGAAGTTACAGGTATTTCAGGTGGTTTAAGTGTTGTACCACTTCTTGTGGTAATGGCTTTAGCTGTTTCATTCCGGGGGTTAGCATTTGTATCACTAGGTAAACTTTCCGGTTTTCTTTCACCTATTAACCTTGCTAGGTTACTTACTTCTTGTTCCAAGTTTTGAATAGAAGCTTGTTGATTTCTAAATGCTTGAGCATTTTGTTCATTAGTTTGTTTCTGAGATGTGAAAAACTGCGTTTGAGTTTCAACTAGCTTCGTCATCATATCTTCTAAATTCGGCTTTTTATCATCGGGTTGTGGTGGTTTGTTTTGAAAATTAGGTCTTTGCTAGTTGTAAGTATTGTTAGATACTTGTTGATTGCTAGGACCTTGTTGGTTGTTGTATGGAATATTTCGATTATAATTCTGATTTTGATTGTAAATCGATCTTGGCGGTTGATAATTATTCTGATAATTATTTCCAGGCCTTTGGTTTAGATATGAAACATTCTCTCTTTGTTCCATTGTTAATTCAATACTGAGACAATCTTTTGTCAAATGTGGTCCTCCACACTGCTCACAACTAATTCGTATTGAGTGGATATCTTTAGTCATCTTTTCCATTCGTCTCTCGACAGCATCTATCTTTGCAGAAATGGAATCTAAGTCATGGCTAGAATCGGCTCTAGCTGCTTTAGATGATCTAACGATATCTTTTTCTTGGTGCCACTCATGTGAGTGGGAAGCAGTGTTATCAATAATTTTATAAGCATCAGTTTCGGTTTTCTTCATAATGGAACCACCAGCTGCAATATCTATGTCTTTCCTTGTAGTGATGTCGCATCCTTGGTAGAATATTTGTACTATTTGACAGGTGTCTAAACCATGTTGCGGACATCCTCTTAATAACTTTCCAAATCTTGTCCACGCCTCATATAGAGTTTCATTCGGTTTCTGTGTGAACGTAACAATTTCTCCTTGAAGTCTTACGGCTTTAGATGCCGGAAAGAATTGTTTAAGAAATTTTTCAACTAAAACGTCCCATGTATCGATCGCCCCTTCAGGTAACTATTCCAACCAATCTTTAGCTTCTCCCTTTAAAGTCCAGGGAAATAACATGAGATATATCTGTTCATCCTCAACTTCTCTTATTTTAAATAGTGTGCAGATCCTATTAAAGGTACGAAGATGTTCATTTGGATCTTCCTTCGGCGCACCACTAAATTGGCATTGATTAGTCACCATATGTAGAATTTGTCCTTTGATTTCATAATCTGGCGCATTAATGTCAGGATGAGTAATTGCGTGACCTTGGCCAGTGCGTTTAGCTCTCATTCGGTCTTCCATACTTAAAGGTTCCAGATTTTCCATGATTGAATTTGTTGAATCCGAATCACTAGAGGATTCTGATTTAATGGTTCATTCCTCAACAATCTCTGTTTGAATGATTGGTGGTTCCGGAGGAAAATTTAATGGTTCAGGATCTATGAATTGTCCCTGAATATTATCCGGATTCTCAATTGTGAGGTCGGGTTCAAAAAATGGATTATCGAAAATTTGAATTGGAGTACTTGGTCGACTGGATGACGATTCTAAAGAAAAATCAACGGCTGTAATATTTGCTAGATGTCTTGATCGAGTTACAGGTAGTGAACGTACAAAAGGTGGTGAACGTCTTGCTCGGTGCATTCACTGAATATCCTTTTAGTTTTTAAAAGGAAAGAAAAAATTATATAAGTTATCCAATTAATAGACTTTTCTGATTTTGCCCACGTTTCGAATAGCCAAAAGATGCAGCAAAGGGGCAGGATTCATTTGGTCTCAATATAATTGAGGACTGTTTAGCTCCAATAACCCGGTCCACGTACAAATCCAACTATTACTACGAACCAGAAAATTTTGATGTCTATCAATTTAACCACTTAAAATAAATTTTCGTAATTTTAAGAAGTATAGATAAGAAGTAGAAAAAAATTCTAAGTCCTAAAAACTAGAATGACGATAAATAAGAAAGAAAAAGAGCGCGTCGAAAAAGGTCGAAAAATAAAAAGGGTTGAAAAATAAAAGGCGTCGAAAAATAAGAAAGAAGAAAAAAAAATGACTATAAAACTTTAAAAAAAACTCGACTAACCCAACCTTATTACTATCACTAACTTAAAATTATAATCGCAAATTGAGATTACTAATTTGAATGATAATTGATACATAGGTAAAAGGTGTCTAAAAATATTAAAGCTTACAAGTAAAAGTATATCCCAAATGGCAATATCTTAAAAAGGAATTAAAACTTAAAAAGGCGTTGCAAAATTCTAAAGCACCTATATCTTAGTCTAAAGAAAAAGCACTTAAGGAATTTTACGGCAGAGCCTAAAAATCTAAAAATAACTATGGCAAAAACTATGTCTTAAAACTAAATACGAGCGAAAAATACAAAAGTTACGCTAAAACAATTAAAAAGGGACAAAATATAAAAATATACTAAAAGTTGTAAAAAGTACAATTTTTATAAAAATATTATTTTTATATTATTTATTTTATAAAACTATTAATTTTATAATTTAATTAAACTAATTAAACTAAATAATACAAATTAATAATAAAAACTAAATTAATAATTAAAAATTAAACCCTAATTAGGGTTATAATAATAATAATTATATATTAATTAAAACCCTAAACAGGCGGCTGAGGTTACCAGGCCTGTCAAATCACCTCATGCGATCGCATAAGGTGTTAGTTGATTTTCCATGCGATCGCATGGCTTGCGAAATTGGGCCAGGCTCTGGGCTGCAACAGTGATCGGGCAGAGTATGTTTTTTATATTTTTTTTTTCTGTTTTGCTGTTTTGATTTTTCTATTTTAAATAAATACAAAATATTTAAATAAAATTTATATTTTTACAAACTTAAAAATAAAAATAAAGAAACTTTATAAAACTTAAATATTTAACAAACTCTTAAAAATATTTATATTTTTGTTTTCTTTTTATATTTTCGAATATTTAAAACGTATTTTTACAAAAGCGTATTTTTTTTATATGTGTGGCGTTTCGCTTCGGCGATTCCCCGGCAGCGGCGCCAAAAACTTGATGTGTGAAAGCTAAGGGGTATAAAATACTATTAAATTTTAGCAGGAAATACTATTAAATACGATACAATTTTACACAAGATATTTATTTATTTATAGAATGGATATACTTAAACCTTGCTACAACACTTATAGGCAGTGTACCTAATCGTACAGTAGTGTAGTTTTTAGTAAGTCCGGTTCGTTCCACAGGGAAAATCTTTTAATCAAAGCTTAACGCTATATTAGTTTAATTTATAAAAATACGAATATATATATATAAGTAATATTATTATTTTAAAGGGGGATTTTTACCGTTTAATGACCGGTTTGTCGATTTTAAAACTTTAGTCGCAGTTAAAACAAAATGTAAAATATTAAATAAATAAAAGACTTAATTTAAAGCGTAAAGTAAATAACGATAATGAAATTGCGATAAATAAAAGTGCGATAAAATAAACTTGCGATAATTAAAAAGTACGATAATTAAAATTGCAATTAAATATAATAACAATAAATAAAAGTGCAATAATTTAAAGTGCAATTAAATATAAAATAAAGGAAATTAAATATGAAATAAAAGAATTATGCTTATTTAAACTTCCGTAATCATGATGTTTGACGTGTTGATTTTAGTTTTATGCCCATGGGTTAATTGTCCTTTGTCCTGGATTATTTAATATGTCCGTCTGGTTTTTGTCCATAACAGTCCATCAGTCATAAATATAAAGTGTAAGTGTCCTCGTCAAATTATCCTTATACTCGAAGTTAAATATTCCAACTAATTGGGGACTTAAATTGTAACAAGATT
Organism: Rutidosis leptorrhynchoides; assembly: GCF_046630445.1. Taxonomy (NCBI): domain Eukaryota; kingdom Viridiplantae; phylum Streptophyta; class Magnoliopsida; order Asterales; family Asteraceae; genus Rutidosis; species Rutidosis leptorrhynchoides. Next base: position 402,412,006 of record NC_092336.1, on the reverse strand, counting down.
TTAATACTTTGTTTAATAATTACACCAGGATGTCGACTGAATGTAACCCAAGGTTTTAATACTTTGTTATCAATTACGCCAAGTGTCCTTGTACATAATTTCACCCCTGTTTTAATAATTCTAGTGGCTATTAATCCATTCCCGTGTCCGGTTAAATGAACGATTATTCGTACATATAAATACCCCGCCCATCGTGTCCGATCGAGTGTAAATGGTTATTTATAGGGACGCCCAATTGTAAATCTTTATATTAACATTAACAAACTATCATTTAGTTAAACAAATATAAAGCCCATTAATAGCCCATAGTCTAATTTCCACAAGTGTCGTTCTTTTGTCCAAACCCCAATTATGGTACAAAGCCCAATTACCCAATTTTAATATTTTTAGCTCAACATCATGATTACTTCGGATTAAATAAGCATAATAATAACTTAGCTACGAGACATTAAATTAAAAAGGTTGAACATAACTTACAATGATTAAAAATAGCATAGCGTTACACGGACAGAATTTCGACTTACACCCTTACAACATTCGCTAACATACCCTTATTATTAGAATTAAAATTAAAATTAAAATTAAAATATAAATATAAATATATACTACGTATATAGATAGAGAGATTGATATATATTGAAAAATGGTGCACCAAAGCTCGATTTTTACAGGCCTGTGATCTGGAAAAGGGGCTCATGCGATCGCATGAGCTTTGCTCTTCAAGGCCATGCGATCGCATGGCCAGCTGGGGAGGCTCACATTTGGTTGTCTTCTTCTGCCGACGGTTTTATAATATAATATAATATATATATTAATTTTAAGAATTAATTATATATTATATTATATTCATGTGCATAGTTGACTTGTAATTTTTAGTCCGTTGCGTCGAGCGTTGAGAATTGACTCTGGTCTCGGTTCCAAATTTTCGAACGTCCTTGCGTAAAATTTAATATCTTGTACTTTGCATTTTGAATCTTGTACTCTTGTAATTTCGAGACGTTTCTTATCAATAATTGGAACCTCTTTGATTGTATTTTGTTCTTTTGAGCTTTTTGGTCGTTTGCGTCTTCAATTCGTCAAATCTGTCTTTTGTCTTCACCTTTTATTATTTAAACGAATATCACTTGTAAATAGAACAATTGCAACTAAAAGCTTGTCTTTCTTGAGGAATAATGCTATGAAATATATGTTCGTTTTTAGCATTATCATGCGTACGCACTACCGTGGTCAGCATTCAAGCACTTGATGAACGAGAAGTACCGTCCCAGAACCGAGGTCAATAAGCTCAATACAGAACTTAGAGGGTTACGAACCCAAGGATTTGATATTACCACGTACGAAAGACGATTAACAGAATTGTGCCTATTGTGTCCGGGAGCGTTCGAAGATGAGGAAGAGAAGATCGACGAATTTGTGAAAGGATTACCGGAAAGAATCCAAGAAGATATAAGTTCACACGAGCCCGCCTCCATACAACAGGCATGTAGAATGGCTCACAAACTAGTGAACCAGATTGAGGAAAGAATTAAAGAACAGACGGCTGAAGAGGCCAATGTGAAGCAAGTCAAAAGAAAGTGGGAGGAAAACGGTGATAAGAATCACCAATACAACAACAACAACAGCAATTACAATAATAATCGCAACAATTATCCCAACAATCGCAACATCAATCGCAACTACAACAAACGGCCCAACAACAACAACAATAACAACAACAACAACAACAACAACAACAGCATCAACTACAACAATCATCCCAACAACAATAACAACCGCAACAACAACAACAATCAGAAGCAGCTATGCCAAAGGTGTGAAAAGTATCACTCGGGGTTCTGCACCAAATTTTGCAACAAGTGGAAAAGAAATGGTCATAGCGCGGTGAAGTGTGAGGTCTACGGACCAGTGGTTAACAGAACGAAAGGAACAAATGGTGTCGGAACGAGTAATGGCGGAGCAAGTAGTGTCGGAGCAAGTTATGCCAATGTAGTTTGTTATAAATGTGGAAAACCGGGCCACATTATTAGAAATTTCCCGAACCAGGAGAACACGAATGGACAAGGCCGCAGAAGAGTTTTCAATATTAATGCGGCAGAGGCACAGGAAGACCCGGAGCTTGTTACGGGTACGTTTCTTATTGACAATAAATCTGCTTACGTTTTATTTGATTTGGGTGCAGATAGAAGCTATATGAGTAGAGATTTTTGTGCTAAATTAAGTTATCCATTGACGCCTTTGGATAGTAAATTTTTACTCGAATTAGCAAACGGTAAATTAATTTCAGCAGATAATATATGCCGGAATCAAGAAATTAAACTGGGTAGCAAAATATTTAAGATTGATTTGATACCAGTAGAGTTAGGGAGTTTTGATGTAATAGTTGGCATGGACTAGCTGAAGAAGGCGAAAGCAGAGATCGTATGTTATAAAAATGCAATTCGCATTGTACGAGAAGAAGGAGAACCCTTAATGGTGTACGGAGAAAAGGGCAACATGAAGCTACATCTTATTAGTAATTTGAAGGCACAAAAACTAATAAGAAAAGGTTGCTATGCTGTTCTAGCACACGTCGAGAAAGTACAAACTGAAGAAAAGAGCATCAATGATGTTCCCGTCGCAAAAGAATTTCCCGATGTATTTTCGAAAGAATTACCGGGACTACCTCCACATCGATCTGTTGAATTTCAAATAGATCTTGTACCAGGAGCTGCACCAATAGCTCGTGCTCCTTATAGACTCGCACCCAGCGAGACGAAAGAACTGCAAAGCCAACTGCAAGAACTATTAGAACGTGGTTTCATTCGACCAAGCACATCACCATGGGGAGCTCCTGTTTTGTTTGTCAAGAAGAAGGATGGTACATTTAGGTTGTGTATTGACTACAGAGAGTTGAACAAACTTACCATCGAAAACTGTTATCCACTGCCAAGAATTGATGACTTATTTGATCAACTACAAGGCTCGTCGGTTTATTCGAAGATCGATTTACATTCTGGATATCATCAAATGCAAGTAAAGGAGGATGATATTCCAAAAACTGCTTTTAGGACGCGTTATGGTCATTACGAGTTTATGGTTATGCCGTTTGGATTGACTAACGCACCAGCTGTGTTCATAGACCTTATGAACTTAGTGTGTGGGCCATATCTTGACAAGTTTGTCATTATTTTCATCGATGACATACTTATTTACTCAAAGAATGATCAAGAGCACGAAGAACATTTGAGAAAAGTGCTAGAAGTATTGAGGAAAGAAAAACTGTACGCTAAGTTTTCAAAGTGTGCATTTTGGTTGGAAGAAGTTCAATTCCTCGGTCACATAGTGAACAAAGAAGGTATCCAGGTGGATCTGGCAAAGATCGAAACCGTTGAAAAGTGGGAAACCCTAAAAACTCCGAAGCATATACGTCAATTTTTAGGATTGGCTGGTTACTACAGAAGATTCATCCAAGATTTATCCAAAATAGCAAAACCCTTGACTGCATTAACGCATAAAGGGAAGAAATTTGAATGGAAGGATGAACAAGAGAAGGCGTTTCAATTATTAAAGAAAAAGCTAACTACGGCACCTATATTGTCATTGCCTGAAGGGAATGATGATTTTGTGATTTATTGTGACGCATCAAAGTAAGGTCTCGGTTGTGTATTAATGCAACGGACGAAGGTGATTGCTTATGCGTCTAGACAATTGAAGATTCACGAGCAAAATTATACGACGCATGATTTGGAATTAGGCGCGGTTGTTTTTGCATTAAAGACTTGGAGGCACTACTTATATGGGGTCAAAAGTATTATATATACCGACCACAAAAGTCTTCAGTACATATTTAATCAGAAACAACTGAATATGAGGCAGCGTAGGTGGATTGAATTGTTGAATGATTACGACTTTGAGATTCGTTACCACCCGGGGAAGGCAAATGTGGTAGCCGACGCCTTGAGCAGGAAGGACAGAGAACCCATTCGAGTAAAATCTATGAATATAATGATTCACACTAACCTTACTACTCAAATAAAGGAGGCGCAACAAGGAGTTTTAAAAGAGGGAAATTTAAAGGATGAAATACCCAAAGGATCGGAGAAGCAACTTAATATTTGAGAAGACGGAACCCGGTATAGGGCTGAAAGAATTTGGGTACCAAAATTTGGAGATATGAGAGAAATGGTACTTAGAGAAGCTCATAAAACCAGATACTCAATACATCCTGGAACGGGGAAGATGTACAAGGATCTTAAGAAACATTTTTGGTGGCCAGGTATGAAAGCCGATATTGCTAAATATGTAGGAGAATGTTTGACGTGTTCTAAGGTCAAAGCTGAACATCAGAAACCATCAGGTCTACTACAACAACCTGAAATCCCGGAATGGAAATGGGAAAACATTACCATGGATTTCATTACTAAATTGCCAAGGACTGCAAGTGGTTATGATACTATTTGGGTAATAGTTGATCGTCTCACCAAGTCTGCATACTTCCTGCCAATAAGAGAAGATGACAAGATGGAGAAGTTAGCACGACTGTATTTGAAGGAAGTCGTCTTCAGACATGGAATACCAATCTCTATTATCTCTGATAGGGATGGCAGATTTATTTCAAGATTCTGGCAGACATTACAGCAAGCATTGGGAACTCGTCTAGACATGAGTACTGCCTATCATCTACAAACTTATGGGCAGAGCAAAAGGACGATACAAACGCTTGAAGACATGCTACGAGCTTGTGTTATTGATTTCGGAAACAGTTGGGATCGACATCTACCGTTAGCAGAATTTTTCTACAACAACAGCTACCATTCAAGCATTGAGATGGCGCCGTTTGAAGCACTTTATGTTAGAAAGTGCAGGTCTCCGATTTGTTGGAGTGAAGTGAGGGATAGACAGATTATGGATCCGGAGATAATACAAGAAACTACCGAGAAAATCATCCAAATTCAACAAAGATTGAAAACCGCCCAGAGTCGACAAAAGAGCTACGTGGACAGTAAAAGAAAAGATATAGAGTTTGAAATTGGAGAAATGGTCATGCTTAAGGTTTCACCTTGGAAAGGCGTTGTTCGATTTGGTAAACGGGGGAAACTAAATCCAAGGTACATTGGACCATTCAAGATTATAGATCGTGTCGGACCAGTAGCTTACCAACTGGAGCTACCTCAATAACTCGCGACTGTACATAACACTTTCCACGTCTCAAATTTGAAGAAATGTTTTGCTAAAGAAGATCTCACTATTCCGTTGGACGAAATCTAAATCAATGAAAAACTTCAATTCATTGAAAAACCCGTCGAAATAATGGATCGTGAGGTTAAGAGACTTAAACAAAATAAGATACCGATTGTTAAGGTTCGATGGAATGCTCGTAGAGGACCCGAGTTCACCTGGGAGTGTGAAGATCAGATGAAGAAGAAATACCAGCATTTATTTCCAGAAGATACGTCAACACCTCCAACTGCTTAAAATTTCGGGACGAAATTTATTTAACGGGTAGGTACTGTAGTGACCCGAACTTTTCCATGTTTATATATATATTAAATGAAATTGTTATTTACATGATTAAGTGTTTCCAACATGTTAAGCAATCAAACTTGTTAAGACTTGATTAATTGAAATAGGTTTCATATAGACAATTGACCACCCAAGTTGACCGGTGATTCACGAACGTTAAAACTTGTAAAAACTATACGATGACATATATATGGTTATATATATAGTTAACATGATTTTATTATAAGTATGTATCTCATTAGGTATTTTAACAATGAGTTATATACATAAAAATGAGACTATTAATTTAAGAAACTCGAAAACGATATATATAACGATTATCGTTATAACAACGTCTTACTAGGTACATATGAATCATATTAAGATATTGATACACTTGGTTAATTATGTTAAATGATAAGTAAATATATTATTAAGTGTATTAACAATGAAATACATATGTAAATATAAGACTACTAACTTAATGATTTCGAAACGAGACATATATGTAACGAGTATCGTTGTAACGACATTTAACTGTATATATATCATACTAAGATATATTATATATCATAATATCATGATAATATAACAATTTAATATCTCATTTGTTATAATAAACAATGGGTTAACAACATTCAACAAGATCGTTAACCTAAAGGTTTCAAAACAACATTTACATGTAACGACTAACGATGACTTAACGACTCAGTTAAAATGTATATACATGTAGTGTTTTAATATGTATTCATACACTTTTGAAAGACTTCAAGACACTTATCAAAATGCTTCTACTTAACAAAAATTCTTACAATTACATCCTCGTTCAGTTTCATCAACAATTCTACTTGTATGCACCCGTATTCGTACTCGTACAATACACAGCTTTTAGATGTATGTACTATTGGTATATACACTCCAATGATCAGCTCTTAACAGCCCATGTGAGTCACCTAACAAATGTGGGAACCATCATTTAGCAACTAGCATGAAATATCTCATAAAATTACAAAAATATGAGTAATCATTCATGACTTATTTACATGAAAACAAAATTACATATCCTTTATATCTAATCCATACACCAACGACCAAAAACACCTACAAACACTTTCATTCTTCAATTTTTTTCATCTAATTGATCTATCTCAAGTTCTATCTTCAAGTTCTAAGTGTTCTTCCTAAATTCCAAAAGTTCTAGTTTCATAAAATCAAGAATACTTCCAAGATTGCAAGTTTACTTCCAAGTTTTCTAAATCCATTCCAAGTAATCATCCAAGATCAAGAAACCTTTGTTACTTACAGTAGGTTATCTTTCTAATACAAGGTAATAATCATATTCAAACTTTAATTCAATTTCTATAACTATAACAATCTTATTTCGAGTGGAAATCTTACTTGAAATTGTTTTCGTGTTATGATTATGCTTCAAGAACTTTCAAGCCATCCAAGGATCCTTTGAAGCTAGATATATTTTTCTCATTTCTGGTAGGTTTATCCAAGGAACTTGAGGTAGTAATGATGTTCATAACATCATTCGATTCATACATATAAAGCTATCTTATTCGAAGGTTTAAACTTGTAATCACTAGAACATAGTTTAGTTAATTCTAAACTTTTTAGCAAATAAAAGTTAATCCTTCTAACTTGACTTTTAAAATCAACTAAACACATGTTTTATATCTATATGATATGCTAACTTAATGATTTAAAACCTGGAAACACGAAAAACACCGTAAAACCGGATTTACGCCGTCGTAGTAACTCCGCGGGCTGTTTTGGGTTAGTTAATTAAAAACTATGATAAACTTTGATTTAAAAGTTATTATTCTGGGAAAATGATTTTTATTATGAACATGAAACTATATCCAAAAATTATGGTTAAACTCAAAGTGGAAGTATGTTTTCTAAAATGGTCATCTAGACGTCGTTCTTTCGATTAAAATGACTACCTTTACAAAAATGACTTGTAACTTATTTTTCTGACTATAAACCTATACTTTTTCTGTTTGTATTTATAAAATAGAGTTCAATATGAAACCATAGCAATTTGATTCACTCAAAACGGATTTAAAATGAAGAAGTTATGGGTAAAACAAGATTGGATAATTTTTCTCATTTTAGCTACGTGAAAATTGGTAACAAATCTATTCCAACCATAACTTAATCAACTTGTATTGTATATTATGTAATCTTGAGATACCATAGACACGTATACAATGTTTCAACCTATCATGTCGACACATCTATATATATTTCGGAACAACCATAGACACTCTATATGTGAATGTTGGAGTTAGCTATACAGGGTTGAGGTTGATTCCAAAATATATATAGTTTGAGTTGTGATCAATACTGAGATACGTATACACTGGGTCGTGGATTGATTCAAGATAATATTTATCGATTTATTTCTGTACATCTAACTGTGGACAACTAGTTGTAGGTTACTAACGAGGACAGCTGACTTAATAAACTTAAAACATCAAAATATATTAAAAGTGTTGTAAATATATTTTGAACATACTTTGATATATATGTATATATTGTTATAGGTTCGAGAATCAACCAGTAGCCAAGTCTTACTTCCCGACAAAGTAAAAATCTGTGAAAGTGAGTTATAGTCCCACTTTTAAAATCTAATATTTTTGGGATGAGAATACATGCAGGTTTTATAAATGATTTACAAAATAGACACAAGTACGTGAAACTACATTCTATGGTTGAATTATCGAAATCGAATATGCCCCTTTTTATTAAGTCTGGTAATCTAAGAATTAGGGAACAGACACCCTAATTGACACGAATACTAAAGATAGATCTATTGGGCCTAACAAACCCCATCCAAAGTACCGAATGCTTTAGTACTTCGAAATTTATATCATATCCGAAGGGTGTCCCGAAATGATGGGGATATTCTTATATATGCATCTTGTTAATGTCGGTTACCAGGTGTTCACCATATGAATGATTTTTATCTCTATGTATGGGATGTGTATTGAAATATGAAATCTTGTGGTCTATTGTTACGATTTGATATATATAGGTTAAACCTATAACTCACCAACATTTTTGTTGACGTTTAAAGCATGTTTATTCTCAGGTGAATACTAAGAGCTTCCGCTGTTGCATACTAAAATAAGGACAAGATTTGGAGTCCATGTTTGTATGATATTGTGTAAAAACTGCATTCAAGAAACTGATTTCGATGTAACATATTTGTATTGTAAACCATTATGTAATGGTCGTGTGTAAACAGGATATTTTAGATTATCATTATTTGATAATCTACGTAAAGCTTTTTAAACCTTTATTTATGAAATAAAGGTTATGGTTTGTTTTAAAAATGAATGCAGTCTTTGAAAAACGTCTCATATAGAGGTCAAAACCTCGCAACGAAATCAATTAATATGGAACGTTTTTAATCAATAAGAACGGGACATTTCAAAAATATCAAGAATTAGAATGGGATTAAGTATTTTCACAATCTTCTGGATGTATGAACTAAGAAAGAAAGTATAGGAATGATGAGAACAATGGAACGGAAGAAGTTAATTTTTAATGGAAATACCAGACAAAGCAATCGAGACAGATGATCGCATTTAATTATAGAGATCTTAATTTCCTTACTCGCCGAAGAATCAAATCTTTTATATTTCGAAGATTTTCTTAAATCCCTTGAATTTCGAAATTCAACTAAGACCACGTCAAAAGTTAAGACACACCTTATTTTTCTAAATTCAAGCATAACTACGTCAAAGGTTAAGACGAATCTTTATTTCTTCGTTTCACTCTTTTGTGATAACTTCATTCATACGCTTCGAGTAATCGAATCATTTTATCCATATTACTCAATGATGATAAAACTCTATTTATCAACTCATATTCGTCATGAAAACATTTTTATTGTTAACCATGACCACCTCACTCAAATTTCGGGACGAAATTTCTTTAACGGGTAAGTACTGTGATGACCCGGAAATTTCTGATCAAATTTAAACTTTAATCTTTATATGTTTCTGACATGATAAGCAAAATTTGTAACGTTGAGTCTCGAAAGTTTTGAAATCTATATTCATGTAATCAATTACCCTTTGACTGTGCTCGACGATTCACGAACAATTAATTGTAAACTGATATGTGTGTATGTATATATAAATAATAATTCGAAATATAATTTGAAGTATTATATGTTGTTGTTATTAAAGATTAATAAAATAAAAATATGATATTATAATAATTATTATTTAAAATATATCTCTATATATAAATAAAGTATATTAAAAATAAATATTAAATGATTGTAATACTCGTTTGATGTTTCGATTGATATTAAGCAAGTTAAATTTAAACTTATGTAGTTTTAAAATAAACGGTGATTCGAAAATGAGTTCTATAAATTTTAGGCTTACTAAAAATGTATTTAGGATCTAGTTATATAATTTTAACACTTTTTATATTTTACTCAAAAATGGGAGGGACAGTTGATGTAATTTTTATTTAATAACTAATGAACAAATTTTATGTCATAATGACTAAGATAATTAAATATAATTAATTAAAAAATATGAAATTTTTCCGAATATATTTTATCCGCCACTGATAAAAAACGGAGTATGAAAATTAGTCCGTAAAAGATGGAGACTAATTTTATGGCATGTTCCTTTTAGATACCTATCAACTTACTATTCAAAAGTTGAATTCAGTGCATGGATTGATTGTTGTACAGTGATTGTTGAACTAATTCACTAATATTTATAAATATATTATATGTGTTCCTATTCTAAATTTGTACCCGTGATTTGAATAAGTAAACGTTATTATTATTATTATTATTTTATTTTTTTATTTTTTTGCTTTTCATGAATGACAATTAAACACACCATCATTCTTTTTATCTGTCTCATCAAAGCAACTAACCCACTATCTATATCATATAAACATATGCTCTTATGCACATGTAACAATCACCATTTTATTAATTTCTTTTCCTTCCTTCTGTTTTCTCAATTAACAAAAACCAAACACCCCACTATATTCGAATTCTTTGCTGTCATATTTTTGTTTCTAGTCATTCAAGCAAAGAATAACACACTATTTTGTTCATTTCTTCGATCACCAACCATCACTATTATTCTATCTCCTTACGTGAATCCCTCGACCATCATTCAAACAAACTGCGACCACTTTCTTATTGCTGTTGCGTCTACTTTCTATCATAACCGCCACCATGTCTATTGAACTCTTGTAAGTTTGGTTCCTTCTACTTTTTCTTTCTGTTGCTAAGCTCAAAAATCATCGAACATCATTTGTGTACTGATGTTGCTTGATTGTTATCAACAACCGATGCTTGCTACGGCTCGTTCCTATTTTCAGTCATGAGAACCATCAACCTTTTAATCACCTTCGAACCATTAGATTTCTTGCTACTACTCACTATTCCGGTTACCATCATCATTGTATAGCAAAACCCACTTGTTAACCCATCATCACCATGGAAATCTCCGGATACCCGTCATATTTCTATTTCATGTTCGTATTTAACCCACAACCTAACTAAACAACCATCGTTGATGTAACTTTTCTCTGATTCTATTCAAACCAAAAACCTCAACTTCACAACACCCTAAACCGCCACCAAACATCACCACCGAGATCACCTACAAAGTACAACACCACCACCTTCATGATAATCGATCACCACCCTCTTCTTCATCTCAACCTTCCACTACCGAGAACCACCATCATCATCGTGGTTAAACTACTCGCTGCTATCCTCTGTTTTGTTTTTGTTTCAGTCCGAGAGCACTCCATCGCCACCCGATACCATAACTCACTACTACCTGCTATTGTGTCGTTCCAGTTTGCTGTTTTGATCGAACTCCACCGCTGCCATGAACCACTACCACAACCGCTAATCGACGAATGAAATGATGATGATTTGTTATTAGATGATAACGATGATAATAATTTGAATGGTGAGGTTGAAACGCGAATGGTTGTGAAGATGATGATGACGACCACGAATTTTCTTTTGCAACTCCTGCCGTTCGTTTTAGAATCAAACCAAAAACCACAAGATTATTTCATGGATCACACTTTGTTGGGCCCTTTTTAAATTATAAGCAGCATGGGCCAAGATCTAGTCTATTTCTCCTGTTGGGCCAAATCTTGGTTGGTTATTGGACTAGAAACAGAATAATGGGTTATATACTGTTAGCCACGATTTAATTCAAGAAAAACAGTACTGGAGCCATGGTTGGGGGTGTTGAGGAGTGAACGGGAGGTTGCGGGTTCGAGTCTCACCAGTGACAATTCTTTTTAGACAGAGTTTTAAAAGGGTATATATTTTTATTTCATTTCAATTAACATTATAATTATTAATTATTACTATTATTATTATTGTTAGTATAATTATTATTATTATTATGATTGTTATTATTATTATTATTATTATTATTATTATTATTATTATTATAATTATTATTATTATTATTATTATTATTATTATTATTATTATTATTATTATTAGTATTATCATTAAGGTTATTGTTAGTATTACTAATATGATTGAAAACTATCATTATTTTTAGTATCATTATTAGTATGAAATTGAGTAATAAGATTATTGTCATTATAAACCTTTGTATTAATATTAACATTTTTATTATTATCATTAACATTAGTATTATTATTATAAATAGTATTAATTATATTATCATTATTATTATTAAAATAAAAGTTCGTATTTTTATAACTATATTATGAGAATCATTTTTTTAGGAAAACTATCATTTTTATATATAATTATTAGAATTATTATCTTTACTTTAGTTATATTATAATTATTAATTTTACAAACAAAAGAGAATTATATATCAAAAGTATATTACATACTATATTTCTATATGAAATATTATTAACTATAACAATAACTAAATTACATATAGTGCATAATAATATTTTAAAGTATTATAAGTAATAATGTAAACACATTATATAAATATAAATATTAATTTTAATATATTATATATACATAATAATAAGTTACCATTTAACGATATGTTATAATAAGTATATATACAACTTTGTTCGATTACAGTTATATGTGTTAATATATATACAAATGATATAGGTTCGTGAATCCGAGGCCAACCCTATACTTGTTCAATGTCGTTCTATGTATTTTTACTACAAAATACATTAGGTGAGTTTCATTTGTCCCTTTTACTCTTTACATTTTTGGGCTGAGAATACATGCAAATGCTTTATTAACTGTTTTACAATATTTATATGCGTGAGTTTCATTAATCCCTTTTTAAATGCTTTCGCAATATATATTTTGGGACTGAGAATACATGCACTGCTTTTATAACTGTTTTACAAAATAGACACAAGTACTTAAAACTACATTCTATGACTGGATTATTAAACCGAATATGCCCCTTTTTATTAAGTCTGGTAATCTAAGAATTAGGGAACAGACACCCTAATTGACGCGAACTCTAAAGATAGATCTATCGGGCCCAACAAGCCCCATCCAAAGTACCGGATGCTTTAGTACTTCGAAATTAATATCATGTCCGAAGGAGGATCCCGGAATGATGGGGATATTCTTATATGCATATTGTGAATGTCAGTTACCAGGTGTTCAATCCATACGATTGATTATTTTTGTCTTTATGCATGGGACGTATGTTTATGAGAAATGGAAATATGAAATCTTGTGGTTTATTAGAATGATGGAAATGATTATTTATATTAAACTAATGAACTCACCAACCTTTTGGTTAACACTTTAAAGCATGTTTATTCTCAGGTATGAAAGAAGTCTTCCGCTGTGCAATTGCTCATTTTAAAGATATTACTTGGAGTCATTCATGACATGTTTCAAAAGACGTTGCATTCGAGTCGTTGAGTTCATCAAAATTATTAATAAGTCAATTATAGTTAGATATATTATAAAATGGTATGCATGCTGTCAACTTTCGATGTAATGAAAGTTTGTCTTTGAAAAACAAATGCAATGTTTGTAAAATGTATCATTTAGAGGTCAAGTACCTCGCGATGTAATCAACTATTATGAATCGTTTATAATCGATATGGACTTCGTCCGGATGGATTAGGACGGGGCGTTAAATAGATCAACGTCATCAGATGAAACTGGCGATTCCTGATGAGCTTCGCCATGAATTCGCGAAGCTTCCTGCGCCAGAAGCACACAATTGCTTAGTGCAGAACTTCTATTTGGCGTTTAACTCCGCCTATGATATGATGTGCCGTCAAGAGCAGTTTTTCAATGTTCTTGAGGCCGAGAAGGCCAAGTATTTTACTGAAAAGGCCAAAGTTGCAGACAGCAAAAAGTGTTGTTCTGATCTTTCTGCGGAAATTATCGCCGTAAAAGCTGCTACTGCAGACCTAAAGCAGCAACTTTCTGCCTCAGTAGTTAAGGAGAATAGTCTTCAAGCAACCGTTAAAGCATTGACGGAGGATGTTGCGAAGCTGACTTCAGAGCGAGACAGCGCTCTAGCCGCTATATCCTCTGCGGAAATAGAATTTACAAAGCTCCGCCAACATCTGCCCGAGTTGTCAAGAAAATTACTCAACTCGCATCCTGTTTTCGCAAAATCTTCAACATATGCTGTTGCGCTACAATTGCGCGAGAGGGTGGAATTCATGGACCAAATTGCCATCCACTGCCCTCTGCCAGAGTCGCTGCCATCTGAAATAGGGGACCGCTTATGCTCTGTAACAGACGCTCAATAGGCGTTTGCTGTTGCAAGGGAAAACATAGCGGAAATTCCCATCCCTAAAATAACGGCGATAAGCGAGCAGGATGATGCCACTGCAGATGACATCATCAAGCTTGATTTATCTAAGGAATGAAATTGTATTGTGTAACTTTAGCACGCAGCTATCTCTGCGTTGTTATTAATAAAATTTTCATTGTTAATATATTTTTTTGCAAGTACTTATATTTATATAGCGCTTTATCAATAATATTCATAACATAGACTTGCCCTTTGTAATTTTCAACTATTATTATCGTACACATAATAAGTATGTACTTTCGCGAAACAATCTGTATTTGTATATTTTTATACGTTATGAATCTTCTAAGTCCGCCAAAACGATCCTTAGGAAATTAATTAGCATCGCGAAGCATCTAGGTATGGAAAAATCAAATACCTAGGAAATTAACATCCTTTCACGATAATTAGTTTCTGCGTAAGTGGGCAATGTCATCACTACGCGACTTAACCTTCGCGAAACATACCAGTATACTGAAACCAAATATTGTAAAATATTCCATGAACTGTAAATATGCCGCGAAGTATTATTAATTTTACCAACACAAGCAAGCTTTTCGCGTATTCTTACAAGTGTCTATTCAACATATTCTTACAAGTGTGATCAAGACTTGCAAAAATAAAAATAAAAACACATAGAAAAATAGCAACTGCAGTTTTTATACCTCATTTTGCACTTTGAATACATATGTGCGTTACCCAACACTTTATTTTTATAAATTTATGCATAATATCGCTTCAACAAAGCAGCATGCCACACATTAGGGAGATTTCGCCCTTCTATGTTTGCATGTTTATATGATCCAGCCGCGTTAATGGCAACAACTTTATAAGGACCCTCCCAGTTAGGTCCCAATTTACCAAGTTTTTCTGCTATACTCGCATCATTATCTCACAATACCCATTCGCCTACATCAAAGGACAATGCACACTCTTTTGTTATAATACTTGGCAATTTGCTGTTTGTTATTTGCCTCCCTGATAGCAGCCATTAATCTTCGCTCTTCTATTAAATTCAAGTTTTCGCATAAAGCTTCGTCATTTGCTTCTTCATCAAAGTTAGCAACTCTATGCGTTGGCACAAGAATTTCAGCGGGTATAACTGCTTTGGAACCATATACTAAACTGGAGGGTGTTTCACCTGTGCTCTTCTTGAAAGTAGTGCGATGCGCCCATAATACATTGGGTAGCTCGTCCACCTAACCAGTGCGCTTTTCATACAACCGTTTTTTAATACCGCTTACAATGTCATGGTTAGTTACTTCACACAAGCCATTAGCCTGTGGATGTGCCATTGACGTAAACTTTTGAACTATATTTAAATCAGTGCACCATGTTTTAAAAGGATCTTTCGCTATTTGAGCGTCGTTATCGCTAACTAATTCGCGTGGAATGCCAAATCTACAGACAATATATTCCCAAACAATATTACGCACTTGTACTCCAGTGATAGTGCGCACCGCCTTAGTCCTAACCCATTTTGTAAAATAGTCAATTGCCACAATTAGGAATTTGACATTGTCAGGACCTGCGGGAAATGGTCCTACAATATCAATAGCCCACTTGTTAAATGACCATGGCGAATTAACAGGGATCATATCATGCCTTGACATCCTATTCTGCGATACCGTTGGCAACTCTTGCAACGCTTAACAATCTTTGCAACATCGCGATACAAGGATGGCCAAAAGTAACCCATCCGCATAATTTTCGCCGCAATAGTTTTATAACCTGAATGTAATGCTCAAGAACCATTGTGAACTTCATCGACTATCATCTCGGCTTCGATCGGACCAACACACAGCATCATTGGGCCGCAATATGACTTACGATATAAAATATCATTTTGAATGATATTGGTGCACGCTCACGAACTAAACGAGCCTCGTGTTTATCACTTGGCAAAACATTATTGCGGATATACTGCAAAATTGGTTCCATCCAGTTTGGTTGTTCTTCGTCAATAGACGCCACCATTAGATCATTATCTATGGATTTTCTTGGCAATTCCTCAACCCAAACTTGCTTTTGAAAGTGTGAAAATGTCAAAGCAGCCAACTTAACACATCCGCTTTCTTATTTTGATTCCTTGGTACTTGTGCAAGTTCAAAATGCTCAAACCGCATAGCTGATTCTTGCAACAACTTCAAATATTTTTGCATTGAGGGGCCATGTGCGTCAAAAGCGTCGCTAAACTGATTTGCCACTAGCTGCGAATCCGTAAAAGCGCGCAACTTGGTGACATTCATTTTATGCGTGATATTTAAACCCGCAAGCAATGCTTCATATTCAGCTTCATTATTTGTTACCTCAAAATTAAAACGTAACGCGTATGTGTGCTCTTCACAGCTTGGGCTTGCTAACAATAGACCCGCACCAGCACCCTCTGCATGTGAGGCTCCATCGGTGAATAAATCCCATGTCTCGCCTTGCACTAGCTTTAACTCTGTTCGCTCATTAATTACCTCTAGCTCACCAGACATTTCTGCAAGATAATCCGCCAAAACTTGGCCTTTTATAAAATTGCGCAGAAGGTAAGAGATTTCATAAGCGCCTAACTCCACTGCCCACTACGCAAGCCTACCAGATATTTCTGGCTTTGTTAAAACTTGCTTGATTGGCATGTTAGTTAGTACATGTACTGGGTGCCCTTGAAGATATCTCCTCAACCTTCGCGATGTTAAAATAAGTGCGTATACAAATTTTTCAATGGGTGCATAGTTTATTTCGCTTCCCGCAAGAGCTTTGTTGACAAAATACACTGGCTTTTGTATTTTATCCCTTTCCGCAACTAAAACTGAACCAAAAGCTTCATTTGCCACCAATATATAAAGGTAAAGAGTTTCCCCTTTAATAGGTGCTGTTAACGTAGTCAATGTTTTCAACAACTTCTTCATTTCCTGAAACGCTGTTTCAGCTTCACTTGTCCATACAAAACTTTTTTGCTTTAAGCAACCTTTCAAAGTTTTGAAAAATGGTAATTTCCTTTCAGCGGCCTTGGACAAGAAACGCGTTAACGCGGCTAAATTACCCGTCAAACTTTGCACTTCTTTAACCGTCTTAGGCGCAGTCATGCTTTCAATGGCCGCTATCTTCTTTGGGTTAGCTTGAATACCCTGCTCAGTAACGAGATAGCCCAAAAAATTTCCTTCTGTTTCGCCGAAACTACACTTCGACGGATTAAGCTTCATATTTATTCTGCGCAATGTATCAAATGTTTCCTGAATATCGTCTAAAATATGCGCTTGCGTTGTGCTTTTAATTACTAAATCGTCCACATAAGCCTCGAGGTTGCGCCCAATTTGGATTTCAAACGCAGTGTCAATTAGCCGTTGATATGTTGCACCCGCATTGATTAAACCGAAAGGCATCATTATATAAGAAAATATATCTTTCCCCGTATGGAAAGCGGTTTTATCTGCATCTTCCCTAACCATTGGAATCTGATGATATCCCCTCGCCGCATCCAAAAAATATTTGTACGAAAAAGCTTGCAATGATTCCACTTTTCAATCAATTTCTGGAAGCAGATAATTATCTTTAGGGAATGCTTTATTTAGGTCTTTGAAATCAATGCACATTCTTCACAAGCCATCAGGCTATTTCACCAAAACTGGATTCGCAATCCATGATTAATATTGAACTTCGCGCAAAATACCTGCTGCCACCAGCTTTGTTACCTCCTCACATTGCCATTTAGTGCGATCTGGGGCCATACCCCTACGCTTCTGGACTACAGGCTTTAAGGCAGGATTGACATTGGGTTTGTGTTCTGCAATGTGACGCGGAACGCCAGTCATATCATTCTCGCACCAAGCAAAAACATCCATGTACTCCATGAGTAACTGCACAATCTACTTTTTTGTATCCGCACTAATATTTAGGTCAACTTTTATTTTTTGATCAGGATACTCAGGATTAACCACTACCATATTATCCGCGACATCAGCGGATCCTTGAACTGCACTTTTCACATTTACTGCCACACAAATAGGGATGACACTCGCCGAGCTAATCGTTGCAACACATTTACGCGTTGTAAATTTAATCATGCCATGAATGGTAGATGGAACAATTCCGAATTTACCCAACGCGGATCTGCCCAATAACATGTTGTAGCGAGAAGAAGTCCACATAACATAGAAATCTAGTTGTGCTTGTCGCACTAAATTTGCATCATTTTCATCAAAAAGTTCAATATTTAAAGACAATAGCCCTATAGGCAATGAAGATTCACCCGCAAAACCAGTTAACGAGGCTGCGGTTGGTTTTAAGTTCGCCCTAATACTCTTCGGCAGTTAAATAAAGCATTGCTCATAAACAATGTCAACACTATTGCCATTATCAACATGAACTTTCATAACTGTAATTCCAGTCTGCGCAATTTTGCACGATATTACTATCGGCATCTTAGAGAAATCTTCGCTTTGCATTTTAGGAAAGCTTATTGGCGCGAACTGCCAATTTTGAAGCATTTTTGCTAACTTTCGCTTTCTTCCCCTCTTTTGAGCATTTGCTTGCATAGTTACAGCAGTATCGCGAACATTTCCTTTTTCATTTATCATTTTGGCAAACAATTAAATTGCCACAAATTTCGAACATATTCACCTGTGAATCATCAAAACAATAGACGATTAGATTTAAACAAGCCAATTTATTGTTCGATAACACAAAACAAAAAATTCCGAGTTTAATTTTGAACGTGTCCCACGGATGGCGCCAATTGATCAATCCTATATTAAAGATACTTAATTAAGGATCGAGTGCAATGATATTAAGATGGTGAATGAGATATTTGATGATTATTTTGGGCCCTAATGATCGTCTTTCACTTTTTAATCAAGTGATCAACCACCTCGACCCGGTCTTGATTGTTAATTAGCATGATTCACCTTAACTCAATGTAAATGTTCCTTGGGCAAAGTCATAAGTGAAAATTACAAAGGTCTAGGCAAATGGCGGAGAAACAACAACCTATAAATGAGAGGCCAAACTCTCTATTTATAGTTTCCAGAATATTCGCGGTGTGCGGATTGTCTAACCATCCGCGCTGACTTAGCGAAAATAATCCGCAGTCTTTTATTAATGCGCCATAATCCGCAGATTTAACTTTCAGCGGATATGTCAAGCCTTTTGAATATACTTCGCGCAACTTCTATTTTTAGCCTTTAGCAAATAAAATATACATATACAATATATATGCTATGTATATGATTAACATCACTAGTAATTACCTCCATTGAATCCACCTCACCAGTTTGATGTATAATTCAATTTCATAAACTCGTGCACTACGATTTTATGCAAAGTTATGTAATAAACATGTAATTTAAAGAGAAAAATGTTAGTATATTGAGAAAGTAATTTAGTAATTATTGGTCCATATTGCCACATCTCACCAAAGTTCATCATCATCTCTATCCAAGCATTCTAAAGTCTTCACTACTTGTCAATCTTGATATCAACACCTTCTTCTAGCTAGATAAGTTCTCGAATGTTGTAGATGAGTCAACAATAAATGAAACAACATCCTTTAAACAAAACTATATTGAAAGAATAACCCATTGATTCAAAAACATTCTTAAAATTACAACATAATTAAATGTGTGTTATAAACATATAGTGTCGAGTGATGTATTGGATTGGTTAACAGTTGTATGACCCGATGCAATTTTTATGGATTAATAACTTTATGCCTTTAACAAATTTCTAAATCTATTTCTTTGATGAGCAAGCAAACTATAACAAATACACAATAGTATACATATACATACAATAGTATGGGGCAATAGTAGAAGCAGCCCATCATCACAAATGATGTATTCTAAACACACATTATGCAATTCACACAAAATGCAGCTCAACAACCCAGCAGCTGTACAAACTCAGCTCAAAAAGATTCAGAGGGAGCACTCAGATCATCTGAATTTTAAACAAAGATCAGACCCTCATGCGGGAATTAGTATGGGAACCTTCTTGTAATAAGACCCTCATGGGTCAAAATTACCCCCCCCAAACAAAGAGGTTATGACATAAGTTAGTATGGCCTCACCATTTCAGCCTTCCACATCTCAACACCAGCAGAATGCAAGTAACCAGAGTCAACAATAAGTTTGCATGAGAACTGGAAGATACAGTGGGAAAGAAGTTGCAAACCTGCGTTATCAAGCAAAATGAAATTTGGTAAAAATATTATTAATACTGATTTTCAGAAGAAACAAAGCAAGTATTAACAATTTCTTTTTCAACATCGTAGTTAACAAATACTCTCAAAATGCAAGTATAATAAGAGAGAGTCTTTAATCTGACTCATTTTGATCACAAGCATAATAAAAATAGCTATATTGAACTTTTAAACATCATAACTCATTTCTTATGGAAGTTCAGTTTGTAAAACTTATAAATTTTACTAAGTTTGGAGAAAGTAACTACCATGTGGTATATTGTTGTGATCACACATTAGCACTTTTTATCTTTAGCTAACAAGATTCAAAAAATGGTTAACATCAACATTATTAGTGTCCTGATCAATTATATAGACCCAAGAGTTATTAAAACATATGTCATGTTTTCAAATTCTCCAGATTAGATTTGCATAGCAATTTATTATAAAAGTCAGTCTTATATGACAATATATTACTCATAAAATTATGTTAATAAGCAATTTGTTACAGAATTCACAAAATGTACCTTTGCAAATACGATATCATTTCGCCAATGAGCCATCTTACTTCAAACCTACAAAACATTACATATCAACCAAAATTAATTTAACTTAAATCGAAAATCTACACCATTTCCTGCCAAAATTAACACCTTCTTGATCAATGTAGGATAGTGACCTAACTTTAAAAAGAATGGGCAGAGACGACACATGATAACACACAAAATACTCCGTATAAGATAGGTAGAGATAAATTTTGTTACAAATCACAAAACCACTTACGTTAAAACCTGCAAATAATCAAAACCTTTTAGAATATCAAAGAGCATAAAAAAATTAATGAGAATGAAGATATGTTACAGAGACAACAAAACCCAACAACCATAGTGAGCCAATTGTGAAAAAATAAAGAATGAAAAACTACCTTATCGAGAATGCGTCTCAAAACAGTGGTGGGACCCGTAATTAATATGATAAAGTAATTATACATAGCCAATATCATTCTCAAGATTATAGTGCACCTGAACTAATAAAAAATAAAAATAAGGTGCAAAAAAATTAGAGCATATATATACATGAAATGTTCTTAAACTTCTTTTTATTGGGTTTCGAATTTCGACCATCATCATCATCATCATCGCGATTATCATCATCATCATCGCCATTATCATCATCATCATCATCATCATCATCATATCTAGAGCAATAACCTTTCATCAAGATTCCTGATACAGAAAAAATGGGGTTAAAGTTGTGATGATAGGAGTACAACAACCTCATTAAGGAAAATGGAATTGACACCATATCGCATTGCAAAATGATTTAGATCAAGTTTTGCACTAAACAGGGTTTTAAAAAAGTTTAACATTCTAATTAAGAATGTATTATTTGGAACTTGTATTATATGGAACATTCTTACCATATATTGTCAAGAATCCAGCATAACATAGTCCACCAATAAGTAATAGGCTATAGGTCAAATGATTAAAATGGGCCAAGAATGTAGAATACACTGTGATATCATATTAACTCGAGGCCAACCAACTATCTGCATCCTGCAAACCCACAATATCATATTAAAAAAACGTCAATTCAATATCTCAAAATTCAGAAATAAGTTTATCTACAACCTTAAAGTTGCACCAAATGAAAGAACCGTCACCAAGAAAAATACAAATTGAACACTCATTGATTCGATGTAGCTTCATCTGCTCAAAACAAAAACAAAAATGTATATTATCATGCACTAAGACGTTATAGTTATTCATTTGGTCATTTCATCAAACACTTTGTGTGAATATAAAACGATCAACTTGTCACAGATATTGAAAGATATATCAATAAACTTGCTTTGATGCCTAAATTAATATGTCAGTAAGTCAGTTGTGTGTATCGAAAAGACTAATGAATAAAATGACTGATTAACATTTCATACTCAAATTGATATTTCAGTTCCAAAACTACCAACTCTTGCGTTTTAAGAAAGAAACTAAAATACCGCATTTTATGGAAAATAACATAAACAACCTTGGGCGTTTCCTATGCATTTTGAGTCAAACAGAAGACCAAATTATTACATTTCCTATTTCACTACCAAATTCATATATCTTCTACCACCTAAGTCAAAGAAACAATCTAAGTGATCACCGAGTTACTCACTAAAGCACATCACTCGGGTACGGTGAAAATGATTTGTCTGGTCTTACCGATGTTGAAAAGCTAAGGATGAGAGGTCCTAAAAGAGCTTCGAAGATTCGTAAGCTGCTTAACCTCTCCAAAGAAGATGATGTCAGAAAGTACGTCAACACTTACCGACGCAAGTTCACAAACAAAGCTGGTTAGTACCTCTCAATGTTTGAAATCTATATTATTAATAAACTAAAGAAAATGGTTTCTTTATAAGATATTGATTTGTTTTATATGGAATTTGACTTTAGGAAAGGAAGTGAGTAAGGCTCCTAAGATTCAAAGGTTGGTGACACCTTTGACTTTGCAAAGGAAGAGGGCTAGAATTGCGGACAAGAAGAAGAGGATTGAAAAGGCTAAGTCAGAGGCTGCTGAATACCAGAAGCTTCTTGCAAGTCGGTTGAAGGAGCAGTGAGAAAAGCGAAGTGAGAGTTTGGCTAAGAAGAGGTCTTGATTGTCAACTGTTTCTAAGCCATCTATTGTTGCTTAGGCTTGCAAAGGCTGTAATAGGGTTGGTAATGAAGTTTGTTTTTGATGTTAAATGTTAAATCTTATGGTTTTGGATTTTTACCTGATAAAGCATGAATTCTGGTTTTGTTACCTTTTTTATTTTATCGAGTATTGTTGTACGCTAAAGTATGAGACTTGTATTGTTACCTTTTTATTTTATCGTTATTATTCATTGCTAGGCTTAACTAACACATGTTGCCTTACTAGAAGAAATAATCTTCTATTTGATTATATCATGCCATATGTAACGTCCATAAACTTCGATTTAAATGTGTCATTGGATCACTTTTTGTGTTGAT
The DNA here is from genome assembly GCF_046630445.1 of Rutidosis leptorrhynchoides. Taxonomy (NCBI): domain Eukaryota; kingdom Viridiplantae; phylum Streptophyta; class Magnoliopsida; order Asterales; family Asteraceae; genus Rutidosis; species Rutidosis leptorrhynchoides. Next base: position 402,388,556 of record NC_092336.1, on the reverse strand, counting down.
ACAAAACTCATTTGACTTTCATTTACAATCATGTTGTGAAGGAAGATACTCTTAACTTTATTTATAAAATTTTCAATAATTTTTCTAATGTTTTTGAAATTACTCCATTAGTCATTGGTTCTCCACGCAGTGGCGGAAAAATAAGTAACTGAAGGGTGCTCAGCCTCTCCCAAAGTCCAAATAAAGTTCAAATCTCAATTGTATTATATGTCTAAATATGTATAAGCATCCCTCAATGACCAAGTCTCAATTATATTTTTATGTCCAAATAATCATAAATTAATTGACCAAATTGTCAAAGACATATTGTAATGACCCGGAAATTTTAAACCAAATTTAAACTTAATCTTTACATGGTTTCGACACAATAAGCGAAGTCTATTTAACTGAGTCTCAAAATTTTTGCGTTTGTTTATATGGATTCAGTTAACCTTTGACTACTCCCGACGATTCACGAACAATTGTGTGTAAATGATTATGTGTATATATATATATATATATATATATATATAAATGAAAGTGTATATATAATAATTTGAATTAATAAAATACACTTTAATCAATTGGAATTAAGAATGTAAAAAGAGAAATAAAATAATTAAGTTACTATTAAAATGAATATATATACATACATATATATATATATATATATATATATATATATATATATATATATAATTTATAATTTATAATTAGTTGTAATATATAAATATTAGATGAATATTATCACATAATATAATATTGTATATCATATTAAATGTAATTACAAGTATCGTTGTTACATTATTACATTCAATATTAATAAAACTTATTATATGGAATTGGATACATTTGAGTTATTATAATTACTAATATTATTGTTATCATTGTTAACATCATTACTATTATTATAACCAATAGTAAAGTTGCAATTTTAATTATTGTGATTAATATTAGTGATATTATTAGATATAAATATTATATTGAACATTTAAAATAATTAATATTATCATTAATAAGATTATTATTATCATTGTTATAATTATTATTATAGTTTTTATTATTTATTATTAATGTTAGTATTATTATTATTAATATAATTATTGTATTATTATTGATATTATCATTATTAATATTAGTATTTTTATTATTATTATTATTAGTATTCTTATTAAAATTAATAATAACATTCACAAATTTATTAATAGATTTATATTACAAAAATTAATATAACAGATATATATAAACAAATATATATAAATACAGTTATATATGAATATAATTATATAAACAGATATATATGAAATACAGTTACTAATATATATATATATATATATATATATATATATATATATATATATATATATATATATACATATATATACAGATATATATTTACGAATTCAGTTCATACATAAACAACTTTATAAATTTTGTTTCCTATCCTAATTCTGGTCACCAGTCGAAAGTATCAATTATAAAAACAAATTAGTTGGACCTCAAAGTCTTTAAATTGTACGATTTAATTGTAGCCATTATCTGTTATTTATTTATTTTTCTTGTTTTATCCTCCTATTGAAATATTCTGTCGACCAGATATCTGTATATGATGTGTGTAACTGTCGGATATTGTTACAAGTCACTCTCAAACACGATTAATAAACAACAATCTTACATCATATACATCATACTCTGCAATGTGCAATTGAAATTAAAACAAAAAAATTAAAAATACAGTCGGTACCCTTTGTTCTTCACATTTTCAACCAAAATTCGATTTCGATTTTTATCTTAAAATATATTAATGAGGTTTAGTTAGGAATCATCTATTTGATCTATCTGCAAAGCTTCAAAATTTAATTCATGATATCGAATGTGAATTTTCGAGTCAAACTTTCGTTTTCAAAAAGTCAATGATTTGTTCTTGAGGAAATTCGTGGTCGTGTTTATATTTCAAGCTAAATTGGGATTACAGAAAGTTTATAAGTTCTATTTGAAACCATGTTCATGTAGAAACTTTGAGCTAAAACGTTCGAAATCTTCGATTTTGATTTTGAGTTCATATGTTAAAAAAAACCGCAGTATTGATTTGTTTTGGTTTATTCTTTCTGTTATTTTAATTCAAACTTGTTTCCAATGTTTTTGTTTCAAATTATACAATTTAAAGTAAACTGATATCTAGTAACTAAAATTGTTTTGGTTTCTGATCGATTAATCAAGAGAATAAGAAGAAGAAGTAGAACACATTTAAATACGGGTTATAGTTAAAATTAGTTGGAATTTATTTCAGAAAGACAGAAATGGTTAAATGGTCTGAGGTGTTAACGGGTATGCGAGAGGTCCCGGGTTCGAGCCCTGTCATGAGCAATTCTTTTTTAGAGGAGATTTTCTAAGGGTATACTCATTTATTTCTTTTATTATTATTATTATTATTATTATTATTATTATTATTATTATTATTATTATTATTATTATTATTATTATTATTATTATTATTATTATTATTATTATTATTGTTGTTGTTATTATTATTTTGATTGATTATTAATTATTGTTATTACTACTAAGTATATTAATTATCACTAGTATTATAATTATTGTTATTATTATTATTACTAATATAAGTGTATTTATAAAAGTTATCATTTATTATCATTATTATAACATTATATACAATTATGAATATTATTATTATTATTATTAAGAAAATAATAAAAATTAGTATTACTTTCATTAATATTAGTATTAGTATCATTTTATGACTGATAGTATTATAATTATTAACATAAGTATTATTATAAATATTATCATTATTATTATTAACATTATCATATTTATTACTTTTATTAATATTATTATTATCACTACAATTATATTATTACTTCTATTAATATCATTATAAGTAGTATTGTTAATGAGTATTATTATATAATTACTAAAATCATTATCATAACTATCAGTAATAGTAAAATTAATAGCTTTACATTTTTTATTATTAATATCATTATATTTATCACTAATAGAATTATTAACATTATTATTTTTATTAGTAATATTAAGTATTGTCAATATTATCATTTTACCATTACAAATATCATTTTAGTATTATTACAAATACTAGTTTTAACAAACAAACGATATATATATTTAATACATATAACATAACAAAATTCAATATTTTTATATACAAAATGAACATATAAAACATATATACATATATATATATATATATATATATATATATATATATATATATATATATATATATATATATATTATTAACATAAAAATGATATAACTAATATATTTATATATATATATATATGTGTTCAATTACAACTATGAATATTAATAAATATACAAATGATATAGGTTCGTGAATCCGAGGTCAACCATGCATTGTTCAGTTTTGTCATATGTATTTTTACTACAAAATACAGTATGGTGAGTTTCATTTGCTCCCTTTTTAAATGCTTTTGCAATATATATTTTTGGGACTGAGAATACATGCGCTGCTTTTATAACTGTTTTACGAAATAGACACAAGTACTCGAAAATTACATTCTATGGTTGGATTATCGAAATCGAATATCACCCCTTTTAGCTTGGTAGCCTAAGAATTAGGGAACAGACACCCTAATTGACTCGAATCCTAAAGGTAGATCTACGGGCCCTAACTCCCCCCATACTGGAAAATGGTATTCTTTAGTACTTCGAGTTATTAATACAGATGGATTTCTATTTTGGGGATATTCTATATGCCTTATGTTAACGTCGGTTACCAGGTGTTCAATCCATATGAATAATTTTTAAACACTTGCGAGTGTATAATTATTGAATAAAGGAAATCTTGTGGTCTATTATATTATTGAAAATGATTGTTTATGATAAACTAATGAACTCACCAACCTTTTGGTTGACACTTGAAAGCATATTTATTCTCAGGTATGAAAGAAATCTTCTGCTGTGCATTTGCTCATTTTAGAGATATTACTTGAACTCATTCATGGCATATTTCAAAAGACGTTGCATTCGAATCGTTGAGTTCATCAAGAATATTATTAAGTCATTTATAGTTGGATATATTATGAAATGGTATGCATACCGTCAATTTTCGATGTAAAGAAAGTTTGTCTTTTAAAAATGAATGCAATGTTTGTAAAATGTATCATATAGAGGTCAAGTACCTCGCGATGTAACCAAATGTAATGTATTCATCCAGATGGATTAGGACGGGGCATGAAAGTTGGTATCAGAGCGGTGGTCTTAGCGAACCAGGTCTTGCATTAGTGTGTCTAACTGATAGTTGTTTAGATGCATTAGTGAGTCTGGACTTCGACTGTGTCTGCATGTCAAAAGTTTTGCTTATCATTTCGTGTCAAAAATTATTTGCTTATCATCCTTAAAGTCTAGACATGTCTTACTGCCTCTATTATATAGATAGTGTATAGATAAATCCATATCTTAGTGTATCTGTTACTGTAAACTTTTCCTGACATATTTCGTAAATTTCTCCGTAATCTACGGGACCTTCTGTACTATATTTAGGTATTCTATGTAATTAGAATATCATCCGATATCCGAAAATCTTTTCATACCGAAAACCTTTTACTCTATCAAACGAAATGAAATTCGCCACTAGTTCAAGTCCCTCGGATTCCGATATGGAGTTTCACTCAAGCTCCGAAAGCAGTGTCACCGGAATGAATCAGCCAATCAACCATCCCCAATTCATCTAATGGGTTCGTAGCCTCCTCAGTCATTGGAGATAAGAAGAAAGTGATTCTTTCCATCCACCAACCGAATTCACCTATTGGCGAAGAACCTGAAGCACTTACCGACGAACCAATCCGAAACACCACTTTTACCCTCATTTCCCGAATACCTCGCCACGAGTATATTCTATCTAAAATTCTAAACCTTATTCATCCGCTCATTCCGACCAACAATCATCCCGGAGTAATAGAAGAAGTCAACGAACTTCGCGCTTAAGTAATCAATTTGGAGAATATGGTGCAAAATTTACCAGCTTCAGAAACATCACCGGCATCAACAGTACCATCAATAACAGCACCAGTACAATCAACAATCCATGCCTCAACATCTCATTCTGTATCTCGAGTATAATCATCATTCTACGTATCGTTCTACATCATTTATCTTCGTTCGACATGGCGATTATGTAATCTCTAATGTTTTAGAGATTACATATTCTTATTTTAACGGTAAATCAGATGAGTTAATATCATATTAACTCATTAAAATCCATGATTACATCTGAGGAAAATATATATGTAAGTATATTTTCATAAAGATTGTAATCAAAAATTCTTTTGTACAAACTGTTAATGGTGAAAATATTTTAACGGGTAGGTAATACCCTAAAAATATTTAGATTTCACATTAATAAGTTACATTGTACATTCTTCCAATTTAATTCAACAGTCATTTACTATCCTATTTACAACCACCGATATACGTATCCGTTCACCGCAAAATAACCATTTTCATTCAATTTCATATTTGGATTTTGATCTATCAGAATTCAACAAGTGGCATAATGAAGAAAACATTGGACAAAATAAAATTTGTTAGAAACAAACAAATTTACTATGAAAATTTTTGTTAAGAATCCACGCTAACTGTTCCTAGCTAGCTGTTCCTAGCTAACTGATTACATTTTACTTATCGCAATTTAATTATCGCAATTTATATTCTTGTAATTTTATTTATCGTCATTTAATTTCTGTTATTTATTTTACGCACTTTAAATATCGGGACACGTATACAAGGTTTTGACATATCATATCGACGCATCTATATATATTATTTGGAATAACCATAGACACTCTATATGCAGTAATGATCGAGTTAGCTATACAGGTTTGAGGTTTATTCTATAATAATATATATACTTTGAATGCAGTCTGAGACATATCATATCGACGCATCTATATGCAGTCTGAGACACGTACACGGGTCACGATACGTATTAATTAATTCGAATATTATATATTAAACTATATATGAATTATTGTACTGTTAACTGTGGACTATCGACTGTGGACTAATAATATTGGACAGTTAAAATGAATTAAATAATAGATTATAACATATGAAACTAAACATTTCTTCAAGTTGCTACTTGATTTCATCTTAAACCTCATTTATATCTTGACTATTACAATCTGCATTCAAACCTTTCATAATTCATAAAAACATCTCAATCGAGAGGATGAACCAACCGCACTTCATCCACAGAAGAAAAGATTGATGCATATAGTTATGCACCTGAAAACTCTCAGAACCTGAGTAAATGTTTAACATGTATATGTGCTAGCTCCTTTGGCGTTGTTATTACCGAAAATAACTTTGCAATCCCTTTCCAAAGTAGTCAAGTTTGTCACAGCTTCAGCAAATCAATTTCGACTTTTCATTCGAATAAACTCTATTATAAGTTTGTCTTTCGTCATTGTTACCGGAGAACCGTTTATATTCCACCACATTAGCAGTAAACTTACTAGCAACTTCATTACTCATCGGCTTAAGTCTCTCTGAAGAACCATTATATTTTTCATCAAAACCCTATCATATACTCATCCGCATCTTGTAACGAGAATTGTCATACCAATTACCGGAAATCAGCAATCAGTATTTTGAACCTCGTAGTGTTTCTAAATATAACATTTATTTCTTAGAATTATGATCTTCCATTCTGAAATTCTGAAAAGCACCCAGTCTGCGAATCAATACTCTGAATTTTAAAAAGTTGAATGAAGCAACAAAAACTGTAAACGACCTTAACAGTCAAAAGTTTGATGATAAAGAATTGTATGTTGGCAAGGCTCAGAAATGTTGGAACTGAAAAATGGATTGAGCAAACCATGAAGGAGGCCGTGGACAAATCACAAAGACTAAACCTGCCTTCAAAGGATCCAAATGATTCAGTTTCTGCTGAAGTCGTTAACGAATACCTTGCTCCTGACTCTACACCTTTACGGACAAATCTTCATCATCATCCATCGATATTAGAAATTCTAAGATACCATCGAATCTTTCATTATAAATATCCTCGATATCTCTGAAGATATTTCCATAACTATTCTTATCTGAAATCATTTATCTCTTCACGATATCGGTGATACATCAAAAAGAAAACTGTTTTAGTTTCTACATCTCTGAAAACTTATAGTTTGAATTACGAATGATTTTGAAGTAGTGCTGGAAATTGATGCATGAGTTAGTATAATATAATGACACTTGATCAACGTGATTATATTACAGTAAGTCATGCTGAGTTTCTAATGGAACGTGATGATTCACAGATTATAACGTCATCATGTGCCATGTTACACGACTCTTACATTCTATCTAATCTATAAACATATCAAGAACATAATTTCTTGATAGTTCTATCTTTTCTCTTGAATTCTGATAATTTAACCAATCAAAATCATGCTATTACAATTTCTCTATTATAACATTAGTCATTCGAAACTCCATACCTACGAATTTTGAATCATTATTCGTTTGACTTAAAGTCGAGAAAAGAAAACAAAAATTTGAATTGAGGGAGAAAGAATAGAAGGTGTGAACTATGAAAATAAGGAAATGAAGGGAGTGAATTTATAGTGAAATATCCGACAGAGCAAGCGAAATAGATTATCGCATTCAACCAAAGAGGATCCTAATTTCCTTAAGTTCCGAAGGATCAGATCTTATTCAGATCACAAAGATTTTCTTTAAATTCCTTGAATTCCGGATATCAACTGTGACTACGTCACCAGACAAGACGAATCTACAATTATTTATTTCACTCTTTTGTGATAACTTCACTCGTACGCATCACATAATCGAATCGTTTTATCGATATTAATCAATAATGATAAAACTCTATTTATCAACTCATATTCGTCATAAAAAAACAATTCTACTGTTAACTATGACGACCTCACTCAAATTTCGGGACGAAATTTCTATAACGGGTAGGTACTGTAATGACCCAAAAATTTCAAACCAAATTTAAACTTAATCTTCACATGGTTTCGACACGATAAGCGAAGTCTATTTAACTGAGTCTCAAAATTTTTGCATTTGTTTATATGGATTCAGTTAACCTTTGACTATTCCCGACGATTCACGAACAATTGTGTGTAAATGATTATGTAGATATATATATATATATATATATATATATATATATATATATATATATATAAATGAAAGTGTATATAAAATAATTTGAATTAATAAAATACACTTTAATCAATTGGAATTAAGAATGTAAAATGATAAATAAAATAATTAAGTTACTATTAAAATGAATATATATATATATATATATATATATATATATATATACATATATAATTATATATATATAATTTATAATTAGTTGTAATATATAAATATTAGATTAATATAACAGATATATATATATATATAAACAAATATATATATATACAGTTATATATGAATATAATTATATAAACAGATATATATGAAATACAGTTACTAATATATATATATATATATATATATATATATATATATATATATATATATATATATATATATATATATATATACAGATATATATACAAAAATAAAAAAACAGATATATATTTACGGATTCAGTTCATACATAAACAACTTTATAAATTTTGTTTCCTATCCTAATTCTGGTCACCAGTCGAAAGTATCAATTATAAAAAAAAAATTAGTTGGACCTCAAAGTCTTTAAATTGTACGATTTAATTGTAGCTATTATCTGTTATTTATTTGTTTTCTTCTTGTTTTATCCTCCTATTGAAATATTCCGTTGATAATGCTAAAAACGAACATATATTTCATAGCATTATCCCTCAAGAAAGACAAGCTTTTAGTTGCAATTGTTCTATTTACAAGTGATATTCGTTTAAATAATAAAAGGTGAAGACAAAAGACAGATTCGACAATTTGAAGATGCAAACGATCAAAAAGCTAAAAAGTACAAAGTACAATCAAAGTGGTTCAAATTATTGATGAGAAACGTCTCAAAATTACAAGAGTACAAGACGCAAAACGCAAAGTACAAGATATTAAATAGTACGAAAGGACATTCGAAAATCCGGAACCGGGTCCAGAGTCAACTCTCAACGCGCGACGTAATGGACTAAAAATTACAAGTCAACTATACACATGAATATAATATAATATATAATTAATTCTTAAAATTATATATATATTATATTATATATTAAAACCGTCGGCAAACAAGAAAATAAAGCTTCCTGAGCTGTAAAAGAAGGCCATGCGATCGCATGGCTAGGAAGACCAATTTCCGTGCGATCGCATGGAAAGAAGTTGGTGGCCACATCTATAAATTTCGCAGTTTTCAGCTGATTTATGTACACATATTTTCAATCTCTCTCTCTCTCTCACACACACACACACATATATATATATATATATATATATATATATATATATTTTAATTTTAATTTTAATTTAATAATAATAAGGGTATGTTAGCGAATGTTGTAAGTGTGTAAGTCGAAATTCTGTCCGTGTAACGCTACGCTATTATTAATCATTGTAAGTTATGTTCAACCTTTTTAAATTAATGTCTCGTAGCTAAGTTATTATTATGCTTATTTAAATCGAAGTAATCGTGATGTTGGGCTAAAATATTAAAGACGGGGTAATTGGGCTTTGTACCATAATTGGGGTTTGGACAAAAGAACGACACTTGTGGAAATTAGACTATGGGCTATTAATGGGCTTTATATTAACTAAATGATACCTCGTTAATTTAATATATAGACTTATAATTTGACGTATTTATATATAACCACATACGCTTGACTGGGTACCGTGGGCGGGATATCTATAAATACCAATAATTATTCATTTGACCGGACACGGGGATGGATTAATAATCAATAGACTCGTTGAAACAGGGGTGGATTACATTCAAGGGTAACTGGTGTAATTGTTAACAAAGTAGTAAAACCTTGGATTACACGCAGTCAATAACCTAGTGTATTCATTAAACAAAGTATTAAGACCTTGTTACAGTTCGAATCCCCAATTAGTTGGAATATTTGACTTCGGGTATAAGGATAATTTGACGAAGACTCTCGCACTTTATATTTATGACTGATGGACTATTATGGACAAAACCGTATGGACATATCAAACATTCCAGGACAAAGGACAATTAACCCATGGTACTAAACTAAAAACAACACGTCAAACATCATGATTACGGAAGTTTAAATAAGCATAATTCCTTTATTTCATATTTCATCGCATTTTTATTTACTGTCATTTTATTTATCGCACTTTTTATTATCGTACTTTTTATTTATCGCACTTTAATTATTGTCATTTACTTTACGCTTTAAATTAAGTTATATTTATTCTTAATATTTTACATTAGATTTTAACTGCGACTAAAGTTTTAAAATCGACAAACCGGTCATTAAACGGTAAAAACCCCCTTTTATAATAATAATACTACTTTTATATATATATATATATATATATATATATATATATATATATATATATATATATATATATATATATATATATTTACAAATATAGTTTTAAAAATATAGCGTTAAACCTGGCTAGATCCCTGTAGAACGAACCGGACTTACTAAAAACTACACTACTGTACGATTAGGTACACTTTCTATAAGTGTTGTAGCAAGGTTTAGGTATATCCACTCTATAAATAAATAAATAAATAACTTGTGTAAAAATGTATCGTATTTAATAGTATTTCCTACTAAAATATAAGCTATTTCGTATACACCCCTACGCACACCAAGTATTTTTGGCGCCGCTTCCGGGGAATCTCTCTTAAACGCCGAAAGCGAAACACTATAAGTTAAAAAAAAAAGATTTTTATTAAGTTTTAATACGTTTTAAAATTTAAAAATAACAAAAATATAAAAAGAAAAACAAAATATATATATTTTTAAGTGTTTGTTAAATATATATATAAAATTATAAAGTTTCTTTATTTTTATTTTAGTTTTTAAAATATAAGTTTTTATTTGTTTATATAAATATTTTATAAAAACAGAAAAATTAAAAATTTTCGGGCCTGGTACTGTAGCAGCCCATAATCTGGCCTGAAACCCTAACCCATGCGACCGCATGAAAATATAACGCCATATCCATGCGACCGCATGACCTAGTCTGACACGTCTGGATTGATTCTGGTACAGCATTAATTACAGATTATTATTAATTATTATTAATATTAAACCCTAATTAGGGTTAGTTATTAAATTAATTTGTTTTAGTTTTATTTATTTTGTATTTTTAGTTTTAATTAGCCTTATTAATTATATAAATTAATACTTTTATAAAATAATAATATAAAAATAATATTTTTATAAAAATATGTAATTTTATTATTTTTTATATCTTTTATTAAATTGTATCTTTTTAATCGTTAATTCGTAATATTTATATTTTTCGCTCGTAACTAGTTTTAATATATAGTTTTTTCCGTAGTTATTTTTATTTCTATATTTTTAGGCTTTGCCGTAAAATCCCTTAAGTGCTTTTTCTTTATACTAAGATTTAGGTGCTTTAGAATTTTGCGACGCCGTTTTAAGATTTTAGTACTTTTTAAGTTATTGCCATTTTGGATTTAGAATTTCTTTAAGCTTTAATACCTTTAGACGTAACTTCTAATTCTTAGTTTTTAGACTTTTTAAGTTTCGACGCGCTACGTTCTTTTTATTATTTTTCGACCTTTTATTTTTCGACGTTTTTCGACGCGCTTTTTTTTTTTCATTTCGACGCTCTAGTTTTTAGGACATAGAATTTTCTATTTCTTCTCTAAAATTTCTTTAAATTTCGACGAAAAATTATTTTAAGCGGTTCGTAGTAATAGTTGGATTTGTTAGTGGCGAGTTGTGGGCTTCCGATTTAAAGGGTCCTGGGTACCTGCTGCATCTGTTGGCTATTCAAAACGTGGGCAAAATCAGAAAAGTCTATTAATTTGATAACTTATATAATTTTTATTTATATAACTAATAGGATATTCAGTGAATGCACCGAGCAAAACGTTCAACACCTTTTATACGTTCACCACCTGTAACTCGATCAAGACATCTAGCCAATGTTGTCGCCGTTGATTTTTCTTTAGAATCGTCATCCAGTCGACCAAGTACTCCAATTCAAATTTTCGATAATCCATTTTTTGAACCCAACCTCACAATTGAGAATCCGGAGGATATTCAGGGACAATTCAGAGATCCTGAACCATTAATCTTTCCTCCGGAACCACCAATCATTCAAACAGAGATTGTCGAGGAACAAACCATTATATCAGAATCCCTTAGTGATTCAGATTTAACAAATTTAATCATGGAAAATCTGGAACCTCTAAGTATGGAAGACCGAATGAGAGCTAAATGCACTGGCCAAGGTCACGCAATTACTCAACCAGATATTAATGCGCCAAATTATGAAATCAAAGGACAAATTCTACACATGGTGACTAATCAATGCCAATTTAGTGGTGCGCCGAAGGAAGATCCAAATGAACATCTTCGAACCTTTAATAGGATCTGTACTCTATTTAAAATCCGAGAAGTGGAGGATGAACAGATATATCTCATGTTATTTCCCTGGACTTTAAAGGGAGAAGCCAAAGATTGGTTAGAATCGTTACCTGAAGGGGCAATTGATACATGGGATGTCTTAGTTGAAAATTTTCTTAAACAATTTTTTCCGGCATCTAAAACCATGAGACTTCAAGGAGAAATTGTTACATTCACACAAAAGCCAAATGAAACTTTATATGAAGCGTGGACAAGATTTGGAAAATTGTTAAGAGGATGTCCGCAACATGGTTTAGACACTTATCAAATAGTACAAATATTCTACCAAGGATGCGACATCACTACATGAAAAGACATCGATATAGCAGATGGTGGTTCCATTATGAAGAAAACCGCAACTGAAGCTTACAAAATTATTGATAACACTGCTTCCCACTCACATGAGTGGCACCAAGAAAAAGATATCGTTAGATCATCTAAAGCAGCTAGAGCCGATTCTAGCCATGACTTTGATTTCATTTCTGCAAAGATAGATGCTGTCGAGAGACGAATGGAAAAGATGACTAAAGATATTCACTCAATACGAATTAGTTGTGAGCAGTGTGGAGGACCACATTTGACAAAATATTGTCTCAGTATTGAACAAACAATGGAACAAAGAGAGAATGTTTCATACATGAACCAAAGGCCTGGAAATAATTATCAGAATAATTATCAACTGCCAAGACCAAACTACAATCAAAATCAGAATTATAACCGAAATGTTCCATACAACAATCAACAAGGTCCTTGCAATCAACAAGTATCCAACAATACTTACAATCAGCAAAGACCTATTTTTCAAAATAAACCACCACAAACCGATGATAAAAATCCAAATTTAGAAGATATGATGTCGAAGCTAGTTGTAACATCCCGCATTTTTTCGTTAAATTATTTTAACGCCCATTTTTTTTTATATAATATCTTCCGTTATCTAAATTCGTACCTTTCGTTGACTAACGTTCTAAATATTTCATTTATTTGGTTATAACATCTCCCGATTACTCTAGCGTTTTTAAAATATTCGTTGGGTTAATTCCCGCACCCGCTTTGAAACTTGAGGGACCAAAGTTACCAAGTGAGCAAAGTGGTGACTAGGTCAACTAGTCAACCACTTCACCACCACCACTCATTCAACCTCCTCATCTCTTCTCTCTTTTCTCTCTTCCATTTTTGAACTCAAACACCCATTTCATTAATTCATCATCCAAATCCGAATCAAGAAGGAAACATCAAAACAAATTACATATTCGTGATCATCTCTTCATCCTCTACATTTTGGTACCAATTTTATCACATTTGGGTAACTTTTCTAAAACACTAGATTTCTCTAAATTCGTTTTATATACTTGAAATGGTGTTCCATATATATATATATATATATATATATATAGTTAGTGTCTATGGCTCAAGTATAACATGAATATATGTTTTGTTTGCTCGATTTGTTATTTTGGAGTAACTAGCATGAACTTGAAAATGGGTGTGCTTTATCTTTGATTTTGGAAGAGTTAATGTTGTGAAATTGTTAAAGTTCATGTTTTAATTGTGTTACAAGTATCACTAGCTTTGTTTTAATGCGTAGGTTGATTAAGAAAACTTCAAACACATGATTATTGATTTTTGTGAATTTTAGTTAGGGTTTGATAGACTTAAAACGAACTTTTGATGTTTTGAATGCCATGAAATGTTATTAGTAAGTATTTAGTTGTAATGTATGTTTCATTACCTTCAAAACGGCACATCATGTGTGTGAATTGGATTCCCGAATCTTAAAATGCATTTTTTTGTGAACTTGAAACTTTGAAAATAAACCTTTAATGATCACTTGACGAGATTTCGGTTATTGTAATTGATGTTTTTGCTTGATGAAAAGTGGTTAGTTGTATTCCTTGTCAAAAGAGCTTTCCAACGATATAAGATACGTATTCTAAGTGTTTACGGTTTGTGATTTGTGCTAAATTGAGGTTTGGTTGAGACTCGAACTTTTAAAACAGACCAGGCACCAGGCCACGCCTATTGGCGCGGCGCGACAGCAGGGGCCGCGGCGCGGCATTTGCCGTGTTTGGCTTCTGACCTACTTTGTCAAATTTTGAAAAATGTTTGCTATGCTACGCACCTCCGATTCACATGTAACTTGTTCTAACATGCTTATATTTGATTAAAAACTTCAGAAAAATAGTTCGGGACCCGACCCGAACGTGGGCTGAGAAACATATACTTTGTTACATCTTGTACTACTTACTTGTATGTTTTGAGCACAAGTCCGATGAAACAAACATTCTACAGCGAGTTTAGAACAAAATCCTCAATTCGATTATCATTAGTTACACTTGCCGGGTGTAAGCGAGAACTTATGTTGTATGGATCCATATGGATTTGACAAACCCTCATTCAAACGGTTCGCTACCGTTTACGAAAGAAATATATTTTCAAGAAACAGTGTATGTTCTAACACTATTGTGATGGGGTTCTATGGAAGGAAATGTTAAGCATTGATAATTGGGTGCTCGCGAACAAACTTTTGGAATGCAACTTTTGGATGATCAATTTTATGGAAATACTAAATCTTGTGATTCAAAAATAACGTTTATTGCTACATCTATGATTTCACCAACGTTTGTCGTTGACAGTTTTCTATATGTTTCTCAGGTTCATACTTGGCTACTTGATACATGCTTCCGCACACTTTGATTACTTGCTTGGAGTCAAGCATACATGCATACGCTAGGGATAGCGCTTTTGGATTCAAACTTTAAGCATACATACTTTCGCTATTTATAGCAAACCGTGATTTTAAACTAATTATGTCGCAATTTGTTTCATTTACACTTCATAACTTTTGTAAACTTAAACTTGTTGTCGATCCGTTTGGTAAACTAAACTTTGTAAGTTTTGTACTTTTTAAATGAATGCGACATAATTTTGGTCAAACGCGTCTCACATAGAGACTATGACCAGGCAACGGAACCTAAGTAGCGGCGCCGTTGATAAGGCTAAAAAGGAACATATATTTCATAGCATTATTCCCCAAGAAAGACAATATTTTAGTTGCAATTGTTCCATTTTCAAGTAATAATCGGTTATATTAAATAAGTGCGAAGACAAAAGGCGAAAACGAAGATTTGAAGACGCAAAGGTCCAAAAAGCTCAAAAGTACAAGATACAATCAAAAAGGTTCAAATTATTGATGAAGAACGTCTAAAAATGACAAGAGTACAAGTTACAAAACGCAAAGTACAAGATATTAAATTATACGAAAGGACGTTCGAAAATCCGGAACCGGGGCATGAACCAACTTTCAGCGCTCGACGCAACGGTGTAAAAATTACGAGTCAACTATGCACAAGAATAAAATACAATATTTAAATAATTCATAATAAGAATAATATTAAATAATAAAAAGTTGTTAATTGAGCATAGTTAAGGGGTCATAAGTGAAAATTTCAATTTACAATTAGCCTATAAAAGGCTATGTAAATCGATGAAATAAGGGAGACCTTTTTCTATTCGATCTTTTTTTTTCTATCCTTAATATCAAATATCAATATCTATATTCTATATCTCTATCATAATGTTAACTTAATAAGATATAACAATAATCTTAATTTTAATTTTAAATTATGATAATAATAAGATTTATGATAGAGATCGTTTGAGTGTGTAAGTCGAAATTCTGTCCGTGTAACGCTACGCTATTTTTAATCATTGTAAGTTATGTTCAACCTTTTTACATTAATGTCTCGTAGCTAAGTTATTATTATGCTTATTTAAAACGAAGTAATCATGATGTTGGGCTAATTACTAAAATTGGGTAATTGGGCTTTGTACCATAATTAAGGTTTGGGCAAAAGACCGACACTTGTGGAAATTGAACTATTGACTATTAATAGATGGGGGGTATTGTCTAATTGAGTGACAACTCATTGGAGTCTGTCGAACCTATCTTCAAATTAATTAACCTAATAATTAATAATGATTATGGTTGTCCTATTTAGTGATGTTCATATGGAATCTGTTATAATCATTTAATTAATCAATTGGGTTGGGTAATTGATTATTCATTCTGATCAAGTGGATGAATTAATATTCATAAACTAATTAAAACAGGGGTGGATTACATATAGTGATAACTGGTGTAATTGTTGACAGAAGTGATAACTGCGTCACAGTTTAAATCCTTAATCAGTTGGAATATTTGACTTCGGGTATAAGGGTAATTTGACGAGGATACTCGCACTTTATATTTATGACCGATGGACTATTATGGACAAAAACCAGATAGATGTATCAAATAAACCAGGACAAAGGACAATTAACCCATGGTAATAAATTAAAATCAACACGTCAAACATCATGATTACGGAAGTTTAAATAAGCATAATTCTTTTATTATATTTCTCATCGTATCTTTATTTACTGTCATTTTATTACTCGCAATTTTATTTTCTGTCATTTTATTTATCGCAATTTATTTTACGCACTTTAATTTTTGTCATTTATTTTTACGCTTAAAATCGACAAACCGGTCATTAAACGGTAAAACCCCCATTTTATAATAATACTACTACTTATTTATATATATATTTTTACAAATAAACTTAATAATATAGCGTTAACTTCACCAGCTCCCTGTGGAACGAACCGGACTTACTAAAAACTACACTACTCTACGATTAGGTACACTGCCTATAGTGTTGTAGCAAGATTTAGGTATATCCCATCCGTAAATTAATAAAACTTGTGTCATATTTTGTAGTATTTTGTATTAAAAATAATACTATTTTGTATACACCCCCTACATCATCAAGTTTTTGGCGCCGCTGCCGGGGAGCGCTAAAACGCTATATTTTTAATTATAATAATATTGAAATAAAATATAATAATATAATAATATTGAAATAGAATATAATAATATAATAATATTGAAATAGAATATAATAATATAATAATATTTAAGAATCAAAAATTTATACGTAAATTTTAAAAAAGTCGTATTTATTAAATATTTCAGGGGTATATTATGTAACTTATAATTAATAATTGCTATCATGTCGCTTTCATGTGAATAGTAAATTAATTAATTTATTTTCATTTACTATTCATGAATAGTAAATGAATTAAAAAAAAAAGGTTTTGAAAAAAAAATTATAATTATAAAAAAAATTATTAATTTGTAAAAAAAAATCGTTTTTAAAAAAAAAAAAAAAAATCGTTTTTTTTTTAAAAAAAAAAAATTTCGTTTTTTAAAAAAAAAAAAAAAAAAATTTGTGTAAAAAAAAAATCGTTTTTTTAAAAAAAAAAAAAAAAATTCGTTTTTAAAAAAAAATTTGTAAAAAAAAATCGTTTTTTTTTTAAAATTTAAAAAAAAAACGAAAAAAAAAAAAAACGTAAAAAAAAACAAAAACGTAAAAAAAAAAACGTAAAAAAAAAAAAAAAAAAATTTATTAAAAAAAAAATATATATATTTTTAAAATTTTGTCTATAAAAAAAAAAGTTTTTTTTAGTTTTATTACCTTTAGATTTTTAGACTATAGTCGCAACTTTTAGTATTAAGTTTAGTTTTGCCATAGTTATTTTCTTATTTTTATTTTTCGACGCCTTTTACCTATGTATCAATTACAATTCCAATTAGTAATCTCTATTTGTAGTTTTAATTTTAAGATAGTGATCGTTATAAGGTTGGATTAACCGCGTGTTTACAAACTACTCTTCGTCTTTTTCATTTTTCGACACTTTTCGACGCGCAATCTTTTTCTCTCTTATTTCTCGCCATTCTAGTTTTTAGGACTTAGAATTTTTTCTACTTCTTCTCTAAATTTCTTAAAATTACGAAAATTTATTTTAAGTGGTTAAATTGATAGACATCAAAATTTTCTGGTTCGTAGTAATAGTTGGATTTGTACGTGGACCGGGTTATTGGAGCCAAACAGTCCTCAATTATATTGAGACCAAACGAATCCTGCCCCTCTGCTGCATCTTTTGGCTATTCGAAACGTGGGCAAAATCAGAAAAGTCTATTGGTTGGATAACTTATTATAATTTTTCTTTCCTTTTTAAAACTAATAGGATATTCAGTGAATGCACCGAGCAAGACGTTCACCACCTTTTGTACGTTCACCACCTGTAACTCGATCAAGACATCGTTTAACAAATATAGCTGCCGTTGATTTTTCTTTAGAATCATCATCTAGTCGACCAAGAACTCTAACTCAAATTTCCGATAATCCATCTTTTGAACCCGACTTCACAATTAAGAACCCGGAGCATATTCAAGGACAATTCCAAGATCCTGAACCACTAATTATTCCTCCTGAACCACAAACCGTTAAATCAGAGTCCTCTAGTGATTCGTATTCAACAAATTCAATTATGGAAGTAACGGAACCTCTAAGTATGGAAGATCGAATGAGAGCCACACGCACGGGCCAAGGTCATGCCATTATTAAACCAGAAGTTAATGCGCCAGATTATGAAATCAAAGGACAAATTCTACACATGGTAACTAACCAATGCCAATTCAGTGGTGCACCGAATGAAGATCCTAACGAACACCTTCGTACGTTTAAAAGAATTTGTACACTATTCAAAATCCGAGAAGTGGAAGATGAGCAGATCTATCTCATGTTATTTCCCTGGACTTTAAAGGGAGAAGCCAAAGATTGGTTAGAATCGTTACCTGAAGGGGCGATTGACACATGGGATGTTTTAGTTGAAAAATTTCTTAAACGATTCTTTCCGGCATCCAAAGCCGTGAGACTTCAAGGAGAAATTGTTACGTTCGCGCAAAATCCAAATGAAACATTATATGAGGCGTGGACAAGATTCGGAAGGATGTTGAGAGGATGTCCTCAACACGGATTAGATACTTTTCAAATAGTACAAATCTTCTATAAAGGCGTAGACATCGCCACACGAAAAGACATCGACATAACAGCTGGTGGTTCCATTATGAAGAAAACCGCAACTGAAGCTTACAAAATTATTGATAACACAGCCTCCCACTCGCATGAGTGGCACCAAGAAAAAGATATTTTTCGTTCATCTAAAGTGGCTAGAGCCGATTCTAGCCATGACTTTGATTCCGTTTCCGCAAAAATAGATGCTTTCGAAAGACGAATGGAAAAGATGAATAAAGATATTCACGCAATACGAATCAGTTGTGAGCTATGCGGTGGACCACACTTATTGAAAGATTGTCACATTGAACCAACATTGGAACAACGAGAGAATGTTTTCTATATGAACCAAAGGCCGGGAAATAATTATCAAAATAATTATCAACCGCCAAGGCTAAACTTAAATCGAAATCAAAACATTCTTTACAATCCAAAAGGACCCGAAAATAACTGGTATAACCAACAAGGTCCGAATAACCAACCAACTCAAAACAACACTTTCAATCAACAAAGACCTAGCTTGTATAAACCACCACAACAACCCGAAGAGAAAAAGCCAAATCTTGAAGAAATGATGGCAAAGCTGATTGAATCTCAAACACAATTCATTACATCTCAAACCCAAACGAACGAGAGGTTTGATCAGTCATTAAGAACTCAACAAGCTTCCATTTTGAATCTTGAAAAACACGTAGGTACTCTTGCTAGCATGATGAGTGAGAGGGAACAAGGAAAGCTACCGAGTAATACTGAAGTAAATCCTCGGAATGAGAATGTTAATATGGTTTCAACGAATTCTGAAAAACCAGCACCAGAAGATGGGAAGGTTTCAGATGAGAGTAACAATGAAGAAGTTACACCACCACCACCCGAGTATGTAAAGCCAATGGTGGCACCATACAAACCACCCATCCCGTTTCCAAGAAAAGGAGTTGAGTATGAGCAAGTGATAGGTAATAAAGATTGTGATACCTCTGGAAAGAAGAAGAAGAAAAAGAATAAGAAAGTACAAGAAACAAAAGCCGTAGAAGTAAACCCGGTGAATACAGTTCCACCAAAACCTCCACCTAGGGTAGGTGATCCGGGTGAATTTATTGTTCCTTGTCTACTTAGTGATTGTGTTATGTATGATGCACTAGCAGATTTAGGTGCAAGTGTAAGTGTTATGCCTCTTTCATTATATAAGAGATTAGGTGTAGGTGAGTTAAGTCCAACGGATATGAGTGTTCGACTCTTTGATCAAACCATTAAACACCCAGTTGGAATTGTTGACAACCTACCCGTTCAAGTAGGCAATTTAACCTTTCTAGTCGAATTCATTGTCATTAACATAGAAGAGGACCCAAACATTCCTCTAATTTTAGGTCGACCATTCTTAGCGTCCACCAAGGCGTTATTTGATGTAGGAAATGGTAGAATGACACTTAAAAGTGGTGACAAGTCAATCACCTTTATGATTCGAAAGTCTAAATCTCCACCAACCAAAACCGTTGAACCAGTAAAATCGATTGGTAATAACCATGTTGTTTTACCAACTCCAACGGTAGTGCTTAACAATAATAAAACGCCTAAGTGTGGAGAAAATGAAGTAACATCTAATGATGACTTGATAACAAAGAACCCCGTTATTGATACGAAATTAAATGACCCCGTTATTAACAGTTCAATGAAGAAACTTTTTAAAAGGGCTATTGATGCTAGAAGTAAGGGGAACTTTAAGTTATGTAACCGGTTAGTATCCAATCTGTCGCCTAAAGAAAAGGCCAAACTAGTTGAATTATGGGATTTCACAGAAGAAGCTAGGCAATGGCTTAAAGAAAAATTCACAGATACGCAAGTTGATTATGGACCAAAAGAAATTAACGATGAAGTTAATCACAATTTCAACACCACAGCTACCTAAGTGTGGGGAGATTTAAGTGTCTTAAAAAAAAATGCTATCTAGAGTTAGTTGTTCTGTTCTCGTGTAGTTCCGAGAATGGAATCCGATTGGTCTTTTCCGCTAGCAGACACTAAAGAACTAGTTTCCTCCCTCCATTCTGAATTTTTTTTTATTTTGTAGGTTTTATATAAAAATTAATATGCTTTTTAAATTTAAGTTTTGTGTGATTTTAAAAACAAAATTTACTTTATTTCATTAAGTTAAAAAAAAAATTGATTTCTAAAATTCGTCGTGAGTTGAAGACTAGGTCATAGAGCCGAAATTGCTTTACCCGAGGGCGGGGCGACAAATTTTGTTATCATTATTTTTAATTTTATTGATTTAAAGTATGCCAAAAATATTATACTTTATAAATTTTTGAAAAGTGGGGTTATAAACCAAACTTCAAAAATATATATATATATATATATATGTTTGTATTTTATCTTATGTACAAAACAGGGTAGAACAACGCACTTTCAAAGACTAACATTAAGTTCAGCAATAGCTACTGATTTTGACGACAAGAAGCAAAATATCAAATGTGATGTAAAATAATATGCTTACAAACTGGGTATTTTTAATCACTTTTCTACACTAATCACCCTCATGAATTTATAATTATAGTCTGATTTCATGCAAATGAGGGCATTGCATGATCTCAAGTGTGGGGAAGGGTTATAAATTCTCTCGGGTTTGCACTTAGTTTATTTGCCAAATTTTGTGAAAATTTGAAAATTTTTCAACTAAATGAATTTAAAATCATGTTTATACATATTTATGAACGGTGAAAACTAGGTGATAATACCAAAATTATCGTTACCTCGAAAAGGACATAAATTGAGAAACACCCTAAAACGCTTGAATTCATTTAAAATGAAATAAAAGAAAATAAAAAGGCAAAGAAAGAAACTAAGTGTGGGAAGAATGTACCAAGTTATTCAATTTAAAACATATATCACATATTTTTGTACAAGATTATTGCAGGTACTTTTGCTTTGGACGATACTAATCAGTTTTACCCGGTTTACTGTAATACATTTGAAAGAAAGATGGATCTACACGATGAATCAATTCCATCATTAAAAGGAAGTAAAGTCTTCCGAAAAAGACACGCGCTTCTTGATTTAGGTCATGAAGTTGTCGTCCAGACCAGCTGTAGGTTGACGAAAAACCTAGAAAAGTCATCACTAAAATCAGCAGGAAATCCACAGACCTCAGCATCAAACAGGGTCGCCAAGTGGTCAGACTTATCCTAACCATGAGAGGGTCTGTCTTGTAAAATGGGGAGGGCACCGTGCAAATTAGCTTGATAAGACTAATGAATCAGATCCCCAGAAAGGATAATCTCCTTAAAGATTAAAAATCAGCTTTTAAGACTGATATTACTCAATCCTAGAGATTGACCTTAAAGATTGAGAATTCAAACTCATGGAATTCAATGATATCTAAACTCGAGCTTGAACGAGAAAATATTTTGATCAAAAATACAAACCGATTTGTTTTCTGAAAACCCATTTTCAATGCGTTCATTACCATTGAACGTAAAATCCTGAGAATTCATCAGAATTCATTAGGTCACCTGAACCAAATCGGGTGTCAACCGTAAGAACGGTGGTTGCATAGCATGGTCAGAGACAGGACCTTGTGCCAGACCGAAAAATCATAGGATGATCTTTACTATCGCTCCTACCAAGGATAGTTCTAGCATCCGACACGTTAAAAGACCATAATCATCTGCATATCACGGGACATTGCCTTAACAGTTTCTTGTTCATCGCTTTCCTTTACAACCGGACGGTAGTTTACCGAAAGGTAATATACGGAACAAGTAAACTGGATGTGTGCTTTCCGATACTGGGATAGCAGTGGATTACACGAACCTAAAAGTTTTTAGCCAAAATATTGATCCACAAATATATTTTGCAACACCAATGATGGATCAAATCAGAAAACTTGTCTAGGGTAAAATCTAGCTTGAATTTTCAAAAGATCAAATGTTTTCATAAAGATCCAATTTCCTTAAAGGATCTAAATTTTTATAGTCATGTGGGACTGTAAACCGCCTTTCAAATGTGCACTTTGCTTTGGAAACCGAAAGTAAATCGGCTATTTGATTGCAAGTGTCGTTGACCTAAACCCAAGGTAACTATGGATGACACACCCACCTTTAACCATGGTTCTATTGTTAATATCATTGTTTATACCGCTCTATCAAAATCACTGATGTACAAAGTGTGAAGAATAAAGAAGTGATTCGTGTGATGTATTATATTATTTCAAGACTGTATTGCTTGAGGACAAGCAACGCTCAAGTGTGGGGATATTGATAAGGCTAAAAAGGAACATATATTTCATAGCATTATTCCCCAAGAAAGACAATATTTTAGTTGCAATTGTTCCATTTTCAAGTAATAATCGGTTATATTAAATAAGTGCGAAGACAAAAGGCGAAAACGAAGATTTGAAGACGCAAAGGTCCAAAAAGCTCAAAAGTACAAGATACAATCAAAAAGGTTCAAATTATTGATGAAGAACGTCTAAAAATGACAAGAGTACAAGTTACAAAACGCAAAGTACAAGATATTAAATTATACGAAAGGACGTTCGAAAATCCGGAACCGGGGCATGAACCAACTTTCAGCGCTCGACGCAACGGTGTAAAAATTACGAGTCAACTATGCACAAGAATAAAATACAATATTTAAATAATTCATAATAAGAATAATATTAAATAATAAAAAGTTGTTAATTGAGCATAGTTAAGGGGTCATAAGTGAAAATTTCAATTTACAATTAGCCTATAAAAGGCTATGTAAATCGATGAAATAAGGGAGACCTTTTTCTATTCGATCTTTTTTTTTCTATCCTTAATATCAAATATCAATATCTATATTCTATATCTCTATCATAATGTTAACTTAATAAGATATAACAATAATCTTAATTTTAATTTTAAATTATGATAATAATAAGATTTATGATAGAGATCGTTTGAGTGTGTAAGTCGAAATTCTGTCCGTGTAACGCTACGCTATTTTTAATCATTGTAAGTTATGTTCAACCTTTTTACATTAATGTCTCGTAGCTAAGTTATTATTATGCTTATTTAAAACGAAGTAATCATGATGTTGGGCTAATTACTAAAATTGGGTAATTGGGCTTTGTACCATAATTAAGGTTTGGGCAAAAGACCGACACTTGTGGAAATTGAACTATTGACTATTAATAGATGGGGGGTATTGTCTAATTGAGTGACAACTCATTGGAGTCTGTCGAACCTATCTTCAAATTAATTAACCTAATAATTAATAATGATTATGGTTGTCCTATTTAGTGATGTTCATATGGAATCTGTTATAATCATTTAATTAATCAATTGGGTTGGGTAATTGATTATTCATTCTGATCAAGTGGATGAATTAATATTCATAAACTAATTAAAACAGGGGTGGATTACATACAGTGATAACTGGTGTAATTGTTGACAGAAGTGATAACTGCGTCACAGTTTAAATCCTTAATCAGTTGGAATATTTGACTTCGGGTATAAGGGTAATTTGACGAGGATACTCGCACTTTATATTTATGACCGATGGACTATTATGGACAAAAACCAGATAGATGTATCAAATAAACCAGGACAAAGGACAATTAACCCATGGTAATAAATTAAAATCAACACGTCAAACATCATGATTACGGAAGTTTAAATAAGCATAATTCTTTTATTATATTTCTCATCGTATCTTTATTTACTGTCATTTTATTACTCGCAATTTTATTTTCTGTCATTTTATTTATCGCAATTTATTTTACGCACTTTAATTTTTGTCATTTATTTTTACGCTTAAAATCGACAAACCGGTCATTAAACGGTAAAACCCCCATTTTATAATAATACTACTACTTATTTATATATATATTTTTACAAATAAACTTAATAATATAGCGTTAACTTCACCAGCTCCCTGTGGAACGAACCGGACTTACTAAAAACTACACTACTCTACGATTAGGTACACTGCCTATAGTGTTGTAGCAAGGTTTAGGTATATCCCATCCGTAAATTAATAAAACTTGTGTCATATTTTGTAGTATTTTGTATTAAAAATAATACTATTTTGTATACACCCCCTACATCATCAGCCGTCAATGACGATTTTGCCGGGTCGTTACAGATGGTATCATAGCGTTGGTTGTAGGGAACTAGGATGTGCATTAGTGTGTCTGACAGAGTCGTTAGGACGCATTAGTGAATCTAGACTACAACCGGATAGTTAGCCATTGCATTCTGACATACATTTGCTATAGATAGCACTTATTTGACTACTTGTGCATTATACTTGAATCATTCTTAGGCAAACTTCTTAATGGTACCAAGTTTTCATCATACGAATCCGTATTCTGCTACTTTCTGGTAATACACGTAAATTCATGATTCATACGCGTAAGGATGACGATGACTTCATTAGTCACACTTGTTCGGGAACCCTGTCTCCCAGATTATGATTCGCCACCGTTTCAACTTACTATCGGTGTCACACCGGTGTTCCTTACTATCTACCACTTCTTGTTACTACCATCACTACTCGAGTTGAGTATCGTCATCACCGTTTATCACTACGGTTGCGTACTATTCGTTATCATGATTCGTTACACTTCTCGTACCGAAATACATTATTGTTTGACTTGAACCGCATTGACGTGAACAATCATTTATACACTTCCCTCGGGGAACGATTCTTTAGAGTTGCACTAATTCTTTCGATTCAATACGAGTCACGTTAGAGACGTCGTTACACTTTGTTCATTTTAAACCTTCACGATTACATGAACTTGAATCTATGGAGTGATGTGGGAATGGATGTATGAGTTAGCGTAATATAACGACACTCGATCAACGTGGTTATATTACGGTAAGTCATACCAAAGTTCTAATGACACGTGATGGTGATTGGACTCGATCAACCTAATCACCACCATGTGCCATGTACATGATTTCATTTTTCTTGTTTGAACATCCGACAACTCCGAGAATACTGATAACAACCATACCCGGGACACATCGTCGATTATTGTCGAACCATATTTATGCTTCCGAATGAATGAAAAATTCCTTCGACTTCAAACATATGATACACGTGTATAGTATCTCGTTTTCGCGCAGTTTTATCGACGAACTATGATATGCTTGTTATGCTCACATCGAGGCAGAAATTTCTCTCGCATTAAACTCGTACTTCCATATAAGGAAATCTTTTATCTAAATTCTCAATGGAGGGATAGATACTTCACGTTATACTAGTATTCACCACGAGGGTGAATAGTCCTAATGAACGTTTTTCAGAACCCGATACGAAACTTGCTCTAATAAACGTCTTCAAAAACCGATAAATCTTCCGCGGCGCGAATTTCTTGAGAAACTTGTTCTAACTAACGTTTTCAAGTCCTAACGAACTTGTTCAAAATATATCTTAAGGAGATATACTTCGATTCGGATCGAGATCCTCGTTTCACTTCTAGACTTACAAAAAGCCTCGGGACCACGTTTAGACATGGGTATCGCACATCAACCACAACTCGACGGACCGAGCAAACATACGATTCAAACCTTGGAAACCGTAATACGAATTTGCGTTATCAACTTCAAATTTACTTGAGAAAAGTATTTGCATTTAGCCGAATTCTAGTACTACAATAATTTTCATTCGAGTATTAACGCCACACCTTTCGAGAACTCATATAGCCACAATTGTCATTTTCTAAATTGTTGAACCGAAGTAGGTGACATGCAAACCACCGGACCCGGACTCATTCATGAAATAACCGTTATGATCGTTCAAATCCAAGAGAGGCCCAAGACGACCCGTAGTCTCCAAAAGAGCCATACAAATGTTAAAGGTAAACCTCTCGAATTCCAAGTGGGAAACCGCGTAACGTTAAAAGTCGCACCTTGAGGAGGTGTAATCTGTTTCGAGAAACGTAGAAAGCTAAATCCGCGATATTTTTATCCTTTTGAAATCTTGGGGCGTATTGGACCCGTTGCTAGTCGTTTAGATTTTCCGACTCATTTGAGTCTCCATTCATCCTGCAATCCACCTATCAAACTTAAAGAAGTATCTTGCCGAACAAGAACTTGTTATTTCTTTTGATGAATGTCATAACCCGACCTTAACCATAAGGACGAATACAATAACATATGATTTCATCGCGAGGTATTGACCTCTATATGCGACATTTTTCAAAAACTGCATTCGTTTTTACAATACAAACCATAACTTTTATTACAAATACAAGGTTTAAACAAGATAATAATGATTATCGTTTAGCGATAATCTTAGACTTACAAACTTTACATGTGATAATAACAATACGACTTCCAACATATTTTACATTACAAATCCTCCGATATGTAGTTTTATTTTTGACACAAATATGCATACTCAAGATCTTGCTTAAATTCAACATGTTGCAGCGGAAGCTTTTAGTTATCACCTGAGAATAAACATGCTTAAAATGTCAACATAAAGTTGGTGAGATATAGGTTTAATGCCGGCAGCGTTATAAATATAGACCACAAGATTTCATATATAAACGTTTTAATAAATATATTCTAAGTTGTTGAGCACTTGATAACCATACTTAACATTTAATCAACGTCGCATATTCCCTTTATTATGAAATCTTACTACACCATACCAAGTGTAGTCACCAAAACGAAGTACTGTGTAACCGTTGAATACTGGTCGTCCAGTCCGGTTGGGGTTGTCAGGCCCGATAGATCTATCAACAGGATTCGCGTTTACAATACCTCATGTAAATAGTAGTTACCAAGTTACAGGGAAGTATGCCAGTGGTACAACTCAACGTAGAATATATATTTTTAATCACTTGTGTCCATAACGTAAATCATAAAATGCATGTATTCTCATCCCGAAATATTTAGAGTTTAAAAGTGGGACTATATACTCACCTTTTCCTTGAAGGTATTTAACTCGACTTGGTCTCCGATAGATATCACGAACCTAACCATATATATAATATATCAACATATTTTCTTTTCAAGTAATCGTTACATATATATATATATACTTTTAATACTTTTAATATTTTCTTAGTCCGTAGTTAACAGTCTGTTGTTAATGGTCCATAATTAGTTGCTCAATAAAATAAATAAAGACCCCATCGTATTCGTATTGATTAGAATTAATCTCGACCCATGGTACCATGTTGTCAAATGACGTGTTGCGTACATAAAGTACCGTGTTGTCAGATGACGTGTTGCGTACAATCATGAGGTCTTATGATTAATCTTCTCGTGTTGTTTACGGGTGGTCCTGAAATATATAAAATCAAATCATAAGTAAATATATATTAAATATTATGTTAATTAGCCAAGATATGATTAATCTGATTTTGTCATAATATGATATATTACAGGTTTTGAAGTGTTTTAAAAATCAAATTAGAAGGATCTATTTAGTTTGCGAACAGGTTTGAAATCATTCAAACTATGTTCTTGTTGTTAAAAATTTTATAACACAAAATAAGATAGCTATATAAATATGAATCGAATAAGATTATGAATAAGGTTACTACCTCAAGTTACTTGGATAAAGCTACTGGAAAAGATAGAAAATAATTTTGATCAAACTTTCTTATGATGATTATAGGTTGTTCATGAAGCTAGTTCTTCATGAGTATTTGCTGAGATTGTGAAGAACACTTAGAATTCCTAAGAGTGTGTTTTTGGTTAGAGAAAGATGGTTGTAAGAATGAAATGAAAAACCAAGGTGATGGTGATACTTATAGGAGAGTCTGGTTGTTGAGGGAACAAGGACAAATTATTGTGTTGAATTTTTGAGTAATAATGTATGCTAGCTTACAAATAAGATTCCCTCTTATCTAGGGCAGATCTAAGGCTGATAAGGATATTGATTTGATGTGTATTTACCAATAGTAAATATGTATAGATGATGGGTATGATACGATAAAAGAAGCTCAAAATCGGGCTTTTATTTTGGGTCCAACCGGGCCAAAAATAAAATTTTAAGACATTTTTAATAAAGCAATGTTAGCCCAAAAAAAAAAATTCCAAGCTGACCTGGCAGCTCGACCCCAGCCAGGGGCTTTGCCCCTTGGACCCCGCCAGGGGTTTCCACCCCTTGGACCCCGCTTATTGGGGGCGCTGCCCCCGAACCCCCGTCATAATCAAGATAAGTTCAAACAAGTGTGCACTCCACACTTCCCCAAACTTGTTCGATATTTATCAAGATTATTTTGGTTACAAATTAATCCCATTACACTTAAATCATATTAGTGACATAAATCACAACACATTATAGATTGTAAGTATATATGTCAAAGAACGTTACATATAGTTATCGTTTTGAAAACTTAAGTTAGTGGTCTCAAAGTATACTTATAACTCATTGTTGTTAGTTCACAATGAAATATTAAACCATCCTTAAATCATGTTAAATATGTATAGATATGTACATATACATAATCGTATAATTATCATGTGTTATATAGTTCG
Organism: Rutidosis leptorrhynchoides; assembly: GCF_046630445.1. Classification (NCBI taxonomy): domain Eukaryota; kingdom Viridiplantae; phylum Streptophyta; class Magnoliopsida; order Asterales; family Asteraceae; genus Rutidosis; species Rutidosis leptorrhynchoides. The sequence goes on along the minus strand of NC_092336.1, from coordinate 402,358,601 downwards.
TGATATCATCGGTCAAATTGGACGGTCAAACGTTGTGTAAAACTCTTTTCAAAAATATAAGTCTCAATAGTTTAGATTGCTTATCATGTTGGTAAGGTTTAATTTATGTAAATATTAATCTCATAAGTATAGAATGATCGGAAAATTCCGGGTCGTTACAGTACCTACCCGTTAAATAAATTTCGTCCCGAAATTTTAAAATTGTACCTATTTTGCGTTCTCGGGAAACAAATGTGGGTACTTTTGTTTCATTTGATCCTCTCGTTCCCAAGTAAACTCAGGACCCCTTCAAGCATTCCAATGAACCTTAACGATTGGTATGTTGCTCTGCTTGAGTTGTTTAACTTCACGGTCCATGATTTCGACTGGTTCTTCTATGAATTGTAGTTTCTCGTCGACTTGGATTTCTTCAAGAGGAATGGTGAGATCTTCTTTGCAAGACATTTCTTAAGGTTTGATACGTGAAATGTATTATGTACTCCGGCGAGTTTTTGCGGTAACTCGAGTCGATAAGCTACCGGTCCAAAGCGTTCGATGACCTTGAACGGGCCTACATAACTTGGGTTCAGTTTACCCCTTTTACCGAAACGTATTACACCTTTCCAAGATGACACCTTTAACATAACCATGTCACCGATTTGAAACTCTAATGGATTCCTTCGGACATCGGCGTAGCTCTTTTGGCAACTACGGGCTGTTTTCAATCTCTCCTTGATTTGTACTATCTTCTCAGTCGTTTCGTATATGATCTCGGGACCAGTTAATTGTCGATCTCCTACTTCATTCCAACAGATAGGGGATCTACACTTCCTTCCATACAATGCTTCGAATGGTGCAGCTTTAATGCTCGCATGATAACTGTTATTATACAAGAATTCTGCTAATGGTAGATATTTATCCCATCCGTTTCCAAAATCGATCACACATGCCCTGAGCATGTCTTCAAGAGTCTGAATTGTTCTTTCACTCTGCCCGTCAGTTTGTGGATGATATGCGGTGCTCATATCCAAACGAGTTCCCAGGGCCTCCTGTAGTGATTGCCAAAACTTTGATGTAAATCTACTATCACGATCGGATATAATGGAAATAGGTATTCCATGCCTTGAAACAATTTCCTTTATGTATAATCGTAATAGTTTCTCCATTCTATCCGTTTCCTTTATAGGCAAGAAATGTGCAGATTTGGTGAATCAACTATTACCCAAATGGTGTCATAACCCCAGGCTGTCTTAGGTAACTTTGTGATGAAATCTATGGTAATACCGTCCCATTTCCATTCTGGGATTTCTGGTTGTTGAAGTAACCCTGACGGCTTCTGGTGTTCTGCTTTGACTTTGGAACAAGTTAAACATTCCCCAACATATGTCGCAACGTCTGTCTTTAAATTAGGCCACCAATAATGCGTCTTAAGATCTTGGTACATCTTTCCAACTCCAGGATGTATCGAGTATCTTGTATTGTGCGCCTCATTCAATATCAACTTCCTTAATCCACCCAACTTCGGTACCTAAATACGGTTTGCGAAATATCGAATTTCGTCTTCCCGTATAACGATTTGCTTCTCATACTTCTTCATTATTTCATTTCCTATGTTTTCTTTAGTAAGAGCTTCTCGTTGAGCCTCTTTGATTTGTGAGTTAAGATTCATGCGAATTTTTATGTTCATCAGTCGTACTCGAATTGGTTCCCATTCTTTTCTGCTTAGAGCGTCGGCCACTACATTCGCTTTCCCAGGATGATATCGAATCTCACAATCGTAGTCGTTTATCAGCTCGACCCACCTACGTTGCCTCATGTTCTGCTGCTTCTGATCGAAGATATGTTGAAGGCTTTTATGATCGGTAAACACAGTGCATTTAACCCCATATAAGTAGTGTTTCCATATCTTCAATGCAAACACTACTGCTCCCAGTTCTAGATCATGCGTCGTGTAATTCCGCTCGTGAATCTTCAATTGACGAGATGCGTATGCAATAACTTTCTTTCGTTGCATAAGGACGCAACCAAAACCTTGTCGCGAAGCGTCACAATATATCTCAAAATCATCGTTCCCTTCAGGTAACGATAAAATAGGTGCCGTGGTCAACTTCTTCTTGAGTAATTGAAATGCACTCTCCTGCTCAAAGGTCCATTCGTACTTCTTCCCTTTTTGTGTTAACGCTGTCAATGGTTTAGCTATTCGGGAAAAATCTTGAATAAACCTTCTATAATAACCTGCTAAACCCAAAAATTGGCGTATCTGCGTTGGTGTCTTAGGAGTCTCCCATTTTTCAATGGCCTCAATTTTAGCTAGGTCAACCTGAATTCCTTTGCTACTAACAACGTGGCCAAGAAATTGTACTTCTTTCAACCAAAAAGCACACTTAGAAAATTTAGCATATAGTTGTTCTTTTCTTAACAGCTCTAATATCAACCTTAAATGATGTTCATGCTCTTGTTCACTATTGGAATAGATAAGAATATCGTCAATGAAAATGATAACAAACTTATCTAAATACGGACTACAAACTCAATTCATGAGGTCCATGAATACAGCTGGCGCATTTGTCAATCCAAACGGCATAACCAAAAATTCGTAATGACCATAACGTGTCCGAAAAGCTGTTTTCGGAATGTCTTCTTCTTTGACACGTAATTGATGATAGCCCGATCTGAGGTCGATTTTCGAGTACACACATGATCCTTGCAATTGATCAAATAAGTCGTCAATTCTCGGTAATGGATACCGATTCTTGATAGTTAACTTATTTAATTCACGATAATCTATACACATCCTAAAAGATCCATCTTTCTTCTTAACAAATAAAATTGGAGCTCCCCACGGTGAAGTACTTGGTCGTATGAATCCACGGTCCAGTAATTCTTTTAACTGACTCTGAAGTTCTTTTAACTCGGACGGTGCAAGTCTATATGGAGCACGAGCCACTGGTGCAGCTCTTGGTACTAAATCTATTTGAAATTCTACAGATCTAAATGGAGGTAATCCCGATAATTCTTCCGGAAAAACATCGGGAAAATCTCTTGCCACAGGCACGTCGTTGATGCTCCTCACTTTTTCCTTCGTTTCGACTTTATTAACATGTGCTAAGATAGCATAGCACCCTTTCTTCAAGAACTTTTGAGCTTTCAAACAACTAATGAGTTTTAGCTTTGAGTTACCCTTCTCTCCATAAATCATTACTGGCGTTTTATCCTTACGAGGAATGCGAATTGCCTTCTTGGCGCACATAACTTCAGCTCCTATTTTGGACATCCAGTCCATGCCGACTATTACATCAAAACTTCCTAATTCTACGGGTATCAAATCAATCTTAAATGTTTCTCCGGCTAAATTTATTTTACAATCACGGCAAATTTTATCGGCTTTAATTAGTTTACCATTAGCTAACTCAATCATGTACTTAGCATCTAGAGGTAATAATGAACAATTCAATTTAGCATAAAAGTCTCTACACACGTAACTTCTATCGGCACCAGTATCAAATATAATAGATGCGGATAAGTTATTAATGGTAAACGTACCCGTAACAAGCTCCGGGTCTTCACACGCCTCTCTAGCATTAATAACAAATGCTCTTCCACGTGCAGATCCATTATTCTTCCCTAGATTCGGACACTGGCTCTTATAATGACCCTGTTTCCCACACCCATAACAAGTAACAGTGGCCAAGGCAGTTCTATTTGCATTGGTGGCAGGAGTCTTGGTACCGTTTGTATTTGTAGCGGGAACCCTACAATCTTCAGCAAGATGACCTTTTCGATTACAATTGTTGCACACCACATTACAATAACCAGAGTGATGTTTGTGGCATCTGTTACATAAAGGATTTCCTCCTTTGTAACCTGAGTTTGAACCGCTACCCGCACCTTGCGTGGTTTCTTGTTTCTTGTTGGATTGTTGATGATTACCTTCCCACTTTCTTTTGTTTCCCGATGTCTTGACATCGGTGTTCTTATCCAGAATAATCTGGTCCATCAATTTGTTCGCCATGGTGATAGCTTCACGAATAGTCTTGGGTTTGGATGCTGTAACATTTGCCTTGACCTTTTTAGGCAAACCGTCTTTGTACAGTTCAATCTTCCGTTCTTCGGTTGGTACCAATTCGGGACATAGCAAAGCTAATTCCATGAATCGCTGATTATAGTTGGTGAGTTCAGTACCAACAGCTTTCAGGCTTCGTAATTCAGCTTCCAACTTCCTAACCTCGTTCCTTGGACAATATTCGTTGATTAGCATTGTTTTAAATTCTTCCCAAGGAGTATCATAAGCTACATCTCCTCCTACGGCCTTCACATAGTTTTTCCACCACGTGAGTGCACTATCTTGTAGGGTGCACGATGCATACTTGGTCATGTCCTTCTCAATACAACCACTGATTTTAAACACAGACTCAATCTTTTCGATCCACCGGGTTAAACTGACCGGTCCTTCTGTTCCACTGAATGATGAGGGCTTGCAACCTTGAAAAGTTTTGTAAGTGCACCCCACACGAGGATTTGGGTTAACTGCAGCACCTCTTGCAGCCTCAACCCATAACATTCTGTCGTTCACTCGCTGATTGATGAGTTCCTGGATTTCTTGTTCCGTCATTCGGTTCAATCGCGCCATAATCTTCAATAAGAATGAAAAAAAAATTATTCACATGGAATATTATAGATGTAGTATGTGTTTACAGTACATCGTAGCTTATTAATAATATGAACCAGTTATTATTATAAAAGCCTTTTCTTCTTATTAGCATTTTATAATTATATCTAGGGTAGTACCTACCCGTTAAAGTTCATACTTAATAGCTTAGTACGAAAATCAATTACTACCACCCAAATAATACTTAACCATGGAAAATTATTGCATTTCACACTTCACTATTTTACATATGCTTATCTTACATCAAACATTAAGCAAACCACACTAGTAATATTATACAAAACATTATATGATCCCATGGTTTAAAACAACAGCGCATCATTTAACCCAAAGCGTTTGTGTTCAAAGAAATTGCTTAAAGGTTATCCTGGTTATCTCCCTGCGTTTTGGCTGAGGAACTGAAGAACTGGATGTCGGGATAGAACTAATAGGAATAGCGGAAATAGGTGTGGAAGTATCTGGTGGAGTTGGTGCCACAACATCCTCTCTAGACTCGGGATTTAGATTTTCCATTTCAGTAGCCTTTCGTTTCTTTCCTCGTTCGAACTTGTCTTTCATAATTTCCTGTATTTCTTCCTCCTCAGGATCACTTTCCTGTTCCTCTTCAATTGATTCATCCGAAACTTGTGAGTCTTCCCCAAAGGTGTCGTTTTCATCATCGGATAGGTTAATGATTGGAACACCATCTGAAGATTCTGGTTCGGAGTCGCTGAATGTGATAATAAGTTCTAAGCCAGACATCTATCACATAACAACTAGCACGTTAATACCACATAATATTTACATATTAATTTTTAACCAACAAGGATAAGCAATAGTTTTCGAAATCAAACACGGTCAAAGTCCAGACTCACTAATGCATCCTAACCAACTCGATAAGACACACTAATGCAAATTTTCTGGTTCTCTAAGACCAACGCTCTGATACCACATGTCATAACCCGACCTTAACCATAAGGACGAATACAATAACATATGATTTCATCGCGAGGTATTGACCTCTATATGCGACATTTTTCAAAAACTGCATTCATTTTTTACAATACAAACCATAACTTTTATTACAAATACAAGGTTTAAATAAGATAATAATGATTATCGTTTAGCGATAATCTTAGACTTACAAACTTTATATATGATAATAACAATACGACTTCCAACATATTTTACATTACAAATCCTCCGATATGTAGTTTTATTTTTGACACAAATATGCATACTCAAGATCTTGCTTAAATTCAACATGTTGCAGCGGAAGCTTTTAGTTATCACCTGAGAATAAACATGCTTAAAATGTCAACATAAAGTTGGTGAGATATAGGTTTAATGCCGGCAGCGTTATAAATATAGACCACAAGATTTCATATATAAACGTTTTAATAAAGATATTCTAAGTTGTTGAGCACTTGATAACCATACTTAACATTTAATCAACGTCGCATATTCCCTTTATTATGAAATCTTACTACACCGTACCAAGTGTAGTCACCGAAACGAAGTACTGTGTAACCGTTGAATACTGGTCGTCCAGTCCGGTTGGGGTTGTCAGGCCCGATAGATCTATCAACAGGATTCGCGTTTACAATACCTCATGTAAATAGTAGTTACCAAGTTACAGGGAAGTATGCCAGTGGTACAACTCAACGTAGAATATATATTTTTAATCACTTGTGTCCATAACGTAAATCATAAAATGCATGTATTCTCATCCCGAAATATTTAGAGTTTAAAAGTGGGACTATATACTCACCTTTTCCTTGAAGGTATTTAACTCGACTTGGTCTCCGATAGATATCACGAACCTAACCATATATATAATATATCAACATATTTTCTTTTCAAGTAATCGTTACATATATATATACTTATAATACTTTTAATATTTTCTTAGTCCGTAGTTAGCAGTCTGTTGTTAATGGTCCACAATTAGTTGCTCAATAAAATAAATAAAGACCCCATCGTATTCGTATTGATTAGAATTAATCTCGACCCATGGTACCATGTTGTCAAATGACGTGTTGCGTACATAAAGTACCGTGTTGTCAGATGACGTGTTGCGTACAATCATGAGGTCTTATGATTAATCTTCTCGTGTTGTTTACGGGTGGTCCTGAAATATATAAAATCAAATCATAAGTAAATATATATTAAATATTATGTTAATTAGCCAATATATGATTAATCCGATTTTGTCATAATATGATATATTACAGGTTTTGAAGTGTTTTAAAAATCAAATTAGAAGGATCTATTTAGTTTGCGAACAGGTTTGAAATCATTCAAACTATGTTCTTGTTGTTAAAAATTTTATAACACAAAATAAGATAGCTATATAAATATGAATTGAATAAGATTATGAATAAGGTTACTACCTCAAGTTACTTGGATAAAGCTACTGGAAAAGATAGAAAATAATCTTGATCAAACTTTCTTATGATGATTATAAGTTGTTCTTGAAGCTAGTTCTTCATGAGTATTTGCTGAGATTGTGAAGAACACTTAGAATTCTTAAGAGTGTGTTTTTGGTTAGAGAAAGATGGTTGTAAGAATGAAATGAAAAACCAAGGTGATGGTGATACTTATAGGACAGTCTGGTTGTTGAGGGAACAAGGACAAATTATTGTGTTGAATTTTTAAGTAATAATGTATGCTAGCTTACAAATAAGATTCCCTCTTATCTAGGGCAGATCTAAGGCTGATAAGGATATTGATTTGATGTGTATTTACCAATAGTAAATACGTATAGATGATGGGTATGATACGATAAAAGAAGCTCAAAATCGGGCTTTTATTTTGGGTCCAACCGGGCCAAAAATAAAATTTTAAGACATTTTTAATAAAGCAATGTTAGCCCAAAAAAAAAAAATTCCAAGCTGACCTGGCAGCTCGACCCCAGCCAGGGGCTTTGCCCCTTGGACCCCGCCAGGGGTTTCCACCCCTTGGACCCCGCTTATTGGGGGCGCTGCCCCCGAACCCCCGTCATAATCAAGATAAGTTCAAACAAGTGTGCACTCCACACTTCCCCAAACTTGTTCGATATTTATCAAGATTATTTTGGTTACAAATTAATCCCATTACACTTAAATCATATTAGTGACATAAATCACAACACATTATAGATTGTAAGTATATATGTCAAAGAACGTTACATATAGTTATCGTTTTGAAAACTTAAGTTAGTGGTCTCAAAGTATACTTATAACTCATTGTTGTTAGTTCACAATGAAATGTTAAACCATCCTTAAATCATGTTAAATATGTATAGATATGTACATATACATAATCGTATAATTATCATGTGTTATATAGTTCGTGATATCATCGGTCAAATTGGACGGTCAAACGTTGTGTAAAACTCTTTTCAAAAATATAAGTCTCAACAGTTTAGATTGCTTATCATGTTGGTAAGGTTTAATTTATGTAAATATTAATCTCATAAGTATAGAACGATCGGAAAATTCCGGGTCGTTACAATGAACTTACTATCGATGACAAACTCCACTTCCTAGGAGAACCGGTTGAAATTGTGAATCGTGAAACCAAACTCTGAAACGACGTAAAACCCCGACTATCAAGTTCGTTGAAATGTCCAAGGGAGTACCTTCACTTATTCGTAGAATTTGCAACGCAAGACCTCAAGGAAGAATCAACAAATACTTCTTCCAACTAAATTTCGGGACGAAATTTCTTTTAAGGTGTAGGTAATGTAACATCCCGCATTTTTCCGTTAAATTATTTTAACGCCCATTTTTTTTTTTAGATAATATCTTCCGTTATCTAAATTCGTACCTTTCGTTGACTAACATTCTAAATATTTCATTTATTTGGTTATAACATCTCCCGGTTACTCTAGCGTTTTTAAAATATTCGTTGGGTTAATTCCCGCACCCGCTTTGAAACTTGAGGGACCAAAGTTGCCAAGTGAGCAAAGTGGTGACTAGGTCAACTAGTCAACCACTTCACCACCACCACTCATTCAACCTCCTCATCTCTTCTCTCTTTTATCTTTTCCATTTTTGAACTCAAACACCCATTTCATTAATTCATCATCCAAATCCGAATCAAGAAGGAAACATCAAAACAAATTACATATTCGTGATCGTCTCTTCATCCTCTACATTTTGGTACCAATTTCATCACATTTGCGTAACTTTTCTAAAACACTAGATTTCTCTAAATTCGTTTTATATACTTGAAATGGTGTTCCATATATATATATATATATATATATATATATATATATATATATATATATATATATATATATATATATATATATATATATATATATATATATATAGTTAGTGTCTATGGCTCAAGTATAACATGAATATATGTTTTGTTTGCTCGATTTGTTGTTTTGGGTAACTAGCATGAACTTGAAAATGGGTGTGCTTTATCTTTGATTTTGGATGAGTTAATGTTGTGAAATTGTTAAAGTTCATGTTTTAATTGTGTTACTAGTATCACTTGCTTCGTTTTGATGCGTAGGTTGATTAAGAAAACTTCAAACACATGATTATTGATTTTTGTGAATTTTAGTTAGGGTTTGATAGACTTAAAACGAACTTTTGATGTTTTGAATGCCATGAAATGTTATTAGTAAGTGTTTAGTTGTAATGTATGTTTCATTACCTTCAAAACGGCACATCATGTGTGTGAAATGATCACTTGACGAGATTTCGGTTATTGTAATTGATGTTTTTGCTTGATGAAAAGTGGTTAGTTGTATTCCTTGTCAAAAGAGCTTTCCAACGATATAAGATACGTATTCTAAGTGTTTACGATTTGTGATTTGTGCTAAATTGAGGTTTGGTTGAGACTCGAACTTTTGAAACAGACCAGGCACCAGGCCACGCCTATTGGCGCGGCGCGACAGCAGGGGCCGCGGCGCGGCATTTGCCGTGTTTGGCTTCTGACCTACTTTGTCAAATTTCTAAAAATGTTTGCTATGCTACGCACCTCCGATTCACATGTAACTTGTTCTAACATGCTTATATATGATTAAAAACTTCAGAAAAATAGTTTGGGACCCGACCCGAACGTGTTGACTTTGACTTGACCGAGTTTGACTTTTAGTCAAACTTAACCAAACACTTATGCAATCGTTCAAATTTTATTTTATACTTGATTCTTGCATGAAACTTGACAACGTGATTCACATGCTATATTTAATCGAGTCGTAACGAGCCATAGGACTAATTGAACACATTTCGCCCTGCCTTGTGTCGTAACCGATTAATTGATACAACTTACTTGTTTAGGTCAAGGCTAAGCAACTTTCATGCACACGTTTACTTTGTGAAGTACATTTATACTCGTGCACTCGAGGTGAGATCATAGTCCCACCTTTTCAACAACTTTTATACTTTTAAATCGTGGGCTGAGAAACATATACTTTGTTATATCTTGTACTACTTACTTTTATGTTTTGAACACAAGTCCGATGAAACAAACATTCTACAGCGAGTTTAGAACAAAATCCTCAATTTTATTATCATTAGTTACACTTGCCGGGTGTAAGCGAGAACTTATGTTGTATGGATCCATATGGGTTTGACAAACCCTCATTCAAACGGTTCGCTACCGTTTACGAATGAAATATATTTTCGAGAAACAGTGTATGTTTTAACACTATTGTGATGGGGTTCTATGGAAGGAAATGTTAAGCATTGATAATTGGGTGCTCGCGAAAAAACTTTTGGAATGCAACTTTTGGATGATCAATTTTATGGAAATACTAAATCTTGTGATTCAAAAATAACGTTTATTGCTACATCTATGATTTCACCAACGTTTTTCGTTGACAGTTTTCTATATGTTTCTCAGGTTCATACTTGGCTACTTGACACATGCTTCCGCACACTTTGATTACTTGCTTGGAGTCAAGCATACATGCATACGCTAGGGATAGCGCTTTTGGATTCAAACTTTAAGCATACATACTTTCGCTATTTATAGCAAACCGTGATTTTAAACTAATTATGTCACAAGTTGTTTCATTTACACTTCATAACTTTTGTATACTTAAACTTGTTGTCGATCCGTTTGGTAAACTAAACTTTGTAAGTTTTGTACTTTTTAAATGAATGCGACATAATTTTGGTCAAACGCGTCTCACATAGAGACTATGACCACGCAACGGAACCTAAGTAGCGGTGCTGTCAATGACGATTTTGCCGGGTCGTTACACTAGTTGAATCTCAAACTCAATTTTTCACATCTCAGAAACAAACGAATGAACAAAATGCCCAAGCATTTAGAAATCAACAAGCTTCTATTCAGAATTTGGAACAAGAAGTAAGTACCCTAGCAAGGTTGATAGGTGAAAGAAAACCGGGAAGTCTACCAAGTGATACAAATGCTAACCCCCGGAATGAAACAGCTAAAGCCATTACCACGAGAAGTGGTATCACACTTAAACAACCTGAAATACCTGTAATTTCTGATGAAGCTATTCCTACTCCACAAGAACTAAAACCTGAACAAGATAAGGAAACAGAACCGGTAGTTGAAAAGGTTAATGAAGATAACACAGTTAAGGCTAAACCTTATGTTAAACCATACCAACCACCACTTCCTTACCCAAGTAAAATGAGAAAAGAAAGACTTGAAGCCGAGCAATCCAAATTCTTGGATATGTTTAAACAAATAAATGTAAACCTTCCTTTCATTGATGTAATTTCAGGAATGCCAAGATATGCTAAATTCCTGAAAGATCTAATCACAAATAGAAAGAAAATGGAAGAACTCTCGGCTGTTACTATGAATGCAAATTGTTCTACAGTGCTATTGAATAAGATACCAGAAAAATTATCAGATCCAGGAAGTTTCACAATTTCATGTTTTCTGGGAAGTCTTAGTTCAATAGAAGCATTGGCAGACTTAGGTGCTAGTATAAATTTAATGCCGTATTCACTATACGCTAAACTAGACCTTGGAGAATTGAAACCAACAAGAATAAGCATACAACTAGCTGATCGATCAGTAAAATATCCTAGAGGGATAATGGAGAACATGCTAGTTAAAGTTGGTACTTTAGTATTTCCAGTAGATTTTGTTATTCTGGATTTTGTTATTCTGGACATGGAAGAAGATTCTCAAGTTCCTCTCATATTAGGAAGACCATTCTTAAACACATCTAAAGCAATAATAGACGTGTTTGGTAATAAAACTGACCCTAAGTATAGAGGACGAGAGTGTTACCTTTTCTGTTGATAGAGCCATGCAACAACCACAATCTACAGATGATACATGTTATCATATTCAAACTATAGATTCACATGCAGAATTGTTAGAAGAATTTCCAGAATTACAAGGAACAGGAGAATGTTCTTTAGGAGAAGGAACTGAACCAATTGATGAAGCTGAAATGTTAGCGACACTCATGGCTAATGATTATGAACCAACAACAGAAGAAATTCAAATGCTAAAAGAAGAAGACAGATATCGATACAAATCATCGATAGAAGAACCACCGACATTAGAGTTAAAGCCACTTCCAAACCATTTGGAATATGCTTATTTACATGGTGAATCTGAATTACCTGTAATAATATCGTCTTCTCTTTCGGAAAATGAAAAATCTCAACTCATTACTGTGCTAAAAGCTCATAAATCAGCTATTGCATGGAAGATTCATGATATTAAAAGAATAAGTCCTTCGTATTGCACACATAAAATCCTTATGGAAGAAGGTCATAAAACATATGTGCAACGCCAACGAAGACTAAATCTGAATATGCAAGATGTTGTTAAGAAAGAAATTATTAAACTGCTCGATGCAGGTTTAATTTATCCAATCTCTGATAGTCCATGGGTAAGCCTAGTTCAATGTGTACCTAAGAAGGGTGGCATGACTGTCATCACAAATGATAAAAATGAGCTTAGTCCTACTAGAACTGTAACAGGATGGCGTGTTTGTATAGATTATAGAAAATTTAATGACGCCACCAGAAAAGATCACTTTCCCTTACCTTTCATTGATCAAATGTTAGAAAGATTAGCCGGAAATAGTTACTATTGTTTTCTTGACGGTTTTTCCGAATACTTTCAAATTCCAATAGCACCCGAGGACCAAGAGAAAACAACGTTCACGTGCCCTTATGGTACTTTTTCTTACAAACGCATGCCATTTGAACTTTGCAACGCCCCTGCAACCTTTCAAAGGTGCATGATGGCGATTTTTCACGACATGATAGAAGAATGCATGGAAGTATTCATGGATGACTTTTCAGTCTTCGGTTATACTTTTGAAACATGTCTAGTTAATCTTGAACGAATACTAATTAGATGCGAACAATCAAATCTAGTTCTTAATTGGGAGAAATGCCATTTCATGGTTAAAGAAGGCATCGTTCTTGGTCATAAAATTTCAAAGGAAGGAATTGAAGTGGATAGAGCTAAAGTAGATGTAATTGCTAAACTTTCACATCCCACCAATGTTAGAGGAGTTAGGAGTTTTCTAGGGCATGCCGGTTTTTACCGACGTTTCATAAAAGATTTTTCCAAAATTGCCACTCCTATGAATAAACTCCTAGAAAAGGATGCTCCATTCATCTTTTCAGATGAATGTATCAAATATTTTAATATTCTTAAAGAAAAACTCACTAATGCGCCGATCATGATAACTCCAAATTGAAATCTATCGTTTGAACTCATGTGTGATGCAAGTGATTTTGCAATGGGAGCCGTTTTAGGACAACGGATTGAAAAACGATTTCAACCTATTTATTACGCTAGTAAAACATTACAAGGAGCACAAATGAATTACACAACTACTGAAAAAGAACTCCTTGCTATTGTCTTTGCTTTTGACAAATTTCGTTCATATCTCGTTCTAGCTAAAACGGTGGTCTATACCGACCATTCTGCTCTTAGATACCTATTTTCGAAACCAGATGTCAAACCAGGATTAATCCGTTGGATCTTACTCTTACAAGATTTCGATATTGAAATCCGAGACAAAAAAGGGAGCAGAAAATCTCGCCGCTGATCATCTTTCTCGTCTTGAAAATCCCGAATTAGAAGTTCTAAATGAATCGGCCATACAAGATAACTTTCCTGATGAATATCTATTGAAGATAGATTATAATGAAATTCCATGGTTTGCAGACTATGCAAACTACTTAGTATGTGGATTCCTTGAAAAAGGGTTGTCGTACCAAAAACGAAAGAAATTCTTTAGTGATATAAAACACTATTTATGGGAAGATCCACATTTGTTTAAAAGTTGTCCCGATGGAATAATACGCCGATGTGTATTCGGGGATGAAACTAGTCAAATCTTAAACCATTGTCACACAGGACCAACAGGAGGGCATTATGGGCCTCAACTCACAGCAATAAAAGTCTACGATGCTGGATTCTATTGGCCTACAATTTTCAAAGATGCACACCTTCTTTGCAAATCCTGTGATGCATGTCAAAGGGCCGGAAAAATAAGTCAACGTGATGAAATGCCACAAAATGTCATTCAAGTATGAGAAGTATTTGATATTTGGGGTATTGACTTTATGGGTCCATTTCCAAAATCTCATAATAATCTCTACATTCTCGTTGCCATTGATTATGTATCTAAATGGGCGAAAGCACAAGCTCTCCCAACTAACGATGCACGAGTTGTAGTCAACTTTTTAAAACGTCTTTTTGCTAGGTTCGGAACACCGAAAGCTTTAATAAGTGATCGGGGTACTCATTTTTGTAATAATCAACTTGAGAAAGTTCTCAAAAGATATGGAGTAACTCATAAAATCTCAACCGCTTATCATCCACAAACAAGTGGACAAGTTGAAAATACCAACCGAGCTTTAAAACGTATTCTAGAGAAAACTGTAGGATCAAATCCAAAGGAATGGTCTATAAAATTGGAGGATGCACTCTGGGCTTTTAGAATAGCCTACAAAACTCCAATTGGTACCACACCTTTTAAACTCGTTTACGGAAAAGCATGTCATCTTCCAGTAGAAATTGAACACAAAGTATTTTGGGATTTGAAGACATGTAATCTTGATTTACATGAAGCAGAACGTCTACGGTTAAGTCAACTAAACGAATTAGAAGAATTAAGACATGAAGCATACGAAAATTCGTTAATCTATAAAGAAAGAACGAAGAAATGGCATGATAAAAGAATCAGAAGTTCAAAAGAATTTAAAGAAGGAGACAGTTCTTCTTTTTAATTCACGATTCAAGCTATTTCCTGGAAAATTGAAATCAAGATGGTCTGGACCATTCATAGTCAAAAGAGTTTTCCCATACGGAACAATAGAGTTAATAAATTCAAATGGGATTGAATTTAAAGTTAATGGTCACAGAGTTAAACATTACATACATGATCCGATGGAAGTTGACAATGAAGTCAATCATAATTTCACAACCCAAGAAAACCCTCAGAATGAAAACATAAATATGTTATCAATAACATATGAAAAACCAAAATTGGAAGACGGGAAAACTTAAAATTGGAGTGATGAAGAAGAATTTCTATACAAACCTCCCATTCCAAGAAACGAAGAAAAATGTGAACAAGAAGTTCAAGTAGAAGTGAAAGAACTAAGAAAAGATCACTTGGAAAAGGTTAACAAACCAACTCTACTTACTAAAGTAGGAGACCCAGGTGAATTTATCATTTCTTGCTTGCTTAATGATGGTGCTATGTATAATGGACTCGCAGATTTAGGAGCAAGTGCAAATGTTATGCCTCTTTCCTTATATAAAAGATTAGGTGTGGGTAAATTAAGACCAACCAGAATAGGTGTTCAATTATTTGCTCAAACCATTAAACACCCGGTTGGAATAGCAAACAATTCACTTGTTAAAGTGGGAAGTTTGACCTTTGTTGCAAACTTCATAGTTATTAATATAGAGGAAGACCTTGATATTCCTCTAATTTTAGGTCGCCCATTTTTAGCAACCACCGAAGCGTTCATTGATGTAAGAGAAGGTAGAATGACACTTAGGGATGGTGACAAATCAATTACCTTTGTGAACCGAAAGTTTAGATCTCCACCAACCAAAACTGTTGAACCAATAAAAATGCCTAAGTGTGGGGAAGATAAAGCAACAACCAATGATGACCTGATAACAAAGAACCCCGTTGTTGATACGAATTTATATGAACCCATTTTCAACAGTTCAACGAAGAAACTTTATAAACGGATTCAAGATGCTAGGATTAAGGGGAACTTTAAGTTATGTAACCGATTAATATCCAATTTGTCGCCTAAAGAAAAGGCAATGTTAGTTGAATTTGTGAAAGTTACAGAGGAAGTCAACAATTGGCTTGAAGCAAAAGTCAGAGATATACAAGTTATTGATAGTCCAATTGAAAACGAAGTTAATCACAATTTCGACACTACAGATAACTAAGTGTGGGAAGGTTCGAATCTTTTTAGGGTAATATATATTTCTGTTAGAGTTAGATATTCTGTTTTCGTGTAGTTTCCGAGAATGGAATCCGAATGGTCTTTCCCTAGCAGACCCTAAAGAACTAGTCTTCTCCCTTCATTATGAATTTTTAATTTTTTTAGGTTTTACAAGATGAAGAATTCCTTTAATCTGAACCATGGTCTAATGCTACATGCTATGATTACTAAACGTAATAATGACACCCTTCCGAGTGAATTGGTATCATTCATAAGAGGAAAAATGGACGGAGTAAGAAAAGAACTCAGAAAAGATCATCATAAGATACATTTTGGTAAAGGAAAATCAAAATCCGCAACAAAAAGAAGAGCACGACACCTTGAAAGATGTTATAAATGCAGAAAATGGTCACACGAAGGTAAATGTTCAAATAATCAAACATATTCAAATACCGAATTTGTTACTCTATGCAGAGAAGGACCGTTCATATGTTTAGAAGAAAAGATATTGAAGAATCGAGGTTACACTTACGTAGCTATGGAAAACCAAATCACACAACTCTCCTATGAGTCGGCTAAAGCAGGTCTCTGAGAATTCTATCTCACAGGTAAGTATGTACAGTTTTTATTTTTGTTATTATTGCTTTTAACCTTTTGATAATAAACGCTGAATGGTTCACTATAAAGTATTAAATTGGTATTCAATAAAATTAGGTATGCGTAACCGAAATTATTGATATCATACAAAAATTTATTACATCACTGCGAAATTTACCGTTTATTCTTAAGGTATAAATATCTTTAATCAATCAACCCAAAATATTTCAGAAATTCGTCAGGAGTAAAACTAGGTTATGGAACCGAAATTACTTTACCGAAAAGAGGGGCGTATATTTTTGATAATATTTGATTGATTAAAGTGGGATAAAAGACCAAAAAGATTTTTTTTATTTTAATTTTTACCTTGTTTTTAAAATTAATATATAAATATTAAATTAATATTGTAAACTTTTTAAAACCAATATATTTAAGTTTTTAAGTATTTTTAAAAATTAATATTTTCAATATAAGTTTGTATGTATAAAAATTTTAATAATATGAATTTTTAATTTTATGCATTTTAAATATAAGTTTGGTGTGAATTTAAAAACAAAAAATGTACTTTATTTCATTAAGTTAAAAATTTGATATCTAAAAATTCGTCGTGAGTTGAAAACTAGGTCGTTGAACTGAAATTTCTTTACCGGAGGGCCGGACGAGAACTTTTATTATCATTAATTTTAATCTCATTAAATTAAAGTATTCCAAAAATATAAAAAAACTCAAAAATCTTTGCTTTTAAAACAACGCTTTAAAATGTCAAATTTTTAAAATTTTGTTGAGAGACGGACTAGGACAACGATCCGAAACGCCCTCATTCTAAAAGAAACAAATTTTTAAAATTTATTAATCTATGTTTTATTAGTAAAGGTTTTTATTAAAAAAAAAAAAAAAAAACCCGAGACCCATGCGATCGCATGGGATTTACACTACACCTCCATGCGATCGCATGGAGGCAAAATACTGGACAGGTATAAAAATCAGTCGAGTTCTCTGTCTCACACCATCACACACACAAACACACGAGCATACACTCATATAATCACCAAAAATCACCAATTTTCAACTAAATTCAACCAAATTTCTTGCTATAATCCGCTCTAATCATGAAATTGTTCAGAAGTTTTTCAAAGAAGGTAACAATTATACCCCTAAACCTCTTTAAATTTGATTTTTAGTGTTCTTGAGCTATAATTTACCTAATTTGATTTTGTTAATTTCTAGTGTAATTAGAGTTAAATTGTTAGTATATTATGCATGTATAACCTAGATTGATGCTATTTAACATGATTTGAAGCCAAAAACTTCAAAATTTTTAGGAATCTAGGGTTTGTGTTCTTGAGCAATTTGGGGCTTTTTGATATAAACAGGTTATGGCCGATTTTTGTCATGAATTATTGCTAAATTAAGTAGTGTAACATGTTTAGGTAGCTAAATGATCCAAACTTTGATCCTAAACATGATTTTTGAGAATTAAAGTGGACTTTTTAGGTCTAAAATTCATGAACTTGATTAAATTGATGTAAATGCCATTTGAAACTTATTTAATTGCTAGTAATGGTTATTTTGACATGTTATTTGAGTAGAATGCTTATGAACTTTGTAAACATTTTCATATATGCTTATTTGAAAAAAATGTAGAATTGTTAAAATTGTGAAAATGTGTATAAGTTAAATTTTGATTAAACATGTTATTGTAATTGTTTCAAGTTGTTATTTTTCTAACACTAATGCATATTTGGATGCACAAATTTTGTGTTTAATGTGTTTTGCAGAGATTTACCAATACTGATGGTGCATCGTCATCATCTAGACAACCTGCTCCAGAACCTGAACTAGAAATGCAATATGAACTGGAGCAACAATAGGAACAACAACAACCTGATCAACACGTACCATATTATGATCCGCAACAAGAATATGTTAATGTCTACATAATTTTTTTGATTCATCCGATAGTAGAACACCCAACGATTCATGAAGAACAGTTGCATCCTAATTTGAGATTTGATAGAAGTTGGAGAGATTACCCGACGTATCAAAGTAACAAATTCAAACTGGTAACGAAAAATGTAGAAGTGCCAAGGGTAATCGATTGGGAGCATTTGTAAAGGGTCCAACTAGTTAACTCAGTTAGGTAGCATATGATCAAAGGTATGGCAGCTCTTCTTTTTCCGATTGAGAACGTTTATTCACCATTCGTAGGCCTGTATATAAAGAGTGGTGCATTGAGCTTATGAGTACTATTTCCCTTAATGCGGATGTAGTTAGGTTAGATGATAGAAGTTTTCTTAGATTTTTACTTGGCCGTAGGATGTACAGGATGTGCATGTTGGACATGGCCAGGGCTTTACAGATTTACACTCCTGGTGAATTACTCCTACCCGATTGTACAAATTTGATTTATCATGGGGAGCGGGTAGATAGGAATTTTGACGCGGACACCGTCTGGAGGCGTATGTCAGATTATAATGTTTTTACGCTGGGAGGAAGACACTCCTATTTAGATATTAACAAAGAAGAGCTACGTATTATACATGGATTTTTAGCAAATTCGATTACATAAAGAGGTAAAAACAAAGAGAAGATGACCTTACACGATTTATTTTACCTTAAGTGTATTCGAAACCCTAGAAGCTTTGTTAATATCCCTTACTGTGTTGGTTTTTATCTGTCCAAAATGGTAGCAGGAATACAGGACGGGGGAATAATAGGAGGAGGTATTTTTGTTACTCTCATTGGAGAGTATTTAGGTGTAGATAGGGACCAAGGGGATCCACTGATGGTGTGTAGGGAACAGGTTGATACTTTAGGATTGAAGGTCTATCAGGGTGCTAAGGTATTAAAGAGCAAACGCAATCAGGCAGTACCATATGATGGTCATCATCCACAGGTAGAGAGAGGTTCAGATGAGGAAATGGAGGAATCGGATGACATTAGGGATGCCATTAGGGAGGCTATGACTGACGTCTACCAGTGTATAGATGAGGTAGTAATGACAAACCAGGATAGACATAGTCGGTACGAGCAGTGGCAAGCCGAGAATGTGTACGAGCATTCCAGGCAACGACAACATGATAGATGTCACTATCATCAGCATCAGATCATGAGCCAGCTCTCACCTCAGATACCAAATAACTATGTACCAACCCGACCTGCTTACTATCCTCCACACCAGCCCGATATGCGACCACCATTTACTCTCTACGACCCTAACCAGGCCTATCAGTACACCTATAACCAACCATGGAACTCGCCCGATGACATGAACTGGAACCCCTATCCAGATTGAAATAGTTCCCGTTGGTGATTTTTATCTTTTATTATTTTTATTTATTTATGTTTAAACATATAAAATTGTGATACTTTTAATGTAATGTTTAATATTTTTATTATGTTGTACTAATATTTCATATTTGATTTGAAAGTGGGATGTTAAGTCCCATTTCAAATTACCATACATGTTATTATTTGTATGTATGTATATTGTCATGTACACAACAGGGTAAAACAACTTATTTTCAAAGACTGGCATTAAGTTCAGCAAAAGCTACTAATTTTGACGACAAAACGAAAAACAAATGTGATGTAACAACAAGACGGAATGAACAAATGATGTGCACCATTTATCATTCAACAAACAAACGCCAACATGTTTGGAAACTTTGGTAAAATGTAATCATTTTTCTACACTAATCTCCCTCAATAATTTAAATTGTTACTGATTTCTTGCAAATGAGGGCATTGCAAGATCTTAAGTGTGGGAAGGGGTTAAATTCTTTCGGATTTTTAAAAATTTTAATTTAAACACTTGGTTACCATTAAAAATACTAGTAATGCAGTAGTTGTATTAGAATCTAGTGCTCTCTGATAATAAAGAACAGCCTTAGTCTTATATACTGACTACCAATTCTAGTAAACTTTTTCAAAATTTTCAAATAAATGAATTCAAAATCATGTTTATACATATTTATGAACGATAAAACTAGGTGTTAATACCGAAATTATTGTTACCTCGGAAAGGACATAAATTAAGAAACAACCCAAAATGTTAGAATTCATTTAAAATGGAATAGAGGACAATAAGAAGGCAAAGAAAGGAAAATAAAAGCCAAGTGTGGAAAAAATTTACCAAGTTATTTAGAACATATGTCACATATTTTTGTACAAATAATTGAAGATACTTTTGTTTTGGACAATTTTAATCAGTTTTACCCAGTTTATTGTAATATAAATGAAATTTGAAAGGAAGTAAAGTATTCCGAGAGAAAAATACACGCGCTTCTTGATTTAGGTCAGGAAGTTGTCATCCAGACCAGTTGTAGAGTCTACGAAAAACCTTAAAAAGTTTTCTCAAAAATCAGCTGGAAATCCACGAACCTCAGCATCAAACAGGGTCGCCAAGTGGTCAGACTTATCCTAACCATGAGAGGATCTGTCTCGTATAATTGGGGGGCACCGTGCAAGTTAGCTTATAAGACTAATGAATCAGATCCCCAGAAAGGATAATCTCCTTAAAGATCAAAAATCAGCTTTTAAGACTGATATTACTCAATCCTTGAGATTGACTTTAAAGTTTGAGAATTCAAATTCATGGAATTCAATGATATCTAAACTCGAGCTTGAACGAGAAAATATTTTGATCAAATTACAAACCGATTTGTTTTCTGAAAACCCATTTTCAATGCATTCATTACCATTAAACGTAAAATCCTAGGAATTCACCTGGAATTCATTAGGTCACCTGAACCAAATCGGGTGTCAACCGTAAGAACGGTGGTTGCATAGCATGGTCGAAGACAGGACCTTGTGCCAGACTGAAAAACTATAGGGTGATCTTTACTATTGCTCCTACAAAGGATAGTAATTGCATCCGACACGTTATAGACCATAATTAAAAGCATGTCACGGGACATTGCCTTAACAGTTGCTTGTTCAACGCTTTTCTTTACAACCGGATGGTAGTTTACCAAAAGGTAATATACGGAGCAAGTAAACTGGACGTGTTGCTTTCCCAATACAAGGTTAGCAAGTGGGTGACACAAAACCGCAAAGTTTTGAGCTAAAATTTTCAAATCTGAAACCCACAAAACCCACAAAAACAATTTGCAAACACCGGTGAAGGGTTATTCTGGAAAACTTATCTAGGGTAAAAGCTAGATTAAATTTTTAAAAAGATCAAATGTTTTCATAAAGATCCAATTTCCTTAAGGATCTAAATTTTCATAGTCATGTGGGACTGTAAACCACAACGTTACAATCATTGTTCATACCACCGTATTAAAATCACTGATGTACAAAGTGTGAAGAATAAAGAAGTGATTCTAGTATTTTTATTTCAAGACTATATTGCTTGAGGACAAGCAACGCTCAAGTGTAGGAATATTTGATAATGCTAAAAACAAACATATATTTCATAGCATTATCCCTCAAGAAAGACAAGCTTTTAGTTGCAATTGTTCTATTTACAAGTGATATTCGTTTAAATAATAAAAGGTGAAGACAAAAGACAGATTCGACGATTTGAAGACGCAAACGACCAAAAAGCTAAAAAGTACAAAGTACAATTGGTTCAAATTATTGATGAGAAACGTCTCAAAATTACAAGAGTACAAGACGCAAAATGCAAAGTACAAGATATTAAATAGTACGAAAGGACATTCGAAAATCCGGAACCGGGTCCAGAGTCAACTCTCAATGCGCGACGCAACGGACTAAAAATTACAAGTCAACTATGCACATGAATATAATATAATATATAATTAATTCTTAAAATATATATATATATATATATATATATATATATATATATATATATATATATATATATATATATATATATATATATATATGTTATATTATATATTAAAACCGTCGGCAAACAAGAAAACAAAGCTTCCTGAGCTGTAAAAGAAGGCCATGCGATCGCATGGCCAGGAAGACCAATTTCCATGCGAACGCATGGAAAGAAGTTGGTAGCCACATCTATAAATTTCGCAGTTTTCAGCCGATTTATGTACACATATTTTCAATCTCTCTCTCACAGATATATATATATATATATATATATATATATATATATATATATATATATATATATATATATATAATTTTAATTTTAATTTTAATTTTAATTTAATAATAATAAGGGTATGTTAGCGAATGTTGTAAGTGTGTAAGTCGAAATTCTGTCCGTGTAACGCTACGCTATTATTAATCATTGTAAGTTATGTTCAACCTTTTTAAATTAATGTCTCGTAGCTAAGTTATTATTATGCTTATTTAAATAGAAGTAATCGTGATGTTGGGCTAAAATATTAAAGACGGGGTAATTGGACTTTGTACCATAATTGGGGTTTGGACAAAAGAACGACACTTGTGGAAATTAGACTATGGGCTATTAATGGGCTTTATATTAACTAAATGATACCTCGTTAATTTAATATATAGACTTATAATTTGACGTATTTATATATAACCACATACGCTTAACTAGGTACAGTGGGCGGGATATCTATAAATACCAATAATTATTCATTTGACTGGACACAGGGATGGATTAATAATCAATAGACTCGTTGAAACAGGGGTGGATTACATTCAAGTGTAATTGGTGTAATTGTTAACAAAGTAGTAAAACCTTGGATTACACGCAATCGATAACCTGGTGTATTCATTAAACAAAGTATTAAGACCTTGTTACAGTTCGAATCCCCAATTAGTTGGAATATTTGACTTCGGGTATAAGGATAATTTGACGAAGACTCTCGCACTTTATATTTATGACTGATGGACTATTATGGACAAAACTGTATAGACATATCAAACATTCCAGGACAAAGGACAGTTAACCCATGGTACTAAACTAAAAACAACAGGTCAAACATCATGATTACGGAAGTTTAAATAAGCATAATTCCTTTATTTCATATTTCATCGCATTTTTATTTACTGTCATTTTATTTATCGCACTTTTTATTATCGTACTTTTTATTTATCACACTTTAATTATTGTCATTTACTTTACGCTTTAAATTAAGTTATATTTATTCTTAATATTTTACGTTAGGTTTTAACTGCGACTAAAGTTTTAAAATCGACAAACCGGTCATTAAACGGTAAAAACCTCCTTTTATAATAATAATACTACTTATATATATATATTTATATATTTACAAATATAGTTTTAAAAATATAGCGTTAAACCTGGCTAGATCCCTGTGGAACGAACCGGACTTACTAAAAACTACACTACTGTACGATTAGGTACACTGCCTATAAGTGTTGTAGCAAGGTTTAGGTATATCTACTCTATAAATAAATAAATAACTTGTGTAAAAATGTATCGTATTTAATAGTATTTCCTAGTAAAATATAAGCTATTTCGTATACACCCCTACGCACATCATCTGTCGACCAGATATCTGTATATGATGTGTGTAACTGTCAGATATTGTTACAAGTCACTCTCAAACACGATTAATAAACAACAATCTTACATCATATACATCATACTCTGCAATGTTCAATTGAAATTAAAACATAAAAATTAAAAATACAGTCGGTACCCTTTGTTCTTCACATTTTCAACCAAAATTCGATTTCGATTTTTATCTTGAAATCTATTAATGAGGTTTAGTTAGGAATCATCTATTTGATCTATCTGCAAAGTTTCAAAATTTAATTCATGATATCGAATGTGAATTTTTGAGTCAAACTTTCGTTTTCAAAAAGTCAATGATTTGTTCTTGAGGAAATTCGTGGTCGTGTTTATATTTCAAGCTAAATTGGGATTACAGAAAGTTTATAAGTTCTATTTGAAACCATGTTCATGTAGAAACTTTGAGCTAAAACGTTCGAAATCTTCGATTTTGATTTTGTGTTCATATGTTAAAAAAAAACCGCTGTATTGATTTGTTTTGGTTTATTCTTTCTGTTATTTTAATTCAAACTTGTTTCCAATGTTTTTGTTTCAAATTATAAAATTTAAAGTAAACTGATATCTAGTAAATAAAATTGTTTTGGTTTCTGATCGATTAATCAAAAGAAGAAGAAGAAGAAGTAAAACACATTTAAATACGGGTTATAGTTAAAATTAGTTGGAATTTATTTCAAAAAGACAGAAACGGTTAAATGGTCTGAGGTATTAACGGGTATGCGAGAGGTCCCGGGTTCGATCCCTGTCTTGGGCAATTCTTTTTTAGAGGAGATCTTCTAAGGGTATACTCATTTATTTCTTTATTATTATTATTATTATTATTATTATTATTATTATTATTATTATTATTACTATTATTATTATTATTATTATTATTATTATTATTATTATTATTATTATTATTATTATTATTATTATTAGTATTGTTGTTGTTGTTATTATTTTGATTGATTATTAATTATTGTTATTACTACTAAGTATATTAATTATCACTAGTATTATAATTATTGTTATTATTATTATTATTATTATTATTATTATTATTATTATTATTACTAATATAAGTATATTTATAAAAGTTATCATTTATTATCATTATTATAACATTAGATACAATTATGAATATTATTATTATTATTAAGAAAATAATAAAAATTAGTATTATTTTCATTAATATTAGTATTAGTATCATTTTATGACTGATAGTATTATTATTATTAACATAAGTATTATTATAAATATTATCATTATTATTAACATTATCATATTTATTACTTTTATTAATATTATTATTATCACTACAATTATATTATTACTTCTATTAATATCATTATAAGTAGTATTGTTAATGAGTATTACTACGTATTATATAATTACTAAAATCATTATCATAACTAACAGTAATAGTAAAATTAATAGCTTTACATTTTTTATTATTAATATCATTATATTTATCACTAATAGAATTATTAACATTATTATTTTTATTAGTAATATTAAGTATTGTCAATATTATCATTTTACCATTACAAATATCATTTTAGTATTATTACAAATACTAGTTTTAACAAACAAACGATATATATATTTAATACATATAACATAACAAAATTCAATATTTTTATATACAAAATGAACATATAAAACATATATATATATATATATATATATATATATATATATATATATATATATATATATATATATATATATATATATATATATATATATATATATTACTAACATAAAAATGATATAACTAATATATTTATATATATATATATATATATATATATATATATATATATATATATATATATATATATATATATATATATATATATATATATATATATATATGTTCAATTACAACTATGAATATTAATAAATATACAAATGATATAGGTTCGTGAATCCGAGGTCAACCATGCATTGTTCAGTTTTGTCATATGTATTTTTACTACAAAATACAGTATGGTGAGTTTCATTTTCTCCCTTTTTAAATGCTTTTGCAATATATATTTTTGGGACTGAGAATACATGCGTTGCTTTTATAACTGTTTTACGAAATAGACACAAGTACTCGAAAATTACATTCTATGGTTGGATTATCGAAATCGAATATCACCCCTTTTAGCTTGTTAGCCTAAGAATTAGGGAACAGACACCCTAATTGACGTGAATCCTAAAGGTAAATCTACGGGCCCTAACTCCCCCCATACTGGAAAATGGTATGTTTTAGTACTTCGAGTTATTAATACAGATGGATTTCTGTTTTGGGGATATTCTATATGCATTATGTTAACGTCGGTTACCAGGTGTTCAATCCATATGAATGATTTTTAAACACTTGCGAGTGTATGATTATTGAATAAAGGAAATCTTGTGGTCTATTATATTATTGAAAATGATTGTTTATGATAAACTAATGAACTCACCAACCTTTTGGTTAACACTTGAAAGCATGTTTATTCTTAGGTATGAAAGAAATCTTCCGCTGTGCATTTGCTCATTTTATAGATATTACTTGAAGTCATTCATGGCATATTTCAAAAGACGTTGCATTCGAGTCGTTGAGTTCATCAAGAATATTATTAAGTCATTTATAGTTGGATATATTATGAAATGGTATGCATACCGTCAACTTTTGATGTAAAGAAAGTTTGTCTTTTAAAAATGAATGCAATGTTTGTAAAATGTATCATATAGAGGTCAAGTACCTCGCGATGTAACCAAATATAATGTATTCGTCCAGATGGATTAGGACGGGGCATGAAACATATAATTTACAACCAGCTTATTATCACTTATAAAAATTATTTTGTTTTATCTTATTATTAATTAAAATCTATAAACACAATATATGATTATCGATACCCACATCTTCAAATCCTAGCTTCGCCTGAAATTGGCTGATATTATGACGATACTAGGTAGTATATATATCATTATGGAACAAGTTGATCGTTAAAATGATAATTGATACAACAGAAGTACAAGCTATCAATTCTTTTTTTGGATTGGAATCCTTAAAAGAGGTATATGGACATTTTGGTATTCAGGGTGCAAAGTGCAAACGTGATATATTCTTTCCAAGGAAGGTGAGTTCTATGTAATTACCAATCAGTGACTTTAATTGTATGATTTTTTTCATTAATATCACTCGGTAATTCGACCCGAGCTTCAGTGTTCGTGTTGAAGAAGACTAAGTAGGTCATTAAATTGTTGTCAAACCTTAGCCTAAGGTCTCTGAATTAGGCCTTAACTCTATATCTTCATGTTGAAATGATCATTTTATGTTCATATCTTGATTAACTCTTTGTAAGTATAACATTGCTAAAAGTAACTACAAACATGCCAAACTTTCTGGTGATAAAGTACATTATATATTTATATGATCACAATATATTTAATAACTCAATACTTTTCGTTGTTTTAATCCTTCGACTACCGATTAGACTGGAGACAAGTCATTAACCACCCGCCAATTCTTTTGAACATCCCCTGGCCGCCCGGATTGGAAGTCCCCCATCTTTATCATCCCTTCGACGAAATCTTTAAAGAACTCCGATTGATTTTTACTATATCTTTTAACGTATTCTCTTGTTAACGGATAAGTATACAACATTTCATCCAAATTTAAAAAACCTCTTCCATTCACCAAATCCTTAAAATACTGATTGTCAAAAAGACGAGGCATAAAGTCTAAATTACCGGTGATGTTCCTGTTACCCCCAGGAGGGCAAAGTTTGTCCAATTGTTGTCTATACTTAGGCTCGATTGTGGGATCAGGGCAGCCTGATCCCGATTGGTTGTATAACCTAAAAACAATGGAGAAACAACGCCCATTACCAATGGATTGAGAACCCGAAAGTGCTACTAAATCTTTGATTGACAGGTTGAATCTTGCGAAGAGATCAATGAGAGTAGTTGCATTTGCTCTAGGACTCGGCATTATGTCATCCACATCTTGTTGACTCGCATTTAGACTATCTTTTCTTCCCAACTTCACTTCCCAATTCGGACCTTGATAGTTAGAGCTAAGGAGTATAAAATACTATTAAATTTTACAAGGAAATACTATTAAATAGGATACAATTTTACACTAGATATTTATTTATTTATAGAATGGATATACTTAAACCTTGCTACAACACTTATAGGCAGTGTACCTAATCGTACAGTAGTGTAGTTTTTAGTAAGTCCGGTTCGGTCCACAGGGAATCTTTTAAACAAAGCTTAACGCTATATTAGTTTTATTTTATAAAAATACAAATATATATATAAGTAATATTATTATTATAAAGGGGGGTTTTTACCGTTTAATGACCGGTTTGTCGATTTTAAAAACTTTAGTTGCAGTTAAAACAAAATGTAAAATATTAAATAAATAAAAGACTTAATTTAAAGCATAAAGTAAATAACGATAATGAAATTGCGATAAATAAAAGTGCGATAAAATAAACTTGCGATAATTAAAAAGTACGATAATTAAAAGTGCAATTAAATACAATAACAATAAATAAAAGTGCGATAATTAGAAGTGCAATTAAATATAAAATAAAGGAAATTAAATATGAAATAAAATAATTATGCTTATTTAAACTTCCGTAATCATGATGTTTGACGTGTTGATTTTAGTTTTATGCCCATGGGTTAATTGTCCTTTGTCCTGGATTATTTAATATGTCCGTCTGGTTTTTGTCCATAACAGTCCATCAGTCATAAATATAAAGTGCGAGTATCCTCGTCAAATTATCCTTATACTCGAAGTTAAATATTCCAACTAATTGGGGACTTAAACTGTAACAAGATTTTAATACTTTGTTTAATAATTACACCAGGTTATCGACTGCGTGTAACCCAAGGTTTTAATACTTTGTTAACAATTATGCCAAGTGTCCTTGTACATAATTTCACCCCTGTTTTAATAATTCTAGTGGCTATTAATCCATTTCCGTGTCTGGTTAAATGAACGATTATTCGTACATATAAATACCCCGCCCATCGTGTCCGATTGAGTGTATATGGTTATTTATATGGACGTCCAATTGTAAATCTTTATATTAAAATTAACAAACTATCATTTAGTTAAACAAATATAAAGCCCATTAATAGCCCATAGTCTAATTTTCACAAGTGTCGTTCTTTTGTCCAAACCCCAATTATGGTACAAAGCCCAATTACCCAATTTTAATATTTTTAGCCCAACATCATGATTACTTTGGATTAAATAAGCATAATAATAACTTAGCTACGAGACATTAAATTAAAAAGGTTGAACATAACTTACAATGATTAAAAATAGCGTAGCGTTACACGGACAGAATTTCGACTTACACCCTTACAACATTTGCTAACATACCCTTATTATTAGAATTAAAATTAAAATTAAAATATAAATTATAAATATAAATATTACGTATAGATATAGAGAGGATGGATATATGATATTAAAAACGATCAGAATTCGTTGGGTTTTATAGGGATTTTCGAATTTGGCTGCTCCGCAACTCGCGGCATTTTTGCTCTTCAAACTCCCCGAGTCGCGGAGTTTGAAATTTCAGCTCACTCCAATTTGGATCTTAGTCTGCCGACGGTTTATTATATAAATATAATATATATATAATTTATATAATTAATTATATATTATATTATATTTATATACATAGTTAACTTGTAATTTTTAGTCCGTTGCGTCGAGCGTTGAGAGTTGACTCTAGTCCCGGTTCCGGATTTTTGAACGTCCTTGCGTACAATTTAATATCTTGTACTTTGCATTTTGAATCTTGTACTCTTTTAATTTTGAGACGTTTCTCATCAATAATTGGAACATTTTTTATTGTATTTTGTACTTTTGAGCTTTTTGGTCGTTTGCGTCTTCAATTCGTCGAATCTGTCTTTTGTCTTCACCTTTTATTATTTAAACGAATATCACTTGTAAATAGAACAATTGCAACTAAAAGCTTGTCTTTCTTGAGGAATAATGCTATGAAATATATGTTCATTTTTAGCATTATCAAATATTCCCACACTTGAGCGTTGCTTGTCCTCAAGCAATATAGTCTTGAAATACTAGAATCACTTCTTTATTCTTCACACTTTGTACATCAGTGATTTCTATACGGCGGTATAAACAATGGTAGTAACGATGTGGTTTACAGTCCCACATGACTATAAAAATTTAGATCCATTAAGGAAATTGGATCTTTATGAAAACATTTGATCTTTTGAAAATTAAATCTAGCTTTTACCCTAGATAAGTTTTTCGGAATAACCCTTCACCGGTGTTTGCAAAATATTTTTGTGGGTTGTGTGGGTTTCAGATTTGAAAATTTTAGCTCAACACTTGTGGTTTTGTGTTACCCACTTGCTAACATTGTATTAGGAAAGCAACACGTCCAGTTTACTTGTCCCGTATATTACCTTTCGGCAAACTACCGTCCGGTTGTAAAGGAAAGCGTTGAACAAGCAACTGTTAAGGCAATGTCCCCTGACATGCTTTTAATTATGGTCTATAACGTGTCGGACGCAATTACTATCCTTGGTAGGAGCAATAGTAAAGCTCACCCTTATGATTTTTCGGTCTGGCACAAGGTCCTGTCTTTGACCAGGCTATGCAACCACCGTTCTTACGGTTGACACCCGATTTGGTTCAGGTGACCTAATGAATTCCAGGTGAATTCCTAGGATTTTACGTTCAATGGTAATGAACGCATTGAAAATGGGTTTTCAGAAAACAAATCGGTTTGTAATTTGATCAAAATATTTTTCTCGTTCATGCTCGAGTTTAGATATCATTGAATTCCATGAGTTTGAATTCTCAATCTTTAAGGTCAATCTCAAGGATTGAGTAATATCAGGCTTATAAGCTGATTTTTAATCTTTAAGGAGATTATCCTTTCTGGAGATCTGATTCATTAGTCTTATCAAGCTAATTTGCACGGTGCCCCCCATTGTACGAGATAAATCCTTCTCATGGTTAGGATAAATCTGACCACTTGGCGACCCTGTTTTATGCTGAGGTCCGTGGATTTCCTGCTGATTTTAGAGATGACTTTTCTAGATTTTTCATCAACCTACAGCTGGTCTGGACGACAACTTCCCTACCTAAATCAAGAAGCGCGTTTCTTTTTTGGAAGACTTTACTTCCTTTTAATGATGGAATTGATTCATCGTGTAGATCCATCTCTTCTTTTCTTTCATCGGGTAAAACAGTTTAGTTTAGTCCAAAGCAAAAGTATTTTCAGTTATTTGTTACAGAAATATGTGACATATGTTTAAAATAACTTGGTAAATTTTCCCACACTTGGCTTTTATTTTCCTTTTTATTGTCCTCTATTCCATTTTAAATGAATTCTAACTTTTTGGTTTGTTTCTCAATTTATGTCCTTTCCAAGGTAACAATAATTTCGGTGTTAACACCTAGTTTTATCGTTCATAAATATGTATAAACATGATTTTGAGTTCATTTAATAGAAATTTTTTACTAGAATTGGGTAGTCAGTATATAAGACTAGGACTGTTCTTTATTATCAGAGAGCACTAGATTCTAATACAACTACTACTTTACTAGTATTTTTAATGGTAACCAAGTGTTTAAGATAAAAAATTTTAAAATCCGAAAGAATTTAACCCCTTCCCACACTTAAGATCTTGCAATGCCCTCATTTGCAAGAAATCAGTAACAATTTAAATTATTGAGGGTGATTAGCGTAGAAATGATTAAATTTTACCAAAGTTTCCAAACATATTGTTGTTTGTGTTGAATGATAAATGGTGCACATCATTTGTTCATTCCGTCTTGTTGTTATTTCACATATATTTTGCATCTTGTCGTCAAAATTAGTTGCTTTTGCTGAACTTAATGCCAGTCTTTGAAAATGCGTTGTTTTACCCTGTTGTGTACATAAGATAAACTGCAAACATATATACATATTTTTGAAGTTTGGTATATTACCCCACATTCAAAAATTATTAAAATCTAATAATAAAAGTTAGAAAATTATAAAAACTATTACAATATTAACATAAGTATTAAATGTATTAACATTAAAAATAATAAAATAAATAAAACTAAGTAGACTAGGGATGATACTGATACCAG
Organism: Rutidosis leptorrhynchoides; assembly: GCF_046630445.1. Taxonomy (NCBI): domain Eukaryota; kingdom Viridiplantae; phylum Streptophyta; class Magnoliopsida; order Asterales; family Asteraceae; genus Rutidosis; species Rutidosis leptorrhynchoides. The sequence continues at coordinate 402,326,442 of NC_092336.1, read as the reverse complement.
TAGGGGTTCCATGCATAACCGTATGTGTTATAGAATGCTTCGGCTGGGTTATACGTAGGATACGGTGGTTGGATCTCTATAGACCAGGGAGGAAATACGGGCGATGGAGTAGGAATATAGTTTCTACCTACATGTTGGCAATGAGCTATGATTTGGTTTTGATGAACTTGCCAATCTTCAAATGCTCTATGTCTAGCATTTTCATACTCTTGTGAAGCTATAAACCTTTGCATTTCTGTCATTTCATTTCCCCATCCCACATTACCTGGCTGTTGGTTTCTCTCAACCTGTGGATGTCTACCATTATATCGTACTGCGGCGTTATTTCGCCTCTTCAAAACTTTAGCACCATGGTATACATTTAAACCAATTGTATAACGGGGTTCTGGTTCTTCGACTAATAATCCCCCCCGACTTATATCCACACCGAGATATTCAGCAATCAAAGTAATAAATATACCACCTCCTATTATGCTATGCGGTCTCATCCCCCTAACCATAGCTGATAAATAATAACCCACACAATAAGGTATACTTACAGCGCTTTGTGGGTCTCGAATACACATGTGGTAAAACAAATCCTGTTCATTTACCTTTTCCTTATTCTTACCTCTTTGTGTAATCGAATTAGCTAAAAACCTATGAATTACTCTTAACTCTGCTCTATCTATATCCAAATAAGAGTAATTTCCCCCTTTAAATCGGTGATGGCTAGTCATTTGACTCCATACACCATCCGTATCAAAATTTTCATCAATTTTTCTACCGTTCAATATCAACCCTCTACAATCGGCAGATGCTAACTCCTCAGGCGTATATATACGTAAGGCCTGAGCCATGTCTAGTAGAGACATGTGGCGCATCGAACCTCCTAACAAAAATCTAATAAAAGATCGATCAGTTAAACTAACTACCCGATCATTTATTTCTATACTACACAATAATTCTTCACACCATACTTTATATACAGGTCTACGCATGTTGAATAAACGTACCCAATCGTTAAAAGTAGAATTACCATACCTCTGTGTAAGTAATTCCCTAATTGGCCCGGCTAATTCTACAGCTTCTAACGGTGCCCATTCTATTACCCTAGGTACTTCAACAGCTTTAGAATGAAGAGTATGCAAACCCCATTGGTATTTTGGATAATCTATCCAACGTCTGTCAAATCTCAAGTTCGGGTGCAAATCTTTCAAGTGCATATATGAAAATGTCATGACTGGATGAGGTATATCTTGTTTGTAGTAGTTATCCACCTCCTGTTGTTCCGTATTCTCAGCAGGAGCATTGCGAGCTTGGGATGAAGATTCACCCCTTTCAGTCTGCAAAACACATTAAACACAATTTTTTTGCATCCAAATATGCATTAGTGTCAGCAAAATCATCAATCAAAATAATTACAATGACATGTTCAATTTATATCAAACTTAAGCTCATTTTCATATTTTTATCAAATCTACACTTTTTCAAATAAGCATATACGAAAATGTTCGCCAAGTTCATAAGCATTCAACTCAAATAACATGTCAAAATAATCATTACTAGCAATTAAACAAGTTTCAAATGGCATTATCTCTTAAAAATCAAGTTCATGAATTTTAGACTTGAAAAAGTCCACTTTAATTCTCAAAATCATGTTTAGGCTCAAAGTTTGGATCATTTAACTACCTAAATATGTTACACTACTTAATTTAGCAACAATTCATGACAAAAATCGGCCATAACCTGTTTATATCAAAAAGCCCCAAATTGCTCAAGAACACAAACCCTAGATTACTCAAAATTTGAAGTTTAAGGCTTCTAATCATGTTAAATAGCATCAATCTAGGTTATACAAGCATAATACACAAGCAATTTAAGCATAATTACACTAAAAAGCATCAAAATCGAATTGGGTATAAAATTGCTCAAGAACACTAATTTTCGGATTAAATGGTGTTTAGGTATAGAAATTTACCGTTTTTCTTGAGTAATTCCTTGATAGCATCCTTCTCAACATGATTTTAGTAAAAGATTTGATGATTTTTGGTGAAAAAATTCGATTTTAGTGTGATTTTTCGGGTGTTTTTCGCAGTTATTTGTGGGTGTGGTGTGTGCAGACTGATCTGTTCGGCCCCTTTTATTTTTTTTCTGTATTTTACATCCTCCGCGAGTCGCGGCATTTGGCCATTGCAAACTCCGCGAGTCGCGGTGCTTTTTTTTTTTTAATCCTTAACTTATAACAAATATAAAATAAATTTAAAATTTTGTTTTCCTTTGTTTTAGGATGAGGTCGTTTCGGATCGATGTCCTAGTCCGTCTTTCGACAAAAATTTAAAATTTGTCTATTTAAAGCGCGGTTTTAAAAGCAAAGATTTTTTTTGGGTTTTTTTTTGTTTTTGGCATATTTTAATTCAATAAGTTTAAAAATAATGATAATAAAAGTTCTCGTCCCTCCCTCGGGTAAAGCAATTTCGGTTCAAAGACCTAGTCTTCAACTCACGGCGAATTTTAAAAATCATATTTTTAACTTAGCGAAATAAAGTAAATTTTTGTTTTTCAATTCACACCAAACTTATATTATATTTTTGTTTTTAAACATACAAACTTATATTAAAAAGATTAATTTTTCAAATATTTACAATTTTAAATATATTAATTTTAAAAAGTTTACAATATTATTTTAATTTTTATATATCAATTTTTAAAACATGGTAAAAATAAAATTAAAAATCTTTTTGGCTTTTTATCCCACTTTAATCAATCAAATATTATCAAAAATATGCGCCCCTCTTTTCGGTAAAGTAATTTCGGTTCCATGACCTAATTTAACTCATGACGAATTTTTGAAATATTTTGGGTTGATTGATTAAAGATATTTATACCTTAAGAATAAACGTTAAATTTCGCAGTGTTGTAATAAATTTTTGTATGATATCAATAATTTCGGTCGCCAAACCTAATTTTATTCAATACCAATTTAATACTTTATAGCGAACAAATTAGCGTTTATTATCAAAAGGTTAAAAATAAAAATAAAAAAATAAAAACTGTACAGACTTACCTGTGAGATAGTATTCTTAGTGATACGATCTATCCCACTCATAAGATAGTCGGTTTAATTGGTTTTCCATAGCTACATAGGCGTAACCTCGAGCATTCAGTGTTTTTTCTTCTAAACATATGAACGGTCCGTCTCTGCATAAAGTAACAAATTCGGTATTTGAATAGGTTTGATTATTTGAACATTTACCTCCATGTGACCATTTTCCGCATTTGTGACATCTTTCAAGGTGTCGTGCTCTTCTTTTCGCTGCGGATTTTGATTTTCCTTTACCAAATTGTAACTTATTATCTTCGCATATGGATTCTTTTCTTACTCCGTCCAATCTTTCTCTGATTACTGATACTATTTCACTCGGAAGTGTGTCATTATTACGTTTAGTGATCAAGGCGTGTAGCATTAGACCATGGTTTAGTTCACAGGCAGTCTTCATTTCGTAAAAACCTAAAAAAAAATAAAAATTCGGAATGGGGAGAGAAGACTAGTTCTTTAGGGTCTGCTAGGGAAAGATCATTCGGGTTCCATTTTCGAGAACTACACGAAAACAGACAATCTAACTCTAACAGAAATACATATTATCCTTTAAAGACTTGATTCTCCCCACACTTAGTTAGCTGTGGTATCGAAATTGTGATTAACTTCATTGTCAACTTCCATTGGACTATCTATGTACTGTTTAACTCTGTGACCATTAACCTTAAATTCAATCCCATTTGAATTTATTAATTCTATCGTTCCGTATGGGAAAACTCTTTTGACTATGAATGGTCCAGACCATCTTGATTGCAATTTTCCAGGAAATAGCTTGAATCGTGAATTGAAAAGAAGAACTCTGTCTCCTTTTTTAAATTCTTTTAAACTTCTGATTCTTTTATCATGCCATTTCTTCGTTCTTTCCTTATAGATTAACGAATTTTCGTATGCTTCATGTCTTAATTCTTCTAATTCGTTTAGTTGACTTAACCGTAGACGTCCAGCTTCATGTAAATCAAGATTACATGTCTTCAAAGTCCAAAATGCTTTGTGTTCAATTTCTACTGGAAGATGACATGCTTTTCCATAAACAAGTCTAAAAGGTGTGGTTCCAATTGGAGTTTTGTAGGCTGTTCTAAAAGCCCAGAGTGCATCCTCCAATTTAATGGACCATTCCTTCGGATTTGATCCTACAGTTTTCTCTAGAATACGTTTTAAAGCTCGGTTGGTATTTTTAACTTGTCCACTTGTTTGTGGATGATAAGCAGTGGAGATTTTATGAGTTACTCCATATCTTTTGAGAACTTTCTCAAGTTGATTATTACAGAAATGAGTACCCCGATCACTTATTAAAGCTTTCGGTGTTCCAAACCTTGCAAAAAGATGTTTTAAAAAATTGACTACAACTCGTGCATCGTTAGTTGGGAGAGCTTGTGCTTCCGCACATTTAGATACATAATCAATGGCTACGAGAATGTAGAGATTATTATGAGATTTTGGAAATGGACCCATAAAGTCAATACCCCAAATGTCAAATACATCACATACTTGAATGACATTTTGTGGCATTTCATCACGTTGACTTATTTTTCCGGTCCTTTGACAAGTATCACAGGATTTGCAAAGAAGGTGAGCGTCTTTGTAAATTGTAGGCCAATAGAATCCAGCATCATAAACTTTTCTTGCTGTTAGTTGAGGCCCATAGTGCCCTCCTGTTGGTCCTGTGTGACAATGGTTTAAAATTTTTCTAGCTTCATCTCCGAATACACATCGGCGTATTATTCCATCAGGACAGCTTTTAAACAGATGTGGATCTTCCCAAAAATAGTGTTTTATATCACTGAAGAATTTCTTTCGTTTTTAGTACGATAATCCTTTTTCAAGGAATCCACATACTAAATAGTTTGCATAGTCTGCAAACCATGGAATTTCATTATAATCTATCTTCAATAGATATTCATCAGGAAAGTTGTCTTGTATGGCCGATTCATTTAGAACTTCTAATTCGGGATTTTCAAGACGAGAAAGATGATCAGCGGCGAGATTTTCTGCTCCTCTTTTATCTCAGATTTCAATATCAAACTCTTGTAAGAGTAAGATCCAACAGATTAATCTTGATTTGGCATCTTGTTTCAAAAATAGGTATCTAAGAGCAGAATGGTCGGTATAGACCACCGTTTTTGCTAGAACGAGATATGAACGAAATTTTTCAAAAGCAAAGACAATAGTAAGGAGTTCTTTTTCAGTAGTTATGTAATTCGTTTGTGCTCCTTGTAACGTCTTACTAGCATAATATATAGGTTGAAATCGTTTTTCAATCCTTTATCCTAAAACGGCTCCCATTGCAAAATCACTTGCATCGCACATTAGTTCAAACGGTAGATTCCAATTTGGTGTTATCATGATCGGCGTATTAGTGAGTTTCTCTTTAAGAATATTAAAAGATTTGATACATTCATTTGAAAAGATGAATGGAGCATCCTTTTCTAGGAGTTTATTCATAGGAGTGGCAATTTTTGAAAAATCTTTTATGAAACGTAGGTAAAAACCGGCATGCCCTAGAAAACTCCTAAATCCTCTAACATTGGTGGGATGTGGAAGTTTAGCAATTACATCTACTTTAGCTCTATCCACTTCAATTCCTTCCTTTGAAATTTTATGACCAAGAACGATGCCTTCTTTAACCATGAAATGGCATTTCTCTCAATTAAGTACTAGATTTGATTGTTCGCATCTAATAAGCATTCGTTCAAGATTAGCTAGACATGATTCAAATGTATCACCGAAGACTGAAAAGTCATCCATGAAAACTTCCATGCATTCTTCTATCATGTCGAGAAAAATCGCCATCATACACCTTTGAAAGGTTGCAGGGGCGTTGCAAAGTCCAAATGGCATGCGTTTGTAAGCAAAAGTACCATAAGGGCATGTGAACGTGGTTTTCTCTTGGTCCTCGGGTGCTATTGGAATTTGAAAATATCCGAAAAAACCATCTAGAAAACAATAGTAACTGTTTCCGGCTAGCATTTCCAACATTTGATCAATGAAAGGTAAGGGAAAGTGATCTTTTCTGGTGGCGTCATTTAATTTTCTATAATCAATACATACACGCCATCCTGTTACAGTCCTAGTAGGAATAAGCTCATTTTTTCTCATTTGTAATGACAGTCATGCCACCCTTCTTAGGCACGCATTGAACTGGGCTTACCCATGGACTATCAGAAATTGGATAAATTAAACCTGCATCTAGCAGTTTAATAATTTCTTTTTTAACTACATCTTGCATATTCGGATTTAGTCTTCGTTGGCGTTGCACATACGTTTTATGACCTTCTTCCATAAGGATTTTATGTGTGCAATACGAAGGACTTATTCCTTTAATATCATGAATCTTCCATGCAATGGCTGGTTTATGAGCTTTCAACACAGAAATGAGTTGTGATTTCTCATTTTCAGTAAGAGAAGACGATATTATTACAGGTAATTCAGATTCACCATGTAAATAAGCGTATTCCAAATGGTTTGGAAGTGGCTTTAACTCTAATTTCAGAGGTTCTTCTATCGATGATTTGTATCGATATCTGTCTTCTTCTTTTAACATTTGAATTTCTTCTGTTGTTGGTTCATATCCATTAGCTATAAGTGTAGCTAACATTTCAGCTTCATCAATTGGTTCATTACCTTCTCCTAAAGAACATTCTCCTGATCCTTGTAATTCTGGAAATTCTTCCAACAATTCTGCATGTGAATCTATAGTTTGAATATAATAACATGTATCATCTGCAGATTGCGGTTGTTGCATTGCTCTATCAACTGAAAAGGTAACACTCTCGTCCTCTATACTTAGGGTCAATTTCTTACCGAACACGTCTATCATTGCTTTAGCCGTGTTTAAGAATGGTCTTCCTAATATGAGAGGAACTTGAGAATCTTCTTCCATGTCCAGAACAACAAAACCTACTGGAAATACTAAAGTACCAACTTTAACTAGCATATTCTCCATTATCCCTCTAGGATATTTTATTGATCTATCGGCTAGTTGTATGCTTATTCTTGTTGGTTTCAATTCTCCAAGGTCTAGTTTAGCGTATAGTGAATACGGCATTAAATTTATACTAGCACCTAAGTCTGCCAATGCTTCTATTGAACTAAGACTACCCAGAAAACATGGAATTGTGAAACTTCCTGGATCAGATAATTTTTCTGGTATCTTATTCAACAGCACTGCTGAACAATTAGCGTTCATAGTAACAGCCGAGAGTTCTTCCATTTTCTTTCTATTCGTGATCAGATCTTTCAAGAATTTAGCATATCTAGGCATTCCTGAAATCACATTAATGAAAGGAAGATTTACATTTATCTGTTTAAACATATCCAAGAATTTGGATTGCTCGGCTTCAAGTTTCTCTTTCTTCATTTTACTCGGGTAAGGAAGTAGTGGTTGGTATGGTTTAACATAAGGTTTAGCCTTAACTGTGTTATCTTCATTAACCTTTTCAACTACCGGTTCTTTTTCCTTATCTTGATCAGGTTGTGGTTCTTGTGGAGTAGGAATAGCTTCATCAGAAGTTACAGGTATTTCAGGTGGTTTAAGTGTTGTACCACTTCTTGTGGTAATGGCTTTAGCTGTTTCATTCCGGGGGTTTGCATTTGTATCACTAGGTAAACTTTCCGGTTTTCTTTCACCTATTAACCTTGCTAGGTTACTTACTTCTTGTTCCAAGTTTTGAATAGAAGCTTGTTGATTTCTAAATGCTTGAGCATTTTGTTCATTAGTTTATTTTTGAGATGTGAAAAACTGCGTTTGAGTTTCAACTAGCTTCGTCATCATATCTTCTAAATTCGGCTTTTTATCATCAGTTTGTGGTGGTTTGTTTTGAAAATTAGGTCTTTGCTGGTTGTAAGTATTGTTGGATACTTGTTGATTGCTAGGACCTTGTTGGTTGTTGTATGGAATATTTCGGTTATAATTCTGATTTTGATTGTAAATCGGTCTTGGCGGTTGATAATTATTCTGATAATTATTTCCAGGCCTTTGGTTTATGTATGAAATATTCTCTCTTTGTTCCATTGTTAGTTCAATACTAAGACAATCTTTTGTCAAATGTGGTCCTCCACACTGCTCACAACTAATTCGTATTGAGTGTATATCTTTAGTCATCTTTTCCATTCGTCTCTCGACAGCATCTATCTTTGCGAAAATGGAATCTAAGTCATGGCTAGAATCGGCTCTAGCTGCTTTAGATGATCTAACGATATCTTTTTCTTGGTGCCACTCATGTGAGTGGGAAGCAGTGTTATCAATAATTTTGTAAGCATCAGTTTCGGTTTTCTTCATAATGGAACCACCAGCTGCAATATCTATGTCTTTCCTTGTAGTGACCTTGTACTATTTGACAGGTGTCTAAACCATGTTGCGGACATCCTCTTAATAACTTTCTAAATCTTGTCCACGCCTCATATAGAGTTTCATTCAGTTTCTGTGTGAACGTAACAATTTCTCCTTGAAGTCTTACGGCTTTAGATGCCGGAAAGAATTGTTTAAGAAAATTTTCAACTAAAACGTCCCATGTATCAATCGCCCCTTCAGGTAACGATTCCAACCAATCTTTGGCTTCTCCCTTTAGAGTCCAGGGAAATAACATGAGATATATATGTTCATCCTCAACTTCTCTTATTTTAAATAGAGTGCAGATCCTATTAAAGGTACGAAGATGTTCATTTGGATCTTCCTTCGGCGCACCACTAAATTGGCATTGATTAGTCACCATGTGTAGAATTTGTCCTTTGATTTCATAATCTGGCGCATTAATGTCTGGATGAGTAATTGCGTGACCTTGGCCAGTGCGTTTAGCTCTCATTCGGTCTTCCATACTAAAAGGTTCCAGATTTTTCATGATTGAATTTGTTGAATCGGAATCACTAGAGGATTCTGATTTAATGGTTCGTTCCTCAACAATCTCTGTTTGAATGATTGGTGGTTCCGGAGGAAAATTTAATGGTTCAGGATCTATGAATTGTCCCTGAATATTCTCCGGATTCTCAATTGTGAAGTCGGGTTCAAAAAATGGATTATCGGAAATTTGAATTGGAGTACTTGGTCGACTGGATGACGATTCTAAAGGAAAATCAACGGCGGTAATATTTGCTAGATGTCTTGATCTAGTTACAGGTGGTGAACGTACAAAAGATGGTGAACGTCTTGCTCGGTGCATTCACTGAATATCCTATTAGTTTTTAAAAAGGAAAGAAAAATTATATAAGTTATCCAATTAATAGACTTTTCTGATTTTGCCCACGTTTCGAATAGCTAAAAGATGCAGCAGAGGGACAGGATTCGTTTGGTCTCAATATAATTGAGGACTGTTTGGCTCCAATAACCCGGTCCACGTACAAATCCAACTATTACTACGAACCAGAAAATTTTGATGTCTATCAATTTAACCACTTAAAATAAATTTTCGTAATTTTAAGAAATTTAGATAAGAAGTAGAATAAAAATCTATGTCCTAAAAACTAGAATAGCGAGAAATAAGAAAGAAAAAGAGCGCGTCGAAAAAGAAAAAGAAAAGGGTTGAAAAATAAAAGGCGTCGGAAAATAAGAAATAAAAAGAAATGACTTATAGAACTTAAAAACACTCGACTAACCCAACCTTATTACTATCACTAACTTAAAATTATAATCGCAAATTGAGATTACTAATTGGAATGATAATTGATACATAGGTAAAAGGTGTCTAAAAATATTAAAGCTTACAAGTAAAACTATATCCCAAATGGCAATAACTTAAAAAGGTACTAAAACTTAAAAAAGGCGTTGCAAAATTCTAAAGCACCTAGATCTTAGTCTAAAAAAAAAGCACTTAAGGGATTTTACGACAAAGCCTAAAAATCTATAAATAAAAATAACTATGTCAAAAATTAAGTTAAAAACTAAAAACTAGCGAAAAACACAAATATTACGCTAAAACAATTAAAAAGAGACAAAATATAAAAATATACTAAAAGTTGTAAATAGTACAATTTTTATAAAAATATTATTTTTATATTATTTATTTTATAAAATTATTAATTTTATAATTTAATTAAACTAAATAAAATTAAATAAAACAAAATAAACTAACTAAATATTATAATAAAAATACCCTAATTAGGGTTTAGAATTAATAATAATAATAATTATCCCGTAATTAATGCTGTTAGGGTTCCTGTGTACCCGTGTCAGGGCTGCTCCGCGACTTGCGGTGCCCGAGGCTAGAAAACTCCGCGAGTCGCGGGGTTTTAAATTTCAGATCAGGTTGCTTCGTTTGACAGGTTCAACGTAATTTTATTTATATATATTTTTTTATTTTTCTGTTTTTAATTTAATTAAAATATTTATATAATTTAAATAAAACTTATATTTTAAAAACTAGAATAGAAATAAAAATATGTTACAATTTTATAAATAAAAATCTTAAAACTAGATTTATATATAAATTTTTTTTCGGTTTTTGATTTTATGTTTTAAATAAAACCAAATATTTAAATAAAACTTATATTTTTATAAAATAAAAATAAAGAAACTTTATAAAACTTAAATATTTAACAAACTCTTAAAAATATTATATTTTTGTTTTTCTTTTTATGTTTTCGAATATTTAAAACGTATTTTTACAAAAGCGTCTTTTTATAAAAGTAAACTAAAAATAATTTTTTTTTTAATATTTAGCGTTGCGCTTTCGGCGTTTAAGTTCCCCGGCAGCGGCGCCAAAAATACTTGATAGTTAGAGCTAAGGGGTATAAAATACTATTAAATTTTATAAGGAAATACTATTAAATACGATACAATTTTACACAAGATATTTATTTATTTATTGAATGGATATACTTAAACCTTGCTACAACACTTATAGGCAGTGTACCTAATCGTATAGTAGTGTAGTTTTTAGTAAGTCCGGTTCGGTCCACAGGGAATCTTTTAAACAAAGCTTAACGCTATATTAGTTTTATTTTATAAAAATACAAATATATATATAAGTAATATTATTATTATAAAGGGGGGTTTTTACCGTTTAATGACCGGTTTGTCGATTTTAAAAACTTTAGTTGCAGTTAAAACAAAATGTAAAATATTAAATAAATAAAAGACTTAATTTAAAGCGTAAAGTAAATAACGATAATGAAATTGCGATAAATAAAAGTGCGATAAAATAAACTTGCGATAATTAAAAAGTACGATAATTAAAAGTGCAATTAAATACAATAACAATAAATAAAAGTGCGATAATTAGAAGTGCAATTAAATATAAAATAAAGGAAATTAAATATGAAATAAAATAATTATGCTTATTTAAACTTCCGTAATCATGATGTTTGACGTGTTGATTTTAGTTTTATGCCCATGGGTTAATTGTCCTTTGTCCTGGATTATTTAATATGTCCGTCTGGTTTTTGTCCATAACAGTCCATCAGTCATAAATATAAAGTGCGAGTATCCTCGTCAAATTATCCTTATACCCGAAGTTAAATATTCCAACTAATTGGGGACTTAAACTGTAACAAGATTTAAATACTTTGTTTAATAATTACACCAGGTTATCGACTGCGTGTAACCCAAGGTTTTAATACTTTGTTAACAATTATGCCAAGTGTCCTTGTACATAATTTCACCCCTGTTTTAATAATTCTAGTAGCTATTAATCCATTTCCGTGTCCGGTTAAATGAACGATTATTCGTACATATAAATACCCCGCCTATCGTGTCCGATTGAGTGTATATGGTTATTTATAGGGACGTCCAATTGTAAATCTTTATATTAAAATTAACAAACTATCATTTAGTTAAACAAATATAAAGCCCATTAATAGCCCATAGTCTAATTTCCACAAGTTTCGTTCTTTTGTCCAAACCCCAATTATGGTACAAAGCCCAATTACCCAATTTTAATATTTTTAGCCCAACATCATGATTACTTCGGATTAAATAAGCATAATAATAACTTAGCTACGAGACATTAAATTAAAAAGGTTGAACATAACTTACAATGATTAAAAATAGCGTAGCGTTACACGGACAGAATTTCGACTTACACCCTTACAACATTTGCTAACATACCCTTATTATTAGAATTAAAATTAAAATTAAAATATAAATTATAAATATAAATATTACGTATAGATATAGAGAGGATGGATATATGATATTAAAAACGATCAGAATTCGTTGGGTTTTATAGGGATTTTCGAATTTGGCTGCTCCGCAACTCGCGGCATTTTTGCTCTTCAAACTCCGCGAGTCGCGGAGTTTGAAATTCCAGCTCACTCCAATTTGGATCTTAGTCTGCCGACGGTTTATTATATAAATATAATATATATATAATTTATATAATTAATTATATATTATATTATATTTATATACATAGTTAACTTGTAATTTTTAGTCCGTTGCGTCGAGCGTTGAGAGTTGACTCTAGTCCCGGTTCCGGATTTTCGAACGTCCTTGCGTACAATTTAATATCTTGTACTTTGCATTTTGAATCTTGTACTCTTGTAATTTTGAGACGTTTCTCATCAATAATTGGAACCTTTTTGATTGTATTTTGTACTTTTGAGCTTTTTGGTCGTTTGCGTCTTCAATTCGTCGAATCTGTCTTTTGTCTTCACCTTTTATTATTTAAACGAATATCACTTGTAAATAGAACAATTGCAACTAAAAGCTTGTCTTTCTTGAGGAATAATGCTATGAAATATATGTTCGTTTTTAGCATTATCAGACCTCCACTCTAGTAAAAACAAATACAAAACCTCAAAAAAAGAGGGAAAAAATCTGATAGATGATAATACAGTAGCCATTTATGTGTGTTCTGCCAAACATAACCAAACACCCTTTATATTATGAGACATACACCTTAAAATTACTAGATATCTTGCTAGTAATGAAAAATGCCGTAAACAATTATGAAACAATAAGAATGAAAATTAATTTGTGTAATGGATTGTCTCACGTTGAATCAAAATGGTTACAACTTACATGCTTAAATATTAAATAAAGCAAAGACATAATCATAAACACACCTAATAAAGTCATCAATCATTGATGAGTTACACCTAATACACACATGGAATAAAGTCATAAAACATGGACAAAAAGTTGCCCACCATAAAGCAGCTTAACACACTAGGCACATGGAGTAGTTGTGCTACTTGCTCCAAAATGATTAAAGTTTGCATTAATTTTAACACTCCCCCTTAGTGCAAACTCCCGATCAACAATCTCCAACGCCTCTCGAAATTCCATGAACTTGACTTTCATTAGAGCTTTAGTAAAGATGTCAGCTACTTGAGCATTTGTCCTTACGTTTGCTAGCTCGATCTCCCCGCTAAGAACCTTTTCACGAATAAAATGATATCTCATTTCTATATGCTTAGTACGGGCATGAAACACAGGATTTGAAGCAAGCTTGATTGCACTTTCGTTGTCACATTTCAATTTGACAACATAATCTACCTTTCCAAGTATGTCACCAATCAATCTTCTTAACCAAGTACATTCTTGAGCCGCCATTGTTGCAGCTATGTATTCCGCTTCCGTGCTAGACAAAGCAACAACATCTTGCTTCTTGCTACACCATGAAATAACCGCGGAACCCATGTTAAAACAGTAACCCGAAGTTGAATGGCGATCATTTGCGTCTCCCATCCAATCTGCATCCACAAAACCATTTAACAAAACATTATCACACTTCTTATACCACAAGCCGTGGCCTATTGATCCTTTCACATAACGAAGGATCCTTTTTGCTGCATCAAGATGAACATTAGTTGGACATTGCATAAATTGTGAAACAATGCCAACTGAGTAAGCAATTTTCGGTCTTGTGATGGTTAGATAGATTAAACTTTCAACCATTTGTTGAAACAACTTCACATCGTTGAGCATTTTTCCTTGATCTTTCTTCATTTTGAGGTTTGGTTCCATTGGAGTAGTCATAGGCTTTGACTCCCCCATGTTGAAACGTTCTAAGAGACTTCTTGCATAAGCTCTTTGAGAGATAAAGTACCCGTTTTCTAATTTATCAACTTCCAAGCCAAGAAAACATCCAATCTCCCCCAGATTCTTCATTTTAAAATGAACCGAAAGATCATCACTTAAACGAGAGATTTTTGACTCGTTTCCTCTGGTGATTATCATGTCATCAATAAATAATAGCATCAAAATATGAAAACCTGATTCTTTCTTTACAAACAAGCTAGAATCCGCGTTAGAAATCTCAAAACCACAAAAGACAAGGTATTGTGCCACCTTACCATACCAAGCTCTTGGAGCTTGTTTCAAGCCATAAAGAGCTTTCTTCAAACGGCATACATATTCTGGAAATTGATTTGAAGTGAACCCAATAGGTTGTTCCATGAACACCTCACAATCAAGCTCCCCATATAGAAAAACATTCTTCACATCAAGTTGCCACAACTTCCACCCTTTGTAAGCCGCTAGTGAGATTATTGTTCTCACCGTCACCATTTTAGCCACGGGGCTAAAAGTTTCTTCATAATCAAGCCCATAATTTTTACAAAAGCCGCGAGCCACCAAACGAGCCTTGAACCTATTAATGGTTCCATTCGAGTTCTTCTTCAAACGGTACACCCATTTGCAAGTAACTGGATTACATCCTTCCGATTTCTTGACGAGTTCCCAAGTTTCATTTTTATCCAATGCATCTATTTCTTCTTGCATTGCATTTCTCCAATTCGGAGAATCTCTAGCTTTTTCATAACATGTTGGTTCTTCGGTTAGACCACCTGAAAAGAAACAAGTTGTAACCGTGTTCACCTCATAGTCACTTAGATGCCTTGGTTGTCTCTTTTCTCTTGTTGACCTTCTAACTTGAGTTGGTGCTTCTTCACTGGGTGCCTCTTCTTGAGTTTGAGAAACACCTTCATTCTCACTTTCTTCTTGATTTTCAAAACTAGGAAACATGAACTTGTAATCTCTATTTTCTTCATCACTTTTGCTTGATTCAGAAAATTAAGAAGACACTTCATCAAATACCACATCTCTTGAATTGGCATACTTCTTTGTTTCTAGATCCATGCACCTCCAACCTTTCCTGTGAGAATCATAACCAACAAAAATACACTTTCGAGCTTTTGGGTCAAGTTTGGTTCGATTAGCTTTTGGAACATGAACATAACAAATAGAACCAAACACCCTAAAATAGCTTACATTAGGTTTTGAACCATAAGCTAGCTCAAAAGATGATTTTTTTGTACCTGGCCAAGATGGTAACCGATTTGTCACATGACAAGCACATTGAAGTGCTTCCGCCCATAACTCCCTAGGCAACCCTTTGTCATGTAACCATGATAAGCATATAGAAACGAGGTAAGCAATCTTTCTTTCCGAAACACCATTTTGTTGTGGTGTATCCGGACAAGTCATTTGGCGATAAATACCATTTATTTTACAATAAGTAAAGAAATCATTAGACATGAATTCTCCACCATTATCACTTGTAAGAGCTTTTACCTTTCTCCCAAATTCGGATTCGACCGCTTCTTTGAACTCTATGAACTTTGATAAGGCTTCACTCTTCTCCTTTAAAAACTTCACCCAAGTGTAACGAGAATAGTCATCAATTAGCACCATGACATAGCAATGACCGCTATAGCTTGGTGTTCTTGTTGGCCCCATCAAATCCGTATGAATCAAGTCAAGCAAACCTTGTTTTCGGTTTGTTGACTTCTTATATGGAAGCCGGTGAGACTTTCCATATTGACATCCTTGGCATATCATCTCTTCACGAACATTCTTGAGTTGAGGAATTCCATCAACTAGTTTATGTGAGAATATCTTTTGCAACATTTGATATCCCACATGGCCTAGTCTTGCATGCCAAATAGCTTCGTTGTCGGTTTTGCTTGTTTTCTTCACCTAAGCTTCACCTGCGGACAACACAAACAAAGAACCTTTCTTTTCTCCCGTGAAAAAAAAATCGCCCACAATCTCCTTGACATTCTCAAGGACTTTCACATCCGTTGGACCAAAAAGAACATACTTCTCGGATTCGGTAATTTGAGGTACCGAAACTAAGTTCTTGGTCAATTTAGGAACAAGATAAACATCTTTCAAAGTAAATGTATCATTATTAACATCAATAATAGCATTACCTTTCTTTTTCACCGGATGAGTTGAGTTGTCGGCCGTGATTACAACTCGATTTTGATTGTGATCTCTAACGTCATGAAGAAGAGTTCCATCACCGGTCACATGACGAGAACAACCCGAATCAACAATCCATTGATTCTTCTTGACAACCGTATCAACGGTAAAACATTGCTCCCATTTGACTTCATCACCATCGTTGCTTGAACAAGCCACGTTTGTTTTTTGTGACTTTGGAACGACAATATCTCTTGATGTGACCAACCTTCCCACACTTGTAACATGTAGGAGATTTCTTCTCATAGTTACCTTTGTAACTAGTTTGATCTTCTTCTTTTTCATTGATTGAAGAACCTTTCTTGTGATTCTTTCCCTTTGAAAACAAAACTGCGTCATTTTCAAATCCTTTAGCCATTTGCTTGGCCAAAGCTTATTGATTAGAGAGTAAATTCTCCAATTCTTCAACCGAAGGTTGAGTAGCCCACCCCTGAATAGAGGTTATGAACGTGACATACTCTTTCTTCAAACCGCGAATTAGATATCTTCGCAAACGAGCTTCACTAATTTTCTCTTTGTCATCAATCTCTGAAATTTCAGAACATAGATTTTTGACCCGTAAGAAATATTCGGAAACACTCATCCCTTCTTGTCTTGAGATTGCTAACTCGTTTTCCAAGAATTGCAACCTTGCGGTGTTTTTCTTAGAAAAGAGTTTCTCAAGAGTATCCCATACTTCTTTTGGAGAAGTAATATCACGAACGTGTTCAGTGAACTCTTTGTTAATTGAAGTTCTCAATGCAAAGAGAGATTTTCCACAACGTACCTTCCATTTTCTTCTTGACTCTACATTCTCTAGAGTTTCTATGGGAATTATGGCTTCACCTCCGGACACAAGTTCTCATAGATCATGACCTTGAAGAAAAGCCTCAATACACATCTTCCAATACTTGTAGTTGTTGCCTACAAGTTTCTTCATTCCATTGACCATACCACCATTGTTTACATTTGAGACTTCCATTTTTGATTAGCGAGAAACTAGTTTAGACTTTGAGTAATTGCACACAAAGTTTAACTTACAACTAAACTTATAACCAAGTTTATAACCAAACTCTTGATACGATAAAATTACTAGATATCTTGCTAGTAATGAAAAATGCCGTAAACAATTATGAAACAATAAGAATGAAAATTAATTTGTGTAATGGATTGTCTCACGTTGAATCAAAATGGTTACAACTTACATGCTTAAATATTAAATAAAGCAAAGACATAATCATAAACACACCTAATAAAGTCATCAATCATTGATGAGTTACACCTAATACACACATGGAATAAAGTCATAAAACATTGACAAAAAGTTGCTCACCATAAAGCAACTTAACACACTAGACACATGGAGTAGTTGTGCTACTTGCTCCAAAATGATTAAAGTTTGCATTAATTTTAACACACCTTATTCGATTCTGCTATATTTTGCTATATTTTTTTTAACTTAAATATGCATAATTAACTTAGTATAGGCAATTGGTAACATTTATTTTAGTTGTCCCCACCAAGTATCATATTTTGTTAAAATTTCTATCATGCTTGTCTTGCAGCAATGTACAGACACATTTCAAGGATGTATTTCCAAAAGAACAAATTATCAACTGCAACAAGCAATCAAAGTTCAAAACACCACTTATATGTGATCACTAAATAAACTAGTTTATATTAAATTATTATACGTCAATCAACTAATATAATTTGTTGTAACGTAATGTAATGTAAATAAAAATAAAATACCAGAGCAACAGCATCTCTTTTATTTATTTATTTATTTTTTTTAACGGCATGATTTTTATTAAAGCTTCTAGCAAGAACTAGAAGCAAAAACAAATAAACAACAATTACAATGGCTTTATAAGCCAATTGTTCCAAGACATATTACTTTTACATCTACTAGAAAACTAACTATAAGAAAAGTTTCTAATAGAATCAAAAATCTCCTCTTTCTTCATTCCGATAAAATAACGCCATTTCGAAATCGCCAAATAACCCAGAACATCGAAGCCACTATCAAATACAAACGACCCTTGACTGTTTCATTCTCTATACAAAGATCAAACCATTCTAAGAAATCAAACCACGAATTGAAATTATCAAAATCTGCACACGTGCATATTCGAAGGTTCCTCCCAATCTCCTTTGCCAAAATGCATGAAAAAAATGTATGATTAATATCTTCCAACCCATGATTACAAATTGGGCATCCTATATCCCCAATCTCCACTCCCCGATTTACAAAATTGAACCGGGTAGTAAGTCTATCAAGAGCTAAACGCCATAGAAAAATATTTACTTTTTTCGGAAGAAATTTATTCCACCTTGTACGATGATGTAACGAAGGTAGAATAGCATTATCGATCCATTTCTAGAGGCCTTGATAATGATATATGCACAAGAGACAGTTTGCGGGCAGGACGTCTCTAACGCTTCCTTGATTTCATCGACAACCTCGTAAGAACGCAACGAATTTATGTTTGATAACGACAGCTTCTCTCCGAGCATGGTCGGAGTATCATCCAACAACATTGAACCATCACATCCCTATTCATTAATTAATTGTTTCTAATTAAATTATGTTACCTTCTAACAAGAATTAAAAAAAAAAAACCAAAGAAGCAGTGCTTCAACGGTACCCGTCCCTTTGAAGCCGGGGCCCCATGTTTGGAAGCTACACACAAACAGGGCGCAGGTTCGAGTCCCGGGGGGAGCAATTCCCTCGGAGTATGCCTTTGGGTTAGACTCGTGCTTGCCAGTCATGGGGTATTCGGTGGAGGTGTTTTACAGGCATCCAGCTATTACGGGGTTGGCTTGGTGGGTTGCCAAAGGCAACACAGGGTTAAGGTGTCCCTGCCAATCTACACTTTTATTTTTACACAAACAAATACACACAAGAATTAAAAAATAAAAAAACAGAACTTATAAATTCATAATAATTCATAACTCCCATAATCAAACAAATAGGGTACTGCTAAATCTACCCAGTCAACTCGACTTTCTCTCTCCTATTTTAGTTTAGGTACTGCTAAATCTACCCAGTCAACTCGACTTTCTCTCTCCTATTTTAGTTTTACGCGATACTCCCTACAATATTAACTATGCTTTTTATTTGGACTTCACAATACAATTTTACTTTTTTGATAATTTCAAAACTTTTTATCCCACATCTTTTCCCACATTTTACATTTTGCAATAATCACATTTATTGAACATATTTTTATGCATATCCACAATCAGTCAATAAAAAAATTATAATCAGATTACCTTTAACATGGAGTCACGTACGAATTTTTAAGAGATTGCGTATTGTAAATCATATACTTAATTAAAACCTCAAGTATTATTTTTCATGGTTTTAAATCATTGAATTCACTTTGCCTATTTTATGAATACACGTGATTGTTCCCACATAGAAGTAGTATTACTCACTTAAGTTTATGTTATACAAATAATTTTTTCATTACTTTGTACAGAGTAATACTCGATTCGTCCCAATTTAAATAGTAACTTTTATTATTATTTGCAGATGGTAAAAATGTTGTAAGCAACTTAAAGATAAATAATAAAATAAATATTATAAAAAAGTCACAACCATTATCTCATTAATATTTAAAAATATTTATTGATTAAGTAATTTAATAATTTTAAAATAAAATAATAGTAATAGTAATAATTAATAATAATGTAATTATTTAATCATACGGATATATAGATGTATAATAAGTAGGTGGTGTATCATGTATGTTTATCTTGAAAATGTAAAAAGATGCAAGTTGATGGTAAATCAAGTAGAAAAGTTCGGTAGATTTAGACAACCCCACAGAATATTTGGTTCATGTAATTAAGGTACAATCAACATATAAATCTGGTTGCATCAATATAAGTCAAGTCATTTAATAATTTGTTTGACTACATACTTTAACATGGAACAAGTACAAAGAATAATTATTTATGATAACATTATTTTGTATTAAAACAAATCAAATTAAGAATTAAGAATTGTTAGCAAAACATATGTTCTGGAAAGACAAATACAATGTTCTGGAAAGACAAATGGCTTTTCAACCACAGTCTCGAGTTGAAATACAGCCGCCTGTTCCGGCTCGAAACTAATCAGCAGGCAATGATTGGGGACAGGCTGCTCAAAACAGGAAACTCATGGGAATTCTCGTGGAGTTGGAGCAGAGATCCGGGTGGTCGCACACTTGATGAACTCATCGAACTAACGGAGCTACTTAACAAATTCAGTTTCGGGAACAAAGATTCTGATTACTGGACTTGTAACCTACAGACAAACGAGATTTTCACTACAAAAACTCTCGCGTCTTTGATTGATGAAAAAATATTGGCAGCTTATCGAGCAAATGAAGAAACGAAGTGTAATCGTCTAGTCCCGCAAAAGTTGAGACTTTTTATTTGGCGAGCTCAAAAACGAAGACTACCAGTCCGTGTGGAGTTGGATAAACTAGGTATTGATTTAGACACCCTTAGATATCGAAACGGTCGATCATATTCTCATTCATTGCAAGTTCGCAAAAGATTTATGGTCTAGAATATTTCGTTGGTGGAATCAACCCAATAGATCGATCCAAAACATGAATGAGTTATTTCTGGGTCACTACAACACGGCAAATCAATCCCGGTATTCCCCTTATGGCAGGCCATCGAATGGACGTGCGGTTATATAATTTGGTCAAACCGGAACGCCTCGGTTTTTAGAAAGAAATTAAGCAATGGTCCTATGGCTCTCAACGAAATACAATTAAAATCGTTTGAATGGATCTCAAGTCGTTCTAGAAAGTTTACGCTCAATTGGAATCAATGGTTGCTAAATCCAAGCTCGTTCTTAGATAATGATTAATCGTGTAGGTTCTTAATAGTTATAGTTTGCTTTTCGATTTTGTACTTTTTCAAAAGGGCATCATCTAAATTACCCTTGTATCTTTGTATCCTTTCTCATTTAATATAATTTTTTCTTACTGTTCAAAAAAAAAAAAAAAAAAAAAAAAAAAGCAAAACATATGAATCTGAATATGCTTACCTTAACAAAACAGATTTTTTTTAAATGTTTTTTTTAGAGTAAGTACAGAAATGGTTTTTCAAAAAAAAAATTATAGAACTAGGTAAACCGGCATTTAAATAATCGGTTTGTCAGTGTAGGTCCAAACTGGCATTTCATTTGCCGGTTTGAGCCCTCCTAAACCCTAACCGTATATATACGTAGTACGTACCTGACAGATGTGATGTTTACTGCAAACCGGCAAATGAATTGCCGGTTTGGACCCTGATATTTTCAGTTTTTTTCAGTGTTTTATTACTGTAAAGCTGCAACCTATCATATCATTGTTTGAGTTTTATAAAGTTATTTATAGATTTTTTTAACACATTTCTATATCTCTATATAAAAAAACTCACAATCTCATTTTTTACACATACATTTACACAAAATTCTCTCTTTTCCCTATTATTTTATACACATTTACAACTAAAAAAAATGGCAAATCGTTGCTTGATCAACCTCGACATCCATCACAACGGTGAGCTTTCCGATAACCGCCAGTATTGGTACGACGGGTATACACAATCGTTCGAAGCTCTAGATGTTACCGGCTTCGATGTAGAACGCGTAGTAAGCTTTATACGCGATAGGGTAGATTGCGAAGCCGCCGACGTTTGGTACTGTGACGAGGTCACGGATTTGTTCAAGGACATCGTCTATTTTGGTTTGGACCATTGTAATGAGGACTGTTTGTGTAACAAATTGCTTTATAATATTTTGGCCTGCTATCTTCAACAAATATTTCTCTCTGTCGGTCGATACTCCAATTCCTAACAGCGGATACAAGTTCTTCTTTATTTCTGAAAACCATTCATTTTCTAATTACACCATCGTCGTTATAACAATCCCATCCTAGCCCGTCATCCTCATCGAACGCAGATCGACCAGAATCTTCTTCAACATTAAGAAACTCGAAATAATGGTTCACGATAGGTTGGATCGGTCTCTCGATCACGTTTTGATCATCTTCAGATATATCACCTTCAGCAATATAATTCTCTACGGAACCATCACTCGTTGTTGACGCACCATCGTCGGAATTTACTTCTTTATTTTGTTCTTCACCCACCTCTTCATCTTCATCTTCATCGTCATCTACAAACACACCTCCCGATTGAGATGTGGATGCGCCACCGGCCCCAGTTTGTGTAACTTGAGAAGACTGAATTAAACGTTGTAACTGATCAACAAAACCGGATCCTTGTGTTGGAAAGACTTGCTCAAACTGAATTTCAATTTGACCAACGTAACTTGCATTTTGACCTGCCAAAAAATACATTGATTCCAAAGACCTATCGTCGTGAATTTCAGTCGAACACGCATTACCGAAGTAATCATTCCACATAATCATCTTCAATGTATGTGTTCTTGGATCAGCACCCACACATTTATAAGCCATTTCGTTTAACTGCATGCAATTAATCTTTTGGTATAGTGAAAAACTGGTTCTAAGTGATGTTTCATCACCAGTTAACCACCCATTTTGAAATATAATTCTACCACCCCAAATAAAATGAACCATAAAACCAGTAAATTCGGCCATTATATTTGATGAATATAATGGTGTTTTAGTGTTTTCAGTAATATGAGGATGTGTTGTAGAGATTAAAGAACAAGATGTAATCACAATGAAATTGAGATTAATTGATTCCAATCATAGCTCTATAAATAAAATTTTTGGCAGAAAAATTCAAATGCACAAACAAACAATGACATGATAGATTGCAGTTTTGCAGTAATAATACACTGAAAAATACAGTAATAATACACTGAAAAAACTGAAAAAGCAGTAAATATCAGCGTCCAAACCGGCATTTAAAATGCCGGTTTGCAGTGAATATCAGTATCTGTCAGAAATGTATACGTTTAGGGTTTATGAGGAACCAAACCGGCAAATGAAATGCCGGTTTGGAACTTGAATGACAAACCGATGTTTGAAACATCGGTTTACCTATTTCTATATTTTTTCTTTTTTTAAAAAAAAACCACTTCTGTAATTACTCTAACAAAAAAAACCATTTAAAAAAAAATCTTTATGATATAATAAAGAAGCATAAGTGTTTGCAGGATGTTGGAAAACAGTGTAATGAAAGGGTATGATTGATTATTGTTGGACATCCTTAGTACGCATAAGTGTACCATACTTGAATCTAATAAAATTCATCCAATTGGTAAACCTATGCTGGAAGCTGCTCTTCGTTCTAAATGGCCTTCAAAATGGTATTTCAAAAATTGTGATTTTATTATGTTATGTTTCTATACTTCTTAATGTTTTTTTTAATTATGTAAGTGAAGGATGTTGAAAAATCCAGCTTGACAAATGGTCTGTAATTAATGTACAGTTGAAGCCACTAACAGTATGAGATCCCAAGTTTATAAAGTGTGTCTGTTCCACGCACTTCACCTTTTCATGATATAACTAATGGTAAGTATAAATTGCTTCAGATTTCAAAAATATAGAAAATCAAACAACTCTTACAAGTTGATTCTTTTATTTGTTAAAAAACCTCACTGTTGGAATCATTTTAACTACACCATGTCATATGCATAAATTTTAGAATTTGAAATTAAATCAACTAAACATCATGTGAAGTTGAAAATATATGTGCCGGTTTGTCACTGTACTAACATCACATCATATTTGCAGGATCGAAACAACTTGAGAAGTCAGTTTCAAAAAGTACATCTCTTTCACAATCTGCAGTACAACAACAACAACAACAACAACAACAATACCCAATCCCACGAATGTAGGGTATGGGAGAGGTGGAGTGTAGACAATCATTCCTCGTACGTACCCTAGATTAGAAGGAAGTCACTACTCCACCCGCGAGTATAGAACCCGCGACTAGATAAGATCGTCCCTCCCTCTACTCCCCGAGAGCCAAGAGATTGCTTCCTGAAGAACCTCCGGCCAGGAATGCTCATCAAAACGAATGCTCACAATCTGCAGTACTTCAGTATATTACTAACAGTGATTATTCTTTATATCTGATCCATCCGAAATATGCTTAGCGCTATTTGTTATACAAAGTGAATATATAAAATATTACTAACTCATATACTAACATCAGAAATAGCGTGTAATGATTTGTTGTTTGTTAACATCTTTGAAATGCAGCTTCCAAACATGTCGGATCTCCTTACTGACTTACTGTATATTCGGTGGTTTTTCTGGAAAATCGATGTATACGTCTGTGATTTATCATTTGTCGCTATCGACCCGCGCTGCACTAGCCGGTTCCTCATTATTTTCATATGTTGGCATGTTTTAATGTGCTTATGTTTAATTATACTGTTATTTGTTTGAATTAAGTCCTTGGTACGCAAGACTTCTCTGATGTTGGCTTTAAGGTGAAATAATATTCTCCCGACAAGTATTTTTCATTTTCAATTACAAAAAATTTTTTATATAAATATCTTCAACTACATCTTTGATTTCGATAGTCTACTTAATTTTTATGGCGGTTCATTGAAAGTTTGCTCTAGCAACATGTGCTAACAACAAAACTATACATTAGTTGCTGCAAGAAGTCGTTGCCACTACTATGTTGCTAAACGGTATAATTGCTTTTTCTTCCTTGAGGTGCTGGCTTCAACTAAAGTGAGCGTTTACGGTATATTCTGCATTTTATTTGTGTAGGTATGTTCGGTCAAGATATAAACTCTACAAAACTGTCAACTCTTTTCCTCTTTTAATGAATGTGTTATATTTAAACCTTAATTTTTTACCATCTTTATGTTCTTTAAGTTCGTACGAATTTTGTTATATGATATCTAATTTATCTATCGAGTTGCTTATTACAAAAAGGTCGTTTAACTGAGGATGAAGAACGCTTTTACGCAGCTGAAGTTGCGTAATTGAATACTTGCATAATATGGGTTTGATACACCGAGACATTAAGGTATTGGGTTGGAACATTTTCTTCTTGTAATATGGAACATGTGTGTTTTATTATAAATGAGTCAAATCATATTGTTAAATTAAAATGATGAAAAAGTCGAATGGGTCTAAATGGGTATGTTTTATTATAAATCAGTCAAATGGGTCAAATGGGTATTACTATTACTATTACTATTACTATACTATCTAATAGACAAAAATGATGAATAGTAACTAGGGTCATTTTCGTTCTTTCACTTTCTTTTTTTTAAATTTAATTAAATTTCATCACACCAACAAAGCCCCGCACATTTTTTTCAAAAATTCAAATCGACCCCCCAAACAGGGGGGTAAAGTGTCAAATAACCATTTTCATAAAAAATCTTAAATAAACTCCACCCAAATATTCAACGGGTCATATCTTCTCGCTCGCAACGAGTTAAATTTTTCCAACACCATCCTTATACTCGAAATAATTTTAGGAACACAATGTCACTAACTATGCGTAACGGACGTTTTCTAAAAAACGCTAAATATTTGGGGTACTTTTCATACACATTGATTTTGCGTTAAATTTTTAAAAGTCGACAATTCAATTGCTAAACGCGGACATGCACATATATTGTTAATTTAACATTTAAATCTTTCACGGGTTATACCTTTTAGTTCGACTTGAGTTGCGCTTCAAAGACATCATCGTTAGCCACGAAATAATTTTACAAACTAAACGCAATAAAATACATTGAAAATCTAACCCCCGGCGCGAAGCGAGGGTTCAAAAACTAGTTATGTTCTATAGATAAAAAGTCAAATGGGTATGTTCTATTGAAACCAAGCTTGACAACAGGATAAATGGGTCAAACCATATTGTTAAATTATAATGAAAAAAAAAAAAAAGTCAAAAAAGTCATCTTTATTCTCAGTATCATAAGACCCTTTTTTTTTCAATTTAGCTACCTCGTGTCTTTAGGGTTAGAGTTTATGTAACGACCCTGGTTTTTCCAACGTTATTTATTAATAATTATTATTATTAATACGCTTGATTAAACGAATGTATGTTATTACATTTACATGTTGCTTTAATTGCCCGTACTTGAACTTTAAATGCCCGAAACGTCTTTGTGACACCCGGAACTTGCACGAATAATATTTTCAAGTATTATTTACCTTCATGATTAATTTTATTAATCATTTTAATTAACTAAAGCAATTAGTTAGTTACTTGGGCTTAACTTGGACTTTTATTGATTTACTTGCTAACTACTTGAACTTGGGCTTTGTTTAGTTAATGAACTCATGTATTAAAACTTGTAAGCCCACCCTACTTATAATATGGATTAGTTAGCCCACTCTTGCTACTTGTAAGTATTAGTTCCATGCCTAACTAGTTAGTTGAACCATTTAGAATCTTGTTGCCTTATAATCCCCATGAACAACCAACTATTAACCAACTTTAATCAACCTTTACAAGCTTTTAACCAACAAACCATGCACCCTTCCCCTAGGGACTGCAGGCCGTCAGTTTTGGGGCTTCAAAGGAGTCCACACTTCATTATTTTGCATTACTAGTTCACTTGTTATCCCTCACTCAAACACACACACAAAACTTGCTTCATTTTCTCTCAAATTCTCTCTAAACCTTGTAAGCAACTTGAGTTCTTCTTCTTCTTCTTTTTCTCTTGATAAAAACCGAACCCAAAAGGGCCCTTAATCATCATCAATCTTTGTTGTTAAAGCTTTTGCTACTTGTTCTTGTTTAAAGTTAATTACTTGTAAGTTACTAAGTTGTTTACTTACTTACTTTCATGTTTCAAGAAACAAACTTAATAGTTTGATTTCTTCATCTTTTTCTTGTTACAACAAGAACATTCAAGAACATAATCTATCTAGTTATGTTCTACATATTTTGTTTCAAAAGATTAAAGTTCATGGTTGTATAAACTCATTACTTGTAGTTCTTGAAGTAACTTTAAAGTTACTTCACTTAAAGATCAACTTGGGTTGAATCTTTAAAAGTATGAGCAACTATGAATCATTTTTCTTGTTTAATTAGTTTTCTACCTTATTTGTTTCATAGATTATGAGTTCTTTGTTGTTAAAATCATACTTGCAAGTCATGGAAGTAAACTTGAGGTTTACTTTACTTAAAGATCAACTTTGGTTGAATCTTTAAAGTATGAACAACACTTGAACTAGCTACTTGTTTAATTAACTTGTTTCTTTACTTTTATGCACTTAGATTACTTGGTTGTTGGTTTGTTGGTCAAGTGCTACTAGTTAGTCTTGATCTCATAATACTCTTGAACTTAAAAGTTAACTTATAAGTTTCAAGAACATGGAAGTGTAACTTACTAGTTACAACTTCAAATACCTTTGAAAGATCTAAGTTATCTAGCTTATGGTCTTCAAAATTTGTCATAAACAAAAGCTATAAAGCTTACATACACTTTACTAGTTGTTGATTTAAGTTTATAACTTGTTTTTACTTCTAAAGTTCATGTAAGTGTTGAAACTAAGCCTTGATGTAACCTTGGTTCATCAAACACTTACAACACTTGCACTTGAGTTATGATGGACAAACCTTGGTCAAAATGATGTTAACACATCAACGAGTTGTACACTTGAAGCTATACGCATCAAGAATGAGAACCGTGATGAACATCAAGCACCGAGACAACCGGAACTCTCCAAAACCCACTGTTCTGTCCAAAACCTACTGACCTGATGCTTCTGGAACAGACCAGTAGACCTGGGCTGTTCTAACCTTGATTTTTAGATAGAACTTTTCGAGTAGATAACTTTTCATATAGGACTCGTCTTAATCCGAGTTACGGTTTAGGATTTATGGCCCTCCGATCGTTACCATGTCCTTTAACGTTGTGCAGAAATTTCTGACCTACTCGCACTTAGACCGTCGCCACGGTCAAACCAAGACGAGTTTGCTTCTGTAAATTTTACCACACTTAAGGGACTCATAGACGGAGCCATGACCACTGGTCTCACCTTAATTCAGTAAGGGTAGAGGCTGTGGTGACTGACCGAAGTCAGCCTTTGTTTTAAACGACTTTCATAAACGAGTCTTACTTGTTACCTTTTGTTTAATGATGATTGATGATGACCCTTATGACCTTAATTACGTACTTGTAAACCTTTTGAGACGACTTATTGACTTAGTGCTATTTGACTTAGGTTGAGGACGTTTGGACCGTTACTTGCACACCACTTTCCGACTACTACCTTACCATTACTACTAATCATTGTGAGTTATAGCATTCCCTTTTTACTTTAACTTATTTTGGGAACTGAGAATACATGCGGATTTTATGTTTTACATACTAGGCACGAGTACTTAAACTTATATATGTGTGGGTTATATAACGGCAGAAACATTCCCTTTAGCTCGGTAACGTTTAATCATTGGTTTTTGAACCGTGAACGCGAATCTTAGATATGGATCCATAGGGTTTGACATCCCCACTCGGGCTAGTAGCGCTAGCATTTAACGAGTGTTTAATACTTCGAGGTTATACGCACTTGCCAAGTGCACTTTAAGGGGGTACATTAAACGTTAAGTTAGTTACCGGGTGCCCACGGTTAAGCATATACTTTTACATACTTTTGAAACGCTCGTTGTAGCACTGAAATCTCGTGGCCTACTTACATTACTGTTATACTTAAACTATAGCTCACCAACCTTTGTGTTGACCTTTTTAAGCATGTATTTTCTCAGGTGCTTGAAGTCGCTTCCGCTATCTTACTAGTCGTGCTGTAGAACCCGCTGCCTAGAGTTGTTATCGCATGACTACTTATGTTGCATTCAAACTTTTTACTTATGAACTTATGTTATGTAACGAGCATTATGGTCACGTACACTTATTTAATGCTTCTACTTAGTGAAGCATACTTTTGATTTGTAAAACAATTGACGTATGTTATGACGTCACTTTTATTAATGAATGCAAACTCTGTTTTTAAAACGCATATAGTACTTAACCTTGTAATGATCCTGTTGATGATGGTCCGTACATGATGATTTAGTACGGGGCGTCACATTTGGTATCAGAGCATTGGTTGTAGGGAATTAGGATGCATTAGTGAGTCTAAGACCGACCCGAGTAGGATTCACTAATAGGGCTAATCTACAACTTGTTAGTTTACTTGTTTCCGCTGAACTTACTGCATGCTGCTGCTTACTGTTATTGCTATATGCCGTATGCTACTACGTGATTTCACTACTGCATGCTATTACTTGCTTTCGATTGCATGCTAGTTTCGTACGATTACTGATATTGCCATGCTACTTATTGTTATACATGATTTAAACTGTTGGCCTATTATTTGCTTGCTTTATGACATACTGACATGGAAAATTTATTTTTCCTTGTTCAGATGTCGGACGTTCCACCTGCTGACATCCCAAGCGGCTCAGGCCCCGTTATTCCACCCACTGCTGCACCTGTTGCTGCTGCTGTTGCCGACATTCCGGCCCCGACACCCACTGGCGACCCCGGCGCCTCTAGTTCTGGAGCTAGCTCTAGTGTGCCTATCCCGGCGTCTTCTTCCAGACCCCCGAGGCAACTGGCTCACATTGGTGGCATGGAGATCCCCGCGGAGTTCGGGGAAGGTCCCTTCCGTAATCACTGGCGCACACCTTGCCGACGCACTGCCGACGGCCGCTTAGCCGTGATTACGCCAGGCCGACACCGACAGATGTTGGCCGCTTTCGGATATGTTGAGCCACCCGCGCCACCACCGCATGATTCAGACGACGGTTCTTCCACCGATGCTTCTTCAGAAGACACCTCATCTGACGACTCCAGTGATGAGGAGGATCCCGCTGACCGACCGATTCAGGCACCTTCTACCCCGCCGAAGAAGCGGTATCGCTTCGCTGGCATAATTCCTGGTCGTACTGTCACTGACGCTTATGGTCGGCGTCGTAGGATCACTTCTCGTAAACGGCTGGTGCCGTACCCCGCCGACCCACAGATATTACCGTCTCCACCCAGAGCCGGACCATCCACTTCAGCACCACCGGCTCCACCTGCACCGCCAGCACCACCTGCCCCACCATCTTCCTCTAATGAGGAAATGAGGCGGGAGATTGAGATTCTCCAGACTCGAGTTACTGAGCTCGAGGAGCAGTTGGCTCATGTTTTGGACATCTTGTACCCACCATCGCCGTAGGACTTTGTACTAGATTCTGTATTGTAATCTCTTTTGTAATCTCATATTTCACTTATGTAATGTACGAACTTATTGTAATGTATGAACTTATTATCATTAATGAATGGAATTTGTGTTGCTTACTTCTTGCACAAGTGTTCTATTTACGTTATCATCTCATGGTTTTGTGGTACTTATATCTGCTTGCGTTATTTAATCAACACGTGTTGTGCTGTTTTCATGTTGGTTGTTATATAATGTACTATTATTATTTGCATAATGGATTTTGACTTGAGTCAAAATGTTTGTATAGAACATCATAGCCAACGGGAGATCTATCCCCACCGCGGCACAAATTGAGGAAATGATTAACGAGCGAGTCGCTGCTGCACTAGCTGAAAGACAACCCCAAGCTCCACCACCACCGCCTGTCAATCCACCTGTCGTCCGAGATGGGTGTACTTACAAGGAATTTCAAAGCTGCAAGCCACACTACTTCAGTGGCACTGAGGGACCCGTCGGTCTCACCAGATGGTTCGAAAAGTTGGAATCGGTATTCCGGGTTAGCAATTGTTCTGAGACTAACAAAACGAAATTTGCATCTTGCACACTTTCTGATGGCGCGCTTACATGGTGGAATACCATGGCCCAAGCGCAAGGAATTAATGAGGCGTATGCTACGCCTTGGGAAGAATTTAAATGTGCTATGATCGAGGAATATTGTCCGAGAACCGAGATTCAAAAGATGGAAATCGAATTTATGCAATTAAAAACCGTAGGGAACGACCTTAACAGCTACAACTGTAGGTTTTTGGAATTGGCTCTTATGTGTCCAACCATGGTCACCCCCGAATTTAAGCGTTTGGAGAAATACTTCTCGGGACTTCCTAAGTCCATCAAGGGTAATGTTACCTCATCCAAGCCACCAAGTGTTCCCGAAGCAATGCGCATGGCGCATACTCTCTTGAATCAAATCATCCTTGACGAGCCGGAGAAGGCTAAGTTTGAAACTGTTAGTGGTGAAAAGAGGAAATGGGACAACAACCACAACAACAACAGGGGTAGGAACTATGATCAAAACCCGGCAAAACGACATGAAGGGTTCAGGCAAAACAACAACATACACAACAACAACACCAACCCCAACAACAACAACCGCACCAATCCGAACTACAAAGGAACCTTACCACAATGCAATAGGTGCTACAAGCACCACACTGGGTATTGCAATGTTATCTGTGAGAAGTGCCAACGATCTGGACATGTTGGCAAGGATTGCAAGGTTACCACTTTGAATGTGAAGCCAAACCACAACAACAATGGGCCTAAGAAGTGTTATGAATGTGGAAAGACGGGCCATTTCAGAAACGAGTGTCCTAACAAGCGTAAGGATGGCGGACCACCACGTGCTAGAGCCTTCAATGTTAATGCAAGAGATGCACGCGATAACCCCGACTTGGTGACAGGTATATTCACAATCAACAATCTTTTAGCTTCTGTCTTGTTTGATACTGGTGCCGATAGGAGCTATGTGTGTAGACATTTTTGTGATAAATTAGATTGGTCGTTAGTTCCCTTAAAGGAAAGTATGCTTGTCGAGGTAGCCAACGGAAAACTTGAAAAAGTGGACCAAATTGGCCGAGGGGCTATTATCAACATAGCCGGTGTAGACTTTGAGATAGACTTGATTCCCATTAAGTTGGGAAGTTTTGATGTTATTATTGGTATGGATTGGTTGACTAAGATTAGAGCCGAGATTATTTGTGGAGACAAAGCTCTTCGTATACCCCAAGGAGACGGTGAGCCACTAACCATTTATGGCGAGAGATGTACCTCACAACTGAACCTCATTAGTTGCGTGAAAGCGCAAAAGATAATGAAGAAGGGACGCCTTGCTGTCCTAGCTCATGTGAAAACCGTAGGAACCGAGGAGAAGAAAGTGGAAGATGTGCGTATTGTGAACGAGTTTTCCGATGTCTTTCCCGAAGAACTGCCTGGATTACCGCCACCGAGGGCAGTAGAGTTTCAGATTGACTTAGTGCCAGGAGCTGCACCTGTAGCTCGCGCACCCTATAGACTTGCACCTTCCGAGATGCAAGAATTGCAAAGCCAACTACAAGAGTTACTTGATCGAGGGTTTATTCAACCAAGTTCTTCGCCGTGGGGCGCACCTGTATTGTTTGTGAAGAAGAAGGATGGATCCTTCCGAATGTGTATCGACTACCGTGAGCTTAACAAATTAACAATCAAGAATCGGTATCCTCTTCTACGGATTGACGATCTTTTTGACCAACTGCAAGGATCGTGTGTTTACTCAAAGATCGATTTGCGATCGGGCTATCACCAGTTGAGGGTGAAAGAAAGCGACGTGATGAAAACTGCATTTAGAACCCGCTATGGTCATTATGAGTTTCTTGTAATGCCATTCGGTCTAACCAATGCACCTGCTGTATTTATAGACCTTATGAACCGTGTTTGCAAGCCGTACTTGGACAAGTTTGTTATAGTCTTCATTGATGATATCCTCATCTACTCTAAGAGCGAGGAAGAACACGAGCATCATCTCCGATTAGTACTTGAGCTCTTGAGACGAGAGCAACTCTACGCGAAGTTTTCTAAGTGTGAATTCTGGTTGAAGGAAGTTCAGTTTTTGGGTCATGTTGTGAGTGACCAGGGCATCAAAGTTGATCCCGCCAAGATAGAAGCGATCAGCAAGTGGGAGACCCCCACTACTCCGACTCACATCCGCCAATTTTTGGGTCTTTCCGGTTACTACCGAAGGTTTATCGAAGGTTTCTCTCTGATTTCACGTCTGTTAACCGCACTCACTCACAAAGGAAAGAAATTTGTTTGGGGAGACGAACAAGAGAAGGCATTTCAATTCTTGAAACAGAAGTTAACCACCGCACCTATCTTATCACTTCCTGAGGGTAATGACGATTTTGTTGTTTACTGCGACGCCTCGAAAACTGGTTATGGTTGTGTACTGATGCAACGCATGAAGGTCATCGCCTATGCTTCTCGTCAACTGAAGATCCACGAACGAAACTATACCACACACGATCTTGAACTTGGAGCCGTTGTCTTCGCACTCAAATTGTGGAGGCACTATCTGTATGAGACTAAATGCACTATCTTCACCGATCACAAGAGTCTCCAGCATATATTCGATCAGAAACATTTGAATATGAGACAACGAAGATGGATTGAGACACTAAATGATTACAAGTGTGAACTTCGCTACCATCCGGGTAAAGCCAACGTTGTTGCTGATGCATTAAGCCGAAAGGAGAGATCGGCACCCCTTCGTGTTCGAGCATTGAACATCACGATTCATTCCAATCTCCAGAACCAAATCCGAGCAGCCCAAGAACAGGCTCTCATAGAGAAGCACTTGCGGTATGAGTATTTGAACATCCTCGTCTCCAAATTCGAAGTTAGGGAATCCGGACTCCGATGTTATGCCGGAAGAATTTGGGTACCATGTTATGGAGATCTACGGAGTCTCATACTTGATGAAGCTCATAAGTCTAGATATTCGATTCATCCCGGAGCGGGCAAGATGTATCATGATATTAAAGAACAGTATTGGTGGCCCAATCTCAAGAAAGATGTTGCATCTTATGTTAGTAAGTGTTTGACTTGCTCAAAAGTTAAAGCCGAACATCAAAAACCTTCTGGGTTACTTCAACAGCCGGAAATCCCGCAATGGAAGTGGGAGATGATAACTATGGACTTTATCACCAAGCTTCCAAAGACGGTGGGCGGATACGACACCATTTGGGTTATTGTTGATCGTCTTACAAAATCTGCACACTTCTTAGCAATGAAAGAGACCGATACAATGGAGAGGCTTGCTCAACTTTATATCAAAGAGGTCGTATCACGACACGGTATACCTATATCAATCATCTCCGATCGCGACCCTCGTTTTGCTTCTAGATTTTGGCGTTCTCTGCAAGAAGCCATGGGAACTCGTCTCGACATGAGCACTGCATATCACCCTCAGACTGACGGGCAAAGTGAACGAACAATTTAAACCTTGGAGGACATGCTACGTGCATGTGTTATTGATTTTGGAAAGGCCTGGGAAAGGCATTTGCCACTCGCCGAATTCTCGTACAACAACAGTTATCACTCGAGCATTAAAGCTGCACCTTTTGAAGCGTTGTATGGCCGCAAGTGCCGTTCTCCTCTTTGTTGGGCCGAGCTAGGTGAGGTGCAACTCACCGGGCCCGAGATAGTCCATGAAACCTCGGAAAAGATTGCTCAGATTCAAAACAGACTCAAGGTAGCCCGTGATCGCCAAAAGAGTTATGCTGATCTTAAACGTAAAGACTTTAAATTCAACGTTGGTGATCGTGTTATGTTGAAGGTTGCACCTTGGAAGGGTGTGATTCATTTTGGGAAACGCGGAAAGTTAAACCCGAGGTACATTGGTCCATTTGAAATTTTGGAACGTGTTGGACCCGTTGCTTATCGTCTTGATCTTCCAGCACAATTGAGCTCAGTTCATCCTACCTTCCATGTATCAAACTTGAAGAAGTGTCTTGCTCCACCTGAACTTATCATACCATTGGAGGAACTTACTATAGATGACAAACTCCACTTTGTGGAAGAGCCCGTTGAAATCATGGAAAAAGAAGTCAAGGAGTTGAAACACAATAGGATTCCGATCGTCCGAGTTCGATGGAATTCCAAACGAGGACCTGAGTTTACTTGGGAACGAGAGGACCGCATGAGACAGAAGTATCCTCACCTTTTCCCACCTCCTCCATCACCTTCAGATTCAGCTTAAAATTTCGGGACGAAATTTTCTTTAACAGGTGGGTAATGTAACGACCCTGGTTTTTCCAACGTTATTTATTAATAATTATTATTATTAATACGCTTGATTAAACGAATGTATGTTATTACATTTACATGTTGCTTTAATTGCCCGTACTTGAACTTTAAATGCCCGAAACGTCTTTGTGACACCCGGAACTTGCACGAATAATATTTTCAAGTATTATTTACCTTCATGATTAATTTTATTAATCATTTTAATTAACTAAAGCAATTAGTTAGTTACTTGGGCTTAACTTGGACTTTTATTGATTTACTTGCTAACTACTTGAACTTGGGCTTTGTTTAGTTAATGAACTCATGTATTAAAACTTGTAAGCCCACCCTACTTATAATATGGATTAGTTAGCCCACTCTTGCTACTTGTAAGTATTAGTTCCATGCCTAACTAGTTAGTTGAACCATTTAGAATCTTGTTGCCTTATAATCCCCATGAACAACCAACTATTAACCAACTTTAATCAACCTTTACAAGCTTTTAACCAACAAACCATGCACCCTTCCCCTAGGGACTGCAGGCCGTCAGTTTTGGGGCTTCAAAGGAGTCCACACTTCATTATTTTGCATTACTAGTTCACTTGTTATCCCTCACTCAAACACACACACAAAACTTGCTTCATTTTCTCTCAAATTCTCTCTAAACCTTGTAAGCAACTTGAGTTCTTCTTCTTCTTCTTTTTCTCTTGATAAAAACCGAACCCAAAAGGGCCCTTAATCATCATCAATCTTTGTTGTTAAAGCTTTTGCTACTTGTTCTTGTTTAAAGTTAATTACTTGTAAGTTACTAAGTTGTTTACTTACTTACTTTCATGTTTCAAGAAACAAACTTAATAGTTTGATTTCTTCATCTTTTTCTTGTTACAACAAGAACATTCAAGAACATAATCTATCTAGTTATGTTCTACATATTTTGTTTCAAAAGATTAAAGTTCATGGTTGTATAAACTCATTACTTGTAGTTCTTGAAGTAACTTTAAAGTTACTTCACTTAAAGATCAACTTGGGTTGAATCTTTAAAAGTATGAGCAACTATGAATCATTTTTCTTGTTTAATTAGTTTTCTACCTTATTTGTTTCATAGATTATGAGTTCTTTGTTGTTAAAATCATACTTGCAAGTCATGGAAGTAAACTTGAGGTTTACTTTACTTAAAGATCAACTTTGGTTGAATCTTTAAAGTATGAACAACACTTGAACTAGCTACTTGTTTAATTAACTTGTTTCTTTACTTTTATGCACTTAGATTACTTGGTTGTTGGTTTGTTGGTCAAGTGCTACTAGTTAGTCTTGATCTCATAATACTCTTGAACTTAAAAGTTAACTTATAAGTTTCAAGAACATGGAAGTGTAACTTACTAGTTACAACTTCAAATACCTTTGAAAGATCTAAGTTATCTAGCTTATGGTCTTCAAAATTTGTCATAAACAAAAGCTATAAAGCTTACATACACTTTACTAGTTGTTGATTTAAGTTTATAACTTGTTTTTACTTCTAAAGTTCATGTAAGTGTTGAAACTAAGCCTTGATGTAACCTTGGTTCATCAAACACTTACAACACTTGCACTTGAGTTATGATGGACAAAACTTGGTCAAAATGATGTTAACACATCAACGAGTTGTACACTTGAAGCTATACGCATCAAGAATGAGAACCGTGATGAACATCAAGCACCGAGACAACCGGAACTCTCCAAAACCCACTGTTCTGTCCAAAACCTACTGACCTGATGCTTCTGGAACAGACCAGTACACCTGGGCTGTTCTAAACTTGATTTTTAGATAGAACTTTTCGAGTAGATAACTTTTCATATAGGACTCGTCTTAATCCGAGTTACGGTTTAGGATTTATGGCCCTCCGATCGTTACCATGTCCTTTAACGTTGTGCAGAGATTTCTGACCTACTCGCACTTAGACCGTCGCCACGGTCAAACCAAGACGAGTTTGCTTCTGTAAATTTTACCACACTTAAGGGACTCATAGACGGATCCATGACCACTGGTCTCACCTTAATTCAGTAAGGGTAGAGGCTGTGGTGACTGACCGAAGTTAGCCTTTGTTTTAAACGACTTTCATAAACGAGTCTTACTTGTTACCTTTTGTTTAATGATGATTGATGATGACCCTTATGACCTTAATTACGTACTTGTAAACCTTTTGAGACGACTTATTGACTTAGTGCTATTTGACTTAGGTTGAGGACGTTTGGACCGTTACTTGCACACCACTTTCCGACTACTACCTTACCATTACTACTAATCATTGTGAGTTATAGCATTCCCTTTTTACTTTAACTTATTTTGGGAACTGAGAATACATGCGGATTTTATGTTTTACATACTAGGCACGAGTACTTAAACTTATATATGTGTGGGTTATATAACGGCAGAAACATTCCCTTTAGCTCGGTAACGTTTAATCATTGGTTTTTGAACCGTGAACGCGAATCTTAGATATGGATCCATAGAGTTTGACATCCCCACTCGGGCTAGTAGCGCTAGCATTTAACGAGTGTTTAATACTTCGAGGTTATACGCACTTGCCAAGTGCACTTTAAGGGGGTACATTAAACGTTAAGTTAGTTACCGGGTGCCCACGGTTAAGCATATACTTTTACATACTTTTGAAACGCTCGTTGTAGCACTGAAATCTCGTGGCCTACTTACATTACTGTTATACTTAAACTATAGCTCACCAACCTTTGTGTTGACCTTTTTAAGCATGTATTTTCTCAGGTGCTTGAAGTCGCTTCCGCTATCTTACTAGTCGTGCTATAGAACCCGCTGCCTAGAGTTGTTATCGCATGACTACTTATGTTGCATTCAAACTTTTTACTTATGAACTTATGTTATGTAACGAGCATTATGGTCACGTACACTTATTTAATGCTTCTACTTAGTGAAGCATACTTTTGATTTGTAAAACAATTGACGTATGTTATGATGTCACTTTTATTAATGAATGCAAACTCTGTTTTTAAAACGCATATAGTACTTAACCTTGTAATGATCCTGTTGATGATGGTCCGTACATGATGATTTAGTACGGGGCGTCACAGTTTATCTATGTCTGCTATCATTCTTACTACGGAATTACATATTGTATATGTGGTGACTGTGGGGGCTTCAGTTTGGGTCTGAATGTTAATATGGGTTGGAATTGCCACTATAGTAGTGATATGGTTCGAAATTTTTGAATCAGTCCCAATCTGGGTCAAAATTACCACTGCAGAGATGGTAAGGGTTGAAATTGCTACTACATCAAGGATCTGGGTCAAGACTGCTACACAACACAAGGTTTGGGTTAACTTTACTACTGTGTAACTTTTATGGGTCAGTTTTTTCATGACCCGTCCTAATCCATCTGGACGAATACATTACATATGGTTACATCGCGAGGTACTTGACCTCTATATGATACATTTTACAAACATTGCATTCGTTTTTAAAAGACAAACTTTCATTTCATCGAAAGTTGACGGCATGCATACCATTTCATAATATATCCAACTATAATTGACTTAATTAATAATCTTGATGAACTCAATGACTCGAATGCAACGTATTTTGAAATATGCCATGAATGACTCCAAGTAATATCTTAAAAATGAGCAAATGCACGGCGAAATATTTCTTTCATACCTGAGAATAAACATGCTTTCAAGTGTCAACCAAAAGGTTGGTGAGTTCATTAGTTTATCATAAACATTCATTTTCATCATTTTAATAGACCACAAGATTTTCATTTTCAGTTCTCATAAATATACGTCCCATGCATAGAGACAAAAATATCATTCATATGGATTGAACACCTGGTAACCGACATTAACAAGATGCATATAAGAATATCCCCTATCATTCCGGGAAATCCTTCGGACATGATATAAAACAACATCGAAGTACTAAAGCATCCGGTACTTTGAATGGGGTTCGTTAGGCCCAATAGATCTATCTTTAGGATTCGCGTCAATTAGTAGACTGGTTTACTAATTCTTAGGTTACCAAGCAAAAAGGGGCATATTCGGCTTCGATCATTTAACCATATAATGTAGTTTCTATTACTTGTGTCTATTTCGTAAAACAGTTATAAAAATAGCGCATGTATTCTCAGTCCCAAAAATATATATTGCAAAAGCATTTAAAAAGGGAGTAATGAAACTCACTCAACAATATTTTATAGTAAAACTATTCCTACGACGATACTGAACAATGCAGGGTTGGTCTCGGATTCACGAACCTATTTCATTTGTATATTTATTAATACACATAACTGTAATCGAATAAGTATATATATTTACTTTATTAATTATATCATTTTTATATTAATAACTTATATATTTTATTATATTTTCATTTTGTATATTTTAGATAAATAATAATATTAGTATATTTAATTTATGGGTGTTAATTATATTTTTATATGATTACTCTTTTTGTTTACAAAATGCTAGTTATAATAACACTAGAATAATTTTAATGATAATAATAATAATTTTCATACTACTAATAATAATGATAGTATTAATAATAGTTTCTTAAAAAATATATATATAGATTTAAGGTAATGATACTTTTAGCAGTAATTATATTAATTTTTAATAATAACAGTGCTCATTAATGATAATCATATTAATGAAAATGATAATATTAATAATAATAATAATAATAATAATAATAA
The DNA here is from genome assembly GCF_046630445.1 of Rutidosis leptorrhynchoides. NCBI lineage: Eukaryota > Viridiplantae > Streptophyta > Magnoliopsida > Asterales > Asteraceae > Rutidosis > Rutidosis leptorrhynchoides. The sequence goes on along the minus strand of NC_092336.1, from coordinate 402,286,599 downwards.
TACTTGTGTCAATGTTAATAATACTAATAATTATAAAATGATACATGTACTAATATTTATGAAAATTATAATAATTTGTATCATTCTCATAATAATAATAATAATAATAATAATAATAATAATCATAATCATATTGATAGTAGTAATACCTATATTGATAGTACTAATAATTATAAGATTTTTAAATAAACCACATTTATTGATTTTGATATAGATAATAATAATAATAATAATAATAATAATAATAATAATAATAATAATAATAATAATAATAATAATAATAATAATAATAATGAATACATAATAACAACAATCTTAATCGTAATCATAATAACAATAATAATACTTGTTCTATTAATATTAACTAAGTAAATGGTAATATTTAGGATAATGATAATAATAATTACATTTAATGATAATAATAATTACATTTAATAATAATACTAATTATTAATAATACTAATTATTATTAATACTAATTAATAATAATAATTCTAATACTTCATGATAGTAATAACAATAATGATAAGTGTAATAATAACAATAATAATAATAATCATAATCATAATCATAATCATAATAATAATAATAATAATAATAATAATAATAATAATAATAATAATAATAATAATAATATTAATAATAATATTAATAATATTAATAATATTAATAATAATAATAATAATAATAATAATAATAATAATAATAATAATAATAATAATAATAATAATAATAATAATAATTTAGGTGACAACCTTTGAAGAAAAAGGAGTTCCAAAAAGAATGCGCCACTGTCCGGGCTCAAACCCACGACCTCTCGTTCATGCATAAACACTCCTTACCACTCGACTGCATCTGTTTTTCTGAATTATATCATACCCAATTTATATTTAACTCGTTTTATTTTTCTGTTTATTTTCTTTCTTCATCTTCAACAAGCAACTGACCAAGGATCGATCTTAGCTAACAACGAATTATATAATTAGTTTTAGGGTTGTAAACTGATACAGAAACGACTGATGTTTAACCAAATTGATTAACACAACAAAGAAATAAAATTAAAATTAAAAAAAAAAACAGACGTGAAGAACACTGTTAGAAACCCAAATTCAAATTCGATCTTTTTGAATGTTTTAGGTTATACTTATAACACGAAAAAGTTTTCAAATCGATGCTAGAAACTATGTGAATCATCAATTTGAATTAAAACCTCAAAACGATTACAAATTTTTCTATGAACAAATTATTTGACTTTTATAAAAAAAAACTTTGACTCGCGAATTGAAAATCGATATAACGAATTTAGAGCTGAGATTTGGCAGGTAGTTTAGGTAAAGGAATGCTAACAATACTGCATTACCGGATTTTGTAAATTGATTTGATTTGTAATTTTGGCTAAAAAGTGATGAATACAGAGGACGGGTTTGTTTTTCTTAAAGTTTCTGTTTTTAATTCTTGAAGTGCATAAGAAGACTTTATCTAGAGTGATTGAGTACGTTATATGACAGCTATAAACGATCACAATTATTGTAATGTGTTTTGAAATCGACGTTTAACGAATGGGAGACAGGAGTCGTTCGAATAGAACAGAAAAGGAAGGAAAAAATATAAAGTTTGATTACAAAGTCTAATTAAATTTGTTGTGTAGCTGGGTTTAGATTCGATTTGTAATCAGATGAAAGGTAGGAGCCAAAATCAGATACAGAAGATAGATACAGGTAACAAGTTTGTACGATAATCAATTTTTATATAATTAATAATTAATAAATATATTAATAATAATTATATTATTAATAATTATAAATAAAAATGGTATTAATAATCATAAAATAAAAATGGTAATAATTATATTATTAATGATAATAATATATTGTGTTATTTTCAATTAAATATAACTATAATAATACTAATGTTATTAATAATAATAATAATAATAATATTAATAATAATAATAATAATAATAATAATAATAATAATAATAATAATAATAATAATAATAATAATAATAGATAATTAACATAACTTAAATTTAAAATCTTACTACTAATTATAATTACATAACAATTCAGATGTATCAATTCCATATATTAAATATTAATATACTAATATTAATATTAATATTAATACAAATATTAATAATGAAAATAAATATACTATTATTAATGTAACATTTATATTTTAACTTGTAATTAAATATATTAATATTATAATTTATTAATTAGGTAACATTTAATAATTATATAATACATATATAATAACATATATTAAATATTTATTATTTATTCCTTACAATATAATAATAATCATTTATAGAAATCGATAATATATATATATATATATATATATATATATATATATATATATATATATATATATATATATATATATATATATATATATATATATTCATATAATAGTAACTTAATTATTCTATTTATTATTTTATATTTTTAATTCCAATTAATTAAATTATATTTTTATAAATACTTCAATATAGAAATCTTTCATATCTATACTATATAGATTTATAATAATATCACATATCTATTTATATATATTTACATTTTTATTTACACACAATTGTTTGTGAATCGTCGGGAATCGTTAAAGGTCAAATGGTTTAATGCATTCATGAAAATAGTCCAAACATTTTGCGACTCAACATTACAGACTTTGCTTATCGTATCGGATTCATATAAAGATTAAGTTTAAATTTGGTCGGAAATTCCCGGTCGTCACAGTACCTACCCGTTAAAGAAATTTCGTCCCGAAATTTGAGTGAGGTGGTCATGGCTAACAATAAAAATGTTTTCATGACTCATACGAGTTGATAGATGGAGTTTTATCATCATTGAGTAATATAGATAAAATAATTTGATTATCCGAAGCGTATTAGTGAAGTTATCACAAAAGAGTGAATTGAAGAAATAAAGTTTCGGCTTAACTTTTGACGTTGTCTTGGTTGAATTTCGAAATTCAAGGGATTTAAAGAAAATCTTCAAAATCTAAAGATTTGATTCTTCGGCGAGTAAGGAAATTAAGATCTCTTTAATTAAATGCAGTTATCTGCCTAGATTACTTTGTCTGATAATTCCATTATAAATTAAATTCTTCCGTTCCATTATTCTCACCATTCCTATACTTTCCTTCTTAGTTCATACATCCAAAAGATTGTGAAAATGCTTAATCCAGTTCTAATCCTTGATATTTTTCCTAATTAACATTTCTGTCATCCTTCTTTTCAATCTTCCACCAGAAAAATCTGTTTAATTTTACTATTACCTTGGGGTGATACTATTTTTAATTATACCGTGTCTTTATATTGCTATTCGTATTAATATCTACGGTTTGTAACCTCCGGGTTGTTATTGGGTTTTATATTTTCTCTTATATTTTGGAGCTCTTTGCCTTTTTATTGTCTTCTCGATCTCTAGTAAAGTGAGCAACGGTCCAGAATTCGTAAGCATGGAGTTTTGAAGGAACTTAATGTTCTAAACAAGAAAGAACGTAATAGCACGATTTGATTTGTCAAATTACCATAATTACTGAGAATAGAACTATCAAGAATATATTTTCTTAATATGTTCAGAAGTTAAGCAGAATGAAAGAGTTATGTAACATGGCACATGATGACGTTATGATCTATGAATCATCGCGTTCCATTAGAAACTTTGCATGACTTACTGTAATATAATCACGTTGATCAAGTGTCATTATATTATACTAACTCATGCATCAGTTCCCAACATTACTTCAATAATGTAGTGACCCGAACTTTTCCATGTTTATATATATTAATTGAGATTGATATTTACATGATTAAATGTTTCCAACATGTTAAGCAATCAAACTTGTTAAGACTTGATTAATTGAAATATGTTTCATATAGACAATTGACCACCCAAGTTGACCGGCGATTCACGAACGTTAAAACTTGTAAAAACGACATGACGATATATATATATGGATATACATATGGTTAACATGAGATTATGATAAGTAAGTATCTCCATAAGTATATTAACAATAAGTTATATACACATAAACAAGACTACTAACTTAAGGATTTCGAAACGAGACATATATGTAACGATTATCGTTGTAACGACATTTAAATGTATATATATCATATTAAGATATATTAGTATATCATAATATCATGATAATATAATAATTTAACATCTCATTAGATATAATAAACAATGGGTTAACAACATTAATTGAGATCGTTAACTTAAAGGTTTCAAAACAACACTTACATGTAACGACTAACGATGACTTAACGACTCAGTTAAAATGTATATACATGTAGTGTATTTAGATGCATTAAAATACTTTTGGAAGACTTCAAGACATATATCAAAACACTCATACCTAACGAAAATGGTTACAGTTACTTTCCCATTCTTTTCTTTCATCAAGAATTCTAGTCGTATTCTTACCCGTATTATACACAGCTTCAAAACGTACTTACTATGGGTATATACCAATAGGAACTAGCATGGGATTCCACTCTTGATTATGTCATGTATGACTAATAAATTTTAACTTCTACCATGAGCTAGTCAACTAACTAGAACTCCTTTTAACCCCACTCACCACTCACCAATTACCACTCATCATTCACTCCATTTCACTTCCAATTCTCTTTCTAATTCTCTCTCAACACACACACACACTATTATGAATGTATTTTTCCAGTAGTTAATCATCATCTTCATCAAAAATCACTTCAAGAATCAAGCTATAATCATCATAGGAAGAACACTTCAAGAACACTTCAAAAATCCCTTCAAGTTTACTAATTTACTTCCAAGCTTTCTAATCCATTCCAAGTAATCATCTAAGATCAAGAAACCTTTGTTATATACAGTAGGTTATCTTTCTTATTCAAGGTAATATTCATATTCAAACTTTGATTCAATTTCTATAACTATAAACTATCTTAATTCGAGTAAAAATCTTACTTGAACTTGTTTTTGTGTCATGATCCTACTTCAAGAACTTTCAAGCCATCCAAGATCCTTTGAAGCTAGATCATTTCTTGTCACTTCCAGTAGGTTTACCTACTAAACTTGAGGTAGTAATGATGTTCATAACATCATTCAATTCATATATATAAAACTATCTTATTCGAAGGTTTAAACTCGTAATCACTAGAACATAGTTTAGTTAATTCTAAACTTGTTCGCAAACAAAAGTTAATCCTTCTAACTTGACTTTTAAAATTAACTAAACACATGTTCTATATCTATATGATATGCTAACTTAATGATTTAAAACCTGGAAACACGAAAAACACCATAAAACCGGATTTACGCCGTCGTAGTAACACCGCGGGCTGTTTTGGGTTAGTTAATTAAAAACTATTATAAACTTTGATTTAAAAGTTGTTATTCTGAGAAAATGATTTTTATTATGAACATGAAACTATATCCAAAAATTATGGTTAAACTCAAAGTGGAAGTATGTTTTCTAAAATGGTCATCTAGACGTCGTTCTTTCGACTGAAATGACTACCTTTACAAAAACGACTTGTAACTTATTTTTCCGACTATAAACCTATACTTTTTCTGTTTAGATTCATAAAATAGAGTTCAATATGAAACCATAGCAATTTGATTCACTCAAAACGGATTTAAAATGAAGAAGTTATGGGTAAAACAAGATTGGATAATTTTTCTCATTTTAGCTACGTGAAAATTGGTAACAAATATATTCCAACCATAACTTAATCAACTTGTATTGTATATTATGTAATATTGAGATACCATAGACACGTATACAATGTTTCGGCCTATCATGTCGACACATCTATATATATTTCGGAACAACCATAGACACTCTATATGTGAATGTTGGAGTTAGCTATACAGGGTTGAGGTTGATTCCAAAATATGTATAGTTTGAGTTGTGATCAATACTGAGATACGTATACACTGGGTCGTGGATTGATTCAAGATAATATTTATCGATTTATTTCTGTATATCTAACTGTGGACAACTAGTTGTAGGTTACTAACGAGGACAGCTGACTTAATAAACTTAAAACATCAAAATATATTAAAAGTGTTGTAAATATATTTTGAACATACTTTGATATATATGTATATATTGTTATAGGTTCGTGAATCAACCATTGGCCAAGTCTTACTTCCCAACGAAGTAAAAATCTGTGAAAGTGAGTTATAGTCCCACTTTTAAAATTTAGTATTTTTGGGATGAGAATACATGCAGGTTTTATAAATGATTTACAAAATAGACACAAGTACGTGAAACTACATTCTATGGTTGAATTATCGAAATCGAATATGCCCCTTTTTATTAAGTCTGGTAATCTAAGAATTAGGGAACAAACACCCTAATTGACGCGAATCCTAAAGATAGATCTATTGGGCCTAACAAACCCCATCCAAAGTACCGGATGCTTTAGTACTTCGAAATTTATATCATATCCAAAGTGTGTCCCGGAATGATGGGGATATTCTTATATATATGCATCTTGTTAATGTCGGTTACCAGGTGTTCACCATATGAATGATTTTTATCTCTATGTATGGGATGTGTATTGAAATATGAAATCTTGTGGTCTATTGTTACGATTTGATATATATAGGTTAAACCTATAACTCACCAAAATTTTTGTTGACGTTTTAAGCATGTTTATTCTCAGGTGATTATTAAGAGCTTCCGCTGTCGCATACTTAAATAAGGACGAGATTTGGAGTCCATGCTTGTATGATATTGTGTAAAAACTGCATTCAAGAAACTTATTTTGTTGTAACATATTAGTATTGTAAACCATTATGTAATGGTCGTGTGTAAACAGGATATTTTAGATTATCATTATTTGATAATCTACGTAAAGCTTTTTAAACCTTTATTGATGAAATAAAGGTTATGGTTTGTTTTAAAATGAATGCAGTCTTTGAAAAACGTCTCATATAGAGGTCAAAACCTCGCAACGAAATCAATTAATATGGAACGTTTTTAATCAATAAGAACGGGACATTTCAGTTGGTATCCGAGCGTTGGTCTTATAGAACCAGAAAATTTGCATTAGTGTGTCTTATCGAGTTTGTTAGGATGCATTAGTGAGTCTGGACTTCGACCGTGTTTTCTTTAAAAATGATTGCTTAACATTTTTGTTGGAAACTATATATTTTTAACATATGAATATTATGTGATATATTAATCTCTTAACGTGTTTGATATTATGTGATAGATGTCTACCTCTAGAACAAGTCCCATTGACTCACCTAATAATAATGAAGAGTCAAATGTAAATTGGAATGATTCGTGGACTGATTGACAAGTTCCCGAAGAGGAACCGGAAGAAGAATCGGAACCGGAAGAAGAATCGGAACCGGAAGAAGAAATAGAACCGGTGGGGGAAATAATAAAACGGTTAAGTAAAAGAGAATCCTCAACCAACCGACCAAGGTTAATTATGGTCAATGGTGTTTCCTCCAAGGAAGCAAAATATTGGGAAGATTACCAATTCTCCGATGAATCGGATTCCGACGAGAATTCCGATGATGTTATAGAAATTACCCCAACTGAATTTAAAAAGGCAAAAGAAAATAATAAGGGAAAGGGCATAAAAATAGAGAAATCTAATTCCAACCCCGATGAACTTTATATGTATCGTCAACCCCCGAAGTCCTTAAGTTGTGACATTGACCCGGGAAACTCTAAACCACCAGGTTTTTCTAAACCAATGTGGATAACGACGGCTCGTATTAGGGGAACATCATATATCCCTAGAAACTTGGCAAAACGAACCAAAACTGAAGAAGAAGAAACAAGCGAGTCGGAATAAGATAGTTGTATTCGTGTGGTGTAATATAAGTAATATAGTGTGCTTATGCTTTATGATATATGTAAAAATTTCTTGTATTAATAAGTATTTTTTTTATGAATCTAACTCTTGTCTATTTTACAGTATAAAAACACAAAATGGATAGACAACCCAATATTTTAAGAGACCTACCCAGAGACATGATTGATGAAATCTTGTCTAGAGTCGGTCAGAATTCTTCGGCACAACTATTTAAGGCGAGATCAGTTTGTAAGACATTCGAAGAACGTTCCAAGAATGCCTTGGTTTATAAAAGGCTTTCGTTCGAAAGATGGGGGATATCACATTGGGAAATCCATAAGTTACGATGTGTTTACTTTGACGCATATATTGCGGGGAACCCAAATGCTATTTTACGCAATGGGTTAAGAAATTATTTTGACACAATATATCCGAATATTGGACTTCGTGATTTAGAAAAAGCGGCTAACATGCAACATAAAGAAGCATGTTATGCTTACGGCTTAGTAATGTTCGCTTCTCACCAAAGTGAGAACAAGAACATCGAGCTACAACTATTAAACAAAACGTTCCCACAAGTGACGGAGTCGGTAATTGGGGTAAGAAATGAGGTTTTTAGATTGTTACGGGACTGTTGGACATTACGTAACCCTCGTCCCTTTGACGATGTTACAACACGCTGTCTTATCAACGGCCATAACGGTATGTTTCACAAGACCAAGGATGGGAAGTAATCCTAGTAAAACCAGAATGCATGATTTGTTTCTGGACGTATGAATTACGTGTCTTTATTGCCTTTGCTGAACGACTTGTGTACTAGCTAGAATTATCTTCACAACCATCTTGTATCAAATTTATTGTGTGCTATATTTCATGCTATATGTAAAATAAGCGGTATTGTAAGTTTGTAAAATATTGTGTAAAAGTTTGAACGCGAAATATTATTATAATCAGTTTTTCATATAGAATTGTAGTAGTTGAATTGTATATATTAGCTACTAAGTATGAACTTAACGGGTAGGTACTACCCGAATTTAAACTTATAAAACGTTGATATGAAGAAAAAGCTTTTATAAATGAGTTCATATTATGCTACGAAATACTATTAACTACTCTTAATATTCTGTATGATTAACTTGTTCCATTTGACTATTTTGAAGGAAATGGCACCGACTACTCGACACACCGTGAATATGAATGAAGAGGAATTCCGTACTTTTCTAGCTTCAAACATAGCCGCAGTACAGGCTGCGCTACATACCAACAATAACCTTGGATCTAGCAGTACAGGAAATCGTGTAGGATGCACCTACAAAGAATTCACTGCCTGCAAACCTTTGGAATTTGATGGAACCGAAGGACCGATTGGATTGAAACGGTGGACCGAGAAGGTCGAATCGGTGTTTGCCATAAGTAAGTGTACTGAAGAGGACAAAGTGAAGTACGCTACGCATACCTTCACAGGTTCTGCGTTAACATGGTGGAATACCTATCTAGAGCAAGTGGGACAAGACGATGCGTACGCACTACCGTGGTCAGCATTCAAGCACTTGATGAACGAGAAGTACCGTCCCAGAACCGAGGTCAATAAGCTCAAGACAGAACTTAGAGGGTTACGAACCCAAGGATTTGATATTACCACGTACGAAAGACGATTCACAGAATTGTGCCTATTGTGTCCGGGAGCATTCGAAGATGAGGAAGAGAAGATCGACGCGTTTGTGAAAGGATTACCGGAAAGAATCCAAGAAGATATAAGTTCACACGAGCCTGCCTCCATACAACAGGCATGTAGAATGGCTCACAAACTAGTGAACCAGATTGAAGAAAGAATTAAAGAACAGACTGCTGAAGAGGCCAATGTGAAGCAAGTCAAAAGAAAGTGGGAGGAAAACGGTGATAAGAATCACCAATACAACAACAACAGCAATTACAACAATAATCGCAACAATTATCCCAACAATCGTAACATCAATCGCAACTACAACAAACGGCCCAACAACAACAACAACAACAACAACAACAACAACAACAACAACTACAACAATCATCCCAACAACAATAATAACCGCAACAATAACAACAACAATCAGAAGCAGCTATGCCAAAGGTGTGAAAAGTATCACTCGGGGTTCTGCACCAAATTTTGCAACAAGTGTAAAAGAAATGGTCATAGCGCGGCAAAGTGTGAGGTCTACGGACCAGGGGTTAATAGAACGAAAGGAACAAATGGTGTCGGAATGAGTAATGGCGGAGCAAGTAGTGTCGGAGCAAGTTATGCCAATGTAGTTTGTTATAATTGTGGAAAACCGGGCCACATTATTAGAAATTGCCCGAACCAGGAGAACACGAATGGACAAGGCCGCGAAAGAGTTTTCAATATTAATGCGGCAGAGGCACAGGAAGACCCGGAGCTTGTTACGGGTACGTTTCTTATTGACAATAAATCTTCTTACGTTTTATTTGATTCGGGTGCGGATAGAAGCTATATGAGTAGAGATTTTTGTGCTAAATTAAGTTGTCCATTGACGCCTTTGGATAGTAAATTTTTACTCGAATTAGCAAATGGTAAATTAATTTCAGCAGATAATATATGTCGGAATCGAGAAATTAAACTGGTTAGCGAAACATTTAAGATTGATTTGATACCTGTAGAGTTAGGGAGTTTTGATATGATAATCGGTATGGACTGGTTGAAAGAAGTGAAAGCAGAGATCGTTTGTTACAAAAATGCAATTCGCATTATACGAGAAAAAGGAAAACCCTTAATGGTGTACGGAGAAAAGGGCAACACGAAGCTACATCTTATTAGTAATTTGAAGGCACAAAAACTAATAAGAAAAGGTTGCTATGCTGTTCTAGCACACGTCAAAAAAGTACAAACTGAAGAAAAGAGCATTAATGATGTTCCCATTGCAAAAGAATTTCCCGATGTATTTCCGAAAGAATTATCGGGATTACCCCCACATCGATCCGGTGAATTTCAAATAGATCTTGTACCAGGAGCTGCACCAATAGCTCGTGCTCCTTACAGACTCGCACCCAGCGAGATGAAAGAACTGCAAAGCCAATTACAAGAACTTTTAGATCGTGGTTTCATTCGACCAAGCACATCACCGTGGGGAGCTCCTGTTTTGTTTGTCAAGAAGAAAGATGGTACATTCAGGTTGTGTATCGACTACCGAGAGTTGAACAAACTTACCATCAAGAACCGCTACCCACTACCGAGAATCGATGACTTATTTGATCAACTACAAGGCTCGTCTGTTTATTCAAAGATTGACTTACGTTCCGGGTATCATCAAATGCGGGTGAAAGAAGATGATATTCCAAAGACTGCTTTCAGAACACGTTACGGTCATTACGAGTTTATGGTCATGCCGTTTGGTTTAACTAATGCACCAGCTGTGTTCATGGACCTTATGAACCGAGTGTGTGGACCATACCTTGACAAGTTTGTCATTGTTTTCATTGATGACATACTTATTTACTCAAAGAATGACCAAGAACACGGTGAACATTTGAGAAAGGTGTTAGAAGTATTGAGGAAGGAAGAATTGTACGCTAAATTTTCAAAGTGGGCATTTTGGTTGGAAGAAGTTCAATTCCTCGGTCACATAGTGAACAAAAAAGGTATTAAGGTGGATCCGGCAAAGATAGAAACTGTTGAAAAGTGGGAAACCCCGAAAACTCCAAAACACATACGCCAGTTTTTAGGACTAGCTGGTTACTACAGAAGGTTCATCCAAGACTTTTCCAGAAAAGCAAAACCCTTGACTGCATTAACGCATAAAGGGAAGAAATTTCAATGGAATGATGAACAAGAGAAAGCGTTTCAGTTATTGAAGAAAAAGCTAATTACCGCACCTATATTGTCATTGCCTGAAGGGAATGATGATTTTGTGATTTATTGTGACGCATCAAAGCAAGGTCTCGGTTGTGTATTAATGCAACGAACGAAGGTGATTGCTTATGCGTCTAGACAATTGAAGATTCACGAACAAAATTATACGACGCATGATTTGGAATTAGGCGCGGTTGTTTTCGCATTAAAGACTTGGAGGCACTACTTATATGGGGTCAAAAGTATTATATATACCGACCACAAAAGTCTTCAACACATATTTAATCAGAAACAACTGAATATGAGGCAGCGTAGGTGGATTGAATTATTGAATGATTACGACTTTGAGATTCGTTACCACCCGGGGAAGGCAAATGTGGTAGCCGATGCCTTGAGCAGGAAGGACAGAGAACCCATTCGAATAAAATCTATGAATATAATGATTCACAATAACATTACTACTCAAATAAAGGAGGCACAACAAGGAGTTTTAAAAGAGGGAAATTTAAAGGATGAAATACCCAAAGGATCGGAGAAGCATCTTAATATTCGGGAAGACGGAACCCGGTATAGGGCTGAAAGGATTTGGGTACCAAAATTTGGAGATATGAGAGAAATGGTACTTAGAGAAGCTCATAAAACCAGATACTCAATACATCCTGGAACGGGGAAGATGTACAAGGATCTCAAGAAACATTTTTGGTGGCCGGGTATGAAAGCCGATGTTGCTAAATACATAGGAGAATGTTTGACGTGTTCTAAGGTCAAAGCTGAGCATCAGAAACCATCAGGTCTACTTCAACAACCCGAAATCCCGGAATGGAAATGGGAAAACATTACCATGGATTTTATCACTAAATTGCCAAGGACTGCAAGTGGTTTTGATACTATTTGGGTAATAGTTGATCGTCTCACCAAATCCGCACACTTCCTACCAATAAGAGAAGATGACAAGATGGAGAAGTTAGCACGACTGTATTTGAAGGAAGTCGTCTCCAGACATGGAATACCAATCTCTATTATCTCTGATAGGGATGGCAGATTTATTTCAAGATTCTGGCAGACATTACAGCAAGCATTATTAACTCGTCTAGACATGAGTACTGCCTATCATCCACAAACTGATGGGCAGAGCGAAAGGACGATACAAACGCTTGAAGACATGCTACGAGCATGTGTTATTGATTTCGGAAACAGTTGGGATCGACATCTACCGTTAGCAGAATTTTCCTACAACAACAGCTACCATTCAAGCATTGAGATGGCGCCGTTTGAAGCACTTTATGGTAGAAAGTGCAGGTCTCCGATTTGTTGGAGTGAAGTGGGGGATAGACAGATTACGGGTCCGGAGATTATACAAGAAACTACCGAGAAGATCATCCAAATTCAACAACGGTTGAAAACCGCCCAAAGTCGACAAAAGAGCTACGCTGACATTAAAAGAAAAGATATAGAATTTGAAATTGGAGAGATGGTCATGCTTAAAGTTGCACCTTGGAAAGGCGTTGTTCGATTTGGTAAACGAGGGAAATTAAATCCAAGGTATTTTGGACCATTCAAGATTATTGATCGTGTCGGACCAGTAGCTTACCGACTTGAGTTACCTCAACAACTCGCGGCTGTACATAACACTTTCCACGTCTCGAATTTGAAGAAATATTTTGCTAAAGAAGATCTCACTATTCCGTTAGATGAAATCCAAATCAACGAAAAACTTCAATTCATCGAAGAACCCGTCGAAATAATGGATCGTGAGGTTAAAAGACTTAAGCAAAACAAGATACCAATTGTTAAGGTTCGATGGAATGCTCGTAGAGGACTCGAGTTCACCTGGGAGCGTGAAGATCAGATGAAGAAGAAATACCCGCATCTATTTCCAGAAGATTCGTCAACACCTTCAACAGCTTAAAATTTCGGGATGAAATTTATTTAACGGGTAGGTACTGTAGTGACCCGAACTTTTCCATGTTTATATATATTAATTGAGATTGATATTTACATGATTAAATGTTTCCAACATGTTAAGCAATCAAACTTGTTAAGACTTGATTAATTGAAATATGTTTCATATAGACAATTGACCACCCAAGTTGACCGGCGATTCACGAACGTTAAAACTTGTAAAAACGACATGACGATATATATATATGGATATACATATGGTTAACATGAGATTATGATAAGTAAGTATCTCCATAAGTATATTAACAATAAGTTATATACACATAAACAAGACTACTAACTTAAGGATTTCGAAACGAGACATATATGTAACGATTATCGTTGTAACGACATTTAAATGTATATATATCATATTAAGATATATTAGTATATCATAATATCATGATAATATAATAATTTAACATCTCATTAGATATAATAAACAATGGGTTAACAACATTAATTGAGATCGTTAACTTAAAGGTTTCAAAACAACACTTACATGTAACGACTAACGATGACTTAACGACTCAGTTAAAATGTATATACATGTAGTGTATTTAGATGCATTAAAATACTTTTGGAAGACTTTAAGACATATATCAAAACACTCATACCTAACGAAAATGGTTACAGTTACTTTCCCATTCTTTTCTTTCATCAAGAATTCTAGTCGTATTCTTACCCGTATTATACACAGCTTCAAAACGTACTTACTATGAGTATATACCAATAGGAACTAGCATGGGATTCCACTCTTGATTATGTCATGTATGACTAATAAATTTTAACTTCTACCATGAGCTAGTCAACTAACTAGAACTCCTTTTAACCCCACTCACCACTCACCAATTACCACTCATCATTCACTCCATTTCACTTCCAATTCTCTTTCTAATTCTCTCTCAACACACACACACTATTATGAACGTATTTTTCCAGTAGTTAATCATCATCTTCATCAAAAATCACTTCAAGAATCAAGCTATAATCATCATAGGAAGAACACTTCAAGAACACTTCAAAAATCCCTTCAAGTTTACTAATTTACTTCCAAGCTTTCTAATCCATTCCAAGTAATCATCTAAGATCAAGAAACCTTTGTTATATACAGTAGGTTATCTTTCTTATTCAAGGTAATATTCATATTCAAACTTTGATTCAATTTCTATAACTATAAACTATCTTAATTCGAGTAAAAATCTTACTTGAACTTGTTTTTGTGTCATGATCCTACTTCAAGAACTTTCAAGCCATCCAAGATCCTTTGAAGCTAGATCATTTCTTGTCACTTCCAGTAGGTTTACCTACTAAACTTGAGGTAGTAATGATGTTCATAACATCATTCGATTCATATATATAAAACTATCTTATTCGAAGGTTTAAACTCGTAATCACTAGAACATAGTTTAGTTAATTCTAAACTTGTTCGCAAACAAAAGTTAATCCTTCTAACTTGACTTTTAAAATTAACTAAACACATGTTCTATATCTATATGATATGCTAACTTAATGATTTAAAACCTAGAAACACGAAAAACACCATAAAACCGGATTTACGCCGTCGTATTAACACCGCGGGCTGTTTTGGGTTAGTTAATTAAAAACTATGATAAACTTTGATTTAAAAGTTGTTATTCTGAGAAAATGATTTTTATTATGAACATGAAACTATATCCAAAAATTATGGTTAAACTCAAAGTGGAAGTATGTTTTCTAAAATGGTCATCTAGACGTCGTTCTTTCGACTGAAATGACTACCTTTACAAAAACGACTTGTAACTTATTTTTCCGACTATAAACCTATACATTTTCTGTTTAGATTCATAAAATAGAGTTCAATATGAAACCATAGCAATTTGATTCACTCAAAATGGATTTAAAATGAAGAAGTTATGGGTAAAACAAGATTGGATAATTTTTCTCATTTTAGCTACGTGAAAATTGGTAACAAATATATTCCAACCATAACTTAATCAACTTGTATTGTATATTATGTAATCTTGAGATACCATAGATACGTATACAATATTTCGACCTATCATGTCGACACATCTATATATATTTCGGAACAACCATAGACACTCTATATGTAAATGTTGGAGTTAGCTATACAGGGTTGAGGTTGATTCCAAAATATGTATAGTTTGAGTTGTGATCAATACTGAGATACGTATACACTGGGTCGTGGATTGATTCAAGATAATATTTATCGATTTATTTCTGTATATCTAACTGTGGACAACTAGTTGTAGGTTACTAACGAGGACAGCTGACTTAATAAACTTAAAACATCAAAATATATTAAAAGTGTTGTAAATATATTTTGAACATACTTTGATATATATGTATATATTGTTATAGGTTCGTGAATCAACCAGTGGCCAAGTCTTACTTCCCGACGAAGTAAAAATCTGTGAAAGTGAGTTATAGTCCCACTTTTAAAATCTAATATTTTTGGGATGAGAATACATGCAGGTTTTATAAATGATTTACAAAATAGACACAAGTACGTGAAACTACATTCTATGGTTGAATTATCGAAATCGAATATGCCCCTTTTTATTAAGTCTGGTAATCTAAGAATTAGGGAACAGACACCCTAATTGACGCGAATCCTAAAGATAGATCTATTGGGCCTAACAAACCCCATCCAAAGTACCGGATGCTTTAGTACTTCGAAATTTATATCATATCCGAAGGGTGTCCCGGAATGATGGGGATATTCTTATATATATGCATCTTGTTAATGTCGGTTACCAGGTGTTCACCATATGAATGATTTTTATCTCTATGTATGGGATGTGTATTGAAATATGAAATCTTGTGGTCTATTGTTACGATTTGATATATATAGGTTAAACCTATAACTCACCAACATTTTTGTTGACGTTTTAAGCATGTTTATTCTCAGGTGATTATTAAGAGCTCCCGCTATCGCATACTTAAATAAGGACGAGATTTGGAGTCCATGCTTGTATGATATTGTGTAAAAACTGCATTCAAGAAACTTATTTTGTTGTAACATATTTGTATTGTAAACCATTATGTAATGGTCGTGTGTAAACAGGATATTTTAGATTATCATTATTTGATAATCTACGTAAAGCTTTTTAAACCTTTATTGATGAAATAAAGGTTATGGTTTGTTTTAAAATGAATTCAGTCTTTGAAAAACGTCTCATATAGAGGTCAAAACCTCGCAACGAAATCAATTAATATGGAACGTTTTTAATCAATAAGAACGGGACATTTCAAATAACATTCATATTTTAAGCTCAAAAGTTTACAGAATATAGAAACTAACAGTTTCTATATGATGTAACGCTGATAGCGCGAAGAGATTAATGATTTCAGATAAGAATAGTTATGAAAATATCTTCAGAAATATGGAGGATATTTATAAAGAAAGATACGATGATATCTTGGAATTTCTAATATCGAAGGATGGTGAAGAAAATTTGTCCGCAAGAGTTTGGAGTCAGAAGCAAGGTATTCGCTAAAGATTTCATCAGAAACAGAATCATCAGGATTCTTAATGTACAAGTTTATTCCTTGTGATTTGTTCAGAGATTCCTTAGTAGT
This sequence comes from Rutidosis leptorrhynchoides, assembly GCF_046630445.1. Lineage (NCBI taxonomy): Eukaryota > Viridiplantae > Streptophyta > Magnoliopsida > Asterales > Asteraceae > Rutidosis > Rutidosis leptorrhynchoides. Next base: position 402,269,407 of record NC_092336.1, on the reverse strand, counting down.
TTGCTCAATCAGTTTTTCAGTTTCAAACTTTTCTGAGCTTTGCCAACATTCTATTCTTTATCATCAAATTTTCTGACGGTTAAGGTCATTTACGGTTGTCTATAGTTTCTGCTGCTTCGTTCGGCTTTTTCAACATTCCGAGTATTAATTCGCAGACTAGGTGCTTTTCAGAATTTCAGAATGAAAGATCATAATTCTAAGAGATAAAGGATATATGTATACATATAACTGTTGATGTAGAAACGTTGCGAGATTCGAAATACTGATTGCTGATTCTCGGTAATTGGTATGGCAATTCTTGTTACAAGATGCGGATGAGTACATGATTAGACTTCAATAGATAAATATAGTAATTTGTCGGAGAGATTTAATTCAAGGAGCAACGAGGTTGCTGGTATATCTATTGCAGTGTTGTAAATCTCCCGAGATCTCCCCGAGATCTCCCCCGAGATCTCATTTTTAGAAGGCAACCGAGACGAGATGTTCATCTCCCGAGATTTCTTGGTCAACGGGGTCAAACTTAGTCAAAGCCATAATTTCTCACGTTTTCTTGCTAATTTGTAAGATTTTCTTGTAAAATTCGTAATTTCTAAGATTTTCTCGCTCTTTTCTCGGATATTTTTGTAAAATCTCGTAAAAACGTATATAAATATACATATATTTATGTTTTTATGTATATTTTTATTAGAAAAACTATAAAGTCAACGTAAGTCAACGTCCGAGATCTCCCCGAGATTATTCCGAGATGCCGAGATCTCCCTAAAAAAGTTCAAACGAGATCTACCCGAGATCCGAATTCTCCAACCTTGGTCTGCTGGTAATATGATGGAATATAAAAGGTTCCCCGGTAATAATAAAAGAGCACGCATATATATATCAAGGTTATACTAAGGTTGTTTAGAACGAAAAGTCGAAGTTGACTTGCTGGAGCTGTGACAAAACTGGCTATCTCGAACAGGAATTGCAAAGTTATTTTCGGTAATAATAACGCTAAAGGAATTAACACAGCTTTGTGTTAAACGTTTACTCAGTTTCTGTAGTGACCCGAACTTTTCCATGTTTATATATATTAATTGAGATTGATATTTACATGATTAAATGTTTCCAACATGTTAAGCAATCAAACTTGTTAAGACTTGATTAATTGAAATATGTTTCATATAGACAATTGACCACCCAAGTTGACCGGTGATTCACGAATGTTAAAACTTGTAAAAACTATATGATGACATATATATGGATATATATATAGTTAACATGATACTATGATAAGTAAACATATCATTAAGTATATTAACAATGAACTACATATGTAAAAACAAGACTACTAACTTAATGATTTTTAAACGAGACATATATGTAACGATTATCGTTGTAAAGACATTTAATGTATATATATATCATATTAAGAGATATTCATACATGATAATATCATGATAATATAATAATTTAAAATCTCATTTGATATTATAAACATTGGGTTAACAACATTTAACAAGATCGTTAACCTAAAGGTTTCAAAACAACACTTACATGTAACGACTAACGATAACTTAACGACTCAGTTAAAATGTATATACATGTAGTGTTTTAATATGTATTTATACACTTTTGAAAGACTTCAATACACTTATCAAAATGCTTCTACTTAACAAAAATGCTTACAATTACTTCCTCGTTCAGTTTCATCAACAATTCTACTCGTATGCACCCGTATTCGTACTCGTACAATACACAACTTTTAGATGTATGTACTATTGGTATATACACTCCAATAATCAGCTCTTAGCAGCCCATGTGAGTCACCTAATACATGTGGGAACCATCATTTGGCAACTAGCATGAAATATCTCATAAAATTACAAAAATATGAGTAATCATTCATGACTTATTTACATGAAAACAAAATTACATATCCTTTATATCTAATCCATACACCAATGACTAAAAACACCTACAAACACTTTCATTCTTCAATTTTCTTCATCTAATTGATCTCTCTCAAGTTCTATCTTCAAGTTCTAAGTGTTCTTCATAAATTCTACAAGTTCTAGTTACATAAAATCAAGAATACTTTCAAGTTTGCTAGCTCACTTCCAATCTTGTAAGGTGATCATCCAACCTCAAGAAATCTTTGTTTCTTACAGTAGGTTATCATTCTAATACAAGGTAATAATCATATTCAAACTTTGGTTCAATTTCTATAACTATAACAATCTTATTTCAAGTGATGATCTTACTTAAACTTGTTTTCGTGTCATGATTCTGCTTCAAGAACTTCGAGCCATCCAAGGATCCATTGAAGCTAGATCCATTTTTCTCTTTTCCAGTAGGTTTATCCAAGGAACTTAAGTTAGTAATGATGTTCATAACATCATTCGATTCATACATATAAAGCTATCTTATTCGAAGGTTTAAACTTATAATCACTAGAACATAGTTTAGTTAATTCTAAACTTGTTCGCAAACAAAAGTTAATCCTTCTAACTTGACTTTTAAAATCAACTAAACACATGTTCTATATCTATATTATATGCTAATTTAATGATTTAAAACCTGGAAACACGAAAAACACCGTAAAACCGGATTTACGCCGTCGTAGTAACACCGCGGGCTGTTTTGGGTTAGTTAATTAAAAACTATGATAAACTTTGATTTAAAAGTTGTTATTCTGAGAAAATGATTTTTATTATGAACATGAAACTATATCCAAAAATTATGGTTAAACTCAAAGTGGAAGTATGTTTTCTAAAATGGTCATCTAGACGTCGTTCTTTCGACTGAAATGACTACCTTTACAAAAACGACTTGTAACTTATTTTTCCGACTATAAACCTATACTTTTTCTGTTTAGATTCATAAAATGGAGTTCAATATGAAACCATAGCAATTTGATTCACTCAAAACGGATTTAAAATGAAGAAGTTATGGGTAAAACAAGATTGGATAATTTTTCTCATTTTAGCTACGTGAAAATTGGTAACAAATCTATTCCAACCATAACTTAATCAACTTGTATTGTATATTATGTAATCTTGAGATACCATAGACACGTATACAATGTTTCGACCTATCATGTCGACACATCTATATATATTTCGGAACAACCATAGACACTCTATATGTGAATGTTGGAGTTAGCTATACAGGGTTGAGGTTGATTCCAAAATATATATAGTTTGAGTTGTGATCAATACTGAGATACGTATACACTGGGTCGTGGATTGATTCAAGATAATATTTATCGATTTATTTCTGTACATCTAACTGTGGACAATTAGTTGTAGGTTACTAACGAGGACAGCTGACTTAATAAACTTAAAACATCAAAATATATTAAAAGTGTTGCAAATATATTTTGAACATACTTTGATATATATGTATATATTGTTATAGGTTCGTGAATCAACCAGTGGTCAAGTCTTACTTCCCGACGAAGTAAAAATATGTGAAAGTGAGTTATAGTCCCACTTTTAAAATCTAATATTTTTGGGATGAGAATACATGCAGGTTTTATAAATGATTTACAAAATAGACACAGGTACGTGAAACTATATTCTATGGTTGAATTATCGAAATCGAATATGCCCCTTTTTATTAAGTCTGGTAATCTAAGAATTAGGGAACAGACACCCTAATTGACGCGAATCCTAAAGATAGATCTATTGGGCCTAACAAACCCCATCCAAAGTACCGGATGCTTTAGTACTTCGAAATTTATATCATATCCGAAGGGTGTCCCGGAATGATGGGGATATTCTTATATATATGCATCTTGTTAATGTCAGTTACCAGGTGTTCACCATATGAATGATTTTTTATCTCTATGTATGGGATGTGTATTGAAATATGAAATCTTGTGGTCTATTATTATGATTTGATATATATAGGTTAAACCTATAACTCACCAACATTTTTGTTGACGTTTTAAGCATGTTTATTCTCAGGTGATTATTAAGAGCTTCCGCTGTCGCATACTTAAATAAGGACGAGATTTGGAGTCCATGCTTGTATGATATTGTGTAAAAACTGCATTCAAGAAACTTATTTTGTTGTAACATATTTGTATTGTAAACCATTATGTAATGGTCGTGTGTAAACAGGATATTTTAGATTATCATTATTTGATAATCTACGTAAAGCTTTTTAAACCTTTATTGATGAAATAAAGGTTATGGTTTGTTTTAAAATGAATGCAGTCTTTGAAAAACGTCTCATATAGAGGTCAAAACCTCGCAACGAAATCAATTAATATGGAACGTTTTTAATCAATAAGAACGGGACATTTCAGTTGGTATCAGAGCGTTGGTCTTAGAGAACCAGAATTTTACATTAGTGTGTCTTATCGAGTTTGTTAGGATGTATTAGTGAGTCTGGACTTCGACCGTGTTTACTTGAAAAATGATTGCTTAACAAATTTTGTTGGAAACTATATATTTTTAACATGTGAATATTATGTGATATATTAATCTCTTAACGCGTTTGATATTATGTGATAGATGTCTACCTCTAGAACAAGTCCCATTGACTCACCTAATAATAATGAAGAGTCAAATGTAAATTGGAATGATTCGTGGACTGATTCACAAGTTCCCGAAGAGGAACCGGAAGAAGAGTCGGAACCGGAAGAAGAATCGGAACCGGAAGAAGAATCGGAACCGGATGAAGAAATAGAACCGGTGGGGGAAATAATAAAACGGTTAAGTAAAAGAAAATCCTCAACCAGCCGACCAAGGTTAATTATGGTCAATGGTGTTTCCGCCAAGGAAGCAAAATATTGGGAGGAATACCAATTCTCCGATGAATCGGATTCCGACGAGAATTCCGATGATGTTATAGAAATTACCCCAACTGAATTTAAAAAGGCAAAAGAAAATAATAAGGGAAAGGGCATAAAAATAGAGAAATCTAATTCCAACCCCGATGAACTTTATATGTATCGTCAACCCCCGAAGTCCTTAAGTTGTAACAATGACCCGGGAACCTCTAAACCACCAGGTTTTTCTAAACCAATGTGGATAACGACGGCTCGTATTTGGGGAACATCATATATCCCTAGAAACTTGGCAAAACGAACCAAAAACGAAGAAGAAGAAACAAGCGAGTCGGAATAAGATAGTTGTATTCGTGTGGTGTAATATATGTAATATAGTGTGCTTATGCTTTATGATATATGTAAAAATTGCTTGTATTAATAAGTATTTTTTTTATGAATCTAACTCTTGTCTATTTTACAGTATAAAAACATAAAATGGATAGACAACCCAATATTTTAAGAGATCTACCCGGAGACATGATTGATGAAATCTTGTCTAGAGTCGGTCAGAATTCTTCGGCACAACTATTTAAGGCGAGATCAGTTTGTAAGACATTCGAAGAACGTTCTAAGAATGTCTTGGTTTATAAGAGACTTTCGTTTGAAAGATGGGGGATATCACATTGGGAAACCCATAAGTTACGATGTGTTTACTTTGACGCATATATTGCGGGGAACCCAAATGCTATTTTACGCAACGGGTTAAGAAATTATTTTGACTCAATGTATCCGAATATAGGACTTCATGATTTAGAAAAAGCGGCTAACATGCAACATAAAGAAGCATGCTATGCTTACGGGTTAGTAATGTTCGCTTCTCACCAAAGTGAGAAAAAGAACATCGGGCTACAGCTATTAAACAAAACGTTCCCACAAGTGACGGAGTCGGTAATTGGGGTAAGAAATGAGGTTTTTAGATTGTTACGGGACTGTTGGACATTACGTAACCCTCGTCCCTTTGACGACGTTACAACACGATGTCTTATCAACGGCCATAACGGTTATGTTCCACAAGACCAAGGATGGGAAGTAGTCCTAGTAAAACCAGAATGCATGACTTGTTTCTGGACGTATGAATTACGTGTCTTTATTGCCTTTGCTGAACGACTTGTGTACTAGCTAGAATTATCTTCACAACTATATCTTGTATCAAAGTTATTGTGTGCTATATTTCATGCTTTATGTAAAATAAGCGGTATTGTAAGTTTGTAAAATATTGTATAAAAGTTTGAACGCGAAATATTATTATAATCAGTTTTTCATATAGAATTGTAGTAGTTGAATTGTATATTAGCTATTAAGTATGAACTTAACGGGTAGGTACTACCCGAATTTAAACTTATAAAACGCTAATATGAAGAAAAAGCTTTTATAAATGAGTTCATATTATGCTACAAAATAAGATTAACTACTCTTAATATTCTGTATGATTAACTTGTTCCATTTGACTATTTTGAAGGAAATGGCACCGACTACTCGACACACCGTGAATATGAATGAAGAGGAATTTCGTACTTTTCTAGCTTCAAACATAGCCGCAGTACAGGCTGCGCTACATACCAACAATAACCTTGGATCTAGCAGTACAGGAAATCGTGTAGGATGCACCTACAAAGAATTCACTGCTTGCAAACCTTTGGAATTTGATGGAACCGAAGGACCGATTGGATTGAAACGGTGGACCGAGAAGGTTGAATCGGTGTTTGCCATAAGTAAGTGTACTGAAGAGGACAAAGTGAAGTACGTTACGCATACCTTCACAGGTTCTGCGTTAACATGGTGGAATACCTATCTAGAACAAGTGGGACAAGATGATGCTTATGCACTACCGTGGTCAGCATTCAAGCACTTGATGAATGAGAAGTACCGTCCCAGAACTGAGGTCAATAAGCTCAAGACAGAACTTAGAGGGTTACGAACCCAAGGATTTGATATTACCACGTACGAAAGACGATTCACAGAATTGTGCCTATTGTGTCCGGGAGCGTTCGAAGATGAGGAAGAGAAGATCGACGTGTTTGTGAAAGGATTACCGGAAACAATTCAAGAAGATATAAGTTCACACGAGCCCGCCTCCATACAACAGGCATGTAGAATGGCTCACAAACTAGTGAACCAGATTGAGGAAAGAATTAAAGAACAGACGGCTGAAGAGGCCAATGTGAAGCAAGTCAAAAGAAAGTGGGAGGAAAACGGTGATAAGAATCACCAATACAACAACAACAGCAATTACAATAATAATCGCAACAATTATCCCAACAATCGCAACATCAATCGCAACTATAACAAACGGCCCAACAACAATAACAACAACAACAGCAACTACAATAATCATCCCAACAACAATAATAACCGCAACAACAACAACAATCAGAAGCAGCTATGCCAAAGGTGTGAAAAGTATCACTCGGGGTTCTGCACCAAATTTTGCAACAAGTGTAAAAGAAATGGTCATAGCGCGGCGAAGTGTGAGGTCTACGGACCAGGGGTTAATAGAACGAAAGGAACAAATGGTGTCGGAACGAGTAATGGCGGAGCAAGTAGTGTCGGAGCAAGTTATGCCAATGTAGTTTGTTATAAATGTGGAAAACCGGGCCACATTATTAGAAATTGCCCGAACCAGGAGAACACGAATGGACAAGGCCGCGGAAGAGTTTTCAATATTAATGCGGCAGAGGCACAGGAAGACCCGGAGCTTGTTACGGGTACGTTTCTTAGTGACAATAAATCTGCTTACATTTTATTTGATTCGGGTGCGGATAGAAGCTATATGAGTAGAGATTTTTGTGCTAAATTAAGTTGTCCATTGACGCCTTTGGATAGTAAATTTTTACTCGAATTAGCAAATGGTAAATTAATTTCAGCAGATAATATATGTCGGAATCGAGAAATTAAACTGGTTAGCGAAACATTTAAGATTGACTTGATACCAGTAGAGTTAGGGAGTTTTGATGTGATAATCGGTATGGACTGGTTGAAAGAAGTGAAAGCAGAGATCGTTTGTTACAAAAATGCAATTCGCATTATACGAGAAAAAGGAAAACCCTTAATGGTGTACGGAGAAAAGGGCAACACGAAGCTACATCTTATTAGTAATTTGAAGGCACAAAAACTAATAAGAAAAGGTTGCTATGCTGTTCTAGCACACGTCGAGAAAGTACAAACTGAAGAAAAGAGCATCAATGATGTTCCCATTGCAAAAGAATTTCCCGATGTATTTCCGAAAGAATTACCGGGATTACCCCCACATCGATCTGTTGAATTTCAAATAGATCTTGTACCAGGAGCTGCACCAATAGCTCGTGCTCCTAACAGACTCGTACCCAGCGAGATGAAAGAACTGCAAAGCCAATTACAAGAACTTTTAGAGCGTGGTTTCATTCGACCAAGCACATCACCATGGGGAGCTCCTGTTTTGTTTGTCAAGAAGAAGGATGGTACATTTAGGTTGTGTATTGACTACAGAGAGTTGAACAAACTTACCATCAAAAACCGTTATCCACTGCCGAGAATTGACGACTTATTTGATCAACTACAAGGCTCGTCGGTTTATTCGAAGATCGATTTACGTTCTGGATATCATCAAATGCGAGTAAAGGAGGATGATATTCCAAAAACTGCTTTTAGGACACGTTATGGTCATTACGAGTTTATGGTTATGCCGTTTGGATTGACTAACGCACCAGCTGTGTTCATGGACCTTATGAACCGAGTGTGTGGGCCATATCTTGACAAGTTGGTCATTGTTTTCTTCGATGACATACTTATTTACTCAAAGAATGATCAAGAGCACGAAGAACATTTGAGAAAAGTGCTAGAAGTATTGAGGAAAGAAAAACTGTACGCTAAGTTTTCAAAGTGTGCATTTTGGTTGGAAGAAGTTCAATTCCTCGGTCACATAGTGAACAAAGAAGGTATCCAGGTGGACCCGGCAAAGATCGAAACCGTTGAAAAGTGGGAAACCCCAAAAACTCCGAAGCATATACGTCAATTTTTAGGATTGGCTGGTTACTACAGAAGATTCATCCAAGATTTCTCCAAAATAGCAAAACCCTTGACTGCATTAACGCATAAAGGGAAGAAATTTGAATGGAAGGATGAACAAGAGAAGGTGTTTCAATTATTGAAGAAAAAGCTAACTACGGCACCTATATTGTCATTGCCTGAAGGGAATGATGATTTTGTGATTTATTGTGACGCATCAAAGCAAGGTCTCGGTTGTGTATTAATGCAACGGACGAAGGTGATTGCTTATGCGTCTAGACAATTGAAGATTCACGAGCAAAATTATACGACGCATGATTTGGAATTAGGCGCGGTTGTTTTTGCATTAAAGACTTGGAGGCACTACTTATATGGGGTCAAAAGTATTATATATACCGACCACAAAAGTCTTCAACACATATTTAATCAGAAACAACTGAATATGAGGCAGCGTAGGTGGATTGAATTGTTGAATGATTACAACTTTGAGATTCGTTACCACACGGGGAAGGAAAATGTGGTAGCCGACGCCTTGAGCAGAAAGGACAGATAACCCATTCGAGTAAAATGTATGAATATAATGATTCACACTAACCTTACTACTCAAATAAAGGAGGCGCAACAAGGAGTTTTAAAAGAGGGAAATTTAAAGGATGAAATACCCAAGGGATCGGAGAAGCATCTTAATATTCGGGAAGACGGATCCCGGTATAGGGCTGAAAGAATTTGGGTACCAAAATTCGGAGATATGAGAGAAATGGTACTTAGAGAAGCTCATAAAACCAGATACTCAATACATCCTGGAACGGGGAAGATGTACAAGGATCTTAAGAAACATTTTTGGTGGCCAGGTATGAAAGCCGATATTGCTAAATATGTAGGAGAATGTTTGACGTGTTCTAAGGTCAAAGCTGAACATCAGAAACCATCAGGTCTACTACAACAACCTGAAATCCCGGAATGGAAATGGGAAAACATTACCATGGATTTCATCACTAAATTGCCAAGGACTGCAAGTGGTTTTGATACTCTTTGGGTAATAGTTGATCGTCTCACCAAATCAGCACATTTCTTACCAATAAGAGAAGATGACAAGATGGAGAAGTTAGCACGACTGTATTTGAAGGAAGTCGTCTCCAGATATGGAATACCAATCTCTATTATCTCTGATAGGGATGACAGATTTATTTCAAGATTCTGGCAGACATTACAGCAAGCATTAGGAACTCGTCTAGACATGAGTACTGCCTATTATCCACAAACTGATGGGCAGAGCGAAAGGACGATACAAACGCTTGAAGACATGCTACGAGCATGTGTTATTGATTTCGGAAACAGTTGGGATCGACATCTACCGTTAGCAGAATTTTCCTACAACAATAGCTACCATTCAAGCATTGAGATGGCGCCGTTTGAAGCACTTTATGGTAGAAAGTGCAGGTCTCCAATTTGTTGGAGTGAAGTGGGGGATAGACAGATTACGGGTCCGGAGATTATACAAGAAACTACCGAGAAGATCATCCAAATTCAACAACGGTTGAAAACCGCCCAAAGTCGACAAAAGAGCTACGCTGACATTAAAAGAAAAGATATAGAATTTGAAATTGGAGAGATGGTCATGCTTAAAGTTGCACCTTGGAAAGGCGTTGTTCGATTTGGTAAACGAGGGAAATTAAATCCAAGGTATATTGGACCATTCAAGATTATTGATCGTGTCGGACCAGTAGCTTACCGACTTGAGTTACCTCAATAACTCGCGGCTGTACATAACACTTTCCACGTCTCGAATTTGAAGAAATGTTTTGCTAAAAAAGATCTCACTATTCCGTTAGATGAAATCCAAATCAACGAAAAACTTCAATTCATCGAAGAACCCGTCGAAATAATGGATCGTGAGGTTAAAAGACTTAAGTAAAACAAGATACCAATTGTTAAGGTTCGATGGAATACTCGTAGAGGACCCGAGTTCACCTGGGAGCATGAAGATCAGATGAAGAAGAAATACCCGCATCTATTTCCAGAAGATTCGTCAACACCTTCAACAGCTTAAAATTTCGGGACGAAATTTATTTAACGGGTAGGTACTGTAGTGACCCGAACTTTTCAATGTTTATATATATTAATTGGGATTGATATTTACATGATTAAATGTTTCCAACATGTTAAGCAATCAAACTTGTTAAGACTTGATTAATTGAAATATGTTTCATATAGACAATTGACCACCCAAGTTGACCGGTAATTCACGAACGTTAAAACTTGTAAAAACTATATGATGACATATATATGGATATATGTAACATCCCGCCTTTTTCCATTTACTTTTCCGTTATACTAATATAAAGTCCGTTATATGTTTATAACATCTCCCGTTGATACGCGTTTTAAATTATCTCGTTTAGGTAATTCACGCACCCGAACGAAAGTTGAGGGACTAAACTTGACAAGGGATCAAACCCTTGACTAGGTCAAAGGGTCAAACCCCTTTCACTCATTCATTATCATCTCCATCTCTCTCTCTTTCTCTCTAGCAAGAACACACACACCAATACCGAAATCATTCAATCATCATCTAAATCCGATCTAGGAGGCTTACAAAAAAATAAATTATATATTCGTAATCCTCTCTTCATCCTCTTCATTTTGGTACCAACTTCATCTCGTTTGGGTAACATTTCTAAAACTCTAGATTTCTCTAAATTCATGTTTTTGACTTGAAATGGTGTTAGTTAGTGTCTATGGCTCATTGTGATGTCGTGTGTGTAATTTATATGCTCGATCTCGTTGTGTTCCTAGTATCACTAGCTTCAATTTGATGTGTAGGTTGCTTGAGAAAACTCCATAAACTTGATTAGTGATTTTGGTGAATTCGGGCTAGGGTTTGATAAGCTTGAAATGAATATTTGATGCATTGAATGACATGAATTGTAGTTAGTAAGTAGTTAGTTGTATTGTATGCTCGATTACCTACAAAACGGCATGTTATATGTATGCATTAAATGCCCGAATCATAAATGTGCACTTATCAAATTTGTGTATTAAATGTGTGCATTAATTGATCATTTACTTTGGAAAGCCGATTGTTACAAATAACATTTTTGGTTGGTGAAATATATTTAGTTGTGTTCTTTGTCAAATTACCTTTCCAACGATATAAGGTGCGAGTTCTAAGAGTTAGCGGTTTGTAATTTATGCTTGAAAGAGTTTTGATTTGGGACTTGAACAATTGAGAATGACCAGGTACCAGCGCACGGCCAATGCCGCGGCGCGGCCAGCTTATGTCGCGGCGCGACATAAGCCGTGGTCAGGTTCTGACCTCCATGACCAAAATACGAAAAATGTTTGGCATACTACGGACCTCCGATTCACATGAAACTTGTTCTAACATGCTCATATATGATTAAAAACCTCAGAAAAATAGTTCGGGACCCGACCCGAACATGTTGACTTTTTCGTTGACTTTGACCCGACCAAGTTGACTTTTAATCAAACTTAACCAAATGGTTGTGCAATCGTTCTAACATGCTTTTATACTTGTATCTTGCATGAAACGTGACAATTTGATTCACATGCTACATAATCGAGTCGTAACGAGCCATAGGACTAATTGAACATCTTTGACCTATCGTGTTTACCGTTATTGATACAACCTATTGTTTAGGTCAAGATTAGCATTGTTCTTTGCACACGTTTACTTGTTAAAGTACTTTACTACTCGTGCACTCAAGGTGAGATCATAGTCCCACTTTTACTCTTTTTGAACTTACATTTGGGATGAGAAAATATAAACATTTCTTTACTAAGTGAACACAAGTACAGGAAAACAAACATTCTACATACGAGTTTAGAACAAAATCCTCAATTCGATTATCATTAGTTACACTTGCCGGGTGTAAGCGAGAACTTATGTTGTATGGATCCATATGGGTTTGACAAACCCTCATTCAAACGGTTCGCTACCGTTTACGAATGAAATATATTTTCGAGAAACAGTGTATGTTCTAGCACTAAGTGATGGGGTTCTATGGAAGGAATGTTAAGCATTGATAATTGGGTGCTCGTGAAACAAACTTTTGGAATGTATTACTATTATTTCATTGATGCAAATCTTGTGGTTCACTTGTACTTACTTACTTAAACCTATGATTTCACCAACGTTTTCGTTGACAGATTTCTATGTTTTTCTCAGGTCCTTGAACGATACATGATACATGCTTCCGCTCATTATTTTGATACTTGCATTGGGTGTCGAGTATATATGCATACATGGAGCGTCTTTTGGCTACTTTTAAATTGTGTCGCATAAGTTTCATTTGTACTTAAAACTTTGTATCGTAACTTGTGGTGGAACTATTCTTGTAAACTTTGAACAATCCTTACATTTGAAATGAATGCGACATATCTTTTGGTCAAACGTTGTTTTAAACACTTATGACCAAGTAACGGGACCTAAGTAGACGGCGCCGTCAATGACGATTTTGTCGGGTCGCTACAGATGGTATCAGAGCGTTGGTTGTAGGGATTTAGAGTTCATTGGTGTCAACCTCGAGTCATAGGTTACATTGGTGAGTCTAGACTACAACCGGCATATAGACTTGAAGTAGGAATTACTTGACTACTTGTGCATTTATACTCGAACGCTTCTACTCATATCTACTCTTAGTTCATCTTAATCTCACGTTGTTTAATTTGATTGACACGCCACCTTGACTTTATAGAATAATGTCGAATGCACATATGAATCAGGGTAATATAATTTCCGGGATTATATTACGGTGACTCATATGAACGTTCCGACATTATGGCATAAAGAATTTAAGGCGAGTCGAGGAAAAACTTCTCTTTATCTTTATTCTATATCACGGTTAGTATTATTGAGAATACTAATCAATGATATTCTTGTGTCTTGAAGGAACAATGGCTCCTCATCGTGTACGCCGCAATGAAACTCCCGAACAAGCTCTCGAACGGATGATAGCTACCGCCGTAGATGCGGCCATGGCCGGTCACTCATCCAACAACAACAATAATAACAACCACAACAACAATAACAACAACAATGGGGCCGGAAACTCAAACGAGGGATGCTCCTATAAAGCTTTCATGGGGTGCAAACCTCACACTTTTGATGGAACCGGGGGACCGGTCGTGCTCACCCGATGGTTTGAGCAAACGGAAGCCGTCTTTAGCATAAGCGGTTGTCGGGACCAAGACAAGGTCAAATACTCCACTCACACCTTCGCCGGTGTCGCTCTTACATGGTGGAATACTTATGTACAATCGGTGGGTACCGATGAAGCTCACGCCCTCTCTTGGGCCGACTTGAGGGAAAAGATGATTGTCGAATATTTCCCTCGTGAAGAAACCCGAAGGCTCGAACAAGAGCTAAGAACTTTAAAGGCGATCGGAAATGATCTCAAGGCTTACAATCAACGATTTTCTGAACTAGCCTTGATGTGCCCAAATCTTGTGAACCCCGAAGCTTTAAGGGTTGAACTTTACATGGATGGTCTTCCAAAGAGTATCAAACACGGAGTAATGTCATCCAAACCCACTAATCATAAAGAAGCTTTGAACATGGCCCGCAAATTGATAGAAACGGTTGATGAAATCGTAGTTCCGGCACCTAAGGCCGAGGATAAATCGGGCGGCAACAAAAGAAAGTGGAAACCCTCCCAATCAAGCAACAACAACTTTGCTAAGAAGCCTTACACCTCCGACGGCAAGAAAGGTTATGCCGGGAACCTACCTCTTTGCAACAAATGCAACAAACATCACTTTGGCGAATGTAGTAAGTTAATTTGCCACCGGTGCCAAGGAGTTGGTCATAAGGCCAACGATTGTAAAAGTGCCACTCCCGTCGCTCGAAAGTGGCCCAATGCACCAAAGACGGGCACTTGTTACGAATGTGGCCAAACGGGTCATTATAGAAATGCATGCCCAAGGAAGAAAGATAACCCCAATACGCGCGGCCGAGCTTTCAACATCAACACCGAGGAAGCCCGGGATGACACTGAACTAGTCGCGGGTACGTTTCTTCTCAACAATTCTTATGTCTCTTGCTTATTCGATTCGGGTGCCGATAAATGCTTTGTATCCAAGACTTTGACTCATTCTTTTAGCACTCCACCTCTTCCATTAGATACCACTTATACCATTGAAGTGGCTAACGGGAAACTATTAAGTGCCGACACATATTACCGGGGGTGTACGATAAACATTTTGGGTAAAGAATTTGAAATTGACTTGATACCCATAGAACTAGGAAGCTTTGATGTAATAATCGGTATGAATTGGTTAGTCAAAACGAAATCTCACATCCTTTGTGATCTTAACGTAATCCGAATTCCTATCGAGAATGGTGAACCTTTGATTGTTTATGGCGATAAGAGTTGCACCAGACTCAACCTCGTTTCGTGCCTTAAAGTTAGAAAACTACTCCGTAAGGGTTGTTTTGCGATCCTTGCCCACGTTAAGAAAGTCGAGTCCGATGATAAGCATATCGATGATGTGCCAATTGTTAGTGACTTTTCCGATGTATTTCCCGACGAATTGCCGGGTCTTCCACCTCATCGACCGGTAGAATTCCAAATCGATCTTATCCCGGGAGCCGCACCCGTAGCACGTGCACCATATAGACTCGCTCCATCCGAAATGCAAGAATTGCAAGGTCAAATCCAAGAACTACTTGATCGTGGTTTTATCCAACCTAGCCATTCACCTTGGGGCGCTCCGATTTTGTTTGTTAAAAAGAAAGACGGATCCCTACGAATGTGCATTGATTATCGTGAACTAAATAAATTGACGGTTAAGAACCGATATCCTCTTCCTAGCATCGATGACCTCTTTGATCAACTACAAGGGTCTTGTGTATATTCGAAAATCGATCTCCGCTCGGGTTATCATCAATTAAGGGTTAAGGGGGAAAATGTCTCCAAAACCGCTTTCCGAACTCGTTATGGTAGTTATGAATATCTTGTAATGCCATTTGGTCTCACTAACGCACCGGGGGTGTTCATGGATCTTATGAACCGCGTGTGCAAACCGTATCTTGACAAATTCGTTATCGTGTTCATCGATGATATTTTAGTCTATTCAAAAAGCGAAGAAGAACACGAGGAACACCTCCGACTTGTGCTTGAACTTTTAAGACAAGAACAACTCTATGCCAAATTCTCCAAGTGTGAATTTTGGTTAAAGGAAGTTCAATTTCTTGGTCATGTTGTAAGTGACCAAGGTATTAAAGTCGATCCAACGAAAATCGAAGCCATTAGCAAATGGGAGACTCCTACTACTCCTACTCACATTCGTCAATTCTTGGGTCTCGCCGGATACTACCGTAGATTCATCAAGGATTTTTCTTTGGTTGCTCGTCCTCTAACCGCTTTAACTCACAAGGGAAAGAAATTCATTTGGACGACCGAGCAAGAATCCGCGTTTCAAATCTTGAAGACAAAGCTAACCACCGCTCCTATCTTGTCACTTCCCGAAGGCAATGATGATTTTGTTGTATATTGCGATGCCTCGAAACATGGTTTTGGATGTGTATTGATGCAACGGAAGAAAGTCATTGCTTATGCCTCTCGACAACTAAAAATTCATGAACGGAATTACACGACTCATGATCTCGAACTTGGAGCCGTTGTCTTCGCACTTAAAATGTGGAGACACTATCTTTATGGAACCAAGAGTACTATCTTCACCGACCACAAAAGTCTCCAACACATTTTCGATCAAAAGCAACTAAACATGAGACAACGTAGGTGGATTGAAACCTTAAACGATTACGATTGCGAGCTTCGTTACCATCCCGGGAAGGCAAATGTAGTAGCCGATGCCTTAAGTCGAAAAGAAAGAGCGGTGCCTCTTCGTGTCCTAGCCTTAAACATCACCATTCACACGAACCTTAATAGCCAAATTCGGGTAGCCCAAGATGAGGCTCTCAAGGATGAAAACCTTTCACACGAGCTCTTGAACATTCTCGTCTCTCGATTCGAAATTAGGGAGACCGGACTCCGATATTACGCCGGAAGGATTTGGGTGCCTAGTTATGGGGACCTACGAAGCCTTATTTTAGACGAAGCCCATAAGTCACGATACTCGATTCACCCCGGTGCCAATAAGATGTACCACGACCTTAAACAGCTATATTGGTGGCCGAACATCAAAAGGGACGTAGCTACTTATGTTTCCAAGTGTTTGACATGTTCCAAAGTCAAAGCCGAACACCAAAGACCGTCCGGACTACTTCAACAACCCGAGATCCCGCAATGGAAGTGGGAAAGAATAACGATGGATTTTATCACCAAACTACCAAAAACGACGGGCGGTTATGATACCATTTGGGTTATTGTTGACCGTCTCACCAAATCCGCACACTTCCTGGCCATGAAAGAAACAGACAAAATGGAGAAACTTGCACAACTTTACATTAAGGAGATCGTAGCCCGACACGGTGTACCTTTATCGATTATCTCCGACCGAGATGGCCGTTTCGTTTCTAGATTTTGGCGTACATTGCAAGAAGCGTTGGGAACGCGTTTAGACATGAGCACCGCATATCATCCTCAAACCGATGGACAAAGCGAACGTACAATTCAAACCTTAGAGGACATGTTACGAGCTTGCGTGGTTGATTTCGGAAAAGCTTGGGACAAGCACTTACCTCTCGCCGAGTTCTCTTACAAAAATAATTATCACGCGAGTATTAAAGTCGCACCTTTTGAAGCGCTATATGGCCGAAAATGTCGTTCACCTCTTTGTTGGGCCGAAGTAGGCGACGTACAAATCACCGGACCCGAACTCATTCACGAAACCACCGAGAAAATCGTTCAAATCCGAGATAGGCTTAGGACGGCCCGAAGTCGTCAAAAGAGCTATACCGACAAATGACGCAACGATCTTGAATTTCAAGTCGGTGACCGAGTAATGTTAAAAGTCGCACCTTGGAAGGGTGTAATCCGTTTTGGGAAACGCGGGAAGCTAAATCCGCGGTATATTAGTCCTTTCAAAATCTTGGAGCGTATTGGAACCGTTGCTTATCGTTTAGATCTTCCGCCTCAACTGAGTTCCGTTCATCCTACCTTCCATGTATCTAACTTGAAAAAGTGTCTTGCCAAACCCGATATCGTCATTCCTCTCGAGGAACTTACTATTGATGACAAACTTCATTTTGTGGAGGAACCGGTTGAAATTGTGGACACCTCCGTCAAGACATTGAAACAAAGCCGAATCCCGATTGTTAAAGTCCGTTGGAACGCCAAAAGGGGACCCGAGTTTACTTGGGAAAGACAAGATCAAATGCAAAGGAAGTATCCTCATCTATTCGTGAATTCGGAAACGCAAGATCTCGAGGAAGAAACAACGACTACTACGCCTACTTAAATTTCGGGACGAAATTTCTTTTAAGGAGTAGGTAATGTAACATCCCGCCTTTTTCCATTTACTTTTCCGTTATACTAATATAAAGTCCGTTATATGTTTATAACATCTCCCGTTGATACGCGTTTTAAATTATCTCGTTTAGGTAATTCACGCACCCGAACGAAAGTTGAGGGACTAAACTTGACAAGGGATCAAACCCTTGACTAGGTCAAAGGGTCAAACCCCTTTCACTCATTCATTATCATCTCCATCTCTCTCTCTTTCTCTCTAGCAAGAACACACACACCATTACCAAAATCATTCAATCATCATCTAAATCCGATCTAGGAGGCTTACAAAAAAATAAATTACATATTCGTAATCCTCTCTTCATCCTCTTCATTTTGGTACCAACTTCATCTCGTTTGGGTAACATTTCTAAAACTCTAGATTTCTCTAAATTCGTGTTTTTGACTTGAAATGGTGTTAGTTAGTGTCTATGGCTCATTGTGATGTCGTGTGTGTAATTTATATGCTCGATCTCGTTGTTTTAGTGTAACTAGCATGAACTTGAATTTTGGTGTGTTGTTCTTGAATTTTGGATGATCATATGTTGTTAGATGTTAAAAGTTCATGTTCTAATTGTGTTCCTAGTATCACTAGCTTCAATTTGATGTGTAGGTTGCTTGAGAAAACTCCATAAACTTGATTAGTGATTTTGGTGAATTCGGGCTAGGGTTTGATAAGCTTGAAATGAATATTTGATGCATTGAATGACATGAATTGTAGTTAGTAAGTAGTTAGTTGTATTGTATGCTCGATTACCTACAAAACGGCATGTTATATGTATGCATTAAATGCCCGAATCATAAATGTGCACTTATCAAATTTCTGTATTAAATGTGTGCATTAATTAATCATTTACTTTGGAAAGCCGATTGTTACAAATAACATTTTTGGTTGGTGAAATATATTTAGTTGTGTTCTTTGTCAAATTACCTTTCCAACGATATAAGGTGCGAGTTCTAAGAGTTAGCGGTTTGTAATTTATGCTTGAAAGAGTTTTGATTTGGGACTTGAACAATTGAGACTGACCAGGTACCAGCGCACGGCCAATGCCGCGGCGCGGCCAGCTTATGTCGCGGCGCGACATAAGCCGTGGTCAGGTTCTGACCTCCATGACCAAAATACGAAAAATGTTTGGCATACTACGGACCTCCGATTCACATGAAACTTGTTCTAACATGCTCATATATGATTAAAAACCTCAGAAAAATAGTTCGGGACCCGACCCGAACATGTTGACTTTTTCGTTGACTTTGACCCGACCAAGTTGACTTTTAATCAAACTTAACCAAATGGTTGTGCAATCGTTCTAACATGCTTTTATACTTGTATCTTGCATGAAACGTGACAATTTGATTCACATGCTACATAATCGAGTCGTAACGAGCCATAGGACTAATTGAACATCTTTGACCTATCGTGTTTACCGTTATTGATACAACCTATTGTTTAGGTCAAGATTAGCATTGTTCTTTGCACACGTTTACTTGTTAAAGTACTTTACTACTCGTGCACTCAAGGTGAGATCATAGTCCCACTTTTACTCTTTTTGAACTTACATTTGGGATGAGAAAACATAAACATTTCTTTACTAAGTGAACACAAGTACAGGAAAACAAACATTCTACATACGAGTTTAGAACAAAATCCTCAATTCGATTATCATTAGTTACACTTGCCGGGTGTAAGCAAGAACTTATGTTGTATGGATCCATATGGGTTTGACAAACCCTCATTCAAACGGTTCGCTACCGTTTACGAATGAAATATATTTTCGAGAAACAGTGTATGTTCTAGCACTAAGTGATGGGGTTCTATGGAAGGAATGTTAAGCATTGATAATTGGGTGCTCGTGAAACAAACTTTTGGAATGTATTACTATTATTTCATTGATGCAAATCTTGTGGTTCACTTGTACTTACTTACTTAAACCTATGATTTCACCAACATTTTCATTGACAGATTTCTATGTTTTTCTCAGGTCCTTGAACGATACATGATACATGCTTCCGCTCATTATTTTGATACTTGCATTGGGTGTCGAGTATATATGCATACATGGAGCGTCTTTTGGCTACTTTTAAATTGTGTCGCATAATTTCATTTGTACTTAAAACTTTGTATCGTAACTTGTGGTGGAACTATTCTTGTAAACTTTGAACAATCCTTACATTTGAAATGAATGCGACATATCTTTTGGTCAAACGTTGTTTTAAAGACTTATGACCACGTAACGGGACCTAAGTAGACGGCGCCGTCAATGACGATTTTGTCGGGTCGCTACAATATATATATAGTTAACATGATACTATGATAAGTAAACATATCATTAAGTATATTAACAATGAACTACATATGTAAAAACAAGACTACTAACTTAATGATTTTTAAACGAGACATATATGTGACGATTATCGTTGTAAAGGCATTTAATGTATATATATCATATTAAGAGATATTCATACATGATAATATCATGATAATATAATAATTTAAAATCTCATTTGATATTATAAACATTGGGTTAACAACATTTAACAAGATCGTTAACCTAAAGGTTTCAAAACAACACTTACATGTAACGACTAACGATGACTTAACGACTCAGTTAAAATGTATATACATGTAGTGTTTTAATATGTATTTATACACTTTTGAAAGACTTCAATACACTTATCAAAATACTTCTACTTAACAAAAATGCTTACAATTACTTCCTCGTTCAGTTTCATCAACAATTCTACTCGTATGCACCCGTATTCATACTCGTACAATACACAGCTTTTAGATGTATGTACTATTGGTATATACACTCCAATGATCAGCTCTTAGAAGCCCATGTGAGTCACCTAATACATGTGGGAACCATCATTTGGCAACTAGCATGAAATATCTCATAAAATTACAAAAATATGAGTAATCATTCATGACTTATTTACATGAAAACAAAATTACATATCCTTTATATCTAATCCATACACCAACGACTAAAAACACCTACAAACACTTTCATTCTTCAATTTTCTTCATCTAATTTATCTCTCTCAAGTTCTATCTTCAAGTTCTAAGTGTTCTTCATAAATTCTACAAGTTCTAGTTACATAAAATCAAGAATACTTTCAAGTTTGCTAGCTCACTTCCAATCTTGTAAGGTGATCATCCAACCTCAAGAAACCTTTGTTTCTTACAGTAGGTTATCATTCTAATACAAGGTAATAATCATATTCAAACTTTGGTTCAATTTCTATAACTATAACAATCTTATTTCAAGTGATGATCTTACTTAAACTTGTTTTCGTGCCATGATTCTGCTTCAAGAACTTCGAGCCATCCAAGGATCCATTGAAGCTAGATCCATTTTTCTCTTTTCCAGTAGGTTTATCCAAGGAACTTAAGGTAGTAATGATGTTCATAACATCATTCGATTCATACATATAAAGCTATCTTATTCGAAGGTTTAAACTTATAATCACTAGAACATAGTTTAGTTAATTCTAAACTTGTTCGCAAACAAAAGTTAATCCTTCTAACTTGACTTTTAAAATCAACTAAACACATGTTCTATATCTATATGATATGCTAACTTAATGATTTAAAACCTGGAAACACGAAAAACACCGTAAAACCGGATTTACGCCGTCGTAGTAACACCGCGGGCTGTTTTGGGTTAGTTAATTAAAAACTATGATAAACTTTGATTTAAAAGTTATTATTCTGAGAAAATGATTTTTATTATGAACATGAAACTATATCCAAAAATTATGGTTAAACTCAAAGTGGAAGTATGTTTTCTAAAATGGTCATCTAGACGTCGTTCTTTCGACTGAAATGACTACCTTTACAAAAACGACTTGTAACTTATTTTTCCGACTATAAACCTATACTTTTTCTGTTTAGATTCATAAAATAGAGTTCAATATGAAACCATAGCAATTTGATTCACTCAAAACGGATTTAAAATGAAGAAGTTATGGGTAAAACAAGATTGGATAATTTTTCTCATTTTAGCTACGTGAAAATTGGTAACAAATCTATTCCAACCATAACTTAATCAACTTGTATTGTATATTATGTAATCTTGAGATACCATAGACACGTATACAATGTTTCGACCTATCATGTCGACACATCTATATATATTTCGGAACAACCATAGACACTCTATATGTGAATGTTGGAGTTAGCTATACAGGGTTGAGGTTGATTCCAAAATATATATAGTTTGAGTTGTGATCAATACTGAGATATGTATACACTGGGTCGTGGATTGATTCAAGATAATATTTATCGATTTATTTCTATACATCTAACTGTGGACAATTAGTTGTAGGTTACTAACGAGGGCAGCTGACTTAATAAACTTAAAACATCAAAATATATTAAAAGTGTTGCAAATATATTTTGAACATACTTTGATATATATGTATATATTGTTATAGGTTCGTGAATCAACCAGTGGCCAAGTCTTACTTCCCGACGAAGTAAAAATCTGTGAAAGTGAGTTATAGTCCCACTTTTAAAATCTAATATTTTTGGGATGAGAATACATGCAGGTTTTATAAATGATTTACAAAATAGACACAAGTACGTGAAACTACATTCTATGGTTGAATTATCGAAATCGAATATGCCCCTTTTTATTAAGTCTGGTAATCTAAGAATTAGGGAACAGACACCCTAATTGACGTGAATCCTAAAGATAGATCTATTGGGCCTAACAAACCCCATCCAAAGTACCGGATGCTTTAGTACTTCGAAATTTATATCATATCCGAAGGGTGTCCCGGAATGATGGGGATATTCTTATATATATGCATCTTGTTAATGTCAGTTACCAGGTGTTCACCATATGAATGATTTTTTATCTCTATGTATGGGATGTGTATTGAAATATGAAATCTTGTGGTCTATTATTATGATTTGATATATATAGGTTAAACCTATAACTCACCAACATTTTTGTTGACATTTTAAGCATGTTTATTCTCAGGTGATTATTAAGAGCTTCCGCTGTCGCATACTTAAATAAGGACGAGATTTGGAGTCCATGCTTGTATGATATTGTGTAAAAACTGCATTCAAGAAACTTATTTTGTTGTAACATATTTGTATTGTAAACCATTATGTAATGGTCGTGTGTAAACAGGATATTTTAGATTATCATTATTTGATAATCTACGTAAAGCTTTTTAAACCTTTATTGATGAAATAAAGGTTATGGTTTGTTTTAAAATGAATGCAGTCTTTGAAAAACGTCTCATATAGAGGTCAAAACCTCGCAACGAAATCAATTAATATGGAACATTTTTAATCAATAAGAACGGGACATTTCAGTTTCCGTGTGTTTTCAGGTGCATAACTGTATGCATAAATCTTTCCTTTCGTAGATGAAGTGAAGTTGACTCATCCTCCCGATTGAGGTGTTTTCAAGAATCATGAAAGGTTTGAACGTAGATTATAATTATCAAGATACAAATGAGGTTTAAGATGAGATCAAGTGGCAAACTTGAAGAAATGTTTAGTTTCATAGGTTATAATCAATATTTTAATTCATTTTAATTGTCCAATGTCATTAGTCCACAGTCGATAGTTCACAGTTAACAATCCAATAATTCATATATAGTTTAATATATAATATTCGAATTAATTAATACGTATCGTGACCCTTGTACATGTCTCAGACTCGATCACAACTCAAATTATATATATTATTATAGAATCAACCTCAACCCTGTATAGCTAACTCCAGCATTTCTGCATATAGAGTGTCTATGGTGATTCCAAATAATATATATAGATGCGTCGATATGATATGTCAAAACCTTGTATACGTGTCCCGATATTTAAAATGCGTAAAATAAATAACAGAAATTAAATGACGATAAATAAAATTGCGAGAATATAAACTGCGATAAATAAACTGCGATAAATAAATTGCGATAATTAAATTGAGATAAATAAATTGCGATAAAATAAAATGTAATACGGAATTAACAGTTAGCTAGGAACAGTTAGCTAGGATCTTGTTAGCGTGGTTTCTTAACAAAATTTTATATTGTTAATTAGTCTGTTTCTAATCAATTTTTATTGTTTCCATTATTTCTTCATTATGCCACTTGTTGGATTCTGATAGGTCAAAATCCAAATATGAAATTGAATTTGAATGAAAATAGTTATTCTTTGGTGAATGGATACGTATATTGGTGGATGTAAGTAGTATAGTTAATGATGGTTGAATCTGAATTGAAGAATGTACAGTATCACATATTAATGTGAAATCTAAATATTCCTCGGATATTACCTACCCGTTAAAATATTTTCACCATTAACAGTTTGTACAATAAAACTTTTAATTACAATCTTTATGAAAACATATATACATATATATTTTCTTCAGATGTAATCATGGATTTAATGAGTCAATATGATATCAAACTCATTTGATTTACCGCTAGAACAAGAATATATAATCTCCAAAATATTAGAGATTACATAATCATCATGAAGAACGAAGATAATTGATGTAGAACAAAATGTAGAACGAAGATTACGCTCGAGGTATAGATTGCGATGTTGAGGCATGTGATGTTGAAACTTGGGTTGTTGGTGGTACTGTTGGTGCCGGTGGTGTTGTTGAAGCTGGTACATTTTGCACCACGTTTTTCCAAATTGATTACTCGAGCGCGAAGCTCGTTGACTTCTTCTATTATTCCGGGATGATTGTCAGAAGGAACAGGCGAATGAATAAGGTTTAGAATTTTAGATAGAATATAATCGTGGCAAGATACTCTGGAAATGAGTGTGAAAATGATGTTTCGGACTGGTTCGCCGGTAAGTGCTTCAGGTTCATCGCCAAGAGGTGAATTCGGTTGGTGGAAGGGATCGCCTTCTTCTCGTCTCCCTTGATTAAGTCAACTACGAACCCATCAGATGAATTGGGGATGGATGATTGGTTGATTCATTCTGGTGACACTGCTTTCGGAGCTTAGGTGAAACTCCATATCGGAATGGCAGTCGGAATCCGAGGAATTCGAACTGGTTGAGGGATTTATCTCGTACGATCAGATGAAGGATTTTCGATAAGAAATAGATTATAGGATGTAGATTAGTACCCTGCAATACATAATTTACATATGCATATATAATACAAAAATTCCATAAGTTACGGAGGAATCTACGGAATATGTCAGGCAAAGTTACAGTAACAGATACGCTAAGATATGAAGTAGCAGATACGCTAAGATATGAATTTTGTCTATACACTATTCATGCAATCCAGGCAGTAAGATATGTCTAGATTAAGAATGATAAGCAAGTGATTCTCTAAGAATGATAAGCAGGTAATTTTCGACACGAAATGATAAGCAAAACTTTTGACATGCAGACACGGTCGAAGTCCAGACTCACTAATGCATCCTAATGACTTATCAGTTAGACACACTAATGCAGACCTGGTTCGCTAAGACCACTGCTCTGATACCAACTTTCATGACCCGTCCTAATCCATCTGGACGAATACATTACATATGGTTACATCGCGAGGTACTTGACCTCTATATGATACATTTTACAAATATTGCATTCGTTTTTAAAAGACAAACTTTCATTTCATCGAAAGTTGACGGCATGCATACCATTTCATAATATATCCAACTATAATTGACTTAATTAATAATCTTGATGAACTCAACGACTCGAATGCAACGTCTTTTGAAATATGTCATGAATGACTCCAAGTAATATCTTTAAAATGAGCAAATGCACAGCGGAAGATTTCTTTCATACCTGAGAATAAACATGCTTTCAAGTGTCAACCAAAAGGTTGGTGAGTTCATTAGTTTATCATAAACATTCATTTTCATCATTTTAATAGACCACAAGATTTTCATTTTCAGTTCTCATAAATATACGTCCCATGCATAGAGACAAAAATATCATTCATATGGATTGAACACCTGGTAACCGACATTAACAAGATGCATATAAGAATATCCCCTATCATTCCGGGAAATCCTTCGGACATGATATAAAACAACATCGAAGTACTAAAGCATCCGGTACTTTGGATGGGGTTCGTTAGGCCCAATAGATCTATCTTTAGGATTCGCGTCAATTAGTAGACTGGTTTACTAATTCTTAGGTTACCAAGCAAAAAGGGGCATATTCGGCTTCGATAATTCAACCATATAATGTAGTTTCGATTAATTGTGTCTATTTCGTAAAACAGTTATAAAAATAGCGCATGTATTCTCAGTCCCAAAAATATATATTGCAAAAGCATTTAAAAAGGGAGTAATGAAACTCACTCTACAATATTTTGTAGTAAAAATATTCCTACGACGATACTGAACAATGCAGGGTTGGTCTTGGATTCACGAACCTATTTCATTTGTATATTTATTAATACACATAACTGTAATCGAATAAGTATATATATTTACTTTATTAATTATATCATTTTTATATTAATAACTTATATATTTTATTATATTTTCATTTTGTATATTTTAGATAAATAATAATATTAGTATATTTAATTTATGGGTGTTAATTATATTTTTATATGATTACTCTTTTTGTTTACAAAATGCTAGTTATAATAACACTAGAATAATTTTAATGATAATAATAATAATTTTCATACTACTAATAATAATGATAGTATTAATAATAGTTTCTTAAAAAATATATATATAGATTTAAGGTAATGATATTTTTAGTAGTAATTATATTAATTTTTAATAATAACAGTGCTCATTAATGATAATCATATTAATGAAAATGATAATATTAATAATAATAATAATAATACTTGTGTCAATGTTAATAATACTAATAATTATAAAATGATACACGTACTAATATTTATGAAAATTATAATAATTTGTATCATTCTCATAATAATAATAATAATCATAATCATATTGATAGTAGTAATACCTATATTGATAGTACTAATAATTATAAGATTTTTAAATAAACCACATTTATTGATTTTGATATAGATAATAATAATAATAATAATAATAATAATAATAATAATAATAATAATAATAATAATAATAATAATAATAATAATATTAATGAATACATAATAACAACAATCTTAATCGTAATCATAATAACAATAATAATACTTGTTCTGTTAATATTAACTAAGTAAATGACAATATTTAGGATAATGATAATAATAATTACATTTAATGATAATAATAATTACATTTAATGATAATAATAATTACATTTAATAATAATACTAATTAATAATAATACTAATTAATAATAATAATTCTAATACTTCATGATAGTAATAACAATAATGATAAGTGTAATAATAACAATAATAATAATAATAATCATAATAACAATACTAATAATAATAATAATAATAATAATAATAATAATAATAATAATAATAATAATAATAATAATAATAATAATAATAATAATAATAATAATAATAATAATAATAATAATAATAATAATAATAGTTTAGGTGACAACCTTTGAAGAAAAAGGAGTTCCAAAAAGAATACGCCACTGTCCGGCCTCAAATCCACGACCTCTCGCTCATGCATAAACACTCCTTACCACTCGACTGCATCTGTTTTTCTGAATTATATCATACCCAATTTATATTTAAGTCGTTTTATTTTTCTGTTTATTTTCTTTCTTCATCTTCAACAAGCAACTGACCAAGGATCGATCTTAGCTAACAACGAATTATATAATTAGTTTTAGGGTTGTAAACTGATACAGAAACGACTGATGTTTAACCAAATTGATTAACACAACAAAGAAATAAAATTAAAATTAAAAAAAAAACAGACGTGAAGAACACTGTTAGAAACCCAAATTCAAATTCGATCTTTTTGAATGTTTTAGGTTATACTTATAACACGAAAAAGTTTTCAAATCGATGTTAGAATCTATCTGAATCATCAATTTGAATTAAAACCTCAAAACGATTACAAATTTTTCTATGAACAAATTATTTGACTTTTGTAAAAAAAACTGTGACTCGCGAATTGAAACTCGATATAACGAATTTAGAGCTGAGATTTGGCAGGTAGTTTAGGTAAAGGAATGCTAACAATACTGCATTACTGGATTTTGTAAATTGATTTGTTTTGTAATTTTGGCTAAAAAGTGATGAATATAGAGGACGGGTTTGTTTTTCTTAAAGTTTTTTTTTTAATTCTTGAAGTGCATAAGAAGACTTTATCTAGAGTGATTGAGTACGTTATATGACAGCTATATATGATCACAATTGTCGTAATGTGTTTTGAAATCGATGTTTAACGAATGGGAGACAGGAGTCGTTCGAATAGAACAGAAAAAGAAGAAAAAAAATATAAAGTTTGATTACAAAGTCTAACTAAATTTGTTGTGTAGCTGGGTTTAGATTCGATTTGTAATCAGATGAAAGGTAGGAGCCAAAATCAGATACAGAAGATGGATACAGGTAACAAGTTTGTACGATAATCAATTTTTATATAATTTATATAATTAATAATTAATAAATATATTATTAATAATTATAAATAAAAATGGTATTAATAATCATAAAAATAAAAATGGTAATAATTATATTATTAATGATAATAATATATTGTATTATTTTCTATTAAATATAACTATAATAATACTAATTTTATTAATAATAATAATAATATTAATAATAATAATAATAATAATAATAATAATAATAATAATAATAATAATAATAATAATAATAATAATAATAATAATAATAATAATAATAATAATAATAATAGATAATTAACATAACTTAAATTTAAAATCTTACTACTAATTATAATTATATAACAATTCAGATGTATCAATTCCATAATTAAAATAGTAATATACTAATATTAATAATGAAAATAATTATACTATTATTAATATAACATTTATATTTTAACTTGTAATTAAATATATTAATATTACAATTTATTAATTAGGTAACATTTAATAATTATATAATACATATATATAATAACATATATTAAATATTTATTATTTATTCCTTACAATATAATAATAATCATTTATAGAAATCGATAATATCATATATATATATATATATATATATATATATATATATATATATATATATATATATATATATTCATATAATAGTAACTTAATTATTCTATTTATTATTTTATATTTTTAATTCCAATTAATTAAATTATATTTTTATAAATACTTCAATATAGAAATCTTTCATATCTATACTATATAGATTTATAATAATATAACATATCTATTTATATATATTTACATTTTTATTTACACACAATTGTTCGTGAATCGTCGGGAATCGTTAAAGGTCAAATGGTTTAATGCATTCATGAAAATAGTTCAAACATTTTGCGACTCAACATTACAAACTTTGCTTATCGTATCGGATTCATATAAAGATTAAGTTTAAATTTGGTCGAAAATTCCCGGGTCGTCACAAGTTTTACTTCTTGCTCTTTGATATGGGTCAAATGTATTTAGTTAGATTGTACTTGAGTCAACATTACTGCCATCAGACTCTTAGGTCGAAAGTACAGCTATGTTAATGAACTGGGTCAGGATGGCCACTTTATAATTGAAATGTTATACTGTCAAATATATAATCTGTTATATTGTCACCCATGACTAATCGGATGTTCACTGATTAATCCTTTCTAATCCCGACTGATCTCCGCCGACTTAGGGTTGACCGATTATTGTGCCCACTGATGATTTTGAAGTTTAAAAGATCATAACCTCATACTCCGTATAACTTTATTTACTTTTTTTACTGAGATTTAATGACGATTTTTATGCATTTTTACATTTTTTCATGCGAGTTTGCATCAATGGATGTGAGTGATGTATTGGGAACGGTTGGCACAAATCTTCTTAACTCGATTCCTTGTTCTTTTTATAAGTGCTTCCCAAGTGCGCGAAATTGGAGGAATCGCAAAAGGTAGGTTTTTATTGTTTCCATAGAGATTAAGTAAAGTTTCGAGGAAATAAGAAATTCGGTCACAAAAATTGGGAGCTCTGGCATTGTTTGAGAAAGAAATAACACTATTATTCAAGTACTAATCGTAAGTGGAAGATATAGTTATGGGAGTTCTGGCATAGAAACCTATCACCATGGTAAGTAATTGAGGTTTCATTTATTGTCGAATTAGTTTTAAATTTAACGATATAGTTATGATATAATTACTCTGTCGAAATCAACAAGTCTCAAATTATTTCCTAATGTGCAGTGTAAATGGAGAGATGATGAAGTTAACATAATATTAGTTGAGATTAACATTGTTTCGGGTTTCTGTTCTTCTTGCTTTCCGATTTCCGATTTATTTTTTGGTAATACACTTATATTTTGTGTTTGAGTAGCCTGATGTGGTTTCTTTGGGCTTGCTTTGGGATGAGGAGGCACAATAATCAAATTAGTAGGTACCCATGAATGTTATATTGTTTAAGAACCAGATTGATAATTGTGAATAAATCTCAACTTTGAGATGGAATAATCGATTAGTGAGTTTTTTATAAACACTTATTTAGCAACTTGAATTCTTTAATATTAGCACTCGACCATTTAATATTATTTAAAATCTACCATTTAAAGTGGCTATTGTGCAACATTTGTGAGATGAATTTAGGAATGGAAGTCAACTTATGGGGAATTTAAGCATAGGCTGCAGGTGGTGAGTAAGAACTTTGACTTGAGATTGTAGTTTTAACTACAGTTGGTCTTATTTTGTGGAATCTAGGCATAGGTCGCATGTAGAGGCGAAACTAGAATTTTTTTCACCGGAGGCAAAAAAAAATAAAAAATTTAAACCGTAGCAATTTTTTAGGACAAAATTTGGAGATTTTGGGGCAAAAGTTGAAGATTTTAGGGCAAAAGTTGGAGAATTTGGGGCAAAATTTGAAGGTTTTGGAGCAAAATATATAGGTTTGGGGGCAAAATATATATTATGAAATGTCCCGTTCTTATTGATTAAAAACGTTCCATATTAATTGATTTCGTTGCGAGGTTTTGACCTCTATATGAGACGTTTTTCAAAGACTGCATTCATTTTAAAACAAACCATAACCTTTATTTCATCAATAAAGGTTTAAAAAACTTTACGTAGATTATCAAATAATGATAATCTAAAATATCCTGTTTACACACGACCATTACATAATGGTTTACAATACAAATATGTTACAACATAATAAGTTTCTTGAATGCAGTTTTTACACAATATCATACAAGCATGGACTCCAAATCTCGTCCTTTTTAAGTATGCGACAGCGGAAGCTCTTAATAATCACCTGAGAATAAACATGCTTAAAACGTCAACAAAAATGTTGGTGAGTTATAGGTTTAACCTATATATATCAAATCATAATAATAGACCACAAGATTTCATATTTCAATACACATCCCATACATAGAGATAAAAGTCATTCATATGGTGAACACCTGGTAACCGACATTAACAAGATGCATATATAAGAATATCTCCATCATTCCGGGACACCCTTCGGATATGATATAAATTTCGAAGTACTAAAGCATCCGGTACTTTGGATGGGGTTTGTTAGGCCCGATAGATCTATCTTTAGGATTCGCGCCAATTAGGGTGTCTGTTCCCTAATTCTTAGATTATCAGACTTAATAAAAAGGGGCATATTCGATTTCGATAATTCAACCATAGAATGTAGTTTCACGTACTTGTGTCTATTTTGTAAATCATTTATAAAACCTGCATGTATTCTCATCCCAAAAATATTAGATTTTAAAAGTGGGACTATAACTCACTTTCACAGATTTTTACTTCGTCGAGAAGTAAGACTTGGCCACTGGTTGATTCACGAACCTATAACAATATATACATATATATCAAAGTATGTTCAAAATATATTTACAACACTTTTAATATATTTTGATGTTTTAAGTTTATTAAGTCAGCTGTCCTCGTTAGTAACCTACAACTAGTTGTCCACAGTTAGATGTACAGAAATAAATCGATAAATATTATCTTGAATCAATCCATGACCCAGTGTATACGTATCTCAGTATTGATCACAACTCAAACTATATATATTTTGGAATCAACCTCAACCCTGTATAGCTAACTCCAACATTCACATATAGAGTGTCTATGGTTGTTCCGAAATATATATAGATGTGTCGACATGATAGGTCGAAACATTGTATACGTGTCTATGGTATCTCAAGATTACATAATATACAATACAAGTTGATTAAGTTATGGTTGGAATAGATTTGTTACCAATTTTCACGTAGTTAAAATGAGAAAAATTATCCAATCTTGTTTTACCCATAACTTCTTCATTTTAAATCCGTTTTGAGTGAATCAAATTGCTATGGTTTCATATTGAACTCTATTTTATGAATCTAAACAGAAAAAGTATAGGTTTATAGTCGGAAAAATAAGTTACAAGTCGTTTTTGTAAAGGTAGTCATTTCAGTCGAAAGAACGTCGTCTAGATGACCATTTTATAAAACATACTTCCACTTTGAGTTTAACCATAATTTTTGGATATAGTTTCATGTTCATAATAAAAATCATTTTCTCAGAATAACAACATTTAAATCAAAGTTTATCATAGTTTTTAATTAACTAACCCAAAACAGCCCGCGGTGTTACTACGACGGCGTAAATCCGGTTTTACGGTGTTTTTCGTGTTTCCAGGTTTTAAATCATTAAGTTAGCATATCATATAGATATAGAACATGTGTTTAGTTGATTTTAAAAGTCAAGTTAGAAGGATTAACTTTTATTTGCGAACAAGTTTAGAATTAACTAAACTATGTTCTAGTGATTACAAGTTTAAACCTTCGAATAAGATAGCTTTATATGTATGAATCGAATGATGTTATGAACATCATTACTACCTTAAGTTCCTTGGATAAACCTACTGGAAAAGAGAAAAATGGATCTAGCTTCAACGGATCCTTGGATGGCTCGAAGTTCTTGAAGCAGAATCATGACACGAAAACAAGTTCAAGTAAGATCATCACTTGAAATAAGATTGTTATAGTTATAGAAATTGAACCAAAGTTTGAATATGATTATTAACTTGTATTAGAATGATAACCTACTGTAAGAAACAAAGATTTCTTGAGGTTGGATGATCACCTTACAAGATTGGAAGTGAGCTAGCAAACTTGAAAGTATTCTTGATTTTATGTAACTAGAACTTGTAGAATTTATGAAGAACACTTAGAACTTGAAGATAGAACTTGAGAGAGATCAATTAGATGAAGAAGATTGAAGAATTAAAGTTTTTGTAGGTGTTTTTGGTCGTTGGTGTATGGATTAGATATAAAGGATATGTAATTTTGTTTTCATGTAAATAAGTCATGAATGATTACTCATATTTTTGTAATTTTATGAGATATTTCATGCTAGTTGCCAAATGATGGTTCCCACATGTGTTAGGTGACTCACATGGGCTGCTAAGAGCTGATCATTGGAGTGTATATACCAATAGTACATACATCTAAAAGCTGTGTATTGTACGAGTACGAATACGGGTGCATACGAGTATAATTGTTGATGAAACTGAACGAGGATGTATTTGTAAGCATTTTTGTTAAGTAGAAGTATTTTGATAAGTGTATTGAAGTCTTTCAAAAGTTTATAAATACATATTAAAACACTACATGTATATACATTTTAACTGAGTCGTTAAGTCATCGTTAGTCGTTACATTTAAGTGTTGTTTTGAAACCTTTAGGTTAACGATCTTGTTAAATGTTGTTAACCCAATGTTTATAATATCAAATGAGATTTTAAATTATTATATTATCATGATATTATCATGTATGAATATCTCTTAATATGATATATATACATTAAATGTCTTTACAATGATAATCGTTACATATATGTCTCGTTTAAAAATCATTAAGTTAGTAGTCTTGTTTTTACATATGTAGTTCATTGTTAATATACTTAATGATATGTTTACTTATCATAATATCATGTTAACTATATATATATCCATATATATGTCATCATATAGTTTTTACAAGTTTTAACGTTCGTGAATCACCGGTCAACTTGGGTGGTCAATTGTCTATATGAAACATATTTCAATTAATCAAGTCTTAACAAGTTTGATTGCTTAACATATTTCAACAATTTCTATCTTTGCCGGATCCACCTTAATACCTTCTTTGTTCACTATGTGACCGAGGAATTGAACTTCTTCCAACCAAAATGCACACTTTGAAAACTTAGCGTACAATTCCTCCTTCCTCAATACTTCTAACACCTTTCTCAAATGTTTACCGTGTTCATGGTCATTCTTTGAGTAAATAAGTATGTCATCAATGAAAACAATGACAAACTTGTCAAGGTATGGTCCACACACTCGGTTCATAAGGTCCATGAACACAGCTGGTGCATTAGTTAAACCAAACGGCATGACCATAAACTCGTAATGACTGTAACGTGTTCTGAAAGCAGTCTTTGGAATATCATCTTCTTTCACCCGCATTTGATGATACCCGGAACGTAAGTCAATCTTTGAATAAACAGACGAGCCTTGTAGTTGATCAAATAAGTCGTCGATTCTCGGTAGTGGGTAGCGGTTCTTGATGGTAAGTTTGTTCAACTCTCGGTAGTCGATACACAACCTGAATGTACCATCTTTCTTCTTAACAAACAAAACAGGAGCTCCCCACGGTGATGTGCTTGGTCGAATGAAACCACGCTCTAAAAGTTCTTGTAATTGGCTTTGCAGTTCTTTCATCTCGCTGGGTGCGAGTCTGTAAGGAGCACGAGCTATTGGTGCAGCTCCTGGTACAAGATCTATTTGAAATTCAACGCATCGATGTGGGGGTAATCCCGGTAATTCTTTCGGAAATACATCGGGAAATTCTTTTGCGACGGGAACATCATTGATGCTCTTTTCTTCAGTTTGTACTTTCTCGACGTGTGCTAGAACAGCATAGCAACCTTTTCTTATTAGTTTTTGTGCCTTCAAATTACTAAT
Organism: Rutidosis leptorrhynchoides; assembly: GCF_046630445.1. Classification (NCBI taxonomy): domain Eukaryota; kingdom Viridiplantae; phylum Streptophyta; class Magnoliopsida; order Asterales; family Asteraceae; genus Rutidosis; species Rutidosis leptorrhynchoides. The sequence goes on along the minus strand of NC_092336.1, from coordinate 402,234,165 downwards.
AAGATGTAGCTTCGTGTTGCCCTTTTCTCCGTACACCATTAAGGGTTTTCCTTTTTCTCGTATAATGCGAATTGCATTTTTGTAACAAACGATATCTGCTTTCACTTCTTTCAACCAGTCCATACCGATTATCACATCAAAACTCCCTAACTCTACTGGTATCAAGTCAATCTTAAATGTTTCGCTAACCAGTTTAATTTCTCGATTCCGACATATATTATCTGCTGAAATTAATTTACCATTTGCTAATTCGAGTAAAAATTTACTATCCAAAGGTGTCAATGGACAACTTAATTTAGCACAAAAATCTCTACTCATATAGCTTCTATCCGCACCCGAATCAAATAAAACGTAAGCAGATTTATTGTCAATAAGAAACGTACCCGTAACAAGCTCCGGGTCTTCCTGTGCCTCTGCCGCATTAATATTGAAAACTCTTCCGCGGCCTTGTCCATTCGTGTTCTCCTGGTTCGGGCAATTTCTAATAATGTGGCCCGGTTTTCCACATTTATAACAAACTACATTGGCATAACTTGCTCCGACACTACTTGCTCCACCATTACTCGTTCCGACACCATTTGTTCCTTTCGTTCTATTAACCCCTGGTCCGTAGACCTCACATTTCGCCGCGCTATGACCATTTCTTTTACACTTGTTGCAAAATTTGGTGCAGAACCCCGAGTGATACATTTCACACCTATGGCATAGCTGCTTCTGATTGTTGTTGTTGTTGCGGTTATTATTGTTGTTGGGATGATTGTTGTAGTTGCTGCTGTTGTTGTTGTTGTTGTTATTGTTGTTGTTGTTGGGCCGTTTGTTGTAGTTGCGATTGATGTTGCGATTGTTGGGATAATTGTTGCGATTATTGTTGTAATTGCTGTTGTTGTTGTATTGGTGATTCTTATCACCGTTTTCCTCCCACTTTCTTTTGACTTGCTTTACATTGGCCTCTTCAGCAGTTTGTTCTTTAATTCTTTCTTCAATCTGGTTCACTAGTTTGTGAGCCATTCTACATGCCTGTTGTATGGAGGCGGGCTCGTGTGAACTTATATCTTCTTGGATTCTTTCCGGTAATCCTTTCACAAACGCGTCGATCTTCTCTTCCTCATCTTCGAATGCTCCCGGACACAATTGGCACAATTCTGTGAATCGTCTTTCGTACGTGGTAATATCAAATCCTTGGGTTCGTAACCCTCTAAGTTCTGTCTTGAGCTTATTGACCTCGGTTCTGGGACGGTACTTCTCGTTCATCAAGTGCTTGAATGCTGACCACGGTAGTGCGTACGCATCGTCTTGTCCCACTTGCTCTAGATAGGTATTCCACCATGTTAACGCAGAACCTGTGAAGGTATGCGTAGCGTACTTCACTTTGTCCTCTTCAGTACACTTACTTATGGCAAACACTGATTCGACCTTCTCGGTCCACCGTTTCAATCCAATCGGTCCTTCAGTTCCATCAAATTCGAAAGGTTTGCAGGCAGTGAATTCTTTGTATGTGCATCCTACACGATTTCCTGTACTGCTAGATCCAAGGTTATTGTTGGTATGTAGCGCAGCCTGTACTGCGGCTATGTTTGAAGCTAGAAAAGTACGGAATTCCTCTTCATTCATATTCACGGTGTGTCGAGTAGTCGGTGCCATTTCCTTCAAAATTATCAAATGGAACAAGTTAATCATACAGAATATTAAGAGTAGTTAATAGTATTTCGTAGCATAATATGAACTCATTTATAAAAGCTTTTTCTTCATATTAGCGTTTTATAAGTTTAAATTCGGGTAGTACCTACCCGTTAAGTTCATACTTAGTAGCTAATATACAATTCAACTACTACAATTCTACATGAAAAACTGATTATAATAATATTTCGCGTTCAAACTTTTATACAATATTTTACAAACTTACAATACCGCTTATTTTACATAAAGCATGAAATATAGCACACAATAACTTTGATACAAGATAGTTGTGAAGATAATTCTAGCTAGTACACAAGTCGTTCAGCAAAGGCAATAAAGACACGTAATTCATACGTCCAGAAACAAGTCATGCATTCTGGTTTTACTAGGACTACTTCCCATCCTTGGTCTTGTGGAACATAACCGTTATGGCCGTTGATAAGACAGCGTGTTGTAATTTCTTCAAAGGGACGAGGGTTACGTAATGTCCAACAGTCCCGTAACAATCTAAAAACCTCATTTCTTACCCCAATTACCGACTCCGTCACTTGTGGAAACATTTTGTTTAATAGCTGTAGCCCGATGTTCTTGTTCTCACTTTGGTGAGAAGCGAACATTACTAATCAGTAAGCATAACATGCTTCTTTATGCTGCATGTTAGCTGCTTTTTCTAAATCACGAAGTCCAATATTCGAATATATTGAGTCAAAATAATTTCTTAACCCATTGCATAAAATAGCATTTGGGTTCCCCGCAATATATGCGTCAAAGTAAACACATCGTAACTTATGGATTTCCCAATGTGATATCCCCCATCTTTCGAACGAAAGCCTTTTATAAACCAAGGCATTCTTGGAACGTTCTTCGAATGTCTTACAAACTGATCTCGCCTTAAATAGTTGTGTCGAAGAATTCTGACCGACTCTAGACAAGATTTCATCAATCATGTCTCCGGGTAGGTCTCTTAAAATATTGGGTTGTCTATCCATTTTGTGTTTTTATACTGTAAAATAGACAAGAGTTAGATTCATAAAAAAATTACTTATTAATACAAGCAATTTTTACATATATCATAAAGCATAAGCACACTATATTACATATATTACACCACACGAATACAACTATCTTATTCCGACTCGCTTGTTTCTTCTTCTTCGGTTTTGGTTCGTTTTGCCAAGTTTCTAGGGATATATGATGTTCCCCTAATACTAGCTGTTATTTTCCACAACGGTTTAGAAAAACCTGGTGGTTTAGAGGTTCCTGGGTCATTGTTACAACTTAAGGACTTCGGGGGTTGACGATACATATAAAGTTCATCGGGGTTGGAATTAGATTTCTCTATTTTTATGCCCTTTCCCTTATTATTTTCTTTTGCCTTTTTAAATTCAGTTGGGGTAATTTCTATAACATCATCGGAATTCTCGTCGGAATCCGATTCATCGGAGAATTGGTAATCCTCCCAATATTTTGCTTCCTTGGCGGAAACACCATTGACCATAATTAACCTTGGTCGGTTGGTTGAGGATTTTCTTTTACTTAACCGTTTTATTATTTCCCCCACCGGTTCTATTTCCTCCTCCGGTTCGTCTTCTTCCGGTTCTGATTCTTCTTCCGATTCCGACTCTTCTTCCGGTTCCTCTTCGGGAACTTGTGAATCAGTCCACGAATCATTCCAATTTACATTTGACTCTTCATTATTATTAGGTGAGTCAATGGGACTTGTTCTAGAGGTAGACATCTATCACATAATATCAAACACGTTAAGAGATTAATATATCACATAATATTCACATGTTAAAAATATATAGTTTCCAACAAAATTTGTTAGGCAATCATTTTTCAAGTAAACACGGTCGAAGTCCAGACTCACTAATGCATCCTAACAAACTCGATAAGACACACTAATGCAAAATTCTGGTTCTCTAAGACCAACGCTCGGATACCAACTGAAATGTCCCGTTCTTATTGATTAAAAACGTTCCATATTAATTGATTTCGTTGCGAGGTTTTGACCTCTATATGAGACGTTTTTCAAAGACTGCATTCATTTTAAAACAAACCATAACCTTTATTTCATCAATAAAGGTTTAAAAAACTTTACGTAGATTATCAAATAATGATAATCTAAAATATCCTGTTTACACACGACCATTACATAATGGTTTACAATACAAATATGTTACAACATAATAAGTTTCTTGGATGCAGTTTTTACACAATATCATACAAGCATGGACTCCAAATCTCGTCCTTATTTAAGTATGCGACAGCGGAAGCTCTTAATAATCACCTGAGAATAAACATGCTTAAAACGTCAACAAAAATGTTGGTGAGTTATAGGTTAACCTATATATATCAAATCATAATAATATACCACAAGATTTCATATTTCAATACACATCCCATACATAGAGATAAAAGTCATTCATATGGTGAACACCTGGTAACCGACATTAACAAGATGCATATATAAGAATATCCCCATCATTCCGGGACACCCTTCGGATATGATATAAATTTCGAAGTACTAAAGCATCCGGTACTTTGGATGGGGTTTGTTAGGCCCGATAGATCTATCTTTAGGATTCGCGCCAATTAGGGTGTCTGTTCCCTAATTCTTAGATTACCAGACTTAATAAAAAGGGGCATATTCGATTTCGATAATTCAACCATAGAATGTAGTTTCACGTACTTGTGTCTATTTTGTAAATCATTTATAAAACCTGCATGTATTCTCATCCCAAAAATATTAGATTTTAAAAGTGGGACTATAACTCACTTTCACAGATTTTTACTTCGTCGGGAAGTAAGACTTGGCCACTGGTTGATTCACGAACCTATAACAATATATACATATATATCAAAGTATGTTCAAAATATATTTACAACACTTTTAATATATTTTGATGTTTTAAGTTTATTAAGTCAGCTGTCCTCGTTAGTAACCTACAACTAGTTGTCCACAGTTAGATGTACAGAAATAAATCGATAAATATTATCTTGAATCAATCCACGACCCAGTGTATACGTATCTCAGTATTGATCACAACTCAAACTATATATATTTTGGAATCAACCTCAACCCTGTATAGCTAACTCCAACATTCACATATAGAGTGTCTATGGTTGTTCCGAAATATATATAGATGTGTCGACATGATAGGTCGAAACATTGTATACGTGTCTATGGTATCTCAAGATTACATAATATACAATACAAGTTGATTAAGTTATGGTTGGAATAGATTTGTTACCAATTTTCACGTAGTTAAAATGAGAAAAATTATCCAATCTTGTTTTACCCATAACTTCTTCATTTTAAATCCGTTTTGAGTGAATCAAATTGCTATGGTTTCATATTGAACTCTATTTTATGAATCTAAATAGAAAAAGTATAGGTTTATAGTCGGAAAAATAAGTTACAAGTCGTTTTTGTAAAGGTAGTCATTTCAGTCGAAAGAACGACGTCTAGATGACCATTTTATAAAACATACTTCCACTTTGAGTTTAACCATAATTTTTGGATATAGTTTCATGTTCATAATAAAAATAATTTTCTTAGAATAACAACATTTAAATCAAAGTTTATCATAGTTTTTAATTAACTAACCCAAAACAGCCCGCGGTGTTACTACGACGGCGTAAATCCGGTTTTACGGTGTTTTTCGTGTTTCCAGGTTTTAAATCATTAAGTTAGCATATCATATAGATATAGAACATGTGTTTAGTTGATTTTAAAAGTCAAGTTAGAAGGATTAACTTTTGTTTGCGAACAAGTTTAGAATTAACTAAACTATGTTCTAGTGATTACAAGTTTAAACCTTCGAATAAGATAGCTTTATATGTATGAATTGAATGATGTTATGAACATCATTACTACCTTAAGTTCCTTGGATAAACCTACTGGAAAAGAGAAAAATGGATCTAGCTTCAACGGATCCTTGGATGGCTCGAAGTTCTTGAAGCAGAATCATGACACGAAAACAAGTTCAAGTAAGATCATCACTTGAAATAAGATTGTTATAGTTATAGAAATTGAACCAAAGTTTGAATATGATTATTACCTTGTATTATAATGATAACCTACTGTAAGAAACAAAGATTTCTTGAGGTTGGATGATCACCTTACAAGATTGGAAGTGAGCTAGCAAACTTGAAAGTATTCTTGATTTTATGTAACTAGAACTTGTAGAATTTATGAAGAACACTTAGAACTTGAAGATAGAACTTGAGAGAGATCAATTAGATGAAGAAAATTGAAGAATGAAAGTGTTTGTAGGTGTTTTTGGTCGTTGGTGTATGGATTAGATATAAAGGATATGTAATTTTGTTTTCATGTAAATAAGTCATGAATGATTACTCATATTTTTGTAATTTTATGAGATATTTCATGCTAGTTGCCAAATGATGGTTCCCACATGTGTTAGGTGACTCACATGGGCTGCTAAGAGCTGATCATTGGAGTGTATATACCAATAGTACATACATCTAAAAGCTGTGTATTGTACGAGTACGTATACGGGTGCATACGAGTAGAATTGTTGATGAAACTGAACGAGGATGTAATTGTAAGCATTTTTGTTAAGTAGAAGTATTTTGATAAGTGTATTGAAGTCTTTCAAAAGTTTATAAATACATATTAAAACACTACATGTATATACATTTTAACTGAGTCGTTAAGTCATCGTTAGTCGTTACATGTAAGTGTTGTTTTGAAACCTTTAGGTTAACGATCTTGTTAAATGTTGTTAACCCAATGTTTATAATATAAAATGAGATTTTAAATTATTATATTATCATGATATTATCATGTATGAATATCTCTTAATATGATATATATACATTAAATGTCTTTACAATGATAATCGTTACATATATGTCTCGTTTAAAAATCATTAAGTTAGTAGTCTTGTTTTTACATATGTAGTTCATTGTTAATATACTTAATGATATGTTTACTTATCATAGTATCATGTTAACTATATATATATCCATATATATGTCATCATATAGTTTTTACAAGTTTTAACGTTCGTGAATCACCGGTCAACTTGGGTGGTCAATTGTCTATATGAAACATATTTCAATTAATCAAGTCTTAACAAGTTTGATTGCTTAACATGTTGGAAACATTTAATCATGTAAATATCAATCTCAATTAATATATATAAACATGGAAAAGTTCGGGTCACTACAGTACCTACCCGTTAAATAAATTTCGTCCCGAAATTTTAAGCTGTTGAAGGTGTTGACGAATCTTCTGGAAATAGATGCGGGTATTTCTTCTTCATCTGATCTTCATGCTCCCAGGTGAACTCGGGTCCTCTACGAGCATTCCATCGAACCTTAACAATTGGTATCTTGTTTTGCTTAAGTCTTTTAACCTCACGATCCATTATTTCGACGGGTTCTTCGATGAATTGAAGTTTTTCGTTGATTTGGATTTCATCTAACGGAATAGTGAGATCTTCTTTAGCAAAACATTTCTTCAAATTCGAGATGTGGAAAGTGTTATGTACAGCCGCGAGTTGTTGAGGTAACTCAAGTCGGTAAGCTACTGGTCCGACACGATCAATAATCTTGAATGGTCCAATAAACCTTGGATTTAATTTCCCTCGTTTACCAAATCGAACAACGCCTTTCCAAGGTGCAACTTTAAGCATGACCATCTCTCCAATTTCAAATTCTATATCTTTTCTTTTAATGTCAGCGTAGCTCTTTTGTCGACTTTGGGCGGTTTTCAACCGTTGTTGAATTTGGATGATCTTCTCGGTAGTTTCTTGTATAATCTCCGAACCCGTAATCTGTCTATCCCCCACTTCACTCCAACAAATCGGAGACCTGCACTTTCTACCATAAAGTGCTTCAAACAGCGCCATCTCAATGCTTGAATGGTAGCTATTTTTGTAGGAAAATTCTGCTAACGGTAGATGTCGATCCCAACTATTTCCGAAATCAATAACACATGCTCGTAGCATGTCTTCAAGCGTTTGTATCGTCCTTTCGCTCTGCCCATCAGTTTGTGGATGATAGGCAGTACTCATGTCTAGACGAGTTCCTAATGCTTGCTGTAATGTCTGCCAGAATCTTGAAATAAATCTGCCATCCCTATCAGAGATAATAGAGATTGGTATTCCATGTCTGGAGACGACTTCCTTCAAATACAGTCGTGCTAACTTCTCCATCTTGTCATCTTCTCTTATTGGCAGGAAGTGTGCTGATTTGGTGAGACGATCAACTATTACCCAAATAGTATCAAAACCACTTGCAGTCCTTGGCAATTTAGTGATGAAATCCATGGTAATGTTTTCCCATTTCCATTCCGTGATTTCGGGTTGTTGAAGTAGACCTGATGGTTTCTGATGCTCAGCTTTGACCTTAGAACAAGTCAAACATTCTCCTACGTATTTAGCAACATCGGCTTTCATACCCGGCCACCAAAAATGTTTCTTGAGATCCTTGTACATCTTCCCCGTTCCAGGATGTATTGAGTATCTGGTTTTATGAGCTTCTCTAAGTACCATTTCTCTCATATCTCCAAATTTTGGTACCCAAATCCTTTCAGCCCTATACCGGGTTCCGTCTTCCCGAATATTAAGATGCTTCTCCTATCCTTTGGGTATTTCATCCTTTAAATTTCCCTCTTTTAAAACTCCTTGTTGCGCCTCCTTTATTTGAGTAGTAAGGTTATTATGAATCATTATATTCATAGATTTTACTCGAATGGGTTCTCTGTCCTTCCTGCTCAAGGCATCAGCTACCACATTTGCCTTCCCCGGGTGGTAACGAATCTCAAAGTCGTAATCATTCAACAATTCAATCCACCTACGCTGCCTCATATTCAGTTGTTTCTAATTAAATATGTGTTGAAGACTTTTGTGATCGATATATATAATACTTTTGACCCCATATAAGTAGTGCCTCCAAGTCTTTAATGCAAAAACAACCGCGCCTAATTCCAAATCATGCGTCGTATAATTTTGTTCGTGAATCTTCAATTGTCTAGACGCATAAGCAATCACCTTTGTTCGTTGCATTAATACACAACCGAGACCTTGCTTTGATGCATCACAATAAATCACAAAATCATCATTCCCTTCAGGCAATGACAATATAGGTGCCGTAGTTAGCTTTTTCTTCAATAACTGGAACGCTTTCTCTTGTTCATCCTTCCATTCAAATTTCTTCCCTTTATGCGTTAATGCAGTCAAGGGTTTTGCTATTCTGGAAAAGTCTTGGATGAACCTTCTGTAGTAACCAGCTAGTCCTAAAAACTGGCGTATGTGTTTCGGAGTTTTCGGGGTTTCCCACTTTTCAACAGTTTCTATCTTTGCCGGATCCACCTTAATACCTTCTTTGTTCACTATGTGACCGAGGAATTGAACTTCTTCCAACCAAAATGCACACTTTGAAAACTTAGCGTACAATTCTTCCTTCCTCAATACTTCTAACACCTTTCTCAAATGTTTACCGTGTTCATGGTCATTCTTTGAGTAAATAAGTATGTCATCAATGAAAACAATGACAAACTTGTCAAGGTATGGTCCACACACTCGGTTTATAAGGTCCATGAACACAGCTGGTGCATTAGTTAAACCAAACGGCATGACCATAAACTCGTAATGACTGTAACGTGTTCTGAAAGCAGTCTTTGGAATATCATCTTCTTTCACCCGCATTTGATGATACCCGGAACGTAAGTTAATCTTTGAATAAACAGACGAGCCTTGTAGTTGATCAAATAAGTCGTCGATTCTCGGTAGTGGGTAGCGGTTCTTGATGGTAAGTTTGTTCAACTCTCAGTAGTCGATACACAACCTGAATGTACCATCTTTCTTCTTAACAAACAAAACAGGAGCTCCCCACGGTGATGTGCTTGGTCGAATGAAACCACGCTCTAAAAGTTCTTGTAATTGGCTTTGCAGTTCTTTCATCTCGCTGGGTGCGAGTCTGTAAGGAGCACGAGCTATTGGTGCAGCTCCTGGTACAAGATCTATTTGAAATTCAACGGATCGATGTGGGGGTAATCCCGGTAATTCTTTCGGAAATACATCGGGAAATTCTTTTGCGACGGGAACATCATTGATGCTCTTTTCTTCAGTTTGTACTTTCTCGACGTGTGCTAGAACAGCATAGCAACCTTTTCTTATTAGTTTTTGTGCCTTCAAATTACTAATAAGATGTAGCTTCGTGTTGCCCTTTTCTCCGTACACCATTAAGGGTTTTCCTTTTTCTCGTATAATGCGAATTGCATTTTTGTAACAAATGATCTCTGCTTTCACTTCTTTCAACCAGTCCATACCGATTATCACATCAAAACTCCCTAACTCTACTGGTATCAAGTCAATCTTAAATGTTTCGCTAACCAGTTTAATTTCTCGATTCCGACATATATTATCTGCTGAAATTAATTTACCATTTGCTAATTCGAGTAAAAATTTACTATCCAAAGGCGTCAATGGACAACTTAATTTAGCAAAAAAATCTCTACTCATATAGCTTCTATCCGCACCCGAATCAAATAAAACGTAAGCAGATTTATTGTCAATAAGAAACGTACCAGTAACAAGCTTCGGGTCTTCCTGTGCCTCTGTCGCATTAATATTGAAAACTCTTCCGCGGCCTTGTCCATTCGTGTTCTCCTGGTTCGGGCAATTTCTAATAATGTGGCCCGGTTTTCCACATTTATAACAAACTACATTGGCATAACTTGCTCCGACACTACTTGCTCCGCCATTACTCGTTCCGACACCATTTGTTCCTTTCGTTCTATTAACCCCTGGTCCGTAGACCTCACACTTCACCGCGCTATGACCATTTCTTTTACACTTGTTGCAAAATTTGGTGCAGAACCCCGAGTGATACTTTTCACACCTATGGCATAGCTGCTTCTGATTGTTGTTGTTGTTGCAGTTATTATTGTTGTTCGGATGATTGTTGTAGTTGTTGTTGTTGTTATTGTTGTTGTTGTTGGGCCGTTTGTTGTAGTTACGATTGATGTTATGATTGTTGGGATAATTGTTGCGATTATTGTTGTAATTGCTGTTGTTGTTGTATTAGTGATTCTTATCACCGTTTTCCTCCCACTTTCTTTTGACTTGCTTTACATTGGCCTCTTCAGCAGTTTGTTCTTTAATTCTTTCTTCAATCTGGTTCACTAGTTTGTGAGCCATTCTACATGCCTGTTGTATGGCTCGTGTGAACTTATATCTTCTTGGATTCTTTCCGGTAATCCTTTCACAAACGCGTCGATCTTCTCTTCCTCATCTTCGAATGCTCCCGGACACAATAGGCACAATTCTGTGAATCGTCTTTCGTACGTGGTAATATCAAATCCTTGGGTTCGTAACCCTCTAAGTTCTGTCTTGAGCTTATTGACCTCGATTCTGGGACGGTACTTCTCGTTCATCAAGTGCTTGAATGCTGACCACGATAGTGCGTACGCATCGTCTTATCCCACTTGCTCTAGATAGGTATTCCACCATGTTAACGCAGAACCTGTGAAGGTATGCGTAGCGTACTTCACTTTGTCCTCTTCAGTACACTTACTTATGGCAAACACCGATTCGACCTTCTCGGTCCACCGTTTCAATCCAATCGGTCCTTCAGTTCCATCAAATTCCAAAGGTTTGCAGGCAGTGAATTCTTTGTAGGTGCATCCTACACTATTTCCTGTACTGCAAGATCCAAGGTTATTGTTGGTATGTAGCGCAGCCTGTACTGCGGCTATGTTTGAAGCTAGAAAAGTACGGAATTCCTCTTCATTCATATTCACGGTGTGTCGAGTAGTCGGTGCCATTTCCTTCAAAATTATCAAATGGAACAAGTTAATCATACAGAATATTAAGAGTAGTTAATAGTATTTCGTAGCATAATATGAACTCATTTATAAAAGCTTTTTCTTCATATTAGCGTTTTATAAGTTTAAATTCGGGTAGTACCTACCCGTTAAGTTCATACTTAGTAGCTAATATACAATTCAACTACTACAATTCTACATGAAAAACTGATTATAATAATATTTCGCGTTCAAACTTTTATACAATATTTTACAAACTTACAATACCGCTTATTTTACATAAAGCATGAAATATAGCACACAATAACTTTGATACAAGATAGTTGTGAAGATAATTCTAGCTAGTACACAAGTCGTTCAGCAAAGGCAATAAAGACACGTAATTCATACGTCCAGAAACAAGTCATGCATTATGGTTTTACTAGGACTACTTCCCATCCTTGGTCTTGTGGAACATAACAGTTATGGCCGTTGATAAGACAGCGTGTTGTAATTTCGTCAAAGGGACGAGGGTTACGTAATGTCCAACAGTCCCGTAACAATCTAAAAACCTCATTTCTTACCCCCAATTACCGACTCCGTCACTTGTGGGAACGTTTTGTTTAATAGTTGTAGCCCGATGTTCTTGTTCTCACTTTGGTGAGAAGCGAACATTACTAATCCGTAAGCATAACATGCTTCTTTATGCTGCATGTTAGCCGCTTTTTATAAATCACGAAGTCCAATATTCGGATATATTGAGTCAAAATAATTTCTTAACCCATTGCGTAAAATAGCATTTGGGTTCCCCGCAATATATGCGTCAAAGTAAACACATCGTAACTTATGGATTTCCCAATGTGATATCCCCCATCTTTCGAACGAAAGCCTTTTATAAACCAAGGCATTCTTGGAACGTTCTTCGAATGTCTTACAAACTGATCTCGCCTTAAATAGTTGTGTCGAAGAATTCTGACCGACTCTAGACAAGATTTCATCAATCATGTCTCCGGGTAGGTCTCTTAAAATATTGGGTTGTCTATCCATTTTGTGTTTTTATACTGTAAAATAGACAAGAGTTAGATTCATAAAAAAAAATACTTATTAATACAAGCAATTTTTACATATATCATAAAGCATAAGCACACTATATTACATATATTACACCACACGAATACAACTATCTTATTCCGACTCGCTTGTTTCTTCTTCTTCGGTTTTGGTTCGTTTTGCCAAGTTTCTAGGGATATATGATGTTCCCCTAATACTAGCTGTTATTTTCCACAACGGTTTAGAAAAACCTGGTGGTTTAGAGGTTCCTGGGTCATTGTTACAACTTAAGGAATTCGGGGGTTGACGATACATATAAAGTTCATCGGGGTTGGAATTAGATTTCTCTATTTTTATGCCCTTTCCCTTATTATTTTCTTTTGCCTTTTTTAATTCAGTTGGGGTAATTTCTATAACATCATCGGAATTCTCGTCGGAATCCGATTCATCGGAGAATTGGTAATCCTCCCGATATTTTGCTTTCTTGGCGGAAACACCATTGACCATAATTAACCTTGGTCGGTTGGTTGAGGATTTTCTTTTACTTAACCGTTTTATTATTTCCCCCACCGGTTCTATTTCCTCCTCCGGTTCGTCTTCTTCCGGTTCTGATTCTTCTTCCGATTCCGACTCTTCTTCCGGTTCCTCTTCGGGAACTTGTGAATCAGTCCACGAATCATTCCAATTTACATTTGACTCTTCATTATTATTAGGTGAGTCAATGGGACTTGTTCTAGAGGTAGACATCTATCACATAATATCAAACACGTTAAGAGATTAATATATCACATAATATTCACATGTTAAAAATATATAGTTTCCAACAAAATTTGTTAAGCAATCATTTTTCAAGTAAACACGGTCGAAGTCCAGACTCACTAATGCATCCTAACAAACTCGATAAGACACACTAATGCAAAATTCTGGTTCTCTAAGACCAACGCTCAGATACCAACTGAAATGTCCCGTTCTTATTGATTAAAAATGTTCCATATTAATTGATTTCGTTGCGAGGTTTTGACCTCTATATGAGACGTTTTTCAAAGACTGCATTCATTTTAAAACAAACCATAACCTTTATTTCATCAATAAAGGTTTAAAAAACTTTACGTAGATTATCAAATTATGATAATCTAAAATATCCTGTTTACACACGACCATTACATAATGGTTTACAATACAAATATGTTACAACATAATAAGTTTCTCGAATGCAGTTTTTACACAATATCATACAAGCATGGACTCCAAATCTCGTCCTTATTTAAGTATGCGACAGCGGAAGCTCTTAATAATCACCTGAGAATAAACATGCTTAAAACGTCAACAAAAATGTTGGTGAGTTATAGGTTTAACCTATATATATCAAATCATAATAATAGACCACAAGATTTCATATTTCAATACACATCCCATACATAGAGATAAAAGTCATTCATATGGTGAACACCTGGTAACCGACATTAACAAGATGCATATATAAGAATATCCCCATCATTCCGGGACACCCTTCGGATATGATATAAATTTCGAAGTACTAAAGCATCCGGTACTTTGGATGGGGTTTGTTAGGCCCGATAGATCTATCTTTAGGATTCGCGCCAATTAGGGTGTCTGTTCCCTAATTCTTAGATTACCAGACTTAATAAAAAGGGGCATATTCGATTTCGATAATTCAACCATAGAATGTAGTTTCACGTACTTGTGTCTATTTTGTAAATCATTTATAAAACCTGCATGTATTCTCATCCCAAAAATATTAGATTTTAAAAGTGGGACTATAACTCACTTTCACAGATTTTTACTTCGTCGGGAAGTAAGACTTGGCCACTGGTTGATTCACGAACCTATAACAATATATACATATATATCAAAGTATGTTCAAAATATATTTACAACACTTTTAATATATTTTGATGTTTTAAGTTTATTAAGTCAGCTGTCCTCGTTAGTAACCTACAACTAGTTGTCCACAGTTAGATGTACAGAAATAAATCGATAAATATTATCTTGAATCAATCCACGACCCAGTGTATACGTATCTCAGTATTGATCACAACTCAAACTATATATATTTTGGAATCAACCTCAACCCTGTATAGCTAACTCCAACATTCACATATAGAGTGTCTATGGTTGTTCCGAAATATATATAGATGTGTCGACATGATAGGTCAAAACATTGTATACGTGTCTATGGTATCTCAAGATTACATAATATACAATACAAGTTGATTAAGTTATGGTTGGAATAGATTTGTTACCAATTTTCACGTAGTTAAAATGAGAAAAATTATCCAATCTTGTTTTACCCATAACTTCTTCATTTTAAATCCGTTTTGAGTGAATAAAATTGCTATGGTTTCATATTGAACTCTATTTTATGAATCTAAATAGAAAAAGTATAGGTTTATAGTCGGAAAAATAAGTTACAAGTCGTTTTTGTAAAGGTAGTCATTTCAGTCGAAAGAACGATGTCTAGATGACCATTTTATAAAACATACTTCCACTTTGAGTTTAACCATAATTTTTGGATATAGTTTCATGTTCATAATAAAAATCATTTTCTCAGAATAACAACTTTTAAATCAAAGTTTATCATAGTTTTTAATTAACTAACCCAAAACAGCCCGCGGTGTTACTACGACGGCGTAAATCCGGTTTTACGGTGTTTTTCGTATTTCCAGGTTTTAAATCATTAAGTTAGCATATCATATAGATATAGAACATGTGTTTAGTTGATTTTAAAAGTCATGTTAGAAGGATTAACTTTTGTTTGCGAACAAGTTTAGAATTAACTAAACTATGTTCTAGTGATTACAAGTTTAAACCTTCGAATAAGATAGCTTTATATGTATGAATCGAATGATGTTATGAACATCATTACTACCTTAAGTTCCTTGGATAAACCTACTGGAAAAGAGAAAAATGGATCTAGCTTCAACGGATCCTTGGATGGCTCGAAGTTCTTGAAGCAGAATCATGACACGAAAACAAGTTCAAGTAAGATCATCACTTGAAATAAGATTGTTATAGTTATAGAAATTGAACCAAAGTTTGAATATGATTATTACCTTGTATTAGAATGATAACCAACTGTAAGAAACAAAGATTTCTTGAGGTTGGATGATCACCTTACAAGATTGGAAGTGAGCTAGCAAACTTGAAAGTATTCTTGATTTTATGTAACTAGAACTTGTAGAATTTATGAAGAACACTTAGAACTTGAAGATAGAACTTGAGAGAGATCAATTAGATGAAGAAAATTGAAGAATGAAAGTGTTTGTAGGTGTTTTTGGTCGTTGGTGTATGGATTAGATATAAAGGATATGTAATTTTGTTTTCATGTAAATAAGTCATGAATGATTACTCATATTTTTGTAATTTTATGAGATATTTCATGCTAGTTGCCAAATGATGGTTCCCACATGTGTTAGGTGACTCACATGGGCTGCTAAGAGCTGATCATTGGAGTGTATATACCAATAGTATATACATCTAAAAGCTGTGTATTGTACGTGTACGAATACGGGTGCATACGAGTAGAATTGTTGATGAAACTGAACGAGGATGTAATTGTAAGCATTTTTGTTAAGTAGAAGTATTTTGATAAGTGTATTGAAGTCTTTCAAAAGTGTATAAATACATATTAAAACACTACATGTATATACATTTTAACTGAGTCGTTAAGTCATCGTTAGTCGTTACATGTAAGTGTTGTTTTGAAACCTTTAGGTTAACGATCTTGTTAAATGTTGTTAACCCAATGTTTATAATATCAAATGAGATTTTAAATTATTATATTATCATGATATTATCATGTATGAATATCTCTTAATATGATATATATACATTAAATGTCTTTACAATGATAATCGTTACATATATGTCTCGTTTAAAAATCATTAAGTTAGTAGTCTTGTTTTTACATATGTAGTTCATTGTTAATATACTTAATGATATGTTTACTTATCATAGTATCATGTTAACTATATATATATCCATATATATGTCATCATATAGTTTTTACAAGTTTTAACGTTCGTGAATCACCGGTCAACTTGGGTGGTCAATTGTCTATATGAAACATATTTCAATTAATCAAGTCTTAACAAGTTTGATTGCTTAACATGTTGGAAACATTTAATCATGTAAATATCAATCTCAATTAATATATATAAACATGGAAAAGTTCGGGTCACTACATATTATGTATTAGATTAAATAAATAGAATTAAATAATATATAATATTATTTATTTATTATTTAGTTAATCATAAATATTAAATATGGTGTATTAAATAGAATTTCTATTAAATTAGATTAAATAAAAAAATAAAATAATATATATAAATATTAAAAAAATTAAATATAAGATTTAATATTATTTTATGAACCTGATTAAATCAATATTAGTAACCTACATATAATATATATTTATCATTATTTATTTAATATCAATTAAATGTTAAATAAATAAATAAATAAATAGTAATAAAATAAATAATTAATAAACCGAAAATCAAAAATGAACAATAAATATACGAACCTTTCATCTTCTTACTGAAGAAACTTATTTTTTTTCTATCCTATAAATATATATGTTATCTTCACTTTTCAATAGCAATCATATAATGGGAAGATCACATCATATTATTACTAAAATATGGATATTCAAGTTATGTACCATGAGGTTAAATATATGTAATATATATTCGAATATGTATATGTATATGTATATATATACGTATATAATATATATATATATATATATATATATATATATATATATATATATATATATATATATATATATATATATATATATATATATATATATATATATATATATATATATATATATATATATATATATATATATATATATATATATATATATATATAATATTGTTTTAATTTTGATGTACATATTTTCATAATATATAT
Organism: Rutidosis leptorrhynchoides; assembly: GCF_046630445.1. Classification (NCBI taxonomy): domain Eukaryota; kingdom Viridiplantae; phylum Streptophyta; class Magnoliopsida; order Asterales; family Asteraceae; genus Rutidosis; species Rutidosis leptorrhynchoides. Next base: position 402,216,713 of record NC_092336.1, on the reverse strand, counting down.
ATATATAATATATATATATATATATATATATATATATATACATATATATATATATTTATATATATATATATATATATATATATATATTCAGTTATATATATGTATATAGATTTTGTAAAAAATTATTTGTAGCCTATAGATATGTATGTCATCTCCGCTTTTCAATAGCAATCATACAATAGGAAGATCACACCATATTACTAAAAGATGGATATTCAAGTTATGTATCATGAGATAAATATATGTAATCTATATATTATTTATGATTTAAAATATTATTTAATATATATATAATAATAATAATAATAATAATAATAATAATTAATTATAACTTTTGAGTTTCTCATTAAATTGTTATCATTCATCATTTACATTATTTTATGTGTTTATATGAATAAAACTCAACTTATATTTAAATATAGGGTTCCTCAAAAGTCCCTTATTGATTATTTTAATACAATTGAAGTAAACCGTTTTCACAATTTAATATCATATATACGTGGGTGCATAGTGGGACAAACAATAAAATTATTATTTCACAAAAAAGATTTTATAATATGTAAAACATAGCTTCTTGAAAGAAAAATGTGTAAGATGATATAAATATAAATTAATATATATATATATATATATATATATATATATATATATATATATATATATATATATATATATATATATATATATAGAACTTTAAGTCATAAATATGGTTAAATAAATTATTTTAAAATAGTTAAAAAATTTATGGTTATATATATATATATATATATATATATATATATATATATATATATATATATAAAAGTTAAGTTATCTATAATATATTGTGATAATGTGTAACGACCCGTCAAAATCGCTATTGACGCGGTACATTATTCATCGATTTCACAGTGAGGTATTGACCTCTATATGATACGTTTTGTAAACATTGCATTCTTTTAAAAATGCACACCATAATTGAATATCTAAATCCAAAGTTTTTGACATCTGATGATTTCTACATATAGACAATCACCGTATATAATAGTTTACAATAATACAGCCGTTGACAATATAGTCAAAATAAGATACATGATGATGATTTTGTGAATGCAAAGTTTTCTCGAATAAAGCATGTATGACTCCATACACATATCTTGTATAACGTATAAGCAAACAGCGGAAGACTTCTAGGGACCTGAGAATAAACATGTTAAAAGTATCAACACAAAGGTTGGTGAGTTCATAGTTTTAATATTGCGCATACTCTGTATATAAAGGTGGATCACAAGATTTCAGTTGTTTCATCCAAAACATTTATCAAAATATTCTACGAAATTGAGCACCCTGGTAACTAAACTTAACGTATATATAATAAGTACCCCTATTTTTACATACATGCAACCAACATGTACAATACACGCAAACCAACGTGTACGAAATTCAAATAGCATACGTCCGCTTTATAGTTCAGGCTAGGGTCTCTATACTTGGAACGGACGGGGATGTCAAGCCCTATGGATCCATATACAACTACTCGCACCCACCAGCTCTTATAACTGGCAGTTACTAGTTACCAAAGCTAAGAAATTTTCGGTTCAAACTCAGTGTAGAATTTAATATGTACTTGTGTCCATTGCGTTTAAAATAAAGTGCATGTATTCTCCGCCCAAAAATATAGATTGCAAAAGCAATTAAAAAGGGATCTATAAACTCACCATTCAATATTGTGGTTCAATATTGTAGGAAAATGTATGTAGGTGCAACGTAAATGACAAGTGCAAGGTTGGCCTTTGATTCACGAACAAAACCCCCGAACAATACCCATATCCTCCTTAGATATAACCCATAAATTCCTTAGCTTTGACCCATTTGAAAACTCGTTTTGAAATCACCCGAACATAACCCCGTCGTAGTATTTTATGTATAATACGAATACTAATAAGATTAAGATTTATAATAATAATCTTAATACTAATAATAATAATAATATAAATAATAATGATAATAATAATTATACGAAGTAAATATCTATGTCTATGTGAAAAATGTAATGAACCAGAAACTGAAATCGTGTGTCATATATATATATATATATATATATATATATATATATATATATATATATATATATATATATATATATATATTTAATATAAATATAATATTATAATATAATAATTATAATAAAGTAATAATGTAATAATATTAAAATAATATAATAATATAGAAAATAAAAACGTGACAATTAACATTCAATAATATCTGCCGACAGTTTTCGCAGACCGGTATTTCTTACTCTGTTGCTAATAATTGACGGGTAAAAGTATAAATAAAAAGAATTCTACTTTTTATAATTGAATACATATATTTATTTTGGTCTTAAGCTTTATAAAACTAGTTGTAAAAAGGTTCATTTATTTATAAAATTACTATATACGTTCGATGTAGAGTGTACATACTAGTCTACTGATCATTCCGTGCCACAGTAAATCACAAAATTCTTTTAATTCAATGAATTTTAATATTTTAAAAAGTCGTATTTATTAAATACTTCAGGGATTTTTTATGTAACTTATAATTAATAATTTCTATCATGTTGCTTTCATGTGAATAGTAAATTAATTAATTTTGATTCAACTATTTAAGTTACATTGTTGTACGTTGTGCTTTACAACTTGTACATCTTTGATTTAACTTCGTGTCTTCTTAAAAATTAAAAAAAAATACATCATAAAAATAAAACGATTATATACGTAAAAATTTTAGATTTGAAATTGCATCATTTAATAGTAAATTTTTATCATTTCGTATATAAATATTATTCGCATGTTTCCGTATATATATATATATATATATATATATATATATATATATATATATATATATATATATATATATAATTATCACAAGTTATGACATTCGTGAATCATCGGACAAACAGGGTGGTCAACCGTTACATAAAAACTCATTTACAAAAGGTTTAAAACTTGTCAAAATTCATTGCTTATCATGACGAAAATATTAAATCATATAGAGAATTGGTTTAAATAAGTCAAAATTTTCCGGATCATCACATAATGAAAGTACATTTATTATGTTAATAATTTTAAATACACTAAAGTTAAATTATTTTCTAACTTCTATAAAAGCTCATAGGTCATATATGTATAATTACATGAAGGAAAAAAAAATTATTTACCTTATGTTATTTTGAGTGTTATGCTAATGTAATAGATGATTTTAACTATAAATATAAATTTAAATATAAATATTAATAAAAAGTAAAATATCTGTTAACTGTTAAAAATTATCAACATCTTAGTCTTGGTTCTTCATCTACACTATTTTAATTTCTTAATATAATAAAAGCCAGATGAAATAATTTTACATAACATGATGTTTAAAACTTTAACTTCAAATCTATTTCATTTGTAACATATGAGAAAACTCAAAGGTCATGTGTGATTGCAAGAATTAGAAAGGTTTGTTTATTTATATTTGAGTCTTAATGCAATGAAGAGCTAATTAACTACGAAGTCTTTACTACAATAATAATGACACAAATGAAAATATATACTCCGTAATTACTTAATTTTTGTTATAAATCATAGTGTGGTGCCCGAAAATTTTACTTTTGATAAAATAAAATTTGGTGAATCAAAAAATTTAGTGGATCATGGATATTAGTGAATTATTATACTATAAATATGATATCGATTGTAATCAGTATGTACACCATTCTTTAATAAGAATCTACACTCCTTTCTTCTTTCATATTAGTAGGATATATGTCATTATAAGTAGATATAAATTATTAAATTACAACACGTTATCAGCTCGAAGAGCTCTGTATAATTAAGGTGATTTTTCCACTTACCTAACCACCACTTCCACCTCTCAAGATTCCCGCCGTCCACCGCTGAAACCGCCGGAAGATCTTGAAACCTCCGATGTGATTTATACTCATCAGGTATTCCAAAACGTTGTTGATTTTTACCTAATTTACATTTCTTTGACTTAATTAATTAACAAGAAAACCAAATCTTTATAACCACAAGCTATCTTATTTAGATCAAGAGCGATAAGGAATGGTCGTACAGTAAAAGAGAAATAATTTTGATTAAAATATGAGTTGCTAGAAAAGGCTATCGGTTATGGTTTTGAGAATGGAGATTTTTTTTTATAGATGACTGATTTAATTTGGCTAGAATTGTCGGTTAATATAATGTTAGAATTGAATATCTAGGATATTGAACTCTGAAAATTTGGAGTACTAACAATTTCACTAGATGAATATAGTATAAATTTAACTACGAGACATAAGAGTAATAAAATAGATATAACTTACAAACATATGCATATCCATTATATTCAAACGGTTGAAACTTGAATTTAAAACACCCGTGCTATATAGATTACAGTACAAATTAACTACTTTGAATTGAATATATATATATATATATATATATATATATATATATATATATATATATATATATATATATATATATATATATATATATATATATATATATATATATGGAAAATAAAGATGAAATGAGACATAGCACAATTTAAAGTATTATGTTGTGAACTTGCTACTGCCATATCAACTCTATATTAATACTCCATATGAATGATTACAAGACCTCATATTCCATAATTAGTGGACTTCTTTTTCATTAGTGGAATCCTTTTTCACTATTAACCGAAAGCAACACGTTGCATTAACTTTAAATAAATAAATAAGAGATAGAAAGAGTGGAGATTAATAAAAGGGGACAATGATGATGAAATCAATTGTCATGTTTTTTTTTTTTTTTTAAATTTTGTGGAACATGTGGCCTGCTATACTAGTTTAAATCATTCACATGAGGCCTGAAAAATTAGTGGGTGATTAATAATGGGAGGAAATGGAACTATCTAGATTATGTTTATATCTCTTATATTTATATATATTTACTACTGTATTATGTTATGTATGTGATCATGATAATGATAATACCAAAAAGAAAGCATGCAGATCTTTTTTTTAATAAAAAAATATTTAATTTGAGGTTAAAATAGTAGGTGATGTTTTACAGAATTTGGGTGCTTTGTTTCCTTACACCTTGTGCACTACTGACTTGTACTTTGACGAATGATTTAGATTGCTGCTTAAGTTTCATGTACACTTCACTTCTTTAATTGTACCTCTTCATCTATGCATTAAGAACTTGTACCTTTTGGGTTATAATTTGTACATAGAGCGTTTTGACTGTGTTCTTGATTAATTCTTCATTTTTCGTGCTCCGTCTTCACTCTTATTTATTTATACAATTACAAGTAGAAATTACGCGAAATACATTTAAAAACCTATTATTTTGGAGATATGTTGCTTCTAAATATGTGTTCATTTTTAGCAATATCAAAGTGTCACTCCTAATTAAATAATTTTAGACCATAACACTATATGTTTATTAGGTGTTATCTTTTATGTACTACGGATTGTAACTTGATTGCAGGTAATATAATTTGATTATCTTGCTGAAATATAACTCATTATTTGCTTATCTTATTTGAAATTTTAGTATGAATCTTGCTGAAATACAACATCAATTAAATGGTAAAGACCTATGTATTGCAGATAGTGGTAACATACAAATCTAAGAAATATTTCATTAATTTAAATCAAATGAAAGAATTATAAATACTATATCAGGTCTTGGAAACTTGATATAAGGAACGGAAAAGGCAAAATTAATGTTACCAAATGGTACGAACTTTCTGATAAATAATGTCTTGTTTTCTCCAAATAATGAAAGAGAATTTCGTTAAGTTTCTCTGATATATATCATAATGGATATGATTATCAGTCAATGATAACAGAAAAATGAGAAATATATATGTAGCATCGAAAAGCGCATATGATGAAAAGTGCAGCGCATATGATTAAAAAGCGCATATGATGAAAAGCGCAGCGCATATGATGAAAAGCGCATTGTATATGATGAAAAGCGCATATGATAAAAAGCGCATATGATGAAAAACGCAGGGCATATGATTAAAAGCGCATATGATGAAAAGCGCAGCGCATATGATGAAAAGCGCAGCGCATATGATTAAAAAGCGCATATGATTAAAAAGCGCATATGATGAAAAGCGCAGCGCATATGATGAAAAACGCATATGATAAAAAGCGCATATGATGAAAAACGCAGGGCATATGATTAAAAGCGCATATGATGAAAAGTGCAGTTCATATGATGAAAAGCGCACATGATAAAAAGCGCATATGATGAAAAACGCAGCGCATATGATTAAAAGCGCATATGGTGAAAAGGATATATGATGAAAAGCGCATATGGTGATTAATGAAAAGCACATATGGTGATTAATGAAAAGCTCATATGGTAATTAATGAAAAGCACATATGGTGATTAATGAAAAGCTTATATGGCGATTAATGAAAAAGCACATATGGTGATTAATGAAAAAGCACATATGGTGATTAATGAAAAGCACATATGGTGATTAATGAAAAGTATATTGTGAAAAGGAATCACAAATGTTTCTTGAAAGAATTCAAGGTGAGATATGCGAATAAATTCATCCACCATGTAGACCATTTAGACATTTCATGTTCTGATACATACATTTAGTAGATGGTCTCATGTTTGTCTATTATCAAGTCATAAAATGGCATTTGCATAGTTTCTTGCACAAATTATTAAATTAAGAGCACGTTTTTCTGATTACACCATTAAAAGGGTTCAAATTGATAATGCTGATGAGTTAACATCTCAAGCATTTAATGCTTATTATATTTCTATAGGGATTGTTGTTGAACATCCTATTACTCATAAACATACAAAATTGGTTTAGCTGAATCAATAATTAAATGCTTGCAGCTAATAACTAGACCATTGAAAATGAATACCGAACTCTCAATATTTATATGGGGACATGCAAATTTACATGCTGCGACATTACTTCATGTTTGACGAAGTGAAAATCATACATATTCTCCCCGACAACTTGATTTTGGCAGAAAGCCAAATTTTTCCCACAATTAGAACATTTGATTATGCAGTGCATGCTCTAGTTGCACCACCACAACGCACTAAATGAGCCCTCAAAGGAGGATGGGGATATATATTGGATATGAAACATCTTCAATTATAAGATATATTGAACCCATGACGGGTGATGTTTTTACAGCATGTTTTGCTGATTGTCTTTTTAATGAAAAATTGGTCCCTAGATTAGGGAGAGAAATGAAAAATAAAGAAAAAGATGCTTCATGATATGAACATCAATTAAGGTATATAGAACTCGCACAAAAGAATGCGAAACGAAAGTTAAAAACTAATGCATATGCAAGAACTTGCAAATTAATTACTTTATGCATTTAAAGATACAAAAAGAGTGACTAAATCATATATAATAGCAGGAAATGCTCCAGCTCGAATTGAAATTCCAAAAGCTGGAAATAATGTCACTCATGAGTCTTTGCCACGTCTGAAACGTGAAAGATCAATTGGTTCCAAAGATAAAAATCTTCGAAAAGGAAAATTAGCTGATAATGAGGTAAAAGAAAGTGTTCAAGAAGAACCACAAATCAATATTCCTTCTACAGAGGATATTGATAAATGTAAATACATAAATTGCGATAAATTATGCAATATTATGGAACCGAAATGAAATGAAAAATCTTGATGAGATATTTTCATATAATGTTACAATGACATCATGAATAAAGATGATGATCTGGAACCAAAATCTGTCATTGAATATCAAAATGGACATGATTGAGCTTAATGGAAAGGAGCAATACGAGCTGAATTAGAATCGCTCAATAAAAGAAAAGTTTTCGGATCTATCGTTCTCATACCTAAAGATGTGAAACCTGTGGGGTATAAATAGATTTTTTGCGAAAAATAAATGAGAAAAATGAAGTTACAAGGTATAAAGCTAGACTTGTAGCTCAAGGTTTTTCTCAAAGACCGGGAATTGATTATGATGAAACTTATTCCCCTGTTATAGATGCAATTACTTTTAGATACTTAATCAACCTGGTAGTTATTTAAATGCATCTAATGGATGTTGTTACTACTTATCTGTATGGATCACTTGATAGTAATATATATGAATATACCTGAAGGGTTAAGGTATCATAAGCATCTAATGCAAAACCCAAGAGAATATATTCCATTAAATCACAAAGATTTCTAAATGTGTAACACCCTGGTTCGTGGCCTAGATGAAATAAGTATATTGTGTTATTTTATTATAATTTAAATATGATATTTAAATTATAGGTAATTTGTAGGAATTAATTATAAGGAGTGAAATAATAAATTATGAGTTGATAATTTATTATGTGAACTTGTGAATGTGCTCGTGACGATGGTCACAGAAAATATTTGTTTTTGTGATTTGGACTTTGTTAGGACGGCCTAATGAGGTACGTTGTGTTTTAGATCACAGATATATTACCTGTATTAATTATAAATAAAAGTGAGATGGTGGCTTTTGTCTGGAAGTACACGTGTTTACACGTGTTTACTTCTTGTTTTATTTCCTTGCAAATGAATTAAGGGACCAACTAATATGTTTCTCACTTGTTCCATTTTTAAATTTGACAATTAAAATCACACACATGCATATACATACGCATGAACAAACACACCCTCATTCTTTAATTAATTATGGATCTTAATTAAGGTTATGGTGTTCATCTAGTCTTGCAAATTACTAGCAGGTACTATTGTGATTAATTTATATTTCATGAGTTATGAATTAGTTTATTAGTTTTCATAAATTATGATAATTATTAAGAGTAATGAGTAAATCTTGCTATATGCTAAAGTTAGTTGTTGTTATAGCTTGATTATGATTATATATGATGTATGTTTTTTGATCTAATTGTGCTAAGAATTAGATTAAGAACTAGTGAAGATGGTGATTTAAATTTTAGGGTTCATATTTGTAACAATTAGGGATTTTGGTACTTTGATCTTAAATCTTGTACACAAGTGTTAGATCTTAGTGAATTTGGGTAAGGAATAAGTATATATATATATTATGTATTTTTCCTTGTACTCGAATTGGACCAAAACATGTGAAAATGGAGTTTTGGACATGAAATCACCTTCATCAGCGAAGCTGATGGTGATACAGTACCGCTCGAAAACAGTGCTTGAAAACTATAAGTGCCCGAAAACCTCTAGTGCCTAAAAATATGTTAAGTGCTCGAAAACCCTAGTGCTCGAAAAGTTATAGTGCCTGAGAACATGATACTCGAAAACCTTTGGTGCTCGAGAACCTTATTGTGCTCGAAAACCTAGTGCTGCTCGAGAAATCTGTAGTGCTCGAAAACCTTGTCTGTTATGTAAATTAAATGTTTTCTATTAAAATGTGAAGTTTCGTATTAATACTTGGATATAATACTAACTTGGGATATTTGTGATGATTCTCAGGTGACAAACAGAAAGGTGAAGACTCAGTAAAATAAGACCACTGATGTAATGACCCGGACTTTTTCGATCAATCTATACTTATAAGATTAATATTTACATAAATTAAACCTTACCAACATGATAAGCAATCCAAATTATTGAAACTTATGTTTTCGAAAAGAGTTTTACACAACGTTTGACCGTCTAGTTTGACCGATGATATCACGAACTATATAATATATGATAATTATACGTTTGTGTATATATATGTATATATACATATTTAACATGATTTATGGATGTTTTAATATCTCATTTTGTATTAATAACAATAAGTTATAAGTATATTTTGAAACTACTAACTTAAGTTTTCAAAACGATAACCATACGTAACGTTATTTGACATAAATACTTATGACCTATAATGTTTATACATATATCGTATATATAATGTATTTAATCACTTTTTAAGGACTTAAATACATAAAACCATATAAGTATATTCACAAAAGATAGCTATATTTGAATTCTCATTCCATTTTCACAAGATTTCTATACGTATATCTAGAGTATATGTACTCGTATCATACCTAGCTTCTATACGTATTTACTATTGGTAAATACACATCAAATCACCACCAACCAGCCCTTGTTCATTCCTTATGTATAAGGTAATTACTTTTGTATGATTGCTTGACTAAATACATAAAATTACAAACTAAAATCTTGTCTTGGTCCCCCCCCCCATTCACGTTTTTTAAGAGCCATGGGGGATCATCATTTTGATTCATTTTTACTTCAATTCTCTAGCTAAAAACACACACACTTATGAGCCTTAAACCCCTTAACCATCTCAGCTCACAACCATGAAGATCTAGTTCCAAAAACATCACTTAATCATCATAAGAAAACCCTTACAAAAACACTTCAAGAATCCTTCCAAGAACACAAGTTTACTTCCAATCTTTCATCCAATTCCATCACTCTTTTGGTTCTAGGTTTTTACTCCTCTTTTACAGCAATCTTGTCCAAGTAACTTGAGGTAGTAACATTGTTCATAACCTTATTCGATTCATATATATATAGCTATCTTATTTTATGGTATAAAATTTTAACAACAAGAACATAGTTTGAATGTTTTCAAACTTGTTTGCAAACTAAATAGATCCTTCTAACTTAACTTTTAAAATACTTCAATACATATAATATATCATAAATATATGCTAATTTAACAAGGTATAACTTGGTTTTTCAAAGAACACCTTAAAAACTGTTTTTACGACGTCGGAGTGCAACCGGGGGCGGTTTTGGGTTGGATAATTAAAAACTATTTTGAACATTGAATTGGAGGTTTATTTTCTGGAAAAATGATATTTACTATGAATATGATAACACATAAAAATTTCATGATTTAACTCAAAGTATAAGTATTTTTAGAAAAATAATCATTTAATGTTGTTTACATAAGGGAAAATGATTAACTTCATAAGTTTCACCAAAGTTTGACCTATGACCTGTGATTTCGAATATAAACTAAGGTATTTACAGTTCATAGTCTTAAAGAAGAACTCGATCCAAAGAAGTGGCAAGTTGAACCAACGAAAACGGAGTTGTAACGAAGAAATTATGACCAAAACAAGATCGGATATCCAAAACTAGTTTAGCCACGAAAATAATTGGAGAAAAATTAAATGAATCACATCTTCTAAAATAACATGATATTTTATATATATGTACTCATAATTTAATTTTATATATTTCAGGACCACCCGTAAACAATACGAGAAGATTAATCATAAGATCCCATGATTGTACGCAACACGTCATTTGACAACACCGGTACTTTATGTACGCAACACGTCATTTGACAACACCGGTACCGTGGGTCAAGATTAATCCCGACCAATACAAATACGATGGGGTTTTATTTATTTCGATGGGGGTTTTATTTATTAAACACCTAAATATGAACCATTAAAATTGAATTACTAACATCGGACTGCTAACTACGGACTAAGAAATTATTAAAACTATTAAAAGTATAATAAGTATATATATGTGACGATTGTTTAAAATGGAAATATATTGATAAACTATATATGGATAGGTTCGTGATATCAACCGGAGACCAAGTCAAAATATATATATCTTCAAGGCAAAAGTGAGTATATAGTCCCACTTTTAAACTCTAAGTATTTCGGGATGAGAATACATGTATTTTATGTTTTACGTTATGGACACAAGTAACTGAAAAATATATTCTACGTTGAGTTGTACCACTGGCATACTTCCATGTAGCTTGGTAACTACTATTTACAGCGGTATTGTAAACGCGAATCCTGTTGATAGATCTATCGGGCCTGACAACCCCAACCGGACTGGACGACCAGTATTCAACGGTTGCACAGTACTTCGTTTCGTGACTACACTTGGTACGGTGTAGTAAGATTTCATAATAAAGGGAATATGCGACGTGATTAAATGTTAAGTATGGTTACCAAGTGCTCAACCACTTAGAATATTTTTATTAAAATGTTTACATATGAAATCTTGTGGTCTATATTTATATCGCTGCCGGCATTAAACCTATATCTCACCAACTTTATGTTGACGTTTTAAACATGTCTATTCTCAGGTGATAACTAAAAGCTTCCGCTGCAACATGTTGAATTTAAGCAAGATCTTGAGTATGCATATTTGTGTCAAAAATAAAACTGCATATCCGAGAAATTGTAATGTAAAATATGCTAGAAATCGTATTGTTATCATCACATGTAAAGTTTGTAAGTCTAAGATTATCGCTAAACGATAATCATCTTTATATTGTCTAAAGCTTGTATTAACATAAGAGTTATGGTTTGTAATGTAAAATAAATGCAGTTGTTCTTTTAAAAATGTCGCATATAGAGGTCAATACCTCGCAATGAAATCATACGTTATCTAACTCGTTCTTATGGTTAAGGACGGGTTATGACATGTGGTATCAGAGCGGTGGTCTTAGCGAACCAGGTTTGCATTAGTGTGTCTAACTGATAAGTCGTTAGGATACATTAGTAAGTCTGGACTTTGACCGGATCTGATTTAACAACCATTGCTTATCATTGTTGGTTAAAATTTATATGTAAATATTATGTAGTACTAATGGGTTAGTTGTTGTGTGATAGATGTCGGGCTCAAAACTTATTATCACATTCAGCGACTCCGAATCAGAATCTTCAGATGGTGTTTCAGTCATTAACCTATCCGATGACGAAAATAATATCTTTGGGGAAGACTCACAAATTCCGGATGAACCAACAATAAAGAACCCGGAAAGTGAACCCGAGGAGGAAAGTGAACCCGAGGAGGAAAGTGAACCCGAGGAAGAAATACAAGAAATTACGAAAGACAAGTTCGAACTAGGAAAGAAATGAAAGGCTAATGAATTAAAAAATTCAAATCCTGAGTTTAGTAAGGATGATGTGGCACCAACTCCACTAGACACTACCACCCCTATTCCCGCTATTCCTATTCGTTCTATCCCGGCATCTAGTTCTTCAGCCCCACAGCCAAAATATAGGCAGACAGCTAGGATAAGCTTTAGGCCATTCCTTGAACCTAAACGTCCTAGAAAATAGACCAAACGATGCGCTGCCGTATTAAACCATGGGATCATATAATGTTTTGTATAATATTATTAGTGTGGTTTGCTTAATGTTCGATGTAAGATAAGCATATGTAAAATAGTGAAGTATGAAATGCAATAATTTTCCATGGTTAAGTATTATTTAGATTGTAGTAATTGGTTCTGTACTAAGCTATTAAGTATGAACATTAACGGGTAGGTACTACCCTAGATATAATTATAAAATGCTAATAAGAAGAAAAGGCTTTTATAATAATACCTGGTTCATATTGTTAACAAGCTATAATGTACTATAAATACACACTACATCTATAATATTCCATGTGAATAATTATTTTCTTTTATTAGGAAATGGCGCGATTGAATCGAATGACGGAACAAGAAGTCGAGGAATTCATCAACCAGCGAGTGAACGACAGAATGTTATGGGTCGAAGCTGCAAGAGCTGCTGCAGTTAACACAAATCCTCGTGTAGGATGTACCTACAAGAATTTTCAAGCTTGCAAGCCCTCATCATTCAGTGGAACGGAAGGACCGATCGGTTTAACCCGGTGGATAGAAAAGATGGAGACTGTGTTTAAAATCAGTGGTTGTGTTGAAAAGGACATGACCAAGTATGCATCGTGCACTTTACAAGATAGTGCACTCACGTGGTAGAAAAATTATGTGAAGGCTGTAGGAGGAGATGTAGCTTATGATACCCCATGGGAAGAATTCAAAATAATGTTAATCAACGAGTATTATCCAAGGAACGAGGTTAGGAAGTTGGAAGATGAATTACGAAGCCTGAAGGTTGTTGGTACTGAAATCACCAACTACAATCAGCGATTCATGGAATTAGTTTTGCTATGTCCTGAATTGGTTCCAACCGAAGAACGGAAGATTGAAATGTACAAAGATGGTTTGCCCAAAAAGGTCAAGGCAAATGTTACAGCATCGAAACCTAAGACAATTCATGAAGCTATAACCATGGCAAACGAGCTAATGGATCAGGTCATCATGGATAAGAAAGTATCCAATACTGATGTGAAGGTATCAGGTAACAAAAGAAAGTGGAATGGAAATTATGATCGAGGTAACCAACAACAATCTTTTAAGAAACAAGAAATCACGCAAGGTGCGGGTAGTGGTTTAAGCTTTGGTTACAAAGGACAAAATCCTTTATGTAACCGATGCCACAAACATCACTCTGGCTACTGTAATGTGGTATGCAACAAATGTAATCGAAAGGGTCATCTTGCTGAAGATTGTAGGGCTCTCGTTACAAATACAAATGGTACCAAGACTCCTACCACCAATGCAAATAGAACTACTTTAGCTACCATTACTTGTTATGGGTGTGGAAAACAAGGTCACTATAAGAGCCAGTGTCCGAATCCAGAGAAGAATAATGGATCTGCACGTGGAAGAGCATTTGTTATTAATGCTAGAGAGGCGTGTGAAGACCCGGAGCTTGTTACGGGTACGTTTACCATTAATAACTTATCCGCATCTATTATATTTGATACTGGTGCCGATAGAAGTTACGTGAGTAGAGGCTTTTACGCTAAATTGAATTGTTCATCATTACCTCTAGATGCTAAGTACATGATTGAGTTAGCTAATGGTAAACTAATTAAAGCTGATAAAATTTGCCGTGATTGTAAAATAAATTTAGCCGGAGAAACATTTAAAATTGACTTAATACCCGTAGAATTAGGAAGTTTTGATGTAATAGTCGGCATGGACTGGATGTCCAAAGTGGGAGCTGAAGTTGTGTGTGCCAAGAAGGCAATTCGCATTCCTTGTAAGGATAAAATGCCGGTGATGATTTATGGAGAGAAGGGTAACTCAAAGCTAAAACTCATTAGCTGTTTGAAAGCCAAGAAGTGTTTAGAAAAGGGATGTTATGCTATTCTAGCACATGTTAATAAAGTCGAAAAGAAAGAAAAAGAGAAGTGCATCAACGACGTGCCTGTGGCAAGAGATTTTCCTGAAGTTTTTCCGAAAGAGTTGCCGGGATTACCTCCATTTAGATCTGTAGAATTTCAAATAGATTTAGTACCAGGAGCTGCACAGTTGCCCATGCTCCATATAGACTTGCACCGTCCGAGTTAAAAGAACTTCAGAGTCAGTTAAAAGAATTACTGGATCGTGGATTCATACGACCAAGTACTTCACCGTGGGGAGCTCCAATTCTATTTGTTAAAAAGAAAGATGGATCTTTTAGGATGTGTATAGATTATCGTGAATTAAATAAGTTAACTATCAAGAATCGGTATCCACTACCGAGAATTGACGACTTATTTGATCAACTCCAAGGATCATGTGTGTACTCGAAAATTGACCTAAGATCGGGCTATCATCAATTACGCGTCAAAGAAGAAGATATACCGAAAACTGCTTTTCGGACACGTTATGGTCATTACGAATTTTTGGTCATGCCGTTTGGGTTGACAAATGCGCCAGCTGTATTCATGGACCTCATGAATCGAGTTTGTAGTCCATATTTAGATAAGTTTGTTATCGTTTTCATTGATGATATTCTTATCTATTCCAAGAGTGAGCAAGAGCATGAGCAGCATTTAAGGTTGATATTAGAGTTGTTGAGAAAAGAACAGCTATATGCTAAATTTTCTAAATATGCTTTCTGGTTGAAAGAAGTGCAATTTCTTGGCCACGTTGTTAGTAGCAAAGGAATTCAGGTTGATCCAGCAAAAATTGAAGTCATTGAAAAATGGGAGACTCCTAAGACACCAACGCAGATACGCCAATTTTTGGGTTTAGCCGGTTATTATAGAAGGTTTATTCAAGATTTTTCCCGAATAGCTAAGCCGTTGACAGTGTTAACGCAAAAAGGGAAGAAATATGAATGGACATCTGAGCAGGAGAGTGCATTTCAATTACTAAAGAAGAAGTTAACTACGGCGCCTATTTTATCGTTACCAGAAGGGAACGATGATTTTGAAATATATTGTGACGCTTCGCGACAAGGTTTTGGTTGCGTTCTTATGCAACGGAAGAAAGTTATTGCATACGCATCCCAACAATTGAAGATTCACGAGCGGAATTATACAACGCATGATTTAGAACTGGGAGCAGTCGTGTTTGCATTGAAGATATGGAGACACTACTTGTATGGGGTTAAATGCACTGTGTTCACTGATCATAAAAGTCTTCAACATATTTTTGATCAGAAACAGCTGAACATGAGGCAACGTAGGTGGGTCGAGCTGATAAACGACTATGATTGTGAAATTCGTTATCATCCCGGGAAGGCGAACGTGGTGGCCGATGCTCTAAGCAGAAAGGAATGAGAACCAATTCGAGTACGAGCAATGAACATAAAAATTCGCATGAATCTCAACTCACAAATCAAAGAAGTTCAACGAGAAGCACTTACTAAAGAAAACATAAGAAATGAAATAATGAAGAAGTATGAGAAGCAACTCGTTATACGGGAAGACGGAATTCGATATTTTGCAAACCGTATTTGGGTACCGAAGTTGGGTGGATTAAGGAAGTTGATATTGAATGAGGCACATAAGACAAGATACTCGATACATCCTGGAGTTGGAAAGATGTACCAAGATCTTAAGACACATTATTGGTGGCCTAATTTAAAGACAGACGTTGCAACATATGTTGGGGAGTGTTTAACTTGTTCCAAAGTCAAAGCAGAACACCAGAAGCCGTCAGGGTTACTTCAACAACCAGAAATCCCAGAATGGAAATGGGATGGTATTACCATGGATTTCATCACGAAGTTACCAAAGACTGTCTGGGGATACGACACCATTTGGGTGATTGTTGATCGTCTCACCAAATCTGCACATTTCTTGCCTATAAAGGAAACGGATAGAATGGAGAAACTATTACGATTGTGTATAAAGGAAATTGTTTCAAGGCATGGAATACCTATTTCCATTATATCCGATCGTGATAGTAGATTTACATCAAAGTTCTGGCAATCGCTACAAGAGGCCCTAGGAACTCGTTTGGATATGAGCACCGCATATCATCCGCAAACCGACGGGCAGAGTGAAAGAACGATTCAAACTCTTGAAGACATGCTCAGGGCATGTGTGATCGATTTTGGAAACGGATGGGATAAATATCTACCATTAGCAGAATTCTCGTATAATAATAGTTATCATGCGAGCATTAAAGTTGCGCCATTCGAAGCACTGTATGGAAGGAAGTGTAGATCTCCTATCTGTTGGAATGAAGTAGGAGATCGACAATTAACTGGTCCCGAGATCATACATGAAACTACAGAAAAGATAGTACAAATTAAGGAAAGATTGAAAACAGCCCGTAGTCGCCAAAAGAGCTACGCCGATGTTCGAAGGAAACCATTAGAGTTTCAGATCGGTGACATGGTTATGTTAAAGGTGTCACCATGGAAAGGTGTAATACGTTTCAGAAAAAGGGGTAAACTGAACCCAAGGTACGTAGGCCCGTTCAAGATTATCGAACGCATTGGACCGGTAGCTTATCGACTCGAGTTACCACAACAACTCGCTGGAGTACATAATACATTTCACGTCTCAAACCTTAAGAAGTGTCTTGCAAAGGAAGATCTCACCATTCCTCTTGAAGAAATCCATGTCGACGAGAAACTACAATTCATCGAAGAACCAATCGAAACCATGGATCGTGAAGTTAAACGGCTCAAGCAGAGCAACATACCGATCGTTAAGGTTTGTTGGAATGCTCGAAGAGGTCCTGAGTTTACTTAGGAATGAGAGGATCAGATGAAACAAAAGTATAAACACTTGTTTCTCGATGACGCAAAATAGGTACAATTTTAAAATTTCGGGACGAAATTTATTTAACGGGTAGGTACTGTAATGACCCGGACTTTTTCGATCAATCTATACTTATAAGATTAATATTTACATAAATTAAACCTTACCAACATGATAAGCAATCCAAATTATTGAAACTTATGTTTTCGAAAAGAGTTTTACACAACGTTTGACCGTCTAGTTTGACCGATGATATCACGAACTATATAATATATGATAATTATACGTTTGTGTATATATATGTATATATACATATTTAACATGATTTATGGATGTTTTAATATCTCATTTTGTATTAATAACAATAAGTTATAAGTATATTTTGAAACTACTAACTTAAGTTTTCAAAACGATAACCATACGTAACGTTATTTGACATAAATACTTATGACCTATAATGTTTATACATATATCGTATATATAATGTATTTAATCACTTTTTAAGGACTTAAATACATAAAACCATATAAGTATATTCACAAAAGATAGCTATATTTGAATTCTCATTCCGTTTTCACAAGATTTCTATACGTATATCTAGAGTATATGTACTCGTATCATACCTAGCTTCTATACGTATTTACTATTGGTAAATGCACATCAAATCACCACCAACCAGCCCTTGTTCATGCCTTATGTATAAGGTAATTACTTTTGTATGATTGCTTGACTAAATACATAAAATTACAAACTAAAATCTTGTCTTGGTCCCCCCCCCCCATTCACATTTTTTAAGAGCCATGGGGGATCATCATTTTGATTCATTTTTACTTCAATTCTCTAGCTAAAAACACACACACTTATGAGCCTTAAACCCCTTAACCATCTCAGCTCACAACCATGAAGATCTAGTTCCAAAAACATCACTTAATCATCATAAGAAAACCCTTACAAAAACACTTCAGGAATCCTTCCAAGAACACAAGTTTACTTCCAATCTTTCATCCAATTCCATCACTCTTTTGGTTCTAGGTTTTTACTCCTCTTTTACAGCAATATTGTCCAAGTAACTTGAGGTAGTAACATTGTTCATAACCTTATTCAATTCATATATATATAGCTATCTTATTTTATGGTATAAAATTTTAACAACAAGAACATAGTTTGAATGTTTTCAAACTTGTTTGCAAACTAAATAGATCCTTCTAACTTAACTTTTAAAATACTTCAAGACATGTAATATATCATAAATATATGCTAATTTAACAAGGTATAACTTGGTTTTTCAAAGAACACCTTAAAAACTGTTTTTACGACGTCGGAGTGCAACCGGGGGCGGTTTTGGGTTGGATAATTAAAAACTATTTTGAACCTTGAATTGGAGGTTTATTTTCTGGAAAAATGATATTTACTATGAATATGATAACACATAAAAATTTCATGATTTAACTCAAAGTATAAGTATTTTTAGAAAAATAATCATTTAATGTTGTTTACATAAGGGAAAATGATTAACTTCATAAGTTTCACCAAAGTTTGACCTATGACCTGTGATTTCGAATACAAACTAAGGTATTTATAGTTCATAGTCTTAAAGAAGAACTCGATCCAAGGAAGTGGCAAGTTGAACCAACGAAAACGGAGTTGTAACGAAGAAACTATGACCAAAACAAGATCGGATATCCAAAACTAGTTTAGCCACGAAAATAATTGGAGAAAAATTAAATGAATCACATCTTTCTAAAATAACATGATATTTTATATATATGTACTCATAATTTAATTTTATATATTTCAGGACCACCCGTAAACAATACGAGAAGATTAATCATAAGATCCCATGATTGTACGCAACACGTCATTTGACAACACCGGTACTTTATGTACGCAACACGTCATTTGACAACACCGGTACCGTGGGTCAAGATTAATCCCGACCAATACAAATACGATGGGGTTTTATTTATTTCGATGGGGGTTTTATTTATTAAACACCTAAATATGAACCATTAAAATTGAATTACTAACATCGGACTGCTAACTACGGACTAAGAAATTATTAAAACTATTAAAAGTATAATAAGTATATATATGTGACGATTGTTTAAAATGGAAATATATTGATAAACTATATATGGATAGGTTCGTGATATCAACCGGAGACCAAGTCAAAATATATATATCTTCAAGGCAAAAGTGAGTATATAGTCCCACTTTTAAACTCTAAGTATTTCGGGATGAGAATACATGTATTTTATGTTTTACGTTATGGACACAAGTAACTGAAAAATATATTCTACGTTGAGTTGTACCACTGGCATACTTCCCTGTAGCTTGGTAACTACTATTTACAGCGGTATTGTAAACGCGAATCCTGTTGATAGATCTATCGGGCCTGACAACCCCAACCGGACTGGACGACCAGTATTCAACGGTTGCACAGTACTTCGTTTCGTGACTACACTTGGTACGGTGTAGTAAGATTTCATAATAAAGGGAATATGCGACGTGATTAAATGTTAAGTATGGTTACCAAGTGCTCAACCACTTAGAATATTTTTATTAAAATGTTTACATATGAAATCTTGTGGTCTATATTTATATCGCTGCCGGCATTAAACCTATATCTCACCAACTTTATGTTGACGTTTTAAACATGTCTATTCTCAGGTGATAACTAAAAGCTTCTGCTGCAACATGTTGAATTTAAGCAAGATCTTGAGTATGCATATTTGTGTCACAAATAAAACTGCATATCCGAGAAATTGTAATGTAAAATATGCTAGAAATCGTATTGTTATCATCACATGTAAAGTTTGTAAGTCTAAGATTATCGCTAAACGATAATCATCTTTATATTGTCTAAAGCTTGTATTAACATAAGAGTTATGGTTTGTAATGTAAAATAAATGCAGTTGTTCATTTAAAAATGTCGCATATAGAGGTCAATACCTCGCAATGAAATCATACGTTATCTAACTCGTTCTTATGGTTAAGGACGGGTTATGATAACTGAGTACTTGTGCTGGTAATCGGTGAGTGGTTCTATCTACGGATAGAGTTTAAGTAGCAGGCTATGCTACTTGTGTTTACTCTGTTATCTTGTAGTGTAATGATTATCATGCTATTATTATTAGAATTGCCATGCTAGTTTGTTGTATGCATGATGTTATGTGATTTTATGTACACAATGTGTTTGACACCAACCGAGGCTAGGTCAGGTTGGGAACCCGCCGACGCTAGGTCAGGTAAGGGTTCGTATGAGGTCAACCGAGGCTAGGTTAGGTTGGATCCAAGTCCTATGGTTTGTTCGGTATAACGTGCAAGGATGCATGTGTTGCGTCTGGATGGTTATACAGTTGACCCGATAGGAAGGATTATCGGTAGACTCTAGTCCGATCAGCTAGGAGTCGTGTGCTCGTACAAGCCGCCAATCCTCATATTGTCGTGGTTGATGTTGTGGCTATTTTATGCTAGTTGGACGTTAGTAGATTATCATAAGTTATGCATGATGGTACTTATGCTTAGTCTGTCAGATAGATTCCATTCACTTAGCAGTACGCTAACACCCCCACAGTGTTCTTTCCCTGCAGGTGACGTACATCATGTTTTGGGATGGGTGTGGCAGGGATTGAAGTGATGTTTGACACGCTTGATAACTCTGATGTTCTTTTATAAATTGTTTTGTAATATGGTCTGTAAATACTTAACACCAGAGATTTACATTATCTAATATACGTATTCTTACTTTCGCTGTGTATCAAAAAAAATAAAAAATGTGTGGTGTTAAAACTTGGTATCAGAGCATATGTTTGGCAGCATGTACACGAGAGTGTCATGTTCCCAAACCCTGAGTTGTGTCAAACACACAAGTGGGGGAAAGAGATAAGTGAATGTAGGTGCTATGTAATTAGATAATTGTGGTTAGTTGTAAGTACTAACGAATTATCTACTAAGCTTTGTGTGAGTGTTGTGATAAGACAGGTATGGCAATCGATCAAACCCTGCGGATGCTTTGTTGACCCTCAGCATTGTCAAGAGTTCTGTTCGATGATTTCAGGATCGAGTGTGACCAGTCAAGAACATCACATCAAAGAGCTAAGATGGATAAAGTCCGATGTAATATCCACCAAGGGAAGGACTTACGAGAATAGAAAAATAAAATAAATAAATAAAAATACATATGAGATGGAATGGCGACAACCAGATCAAATTTCGATTACGGTCGCCTCAGTGATAAAGTACTAGTGTTGAGGCGGAGTCAGGGGTGCAGGTGAGATCGATGTGTTGATAGATAAGAAGATGTCTTCTCATATAAAAAGGTACGCCCCTGTTACATTGCCGTAATTACTAGTGTACCATTTAATTGTGAATAAATGCCTATCTAGGTTTGTTATATATTGTATGCTTGACTAAGACTAGTTGTAATGGGATTGCTTCTTCCTAATAAGGTAGAAGTAGCTAGTGGTTTGACGGCTTCAGTCACAGTTGTGTCAGAAGCTACTATTGACCTTATTGGGAATTTATTCCTGTTAGTTAGATTGCCATGTTTTCTGTGATTGCCATGATTGGTCAGATGTGATGTGTTAGATATGTTTGCCATATTAGTGAGATTTATTGGTTGTGTACTACATATGACACGGCATGTCTGTTATGCTCGAATAAATATAAGTGATATGTACAGTCTGATAAGAAGGTATTGGACTTATGTGAATTACAGTTCCTTCCATGGATCCACGGGACACACTTAGTGGCCCGACAAGATTGGAATTAAGTAGTATTTCCTTGCCTTCTATTAAAGGATTTGAACCTTATATGTTGATGCCCTATGTGTGGTTTGCTTGTCATGTATGGGGTTGACCTTATGTTACGATTAAACGTGACTGGTCTTGATGAATGAGATCGTAGTAAGACCTTAGGAATTATTTTTCCTTCCATAGGCTCATATGAATTGGTGGCGACCTTTAGGAAGTGAGTTGATCGGAGACTTCCGTGTTGTCTTAACTAAAAGATAGTAAAACTCTGTAGTGTTGTCCTTAGAAACTGTTGACTTTTGTGGACCAATGTGACCCCCAAATATAAGTGTGGGAGACGCTCCTTATTTGGTTTCCTTGTAAGTTAGAAGAAACTTGACTTGGTTAAGGATTTGGGTCAATTTGGATTATGTTGAGCCTTAGTAAGATCTGTAGACTGGACATGTTGTGTAGGACCCGTAGAGTTGTCCTAAGGAACTATCTTTCTTCTGCGGCCTAACGTGACCTTTTGTGTGATTCTTAGATAGTAGGTGTGGTCTACTTTCCTTAGTTACCTATAGGGTATGCTACGTAGAACTTTTGACCTGACCAAGAACTGAGTGTCGGGTGTGCGTTGACCTTATGATCTGGGCAAGTGTTAGACCATGTTTGAGGATATTGTGACTAGTATCTCCTTAGGATAGAAAGGTTTTGTTTGAATATGACTGTCTTTTACTCATGTGGTGGGACATCGTCAGTTGATAGTGCGACTATAGAAGATCTGGATAATACTAATGTCAGAATTACTAGTGTATTTGCCAAATTGGATTAGTTGGGTAAATTTGGACTGTGTGAGTGTGACACATGCATTTGTATATCGTGATAGTTGTAATCAGATGACTAATTTAGAAACTTTGTGTTTGGAAGTATTTCTTATTATTAGATTATAACTATCAATGACCAGAGAAATAAGAGTGTGATGGGTTGACGGACTCAACTAGGATCTTGCTTCAAAATGTTCGGAATGAAGTATGATTTGGGATAATGTATTACGTCTGGCCAATGAAAATACATTGTGGTAAACCATACAAAAGTTCCGAGGGTCGGAGGAGATGTAGATGAATTAGACTTGATTGACACTTTATTTGTGCTTTTTGGAACGTTGACTATTATGACCAAATGATAACGGTTATTCTTTAACAAGATTTATGATGTAATGATTAAATTGACTTGAAATTTGGGTTAGTAATTGTATATTCTATAATTAAGTTGACCAGAAACACGATTTAGTTAAAGAATTATTGGGTGAGAATTGATACGTCTGAGAGAATCTGAATAATTTTAGTGTAAGCTGGGTCAACTTAGCGATACTGTACGGGTAAAATTAGCTAATTTTGTGTATTTGGAGGTAAGTGAAAGTGTTTGACCGGTTATCTAGACAGTATTGAGTAATGAAGTGATAAATTGTTGACGATAATTCGTGACCTCAGTGAGTGAACCTTGACTTGATATAAAAACATTTTCATAGAAATCCCTAAGATTGATCATAGAATAAGGTGATTGACGTGATTTATTTTGATGATCTCGGACAATTGGTTGGTAATTAACAATGACCGATGACTTGTTAACCTTTTCGGTTGGGATTTAGACGGGATTGGACTTGTTCAAATTTTAGATAGTGACAGATTTTCGGTTATAGATTACTCTTG
Organism: Rutidosis leptorrhynchoides; assembly: GCF_046630445.1. Classification (NCBI taxonomy): domain Eukaryota; kingdom Viridiplantae; phylum Streptophyta; class Magnoliopsida; order Asterales; family Asteraceae; genus Rutidosis; species Rutidosis leptorrhynchoides. Next base: position 402,192,494 of record NC_092336.1, on the reverse strand, counting down.
TGAGTGGTGAGAACGAGATTTTATGATTAATGCGTGATTAATGATCCGTATATTAAGTCACTTAGCTTAAGTTGAGTTTGACTTTAGATAAGTAAGTTTTAATCGGACGGTTTGGAAGTGAATTTGATAGTACTGAGTGACATAATGACATGATTTTGGGCCTTGACTAATGAATTGACTCTAGAATTGTGGATATTAGTGGTTGGTTGAAGGACTTTTGTGATAAATGTCATTGTACTAGATGGTGTATTATAGTGAAAATTAACTATCCTTTGTATTTTGTCTGAAACAATGTTTGGTTTTGGACAAAGGTTTGGGTTTGACTGTTAATTTGAAGCTCGTTTACCGTGGTTCAACTAATTAAGTAAGTTAGAGTAAATAAATATTGCTGTTTAAATACGAACTTGAACTAGAAAACAATGCTTATGACGAGAACTTGAGACTTGGGTGAGTGAATTGATATGGAGATGTGTGAGTGAGACCTTTATCCATTGTGTGTAAGAAAGGTTTATGTTTTGTTAAATCATTTAAGAAGTTATGATATAACTTAGAGGCCCGAGTGGAATTGTATACGACTGTCTGTCTCTATGTTTATGGTCTTAACGGTAATCTATTGAATTGTTAAATAAAGAAGTTAGTTTACATAATGAAATTGATAATTGTGATGTCAGTGAATAAATAACTTGATGGTAAGTTGTACTTGACTTAGAAACCATGGGTGGTTATGAGAACCAAATAAACTTCTTTGTTCAAGTATAACCAGATTCCGAGAACGGAATCTTCTTAAGGGGGGTGGATTTGTAACACCCTGGTTCGTGGCCTAGATGAAATAAGTATATTGTGTTATTTTATTATAATTTAAATATGATATTTAAATTATAAGTAATTTGTAGGAATTAATTATAAGGAGTGAAATAATAAATTATGAGTTGATAATTTATTATGTGAACTTGTGAATGTGCTCGTGACGATGGTCACAGAAAATATTTGTTTTTGTGATTTGGACTTTGATAGGATGGCCTAATGAGGTACGTTGTGTTTTAGATCACGGATATATTACCTTTATTAATTATAAATAAAAGTGAGATGGTGGCTTTTGTGTGGAAGTACACGTGTTTACACGTGTTTACTTCTTGTTTTATTTCCTTGCAAATGAATTAAGGGACCAACTAACATGTTTCTCACTTGTTCCATTTCTAAATTTGACAATTAAAATCACACACATGCATATACATATGCATGAACAAACACACCCTCATTCTTTAATTAATTATGGATCTTAATTAAGATTATGGTGTTCATCTAGTCTTGCAAATTACTAGCAGGTACTATTGTGATTAATTTATATTTCATGAGTTATAAATTAGTTTATTAGTTTTCATAAATTATGATAATTATTAAGAGTAATGAGTAAATCTTGCTATATGCTAAAGTTAGTTGTTGTTATAGCTTGATTATGATTATATATGATGTATGTTTTATGATCTAATTGTGCTAAGAATTAGATTAAGAACTAGTGAAGATGGTGATTTAAATTTTAGGGTTCATATTTGTAACAATTGGAGATTTTGGTACTTTGATCTTAAATCTTGTACACAAGTGTTAGATCTTAGTGAATTTGGGTAAGGAATAAGTATATATATTATGTATTTTTCCTTGTACTCGAATTGGACCAAAACATGTGAAAATGGAGTTTTGGACATGAAATCACCTTCATCAGTGAAGCTGATGGTGATACAGTACCGCTCGAAAACAGTGCCTGAAAACTATAAGTGCCCGAAAACCTTTAGTGCCTAAAAATATGTTAAGTGCTCGAAAACCCTAGTGCTCGAAAAGTTATAGTGCCCGAGAACATGATGCTCGAAAACCTTTGGTGCTCGAAAACCTGGTGCTGCTCGAGAAATCTGTAGTGCTCGAAAACCTTGTATGTTATGTAAATTAAATGTTTTCTATTAAAATGTGAAGTTTCGTATTAATACTTGGATATAATACTAACTTGGGATATTTGTGATGATTCTCAGGTGACAAACAGAAAGGTGAAGACTCACTAAAATAAGACCACTGAGTACTTGTGCTGGTAATCGGTGAGTGGTTCTATCTACGGATAGAGTTTAAGTAGCAGGCTATGCGACTTGTGTTTACTCTGTTATCTTGTAGTGTAATGATTACCATGCTATTATTATTAGAATTGCCATACTAGTTTGTTGTATGCATGATGTTATGTGATTTTATGTACACACTGTGTTTGACACCAACCGAGGCTAGGTCATGTTGGGAACCCGCCGAGGCTAGGTCAGGTAAGGGTTCGTATGAGGTCAACCGAGGCTAGGTCAGGTTGGATCCAAGTCCTATGGTTTGTTCGGTATAACGTGCAAGGACGCATGTGTTGCGTCTGGATGGTTATACAGTTGACCCGATAGGAAGGATTATCGGTAGACTCTAGTCCGATCAGCTAAGAGTCGTGTGCTCGTACAAGCCACCGATCCTTATATTGTCGTTGTTGATGTTGTGGCTATTTTATGCTAGTTGGACGTTAGCAGATTATCATAAGTTATGCATGATGGTACTTATGCTTAGTCTGTCAGATAGATTCCATTCACTTAGCGGTGCGCTAACACTCCCACAGTGTTCTTTCCCTGCAGGTGACGTACATCATGTTTTGGGATGGGTGTGGCAGGGATTGAAGTGATGTTTGACACGCTTGATAACTCTGATGTTCTTTTATAAATTGTTTTGTAATATGGTCTGTAAATACTTAACACCAGAGATTTACATTATCTAATATACGTATTCTTACTTCCGCTGTGTATCAAAAAAAAATGTGCGGTGTTAAAAAATGGGTTTATACAATCGGGACGTATGTGATATAACCGATTAAATGACTACTTGATATGAAAAGGGTATACATATAAACTTATTTGCACGTGTGTTTTATAAAAACAATGTTTGGATATGTGATCGTAGTTGTTTATGTCAATTATTTTAAATAAAGAAATCTATGAAACCATTCAACTTCTAAAGAAAGATTTTGAAATGAAAAAAAATCAAGTATTACGTTGATTTACATATTGAGCATATGACTAATGACTTACTTATACATCAAACAACTTATACCGAATTTTTTTTTTAAACATTTTAATATAAACAAGACAAAAAACCATTAAATACTCCTATGGTTGTTAGATCACACAATATTGACACTGATACATTTCGTCCCCGTGAAGATCATGAAGATCTTCTTGGATTAGAAATTCCATATATTAGTGAAATTGGGGCTCTTATGTATCTTACAAATTGTACAAGACCTTACATTTCTTTCGCAGTTACTTTGCTGGCAAGGTTCAGCTCAGCTCCTACAAAAAGACACAGGAATGGGATCAAACGCATATTTCGATACCCTTGAGAACTGCTAATTTAAAATTATTTTATTCTAACAATTCAAAACAAGATTTGTTTGGTTATATAGATGCAGGTTATTTATTTGATCCACACAAAAATCTTAAACTGGATATATATATATTCCTAAAAGGAGGTACAACAATATCATGACGTTCTCAAAAACAAACACTTGTTGCAACATCACCAAATCATGCCGAAGTGATTGCATTACATGAAGTCACTAGAAAATATTTTTGGTTGAAATCAATGACACAACTCATTACTGATTCTTGTGAACTAGAACGCGATAAAAGCCCAACAACTATCTATTAAGATAATGCAGCTTGCATAGCACAGATGAAAGAAGGGTATATTAAAAGTGACCAAACATATCACATACCTCCTAGATTCTTCTCATACACTCAAGATCTCATTAAGAACAACCAGATTGAAATGAGATATGTTCAATCCAGCAAAACTCTGCTGATCTTTTCACCAAAGCACTTCCAACTGCTATTTTCAGAACACACGTTCACAATATTTGCATGAGGCATGTTCAAAAGATGTGACGACTCAGTGATGTCTACTTGAGGGGGAGTCAACTCTATGCTGCACTCTTTTTCCCTTGGCTAAAGTTTTTATCCCACTGGGTTTTTCTTTAGCAAGGTTTTTAACGAGGCAGTAACATGTAGTTGATTTTTCATGAAACAAAATTGTCGTCCAAGGGGGAGTGTTATAAATCATAGTGTGGTGGCCGACAATTTTACTTTTGATAAAGTAAAATTTCGTGAATCAACAAATTTAGTGGATCACGGATATTACTGTTCCACCTAACTGCATAGTGAATTATTGTACTATAAATATGATATCGATTGTAATTAGTATGTATACCATTCTTTAATAAGAATCTACACTCCTATCTTCTTTCATATTAGTAGGATATATGTCATTATAAGTAGATATAAATTATTAAATTACAACAATTTTGAGTTCTTAATATAATTATGATTAATTATTATTATATTTATATGACTTCCCATCACGCATGTTAGAAAACCTCCAGGGACCACTTGATGAGAAATTGCAAGAGCTAACTGTTTATTATGTCTATCATTTGTATTCTCATTGTGTTTAGTTTCAGAAGGAGGAGTCGATGTTTCTTCACTTTTGTGAGAGTCGTGACGAGAAAAAGAAGACTCCTTTTGTTGAAGTTGGAGTTCTTTTTGCGTATCTGAAAGTTGTTGCTCATCTCTTATGTTTGTATGGATCTATGAACCTGCATCAGCAATCATGTGTAACAAGTATTAATATATCCACCTAATGTAAAGAACTGTTTGTTTCATATATTCCTTATTTTATATTTTATACGTATAATACACAGTTTTTATTCCAATTGCATACAAGAAATTTGCTGACTTCAGCCAAAGCCTTCCCTATCACGCCTGTTAGAAAACCTGCAGCAACATATCTCACTTTCAAGTGACATACACAAACCATAAACATATTCGTGCAAGGTATGGGCGTTGCAACTAGTTATTATTGGAAACTCAAGCCCAATTAAGTGACGCTAGGTATTATGAAGTATTACAAATTGGAGAAAGTTATATTCTCAAAATCTCAATCGCCTCATTTTTCCTATTTTTCTCCATCTCTCTATGTTAGAGTCAAAGAACTACCAAAAAAAAAAAAAAACTTAAACCTTAAATTTTCCATCTAAAAGCTGCAAATTAAGAGTCACCACCATGACCATAATTAGCAAATTGTTCGTACAAATCTGATACACCAACTTTTACCGGAAATCAATGGTCGACGCTCCGAAAATTTTCCGATGACCTGAAATCAACCATTAAGTCGTCTAACAATTTCTGGTAAATATTTGTGCGGTTTGTTTCCGGCGTATTTCGAGCTTTCTCGGTCTCATTCCGGCGAGTTTTGTTACCATCTAAAGCTACACTCATGGAAAACACTATTCATATCCCCTCAACTTTTAAGGTATGTATGTTTTATTAACCCCTTAACCATCAAAGTTCCAACTTTTTTTTTGTTTATACAGTTTGTTATCTTTAGATCTATTTTTGTTATAGTAAAACTGAGTTTATGTTACTTTTTAAGTTTTTTTTTTCAGATTTGAGCCACGGTGATAGTTGATGGCGGTTAGCTGTTGCCGGATCTATACATTTTCATATTTGGGCGACGGTGATAGTTGATGGCGGTTAGTTGTTGTCGGAAGTAGACATCAGTTGAGGTTGGCCATGGTGGCTGTAGGCGGTCTCGATGGTGGGTTAAATTGTTTAGTTAGATATTTGGGATTTTTAAGTTTTATGTGTTGTAAATATTCATGTTTATACCATCTAAAGTTACAACCATGGAAAACACTATTCATATCCCATCAACTTTTAAGGTATGTATGTTTTATTAACCCCTTAACTATCAAAGTTCCAACTTTTTTTTTGTTTATACAGTTTGCTATCTTTAGATCTATTTTTGTTTTAGTAGAACTGAGTTTATGTTACTTTTTTAAGTTTTTTTTCTTCAGATTTGGGCCACGGTGATAGTTGATGGCGGTTAGCTGTTGCCGGATCTAAACATTTTCAGATTTGGGTGACGGTGATAGTTGATGGCGGTTTGTTGTTGTCGGATGTAGACATCTGTTGAGGTTGGCCATGGTGGCTTAGGCGGTCTCGATGGCGGGTTAAATTGTTTAGTTAGATATTTGGGATTTTTAAGTTTTATGTGTTGTAAATATTTATGTTTATACCAACTAAAGCTACAATCATGGAAAACACTATCCACATCCCCTCAACTTTTAAGGTATGTATGTTTTATTAACCCCTTAACTATCAAAGTTCCAACTTTTTTTTTGTTTATACAGTTTGCTATCTTCAGATCTATTTTTGTTTTAGTAGAACTGAGTTTATGTTACTTTTTTAATTTTTTTTTTTCAGATTTGGGCCACAGTGATAGTTGATGGCGGTTAGCTGTTGCCGGATCTATACATTTTCAGATTTGGGCGACGGTGATAGTTGATGGCGGTTAGTTGTTGCCGGATGTAGACATCGGTTGAGGTTGGCCATGGTGGCTGTAGGCGGTCTCGATGGTGGGTTAAATTGTTTAGTTAGATATTTGAGATTTTTAAGTTTTATGTGTTGTAAATATTCATGTTTATAGTTAATACGGAGTATTATTGAATGAAAAGCAACCATCGTGAAGGTTCTAGTGGAGAATGGAATTTACAAAAATACCCTTTCACAATTTAATAATCTCATGGACAGTAAAAGTTTCGGAGTGTTCCAGAATCCAGATAGTTGTATAGCAAGGGTGTAAAAAGACAGAAATGTCATATAATGAATAGAGAGGTAGGGGGAAAATAGGGAAAAGAAGGGGTTAAATTGTTTAGTTAGATATTTGGGATTTTTAAGTTTTATGTGTTGTAAATATTCATGTTTATAGTTAATACGGAGTATTATTGAATGAAAAGCAACCATCGTGAAGGTTCTAGTGGAGAATGGAATTTACAAAAATACCCTTTCACAATTTAATAATCTCATGGACTGTAAAAGTTTCAGAGTGTTCCAGAATCCAGATAGTTGTATAGCAAGGGTGTAAAAAGACAGAAATGTCATATAATGAATAGAGAGGTAGGGAAAAAATAGGGAAAAGAATGTGTTATGGGGGTCGAACTCATGACCCCTTGATCACCTATGGAATATGGACGTTGCAAACCACTGAGCCGGTGGTGCTTTTAATATAGGAAAACAGTGTGAAGTATATAAGGGGTAAATAAGTTTCGGGGTTAGGTGTTGCTACTGTAGATAACTTTTGCTCAATTGAATATATTTAGAATTAGAATAGAATTAGAATTAGAATTAGAATAGATAGAATTAGAATTAGAAATAGTAATAGTAATAGTAAAATAATGATAATATGTCATTTTTAGATAGACTTCATTTGTATAGAGGTGAGGTTCAAGGATGGTTTATTACACACCACACATTACCTTCATATACTTTCATATCGTTGAGTAGTCGGGTTCGTTTTGATAGTTATTTTGGTGTGATTCCTCTTTTCGTGTTGTAACCGGTTTGGTTTGCTTAGTTTGTCTTTATGGTTTTACGGGTTGTTGGGGAAGCTCGTTTATAGATAATTTCGTTTGGATAGTTGCTTTTTAGGTTCGAGCTTCCTCGTTTCCCCCGTCTTTTTTGTATTTCTTGTTGAGTGCGTTTTTCTTTTGAAAACGACTTCGTTTCTATATGAGTATTCGTTTTTTCGCCAAAAAAAAAATATATGTATTTACTTTCATATCATATCATATCATATATCATCATTTATCAAAAAGTTAATAAAATAAATATCTATAACACGTATACAAAAGTAACAAAAGTAAGTTTCAAATATTACTCGCACCTATAAAACAACCATCTAAACAAAAACTATGTATAACGAGTCTCCCATAATAACCCGATAACAAACTAACCAATACTAAACCGAATACAACACAATAATAACATGAACTAGACCAAACAAACCAAGTGAAATCAACAAACGGAAAAAAGATAAACGAATAATCACAAGACAAACGCAACCTATCAACCTCTTGGTCCCGACCTTCAACTTACCATCATTAACTGTCTCTTTCAAAACGTTCTTCCCGGACCGATTCTCTATCTTCTAATATAACACATTGGCGGATCCATCACCCGGTACGCTCTCCTCGGCCAAGCGTGTCATCATTTTGTTCCTCACCTGCAGCAAGAGTTTTCTTGTTGACTATTCTGAAGATCTCAGTCAAAACCGTCAAGAACGCGTCCTCTACGTTAGTTGACTCGAGTGCTGATGTTTCTAGAAAGAACATTCCTTCGTTCTGAGCAAACTCCTTAGCGTCTTCTGTGGGGACCACACGTTGGTCTTCAAGATCACTTTTGTTTCCAATAAGAATGATGACAATGTTTTTATCTGCATGGTTACGTAGCTCTTCTAGCCATTGTGGTATGTGGTCAAATGTTTGGCGTTTGGTTATGTCGTAAACCAACATTGCACCTACTGCACCCCTGTAGTATAAACTTGGCACGGCTCTGTACCTGCTCATCAACAAATTTTGACTTATTAATAATGAGGTGGCAATTTCAACCCACTTATACATGAATGAGTTATTTAAGTTGAGAATTACTTATCTCTAACGGGTCACAAAAATCAGCTAAGAAGGAAAACCTTCAAGGGTTTCATTCAAGTTTTATTGATGTACTTCATTAAAGTGATTTATGAGATACTGAATAAGTAGCTGTAATAACCACCACAAGATAGCCCAGTGGTTGGGGCCCTCTGGTTCAAATTTTGGGGTGGCTAGAGAAGAGTTTGGAAATGGACAAATGATCACAGGAGAATCGGATTATGCGGCGTATATCACATAAAAATACTTGTCCTCCAGGGTAACCCAAACAGGGAAAACCTCATACATTAAATAGGTACTTGTAATGAAATCTCTTGACTGTTGCTTAGAGCCTAAATTGAATTCCAGACAACATTTAAAACCCATGGAAATTTGTTCCCACCATTTTCATGGGGTCGTCTTTTTACTTTTTACGATTTATTTATTCATTTATCTACTATTATTATTTTTATTATTTATTTTTATTTTTTTAATTTTTTTTCAATCCTTTTGGCCGGAGGTCCGTTGGAAGCAATCTCTTTATCCGTCGAACATAGAGAGGGAAGATTTTCTCTACTCTTGTGAGTGTTTCACTCGGGGTGGAGAAATGACTTCTCTTTGTTCAATGGTAGAGGAAGGATTGTCTACGTCCCACTTCCCCCATACTCTACACGTGTGGGATTGGGTATTGTTGTTGTTGTTGTAATGAAAGTCAAAGGGTCATAGTAGATAATGTTTGGATGTGAGTTTTTGACTTCATAAATATGATGTTATTCTCAGTCAAATCATTCACTATTTTTATATGTATGTTTTCGTATCAAGAATATGCTCGCAGGTTATTTGTTTGGGATATCAAAGGGCTATGAAGATACAAAGTATGGGGGTGGTAACTGGTTAGGTTTGATTAGATGATTACATATAACGAGTAGAAGAATCTGATCAAGGTCTAATTGGATTGTTTTTCATGGTGGTTCATGGTTCATGCTATGAAAATTGACTGACTGCTAAATATTAAGTGAGTTTCACGTGGCTTCTAAGTTTACTACGGAGTATTTTAAAGGCAAAATATATTTTCATAACAAATAAACCAAGTTACATGAAATACAAACTGATAGATTAGGACATGCATTGGTAAGTTCTATATTAGGTTACAATCATTTTGAAAATAATTGTCAATGTGATATATAATCGATTTGTCTTATAGCATGCTTATAGAATTATTTATTCTTTCATAAACATTTCCATAATTTTAATAAGTGATATGAAAATCTATATATAATATAAAAGTGACTCCTTGAGTCATAAATGAGGAGACTAAAACCTCTTAATTTAATCATTTACAACTAAGAAAAAAAAAACATTTTTCCTTATTTCCTACTTAATTTTATAATAAGGTAATAATTAAAAAAAATAAAAGAATTAGAAAATTCATTAATAATAATATCTAAGTTTTAATCCTTTCATTTTCCATGTATTAAATTGATTAATTCCAATCATTTCATTATTCTTATAATAAATAAATAATTTTAACCTTTTCATTTTCCTTATATTAAATAAGTTATTATAATATTGCCTATAAATACTCATTATTCATTTTCACAATACACATTTTTCATTTCACCACATACATTGCAAATACTAATTAATAATTGATAGAGTTTTATATATGTTAGTTCTTAATCATCATCATCATCAATTTAGTAAGATTATTTCCTCATGTAATGTTGTATATTCATCTATCACACGAACGTTAGACTTATGCTACGGTATGACTTTATTAACAAGTTATTGGTGTACATGAGTATTTTTCTATTATCATGTGAAATTTATCCGTTTTAATAGTTGTTTAGAGTTCATACATATATATATATATATATATATATATATATATATATATATATATATATATATATATATATATATATATATATATATGTATATATATATGTATATATATGTATATATTAGATTTGTATGTGATTTATATTATTGTTGTATACTATCTTTGGTGTTACTTTTACGTCGATTATAGATCTTCGTCAATAATGTATTTGTTGTGTTTTTAATTATTTATTATTATTATTATTATTGTTTAGGTTTCTTTATATATATATATATATATATATATATATATATATATATATATATATATATATATATATATATATATATATATATATATATATATTAGATTTGTATGTGATTTATATTATTGTTGTATACTATCTTTGGTGTTACTTTTACGTCGATTATAGATCTTCGTCAATAATGTATCTGTTGTGTTTATTATTATTATTATTATTATTATTATTATTATTATTATTATTATTATTTTTATTATTTTTATTATTATTATTATTATTATTATTATTATTATTATTATTATTATTATTATTATTATTATTATTATTATTATTATTTAGGTTTCTTTTATTGTTAATATGTAGTGATGTCAACATCTTACTCGGACAAGTTTCAGATATTACAACATTAAGGGACAAAGCATTGCGGAGTATTTCCTATTGCGAATATGTACATATATTAGAGAACACAAATTGTTTCATTTTTGTATTGCATTGTAAGTATGATTATTTAATTTAGCTTTTCTCTGGATGTTCAATATTTCCTTTTAACGTTGTATTATTAAATATTTTCTTTAGCAATTATTTGCATCACATAGTTCTTTGATAATGGATAAAGAAATTATGCCTTCTTTTTGTATCATATTTGTTATGGATGTGGGTTACAAATATTAAAGAATGCAAATTTTTTTTACTATTCTATTAAATTGTATGTACGTTTTGTTTAATTTGACTTTTATCTTGATTCTTAATATTTTTTATGTTTTATTATTAAACTTAATCTTTTAGCAATCATTTACATCATAGAGTTCTTTGATAGATAATATGATATAAAAAAAAATATGCCTTCTATACATGGATAACACTTACTTCATATGATGATGAATAACAATATAACATTATTATTATTATGATAAATTATAGTAAAATGATTATTAATGTAATTAACGATGGTAAAAAAAAACTGATTCTTGAATAACAAAGATAATTTAACATGTATTGAATAAGTCAACCATATTATATGTTATGTTTGATCGAGTAGCTATTACGGAGTAGTTTAATTAGCATATAATTGTTACTTTTACTACATCAAGTTTAATATTAACCAGCTTATTATTAAATATTAAATGAATACTTACTACGTATCAAATATTTGAGTTTTCATGTAACTATAATTACTTAATTATTACTCATAATAGATGTGTTTAAGAAAATAAAAATATAAAGATGGTAAAAATAGTTGATTAATTAATCAGGATAAGACAATTTAGAACTAAAAAATTAATAATAAAAAATGTTGCGTATAAAGTCTTTCAGTTTGATTATTGATATTAAGTTATTATCATACATTTGATCCTAAATATTTTTAATCATAACTAAAATTGATGCATGTTATGCATAATAACAATAGTTTTAAACTTTTCATTTTTCCTAAACATTCATAATAAATTTATGTTATGTCATAAATAATAACAATAGTTTTAACCTTTTCACTTACCTTGTATATAGTACCTAATTAAATTGATAGTCATTGTTGTCTTTAAATACTATTTTTCATTTTTCACCTCACTACACTTTTCAAATGAAATAATGACACTTTTCAAATGAAACAATTGATAGAGTTATATAAATACACGTTTTTATCATTATTTTTAAGATGTTTGATCTTCTATATAGTCTTTGGTTGTTATATATATATATATATATATATATATATATATATATATATATATATATATATATATATATATATATATATATATATATATAGTGGTAGGATCAAGAGGGAAGTAACCATTCGGGGGGAAGCAAAAACTTTTTTTTTTTCGTTTTTTGAAAAAACTTTGTTCACGAACATTATAGATGAGATGAAAATATGAACATTTAGTAGAGACACTTTGTGATAAATATTTTTATTTTGGTGGGAAAACGCTCGAAGAAGTAATATATAACAATTATCGTGTTTTTCGAGCGTATTTTGATGTTTTAGCTATTGGGGTTTAGATATTAGGGTTTAGATATTAGGGTTTATAGGGTTTAGATATTAGGGTTTAGAAATTTAGGGTTTAGGGTTTAGATTTATGGTTTAGATTTAGGATTTAGATTGAGTTTTTAACACGAACGGTTTAGAGTTTAGGGTTTAGGGTTTGGTGTTTTGGGTTTATGGAATAAACCCAAAACACCAAACTCTAAACCCTAAACCCTAAATCGGGCTAAATTTTACTTCACAAAACATAAAAAAAAAAAGTTCATATTCTTCACGAACAATATTATCTTGAATGTTATTTTTGTCGATCGTTTTACCGCCTAAATAATAACATTCATCACGAAGTGTCTCTTTTAAATGTTCATATTTTCGTGTGATCTTGATGCCGGAAAAAAAAATTCAAAAAAAACAAAAAAAATAAAAATTTTGCTTCCCCCCGCTTGGTTACTTCCCCATTGATCCTGCCCCTATATATATATATATATATATATATATATATATATATATATATATATATATATATATATATATATATATATATATATATATATATATATATATATATATATATATATATATATTCACAATAGAAGACACAAATTGATTTACGTATTTTTATATTCAAATATTCCAGATTCGTATTGTTAACCGTCGACATAAATCGCTTCACGTACCAACATTACAAGTGCGATGCAACAACGCTTACCATATTCGTGCAACGCACGAGCAATACACCTAGTGTTACTCTAAGCTTATAAATTATCCACACTCATTAATAATGGCATCGTAATAAAAAAGAGGGCTAAAAAGAGGGAGAAGAATAAATAGTGGATGAACACAATAAGTGGGGCTATGAAAAAGAGAAAAGTTCGGTTCCCTACCAAAAAGAGGAAAACTATGAAAGAACAAAAAAGGTGGAAAATAGTAGTAATAAACAACCCATTAAAACACAATAATCAAAACTCATTACATCAATTTAAAAAATAGTAATAAAGATGCAAACTGTAACGTCCTCCCAATAGGGTCTGGAAGAAACGTTACTAATATCAAATAAACCAACATATTATAATACGAGAACAATACTAAATGAGAAAATTTAACTTTATTGAGTACGCAGCGGAAAATGAAATGTCGTTACAATAATGGAAATAACGATAAAGTAATTGTTCATATGCAGAGGTAATAAATGCGATATCTCTTGATCCTAAGTCCAAGTAGCATCACATAAGTAGTAGATAAGAAAGCTTGAATCAAACGGTACCTGAGACAAAACATGCTAAAGTGTCAACCAAAAAGGTTGAGTGAAATTCATAGGTTTAACAAAAGTAGTTATCATTGTTTTAGACCACAAGATTTAGTTTGTAACGTTGATCTCCCGCAGGATCAAAAAGTTATGGCAGTGCGTGATATTTAGACTAAACGTTCAAGTTTGCCCCATGAGAAGTTGTGTCTGTCCTTGTCGGTTTAATTTCATTATCAAGTAATACAAAGACTTAGTCAAATGTATCGGGGACGTTACTCCCGATAGGCCTACCCCCAATAAATAAGCATGCCGCAGCACTTAAAAATATCACTGTAGGGACTTAGTCGGACATAGCCGGGTATAGCATAGTTTTAGCAGTTGGTACTTGTGTCTAAATTGTAAATAGTAAAAGCAGCATGTGTCTCACCCCAAATATATTAAATAAGTTTGCTAGCAATAAAGAGTGGGGCTATGAATTCACCTTAGTAAGTAGAGAGAGTGTTATTCCTCGGAATAAAGAGTTGAACGAGTGAGCAGGAAAGTCAACCTATTGACATTTAAGAGTAGTTAAGTGTTTTGCCCATGTTTAAGTTTAAGTATGTATTTAAGTATAGTTTGTTTTACTAAGTTTCTATTCCTAGTAAGTTACTATTTTTATAAAGTTTCTATTTTTAGAAAGTTTCTTATTTTACTAAGTTTCTATGACTAGAGAGTTTCTACTTTTATCAGTGTTTTCCATTTTAGGATACTTGCCGTATTAGATAAGCTTCCAATCACCCCTTTCCCTTCGAATGGCTAATTTAGATCTAGGGGCTTGAGCCATAGGACCCTTTAAATCGGAAATCCAAACGCTCTGCCTAGAATCTCATAGAAACCATTCGTCAAGAAAGTTCGAAGATCTATACATCTCTAATACATATCCCAAAATGTTTTTGTGCTACAATATAAGTAGTAGGTTATAGGTGCTAGTAATAGTAATAGTGTATACATGTTAAGTACTAGTATAAGTAGTATTAGGGTTTCATTAATTAGGGTTAGTTAATTAAAGTAGTAATTAATAACTAGGGTTTAGTAATTAATGTCCTAGGGTTTCATAAATGTTTAGAGTTTAATTAATTAGGGTTTAAGAATTATAGTTTAGGTGTAATTAGGGTTTAAGGTTTTAATATGTATATGTATATATAATTCGTATATATATGTGTATATATATATATAAAATATATTTTTTTACATGTATATATGTATATATAAATCTAGGTGTGTTTATGTATATACTTATGAATAACAAGTTTATAATATGAATATGAATTAACAAAGATCAAAGTTTATGTAAATAGTTTAGGGTTTATGTTATACCTTTGAAGATTCAAGATAATTAACAAAGAAAAGATGCACACGATGAAGATGGAAGATCAAAGCCTTAAAAATCTTAAAGAACTCCTTGAAGATTCTTGAAGAACACGAAGAACAAGCTTGAAGATTCGAATACCACAAGAGAGGGAAAGGGAGAGATTGTTTTTGAGAGAGGATTTTGGTGTGATTTGTGAATGAGAAACTAGGAGTCTAGGAGTGTTTATATAGTGCAAGTATTAGAGTGTTAGTCAACATAAGGATGTTCTAATTAATGATTTTATTTTGTTTTATAATTTTTAGTCAACAATAGGTGGTACTAGTTTATAATTAGTCAACATAAGAATGTACTAGTTTATACTTTATTTTTAGTCAACATAAGGATGTAATATTTTTTTAGTCTCATTATTATTACTATTATTATTATTATTATTTTTACATTTACTACATGATAAGTATTATTTTCTTTTTACTAATTCATGACTTGTATATATTTAGTTCCCAATTGTTTTATTATTTATATAAATGTCACTTTTTATTTATTACTTATAGATTATTAGTTATAATATTACATAAATGCATAAATTTTAATTAGCAGTGAGTGTCGACTAACAGTTTATTATTTTCATCTTTTATTAACTTGTCAATTTTTATACAAAGTTAATTAATATGTTTTCTAACTCTTAACACTTAACAATTGTTGATTAAAGTTTAATCATTAAGTTTTAATTATATTGTTTGGGCTTTTAATATTGGAAAAATATAGAATGGAAAAATGAGGGTCGTTATAGTACCTCCCCGTTATTGAAAACTTCGTCCCGAAGTTTTTAGGTAGTTTCCTCGTTTGCATCAGCAGTTGAGAAGAGATGGGGATATTTCCGTTTCATATGGTCTTTGCGTTCCCAGGTATATTCGGGGCCCCTATGCGAATTCCAACGGACTTTAACGATAGGTATATTGCTTTTACGCGTTTGTTTGACCTCTCCTTCCATGATTTCTATAGGTTATTCAACGAAGTGCATTTTATCATTAATGCGAAGATCATTCAAAATGATGATGTTATACAAGTCATTTCAGTAAATTAGATACATGAAATGTGTTATGAATAGTATTGAGCTCATTTAAAACCTTGAGCATTTTATGCCACAATATTAGGGCAGACAAACAAAGAGGAGTTCGTGAAAATCACAGTCATGAAATTTGATAGAGATCTTCATTTTTTACAACAAGAATATTTTAATGATGAATATAAGTTGAAAAATAAAGTTTTATCACTATTGAATAATATGGATAAAACGATTCGTTTATAGGAAGAGTATAAATGAAGCTATCATAAAAGAGTGAAATGAGAAAATTAAATGTTCGCCTTAACTTTTGACGTAGTCACGATTGATTTCCGGAATTCAAGGAATTAAAGGAAATCTTCGTAATCTATAAGATTTGATTCTCCGGTATTTACGAAATTTTGACATTTGTTTGATTAAATGCGGTGATTTGCCTCGATTGATGTGTTTGGAATTTTGCTATAAATTAGCTTCTTTCGTTTCATTATCTTCACCACTTCTATACTTTCTTTCTCAATTCAAACTTCCAAAAGATTAAGAAAATGCTTAATCCAGTTCTGATCCTGGTTATTATATTGACCATCTATGCAGTCATTCTTCTTTTTCTTTTACCGCCAGAGGAATCTGTTTACTTCTACTATGCTCTTGGATTATAGTGTTTTTAATTATCCCGTGTCTTTATATTGCTATACGCATTGATATACACGGTTTGTAATTTCGGAGTCGTTATCGGGCTTTATATTTTTCCTTATATGTCGGAGCTTTATGCTTTTGTTTCTTCTTCCCGACTTCAAGTCAAGCGAGTAATGGTCCAGAATTCATAGGTATGAAGTTTCGAATGATCATAATATATAAAGTAGAAAGGAAAGGTAATAGCACGATTTGATTTGTCATATTACCAGAATATCCGGAAAAGACCGAATCATCAAGAAAAATATTTTCTTGATATGTTTAGAGGTTAAATAGAATGTAAGAGTCGTGTAACATGGAAAATGATGATTATAAAATCTATGAATCATCATCTTCCATTAAAAACTTAGCATGACTTACTGTAATATAATCACGTTGGCCTGACGTCATTATATTATAATAACTCATGCTTCAATTCCCAACACTTCTTCAAAGCATTTATAATTTAAACTCGAATTTTACAGAATATAGAAACTAAAACAGTTTCCTTTATAAAGATATCGCAAAGAGATACTTAATTGCGGACATGAATCGTTATGAAGATATCTTCCGAAATATAGAGGATATTTATGATGATATTTTGGAATTTCTAAGTTCGAAAGTTGATGAAGAAAAATTTTCCGCAAGCTTTTAACATGACTTCGGAGCAAGATATTCTCTAAAGATTTCACCGGATCCAAAATTACCTGAATTCTATGAATATAGGGTTTGGCCCTTGTGTTTGTCTTTGGTCTCCTCCATGGTTAGCTCAATCCATTTTTCAGTTCCAAATTTTCTTTTGAGCTTTTCCAACGTACCATTCTTTATTATCAAACTGTTGGCCCTTAAGACCATCTACAATTTTTCTGTTTCCTCTACATTTAATGCAGCCATATTTGAATCATCGGTTATCAATCCGAAATGGTTTCAAGAAATTTCATTTTTAGCTGATTAAACGCTGATTGCGATCGTCAAGATTCAAAGGATGTTTTCAAGAATTTTGAATTTGAAGTGTTTAAGCGTAAGATGCATCCATCAATGGATCTAACGGTTGACGAAGAAATGTTGTGATTTTCAAAAGTAAGGAATGGTAAGTTCGGTGGTTTGATTTGATAATTCATCATAGAATACGAATGAATATAATTCATGAATGTAGTGATCTTTAGGAAGATAACACTTGCTAAAGCTTTACTTAAGTTCCGATATGTCAAAATCAGAGTATGTAACTGAATTTGTATGAAAATGGTTTTTCTTTGGTGAACATATACATATATCATGTGAATGTAAGTAGTATAGTTAACAACTGCTGAATCAGAATGGAAGAATGTACAATGTAACATATTTATATGAGATATGAATATCTCTCGGGTTTTACCTACCCGTTAAAATATTTTTTACAATTAACAGTTTGTACAAAAGAGAAGATATACGTTCATATATGTATTCTTCAGATGTAATCATGATTTTAATGAGCTAATATAATATTAAACTCATTTGATTTGCTGTTGAAACGAGAATAAATAATCTCCAAAACCTTAGAGATTTCATAATTGTCGTGAAATATTTCGCTAATGAAGTTATGAATTAATACTTCATCGTTCATTGTTATTGATATACTTCGGTATATGATGTTGGTGCTCTTGGAATTCTTGTGAAATTCATAAGGCACTAATGATATTTTCTAGAAAGTTTCGAGTACATCGAAAATTAAATTATACAATCAATCATGTATTTGAGTAATACACTTGGTTTATTACGAAATGGAGTTTATTGTATTGAAGCAATGATTAACGATTGTTAAGTTATTAACAAAAGATGTACATCATAGCATATTGTGATATGAATTAACCATGTAGTACATACTAGTTAAGATTCACACGTAATAGCTTAGTACGAAAAGATTTATTATTGTTCCAATCCATATATATAAAGTATACATATGTAATTCTTCAGGAAGAATGAGTCAATACATCTTAACTCATTATTACTAATATTCCTTGGTATCTATGGGGCGTATGATGTTGATGTTTGAGGTACTGAGTGTGATGTTGAGGCGTGGAATGCGGATGTTGTCGTTGGTGAAGCTGGTGATGTTGGTGGTGATGTTGGTGGTGATGCCGATGGTACTGGTGGTACTGGTTATGCTGCTGGTGCTGCTGCTGGTGTTCGTAGGTTTCGCACCATATTCTCCAGAGCCACTACTCGAGCGCGAAGCTCGTTGACTTCTTCTATTATTCCGGGATGATTGGCGGTTCGGACAAGTGGATAAATAAGATCTAAAATTTTAGATATTATATATTCGTGACTGGGTATCCTGGAAATGAGGGTGAAAATAGTGTTCCGAACGGGTTCGCCAGTAAGTGCTTCAGGTTCTTCACCAAGAGGTGAATTCGGTTGGTGGAAGGGATCACCTTCTTCTTGTCTCCATTGATTAAATTTACTACGAACTCATCCCCAATTCATCCAAAATAGATGATGGCAGATTGGTTGGTTCATTCCGGTTACGCTGCCATTGGAGTTCGAAGAGTTCGAGGAATCCATATTATGTGTTTGGAATTAGGGTTTTTGATATGAGATTAGTGTTGAATACTGGATGATATATTCGTCTCCTCGAATACGTGTATATAGCAAAAAGATTTCCGTAATTTACGGAGGGAATTTAGGAAAAGTGTTAGACAAAATCTATTGGGATAGATACGATAAGATATAATAAGATATGATGTGTCTATACTTTAATAATGGCAGTATGACGTGTCGAGATCATAAAGTGATAAGTATGTAATCTAATAATCTTTTGATTAAAGACTTTCAATTCGTATACTGTGATAACCCAATGACATTTTTCGATTCACAAACCGATGCATAAAGGCATAAGGCATATAGGTACGTGATATAACAGGGAGTTATATACGTTTGTGTGTGAGTAGTGACAATTATAAGAGTTTCAAAATCATGGATAATATTTCATGTAATACATATGTAATACACATAACCATGATAGATGACTTACGAATGTCAAGAATTTCTGAAATCATTGTGTCGCATTTAGATGCGGTGGTGTAATTGGATAGTACTCAGGAAAGTGAGCAGAGTTCTTAGATTAGCTCGACATTCTAAGATAAGTAAAGTTTCTAAAGTATAGTGTAGCATTTAACAGTTAAAGGCAACAATTAAAGGCACTATGGTCAAGAAAAGTTGTAGTCCTACATTAGGAAAGAGACTTTGATTAGAATCTTTAAGTCAAGTTTGGTAAAGCATGATTGTTAAGATTATAAGGCAATCCTAAGTGCTTTAAGTGTAAGGCAGGAAAGGTTATAGTTTCCTAGATTGCTAAGGCACCCTAGCTAGCAAGTAAGGCACACATAAAAATGCAATTCTGGTTCTCTATAACAGCCTGGTTATGCTCTGATACCAATCTGTAACGTCCTCCCAATAGGGTCTGGAAGAAACGTTACTAATATCAAATAAACCAACATATTATAATACGAGAACAATACTAAATGAGAAAATTTAACTTTATTGAGTACGCAGCGGAAAATGAAATGTCGTTACAATAATGGAAATAACGATAAAGTAATTGTTCATATGCAGAGGTAATAAATGCGATATCTCTTGATCCTAAGTCCAAGTAGCATCACATAAGTAGTAGATAAGAAAGCTTGAATCAAACAGTACCTGAGACAAAACATGCTAAAGTGTCAACCAAAAAGGTTGAGTGAAATTCATAGGTTTAACAAAAGTAGTTATCATTGTTTTAGACCACAAGATTTAGTTTGTAACGTTGATCTCCCGCAGGATCAAAAAGTTATGCCAGTGCGTGATATTTAGACTAAACGTTCAAGTTTGCCCCATGAGAAGTTGTGTCTGTCCTTGTCGGTTTAATTTCATTATCAAGTAATACAAAGACTTAGTCAAATGTATCGGGGACGTTACTCCCGATAGGCCTACCCCCAATAAATAAGCATGCCGCAGCACTTAAAAATATCACTGTAGGGACTTAGTCGGACATAGCCGGGTATAGCATAGTTTTAGCAGTTGGTACTTGTGTCTAAAACTCTAAATTGTAAATAGTAAAAGCAGCATGTGTCTCACCCCAAATAAATTAAATAAGTTTGCTAGCAATAAAGAGTGGGGCTATAAATTCACCTTAGTAAGTAGAGAGAGTGTTATTTCTCGAAATAAAGAGTTGAACGAGTGAGCAGGAAAGTCAACATATTGACATTTAAGAGTAGTTAAGTGTTTTGCCCATGTTTAAGTTTAAGTATGTATTTAAGTATAGTTTGTTTTACTAAGTTTCTATTCCTAGTAAGTTACTATTTTTATAAAGTTTCTATTTTTAGAAAGTTTCTTATTTTACTAAGTTTCTATGACTAGAGAGTTTCTACTTTTATCAGTGTTTTCCATTTTAGGATACTTGCCGTATTAGATAAGCTTCCAATCACCCCTTTCCCTTCGAATGGCTAATTTAGATCTAGGGGCTTGAGTCATAGGACCCTTTAAATCGGAAATCCAAACTCTCTGCCTAGAATCTCATAGAAACCATTCGTCAAGAAAGTTCGAAGATCTATACATCTCTAATACATATCCCAAAATGTTTTTGTGCTACAATATAAGTAGTAGGTTATAGGTGCTAGTAATAGTAATAGTGTATACATGTTAAGTACTAGTATAAGTAGTATTAGGGTTTCATTAATTAGGGTTAGTTAATTAAAGTAGTAATTAATAACTAGGCTTTAGTAATTAATGTCCTAGGGTTTCATAAATGTTTAGAGTTTAATTAATTAGGGTTTAAGAATTATAGTTTAGGTGTAATTAGGGTTTAAGGTTTTAATATGTATATGTATATATAATTCGTATATATATGTATATATATAAAATATATTTTTTTACATGTATATATGTATATATAAATCTAGGTGTGTTTATGTATATACTTATGAATAACAAGTTTATAATATGAATATGAATTAACAAAGATCAAAGTTTATGTAAATAGTTTAGGGTTTATGTTATACCTTTGAAGATTCAAGATAATTAACAAAGAAAAGATGAACACGATGAAGATGGAAGATCAAAGCCTTGAAAATCTTAAAGAACTCCTTGAAGATTCTTGAAGAACACGAAGAAAAAACTTGAAGATTCGAATACCACAAGAGAGGGAAAGGGAGAGATTGTTTTTGAGAGAGGATTTTGGTGTGATTTGTGAATGAGAAACTAGGAGTCTAGGAGTGTTTATATAGTGCAAGTATTAGAGTGTTAGTCAACATAAGGATGTTCTAATTAATGATTTTATTTTGTTTTATAATTTTTAGTCAACAATAGTCGGTACTAGTTTATAATTAGTCAACATAAGGATGTACTAGTTTATACTTTATTTTTAGTCAACATAAGGATGTAATATTTTTTTAGTCTCATTATTATTACTATTATTATTATTATTATTTTTACATTTACTACATGATAAGTATTATTTTCTTTTTACTAATTCATGACTTGTATATATTTAGTTCCCAATTGTTTTATTATTTATATAAATGTCACTTTTTATTTATTACTTATAGGTTATTAGTTATAATATTACATAAATGCATAAATTTTAATTAGCAGTGAGTGTCGACTAACAGTTTATTATTTTCATCTTTTATTAACTTGTCAATTTTTGTACAAAGTTAATTAATATGTTTTCTAACTCTTAACACTTAACAATTGTTGATTAAAGTTTAATTATTAAGTTTTAATTATATTGTTTGGTCTTTTAATATTGGAAAAATATAGAATGGAAAAATGAGAGTCGTTATACAAACTTAGAGATAATAATAAAGAAAAAAAAGTACCTTCCTTCACGAGCAGTATCCCAGATCTGAGCTTTAACAAATTTGTGCTCAATAACAAGTGTTCGTGTCTGAAACTCAACACCAATAGTTGCTTTTGAATCTAAACTGAACTCATTTCTTGAAAATCCAGCAAGTATTTGTGATTTACCAACTGCTGAATCACCGTTTAACACTACTTTGAAAACATAATCTATTTTCTGACTGGGATCATTATATCCACCACCGCTAGCCATAGATCTATTTATTATATATGTGTGTATGTGCTTATTTATTTATGTATGTATGTATATCTTGTTTGTTGATGGGAACTAATTTGTAGATCTTGTTGGTGAATGAATATATGTCCAAGTTGGTTCAACTATATTAAGAGGTTGTTGGGTATGAATCGGACTTGTTCATCGGGCGGCTAGCTATTAGATTAGATTTTGTTACCTTTGAATTTTCAACAATTTTTAAAATTAAAATTTTCTTCATATATAATTATATTTTATTAATCCTATTATAACTAGATGTTGACGTTAACAAAGATTAAAACAAATCACAATTAAAGAAAACGAAAGTTATGTTTCATTATTGTTTTAATAGTTCGTCTGTCTATTCGCTACAATTTTTTATTTAAGCAACGAAGTCCTAATACAATGAACTTTTACTAGAGTCAAGATAAACATTGAATTCAATAAATATCTGTAGGTGTAAAAAAACAAATATACCCTTTAAAAATTTTTAATGTTCTGATTAGTAAAAACACACTTTCTATTGAATATATTATACAGGAAATTATAATTATATTATTATTATTATTATTATTATTATTATTATTATTATTATTATAATAAAAAAAAAACTTAAAAGTTTTAAAACTTACAAAAAATTAGTGGGAAGCCTAGAGACAATCTGGACCCCCACACCTCTAGTAATAGCAAAACCTATCCTAGTAAAAATATGAGCAGCAGCACCGGCACTAATATCTTGCGCCATCGAACTCTTCTGAACCCGCTTTAGCAAAGAAACAGCCTCCTTCTCTAATTCCCCCAGGGAAGAAAATGAGAAAGGAATGAACCCATAACCAATCGCCTGACAGCTAGATTCGTACTTGACCCGCTTCCGTCGAGCCGCATCAACCACAGCACGTCCAGGGACAAAGTCAGAAAGCCCAGACTGCGTCAAAGGAGAAGACCCTGTCAAGTCAACACAAACATCGCGACCACAATCCCAGGAATAAAGTAACACATCAGCAGGTCTGAGGGCCCTGTCGTTCCCTCCAGACAACCCAATGTCAACCTCCTTTCTCGCTGAAATCCCAGATCGATAACAAACATCAACAAGGGAATCCCGAACAATATTATGTCGATGCTTAATACCCACCATACCAGCACAAGACACGACGTGATCCCCGAAAATATCCCCAGTAAAAACCCTTGAACAGGCAGAGCATGCCGTCGAGATAGAGAACAAAGGAACACCTAACCGGTAGCACAACACACATCGGTAAGTCTTTGCGTTCATCGTCTGACCCAACCCCAAAATAGGGACTGCCCTTAGCCAAGCAGATGTGTGATCACCCTGCTGTGATTCCCATAAGGCCGATTGTCGGGGAGATAACGAAAAAGTGGATTCTGCAGAAGCGGTAACCTTTGTGAAATAAACATCTGCCAATTTCTTCATGAGTATTGGGGCAGCGACCTCACTCGGATTACCTAAAATATCAAACCCAACCGTATTATTAAACAGACCCAATGCATCTTCAAAATCACGACCAAGACCAACAATACCCGTATGACGTAAGAGCTTGGTCTGCAACCCAGCAGACTGTAATCGAGAAGCCAGAAAAGCATAATGACGAACATCTCCCGCAGAATAAACACCAAGCCCTCCAAATGCAAATGGCAAGGTGGCAAGCCGCCACTGCCAATCACCAAACCCAGGCCCTGAAGCAGTAACAATACGCTCCAAAGAAGATCGAAGGGCTTCATCGAAAGCGCGTTGAGCCGCCTTAAATATACTAGGAGGACAAGTACGCAAGGTAAAGTAGAGTTTAGAAACTCCCGTACATGCCCTAAGCAACAACAACTCACACTGAGGATCATCAAGCTTAGCAACCTTATCCATAAGCGCAATGGACTTGGTCACCCTTTGCATCACCAGTTCACTACTAAAACCAAGATCGGAAGTTGCGGGGGCCCCTAGCAACTTAACACCATTTAAAGGCCGAGCAATATTAGGAGGAAAGACACCTACTTGCCTGCTGCGAGGGTCCTCCGTAGGTCAGAAAATTTCTGTTTTTTCAACGTTGAGATGTAGCCCAAAACGAGGCCCATCCTCCATAATCAAATGCAAAACCTTCCCCACCACCAAAGTGTCCCCAATAATAGTGCCATCATCCAAATACCACGCCTGAAGACAAACCTCAAAATTATCTCTGATTTTAGAAACCAAGGGTTGTAAGACCAAAGCAAAAAGCAGCGGACCAAGGGGATCACCCTGTTGCACCCCCTGAGAAGACCATAAGGTGTGGTTCCCATAATACAATCTGGCTGGATTAGAGTAGCAAAATTCAACCCACCGAGAAATGCTCGGACAAAGGCGGCGAACTTCACATAACATGACCGTACGATCAACTAGATTGAAGGCATTTTGAAAATCAACTAATAACATAGAGAGGCCAACATCAGAGCCACGATCCTCAATCAACCGATTCACAGCATGAAGAATTGCCTCACCACCTGAAGAAACACCAACACCAAATTGAAGACCATCGAAGTAACTTCCCAAAGACTGGCCAACCATAGCAGCGCCCACCTTCGAAACAAGACGTCGCCAAACAGTACCCACAGCTATAGGACGAAGACCACCGCCGGACTTGACAAGCGGTGTGAGGGGAGCACTAGCTATATACTCTCCTAATTCCATAGGGCACCTTCCAGCTAGAAAGAGATTAACGACCCCGGTAATAGAGCCAACCAACTCATCCGAGACTGCCACAGCAGCACCACTCAAGCAATCCATAAGGTGTTGTGCACGTAAACCATCCCTACCACATGAAGTGCCCCGAGGAAAACTTTTAATCTGGCCCAAAATAACAGCAGAAGTCGTAACGAGGTGAAGGTGATCAACCGTCATATCAGGCAAGGATGGAGTTATAGAAGAAGGGTGCTTAGACAGCAAGTCCGCCAGTGTGGCGTCATTATAAGGAGCAACGCCTGATGAAGAAAGAACACGAGCTGCAGCAGTGTAATGGCCATCACAAATCTTCCTACGACACTGCTTAATTTTATTTTATTATTTAATTTTATTTTATTATATATCCTAAAGAGTGTTGTATCATCACCACCACTCCTAAAGAGTGTGGCATGTTTGCTCGTATCATCACCACCAAAACGCATCCCATTTCACACTTGCACTTTTCATTTTATCCCCCTCAATTAAAACCAACTTACAAAAAATGCACCAAACTTCAGGGGTTAAAGCGTATATTCTTCCAACTAAAATAAAAACTCCATTCAAACACTTCAACAGCCCGTATCTTCCTCCTCGCTCCGAGTTAAATGCCACCGACCACATCGTTAAACTCGAAATATTTTTATGAACAAAATAAGACTAACTACGTTCGAAACGGACACTTTTTAAAAAACGCTAAACACAACGACACCCCGTATCTTCCTGCTCGCCGCGAGTTAAATTTTTCCGACAACATTTTCATACTCGAAATAATTTTATGAACAAAACAAAAAAAATTCAGTCCAAAACGGACACTTTTTAAAAAACGCTAAACACAACGACCGCCGGTATCTCCCTCCTCGCCGCGAGTTAAATTTTATCGACATCACCGTTAGACTCGAAATATCCTAAAGAAACAAAACGAAACTAACTACGTTCGAACCGGACAGATTTTAAAAAACACTGTAGACGACGATACTTACAACGGCGCTTAACACATGGCCCGTTTTCTCTTTTGTAAATACATAAAGCTACGTTAAATATGAACACGTAGGGAGAAAACACCCGCAGCAGCGCGCGGGCCTAACCCGGACTAGTTATACATTATACATTATTATTATTATTATTATTATTATTATTATTATTATTATTATTTTATTATATTTATTATATAATATACTAATTCACGTAAATTTCCTGCTATTCTATTGGCTAAAAACATTCACTTCTACTATTTTACTGTTTCACCCTATCCAAATACAAAATACCCGGCCGAATTAATCATCTTCCAACTTCCAGAGAATCCCTCCAAAAAATTTATTCACCTACTCTTCACTCATCTTCTCATCTTTGTTTCTAATCAAAAACTCGCCTCAAAAATCTTCACTTTATTTAATCAATCCCAACTCACCTGATCTCCCGTGGTGGATATCACCGACAGCAGCGCCGCCTGAGATTCGTTATGATTACGACTCAGATTCCCGTCATCATTATCGATGGTGGCTGATAATCATCATGGGTAAGAAAAATCCAAATCGTAAGTACTTTAATTTGTTTAGGTTGTAGGTTATTTTTAATTGATTTCATTTGTTAATTTTGAATTTAGAGCATATTATCCTTAATATTTGCTATAATGATATTGCTCAAAACGAACATATATTTAGTAGCAATATCATTCCAATATGTAAAGTTTTTAATTGTAATTTCCTTATTTTAAGTTGTAATCGTTTAAATAAATAAGTACGAAGACGGAAGACGAAAACGAAGATTTGAAGACGAAAACGGCCAAAATGCTCAAAAGTACAAGTTATACTCCAAAAGGTATAATTTATTGATAAATTACGTCTAAAGATTGACAAGAGTGCAAGTTGCGAAACGTAAAGTACAAGATTTCAAAGCATACGAAAAGACGTTCGAAAAACCGGAACCGAGACATAAACCGGGCGTAAATGTACATGACAACGGAGCTAAATTTACAAGTCAACTATGCACAAGAATATAATATATATATATATATATATATATATATATATATATATATATATATATATATATATATATATATATATATATATATATATATATTTATCTATGTCGACAAAGAAGAAAACAAATGGGCATGAGCTGGAAAGCATATCTCCGCGATCGCGGAAATATGTGTGGTATAATCACGCGATCGCGGAGCACACGATATCTGAAATCGCCTATAAAAGCCCAAACTTCTGCCGAATCCATTACACCTTGATCAATCTCTCTTTCCATATGTAATATATATATATATATATATATATATATATATATATATATATATATATATATATATATATATATATATATATATATATACACACACACACACACTAGTTAGAATAAATTATTTCAATTTTTGTAATCTCATACTTTATAAGTTAATATAACATATTATTAATGCTTTTGTCCCTTCAGAACTTCTACCAGAGTAAATTTTGTGCATATATATGTGGCCTCTTACGTATTATGTACTAATACTCCTCCTACCAAACTTAATTCTAAAACCTAAACCTTATACCCTAAACCCGAAACCATAAATTCTAAAATCTAAACCCTAAACCCTAACCTGTAAACCATAAACCCTAAACACTAAACCTTAAACCTTATACACTAAACTCTAAACCCTATATCTAAACCCTAAACCCTAAACTACCAACCCTTTACCCTACAAAACCTAAACCCTAAACTCTAAACTCCAAACCCCAAAGCCTATACTCTAAACCCTAAACCTTAAATTCTAAAATCTAAACTCTAAACTCTAAACCCTAAACCCTTAACCATATACCCTATACACTAAACTCTAAATCTTATACACTAAACCATAAACCTTATATCTATACTCTAAACCATAAATTGTAAAAAACTAAACCCTAAACCATAAACCATAAATTCTAAAATCTAAACCTTAAACCTTAAAGTCTAAACCATAAATCCTAAACACTAAATCCTAAACCCAAATACACTAAACTCTAAACCATAAACCCTAAACCCTAAACTCTATATCTAAACCCTAAAGCCTAAACTCTAAATCAACCCTACACTCTAAACCACCAACCATTAACCCTACACACTAAACCCTAAACCTTAAACCATAAACCCTATCCCATAAACCATAAATTCTAAAATCTAAACCCTAAACTCTAAACTCTAAACTCTAAAACCAAAACCCTATATCTAAACCGTAAATACTAAATCCTAAACCATAAAACCCTAAACTCTAAACTCTATACCATAAATCCTTAAAACTAAACCCTAAACTCTAAAGCCTAAACTCTAAATCCTAAACCCTAAACCCTAAACCCTAAACACTAAACCGTAAACCCTATACACTGAACCCTAAACCCTAAAGCATAAATTCTAAAATCTTAACCCCAAACCCTAAATCTTAAACTGTAAACTATAAACCGTAAACCCTAAATAGCAATTCCTAAAACTTAAACCATCAACTCTCAATGTTAATCCTTTTTATCCATTAAGCTTATATTAGTTGTCAAAATGAATTTAGTTTGTACTATAAGTATATAAGTATATAAAAAAAATGTAATGTGTAACTTTTGAGTTGTAATGATAACTTTTGTATAAGGTTTCACTGAATTATGATATTTTAAGACAATCTTCAAAAATGATAACACAAATAAACATATAACAATGAAAAATAAAAAATGTGTAGAAGTATAGATAAAAAATCTTGTTCAAAACCTTGAATTCGACGACCTTTTTTTTTTTGAACAGCTATTCAACGCCCATTTCTGCCATTGGAAATTAACAAATAATAAAGTCAATACTCTGCTAACAAAGTTATAACGTAATCGCACATGACATACATTAAGTGTTTCATGTATCTTTGTGTCAAATAATATTCTAAGATTCATTGATAGTGCTCCAAACGAACATATATTTAGTCGCAATATCATCCCAATATGTAAAGTTTTTAGTTGTAATTATTCTATTTTTAAGTTGTAATCGTTTAAATAAATAAATGTGAAGACAAAGCACGAAGATTAAAGAATTGAAGAAAAAGTGCCACTAAAGCCTGAAAAGTGCCACTAAAGCCATAGTGCACTCAAAAGTGCCACTAAAAGTGAGTTAAAGACTTGCGCGGATTTTGGGAGTTAAGGAAAATAATTTTTTGTGCAAATTACAAATTGCAAAACGCAAAGTACAAGATATTAAATTATACGAAAGGACGTTCGAAAATCCGGAACCGGGACCTGAGCCAACTATCAACGCGCGACGCAACGGACCTAAAATTACAAGTCTACTATGCACAAGAATATAATATAATATATATATAATTATATATATATATATATATATATATATATATATATATATATATATATATATATTATATATTTATTAAATTATGTCGACAAGCTAGAAACAAAGCAAAACAGCTGGATCCAGGGTGGCCATGCGATCGCATGGCCAGAAGGCAGAAATTCCATGCGATCGCATGGATGAAAATTCCAGGCCAGGTCCTATAAATGCAACGAATTCTGACCGAGTTCTTTACACAATAATAATAATACTCCCTCTGTAGTATATATATATATATATATATATATATATATATATATATATATATATATATAAAATATATTAGTTTAGTTTTATATTAGATTAGTTTGAGTAATGTAAAAGGTTATTTTACGGGTTTTAAAGTCGAAGTTCTGTCCGTGTAACACTACGCTGTAAATAATCAATGTAAGTTATGTTCTCCTTTTTAAATTAATGTCTTGTAAATAAGTTATTATTATGCTTATTTAAATTGAAGTAATCGTGATGTTGGGCTAAATATTAAGACGGGGTTATTGGGCTTTGGACCATAATTGGGGTTTGGACAAAAGACCGACACTTGTGGAAATTAGACTATGGGCTATTAATGGGCTTTATATTTGTTTAATTGAATGATAGTTCGTTAATTTAATATAAAGATTTACAATTGGACGTACCTATAAATAACCAAATACACTCGATCGGACACGATGGGCAGGATATTTATAAGTACTAATAATCGTTCATTTAACCGGACACGGGGATGGATTAATAGTTAATGGACTCATTAAAACAGGGGTGAATTATGTACAAGGACACTTGGCCTAATTGTTAACAAAGTATTAAAATCTTGGATTGCACACAGTCGATAACCTGGTGTAATTATTAAACAATGTATTAAAACCTTGTTACAGTTTAAGTCCCCAATTAGTTGGAATATTTGACTTCGGATATAAAAATAATTTGACGAGGACACTCGCACTTTATATTTATGACTGATGGACTGTTATGGACAAAAACCAGATGGACATATCGAATAATCCAGGACAAAGGACAATTAACCCATGATAATAAACTAAAATCAACACGTCAAACATCATGATTACGGAATTTTAAATAAGCATAATTCCTTTATTTTATATCTCATCGCACTTTTATTTACTGTCATTTTATTTTTTTGCACTTTTAATTATCGTACTTTTAATTATTACAATTTTATTTATCGTCATTTACTTTGCGCTTTAAATTAAGTTATATTTATTTTTAATATTTTACATTAGGTTTTAATTGTGACTTAAAATATAAAATCGACAAACCGGTCATTAAACGGTAAAACCTCCTTTTATAATAATAATAATTGTAATATATATATATATATATATATATATATATATATATATATATATATATATATATATATATATATATATATATATATATATATATATATATATATATATATTTTGTACAAATATAGTTGTTTAAAATATAGTGTAAAATAAGCCATCTCTCTGTGAAACGAACCGGACTTACTAAAAACTATACTACTCTACGATTCGGTACACTGCCTATAGTGTTGTAGCAGAGTTTAGGTATATCCCATTTGTAAATAAATTAATTAAAACTTGTATCATATTTCGTAGTAAAAATAATAGTATTTCGTACCCCTCCGCTCACACATCAAGTTTTTGGCACCGCTGCCGGGGAAGCGGAAAAACGCTATATTTTTAATATATATTTGTATAAATATATTTATTTATAATTTTTAGAAAAATAATATAAAATCTAAAAA
This sequence comes from Rutidosis leptorrhynchoides, assembly GCF_046630445.1. NCBI lineage: Eukaryota > Viridiplantae > Streptophyta > Magnoliopsida > Asterales > Asteraceae > Rutidosis > Rutidosis leptorrhynchoides. Next base: position 402,160,705 of record NC_092336.1, on the reverse strand, counting down.
AAAAACCTGGACTGACAGGCCATGCGGTCGCATGCCCCATCAGCCTAAACCCCATGCGATCGCATGGGGTGGTCTGACACATCTGACCTGGTACGCCATAAATGCAGTTAGGGTTTTTAATTTATAATTATTATTAATTAGGGTTTTAATTAGTTTATAATTTTAGTTTTAATTTATAATTTGTAATTTTAAGTTTATTTATTATTATTAAATATATAGATTAATATTTTTATATAATAATAATATAAAAATAATATTTTTTGTAATTTTATCATTTTTAGTTTCTTTTTATAAATTGCTTATTTATATCGCTTAATTCGTAATTTTTATATTTATCGTTCGTAATTAGTTTTAAGACTTGTATTTTGCCGTAGTTACTTTATTTTTAGCTTTTAAGACATTGCCGTAAAATCCCTTAAGTGCCTTTTCTTTAGACTAAGATTTAGGTGCTTTAGAATTTTGCGACGCCATTTTAAAATTTCAGTACTTTTTAAGTTATTGCCGTTTTGGTTATAGAATTCCTTTTAAGCTTTAATACCTTTAGACATAACTTTTAATATTTAGTTTTTAGAATACTAAGTTTCGACGCTTTATTTTCTTATTTTTATTTTTTGACTGTTTGTTTTTCGACATTTATTTTTCGACCTTTTATTTTTCGACGCGCTCTTTTTCTTTCTTATTTCTCGACGCTCTAGTTTTTAGGACTTAGAATTTTTTCTATTTCTTCTCTAAAATTTCAAAACGAAAAATTATTTTAAGCAGTTAAATTGATAGACATCCAAATTTTCTGGTTCGTAGTAATAGTTGGATTTGTTAGTGGCGAGTTGTGGGCTTCCGATTTAAAGGGTCCTGGCTACCTGCTGCATCTATTGGCTATTCGAAACGTGGGCAAAAGCAGAAAAGTCTATTAATTTGATAACTTATATAATTTTTAGTTTTATAACTAATAGGATAATTAGTAAATGCACCACATTGTAGCTAAAATTTGGTAAAAAGTGTATTATGGAAAATTTTGAGAATATGTTGGAAACTCTTTCTGACATGCAAAATCAATTAAATCAATACTCTCAAACGAGTGTTGATGAAAATTCGTTTGGTCAAACTTGGATCACGAATGACGAAACAATAACTGGTTGTGAAATCTGTGGAGATTATCACTCAACATGGGAATGTTATTATTACGTTCCTATGGAAAATTATGCACCCATAGAACCTGAATGGAATGATTATGAAGAATACAATTCAAATTGGGATTATTTCCAAGAATATATCCAAACTCAAAAAACAGAAGACGAGGAACATTATGTGTCTGAAAATTTTTTAGACAATATGAAAATCAAACTCGAAGAACTCGATACTCAAAATGAACAAATGAGAGAGTTTGTAAATCGGCAAGCTGAAACTCTATCAGATTACACACCTGTTGATCTGAGGAGTATTGTGCAAGAAAATCTCATATCATCGAATTTTGATGAATTCGAGAGCTCCGAAATCACCAATTATCCCGATGATACTTTTTATTCAGCTTTACCAATTTCACAACATATCGACACATTAGCCTCTACCGACGAAATCAACGATCCATCAATGGATGAAGAAGAAGAAGTAAGGGTGACAAATTGGTACTCTTGGGAAAACGATAACGTTGAAAATTTTACCCCCGAGACCAAAATGGTGGGACCGATAAGTACCATTAATGAAGAAGAATTTGCTTCGATCCCGAAATTCACCATTCCATAACCTTCCAACCCAATATTCTCAATAGACGAGTCATCTACCAAAGATGAACTACAAGATGTAATAGATATTGACACCTTGAATTTCACCCAATTGGGTAATAGAGGTGAAAACTTTGATCCCGAGAATAAATGGAAGGAAATGTTAGGAATTGTCCACCCTATAGAAATATGTATGTCGGTGCTTATCGATCCATTAGACTAAGAACTAGAAAAGAGATATATCCATTTTCTAAAAGCTACACTTAAAAAAGAATTAAGTAGTGACGATCGGGTGGGTCTAAACTTTAAACCCATTGATATATTTTATACCACCCGAGATGTAAATAACTGGCTCACTATTTTAATTGGTGGAACTTATTCTACCGACTTCACATGTCGTCAGCTAAGTATGGGGGAGTCTAACCCCACTTAACGTTAAATTCGGGGTTCGGGTTAGTGCATAACTCGTTAATAAACATGCATAATAAGTTAAGGTAAAAGACGCATTTTCAAAGATTAGCAAACAGTTCAGAAAAGCAACCGTTGTTGAAGAAAAATATTTGCGATAAAACAAGAAGGAATGAACGATGAGGCGCGCCATCTATCATTCGACGAGCTTTGTAATTACAAACTGGGTATTTTTAATCACTTTTCTACACTTATCACCCTCGTGAATTTATAATTATAGTCTGATTTCATGCAAATGAGGGCATTGCATGATCTCAAGTGCGGGGAAGGGTTATAAATTTTCTCGGATTTGCACTTAGTTTATTTGCCAAATTTTGTGAAAATTTTAAAAATTTTCAAATAAATGAATTCAAAATCATGTTTATACATATTTATGAACGATTAAAACTAGGTGTTAATACCGAAATTATCGTTACCTTGGAAAAGACATAAATTGAGAAACACCCTAACACACTTGAATTCATTTAAAATAGAATAAAGGAGAATAAAAAGGCAAAGAAAGAAACTAAGTGTGGGGAGAATGTACCAAGTTATTTAATTAAAAAACTATCTATCACATGTTTCTGTAAAGTTATTGCAGGTGCTTTTGTTTTGGACTAAATTGACTGTTTTACCAGCAATATTATAATAAAGATAAAAGAAAAGATGGATCTACACGATGAATCAATTCCATCATTAAAAGGAAGTAAAGTCTTCCGAAAAAGACACGCGCTTCTTGATTTAGGTCAAGAAGTTGTCGTCCAGACCAGCTGTAGGTTGACGAAAAATCTAGAAAAGTCATCTCTAAAATCAGCAGGAAATCCACGGACCTCAGTATCAAACAGGGTCGCCAAGTGGTCAGACTTATCCTAACTATGAGAGGATCTGTCTCGTAAAATGGGGTGGGCGCTGTGCAAATTAGCTTGATAAGACTAATGAATCAGACCCCCAGAAAGAATAATCTCCTTAAAAATTAAAAATCAGCTTTTAAGACTGATATTACTCAATCCTTGAGATTGACTTTAAAGATTGAGAATTACAAACTCATGGAATTCAATGATATCTAAACTCGAGCTTGAACGAGAAAATATTTTGATCAAAATTAAAACCGATTTGTTTTCTGTAAACCCATTTTCAATGCGTTCATTACCATTGAACGTAAAATCCTAGGAATTCACCTGGAATTCATTAGGTCACCTGAACCAAATCGGGTGTCAACCGTAAGAACGGTGGTTGCATAGCATGGTCGAAGACGGGACCTTGTGCCAGAATGAAAAAATTATAGGGTGATCTTTACTATTGCTCCTACAAAGGATATTAATTGCATCCGACACGTTGTAGACCATGAACATCTGCATGTCATTAGACATCACCTTAACAGTTGCTTGTTCAACGCTTTCCTTTACAACCGGACGGATGTTTACCGAAAGGTAATATACGGAGCAAGTATACTGGACGTGTTGCTTTCCTAATATAAGGTTAGCAAGTGGGTGACACAAAACCATAAGTTTTGAGCTAAAATTTTCAAATCTGAAACCCACCAAACCCACAAAAACATTTTGCAAACACCGGTGAAGGGTTATTCCGGAAAACTTATCTAGGGTAAAAGCTAGAATGAATTTTCAAAAGATCAAATATTTTCATAAAGATCCAATTTCCTTAAGGATCTAAATTTTTATAGTCATGTGGGACTATAAACCACATCGTTACTATCATTATTTATACCGCCGTATCAAAATCACTAATGTATAAAGTGTGAAGAATAAAGAAGTGATTCGTGTGATTTAATTTCAAGTTATGTATTGCTTGAGGATAAGCAATGCTCAAGTGTGGGGATATTTGATAATGCTCCAAACGAACATATATTTAGTCGCAATATCATCCCAATATGTAAAGTTTTTAGTTGTAATTATTCTATTTTTAAGTTGTAATCGTTTAAATAAATAAATGTGAAGACAAAGCACGAAGATTAAAGAATTGAAGAAAAAGTGCCACTAAAGCCTGAAAAGTGCCACTAAAGCCATAGTGCACTCAAAAGTGCCACTAAAAGTGAGTTAAAGACTTGCGCGGATTTTGGGAGTTAAGGAAAATAATTTTTTGTGCAAATTACAAATTGCAAAACGCAAAGTACAAGATATTAAATTATACGAAAGGACGTTCGAAAATCCGGAACCGGGACCTGAGCCAACTATCAACGCGCGACGCAACGGACCTAAAATTACAAGTCTACTATGCACAAGAATATAATATAATATATATATAATTATATAAATTATATATATATTATATATATTTATTAAAATATGTCGACAAGCTAGAAACAAAGCAAAACAGCTGGATCCAGGGTGGCCATGCGATCGCATGGCCAGAAGGCAGAAATTCCATGCGATCGCATGGATGAAAATTCCAGGTCAGGTCCTATAAATGCAACGAATTCTGGCCGAGTTCTTTACACAATAATAATAATACTCCCTCTGATATATATATATATATATATATATATATATATATATATATATATATATATATATATATATATATATATATATATATATATATATATATATATATATATATATATATATATATATATAATATATTAGTTTAGTTTTATATTAGATTAGTTTGAGTAATGTAAAAGGTTATTTTACGGGTTTTAAAGTCGAAGTTCTGTCCGTGTAACACTACGCGATAAATAATCATTGTAAGTTATGTTTTCCTTTTTAAATTAATGTCTTGTAACTAAGTTATTATTATGCTAATTTAAATTGACGTAATCGTGATGTTGGGCTAAATATTAAGACGGGGTTATTGGGCTTTGGACCATAATTGGGGTTTGGACAAAAGACCGACACTTGTGGAAATTAGACTATGGGCTATTAATGGGCTTTATATTTTTTTAATTGAATGATAGTTCGTTAATTTAATATAAAGATTTACAATTGGACGTACCTATAAATAACCACATACACTCGATCGGACACGATGGGCTGGATATTTATAAGTACTAATAATCGTTCATTTAACCGGACACGGGGATGGATTAATAGTTAATGGACTCATTAAAATAGGGGTGAATTATGTACAAGGACACTTGGCATAATTGTTAACAAAGTATTAAAACCTTGGATTGCACATAGTCGATAACCTGGTGTAATTATTAAACAATGTATTAAAACCTTGTTACAGTTTAAGTCCCCAATTAGTTGAAATACTTGACTTCGGATATAAGAATAATTTGACGAGGACACTCGCACTTTATATTTATGACTGATGGACTGTTATGGACAAAAACCAGATGGACATATCGAATAATCCAGGACAAAGGACAATTAACCCATGGTAATAAACTCAAATCAACACGTCAAACATCATGATTACGGAAGTTTAAATAAGCATAATTCCTTTATTTTATATCTCATCGCACTTTTATTTACTGTCATTTTATTTATTGCACTTTTAATTATCGTACTTTTAATTATCGCAATTTTATTTATCGTCATTTACTTTGCGCTTTAAATTAAGTTATATTTATTTTTAATATTTTACATTAGGTTTTAATTGTGACTTAAAATATAAAATCGACAAACCGGTCATTAAACGGTAAAACCTCCTTTTATAATAATAATAATTGTAATATATATATATATATATATATATATATATATATATATATATATATATATATATATATATATATATATATATATATATATATATATATTTTGTACAAATATAGTTGTTTAAAATATAGTGTAAAATAAGCCGTCTCTCTGTGGAACGAACCGGACTTACTAAAAACTATACTACTCTACGATTAGGTACACTGCCTATAATGTTGTAGCAGAGTTTAGGTATATCCCATTTGTAAATAAATTAATTAAAACTTGTATCATGTTTCGTCATATTTCGTAGTAAAAATAATAGTATTTCGTACCCCTCCGCTCACACATCATTCTTTTTATCATTACAAATTACTAATAACATACATAATATTAATAAAACATACATTTTATATATACACTCAACATACAATTAATTATATACAACAAACATCTTATTCTTATTCATATAAGACTTTATTTCAAGAAGTATAAGACATTAAGAAATTGCAAAGAACAAACTCACATATTTGGTTTAGCTAGGGTTACCTATGTCTGCAATGTTCGACATATTAGTTTTAAACAATTTGTATATTCATATTTCATACTGTATTAGTTTTAAAAAGTCAGCATTTTTAATTATGAACAACAATATATACCGTTAAATTCATTTACTATTTTGGTAAGTACATCACTGGTATCTTAAATTAAAAACAATTAGAATTAGAATGTCAAACATTTGAAAGTTAAAAATGCGGTGAAAACCTTTTAGCCATGGTGGTGATGATGTTGACCCATTTAAAAAAAAAAAAAAAAAAAAAGAATTCAAAATTTGTCAACCATGTCCTCTATTTTGAGCCATTACCAAACCCCTCATGAAAACTCATTTGATATCGCTGATCCATAAGCTGAGGTTAATATGTAGTTTAGTTTAAACATCATTTATCATTACCTCCTATTATATACATGTACATATAATCATTGATTTGTTACACCAATAGTTAATATGCTATGGAGTAGATAAAGACCCACGATTTCGCGAGTTTTATTGAATAATGATATTTTAAGACAGTCTTCAATCATGATAACAAATAATATAACATTTCAAAAGTTCAAATGTGTAAAAATATAAATAAAAAAATTTTGTTCAAAATAAAGTAAGGTACATAAATTCCAAAGTAGTAGTAATCAATGGTTCGTATCTATTAATATTAATAGGGCTGACAAAAAAGTTGCAGGCGATGATATAACTTTTTGATGTTTCTCAATTCTTCAATGTAGTTTACCACAAATTCACGGAATTTTGCAATTAAATTTATTGTAATAGACCAATAAATTTAAAAAACTATATGTATCTCTATTTAAGCACTCTGTTGCTCGTGTAACAGCCCGTGCGTTATACAGTAGTTTAAAAAATATTGAAAAAATGAAGTTAAAATCGATTATCACCTGGATGTCCATATGTTGATCAAACTGGACAAAAATGGACTAATTTAACATAAAACCGAATAAATTAGTCGGTAACAGGTCAAATGTCAGGTTGTTTATCCAATTTGACTAAAATAACAAAAATGGAATTTATATTCAGATGAATGATTCTAAATCTTCAAATTATAATGTTACATCTAAGCTAATTATATGCAAAGGTATGTACACTGATCCATTGGAGACACATGTTAATTGTTAATTTTTGGCCAATGGGTCCATAAATGTAGTCTAACATTGCTAAGCTTTCAATTTTTTTAACGGCGATTTTTTTGGCATCAGTAGATCATTTATTTCAACGACCCTCATCATTTGCACGTAACACACACGTTCTTGCGGAAACCCGAACCCAGTCGACGGTACCCGGGAACACATCCATTCGGGCAGTGTTCCTGGGTAGAGGTCCGTGAACGAATCCAGTAAAACCTCTATATAACGTCAATATATACCATCATTATTGGTGTGCAAAAATCATGTCATCCTTAAAGATCGAACTCATGACCTCTCCATATCCCATGACTCAAAAGACAAAAGACATAGGGGAAACCGATAAGCTATGTGTAACATCCTCAATCGGGCCTAGCTGTAAGATTACTAGATTGCCCTTAAGTTTGTATTGCGTTATTATATGCTTTTATTTTATTTAATATTTATTATTAAATAATGTTGTGGTTAGGACCAGTTTGTGACAAGGGTCACAGAACAGGTTTGTTTATTTAAATTGGATTTTGTTTGGGTTGCCAAATGATGTACGAAAGATATCAGATAACTGATAAATATCCGTGTGTTGTGAGGTGAGGAATATAGCAGCCTTAAGTGATTAAGTGTAGGATAATACTTTCATTTTTCAATTATTCCCAAATATCACTGATGTGTGCGAGGTGGTGTATAAAATAGTTATAATTTTTACAAGGAAATACTATTAAATACGATACAATTTTACACAAGTGATTTATTTATGTATAGAGTGGATATACCTAAACCTTGCTACAACACTTATAGGCAGTGTACCTAATCGTACAGTAGTGTAGTTTTTAGTAAGTCCGGTTCGTTCCACAGGGATCTTTTAGCCAAGCTTAACGCTATATTTTTAACTTATAATTATAAAAATACAAAAATATATATAAGTAGTATTATTATTATAAAAGGGGGTTTTTACCGTTTAATGACCGGTTTGTCGATTTTAAAACTTAAGTCGCAGTTAAAACCTAATGTAAAATATTAAATATATAAAAGACTTAATTTAAAGCGTAAAGTAAATAACGATAATGAAATTGCGATAAATAAAAGTGCGATAAAATAAAATTGCGATAATTAAAGAGTATGATAATTAAAAATGCAATTAAATAAAATGACAATAAATAAAAGTGCGATAATTAAAAGTGCAATTAAATATGAAATATATAAATTATGCTTATTTAAACTTCCGTAATCATGATGTTCGACGTGTTGATTTTAGTTTTATTACCATGGGTTAATTGTCCTTTGTCCTAGATTATTCGATATGTCCATACGGATTTGTCCATAATAGTCCATCAGTCATAATCATAAAGTGCGAAAGTCTTCGTCAAATTATTCTTATTCCCGAAGTCAAATATTCCAACTAACTGGGGATTCGAATTGTAACAAGGTCTTAATACTTTGTTTAATTAATACACCAGGTTATCGACTGCATATAAACCAAGGTTTACTACTTTGTTAACAATTACACGAATTATCCTTGAATGTAATCCACCCCTGTTTCAACAAGTCTATTAACTATTAATCCAGTTCCTTGTCCGGTAAAATGAACAATTATTGGTATTTATAGATATCCCGCCCACCGTACCCAGTCAAGCATATGTGGTTATATATAAATACGTCAAATTATAAGTCTATATATTAAATCAACGAGGTATCATTTAGTTAATATAAAATCCATTAATAGCCCATAGTCTAATTTCTACAAGTGTCGTTCTTTTATCCAAACCCCAATTATGGTACAAAGCCCAATTACCCAATTTTAATATTTAGCCCAACATCACGATTACTTCGGCATTAAATAAGCATAATAATAACTTAGCTACGAGACATTAATTTAAAAAGGTTGAACATAACTTACAATAATTAAAAATAGCGTAGCGTTACACGGACAGAATTTCGACTTACACCCTTACAACATTCGCTAACATACCCTTATTATTAGAATTTAAAATTAAAATTAAAATTAAAATTATAATATAAATATAAATATATATACGTTGATAGATAGATGGAAAGGATATTGTGTAAAAGATCAACCAAAACTGCGAAATTTGTAGGATGTCACCTGTCACTGTTCACCATGCGATCGCATGGAGTTTAGGCTTTCAGGCCATGCGATCGCATGGCCACTTTTTTCAGCTCACATGAGCTTGTTTCTATCTTGCCGGCGGTTTTAAATATAATATATAATATATAAATAATTTTAAGAATTATTTAAATATTATATTATATTTATGTGCATAGTTGACTTGTAATTTTTAGTGCGTTGCGTCGAGCGTTGAGAGTTGACTTTGGTCCCAGTTCCGGATTTTCGAACGTCCTTGCGTATAATTTAATATCTTGTACTTTGCGTTTTGCGTCTTGTACTCTTGTAATTTTGAGACGTTTCTCATTAATAATTGGAACCACTTTGATTGTATTTTGTACTTTTGAGCTTTTTGGTCGTTTGCGTCTTCAATTTGTCGAATCTGTCTTTTGTCTTCACCTTTTATTATTTAAACGAATATCACTTGTAAATAGAACAATTGCAACTAAAAGCTTGTCTTTCTTGAGGGATAATGCTATAAAATATACGTTCGTTTTTAGCATTATCAATCACCAACCTTACCTAACCTTCATCATACATTAAACCCTAATCCTTAAACATTGATCTTGAGCTCAAATTGGTGTTAGAATTGTGTTTGTTATCGTTTACTGAGTCTATCAAGGTAAGTAACATGTGTTTTTGTGTTCAATTCGTTGTTAAATTCATAGTTTTGTGTGAGTTTTGTAAAAAGCTTGAATTTGTGTCAAAACAAGTGATTTAAGTGTTGTTATGGTCCAATTGTTGTGGGTTTTGAGTCTATAACAAGTAGTGAACAAGTTGTGGTCGATTTTGGTGTTTAAAAAGAGCTCTAGATCGAGATTTGAGGAGTTCATCGTGAAGTCCGTAGCCTTCACACTTTGTACATCAGTGATTTTTATACGGCGGTATGAACAATGGTAGTAACGATGTGGTTTACAGTCCCATATGACTATAAAAATTTAGATCCTTAAGAAAATTGGATCTTTATGAAAAATTTGATCTTTTGAAAATTAAATCTAGTTTTTACCCTAGATAAGTTTTCCGGAATAACCCTTCACCGGTGTTTGCAAATTGTTTTTGTGGGTTTGGTGGGTTTCAGATTTGAAAATTTTAGCTCAAAACTTGCGGTTTTGTGTCACCCACTTGCTAACCTTGTATTGGGAAAGCAACACATCCAGTATACTTGCTCCGTATATTACCTTTCGGTAAACTACCGTCCGGTTGTAAAGGAAAGCATTGAACAAGCAACTGTTAAGGCAATGTCCCCTGACATGCTTTTAATTATGGTTTATAACGTGTCGGATGCAATTACTATCCTTGGTAGGAGCAATAGTAAAGCTCACCCTTATAATTTTTCGGTTTGGCACAAGGTCCTGTCTTCGACCATACTATGCAACCACCGTTCTTACGGTTGACACCCGATTTGGTTCAGGTGACCTAATGAAATCCAGGTGAATTCCCAGGATTTTACGTTCAATGGTAATGAACGCATTGAAAATGGGTTTTCAGAAAACAAATCGGTTTGTAATTTTTATCAAAATATTTTCTCGTTCAAGCTCGAGTTTAGATATCATCGAATTCCATGAGTTTGTAATTCTCAATCTTTAAGGTCAATCTCAAGGATTGAGTAATATCAGGCTTAAAGGTTGATTTTTAATCTTTAAGGAGATTATCCTTTCTGGGGGTCTGATTCATTAGTCTTATCAAGCTAATTTGCTCGGCGTCCTCCCCATTGTACGAGACAGATCCTCTCATGTTTAGGATAAGTCTGACCACTTGGCGACCCTATTTGATGCTGAGGTCCGTGGATTTCCAGCTGATTTTCGAGAAAACTTTTCAAGGTTTTTCGTAGACTCTACAACTGGTCTGGACGACAACTTCCTGACCTAAATCAAGAAGCACGTTTCTTTTTCGGAAGACTTTACTTCCTTTTAATGATGGAATTGATTCATCGTGTAGATCCATCTTTCTTTCAAATATATTGTAAGAAATTGGGTAAAATGGTTAATTTTGTCCAAAACAAAAGTATCCTCAGTTATTTGTACAAAAATATGTGATATATGTTCAAAATAACTTGGTAAATTTTTCCTACACTTGGCTTTTATTTTCCCTTCTTTGCCTTTTTATTGTCATTTATTCCATTTTAAATGAATTCTAACATTTTGGGTTGTTTCTCAATTTATGTCCTTTCCGAGGTAACAATAATTTCGGTGTTAACACCTAGTTTTATCGTTCATAAATATGTATAAACATGATTTTGAATTCATTTAATTGAAAATTTTGAAAAATTTTACTAGAATTGGGTAGTCAGTATATAAGACTAGGGCTGTTCTTTATTATCAGAGAGCACTAGATTCTAATACAACTACTGCGTTACTAGTATTTTTAATGGTAACCAAGTGTATAAGTCAAAAATTTTAAAAATCCGAAAGAATTTAACCCCTTCCCACACTTAAGATCTTGCAATGCCCTCATTTGCAAGAAATCAGTAACAATTTAAATTATTGAGGGTGATTAGCGTAGAAAAATGATTAAATTTTACCAAAGTTTCCAAACATATTGGCGTTTGTTTGTTGAATGATAAATGGTGCACATCATTTGTTCATTCCGTCTTGTTTTTTCATCACATTTGTTTTTCATTTTGTCGTCAAAAGTACTAGCTTTTGCTGAACTTAATGCCAGTCTTTGAAAATGCGTTGTTTTACCCTGTTGTGTACATGAAATAAAATACATACAATACAAATATAAACATGCATGGTAATTTGAAATGGGACTTAATATCCCACTTTCAAATCAAATATGAAATATTAGTACAAAATAATTAAAATATTAAACAATACATAAAAGTATCAAAATATAATGTGTTTAAACATAAATAAACAGAAATAATAAAAAGATAAAAATCATAGAAATCACCAGCGGGAACTATATCAATCTGGATAGGGGTTCCAGTTCATGTCGCCGTCCGGGTTCCATGGTTGGTGATAGGTGTACTGGTAGTACTGGTTAGGGTCGTAGAGAGTATATGGTGGTCTCATCTCGGGCTGGTGTGGAAGATAGTAAGCGGGTCGAGTTGGGACGTAGTGATCCTGAGGTGACAGCCGGCTCATAATCTGACGCTGATGATAGTCCCATCTATCATGCTGTCGTTGCCTGGAATGCTCGTAATCATTCCGGGCTTGCCACTGCTCCATCTGAAGAAATCTCTCCGCGTTTGTCATATCTACCTCATCTACACGCTGGTAGACGTCAGTCATAGCCTCCCTAATGACATCCCTAATGTCATCCGCTTCCTCCATTTTCCTCATCTGAAACTCTCTCTACCTGAGGATGACTACCTTCATAGGGTACTGGCTGGTTGCGTCTGCTCTTTAATACCTTAGCACCCTGATAGACCTTTAATCCTAAAGGCTCAACATGTTCCCTACATACCATAAGTGGACCCCCTTGGTCACTATCTACACCTAAATACTCTCCAATGAGAGTAACAAAAATACCTCCTCCTATTATCCCCCCTTCCTGTATTCCTTCCACCATCTTTGACAAATAAAAACCAACACAGTAAGGGATATTAACAAAGCTTCTTGGGTCTCGAATACACTTTAGGTAAAATAAATCATGTAAGGTCATTTTCTCCTTGTTGTGACCTCTCTGTGTAATCGAGTTAGCCAAAAATCTATGAATTATACGAAGCTCGGCTTTGTTAATATGTAAGCAGGAGTGTTTTCCTCCCAGTGTAAAAACATTATAGTTTGACATACGCCTCCAAACGGCGTTCGCGTCAAAATTGCTATCTACCCTTTCACCACGATAAATCAAATTCATACAATCGGGTAGTAGTAATTCACCAGGAGTATATATCTGTAAAGCCCTGGCCATGTCCAGCATGGACATCCTGTACATTCTAAGGCCAAGTATAAATCTAAGAAAACTTCTATCATCTAATCTATCTACATCTACATTTAATGCTATAGTACTCATCAGCTCAACACACCATTCCTTATATACAGGTCTACGAATGGTGAATAGACGTCCCAATCGGTAAAAGAAGAACTGTCATACCTTTGGATCAGATGCTCCCTAACTGAGTTAGCTAGTTGGACCCTTTCCAAAGGATCCCAATCAATTACCCTTGACACTTCTACATTCTTCGGTAGCAGTTTGAATTTGTTACTTTGATATGTCGGGTAATCCCTCCAGCTTCTATCAAATCTCAGATTAGGATGCAACGTGTGTTCAGGAATCGTTGGGTATTCTACTGGTGGATGCATCGGAAATACTGTAAAGGCATCAACAAATTGTAGCGATTCATAATAAGGTACGTATTGATCAGGTTGTTGTTGTGGTTCCTGTTGTGGTTCTTGTTCAGGTTCATATTGCATTTCTGGCTCAGGTTCTGGTTGTGGTTGTCTAGATGATGAGGTTGCACCATTAGTATCTGTAAATCTCTGCAAAACACATTAAACACAAAATTTGTGCATCCAAATATGCATTAGTGTTAGCAAAATGACAACTTGAAACAATTAAATTAACATGTTCAATCAAAATTAAACTTATACATATTTTCACAATTTTTACAATTCTACACTTTTTCAAATAAGCATATATGAAAATGTATACAAAGTTCATAAGCATTCAACTCAAATAACATGTTAAAACATCCATTACTAACAATTAAACAAGTCTCGAATGGCGATTATATCAAATTAATCAAGTTTATGAATTTTATACCTAAAAAGTCCACTTTAATCTTCAAAAATCATGTTTAGGATCAAAGTTTAGATCATTTAGCTACCTAAACATGTTACACTACTTAATTTAGCAATAATTCATGGAAAAAATCGGCCATAACCTGTTTATATCAAAAAGCCTCAAATTGCTCAAGAACACAAACCCTAGATTTCTAAAATTTTGAAGATTTTGGCTTCAAATCATGTTAAATAGCATCAATCTAGGTTATACATGCATAATATACTAACAATTTAACTCTAATTACACTAGAAATTAACAAAATCAAATTAGGTATAATATTGCTCAAGAACACTTAAAATCAAATTTAAAGAGGTTTAGGAGTGTAATTGTTACCTTTCTTGATAAACTTCTGAACAATTTCATGTTTAGAGCGGATTGTAGCAAGAAATTTAGTGAATTTTGGTGGAAAAATGATGAAATTTGAGAGGTTTTGGAGTGTATGTTCGTGTATGTGTTGAAGAAGTGAGACAGAAGCAGAACTCGACTGCCTTTTGTTTCTGGCCTGATTTCCAGCTTCATGCGATCGCATGGATTGGAAGGCCAAATCCCATGCGATCGCATGGGGTTCGGGTACAGTAACTTTTGCTTTTTTTTTTATTTTTTTTATATAAAAACCTTATACTAATGAATGATAGTGCTCCAAATGAACATATATTTAGTAGCAATATCCTTCTAATATGTAAAGTTTTCAGTTGCAATTGTTCTATTTTCAAGTAACATTCGTTTAAATAAATAAGTGCGAAGACAAAAGGCGAAAACGAAGATTTGAAGACGCAAACGTCCAAAAAGCTCAAATGTACAAGATACAATTCAAATGGTTCAATTTATTGATAAGAAACGTCTAAAAATGACAAGAGTACAAGTTGTGAAACGCAAAGTACAAGATATTAAATTGTACGAAAAGGCGTTCGAAAATCCGGAACCAGGACCTGAGCCAACTATCAACGCCCGACGCAACGGACCAAAAATTACAAGTCTACTATGCACAAGAATATAATATAATATTTAAATAATTATATAAATTATTTATATATTATATATTATATTAAATAACGTCGACAAGCAAATGGCCAAAAGTTGGTGAGCTGGAGTGCGTCGCTTTGCGATCTCGGAGCTGGAAGGCACAATTGCTAAGCGATAGCGGAGCAGCCAAAATCAGAAATGCCTATAAAAGGCACGAGCTTCTGCCGAGTTTGATGCACCAAAAATCAATCTCTCTCTCTGATATAATATATATATATATATATATATATATATATATATATATATATATATATATATATATATATATATATATATATATATATATATATATATATATATATATATATATATATATATATATATATATAAATTAGTTTAGTTTTATATTAGTTAGTTTGGGTAATGTAACGGTTATTTACGGGTTTTAAAGCCGGAACTCTGTCCGTGTAACACTACGCGATAAATAATCAATGTAAGTTATGTTCTCCTTTTTAAATTAATGTCTCGTAACTAAGTTATTATTATGCTTATTTGAGCCGAAGTAATCATGATGTTGGGCTAAATATTAAAGATGGGATTATTGGGCTTTGTACCATAATTGGGGTTTGAACAAAAGAACGACACTTGTGGAAATTAGACTATGAGCTATTAATGGGCTTTATATTTAATTAACGATACCTCGTTAATTTAATATAAAGGTTATGATTTAACGTATCTATATATAACCACATACGCTTAATCGGACACGATGGGCGGGATATTTATAAGTACGAATTATTGTTCATTTGACCGGACACGGGGATGGATTAATAGTCAATGGACTCATTAAAACAGGGGTGGATTATATTCAAGGGTAATTGGTGTAATTGTTAACAAAGTATTAAAACCTTGGATTACACACAGTCGATAACCCGGTGTATTCATTAAACAAAGTATTAAGACCTTGTTACAGTTCGAATCCCCAATTAGTTGGAATATTTGACTTCGGGTATAAGGTTAATTTGGCGAAGACCCTCGCACTTTATAATTATGATCGATGGACTATTATGGACAAAACCAGATGGACTTATCGAATAATCCAGGACAAAGGACAATTAACCCAGGGTAATAAATTAAAATCAAAACGTCAAACATCATGGTTACGGAAGTTTAAATAAGCATAATATATTTTATTTCATATTTCCTCGTACTTTTATTTATTTTGTCATTTTAATTATTGTTATTTATTTTATCGTTGTTTAAATATCGTCATTTACTTTACGCTTCGCTTAAAATATAAAATCGACAAACCGGTCATTAAACGGTAAACCCCTTTTTATATATTATTACTATATTTAATATATTTTGTACAAATATAATTGTTTAAAAATATAGTGTAAAATAAGTCGTCTCCCTGTGGAACGAACCGGACTTACTAAAAACTATACTACCCTACGATTAGGTACACTGCCTATAGTGTTGTAGCAAGGTTTAGGTATATCCCATTTGTAAATAAATAATTAAAACTTGTGTTATTTGTAACGTATTTCGTAATAAAAAAATATAACTATTTCCTAGTACACCTCGCACACATCAAGTTTTTGGCGCCGCTGCCGGGGAACTCGGCGAAACGCTATACTTTTAATATATATTTGTGTAAATATATTTATATATATATTTAGAAAAACAATATAAAATAAATAAAAAAACGAAATTAAACCTGCAAATTCTGAACCTGCATCCCTCCGCGATCTCGGAGATTTACCCTTTAGTTCTACGCGATCGCGTAGCTCTTCTTGACAGGTCAACCAGTGCATTTAATGCGAATTTAGGGATAATTTTATATATTATTATTATTATTATTTATGGTTTGTATTTATTAATATTAATATTTAGTTTGTATTTTAATTTACTTTTGTAATATTTAGTTTTAAGTTATTATTAATTATATAGATTAATATTTTTATAATAATAATAATATAAAAATAATATTTTTAAAAAAATTGTATTTTTATAACTTTAAGTTTTCTTTTTATATTTTGTATCCTTTTATTTCGTGTAATCGTAATATTTGTATTTTTATCGTTCGTATCTAGTTTTAAGTTCTAATATTTTGCCGTAGCTTATTTTATATTTCTAGATTTTTTTAGGCTTTGCCGTAAAATCTCTTAAGTGCTTTTTCTTTAGACTAAGATTTAGGTGCTCTAAAATTTTGCGACGCTGTTTATAAATTTTAGTACCTTTTAAGTAACGACGCGCTATTTTCTTATTTTTATTTTTCGATGTTTTTCGACGCGTAATCTTTTTCTTTCTTATTTCTCGACACGCTAGTTTTTAGGACATAGATTTTCTATTTCTTCTCTAAAATTCCAAACGAAAAATTATTTTAAGCGGTTAAATTGATAGACATCCAAATTTTCTGATTCGTAGTAATAGTTGGATTTGTTAGTGGCGAGTTGTGGGCTTCCGATTTAAAGGGTCCTGGCTACCTGTTGCATCTATTGGCTATTCGAAACGTGGGCAAAATCAGAAAAGTCTATTAATTTGATAACTTATATAATTTTTTATTTTATAACTAATAGGATAATTAGTAAATGCACCACATTGTAGCTAAAATTTGGTAATAACCGCATTATGAAAAATCTCGAATATATTCTGGAAACTCTTTATGACATACGAAATCAATACTCTCAAACAGGTGTTGATGACAATTCGTTCTGTCAATCTTGGATCACGAATGACGAAACAATAACTGGTTGTGAAATCTGTGGAGATTATCACTCAACATGAGAATGTTATTATTACGTTCCTATGGAAAATTACGCACCCACAGAACCTGAATGGAATGATTATGAAGAATACAATTCAAATTGGGATTATTCCCAAGAATATTTCCAAACTCAACTACCAGAAGACGAGGAAAATTATGTGTCTGAAAATCTTTTAGACAATATGAAAATCAAACTCGAAGAACTCGATGCTCAAAATGAACAAATGAGAGAGTTTGTAAATCGGCAAGCTGAAACCCTATCAGATTATACACCTACTGATCTGAGGAGTATTGTGCAAGAAAATCTCATATCATCGAATTTTGATGAATTCGAGAGCTCCGAAATCACCAATTATCCCGATGATACTTTTTATTCAGCTTTACCAATTTCACAACATATCGACACATTAGCCTCTATCGACGAAATCATCGATCAATCAATGAATGAAGAAGAGGTAAGGGTGACAAATTTGTACTCTTGGGAAAATGATAACGTTGAAAATTTTACCCCCGAGACCAAAGTGGTGGAACCGATAAGTACCGTTAATGAAGAAGAATCTACTTCGATCCCGAAATTCACCATTCCACAACCTTCCAACCCAATATTCTCAATAGACGAGTCATCTACCGAAGATGAACTACGAACTGTAATAGATATTGACACCTCGGATTTCACCCAATTGGGTAATAGAGGTGAAAACTTTGATCCCGAGAATAAACGGAAGGAAATGTTAGGAATTGTCCACCCGATAGAAATATGTATGTCGGTATATATCGATCCATTTGACCAAGAACCAGAAAAGAGACATATCCATTTACTAAAAGCTACACTTAAAAAAGAATTAAGTAGTGACGATCGGGTGGGTCTAAACTTTAAACCCATTGATATACTTTATACCACCTGAGATGGAAATAACTGGCTCACTATTTTAATTCGTGGAACTTATTCTACCGACTTCACATGTCGTCAGCTAAGTGTGGGGAAGTCTAACCCCACTTAAAGTTAAATTCGGGGTTCGAGTTAGTGCATAACTCGTTAATAAACATGCATAATAAGTAAGGATAAAAGACGCATTTTCAAATATTAGCAAACAGTTCAGAAAAGCAACCATTTTTGAAGAAAAAAACATGTGTGATAATACAAGAAGGAATGAACGATGAGGTGCACCATCTATCATCCTGCAATTCTATGGTATCTTTAACTACTTTTCTACACTAATCACCCTCATGAATTTATAATTAGAGTCTGATTTCATGCTAATGAGGGCATTGCATGATCTCAAGTGTGGGGAAGGGTTATAAATTCTCTCGGGTGTATACTTGGTTTATTTTCTAAATTTTATGAAAATTTTAAAAAATTTCAACTAAATGAATTCAAAATCATGTTTATATATATTTATGAACGATAAAACTAGGTGTTAATACCGAAATTATTGTTACCTCAAAAAAAGGACATAAATTGAGAAACAACTAAAACGCTTGAATTTATTTATTAAGATATAAAAAGACACATGAAAAAAGCCAAGTGTGGGGAGAATGTACCAAGTTATTCAATTAAAAACTATCTATCACATGTTTCTGTAAAGTTATTGCAGGTGCTTTTGTTTTGGACTAAATTAACTGTTTTACCCGATGAAAGAAAAGAAAAGATGGATCTACACGATGAATCAATTCCATCATTAAAAGGAAGTAAAGTCTTTCGAAAAAGACACACGCTTCTTGATTTAGGTCAAGAAGTTGTCGTCCAGACCAGCTGTAGGTTGACGAATAATCTAGAAAAGTCATCTCTAAAATCAGCAGGAAATTCACGGATCTCAGCATCAAACAGGGTCGCCAAGTGGTCAGACTTATCCTAACCATGAGAGGATCTGTCTCGTAAAATGGGGAGGGCACCGTGCAAATTAGCTTGATAAGACTAATGAATCAGATCCCCGGAAAGGATAATCTCCTTAAAGATTAAAAATCAGCTTTTAAGATTGATATTACTCAATCCTTGAGATTGACTTTAAAGATTAAGAATTACAAACTCATGGAATTCAATGATATCTAAACTCGAGCTTGAACGAGAAAATATTTTGATCAAATTAAAACCGATTTGTTTTCTGAAAATCCATTTTCAATGCGTTCATTACCATTGAACGTAAAATCCTAGGAATTCACCTGGAATTCATTAGGTCACCTGAACCAAATCGGGTGTCAACCGTAAGAGCAGTGGTTGCATAGCATGGTCGAAGACAGGACCTTGCGCCAGACCGAAAAATCATAGGGTGATCTTTACTATTGCTCCTACAAAGGATAGTAACTGCATCCGACATGTTTTAGACCATGAACATCTGCATGTCATTCGACATCGCCTTAACAGTTGCTTGTTCAACGATTTCCTTTACAACTGGATGGTAGTTTACCGAAAGGTAATATACGGAGCAAATATACTGGACGTGTTGCTTTCCTAATACAAGGTTAGCAAGTGGGTGACACAAAACCATAAGTTTTGAGCTAAAATTTTCAAATCTGAAACCCACCAAACCCACAAAAACATTTTGCAAACACCGGTGAAGGGTTATTCCGGAAAACTTATCTAGGGTAAAAGCTAGAATGAATTTTCAAAAGATCAAATGTTTTCATAAAGATCCAATTTCTTAAAGGATCTAAATTTTTATAGTCATGTGGGACTGTAAACCACATCGTTACTATCATTGTTTATACCGCCATATCAAAATCACTGATGTATAAAGTGTGAAGAATAAAGAAGTGATTCGTGTGATTTAATTTCAAGTTTTGTATTGCTTGAGGACAAGCAACGTTCAAGTGTGGGGATATTTGATAGTGCTCCAAATGAACATATATTTAGTAGCAATATCCTTCCAATATGTAAAGTTTTCAGTTGCAATTGTTCTATTTTCAAGTAATATTCGTTTAAATAGATAAGTGCGAAGACAAAAGGCGAAAACGAAGATTTGAAGACGCAAACGTCCAAAAAGCTCAAATGTACAAGATACAATTCAAATGGTTCAATTTATTGATAAGAAACATCTAAAAATGACAAGAGTATAAGTTGTGAAACGCAAAGTACAAGATATTAAATTGTACGAAAAGGCGTTCGAAAATCCGGAACCGGGACCTGAGCCAACTATCAACGCCCGACGCAACGGACCAAAAATTACAAGTCTACTATGCACAAAAATATAATATAATATTTAAATAATTATATAAATTATTTATATATTATATATTATATTAAATAACGTCGATAAGCAAATGGCCAAAAGTTGGTGAGCTGGAGTGCGTCGCTTCGCGATCTCAGAGCTGGAAGGCACAATTGCTAAGCGATAGCGGAGCAGCCAAAATCAGAAATGCCTATAAAAGGCACGAGCTTCTGCCGAGTTTGATGCACCAAAAATCAATCTCTCTCTGATATATAATATATATATATATATATATATATATATATATATATATATATATATATATATATATAAATATATATAAATTAGTTTAGTTTTATATTAGTTAGTTTGGGTAATGTAACGGTTATTTACGGGTTTTAAAGCCGGAACTCTGTCCGTGTAACACTACGCGATAAATAATCAATGTAAGTTATGTTCTCCTTTTTAAATTAATGTCTCGTAACTAAGTTATTATTATGCTTATTTGAGCCGAAGTAATCATGATGTTGGGCTAAATATTAAAGATGGGATTATTGGGCTTTGTACCATAATTGGGGTTTGAACAAAAGAACGACACTTGTGGAAATTAGACTATGGACTATTAATGGGCTTTATATTTAATTAACGATACCTCGTTAATTTAATATAAAGGTTATGATTTGACGTATCTATATATAACCACATACGCTTAATCGAACACGATGGGCGAGATATTTATAAGTACGAATTATTGTTCATTTGACCGGACACGGGGATGGATTAATAGTCAATGGACTCATTAAAACAGGGGTGGATTACATTCAAGGGTAATTGGTGTAATTGTTAACAAAGTATTAAAACCTTGGATTACACACAGTCGATAACCTGGTGTATTCATTAAACAAAGTATTAAGACCTTGTGACAGTTCGAATCCCCAATTAGTTGGAATATTTGACTTCGGGTATAAGGTTAATTTGGCGAAGACCCTCGCACTTTATAATTATGACCGATGGACTATTATGTACAAAACCAGATGGACTTATCGAATAATCCAGGACAAAGGACAATTAACCTAGGGTAATAAATTAAAATCAAAACGTCAAACATCATGGTTACGGAAGTTTAAATAAGCATAATATATTTTATTTCATATTTCCTCGTACTTTTATTTATTTTGTCATTTTAATTATTGTAATTTATTTTATTGTTGGTTAAATATCGTCATTTACTTTACGCTTCGCTTAAAATATAAAATCGACAAACCGGTCATTAAACGGTAAACCCCTTTTTATATATTATTACTATATTTAATATATTTTGTACAAATATAGTTGTTTAAAAATATAGTGTAAAATAAGTCGTCTCCCTGTGGAACGAACCGGACTTATTAAAAACTATACTACCCTACGATTAGGTACACTGCCTATAGTGTTGTAGCAAGGTTTAGGTATATCCCATTTGTAAATAAATAATTAAAACTTGTGTTATTTGTAACGTATTTCGTAATAAAAAAATATAAATATTTCCTAGTACACCTCGCACACATCAATGAAACATATAATTAATCAAAAATTAAAATTTTGTTTTTAGGATGAGGGCGTTTCGGATCGTTGTCCTAGTCCCTCCCTCGACAAAATTTTTAAATTTTGTCATTTTTAAACGCGGTTGTTTTAAAAGCAAAGATTTTTGGGTTTTTTTTTAATGTTTTTGGCTTACTTTAATTCAATAAGAAAAAATAATGATAATAAAAGTTCTCGTCCATCCCTTGGGTAGAGCAATTTCGGTTCAACGACCTAGTTTTCAACTCACGACGAATTTTAAAAATCATATTTTTAACTTAGCGAAACAAAGTAAATTTTTGTTTTTAAATTCACACCAAACTTAAATGCATTAAATTAAAAATTCATATTATTAAAATTTTAAAAAAAATCACACCAAATTTATATTATAATTTTGTTTTTATACATACAAACTTATATTAAAAACATAAATTTTTCAAATATTTACAAACTTAAATATATTGATTTTAAAAAGTTTACAGTATTATTTTAATATTAATTTTAAAAACAAAGTAAAAATAAAATTAAAAATCTTTTTAGTCTTTTATCCCACTTTAATCAATCAAATATTATCAAAAATATACGCCCCTCTTTTCGGTAAAGTAATTTCGGTTCCATAACCTAGTTTAACTCATGACGAATTTTTGAAATATTTTTGTTTGATCGATTAAAGATATTTATACCTTAAGAATAAACGGTAAATTTCGCAGTGATGTAATAAATTTTTGTATGATATCAATAATTTCGGTTGCAAAACTTAATTTTATTGAATACCAACTTAATACTTTATAGCGAACGATTTAGCATTTATTATCAAAAGGTTAAAAATAAAAAAAATAAAAATAAAAACTGTACATACTTACCTGTGAGATAGAATTCTCAGTGACCTGCTTTAGCCCACTCATAAGATAGTCGGACTAATTGGTTTTCCATAGCTACATAGGCATAACCTCGAGCATTCAACGATTTTTCTTCGAAACATATGAACGGTCCTTCTCTACATAAAGTAACGAACTCGGTATTGGAATATGTCTGATTCGTCGAGCATTTTCCTTTGTGTGACCATTTTCCGCATTTGTGACATCTTTCAAGGTGTCGTGCTCATCTTTTCGCTGCGGATTTTGATTTTCCTTTACCAAATTGTAACTTATTATGATCGTTCCTGAGTTCTTTTCTTGCTCTGTCCAATTTGGCTCTTATTACTGATACCAGGTCACTCGGGAGTGTGTCATTATTACGTTTAGTGATCAAAGCGTGTAGCATTATACCATGGTTTAGTTCACAGGAATTCTTCATCTCGTAAAACCTAAAAAAATAAAAATTCAGAATGGGGGGAGAAGACTAGTTCTTTAGGGTCTGCTAGGGAAAGACCATTCGGATTCCATTCTCGAGAACTACATGAAAACAGAATATCTAACTCTAACAGGAATACATATTACCCTAAAAAGATTTGAACCTCCCCACACTTAGTTAGATGTGGTGTTGAAATTGTGATTGACTTCATTTTCAATTGGATCATCAACAACTTGTATATCTCTGACTTTTGCTTCAATCCATTTGTTGATTTCTTCCATAACTTTCACAAATTCAACTAACATCGCCTTTTCTTTTGGCGATAAATTGGATACTAATCTGTTACATAACTTAAAGTTTCCCTTAATCTTAGCATCGTGAATCCGTTTATAAAGTTTCTTCATTGAACTGTTAAAAACGGGTTCATCTAATTTCGTATCATCAACGGGGTTCTTTGTGATCGGATCATCATTAAGTGTTTCTTCCTCTTCCCCACACTTATGTATTTTTATTGGTCTAATAGGTTTGATTGGTGGAGATCTAAACTTTCGGCTCACAAAGGTGATCGATTTATCACCATCCCTAAGTATCATTCTACCTTCTCTTACATCAATGAACGCCTCGGTGGTTGCTAAAAATGGGCGACCTAAAATTAGAGGAATATCAAGGTTTTCCTCCATATTAATCACTATGAAGTTTGCAACAAAGGTCAAACTTCCCACGTTAACAAGTAAATTACTTGCTATTCCAACCTGGTGTTTATTGGTTAGGTCAAATGATTGAACACCTATTTTGGTTGGTTTTAATTTACCAATACCTAATCTTTTGTATAAGGAAAGAGGCATAATATTTGCACTTGCTCTTAAATCTGCGAGTCCATTATATACAGCACCATCATTAAGCAAGCAAGAAATGATAAATTCACCCGGGTCTCCTGCTTTTGTAAGTCGAGTTGGTTTGTAAACCTTTTTTGGGTGTTCTTTTCTTGGTTCTTTCACTTCTATTTGAACTTCTTGTTCACATTTTTCTTCGTTTCTTGGAATGGGAGGTTTGTGTAAGAATTCTTCTTCATCACTCCAATTTGAATCCTCTCTATTTTCCAATTTTGATTTTTCATATGTTGTTGATAACATATTTATGTTTTCATTTTGAAGGTTTTCTTGGGTGGTGAAATTATGATTGACTTCATTGTCAACTTCCTTTGGACCATGTATGTAATGTTTAACTCTGTGACCATTAACTTTAAATTCAATCCCATTTGAATTTATTAACTCTATTGTTCCGTATGGGAAAACTCTTTTGACTA
Organism: Rutidosis leptorrhynchoides; assembly: GCF_046630445.1. NCBI lineage: Eukaryota > Viridiplantae > Streptophyta > Magnoliopsida > Asterales > Asteraceae > Rutidosis > Rutidosis leptorrhynchoides. Next base: position 402,135,355 of record NC_092336.1, on the reverse strand, counting down.
TAAATGGTCCAGACCATCTTGATTTCAATTTTTCAGGAAATAGCTTAAATCGTGAATTGAAAAGAAGAACTCTGTCTCCTTCTTTAAATTCTTTTGAACTTCTGATTCTTTTATCATGCCATTTCTTCGTTCTTTCCTTATAGATTAAGGAATTTTCATATGCCTCAAGTCTTAATTCGTCTAATTCATTTAATTGACTTAACCGTAGACGTCCAGCTTCATGTAAATCAAGATTACATGTCTTCAAAGCCCAAAATGCTTTGTGTTCAATTTCTACTGGAAGATGACATGCTTTTCCGTAAACGAGTCTAAAAGGTGTGGTTCCAATTGGAGTTTTGTAGGCTGTTCTAAAAGCCCAGAGTGCATCCTCCAATTTCATGGACCATTCCTTCGAATTTGATCCTACGGTTTTCTCTAGAATACGTTTTAAAGCTCGGTTGGTATTTTCAACTTGTCCACTTGTTTGTGGATGATAAGCGGTGAGATTTTATGAGTTACTCCATATCTTTTGAGAACTTTCTCAAGTTGATTCTTACAAAAATTAGTACCCCGATCACTTATTAAAGCTTTCGGTGTTCCAAACCTTGCAAAAAGACGTTTTAAAAAGTTGACTACAACTCGTGCATCATTAGTCGGGAGAGCTTATGCTTCCACCCATTTAGATACATAATCAATGGCAACGAGAATGTAGAGATTATTATGAGATTTTGGAAATGGACCCATAAAGTCAATACCCCAAATGTCAAATACTTCACATACTTGAATGGCATTTTGTGGCATTTCATCACGTTGACTTAATTTTTTGGCCCTTTGACAAGCATCACAGGATTTGCAAAGAAGGTGTGCGTCTTTGAAAATTGTAGGCCAATAGAATCCAGTATCATAAACTTTTCTTGCTGTGAGTTGAGGCCCATAATGCCCTCATGTTGGTCCTGTGTGACAATGGTTTAAGATTTGACTAGCTTCATCTCCGAATACACATCGGCGTATTATTCCATTGGGACAACTTTTAAATAAATGTGGATCTTCCCAGAAATAGTGTTTTATATCACTAAAGAATTTCTTTCGTTTTTGGTACGATAATCCTTTTTCAAGGAATCCACATACTAAGTAGTTTGCATAGTCTGCAAACCATGGAATTTCATTATAATCTATCTTCAATAGATATTCATCAGGAAAGTTGTCTTATATGGCCGATTCATTTAGAACTTCTAATTCAGGATTTTCAAGACGAGAAAGATTATCAGCGGCGAGATTTTCTGCTCCCTTTTTATCTCGGATTTCAATATCGAACTCTTGTAAGAGTAAGATCCAATGGATTAATCGTGGTTTGGCATCTTGTTTTGAAAATAGGTATCTAAGAGCAGAATTGTCGGTATAGACCACCGTTTTAGCTAGAACGAGATATGAACGAAATTTGTCAAAAGCAAAGACAATAGCAAGGAGTTCTTTTTCAGTAGTTGTATAATTCATTTGTGCTCCTTGTAATGTCTTACTAGCATAATATATAGGTTGAAATCGTTTTTCAATCCTTTGTCCTAAAACGGCTCCCATTGCAAAATCACTTGCATCGCACATTAGTTCAAACGGTAGATTCCAATTTGGAGTTATCATGATCGACGCATTAGTGAGTTTTTCTTTAAGAATATTAAAAGATTTGATGCATTCATCTGAAAAGATGAATGGAGCATCCTTTTCTAGGAGTTTATTCATAGGAGTGGCAATTTTAGAAAAATCTTTTATGAAACGTCGGTAAAAACCGGTATGCCCTAGAAAACTCCTAACTCCTCTAACATTGGTGGGATGTGGAAGTTTAGCAATTACATCTACTTTAGCTCTATCCACTTCAATTCCTTCCTTTGAAATTTTATGTCCAAGAACGATGCCTTCTTTAACCATGAAATGGCATTTCTCCCAATTAAGTACTAGATTTGATTGTTCGCATCTAATAAGCATTCGTTCAAGATTAACTAGACATGATTCAAATGTATCACCGAAGACTGAAAATTCATCCATGAAAACTTCCATGCATTCTTCTATCATGTCGTGAAAAATCGCCATCATGCACCTTTGAAAGGTTGTAGGGGCGTTGCAAAGTCCAAATGGCATGCGTTTATAAGCAAAAGTACCATAAGGGCACGTGAACGTGGTTTTCTCTTGGTCCTCGGGTGCTATTGAAATTTGAAAATATCCGGAAAAACCATCAAGAAAACAATAGTAACTATTTCCGGCTAATCTTTCTAACATTTGATCAATGAAAGGTAAGGGAAAGTGATCTTTTTTGGTGGCGTCATTTAATTTTCTATAATCAATACAAACACGCCATCCTATTACAGTCCTAGTAGGAATAAGTTCATTTTTCTCATTTGTGATGACAGTCATGCCACCCTTCTTAGGTACGCATTGAACTGGGCTTACCCATGGACTATCAGAAATTGGATAAATTAAACCTGCATCTAACAGTTTAATAATTTCTTTCTTAACAACATCTTGCATATTAGGATTTAGTCTTCGTTGGCGTTGCACATACGTTTTATGACCTTCTTCCATAAGGATTTTATGTGTGCAATACGAAGGACTTATTCTGTAACAACCCAACCCGTAATCCATACGAATTTTTTTTTTTTATACAACACAATTACACGCCGAATAAATATGTAACCCATTTCACGAGTTTCATTTAAAGCGCACAACAATTAATCGTTTACAAAAGGCACGAGGGCCACGAATAAAGTTTAGTATAAGTTTGACCCATTACAAATGATAGTTTACAATCCAAACGACACTTCGAGCATGGTTTGGGACTAAACTACCCATAACGTTAGGCCAACATCAAAACTCCAACAAAGCATCATCACATGACACCTAATGCCCGATAACCCCCTTGCCCTTAACTGCGCCTGCATCTAAAAAGATAAACAACGAGAGGGTAAGCTAACGCTTAGTGAATGCAATAATTATACACATACATATATAACCTACTTACATGCAATCACATACACAATTACCTCATACACGCTAGCAATTTAAAAGACATACCAACGCAAGGCATAACGCTAAATCTCCAAGACCACAAGCTAGCACAACGATAACATATATAACTCGAATAATGTGAAAACACCACACAACAAACACATAGCCATGGTTAACCAATAGTACAAGGAATGGTACTTCGAATTTCCCATTGGTGTTCCCAACAACCGTTAGCGCACAACAAATTATGACACTAACCCCGGAGTGGTATCGATCGCCCGAACTTTAAACCCACCCGTCACATGTAATGTGGTATCGAACGCCCGAACTTTAAACCCACACTACATGCCCACACACATATATGACATGGCATCGAACGCCCGAACTTAAACCCATATCATATATTGACCCGATGTGGTATCGACTGCCCGAACTTAAACCCACATCGAATCTCGTACAAGTAAATACATTATATACACATATGCATAATCATTCCACTCACCTTAAGTCTCTTATGAAAGCTAACCGAGCTTGCAACCCTTCAATGTAACGTACCTATTACATTATGCATTTATTAACATACAATCTAGTTGAATTAAATACCAACCACTAACCCTTGAGCATTTAATGACCCGTTTGCATTAAATGACTCAACTACACCAAAACCGCCCGTTAATGGCCATGCCTCGTCATAAATCACTAAAAGCTAGTGATTAGGGTTTAATAACATCAACTAACATAAACTTGGTGTACTTCATAACCATTTCACCCGATTAGGTCAACTAGTGCTCTTTTGACTATTTGACTCATAAATCAAGTCAAACTTACACAATAACAACTATTTCATCCTTTTAAAAGTGCATTAATGACTAACAACATCATTTAGTACTTACAACCTCAAATCACAAGACCAAACCCTAGATAATAGCTATTTAGGGTTTCCTTTCAACAATCTAACCCAAAACCCACCCATTTAACCCTCAAATGGGTCACACTAGTTCCATATGAACCAAACCCTAGCTTAAACTAATTAAAACTCAAGACTTAGAGTTAGAACTTACCAAGACTATGAACGTGTAGCTAGAGATATAATGAACAACTTTAATTCTTGCTCCTAGGTTTGATTCACAACTCTTCACCTTCAAATCTCAAGATTAAACTTAGTGGGTTTTATGTTTTGGGAGGAAAATGTGAAAGAAAATGGAAAAGAAATGAGAAATGGAGGATAAGTGGCTGAGATTAAAGGCTTCAATCTGATCTATACGTAAAAAGACCAAATTACCCCTAAAACCCTATTTAAATTGGGCTGAAATTGGAGTCAGAACTACAGAGGTGCCGCGGCGCGGCTCCTTTGTCGCGGCGCGACATAAAGAAGGAAAAACGACCCTTCTTAACTCAAGTTCTGATCTGGATTTGCTTTACATGTCGCGTCGCGGCCCCATTCCTAGCGGCGCGGCATTGGCCTGTTCCTGGTCACTTTGACAACAAATCATAAAACGAAGGTTCATACAACTAGCACACCTCGTTCACTATTCCTATGCACATCTAAGCTTCGCCCTTAAGTACTCAACACCATCGCGACACATACATAAACACGTACACGCACGCATTCGCATATATATATATATATATATATATATATATATATATATATATATATATATATATATATATATATATACATATATACACATATACATATACATACATGTACTTACACAAAAACTAACACTTGGCTCACTTAATCACACAAACGAACAAGTTATAAGCGTGCTAATAATTAAGGTTGTACCTTTAAACGTGCACGGGAAAACGGGATGTTACAACTCTCCCCCACTTAAATCGGAGCGCGTCCTCGCGATCCAAGCCGCATGACACGAGGGAAGGTAAACCAACACGAATTCTTCGGGCTCCCAAGTAAACTCGGAACCTTTACTACGACGCCATTGGACCTTAAAGGTCCTCACCTCTTTGTTACGCAACATTTTTACCTTCTCGTCGAGTATAGCAATCGGCTCTTCAACGTATTCTAACTTGTTGTTTAGCTCAATTTCGTCTAAAGGCATCCATGAAGAATCATCCGCAAGACACTTACGGAGGTGGGAAACATGAAATGTGTTATGGATCCCCGCAAGTTCTTCGGGTAATTCCAAACGATACGTGACTTCACCAACACGAGCTAAAACCTTAAACGGCCCAATAAACCGAGGAGCTAACTTTCCCAGTTTTCAAAACCGAATGATACCCTTCCATGGCGAAACCTTAAGCATCACCATATCGCCTTCTTCAAATTTGATCGGTCGCCTACGTTTATCGACGTAAGACTTCTGTCTATCTTGTGCCGCCTTTAAACGAGCCTGAATCATATCGATTTTGCTATTTGTCTCCAATACCAAGTCGGTGCTCCCGACTTCCCTTTGACCCACATCACCCCAACAAATCGGGGTTCGACACCTCCTACCGTATAACATCTCATATGGTGGCATTCCAATACTAGAGTGAAAACTATTATTGTACGAGAATTCCACCAATGACAAATGTTCGTCCCAACTACCGCCAAAATCGATAATACACGCACGTAACATATCCTCCAATGTTTGATTCGTACGTTCGATTTGACCATCCGTTTGAGGATGATATGCCTTACTCATATTCACCCTCGTACCCATGTCTTCATGAAACTTCTTCCAAAATCGAGAAGTAAAACGCGTGTCCCGATCCGAAACAATAGACGCGGGAACGCCATGTCTCGATATCACCTCTTTAATGAACATCTTCGCGAGTGCCTCTGATGAAATTGCTTCTTTAATAGGAAGAAACAACGCACTCTTCGTCATTCTATCGACAATCACCCAAATAGTGTCAAATTGGGGTATTGCCGTTTTTGGCAACTTGGTAATAAAATCCATGGTAATATGCTCCCACTTCCACATTAGAATTTCTAGCGGTTGCAACTTACCATATGGCTTTTGGTGTTCGGCTTTAACTTGCAAACACATGACGCATTGCTCAACATACTTAACAACATCGCGTTTCATGCCCGGCCACCAATAATCTTTCTTCAAATCATGGTACATCTTCGTCGCACCCGGATGTATGGAATACTTAGACTTGTGCGCCTCATCAAGAAGCACCTTTCGGAAATCACCCATCTTAGGCACCCACACTCTTTCTTGAAAAGACAATAAACCACGCGAACCCATCGTAATGAATTCCGATTGCCCCCACAATTCATTCCGCATGCTTGTTGTGAACGTAAGCCTCTATTTGAATCACACCAAGTTTTTCAAGAAAATCGTTAGTAATAATCATATGTAACAATCCCAATCGTAACGCCAGGTGGTGACTCTTTCGGCTTAATGTATCTGCGACCACATTCGCCTTGCCCGGATGATAAAGTATCTCACAATCATAATCCTTCACCACATCCATCCATCTACGTTGACGATAATTCAAATCCCGTTGATCAAAAAGATGTTTCAAACTCTTGTGATCCGAATAAATCGTACACTTGACACCATACAAGTAATGGCGCCAAATTTTCAAAGCATGGACCACCACCGCTAATTCGAGATCATGAGTCGGGTATCTCTTTTCATGTTCCTTTAATTGGCGAGAGGTGTAAGCGATGACTTTACCTCGTTGCATTAGAACACACCCGAGCCCATTCAAAGAAGCATCACAATAGACCGTCATATCATCTACACCTTCCGGCAATACTAAGACCGGAGCTTTACACAATTTCTCTTTCAACAATTGAAAAGCGATTTCTTGCTCGTTCTCCCAATTGAATATCGTATTCTTCCTTGTCAACTTAGTTAATGGCGAAGTAATCTTGGAAAAGTCTTGGATAAACCGACGATAGTAACCGGCCAATCCGAGAAAACTTCAGATTTCCGTAGGCGTAGTCGGTCGTCCCCAATCCTTCACTGTCTCTATCTTCCCCGGATCCACTTGAATACCATCCTTGTTCACAATATGGCCAAGGAATTGAACCTCCCTTAGCCAAAATTCACATTTTGAGAATTTAGCATACAACTTCTCTTTTCTCAACATCTTCAATACTTCGCGCAAGTGGTGTTCATGTTCCGTCATGCTCTTAGAATAGACAAGAATATCGTCAATGAACACAATTACCGACTTGTCCAACATAGGTTGGCTCACTCGGTTCATAAGATCCATGAATGCCGCTGGTGCATTCGTAAGACCAAAAGGTATAACCACAAATTCAAAATGCCCGTAACGCGTTCGAAAGGCCGTTTTCTCAATATCCTCCTCACGGACCCGCATTTGGTGATAGCCGGACCGTAGGTCAATTTTTGAGAAATACGTCGCACCTTGGAGTTGGTCAAACAAATCGTCAATCCTAGGCAATGGATAACGATTCTTGATGGTCACCTTGTTCAACTCCCGATAGTCGATACACATCCACATACTTCCATCCTTCTTTTTCACGAATAAAACTGGAGCACCCCATGGCGAAGCACTCGGTCGAATAAAACCCTTCTCAAGTAACTCTTGAATTTGATTCAACAATTCTTGCATTTCTCTCGGTGCTAAACGATAAGGAGTTTTAGCAATGGGAGTAGCTCCCGGAACCAACTCAATGCGAAATTCGACTTGTCTTTCCGTCGGAACATCCGGAAAAACATCATCAAACTCACTTACCACCGGAATTTCACGAATGGGTGGTGGTTCATCACGAGTATCAACAACATGGGCAAGAAAAGCCATGCCACCACTAACAAGGAAACGACGTGCCCGTGCAAAAGTGCATCCCGGTACAAGTCTTCTACGTTTATCACCATGAATAATTAACTCTCCCCCACTTGGGGTCTTCACACGAATAGATTTTTCATAGCACGCAATATCGGCTCTATTATGATCGAGCCAATCCATACCAACCACGATATCAAAATCACCCAACGTCATCAGAATGAGATCAATATTAAAGTTCTCGGAACCAAACACAACGTTACATTTTTTACACACATCAACCACTAGCACCATCTTTCCATCCGCTATTTCGACTTACTTAACTTAGCTAACAGTTTATTAAGTTTAGACACAAATTTTGGAGACACAAACGATAAATTTGCACCGCTATCAAATAGGATCCTTGCCGGATTAGAGTTAACCATGAAAGTACCTGAAACGACTTCATTGGATTGCTTGGCTTTGTCATTGGTCATCAAATAATTACGTCCCCTATCCGACCCCGCCACCTTCTCCATTCTCTTAACTTTATCATTTAGGAGTTCGGGGCACTCCGACTTTCGGTGCCCTTCTTGTTGACAATTGAAACATGTGATCACATTAGTACGCGGCTTTGGGCAATCATGAGAGTAGTGACCTTTTTGCCCACAATTAAAACAAGTAACCATGTGACCACTAGAATCACCCTTCTTCACACTACCGACACTTTCAGATGCTCCCTTACTCTTCTTGTTCGAAAAATTAGAAACTTCAAACTTTCGTTTACTTGGCGCATAACTAACCGGACTCGGAGCTTGCACTTCAAACCCCTTCACCACCGCCAATAGCTTAGCAAAGGTCTCAACATGACCAATACTAATTTTACCCTTCAAATCATCTCTAAGGGTCGCATGAAAGTCTTCCATTAACAATTGATCATACTCGGTGCAAAAACGCGCCTTAGCGAGAAAGTTGGTTTTAAGAGTGTTTAGGTCCAAAGACCCTTGACGCATGTTCCTTAACTTGTTGCACAATTTGGAAAGATCCGCTTGCGTACGATATTCAAGGAAAAACTCCTTCTTGAAATCCGCCCAAGATAACCCCACAAAAGCCGCGTCACCCACCATATCAATCTTGCCATCGAGCCAATCTTTAGCATGGCCCCTTAACAAACTAGTAGCAAGCCTTGTTTTCTTTTCGGGAGGGCACTCGGTCGTGCGAAAACAACCTTCAACATCGAAAATCCAAGCCGCACTCTTCATGGGGTCGGGATCCCCGTGAAAGTGAGGAGGCTTAGTCACCAAGAAGTTCTTATAGCTAAACTCCAACTCGCCCACATTTTGAGGTCTAGAAAACCTCCTTTCAACTTCTTCTTTAATGGCATTAGTCATCCATTCTTGAATCATATCGATAATTTGTTCCGAAACCGACTCTTCGAATATTTGTTTAACCCTTCGTGAGAAAATCGAAACATAGTTTTCTAAAGCGGTCTCAATCTTGGTAGTCATCTCATCTTCCTTCACATGAGAGGGACCACCATTGCCATTCGTATTCGTTCCGTTTCTCGTCTTCATTCTAAAGATTAAAAATGGATTAGACATCACCAACAATTTAATACACATATATACCTTTGCATATGACCGCACACACACCACATCTAGCTCGATACTTGTCGCATATCCTTGCTCGACTTGACTTGCAACCGTAATAGTGGTTGCGACTCACTATTACGCTCACATGCCGTGCCATGCTCAAACGTGTCACAACCATCTTGCTCGATGTTCAAAACAACAACACATGATTAGTAACATCATAACATAGCATAGTTGTCCACTTATGCATCAAAGAACTAATCAAACCCCGCACTGACCCGTAGTCCTACAAGTCCCGCATATAATTCCACAACACAAAAGTCTAAGTCTAGGAGCCTATCTCAAGTCACCAAAATTCCTTAGACCATGCTCTGATACCACTTATAACAACCCAACCCATAATCCATACGATAATTTTTTTTTTATACAACACAATTACACGCCAAATAAATATGTAACCCATTTCACGAGTTCCATTTAAAGCGCACAACAATTAATCGTTTACAAAAGGCATGATGGCCACGAATAAAGTTTAGTACAAGTTTGACCCATTACAAATGATAGTTTACAATCCAAACGACACTTCGAGCATGGTTTGGGACTAAACTACCCATAACGTTAGGCCAACATCAAAACTCCAACAAAGCATCATCACGGGACACCTAATGCCCGATAACCCCCTTGCCCTTAACTGCGCCTGCATCTAAAAAGATAAACAACGAGAGGGTAAGCTAACGCTTAGTGAATGCAATAATTATACACATACATATATAACCTACTTACATGCAATCACATACACAATTACCTCATACACGCTAGCAATTTAAAAGACATACCAACGCAAGGCATAACGCTAAATCTCCAAGACCACAAGCTAGTACAACAATAACATATATAACTCGAATAATGTGAAAATACCACACAACAAACACATAGCCATGGTTAACCAATAGTACAAGGAATGGTACTTCAAATTTCCCATTGGTGTTCCCAACAACCGTTAGTGCACAACAAATTATGACACTAACCCCAGAGTGGTATCGATCGCCCAAACTTTAAACCCACCGGTCACGTATAATGTGGTATCGAATGCCCGAACTTTAAACCCACACTACATGCCCACACACATTTATAACATGGCATCGAACGCCCGAACTTAAACCATATCATATATTGACCCGATGTGGTATCGACCGCCCGAACTTAAACCCACATTGAATCTCGTACAAGTAAATACATTATATACACATATGCATAATCATTCCACTCACCTCAAGTCTCTTGTGAAAGCTAACCGAGCTTGCAACCCTTCAATGTAATGTACCTATTACATTATGCATTTATTAACATACAATCTAGTTGAATTAAATGCCAACCACTAACCCTTGAGCATTTAATGACCCGTTTGCATTAAATGACTCAACTACACCAAAACCGCCCGTTAATGGCCATGACTCGTCATAAATCACTAAAAGCTAGTGATTAGGGTTTAATAACATCAACTAACATAAACTTGGTGTACTTCATAACCATTTCACCCGATTAGGTCAACTAGTGCTCTTTTGACTATTTGACTCATAAATCAAGTCAAACTTACACAATAACAACTCTTTCATCCTTTTAAAAGTGCATTAATGACTAACAACATCATTTAGCACTTACAACCTCAAATCACAAGACCAAACCCTAGATAATAGCTATTTAGGGTTTCCTTTCAACAATCCAACCCAAAACCCACCCATTTAACCCTCAAATGGGTTTCACTAGTTCCATATGAACCAAACCCTAGCTTAAACTAATTAAAACTCAAGACTTAGAGTTAGAACTTACCAAGACTATGAACGTGTAGCTATAGATACAATGAACAACTTTAATTATTGCTCCTAGGTTTGATTCACAACTCTTCACCTTCAAATCTCAAGATTAAACTTAGTGGGTTTTATGTTTTGGGAGGAAAATGTGAAAGAAAATGGAAAAGAAATGAGAAATGGAGGATAAGTGGTTGAGATTAAAGGCTTCAATCTGATCTATACGCAAAAAGACCAAATTACCCCTAAAGCCCTATTTAAATTGGGCTGAAATTGGAGTCAGAACTGCAGAGGTGCCGCGGCGCGGCTCCTTTGTCGCGGCACGACATAAAGAAGGAAAAACGACCCTTCTTAACTCAAGTTCTAATCTGGATTTGCTTTACATGTCGCGTCGCGGCCCCATTCCTTGCGGCGCGGCATTGGCCTGTTCCTGGTCACTTTGACAACAAATCATAAAACGAAGGTTCATACAACTAGCACACCTCGTTCACTATTCCTATGCATGTCTAAGCTTCGCCCTTAAGTCTCACACGACTCAACACCATCGCGACACATACATAAACACGTACACGCACGCATTCGCATATATATATATATATATATATATATATATATATATATATATATATATATATATATATATATATATATACATAGAGAGAGAGAGAGATACATACATACATACATGTACTTACACAAAAACTAACACTTGGCTCACTTAATCACACAAACGAACAAGTTATAAGCGTGCTAATAATTAAGGTTGTATCTTTAAACGTGCACGGGAAAACGGGGTGTTACATATTCCTTTAATATCATGAATCTTCCATGCAATAGCTGGTTTATGAGCTTTTAACATAGTAATGAGTTGAGATTTTTCATTTTCCGTAAGAGAAGATGATATTATTACAGGTAATTCAGATTCACCATGTAAATAAGCATATTCCAAATGGTTTGGAAGTGGCTTTAACTCTAATGTCGGTGGTTCTTCTATTGATGATTTGTATCGATATCTGTCTTCTTCTTTTAGCATTTGAATTTCTTCTGTTGTTGGTTCATATCCATTAGCCATAAGTGTAGCTAACATTTCAACTTCATCAATTGGTTCAGTTCCTTCTCCTAAAGAACATTCTCCTGTTCCTTGTAATTCTGGAAATTCTTCTAACAATTCTGCATGTGAATCTATAGTTTGAATATAATAACATGTATCATCTGTAGATTGCGGTTGTTGCATGGCTCTATCCACTGAAAAGGTAACACTCTCGCCCTCTATACTTAGAGTCAGTTTCTTACCGAACACGTCTATTATTGCTTTAGCCGTGTTTAAGAATGGTCTTCCTAATATGAGAGGAACTCGAGAATCTTCTTCCATGTTCAGAATAACAAAATCTACTAGAAATACTAAAGTACCAACTTTAACTAGCATGTTCTCCATTATCCCTCTAGGATATTTTATTGATCGATCGGCTAGTTGTATGCTTATTCGTGTTGGTTTCAATTCTCCAAGGTCTAGTTTAGCGTATAGTGAATACGGCATTAAATTTATACTAGCACCTAAGTCTGCCAATGCTTCTATTGAACTAAGACTACCCAGAAAACATGAAATTGTGAAACTTTCTGGATCTGATAATTTTTCTGGTATCTTATTCAACAGTACTGTAGAATAATTAGCATTCATTGTAACAGTCGAGAGTTCTTCCATTTTCTTTCTATTAGTGATTAGATCTTTCAGAAATTTAGCATATCTAGGCATTCCTGAAATCACATCAATGAAAGGAAGATTGACATTTATTTGTTTAAACATATCCAAGAATTTGGATTGCTCGGCTTCAAGTCTCTCTTTTCTCATTTTACTCGGGTAAGGAAGTGGTGGTTGGTATGGTTTAACATAAGGTTTAGCCTTAACTGTGTTATCTTCATTAACCTTTTCAACTACCGGTTCTGTTTCCTTTTCTTGCTCAGATTGTGGTTCTTGTGGAGTAGGAATAGAATCATCAGAAATTATAGGTATTTCAGGTGGTTTAAGTGTGATACCACTTCTTGTGGTAATGGCTTTAGCTGTTTCATTCCGGGGGTTAGCATTTGCATCACTAGGTAGACTTCCCGGTTTTCTTTCACCTATCAACCTTGCTAGGTTGCTCACTTCTTGTTCCAAATTTTGAATAGAAGCTTGATGATTTCTAAATGCTTGAGCATTTTGTTCATTGGTTTGTTTCTGAGATGTGAAAAATTGAGTTTGAGATTCAACTAGCTTTGACATCATATCTTCTAAATTTGGCTTTTTATCATCGGTTTGTGGTGGTTTGTTTTGAAAAATAGGCCTTTGCTGATTGTAAGTATTATTGGATACTTGTTGATTGCTTGGACCTTGTTGGTTGTTGTATGGAACATTTCAGTTATAATTCTGGTTTTGATTGTAGATTGGTCTTGGCTGTTGATAATTATTTTCAGGCCTTTGGTTTATGTATGAAACATTCTCTCTTTGTTCCATTGTTAGTTCAATACTAAGACAATCTTTTGTCAAATGTGTTCCTCCACACTGCTCACAACTAATTCTTATTGAGTGAATATCTTTAGTCATCTTTTCCATTCGTCTCTCGACGGCATCTATCTTTGCGGAAATGGAATCTAAGTCATGGCTAGAATCGGCTCTAGCTGCTTTAGAGGATCTAACGATATTCTTTTCTTGGTGCCACTCATGTGAGTGGGAAGTAGTGTTATCAATAATTTTGTAAGTATCAGTTGCGGTTTTCTTCATAATGGAACCACCAGCTGCTATATCTATGTCTTTCCTTGTAGTAATGTCACATCCTTGGTAGAATATTTGTACTATTTGACAAGTGTCTAAACTATGTTACGGACATCCTCTCAATAACTTTCCAAATCTTGTCCACGCCTCATATAGAGTTTCATTTGGCTTTTGTGTGAACGTAACAATTTCTCCTTGAAGTCTCACGGCTTTAGATGCCGGAAAGAATTGTTTTAGAAATTTTTCAACTAAAACGTCCCATGTATCAATCGCCCCTTCAGGTAACGATTCTAACCAATCTTTGGCTTCTCCCTTTAAAGTCCAGGGAAATAACATGAAATATATCTGTTCATCCTCAACTTCTCTGATTTTAAATAGAGTGCAGATCCTATTAAATGTACGAAGATGTTCGTTTGGATCTTCCTTCGGTGAACCACTAAATTGGCATTGATTAGTTACCATGTGTAGGATTTGTCCTTTGATTTTATAATCTGGCGCATTTATGTCTGGTTGAGTAATTGCGTGACCTTGGCCAGTGCGTTTAGCTCTTATTTGGTCTTCCATACTTAGAGGTTCCAGATTTACCATAATTGAATTTGTTGAATCTGAATCACTATAAGATTCTGATTTAATGGTTGGTTCCTCTACAATCTCTGTTTGAATGATTGGTAGTTCCGGAGGAAAGATTAATGGTTCAGGATCTCTGAATTGTCCCTGAATATCCTCCGGATTCTCAATTGTGAGGTCGGGTTCAAAAAATGGATTATCGGAAATTTGAATTGGAGTACTTGGTCGACTAGATGACGATTCTAAAGAAAAATCAACGGCGACAATATTTGCTAGATATCTTGATCGAGTTATGTAGTGACCCGAACTTTTCCATGTTTATATATATATATTAAATGAAATTGTTATTTACATGATTAAGTGTTTCCAACATGTTAGGCAATCAAACTTGTTAAGACTTGATTAATTGAAATAGGTTTCATATAGACAATTAACCACCCAAGTTGAACGGTGATTCACGAACGTTAAAAACTTGTAAAAACTATATGATGACATATATATATATATATATATATATATATATATATATATATATATATATATATATATATATATATATATATATATATATATAGTTAACATGATATTATGATAAGTAAACATATCATTAAGTATATTAACAATGAACTACATATGTAAAAACAAGACTACTAACTTAATGATTTTGAAACGAGACATATATGTAACGATTATCATTGTAACGACATTTAAATGTATATATATCATATTAAGATATATTAATATATCATAATATCATGATAATATAATAATTTAACATCTCATTATATATAATAAACATTGAGTTAACAACATTTAACAAGATCGTTAACTTAAAGGTTTCAAATCAACATTTACATGTAACGACTAACGATGACTTAACGACTCGGTTAAAATGTATATACATGTAGTGTTTTAATATGTATTCATACACTTTTGAAAGACTTCAAGACACTTATCAAAATACTTCTACTTAACAAAAATGCTTACAATTACATCCTCGTTCAGTTTCATCAACAATTCTACTCGTATGCACCCGTATTCGTACTCGTACAATACACAGCTTTTAGATGTATGTACTATTAGTATATACACTCCAATGATCAGTACTTAGCAGCCCATGTGAGTCACCTAACACATGTGGGAACCATCATTTGGCAACTAGCATGAAATATCTCATAAAATTACAAAAATATGAGTAATCATTCATGACATATTTACATGAAAAAAAAATTACATATCCTTTATATCTAATCCATACACCAACGACCAAAAACACCTACAAACACTTTCATTCTTCAATTTTATTCATCCAATTAATCTCTCTCAAGTTCTATCTTCAAGTTCTAAGTGTTCTTCATAAATTCTACAAGTTCTAGTTTCATAAAATCAAGAATACTTCCAAGTTTGCTAGCTTAGTTCCAATTTTGTAGAGTGATCATCCAACCTCAAGAAATCTTTCTTATTTACAGTAATATGTCTTTCTAATACAAGGTAATACTCATATTCAAAGTTTGATTCAATTTCTATAACTATAACTATAACAATCTTATTTCGAGTGAAAATCTTACTTGAACTTATTTTCGTGTCATGATTCTACTTCAAGAACTTTCAAGCCATTCAAGATCCTTTGAAGCTAGATCCATTTGTTTCTTTTCCAGTAGGTTTATCCACAAAACTTGAGGTAGTAATGATGTTCATTACATCATTCGATTCATACATATAAAGCTATCTTATTCGAAGGTTTAAACTTGAAATCACTAGAACATAGTTTAGTTAATTCTAAACTTGTTCGCAAACAAAAGTTAATCCTTCTAACTTGACTTTTAAAATCAACTAAACACATGTTCTATATCTATATGATATGCTAACTTAATGATTTAAAACCTGGAAACACGAAAAACACCGTAAAACCGGACATACGCCGTCGTAGTAACACCGCGGGCTGTTTTGGGTTTGATAATTAAAAACTATGATAAACTTTTATTTAAAAGTTGTTCTTCTGGAAAAATGATTTTTCTTATGAACATGAAACTATATCCAAAAATCATGGTTAAACTCAAAGTGAAAGTATGTTTTTCAAATTGGTCATCAAGACGTCGTTCTTTCGACTAAATTGACTACCTCTTACAAAAACAACTTGTAACTTATATTTCCTACTATAAACCTACACTTTTTATGTTTAGATTCATAAAATAGAGTTCAATATGAAACCATAGAAATTTGATTCACTCAAAATGGATTTAAAATGAAGAAGTTATGGGTAAAACAAGATTGGATATTTTTTGATTTTTGTAGCTACGGGAAATATTAACAATTCTATACAAATCATATCCTAGCTAACTTATATTGTATTATACATGTATTCTAATATATTATGTAATCTTGAGATACCATAGACACGTATGCAAATGTTTTGACATATCATATCGACCCATGTATATATATTATTTAGAACAACCATAGACACTCTATATGCAGTAATGTTGGAGTTAGCTATACAGGGTTGAGGTTGATTCCAAAAATATATATACTTTAAGTTGTGATCTAGCCTGAGACGTGTATACACTGGGTCATGGATTGATTCAAGATAATATATATCGATTTATTTTTGTACATCTAACTGTGGACAACTAGTTGTAGGTTACTAACGAGGACAACTGACTTAATAAACTTAAAACATCAAAATGTATTAAAAGTGTTGTAAATATATTTTGAACATACTTTGATATATATGTACATATTTGTTATAGGTTCGTGAATCGACCAGTGGTCAAATCTTACTTTCCGACGAAGTAAAAATCTGTGAAAGTGAGTTATAGTCCCACTTTTAAAATCTAATATTTTGGGATGAGAATACATGCAGTTTTATAAATATTTTACGAAATAGACACAAGTAATTGAAACTACATTATATGGGTGAATGATCGAAGCCGAATATGCCCCTTTTACTTGGTAGCCTAAAAATTAGTAAACCGATCTACTAATTGACGCGAATCCTAAAGATAGATCTATTGGGCCTAACGAACCCCATCCAAAGTACTGGATGCTTTAGTACTTCGAATTCATTTTTATCATGTCTGAAGGATTTCTCGGAATGATAGGGGATATTCTTATATGCATCTTGTTAATGTCGGTTACCAGGTGTTCACCATATGAATGAATTTTATCTCTATGTATGGGATGTATATTGAAATATGAAATCTTGTGGTCTATTATTATGATTTGATAATATATAGGTTAAACCTATAACTCACCAACATTTTTGTTGACGTTTTAAGCATGTTTATTCTCAGGTGATTATTAAGAGCTTCCGCTGTTGCATACTAAAATAAGGACAAGATTTGGAGTCCATGCTTGTATGATATTATGTAAAAACTGCATTCAAGAAACTTATTTTTGATGTAATATATTCTTATTGTAAACCATTATGCAATGGTCGTGTGTAAACGGTATATTTTAGATTATCATTATTTGATAATCAACGTAATGCTTTTTAAACCTTTATCGATAAAATAAAGGTTATGGTTGTTTTAAAAATGAATGCAGTCTTTGAAAAACGTCTCATATAGAGGTCAAAACCTCGCGACGAAATCAATTAATATGGAACGTTTATAATCAATATGAACGGGACATTTCAGTTGGTATCCGAGCGTTGGTCTTAGAGAACCAGAAAATTTGCATTAGTGTGTCTTATCGAGTTTGTTAGGATGCATTATTGAGTCTGGACTTCGACCGTATTTTCTTTAAAAATGATTGCTTAACATTTTTGTTGGAAACTATATATTATTAACATGTAAATATTATGTGATATATTAATCTCTTAACATATTTGATATTGTGTGATAGATGTCTACCTCTAACACAAATCCCATTGACTCACCTAATAATAACGAAGAGTCGAATATATATTGGCAAGATTCACAAGTTCCCGAAGAACCGGAAGAAGAGGAAACGGAACCGAAAGAAGAGGAACCGGAAGAAGAGGAACTAGAAGAAGAGGAACCGGAAGAAGAAGAGGTTCCGGAGGGGGGAATAGTAGGAACCACAAAAAACCTGTCAAATAAAAGAAAATCCTCAACCAATGGACCAAAGTTAATAATGGTCAATGGTGTTTCCGCTAAGAAAGCAAAATATTGGGAAAATTACCAATTTTCCGATGAATCGGATCCTGATGAGGATTCCGATGATGTTATAGAAATTACCCCACCTAATTTAATGAGGCAAAAGAAAATAATAAGGGAAAAGGCATCAAAATAGAGAAATCTGATTCCGACCCCGATGAACTTTATATGTACCGTCAACACCCGTATTTTCAATATCGTGACAATAACCCGGGAACCTCTAAACCACCAGGTTTTTCTAAACCAATGTGGAAAACGACGACTCGTATTAGAGGAACATCATATATTCCTAGAAAATTAGGAAAACGAACCAAGTCCGAAGAAGAAGAAACCAGCGATTCAGATTAGAGGGTTGTAATCATGTTGTGTATTATATGTATTGTAGTATGCTTGTACTTTTATGTTCTATGTAAAAATTGCTTGTATTGTTTGTTAATTATCTTTTACGAATCTAATCCTTGTTTATTTTACAGTATAAAAACAAAATGGATGTTAAGGGTAGACAACCGAATATTTTAGAAGACCTACCAGAGGATATGATTGAGGAAATCTTGTCTAGAGTCGGTCAGAATTCATCAGCACATTTAGTTATGGCAAAATTAACTTGTCAAACATTTGAAAGACTTTCCGGAAATGCCTTAGTTTATAAAAGGCTTTCCTTTGATAGGTGGGGTATATCACATTGGGGAGACCGTAAGTTACGCCGTGTTTTCTTTAAAGCATTAAATGCGGGGAACCCAAATGCAATTTTACGCTACGGGTTAAGAACCTATTTTGACTCAACATATCCCAACATAGGATTTCGTGAATTAGAAAGAGCTTCTAGCATGCAACATAAAGAAGCATGTTATGCTTACGGGTTAGTGATGTTCGCTTCTTACTAAAGTGAGAAAAAGAACATCGGATTGCAACTTTTAAATAAAACCTTCCCACAAGTGACGGATTCAGTAGTTGGGGTGAGAAACAAGGTTTTTAGATTATTACGGGGCTGTTGGACATTACGAAACCCTCGTCCTTTTGATGACATTACAACATGCTGTCTAGCCAATGGTCATAACGGTTATTTTTCACAAGACCAAGGATGGGAAGTCGTCTTAGTAAAACCAGAATGCATGACTTTTTTCTGGACTTATGAATTGCGTGTCTTTATTTCCTTTGTTGAATAACTTGCGTATTAACTAGGTTTATCTTCAAAACTGTCATGTATCAAAGTATACTATATTTCATGTTATATGTAATATAGCGAAGTTGTAAGTTTGAAAAATATTTGTATGTGATATATTATTATAATCAGTTTTTCATATGGAATTGTAGTAGTTGAATTGTATGTTAGCTACTAAGTATGAACTTAACGGGTAGGTAGTACCCGAATTTAAACTTATAAAATGCTATTATGAAGAAAAAACTTTTATAAATGAGTTCATATTATGCTACGAAATACTATTGACTACTCTTAATATTCTGTATGATTAACTCGATTCAGTTGGCTATTTTGAAGGAAATGGCACCAACGACTCGACAAACCATGAATATGAGCGAAGAGGAATTTCGTACCTTTCTTGCTGCAAACATAGCCGCAGTACAGGCTGCGCTACATACCAACAATAACTCTGAATCTAGCAATGCAGCTAACGGTGCAAGAAATCATGTAGGATGCACCTACAAAGAATTCACTGCCTGCAAACCTTTAGAATTTGATGGAACCGAAGGACCAATTGGATTGAAACGGTGGACCGAGAAAGTCGAATCGGTGTTTGCCATAAGTAAGTGTACTGAAGAGGACAAAGTTAAGTACGCTATGCATACCTTCACAGGTACTTCGTTAACGTGGTGGAACACCTATCTTGAACAGGTAGGACAAAATGCTGCTTACGCACTACCGTGGTCGGCATTCAAGCAATTGATGAACGAGCAGTACCATCCTAGAAACGAAGTCAATAAACTCAAGGCAGAACTTAGAGAGTTACGAACACAAGGGTTCGACGTTACCACATATGAACGACGATTCACAGAGTTGTGCCCATTGTGCCCTGGAGCATTCGAAGATGAAGAAGAGAAGATCGACGCGTTTGTAAAAGGGTTACCAGTAAGGATTCAAGAAGATGTAAGTTCACACGAGCCCGCTTATACACAGAAGGCAAGTCGAATGGCTCGTAAACTCATAAATCAGATTGAAGGAAGAATTAAAGAGCAGGCAGCCGAAGAAGCCAACACGAAACAACTCAAGAGGAAGTGGGAGGAAAACGGTGAAAAGATTCACCAGTACAACAACAATAACAATTACAACCACAACCGCAACAACAATCGCAACAATAACCGCAATCCTAACAATAACTACAACAAACATCCCAACAACAACAACAACTACAACAACCGTTTCAACAACAATAACAATCCCAACAACAACCTCAATAACAACAACGGCAACAAAAACCAAAAACAGCCATGTCATAGGTGTGAAGAAAATCACCAGGGGTTTTGTACGACATTTTGCAACAGGTGTAAAAGAAATGGTCATAGCGTGACAAAGTGTGAGGTCTACGGACCAAAGTTTAACAGAACTAAGGGAGCAAATAATGCCGGAACAAGTAATGCTGAAATGAATAGTGTCGGAGCAAGTAATACCAACGATGTTTGTTATAAATGTGGAAAACCGGGCCACATTATTAGAAATTGCCCGAATCAGGGGAATACTAATGGGCAGGGCCGTGGAAGAGTTTTCAATATTAATGCGGCAGAAGCACAGGAAGACCCGGAGCTTGTTACGGGTACGTTTCTCATTGACGATAAATCTGCTTGTGTTTTATTTGATTCGGGTGCGGATAGAAGCTATATGAGTAGAGAATTTTGTGCTAAATTAAGTTGCCCATTGACGCCTTTGGATAGTAAATTTTTACTCGAATTAGCAAATGGTAAATTAATTTCAGCAGATAATATATGTCAGAATCGAGAAATTAAACTGGTTAGCGAAACATTTAAGATTGAGTTGATACCAGTAGAGTTAGGGAGTTTTGATGTGATAATCGGTATGGACTGGTTGAAAGAAGTGAAAGCAGAGATCGTTTGTTACAAAAATGCAATTCGCATTATACGAGAAAAAGGAAAACCCTTAATGGTGTACGGAGAAAAGAGCAACTCAAAGTTAAATCTTATTAGTAACCTGAAGGCACAAAAACTAATAAGAAAAGGTTTCTATGTTGTGCTAACACACGTCGAGAAAGTCAATTCCGAAGAAAAGAACATCAATGATATTCCCGTCGCAAAAGAATTTCCCGATGTATTTTCAAAAGAATTACCGGGACTACCTCCACACCGATCCGTTGAATTTCAAATAGACCTTGTACCGGGAGCTGCACCAATAGCTCGTGCTCCATACAGACTCGCACCTAGTGAAATGAAGGAACTTCAGAGCCAATTACAAGAACTTTTAGAGCGTGGTTTCATTCGACCAAGCACATCACCGTGGGGAGCTCCTGTTTTGTTTGTCAAGAAGAAAGATGGTACATTCAGGTTGTGTATCGACTACCGAGAGTTGAACAAACTTACCATCAAGAACCGCTACCCACGACCGAGAATCGACGACTTATTTGATCAACTACAAGGCTCGTCTGTTTATTCGAAGATCGATTTACTTTCTGGATATCATCAAATGCGGGTGAAGGAGGATGATATTCCAAAGACTGCTTTTAGGACGCGTTACGATCATTACGAGTTTATGGTTATGCCATTTGGATTGACTAACGCACCAGCTGTGTTCATGGACCATATGAACCGAGTGTGTGGGCCATATCTTGACAAGTTTGTCATTGTTTTCATCGATGACATACTTATTTACTCGAAGAATGATCAAGAGCATGAAGAACACTTGAGAAAAGTGCTAGAGTTGTTAAGGAAAGAAAAACTGTACGCTAAGTTTTCAAAGTGTGCATTTTGGTTGGAAGAAGTTCAATTCCTAGGTCACATAGTGAACAAAGAAGGTATTCAGGTGGATCCAGCAAAGATTGAAACCGTTGAAAAGTGGGAAACCCCGAAAACTCCGAAACACATACGCCAGTTTTTAGGACTAGCTGGTTACTACAGAAGGTTCATCCAAGACTTTTCCAGAATAGCAAAACCCTTGACTGCATTAATGCATAAAGGGAAGAAATTTGAATGGAAGGATGAACAAGAGAAAGCGTTTCAGTTATTGAAGAAAAAGTTAACTACGGCACCTATATTGTCATTACCTGAAGGGAATGATGATTTTGTGATATATTGTGACGCCGCAAAGCAAGGTCTCGGTTGTGTATTAATGCAACGAACAAAAGTAATTGCTTATGCGTCTAGACAATTGAAGATTCACGAACAAAATTATACGACGCATGATTTGGAATTAGGCACGATTGTTTTTGCATTAAAGACTTGGAGGCACTACTTATATGGGGTCAAAAGTATTATATATACCGACCACAAAAGTCTTCAACACATATTTAATCAGAAATAACTGAATATGAGGTAGCGTAGGTGGATTGAATTGTTGAATGATTACGACTTTGAGATTCGTTACCACCCGGGGAAGGCAAATGTGGTAGCCGACGCCTTGAGCAAGAAGGACAGAGAACCCATTCGAGTAAAATCTATAAATATAATGATTCACAATAACCTTACTACTCAAATAAAGGAGGCGCAACAAGGAGTTTTAAAAGAGGGAAATTTAAAGGATGAAATACCCAAAGGATCGGAGAAGCATCTTAATATTCGGAATATGGAACCCGGTATAGGGCTGAAAGTATTTGGGTACCAAAATTTGGAGATATGAGAGAAATGGTACTTAGAGAAGCTCATAAAACCAGATACTCAATACATCCTGGAACGGGGAAGATGTACAAGGATCTCAAGAAACATTTTTGGTGGCCGGGTATGAAAGCCGATGTTGCTAAATACGTAGGAGAATGTTTGACGTGTTCTAAGGTCAAAGCTGAGCATCAGAAACCATCAGGTCTACTTCAACAACCCGAAATCCCGGAATGGAAATGGGAAAAAATTACCATGGATTTCATCACTAAATTGCCAAGGACTACAAGTGGTTTTGATACTATTTGGGTAATAGTTGATCGTCTCACCAAATCAGCACATTTCCTGCCAATAAGAGAAGATGACAAGATGGAGAAGTTAGCACGACTGTATTTGAAGGAAGTCATCTCCAGACATGGAATACCAATCTCTATTATCTCTGATAGGGATGGCAGATTTATTTCAAGATTCTGGCAGACATTACAGCAAGCATTAGGAACTCGTCTAGACATGAGTACTGCCTATCATCTACAAACTGATGGACAGAGTGAAAGAACAATACAAACGCTTGAAGACATGCTACGAGTATGTTTTATTGATTTTGGAAACAGTTGGAATTGACATCTACCGTTAGCAGAATTTTCCTACAATAACAGCTACCATTCAAGCATTGAGATGGCGCCGTTTGAAGCACTTTATGGTAGAAAGTGCAGGTCTCTGATTTGTTGGAGTGAAGTGGGGGATAGACAGATTACGGGTCCGGAGATAATACAAGAAACTACCGAGAAGATCATCCAAATTCAACAACGGTTGAAAACCGCCCAAAGTCAACAAAAGAGCTACGTTGACATTAAAAGAAAAGATATAGAATTTGAAATTAGAGAGATGGTCATGCTTAAAGTTGCACCTTGGAAAGGCGTTGTTCGATTTGGTAAACGAGGGAAATTAAATCCAAGGTATATTTGACAATTCAAGATTATTGATCGTGTCGGACCAGTAGCTTACCTACTTGAGTTACCTCAACAACTCGCGGCTGTACATAACACTTTCCACGTCTCGAATTTGAAAAAATGTTTTGCTAAAGAAGATCTCACTATTCCGTTAGATGAAATCCGAATCAACGAAAAACTTCAATTCATCGAAGAACCCGTCGAAATAATGGATCGTGAGGTTAAAAGACTTAAGCAAAACAAGATACCAATTGTTAAGGTTCGATGGAATGCTCGTAGAGGACCCGAGTTCACCTGGGAACGAGAAGATCAGATGAAGAAGAAATACCCGCATTTATTTCCAGAAGATACGTCAACACCTCCAACTGCTTAAAATTTCGGGACGAAATTTATTTAACGGGTAGGTACTGTAGTGACCCGAACTTTTCCATGTTTATATATATATTAAATGAAATTTTTATTTACATGATTAAGTGTTTCCAACATGTTTGGCAATCAAACTTGTTAAGACTTGATTAATTGAAATAGGTTTCATATAGACAATTGACTACCCAAGTTGACCGGTGATTCACGAACGTTAAAAACTTGTAAAAACTATATGATGACATATATATGGATATATATATATATATATATATATATATATATATATATATATATATATATATATATATATATATAGTTAACATGATATTATGATAAGTAAACATATCATTAAGTATATTAACAATGAACTACATATGTAAAAACAAGACTACTAACTTAATGATTTTGAAACGAGACATATATGTAACGATTATCGTTGTAACGACATTTAAATGTAAATATATCATATTAAGATATATTAATATATCATAATATCATGATAATATAATAATTTAATATCTCATTAGATATAATAAACATTGAGTTAACAACATTTAACAAGATCGTTAACTTAAAGGTTTCAAATCAACTTTTACATGTAACGACTAACGATGACTTAACGACTCAGTTAAAATGTATATACATGTAGTGTTTTAATATGTATTCATACACTTTTGAAAGACTTCAAGACACTTATCAAAATACTTCTACTTAACAAAAATGCTTACAATTACATCCTCGTTCAGTTTCATCAACAATTCTACTCGTATGCACCCGTATTCGTACTCGTACAATACACAGCTTTTAGATGTATGTACTATTGGTATATACACTCCAATGATTAGCTCTTAGCAGCCCATGTGAGTCACCTAACACATGTGGGAACCATCATTTGGCAACTAGCATGAAATATCTCATAAAATTACAAAAATATGAGTAATCATTCATGACTTATTTACATGAAAACAAAATTACATATCCTTTATATCTAATCCATACACCAACGACCAAAAACACCTACAAACACTTTCATTCTTCAATTTTCTTCATCTAATTAATCTCTCTCAAGTTCTATCTTCAAGTTCTAAGTGTTCTTCATAAATTCTACAAGTTCTAGTTTCATAAAATCAAGAATACTTTCAAGTTTGCTAGCTTACTTCCAATCTTGTAGAGTGATCATCCAACCTCAAGAAATCTTTCTTATTTACAGTAAGATATCTTTCTAATACAAGGTAATACTCATATTCAAACTTTGATTCAATTTCTATAACTATAACAATCTTATTTCGAGTGGAAATCTTACTTGATCTTGTTTTCGTGTCATAATTCTACTTCAAGAACTTTCAAGCCATCCAAGATCATTTGAAGCTAGATCCATTTGTCTCTATTCTAGTAGGTTTATCCACAAAACTTAAGGTAGTAATGATGTTCATAACATCATTCAATTCATACATATAAAGCTATCTTATTCGAAGATTTAAACTTGAAATCACTAGAACATAGTTTAGTTAATTCTAAACTTGTTCGTAAACAAAAGTTAATCCTTCTAACTTGAATTTTAAATCAACTAAACACATGTTCTATATTTATATTATATGCTAACTTAATGATTTAAAACCTGGAAACACGAAAAACACCGTAAAACCGGACATACGCCGTCGTAGTAACACCGCGGGCTGTTTTGGGTTTGATAATTAAAAACTATGATAAACTTTGTTTTAAAAGTTGTTCCTCTAGGAAAATGATTTTTATTATGAACATGAAATTATATCCAAAAATCATGGTTAAACTCAAAGTGAAAGTATGTTTTTCAAAATGGTCATCAAGACGTCGTTCTTTCGACTGAAATGACTACCTCTTACAAAAATGACTTGTAACTTATATTTCCGACTATAAACCTATACTTTTTCTATTTAGATTCATAAAATAGAGTTCAATATGAAACCATAG
Source organism: Rutidosis leptorrhynchoides (assembly GCF_046630445.1). NCBI lineage: Eukaryota > Viridiplantae > Streptophyta > Magnoliopsida > Asterales > Asteraceae > Rutidosis > Rutidosis leptorrhynchoides. The sequence goes on along the minus strand of NC_092336.1, from coordinate 402,108,811 downwards.
CAATTTGATTCACTCAAAACGGATTTAAAATGAAGAAGTTATGGGTAAAACAAGATTGGATATTTTTTGATTTTTGTAGCTACGGAAAATATTAACAATTCTATACAAATCATATTCTAGCTAACTTATATTGTATTATACATGTATTCTAATATATTATGTAATCTTGAGATACCATAGACACGTATGCAAATGTTTTGACATATCATATCGACCCATGTATATATATTATTTAGAACAACCATAGACACTCTATATGCAGTAATGTTGGAGTTAGCTATACAGGGTTGAGGTTGATTCCAAAAATATATATACTTTGAGTTGTAATCTAGCCTGAGACGTGTATACACTGGGTCGTGGATTGATTCAAGATAATATATATCGATTTATTTCTGTACATCTAACTGTGGACAACTAGTTGTAGGTTACTAACGAGGACAGCTGACTTAATAAACTTAAAACATCAAAATGTATTAAAAGTGTTGTAAATATATTTTGAACATACTTTGATATATATGTACATATTTGTTATAGGTTCGTGAATCGACCAGTGGCTAAGTCTTACTTCCCGACGAAGTAAAAATCTGTGAAAGTGAGTTACAGTCTCACTTTTAAAATCTAATATTTTGGGATGAGAATACATGCAGTTTTATAAATGTTTTACGAAATAGACACAAGTAATTGAAACTACATTATATGGGTGAATGATCGAAGCCGAATATGCCCCTTTTGCTTGGTAGCCTAAAAATTAGTAAACCGATCTACTAATTGACTCGAATCCTAAAGATAGATCTATTGGGCCTAACGAACCCCATCCAAAGTACCGGATGCTTTAGTACTTCGAATTTGTTTTTATCATGTCCGAAGGATTTCCCGGAATGATAGGGGATATTCTTATATGCATCTTGTTAATGTCGGTTACCAGGTGTTCACCATATGAATGAATTTTATCTCTATGTATGGGATGTATATTGAAATATGAAATCTTGTGGTCTATTATTATGATTTGATAATATATAGGTTAAACCTATAACTCACCAACATTTTTGTTGACGTTTTAAGCATGTTTATTCTCAGGTGATTATTAAGAGCTTCCGCTGTTGCATACTAAAATAAGGACAAGATTTGAAGTCCATGCTTGTATGATATTATGTAAAAACTGCATTCAAGAAACTTATTTTTGATGTAATATATTCTTATTGTAAACCATTATGTAATGGTCGTGTGTAAACGGTATATTTTAGATTATCATTATTTGATAATCTACGTAATGCTTTTTAAACCTTTATCGATAAAATAAAGGTTATGGTTGTTTTAAAAATGAATGCAGTCTTTGAAAAACGTCTCATATAGAGGTCCAAACCTCGCGACGAAATCAATTAATATGGAACGTTTATAATCAATATGAACGGGACATTTCAAGTTACAGGTGGTGAACGTACAAAAGGTGGTGAATGGTTTGCTCGGTACATTCACTGAATATCCTATTAGTTATAAGTGATAAAAATTATTAAAGTTATCAAATTAACAGACTTTTCTGCTTTTGCCCACGTTTCGAATAGCCAAAAGATGTAGCAGGGAGCCAGAACCCTTTAAATCGGAAGCTCACAACTCAGCCACTAACAAATCCAACTATTACTACGAAGCAGAAAATTTGAATGTCTATCAATTTAACCACTTAAAATAATTTTTCGTTGAAGTTTAAAGAAATTTTAGATAAGAAATAGAAAATTCTATGTCCTAAAAACTAGAGCGGCGAAAAATAAGAAAGAAAAATAGCGCGTCGAAAAAGGTCGAAAAATAATAGGCGTCGAAAAATAAAAATAAGAAAGTAGCGCGTCGATACTTAAAAAGGTACTAAAATATAAAAATGGCGTCGCAAAATTCTAAAGCACCTAAAACTTAGTCTAAAGAAAAAGCACTTAAGGAATTTTACGGCAAAGTCTAAAAATCTAGAAATAAAAATAACAATGGCAAAAACTATAACTTAGAACTAAATACGAGCGAAAAATATAAATATTACGCTAAAACAAACAAAAAGATACAAAATATAAAAAATAATCTTAAAGTTGCAAAAAAAATACAATTTTTATAAAAATATTATTTTTATATTATTTATTTTATAAAACTATTAATTTTATAATTTATTAAAACTAAATAAACTAAATAATACAAATTAAATAATAAAACTAAACTAAATAATAAAATAACTAAAAACCTAATTAGGGTTTTAATTAATTATAATTAATAATAATACTCCGTAATGATTGCTGTAGCGGGTCAACTGTGGCGTGTCAGGTACGTTCATGCGATCGCATGAATTTTTGCCTTCGGGCTCATGCGGTCGCATGAGCTAGGGTTTCGGGCCAAATGCTGGGCTGCTACAGTACTGGACCGTGTAATTTTATATTATTTTATTTCTGTTTTAAAATATTTATATAAAATATATATATAATTTAAATAAAAACTTAATTTTTAACTAAAAATAAAAACTTTATAATTGTATATATATTTAACAAACTATTAAAAATATATAATTTTTGTTTTTCTTTTCTTTTTATATTTTTGAATTTTTAATAAAATTTAAAACGTATTTTTATAAAAGTAAACTAAAAATCTTTTTTTTTATATAGCGTTGCGCTTCCGGTGTTTAAGCAAGAAGTTCCCCGGCAGCGGCGCCAAAAATACTTGATGTGTGCGAGGTGGTGTATAAAATAGTTATAATTTTTACAAGGAAATACTATTAAATACGATACAATTTTACACAAGTGATTTATTTATTTATAGAGTGGATATACCTAAACCTTGCTACAACACTTATAGGCAGTGTACCTAATCGTACAGTAGTGTAGTTTTTAATAAGTCCGGTTCGTTCCACAGGGATCTTTTAGCCAAGCTTAACGCTATATTTTTAACTTATAATTGTAAAAATACAAAAATATATATAAGTAGTATTATTATCATAAAAGGGGGTTTTTACCGTTTAATGACCGGTTTGTCGATTTTAAAACTTAAGTCGCAGTTAAAACCTAATGTAAAATATTAAATATATAAAAGACTTAATTTAAAGCGTAAAGTAAATAACGATAATGAAATTGCGATAAATAAAAGTGCGATAAAATAAAATTGCGATAATTAAAGAGTACGATAATTAAAAATGCAATTAAATAAAATGACAATAAATAAAAGTGCGATAATTAAAAGTGAAATTAAATATGAAATATATAAATTATGCTTATTTAAACTTCCGTAATCATGATGTTCGACGTGTTGATTTTAGTTTTATTACCATGGGTTAATTGTCCTTTGTCCTGGATTATTCGATATGTCCATACGGATTTGTCCATAATAGTCCATCAGTCATAATCATAAAGTGCGAAAGTGTTCGTCAAATTATTCTTATTCCCGAAGTCAAATATTCCAACTAATTGGGGATTCGAATTGTAACAAGGTCTTAATACTTTGTTTAATGAATACACCAGGTTATCGACTGCGTGTAAACCAAGGTTTTACTACTTTGTTAACAATTACACCAATTACCCTTGAATGTAATCCACCCCTGTTTCAACAAGTCTATTAACTATTAATCCAGTTCCGTGTCCGGTAAAATGAACAATTATTGGTATTTATAGATATCCCGCCCACCGTACCCAGTCAAGCGTATGTGGTTATATATAAATACGTCAAATTATAAGTCTATATATTAAATCAACGAGGTATCATTTAGTTAATATAAAACCCATTAATAGCCCATAGTCTAATTTCTACAAGTGTCGTTCTTTTATCCAAACCCCAATTATGGTACAAAGCCCAATTACCCAATTTTAATATTTAGCCCAACATCACGATTACTTCGGCATTAAATAAGCATAATAATAACTTAGCTACGAGACATTAATTTAAAAAGGTTGAACATAACTTACAATGATTAAAAATAGCGTAGCGTTACACGGACAAAATTTCGACTTACACCCTTACAACATTCGCTAACATACCCTTATTATTAGAATTTAAAATTAAAATTAAAATTATAATATAAATATAAATATATATACGTTGATAGATAGATGGAAAGGATATTGTGTAAAAGATCAACCAAAACTGCGAAATTTATAGGATGTCACCTGTCACTGTTCACCATGCGATCGCATGGAGTTTAGGCTTTCTGGCCATGCGATCGCATGGCCACTTTTTCCAGCTCACATGAGCTTGTTTCTATCTTGTCGACGATTTTAAATATAATATATAATATATAAATAATTTTAAGAATTATTTAAATATTATATTATATTTATGTGCATAGTTGACTTGTAATTTTTAGTGCGTTGCGTCGAGCGTTGAGAGTTGACTTTGGTCCCAGTTCCGGATTTTCGAACGTCCTTGCGTATAATTTAATATCTTGTACTTTACGTTTTGCATCTTGTACTCTTGTAATTTTGAGACGTTTCTCATTAATAATTGGAACCACTTTGATTGTATTTTGTACTTTTCAGCTTTTTGATCATTTGCGTCTTCAATTTGTCGAATCTGTCTTTTGTCTTCACCTTTTATTATTTAAACGAATATCACTTGTAAATAGAACAATTGCAACTAAAAGCTTGTCTTTCTTGAGGGATAATGCTATGAAATATATGTTCGTTTTTAGCATTATCAATCACCAACCGTACCTAACCTTCATCATACATCAAACCCTAATCCTTAAACATTGATCTTGAGCTCAAATTGGTGTTAGAATTGTGTTTGTTATCGTTTACTGAGTCTATCAAGGTAAGTAACATGTGTTTTTGTGTTCAATTCGTTGTTAGATTCATAGTTTTGTGTGAGTTTTGTAAAAAGTTTGAATTTGTGTCAAAACAAGTGATTTAAGTGTTGTTATGGTCCAATTGTTGTGGGTTTTGAGTCTATAACAAGTAGTGAACAAGTTGTGGTCGATTTTGGTGTTTAAAACGAGCTCTAGATCGAGATTTGAGGAGTTCATCATGAAGTCCGTAGCCTTTGTTCAGTTTCTGATGAAGATGAACACACTCGGTCGACTGTCGGTCGACAGTCGACCGACTGAGGGTTGAACCGGCCGATTGACGAAGACAACCGACCGACTGTTGAGTGAACCGACCGACTAAGATTTACCTTTGGCCGATTGATGTAATACCAAATGAATCGACCGACTGGGAAAGTCAGTCGACCGGTTGTGTCGACAGTCGACCGACTGTAAGAGTCAGTCGACCGACTGAGTGTCCAGGGCAGAATATTTTACCTAAGTGTTGATTTTTAGCCGTTATGCTGCCCGTTTGTATTTTGATGTTTATGAAAATTTTAAAAGTGCATAAGTGTTAAGCAAAAAATTTTAGCAGACAGTTTTTGATACAAAAATTTATATATTGTGTTATTTGATGTTAACGAACAGAAACTAACTTGTGTATATGTTTTCTCAGGAGAAAAGGAGAAAGAGAAGGTTCAGTGATTAGATAGCTGAATACCTTCTCATTTGCTGGTAATTGGTGAGTGAGACTATCTGGAGAATATAGTATATAGAAGCATGTTATATTATGATTGTCATGCTTGTTAGATATACTTATTGTTGTGGTTAGTTAGTACTTGTGATGACTGCATGTTAGTTGATGCTTGTCTGCTGGAGCCCAGTGCGTCCCTATTGTGTGGTAGCCTCGGTAGGAGAGATCAACCTGCGGGTTGGGTTCCTCTGTGGTAGCCTAGACAGCCGTGGTGTATATATATGTGAATGACGCGTCCGTCGCGTGTGGATTATATATATACATACGGTGGTGGAGGAACTTCTGGTATGCCCCAGTCCGATCAGCTGGTGGTTAATGGTTTGGCCGAGCCGCCAGAGTCTCTGTAGACGGCACTTGGGTGATGTTTGTGTGTTAGACTATTGTGACATGATTAGTATAACACTTATGTATGCTATGGCCTGTAGTTAGTCGTACTCACTTAGCTTCGTGCTAATTCCCCTCCATCTCCTCCCTGCAGGTTGTTAGCTTTTGTAGATAGTGCTTTTGGGAGAAGACGGACATGATGATGTTATGTTTGACAGGGTTAACTCTGATGTGGTCTTTTAGAATATGAAGCGTGTACTTTTGAAAACAGAATGTATTTACGTCTCTTCCTGTTAATATGTAAATTGTTTTAATGACACGTGACATCGGTTTGTACAAATGTCGATATCGTATTTAATTAATATTATGCTTCCGCCACGTATTTATTATGGAAAAAAAAAAATAGCGGTGTCACACTATGCCCGCAAGTTACTAAGCTATCAATTATGTTTAGTAATTCTCATGTTGGCTACTAAGAGTAAGTGAAAAAAAGATATATGCAAGTTGAATACCTATTTTGCATAGGTTACAGACAATGGCCCAAGCTCCGCGAGGCCACGACCGAATAAGCCTTCTAAGTTGAAGCCATTATTGTAGTCATTCTTGCCAATCCATGATATGGATGAACAAAAACTAAATGGATATAGATATCGATACGTCATCGCCCGATCCATATACCTAGTTGAGGGATATTTTAAGCTAAATTCGTTTGAAATTCCGTAAATAAAATTGAATAAAAATGACAATATAGACCATAATTATATTTAAATCCGATTTATTAAGATAATTTAAGCATATGTTTAAAAATCAAATTAAATTTTGATTTGAATGATAAATATAACATTGCCACAAAATTATGATAACTTCCAATAAAAAAAATCCATTCATGGAACAATAAGTGTCTTTTTTATTACAGAGTAATAAAAAGATGGCAATCGCTTACATACATATAGGTTAAGGTAACATAAGTACATAACTATAAGTACTATAGATCAAATAGTTCAAAGTGGCTTAAAGGCGTGTATTTGTCAAACACATTAAAAAACCATCCTTTTAGGATCACAATTGTTCTGTATTAATTAATAATTCTTGTAATTGTAATCATACTTTTGCATTTTACAGTCGTTAATAAATTTAAATAACGCTTTAGTCCAAGCTCGCCCATTCTAACCATTGTTCTTAACCCACTCATTTTGTCACCTCTATATTTGTATATATAAAGTACCAGAGAATTATCAACATATACATCTTGCATTAACTTATTGTGAGGTTGCTGAATCTCACTCAGTGCGGAATAGAACATTTATTTGTCATGAGGAGTCATCTTGGAATTTTTTGTACATCTCGTCACATCTGCAGGCTGCAAGTAAAAGAGCATTTATCATCAACGCAAGATAGTACATCGAACCCAAATCGTAGGGGTAATATGGTCTGGTTGTCTAATGGGTCTGGGGTACCAATTACTATAAATAATTGTACATCTTAATGCTAAATTGATGAATCATGTCAAAATTTATGTCTGACTGCATGAATCAATAAACTGAAAGTACCAAATGCCATTAAGTGTCACCTGGAGCCTAAAAAAGTAAATACTAAACTTGTACATATCGTGTTCTTCAAAGTCGTTAACATGTAGAAAGAATTAAAAAGCCCTTGTGACCTTTTAACATGTTCCAATGTCACCTCTAGCAAAGACAGATTAAATTTAAGAGGTCAAATGAGTTAATAATGTATTATTACATATATCCATTGGAAAAAAGCGGACCTGAGATGGATGGAGCTCCTTGATAGCATTGCAACGAATATCCAAAGCACAAAGGTAATGATATCGAAAGCGTGTATGTCACCTTCATAGTATCTAAGATTGCCAAAGTTACTCAAAGAAACCAAAAGTGCTTGGGGTAATACATGAGGGTGAATCCTAACTCTCAGTCTTTCTGTTTTCTATTGATTTTGTCTTTCCTCATCTTTCGATATCTGATGCAAGTAAGGTAGCACCCATAAGGAAATATGTAGGAGAGCAAACAAATAAAGCATATAACAGAAAAGACTCGCCTCAAGTTGCTTAAGTTTTTCTCTTGTTTTCTTAACAAATATAGCATTACAAATGTTCAAATGTGTAAAAATATAAAAAAAAAAAAAAAAAAAAAAAAAAACATATCTTCTTCAAAATAAAGTAAACTTAAATTTGACAGTAACAGTAATCAATGGTTCGTATATCGTATATGATAATAGTAATCAACAGTTCATATTTACTAATATTAAATTGAAAAAATTGTAAAAAACGTATGTGTAAAGTACATAAGAAGTTAAAATTGAACAATATCACGTAGTCAAGTAAATCAAAATTGTATAAGTATGTACTATGTATGAGTTTCCAAAAACTATATTTTCTTATAGACGTCAATAAAAATTTGCTTGAAATTAAAATACTCCCTAGGAAAGTGCTATATAATATAGTTTGTAATATTTGATTGCCATACCTTTCTTCACAAGAATGTTTACATTTTCTCTGCACATCGTCAAGTCCAATATCATCTCAAAGTTATTCAAGCTAACAATATAAGATTTAGCACTGGTCATGTATAATAGCTATTGTAAAGAAGTAGAGTGGGCACCTTCAACCCAATATGCCTTTGAATGGGTCAATTCATGCTATATTACATCTCCAATGGGTTAAAACGAATTGGTTTTATAATTACACATAGACAAATAGTCCAGCTATAACTCAAAACAAATTGGTAAAATCATTAAACTATAATGAACACAGTAGATTTTGTTAAACATTTTAACATACTTATCTATAATTATGAAAATTGGACCAAAAGTGGTTTGAATTATTTCAACCACACCCAACCCATACCAAAAAACTACCCATGACTCGCCCCACTGAATTCGCTACCTTAATTATTACACTACATCCGAAACTGACCTTGTAATCAGATTGCCTCATGAATGGACTTTGAATGTACAATTTCTTCCATAGGATCTTCCACTGTGGCTCCAAGTCTGCTCCATGCAAGTCTGATCTATCAATTCAAAAGTCGTAGCAACACGATCTTACTTGCAGTATTAAATTTAACAAAAAAAAGAAAAAAAGAAATTGAATATAAGAAGATTACCTTATGTTTATTAGGGAACCTTGAATCCGTCCAAGATGATACATATCTTTTGACCAACATGACAATATCATACCTTTTGTTCTTAGTGTACCTTTTTTATCACTACACATTAGCATGTGTATCATGTATCTATATTATCTACTGCCTTAACACAATAAAAATGTATGATTTAAATATTATAAAGTAAATAAATAAAAGTAAATAAATTCAACAAAGTTAAAATTGACATACATTTATATGAAATATCATCAACAAAGGGAATTTGTATGCTAGATTGTACTCTTTAGGCCAAATTTCATATTACGAATTAATAATCAAGTTAAAAAATTTAATTTCAATGGGCAAATAGTTGCAAACACATTTAAGTTTTGGCCATACCATGTTCACTAACAACACAAATAAATACTGAGGAACATACAATGATAAATGAAATTAAGAACAAAACCAAACCTCGCGTTCAATTTGAATAGCATAAGCGACAAAGGAAGAAAGGGACGGAAGAAATACTACAATAAACATGAATTCTATGAGCAGAGGGAGAGAGGGGGGTGTTTTTTAGTAGAAACCTAGAATCATATGTATATATAATTACATGTATTAAGAGGCTGATGAGGGGGAGATGTCATTTTTAAAGCAGCTTGTGAGTAGGGGAGGCATGAAACGACCAAATTCGGGATGGCTTTTAGTATTATAAGATAATAACTATATGTATCATTAACGATATAAAGCAAACCTCGATAACATAGATCCATCACATAGAACACTTCCAAACCTCATCTTCACTGAATCTTCTAGCAATACAAATCCTTTTCAAAAAGCTCACCTCCATCACAATATTAAGGTGGTCTGGATTAAGTACCACCACTAAAAACACAATAAATTTAGCATAAGAATACAACTCATTAAAATTCAATTAATTTTCACGAATCCTTCTCAATCGACTGCTCAGTTGGCCCAAGGTACAAACATAAATGGTTCGCGATTATTGAGTTAACAAAAATAGTAAAAATTATAACACTCAAAATGAAACCGTAACTAAACATATCAAGCATATGATGCAGGACCTTGACAGATTATTTGTTCAACAAAGAAGTCCAGTCCAAAGCCAAAATAGTGGCACATTTATATGTAAAATCCTAATAATCCTAATGTATAATACTATAAGTTTGTGATACCCCTGTTTGATGTAATGTCCTCTGTATGATATCAACCCTATGACTAAATCAACTTTATTTTGAAATTTTAAAAAACAGGAAACTATATGATGTTGTGCTTGGTATTGAAAATCATATAACAGATTATATATGTACCTGAAAATCGAGAATTCAATGCGATATCAAACCATAACGCTTCAATTTTTAAGAAAAATCAAAACCCTTTGGATAATGGAATCATTATTAACCAAATGATACAAAAATATTAATGCAAATATAAAGAACGAATCAACGTAATTGAAAGAACAAATTAGGGTTTGTAGTACCTTGACAACATTGTTTTCGGCGGTGGGCATGTCAACATCAACCACAAAATCATCATTTGGTAATGGCATATCTAATTGATATGCATCTTCTACCTCTAAACAATAAATCAATCATTGATTTATTTTTTGCGACGCCCTTCATCAAACACAATTTTATACCCTTTAAACCATACAAAAAAAAGCTGAAAATTAGCGAAGAACATGTTTGATACGGTTTGAGTAACGACTGATTTGATATACGGAGTAATTATTATTCTAGGGTTCACGTTGGTTCAATCCCACGTTGGTGTTTGATTTGATTTGTAGTCCGATTAGAAGCAGTCGAATGAAACCCCTAATTTTTTCGAAAGCTTCCGTGTTTTTTCTTAATTAAGGGTATTTTAGGTACATGTTTAAAGTTGTTTGATTTATTAGCTAATAATGTAAGAGGATGAATATGGACCATTAAATTAAAGGGTAGATTAATGTCTTTTGTTAATCTAAGGGTCTTAAAGGAGGTTTTGTAAAAACTTATTAGCTAATAAAAACCCTCTTTTAAGGTATAGAGTGATATATATATATATATATATATATATATTAGTTTAGTTTTAGTATAGGTTAGATTAGGTAATATAACGGTTAATTCACGGGTTTTAAAGTCGGAGTTCTGTTCGTGTAACGCTACGCAATTAATAATCTTTGTAAGTTAAATTCTCCTTTTTCAATTATGTCTCGTAACTAAGTTATTATTATGCTTATTTGAGCCGAAGTAATCGTGATGTTGGACTAAATATTAAGACGGGGTTATTCGACTTTGGACCATAATTAGGGTTTGGACAAAAGACCGACACTTGTGGACATTGGACTATGGACTATTAATGGACAAGGGTAATTGTCTAATAGAGTGATAACTCATTGGAATCTGTTACACTTATTCTCAAATTATTTAATCGAACAATTATTAATGGTTGTGAATGTCCTATTTAGTGACGTTTATACGGAGTCTTTTACAGTCATTTAATTAATCAATTAGTGACGTTCTGATCAAGTGGATGAATTAATATATCATGGACTAATTAAAACAGGGGTGAATTACATACAGTGATAACTAGTGTAATTGTTGACAGAACTGAAAACCGCGTCAGAGTTTAAACCCCTAGTTAGTTGGAATAATTGACTTCGGGTATAAGGACTAATTTGACGAGGACACTCGCACTTTATATTTATGACAGATGGACTATTATGGATAAAAATCAGATAGACGTATCAAACAATCCAGGACAAAGGACAATTAACCCAGGGTAATAAATTAAAATCAAAACGTCAAACATCATGATTACGAAAGTTTAAATAAGCATAATTATTTTATTTTATATCTCCTCGTGTTTTTAATTAAATTTTATTTATTGTCATTTTGATTATCGAAATTTTAATTATGGCAATTTTAATTATCGTCATTTAAATATTGTTATTTATTTTACGCACTTTAATTATCGTTATTTATCTTTACGCTTGACTTAAAATCGACAAACCGGTCATTAAACGGTAAACCCCCTTTTATATATTACTACTGTTATATATATATATATATATATATATATATATATATGTATATATATATATATATATATGTATATATATATATATATATATGTATATATATATATATATATATATGTATATATATATATATATATATGTATATATATATATATGTATATATATATATATATATATGTATATATATATATATATATATATGTATATATATATATGTATATATATAGTTTTATAAAAATATAGTGTAAAATAAGCCGTCTCCCTGTGGAACGAACCGAACTTACTAACAGCTAAACTACTCTACGATTAGGTACACTGCATATAGTGTTGTAGCAATGTTTAAGTATATCCCATCTGTAAATAAAATAAAACTTGTATCATATTTTGTAATAAAATTATAAGTATATTTTATATACCCCTGCGACACTCATCAAGTTTTTGGCGCGGCTGCCGGGGAGCGCAAAAAGCTATATTTTTAATCTATATTTGTAAAATTATAATTATATAAAAAAATAAGTAAATAAATAAATATATATTTTTAAGATTTTATATAAAATATATAAAATTAAGAAGTGTTTTACTTTTTTTAATATAAGTGTATTTAATTTTATATATATATATATATATATATATATATATATATATATATATATATATATATATATATATATATATATATATTTTTGTGAATTAAAAATCAAATATATATTAAAAACTGTAACTGGGCCGGATTAATTTGAAGCCCAGTACGAGCCCAATTCGAATTATAATTAATTGTTAAATGGGCCGAACCCAAAACAAGCCTAACAAAAAATCTGAGCCTGCATAGCTTCGCGATTGCAGAGAAACACAGGTGTCAAACCACGCGATCGTGTAGCTCTACTTGACAGAAAACCCTAGCAGCATTTATTACATAATTAGGTTTTAATATAAATATTATTATTTATTAATTAGGGTTTGTATTAATTAATATTAATATCTAGTTTCTATTTTAATTTACTTTTGTAATATTAGTTTTATATTTATATTAAATTTATATATTAATAATATAATTTAAGAATTTTTTTATATATTTTATAATGTAAAAATAATATTTTTATAAAACTATATTTTTGTACAAACTGATCAATCCTATATTAAAAAGGTGCTTAATTAAGGATCGAGTGCAATGATATTAAGATGAAGAATGGGATGTTTGATGATTATTTTGGGCCCTGATGATCGTCTTTCACTTTTCAATCAAGTGATCAACCACCCCGACCCGGTCTTGATTGTTCCTTAGCACAATTTACCTTAACTCTATGTAAATATTTCTTGGGCAAGGTCACAAGTGAAAATTACAAAGGCCTGGGCAAATGGCAGAGAATCAACAACCTATAAATGAGAGGCCAAGCTCTCTATTTATAGTATTCAAAATATTCGCGGTGTGCGGATTTAACTGCTGTCCGCGATAACTTAGCGAAGATAATCCGCAGTCTTTTATTAATGCGCCATAATCCGCAGACTAACTTTCAGCGGATATGTCAAGTCTTTTGAGTATACTTCGCGCGACTTCTGTTTTTAGCCTTTAGTAATTAAAACATACATATACAATGCTATGTATATGATCAAGTTCCCCCAGTTTATTATGGTACATTTCGCGTAGCAAATGTATCATGATAAACTCTAACAAATAAAATATGCTATTTAAAGTACGCTTGTAGCAAGTACTAATAATTTTCCACCGTTTATTTATTACCGTTGATTTTCGCAATGATAACGCGTAATAACGGCAGTAACTCTGAAAAGCTGTAAAATCATAAAACGCTGTAACGACTATATAATTACCGTTGCGACGTTGCAGTAATTCAGACCGTTAAAAAGTAATTATTACTTTTACGACTTCCTCGCACTAATTTTAATTATAAATAGCACAACAACTCGCATTAACAACTTTACGCTTTCATCATCAATTTTTTTAAGCACAATTTATCGAAATACATACTCACCTTTTAGCGATTCACACTTGCAATTTATCGATTCATACTTCGCCGTTTTCTAATTCATTACCAGATCCATTCATATAATCGAAAAATGGCATCATCATCATCATCTGCGAACAAACCTAACGCCTTCGTCTCTTATATGACAGCGGCAAATATCGAAACCCTAAAACAGCACTATCCACTGTTAGCGCAATTTTCTCCTACTGCACCAACAACAGAGGATAGGGCTAACGCTCCTCCCAAGGATATGATCACCATGTATGAGGCTACTATTTCTCACGGCAATTTACGACTTCCACTTACGCCTTTCTTTCGTAGCGTATGTGAGCATTATAAGGTTGCAATTGCTCAATTGCATCCAAACGCTGCCAACAAAATTGTGCTGTTTGAGATGTATTGCAACCCTCTAAATAAGCAACCACTGCTTAACGTGTTTCGCGCATTCAACAGTCTAACGTCACATGATGCGGGGTGGTATTCATTCCGCGGTCGCCTTGGCGTCATGACCACTCATAAAGATTCAATTGGGAACTGGCGCAGTTCTTTTTTCTTTATTAACAACACTGCCCACGTCGACAACAACATCGCGAAAGCCTGGTGTACCGAGATGGACGCCCACGCGAATGATAAAATTACCCCGGATGATCTTGAACAGGAGATTCTCAAGTCAATAAAAAATGCAGGGTTGATTATACGAGCATACTCCAATGTGCCGCTTTATATCGGCGGAGTTTCCATATATTGGTTATGGGGTGATTACGACGCACTTTTAATTGATGAAGCGAACAATGGTATATCGCTTATACCTTTCTTTTGCGCAAATATGCATTTCATTTTATACTTTATTTGAAATAACTAATACACTCGTGATTTTGCAGAAATTAGCTTAGACCAACTGATGACCACAGCCGATGTTCGAGCGATTAAACCAGCGCGCCGCCCAAAAGAAGGCGACGGCGAAATCATTGTTATTGAAGAACCTATTCTTAACACTTTTACGATTCCCGGTGGTGAAGATCGCGGAAAACGCAAAGCTATAACGGAGGAGACTGCCACTCCCCGCAAAAGATGCCTTCGCTCTATTGCCGAGCAAGAAGCAAGTAAGTTATCGTTATTCTACACTACTGCGTATATTGTGCTGATATTATTTCCATATTCATTATCTTATTTTATTTTCTTATTCGCTTTTAGTTGTGTTTTCAGATTCTGCGGAGGGGCCAGAGCAGGTGTACAAAATTGGTGGGGATATCCCTGAAGGGATTTTTGAAAACCCAGGCGATGAAGATTTAAACCTCCCCTCCGACGCCGAAATATCAAACTGTGAAGAAAATGCAAAAGAGGCTGAAGAGGAGGAACAAGCTAACAGACTCTACCGCAAACTCTACAAGTTTGTGCCTAGAAATGTTTAACGACAATATCGCGATCTTACATTCGATGAGGCTGAAAGACAGCGGATAAACAAATGCTTCAATGCCATCTGTTTAACCGTTGATAATGTTGAACGATTCAACAACATCTCTGATCACTATGAGAAACAGGTCAAAATTGTTGCCTCTCAGCGCAGAAAAATTCAAAGGCTTGAAGCTCAGCTGAAGAAAACTGCAGATGAAAATGCCACGATCAAAAATAGAGTGGAATACACAGAGAAGCAGTTTTCTCAGCTTGTCAAGTATCTTCCCTAGTTTGGCGATAAAGTTATGGAATCGGATCCAGTGACTGAAAAATTTAAAGCCTATGCTCAAGCGGCTAAGCTCGCAACTCGCTGCGAGTTTTATGATCTGCTCTGCCAACTTGGCGACCTTTCACAACCACTTCCTGCTGATATTGCCAAGAAAATATGCCCAACTGGGGAGGCACAGGAAGCGCTGGCCAGGGCAAAGAAGGAGGTTGAAAAGGTCACCATTCCGGCTCTAGAAGAAATTAGCCGGCGGGAAAATGTTACTTTTGAGGATATCAAGGCGCTTGATCTTTAAAATAGTTTGTTTAATTTGTAAACTAGCAACCGCAATCTTATATTGCGTTTTTTGTATTTTCGCGCACTTCGCATAGCGCATTATTAATAAAAGTACTTACATTTCGCAGTTGCAACTTATGTAATTTGTATAGCGCTTTATTCAATATATTCATAATCTAGACTTGTCCTTTGCAATTTTCAACTTTTATTATTGTGCACATAATATGTATGTATTTTCGCGAAACAATCTGTATTTGTATAATCTTATACATTATGAATCTTCTAAGTCCCCCAAAACGATCCTTAGGTAATTTATTAGCATTGCGAAGCATCTAAGTATGGCAAAATCAAATACTTAGGAAATTTTATCCTTTCGCAACATTTATCTTTTAACACAAGTGGGCAGTTTCATCACTTGGTCTTAAAGTTAATATTTCATAAAATATTCACATTATTACTGCATAAGTAGGCTTTATCATTACTTAGCGAGATAAAGTCGTGCTCGTTAAATTTTTTTGCGAACACTTAGCTGTATTTTGCATAAGAACTCATTCAGTGTCATAATATTTTAGCGGTTGTATTCCGCAAAATCAATGCGTGTGGCCACACGCAGTGTTTTCTGCTTTATGTAGAAACAATCGCCAAAATACAAATTCACTTCTTCTTATATAAAATTTTTGAATAACAACATTTCAATAATAAAATCAACATATTAGTCATGATTAAACATGATTGAACCCTCAATAATCTTTTTCTATTACAGACTTTTTAGATTATTTAGCGAGCACCGCATGTCTTTCAATGCCAACACTTTTGCGTGCAGTAATCATTGCACAAAGTGGTTCAATTACCGCCGAAGTCAGCGTACCAATGCCTTTGTAAGTAGAAAACTTCACCATTCCATGCAACGTGGATGGTATTGCGCCAAACATGCTCAAAGCAGTGCGCCCAAGAATCATGTTAAACCTTGACTGATTTCGCATTACATAAAGGCTTAACAATGCTTGGCGCTTTAGCGATTCATCGTGATCATCTACTAATTCGACTTGCAATTCCAACTGACCAATAGGCCAAGTTGATTCTCCTGAAAAACCAGCTAATGAAGCCGCAGTAGGTTTTAGCAAAGCTTTAATATGTTCAGGCAATTTGTTGAAACATTGCTCATACATTACGTCCACGCTGCTACCAGTGTCAACATGTACCTTCAGAATTACAATGCCAGTATTCGTAATGCGGCATGAAACCACCACTGGCTTATCATGATCCGCGCTCAAACTTATTGGGAGGAAAGTAATAGAGGGGCATTGCCAATTCGTGAATTGTTCAGACACTTGGAACACTGATATTTCGCCTTGAACCTCCACTACATTAGTAACCTGAATTTCACGCAGATTCTCTTTCTTACTCACCATTTTAACCCCTAGGTTCTTCACTGGGGGAGCTTTTCGATCAGCAGAATTTGGCACTTGTGGAGCATTAGACTCTGTGGGTAGGATAATCGCGTTTGTAGTGCTTGCAGCACCTTGAGTTATTAAATGATCCAATTTATCTTGCTCAAATACCTCAGCAATTAATTCTGCCAAATCTCTACAGCGGTTAGTATCATGACCATAGTCATCATGAAAATTGCAAAACTTAGATTTATCACACCTGCTGTTCTCTGCTAAAGATTGAGGATCAGGAAAAGATCTCGCAACCCTTTCCTGCAAAAGAATTTCTTTAGGCATTTTTGTTAACATTTGGATAGTGTTGAAAGATTCATTATTCCATTTTCGCGAAGTATAGCGATCGCGACGGTTATATCCATGATTATCATTTTGACCTTGATGTCTGTCATTGCGCGTGTAACTACCACCGCCATGTCGCCTTGGATATCCCGAACCGCGAAAATTATCATTATTTCCATCACGGAAAGAATCATTATCGTCCTGCCAACTTTTATCTTTACCCCATCCACATGCAGGGGTTATAGTGCTATCTTCTTCACCTCTGATGTAATCATACGTTTCTTGTTGTACTTTAGCAAAAGTTGGCGAAACATCTCTTCTCAAACGTCGCACAAGCGTTGGATGTCGCTGCGGATTAATAGCATGCAAAAATCCAGAGATTTTTTGATCTTCATTCAAACTTGGTATCTTTTGACATTCATAGATGTATCGCGTAAGTAATGCGTTTAAAGTTTCCTTGTTACCCTGTTTGATGTCATGGCATTCGATATACGTCTTTTTCTGAGGTAAAAGGTTTTGAAACTGCAATAAAAATTTATCGCGAAGATCGATAAAGCCAATAATATTGCGGCCTTGCAAACTATTGAACCAGTCCCTTGCTGATCCCTGCAGAACCATAGGAAATACCCGGCATGCTACCGGTTCATCCCAATTATAGGTGCTTACAACTCCTTCAAAACGTTGTATAAAATTCAAAGGGTCAGTTAAACCCGAGTAAATTCCCAGCGTTGCCGGCACAATGGGCGGCGTAACAATCGGGTAGTCAGAGATATGCTGGATAAACTTGTCTGCATTAGTAGTAATCTCAGTCACCTTTTTTGTGCGGATATCAGTATTTTCCGCACAAAATTTAGCTATCATATCTTGTAAAAAATTCGGTTGCTCAAACTTGTGTGCATTGATTTAGGCGCAATGCTTTTAAAAGCATCCGCTAAGAAATTTTGAGCATTTTCTCTGCGCGTAGCATCAGAAGTTTCACCCTCATCCCCATGGCGAGGAAAGGGTGTTGGTGGGCGCCTGCGCTTAACATGCGGAATTTTTACAAATTCCTCCGCACTATCTGAATCATCTGAAAATTCACTTTCTTCTCTTGGTGCTTTCGCAATCTTGAAATTGTAAACATAGTTTCAAACAACAAGTTCCTTTGCATCATCACTATTGCTATCACGATGTTCAACCATTAGGCGATCAACCTGTGATCCTGAATCATTCAGCGGCCATAAGTAAGTACGCGGTATGCGAGATTCGCGACCATACTTGGCATATTTTTTAGCTTGCTCAACAGCAGTGCCAACAACTTTATCCACTTTCAAATTCGCTTTTCCAGACAAAATTCTTAATCTCTTGCCATTGGCAATGGTTTCATCGCGGTTTTGTTGCAAATTTCTTCGCGCAACCATTTTATTAGCAGCAACCTTTAGTTGCAGATCAGTGTTAGCGATATTGACATTAGACGCTTTAGCGAGCGGTTCTTGAACTGAACTACTCGCGGTAGTATTAACATTTGCCTGCATATTAACCGGTGTAAGACCCAAATATTTATTGTACATAATGTATTTATGGTGTACGATGCGTGTATGAAGTGTATGAAGCACGTACGTGTTGCTTGCTCGAACGTCGAAGGAAACTGGACGTTGTCTGAAGTGACAAGGTGTGTACGTATCTTTTCAACCCCAAATAAAGTTTGAGTTGATGTTTCAAAGCCTTACCATTGGAAATAAAATCTTATTACGTTTCCAACGATATTTGATTCATCGAAAACGGAGCTACGGTCAAAAAGTTATGGCCAAAACAAGAAACTGAAAACTGACCTGAAGGTTGGAGCGGCGCTCCACCTTATGGAGCGGCGCTTCGATCCCGTATGATGCAATTTTCAGATTTTTTAAAAGGTTTAAATGAGGGGTACTTTGGTCTTTTCATTTAGGGTCGGTTTAGGGGCACCAAAACTGATCTAGAACTCCATTGGAGCTCATTTCTCACCCACACAAACACTCTCATCCATATCTAGAGAGAGAGAGGAAGGGTTCTAGAGTGAGAGAGCTTGAATTGGAGAAGAAGGAGTTGGATTCTCACCAAAGCTCGGGTTTTAAAGTTGTTCTACTCGTCAACGGCATCATTTTGGTGGTATTGGTAAGTTCAAACTCCGAATTACATTTGTTAGATTTGATATTCAAGTTAGGGTTTGAGTTTGATTTGTTGTGAAACCCTCTTAGATGATGAAATGGATTTATGGTGACTAGTTATTCTTGTCACTTGGCGGGTTTGGGTTGGTTGACGATTTGGCCTTGATTAGGCTTTAATCTTGAGTTTAATCACTAGGTTTAGTGATTATGGAAGTGTTGGAACCACTTTAGGTGAATTTGGGTTGACTAATTTTGACTAGAGTCAAAATTAGGGTTTGGTGATGATTATGACCCAATTGTCGATCTAATAAGGTTTATAAACTTAAAATGGATTAAGTTGAAGTATAAAATCGAGTTAAATATGTTTTGGTGTCAAAACTCGCTAACGGCGCGATGTTGACTCCTTTGGGTCCAAATTAGGGTTTAAGTGTCATTATGGGAAAGATAGGTGTTTAACACCTATGATTGGGTTTAATTGGCGTATTAGGACCATTCTCACTTGTGTTAGTGATTATTGGTTAATTTGGGCGCGATTGGTGCTTGGAAGTGCATTTGGGTCCAAATTGCACTAGTTGTCAATTTGGGTTGATTTGTATATCCACCCTAATTGTGTTACTTGTTATGTGATAAATGGAATAGGTACATTCCATCGGCGATTGCGGATTATTCGGTGGCATTCTTCAAGGCGACAAGGCGAGTGTTAATATCCTATGTGCATATGTATGTGTAGGATGGGTGCGGGTCGGGTGAAGTGGTTCTCTGTCATAGAGCTCACTTCACATATAGGTGGATTGATGGACTTGTGTATAGGTCTAATTGGCACGGTTGTGCATTTTGGTTGACCACCTTTGACGAGGTGCACACTTTGTGTGTACGTTATCACATGGGCGGATGATGTGGATTATATAACCCCAATGGCGAAGGGTTAATATTGTGAGTGGAATAATTATGCGTTCATGTTTATGGCGTATTTGTTTGTGGATGTTATGGTAGCATCGAGTGTGAACCACGAGCTGGTAGCACTATAAAAATAGATGTGAACCACGAGCCGGTAGCATCGAGTGTGAACCAAGAGCCGGTAGCACTATAAAAATAGATGTGAACCACGAGCCGGTAGCATCGAGTGTGAACCACGAGCCGGTAGCACTATAAAAATAGATGTGAACCACGAGCCAGTAGCATCGAGTGTGAACCACGAGCCGGTAGCACTATAAAATGAGGCGTGAACCACGAGCCGGTAGCGTCGAAGTGTGAACCACGAGCCGGTAGCACTATAAAATAGTATGACTCAAATACGTATGGTGTGAACCACGATCCGGTAGCACCATAGCGTTATGGTTAACCATATTGTGTTTGTAATTGTTTAGCATGTTAAATATTGTATACGTATAATGTTGTATTTTCGTGATGTAGCTAACCCTCCGGGTGTACCTTATTGGCATTTGTTCACATTGTCGTTGGTGAACTTACTCATTGTTGATGTTGTTAGCTTGTTGCTTAGTGATCGTATGGTATGCTTAGATTAGCTTGCCTTTATGCTTGGATGCTTCGGTATGCGGTATTTGTTTATTTATGTGGCGTGTCCATTTTATGCATATATATATGTATGTAGTATATTCTCACTCACTAAGCGTTAGCTTACCCTCTCGTTGTTGACATTTTTATAGATTGCATGGACGCGGCGGCTCGGGTAAGTGCGGGGACTAGTGGACTTGCGTAGTTGCTTTAGAGGCATGCTTTTGAATTCGATTAGGATTGGGTAGCGTATCCCCATTTGCCATGCTCGGCTTTATTTTGTATTAAAAATCTTGTGGTTGAAAACTTGTATTTTGTACGAAAGTCGTAAAACGGCCGATGTGGGCTCGGTCTCGTAAAACTTATTTTATGAATGGAACGTGTTAGTTTTTCATATATGAATATGTTGTGAAAAGCGTTTTGTCTAAATACGTCGGGAAGTGGTCAAACATTTTCATGTTTTTGAGTTTTTGGGACAGCAGCCTGTCCAGGCCTTTTTGCGCGCCGCGCAG
Organism: Rutidosis leptorrhynchoides; assembly: GCF_046630445.1. Lineage (NCBI taxonomy): Eukaryota > Viridiplantae > Streptophyta > Magnoliopsida > Asterales > Asteraceae > Rutidosis > Rutidosis leptorrhynchoides. The sequence continues at coordinate 402,087,020 of NC_092336.1, read as the reverse complement.
AAGGTTGGAGCGCCGCGCCAATAGCTGTGCAACAAAAATAAATTTTTTTTTGTAATACTTTAAGCGGGTTCGAACGTGGTTTGGTTTGGGTTGTTACAACCGGCAAGGCATTCTGTGAATCGTTAACCAGCGCATCAGCATTCACAGAACTGTTTACTTGCTTGCTTTGCATTAGCTGCCATATTCGACGATCAAATCGACTGGTATGCCTTAGCGACTTCCTGTAAATCATCATAACAATACACGATTAAAATTAAACAAACAAATTTGATTGTTTAATAGCAGAGAACAAAAAATTTCAAGCTTAATTTTGAACGTGTCCCACGGATGGCGCCAAATGACTAATCATATATTAAAAAGGTGCTTAATTAAGGATCAAGTACAATGACATTAAGATGGAGAATGGGATGTTTGATGATTATTTTGGGCCCGGATGATCGTCTTTCACTTTTCAATCAAGTGATCAACCACCCCGACCCGGTCTTGATTGTTCCTTAGCACGATTTACCTTAACTCAATGTAAATATTCCTTGGGCAAGGTCACAAGTGAAAATTACAAAGGCCTGGACAAATGGCAGAGAATCAACAACCTAAAAATGAGAGGCCAAGCTCTCTATTTATAGTATTCAAAATATTCGCGGTGTGCAGATTTAACTGCTGTTCGCAATAACTTAGCGAAGATAATCCGCAGTCTTTTATTAATGCGCCATAATCCGCAGACTTACTTTCAGCGGATATGTCAAGCCTTTTGAGTATACTTCGCGCGACTTCTGTTTTTAGACTTTAGTAATTAAAACATACATATACAATGCTATGTATATGATCACAAACGATTTAATTAATAGACGTTAATTTTCTGGTTCGTAGTAGTAGTTAGATTTGTTAGCGGCTGAGTTGTGGATTTTTCAATTTAACGGATCCTGGATCCCTGCAACATCTTTTGGCTATCAAAACGTGGGCAAAATCGGAAAAGTCTATTGATTTAAAAACTTATATAAATTGAATAATTGAAAGGACCCGTCCTAATCCACCTGGACGAAGTCATCAACATTTGGTCCCATTGCGATGATCGGCTCTAAGTAATGTCCTTATATTGAGCAAATATACAGCGGAAGACTTAATTTGTACCTGAGAATAAACATGTTTTAAAGTGTCAACCAAAAGGTTGGTGAGTTCATAGGTTTATCATAACAATCATTTCAATATGTTAATAGACCACAAGATTTCATAATCATAAACATAATACACTCGCAAGTGTATGTAAAGCATTCTAAGTGGTTGAGCACTTGGTAACCATACTTAACATTTAATCAACGTCGCATATTCCCTTTATTATGAAATCTCACTACACCGTACCAATTGTAGTCACCAAAACGAAGTACTGTGCAACCGTTGAATACTGGTCGTCCAGTCCGGTTGGGGTTGTCAGGCCCGATAGATCTATCAACAGGATTCGCGTTTACAATACCCATGTAAATAGTAGTTACCAAGCTACAGGGAAATATGCCAGTGGTACAACTCAACGTAGAATATATTTTTAAGTACTTGTGTCTATTTTGTAAACATTTATAAAAGTAGCGCATGTATTCTCAGCCCAAAAATATATATTGCAAAAGCAATTAAAAAGGGAGCAAATGAAACTCACTTTTGCCTTGAAGGTATTTAATTCGACTTGGTCTCCGATAGATATCACGAACCTAACCATATATATAATATATCAACATATTTTCTTTTTAAGTAATCGTTACATATATATATATACTTTTAATACTTTTAATATTTTCTTAGTCCGTAGTTAGCAGTCCGATGTTAGTGGTCCACAATTAGTTACTTAAATAAAATAAATAAAGACCTCATCATATTCGTATTGATCAGAATTAATCTCGACCCATGGTACCATGTTGTCAAATGACGTGTTGCGTACATAAAGTACCGTGTTGTCAAATGACGTGTTGCGTACAATCATGAGGTCTTATGATTAATCTTCTCGTGTTGTTTACGGGTGGTCCTGAAATATATAAAATCAAATCATAAGTAATTATATATAAAATATCATATTAATTAGAAAAGATATGATTAATTTACTTTTTCTCCAAATATTTTCGTAGCTAAACTAGCTTCGGATACCCAATCTTGTTTTAGTCGTAGTTTCTTCATTACAACTCCGTTTTTGTTGGTTCAACTTGCCACTTCCTTGGATCGAGTAAAATTTTAAGAATATGAACTGAAAATACCTTAGTTTGTATTCGAAATCATAGGTTATAGGTCAAACTTTGATGAAACTTATGAAAGTGATCATTTTCCATCATAAAAATAGCATTTAATGATCATTTTTCTAAAAATACTTACACTTTGAGTTAAACCATGAAATTTTTATGTGTTAACATATTCATAAGAAATATCATTTTTCCAGAACATGAACTTCTAATTCAAAGTTCAAGATGGTTTTTAATTATCCAACCCAAAACAGCCCCCGGTTGCACTCCGACGACGTAGATTCAGTTTTTAAGATGTTCTTTGTAAAACCAAGTTATATCTTGTTAGGTTAGCATATCATTATGATATATTACAGGTCTTGAAGTGTTTTAAAAGTCAAGTTAGAAGGATCTATTTAGTTTGCGAACAAGTTTGAACTCATTCAGACTATGTTCTTGTTGTTAAAATTTTATACCACAAAATAAGATAGCTATATGAATATGAATTGAATAAGATTATGAACAAGGTTACTATCTCAAGTTACTTGGACAAAGTTACTGCAAAAGATAAGAAATAATCTTGGAATCAAAGAGTGGTGGAGTTAGATCAAAAGGTTGGAAGTAAACTTCTTCAAATGGGTGGTTATTTTGATATGTTCTTGAAAGAGTTTTCTTATGGTGTTTAAGGCTTATAATTGAAGCTAAATGATGGGGAAAATTCTTGGAAATGATCAAGTATGAAGTTAGGAGTATTTTGAGAGAGAAATGAGGGTGTAGGTATGAGAAAATGGAGTGAAGAAATGGTGTTCATTTATAAAAACGTTTTTAGTTTACAAAGAAAGAAAAGGATTCCTAATTTTATTTTCTTACTAATAATTCATACTACTTGACAAATCCTAGTTACCTCATATCTAGGGCAGTAATAATGTTGATTAGGATGTTGATTTGATGTGTATATACCAATAGTAAATACGTATATAAGCTGGGTATGGTACGGGTACATATACCCTAGATATACGTATAGAAATCTTGAGGAAACGGAACGAGAATTCAAATATAGCTATCTTTTGTGAATATACTTATATTGTTTTATGTATTTAAGTCCTTAAAAAGTGATTAAATACATTATATATAGGATACATGTATAAGCATTATAGATTATAAGTATATATATCAAAGAATGTTACGTATAGTTATCGTTTTGAAAACTTAAGTTAGTAGTTTCAAAATATACTTATAACTCATTGTCATTAGTACACAACGAGATGTTAAACCATCCTTAGATCATGTTAAATATATATAAATACATATATATACACAAACGTATAATTATCGTATGTTATATAGTTCGTGATATCATCGGTCATATTGGACGGTCAAACGTTGTGTAAAACTCTTTTCAAAAACACAAGTCTCAACAATTTGGATTGCTTATCATGTTGGTATGGTTTAATTTATGTAAATATTAATCTCATAAGTATAATTTGGACAGAAAATTCCGGGTCATTACAGTACCTACCCGTTAAAGAAATTTCGTCCCCGAAATTTGATAGAGGTTGTTATGGATAACAATAAGAAGGTTTTCATGACAAATATAAGGTGATAATGGAGTTTTATCATCATTGAGTAATGTAGATAAAACAATTCGATTATGCGAAGAATATAAATGAGACTATCGTAAAAGAGTGAGATGAGTAAAATATATTCGTCTTAACCGATGACGTAGTTATGATTGATTTCCGGGATTTAAGGGATTTAAAGAGAATCTTACGTAATAAGATTTGGTTCTTTGGTGATTAAGGAAATCAGGATCTTCTTTGATTATATGCAATAATCTGTTTCGATTGCTCTGTCGGATATTTCACTATAAATTCACCCCTTCGTTTCCTTATTTTCCACGACTCACACCTTCTATTCTTTCTCCCTTGATTCTTATTTTAAAGCATTCATCAATATGCTCCATCCAGTCCTGATTCTTGATATACTCCTAACTTTTATATCTGTCATTCTTCTTTTTCATCTACCACCAGAAGAATCTATTTACTTCTACTATACTCTTGTATTTATAGTGTTTCTAATTCTCCCGTGTCTCTATATTGCTATCTGCATCGATATACACGGTTTGTAATTTCGGGGTTATTATCATAGTTTATATTCTTCATTATTTTTCGGAGCTTCATGCTTTCGTTTTATCTTCCCGACTTCGAGTCAAGCGAGTAATGGTCCGGAATTCGTAGATATGAAATTCAGAATGAACATAGCTAATGCTCTAAGAAGAAAATGGTAATAGAACGATTTTGATTTGTTAAATTACCAGAATACCCTGGAGAAGACCGAGTCATCCAGAAAAATATTCTCTTGATATGTTTAGAGATTAGATAGAATGTAAGAGTCGTGTAAATGGCACATGATGACGGTACTGTGAATCATCATGCTTCATTAGAAACTCAGCATGACTTACTGTAATATAATGACGTTGATCAAGTGTCATTATATTATACTAATCCATGCTTCAGTTCCCAACACTACTTCAAAACATTCATATTTTAAACTCGAAGGTTTCAGAATTTAGAAACTAACACAGTTTCTTTTATGTTGCAGATATTACGGAGAGATAAATGATCTCAGATAAGAATAGTTGTGAAAATATCGCCAGAAATATGGAGGATATTTATAATAGAACATACGAGAATATCTTAGAATTTCTAATATCAATGGATGATGAAGAAGATTTGTCTGTGAAGGTTTAGAATGAGAAATAAGATGTTTGCTAACGATTTCAGCAGGCACATAATCATTTGGATTCTTTGAAGGCAAACTTATTCTTTATGATTTGTCCACGGCTTTCTTCATAGTTTCGCATAATCCGCTTTTCGGTACTAAATTTTCTATCGAGCGTTCCTAACACTCCTTTCTTCATCATCAAACTTTTGGCCATTAAGATCATCTACAACATGCTGCTTCGTCAGCATTTTCAAAGTTAACTGATCTGGGTCGTCGGTTATCAAACCGAGGTAGTTTCAGGAGAATTGTGTTTTTTAGAATGATTAATCGCTGATGGAATATAAAAGGTTCCCCAGTAACAATAAAGAGTACGCATATATATCGCGGTTATAATAAAGTTGTTTCGGATGAAAAGTCGGAGTTGACTTGCTGGATCTGTGACAAAATTAGCTACTTTGGAAAGGGATTGCAAAAAGATCTTCGGTAATAACAATGTCAAAGGAACTAGAACAGATACGTGTCAAACGTTTACTCATTTTTCGAGGGTTTTTCAGGTGCATAACTATATGCATCAATCTTTTCTTCCGTAGATGAAGTGCGGTTGGTTTATCCTCTCGATTGAGGTGTTTTTAAGAATCATGATAGATTTAAACGCTGATTGTAATCGTCGAGATACAATGAGGTTTAAGATGAAATCAAGTGGCAATCTTGAAGAAATGTTTAGTTTCATATGTTATAATCAATATTTTAATTCATTTTAATTGTCCAATGTCATTAGTCCACAGTCGATAGTCCACAGTAACAGTCCAATAATTCATATATAGTTTAATATATAATATACGAATTAATTAATACGTGTCGTGACCCGTATACGTCTCAGACTCGATCACAACTCAAACTATATATATTATTGTAGAATCAACCTCAACCCTGTATAGAGAACTCGATCATTACTGCATATAGAGTGACTATGGTGATTCCAAATAATATATATAGATGCGTCGATATGATATGTCAAAACATTGTATACGTGTCCCGATATTTAAAGTGCGTAAAATAATTACAGAAATTAAATGACGATAAATAAAAGTGCGATAATTAAATTGCGATAAATAAACTGCGATAAATAAAATGTAATCAGTTAGCTAGGAACAGTTAGCTGGAATAGTTAGCGTGGATTCTTAACAAAAATTTTCATAGTTAATTTGTTTGTTTCTAACAGATTTTATTTTGTCATATGTTTTCTTCATATGCCACTTGTTGGATTCTGGAAAGTCAAAATCCAAATATGAAATTGAATGAAAATGGTTATTCTGCGGTGAACGGATACGTATATCGGTGGTTGTAAGTAGGATAGTAAATGACTGTTGAATCAGCTTCGACGAATGTACAATGTAACTTATTAAGATGAAATCTAATTATTCCTCGGGTATTACCTACCCGTTAAAAAAAATTTCACCATTAATAATTTGTACAAAAGAACTTTTAATTACAATCTTTATGAAAACATATATACATATATATTTTCTTCAGATGAAATCATAAATTTAATGAGTTAATATGATATTAATCTCATTTGCTTTTCGGTTTGAGCTAGAATAAGAAATCTCTAAAACTTTTTGAAACCACATATTCTTCGCAGAATATCAATGAAGTTATGGATCAATACTTCATCGTTCATTATTGTTGGTACTCCTTGGTATCTATGGTGCGTATGATGTTGATGTTTGTGGGACAGATTATGATGTCGAGACGTGTGATGCGGATGTTGTTTGTTAGTGGTGATGATGGTATTGTTGATGTTATTGATGGTGGTGCTGATTATGCTGCTGGTGCTGCTGCTGGTGTTTGCAACCTTCGCACCATGTTCTCCAAACCCGTCACGCGAGCGCGAAGTTCGTTAACTTCTGCTAGTACACCGGGATGATTGGCGGTTGGAGCGAGCGAATGAACAAGATTTGTAATATGGGATAGTATATAATCGTGACGAGATACTCTAGAAATGAGAGAGAAAATGGTGTTTCGAATAGGTTCGCCGGTAAGTGCTTCAGGTTCATCGCCAAGAGGGCAATTTGGTGGATGGGATGGATCACCTTCTTCTTGTCTCCAATGATTTAGTATATTACGAACCCATCCCCAATTCATCCAGAATAGATGATGGGAAATTGGTTGATCCATTCTGGTGATGCTGCTTTCGGAGCCTGAATGGAAATCCATATCGGCATAACCGTCGGAATCTGAAGAATTCGAACTAGATGCGAAATCCATCTTGTATAATGGGGAAAATGAATTTTTGGTATGAAATAGATTATAGGAGTTAGATTTGGTACTCTTCAATACATAATTTACATATGTATATATAATACCAAAATCCCGTAAATTACGGAGAATCTTTGAAAAGGTATCAGTCAAAGTTCGCAATAACAGATATGCTAAGATAAGAATTCATCTATACACTATCAATGCAGTAAATGCAGTAAAACGTGTCTAGACTTATGAATGATAAGCAGGTAATTTCCTAAGGATGATAACCAGATGATTTCTGACTAGAAATGATAAGCAAAACTTTTGACATGTAGACACGGTCGAAGTCCAGACTCATTAATGCATCCTAACAACTACTAATTAGACACACTAATGCAAGACCTGGTTCGCTATGACCACCGCTCTGATACCAACTGAAAGGACCCGTCCTAATCCACCTGGATGAAGTCATCAACATTTGGTCCCATTGCGATGATCGACTCCAAGTAATGTCCTTATATTGAGCAAATGTACAGCAGAAGACTTAATTCGTACATGAGAATAAACATGCTTTAAAGTGTCAACCAAAAGGTTGGTGAGTTCATAGGTTTATCATAACAATCATTTCAATATGTTAATAGACCACAAGATTTCATAATCATAAACATAATACACTCGCAAGTGTATGTAAAGCATTCTAAGTGGTTGAGCACTTGGGAACCATACTTAACATTTAATCAACGTCGCATATTCCCTTTATTATGAAATCTCACTACACCGTACCAAGTGTAGTCACCAAAACGAAGTACTGTGCAACCGTTGAATACTGGTCATCCAGTCCGGTTGGGGTTGTCAGGCCCGATAGATCTATCAACAGGATTCGCGTTTACAATACCCATGTAAATAGTAGTTACCAAGCTACAGGGAAATATGCCAGTGGTACAACTCAACGTAGAATATATTTTTAAGTACTTGTGTCTATTTTGTAAACATTTATAAAAGTAGCGCATGTATTCTCAGCCCAAAAATATATATTGCAAAAGCAATTAAAAAGGGAGCAAATGAAACTCACTTTTGCCTTGAAGGTATTTAATTCAACTTGGTCTCCGATAGATATCACGAACCTAACCATATATATAATATATCAACATATTTTCTTTTTAAGTAATCGTTACATATATATATATACTTTTAATACTTTTAATATTTTCTTAGTCCGTAGTTAGCAGTCTGATGTTAGTGGTCTACAATTAGTTACTTAAATAAAATAAATAAAGACCCCATCGTATTCGTATTGATCAGAATTAATCTCGACCCATGGTACCATGTTGTCAAATGACGTGTTGCGTACATAAAGTACCGTGTTGTCAAATGACGTGTTGCGTACAATCATGAGGTCTTATGATTAATCTTCTCGTGTTGTTTACGGGTGGTCCTGAAATATATAAAATCAAATCATAAGTAATTATATATTAAATATCATATTAATTAGAAAAGATATGATTAATTTACTTTTTCTCCAAATATTTTCGTAGCCAAACTAGCTTCGGATACCCAATCTTGTTTTAGTCGTAGTTTCTTTATTACAACTCCGTTTTTGTTGGTTCAACTTGCCACTTCTTTGGATCGAGTCAAATTTTAAGAATATGAACTGAAAATACTTTATTTTGTATTCGAAATCATAGGTTATAGGTCAAACTTTGATGAAACTTATGAAAGTGATCATTTTCCATCATAAAAACAACATTTAATGATCATTTTTCTAAAAATACTTACACTTTGAGTTAAACCATGAAATTTTTATGTGTTAACATATTCATAAGAAATATCATTTTTCCAGAACATGAACTTCCAATTCAAAGTTCAAGATGGTTTTTAATTATCCAACCCAAAACAGCCCCCGGTTGCACTCCGACGACGTAGATTCAGTTTTTAAGATGTTCTTTGTAAAACCAAGTTATATCTTGTTAGGTTAGCATATCATTATGATATATTACAGGTCTTGAAGTGTTTTAAAAGTCAAGTTAGAAGGAACTATTTAGTTTGCGAACAAGTTTGAAATCATTCAGACTATGTTCTTGTTGTTAAAATTTTATACCACAAAATAAGATAGCTATATGAATATGAATTGAATAAGATTATGAACAAGGTTACTACCTCAAGTTACTTGGACAAAGTTACTGCAAAAGATAAGAAATAATCTTGGAATCAAAGTGTAACGACCCGGATTTTTCCGATCATTTTATACCTATGAGATTAATATTTACATAAATTAAACCTTACCAACATGATAAGTAATCTAAATTGTTGAGATTTATGTTTTTAAAAAGAGTTTTACACAACGTTTGACCGTCCAATTTGACCGATGATATCACGAACTATATAACAAACGATAATTATACGTTTGTGTATATATATGTATTTATATATATTTAACATGATCTAAGAATGGTTTAACATCTCATTGTGTACTAATAACAATAAGTTATAAGTATACTTTGAGACTACTAACTTAAGTTTTCAAAATGATAACTATACGTAACGTTATTTGACATATATACCTTTAACCTACAATACTTATACAAGTATCGTTAAATATGTATTTAATCACTTTTAAAGGGCTTATATACATAAAACAATATAAGTATATTTACAAAAGATAGCTATATTTGAATTCTCGTTCCGTTTCCTCAAAATTTCTACACGTATACCTAGAGTATATGTACTCGTATCATACCCAGCTCCTATACGTATTTACTATTAGTATATACACATCACAATCACTTTATTAGCAGCCATGAGTCATCCAATTTTGGATCTTAGCATGCATGATTAATCAATTTGGCATATTACAAGACTTTTGCACAATATTACAAATTTATACATCTTTTCACCACCATTTATACTCCATTCCAATTTCATTTTTACTACACATTTTCTCTAACCAAAAACACACTCTTAGGAACCTTAAGTGTTCTTCACAATCTCAGCAAATAACCATGAAGATCTAGCTTCAAAAACAAGCCTTAATCATCATAATAAATTCCTTACAAGAAAACTTCAATAATCCTTCCAAAAATACAAGTTTACTTCCAACCTTTTGATCCAACTCCACCACTCTTTTGGTTCTAGGATTTTTCTCATCTTTTACAGTAACTTTGTCCAAGTAACTTGAGGTAGTAACCTTGTTCATAACCTTATTCGATTCATATTTATATATCTATCTTATTTTGTGTTGTAAAATTTTAACAACAAGAACATAGTTTGAATGATTTCAAACTTGTTTGCAAACTAAATAGATCCTTCTAACTTAACTTTTAAAACACTTCAAGACCTGTAATATATTATAATGATATGTTAACTTAACAAGATATAACTTGGTTTTACAAAGAACATCTTAAAAACCGAATCTACGTCGTCGGAGTGCAACCGGGGGCTGTTTTGGGTTGGATAATTAAAAACCATCTTAAGCTTTTAATTGGAAGTTCATGTTCTGGAAAAATGATATTTCTTATGAATATGCTAACACATAAAAATTTCATGGTTTAACTCAAAGTGTAAGTATTTTTAGAAAAATGATCATTAAATGTTGTTTTTATGATGGAAAATGATCACTTTCATAAGTTTCACCAAAGTTTGACCTATAACCTGTGATTTCGAATACAACCTAAGGTATTTTCAGTTCATATTCTTAAAATTTGACTCGATCCAAGGAAGTGGCAAGTTGAACCAACAAAAACGGAGTTGTAATGAAGAAACTACGACTAAAACAAGATCGGGTATCCGAAGCTAGTTTAGCTACGAAAATATTTGGAGAAAAATTAAATTAATCATATATTTCTAATTAATATGATATTTCATATATATTTACTTATGATTTGATTTTATATATTTCAGGACCACCCGTAAACAACACGAGAAGATTAATCATAAGACCTCATGATTGTACGCAACACGTCATTTGACAACACGGTACTTTATGTACGCAACACGTCACTTGACAACATGGTACCATGGGTCGAGATTAATTCTAATCAATACGAATACGATGGGGTCTTTATTTATTTTATTTAAGCAACTAATTATGGACCACTAACATCGGACTGTTAACTAAGGACTAAAAAAATATTAAAAGTATTAAATATATATATATATATATATATATATATATATATATATATATATATATATATATATATATATATATATATATATATATATATATATATATATATATATATATATATATATATATATATATGTAACGATTACTTAAAAAGAAAATATGTTGATATATTATATATATGGTTAGGTTCGTGATATCTATCGGAGACCAAGTCGTGATAAATACCTTCAAGGCAAAAGTGAGTATATAGTCCCACTTTTAAACTCTAAATATTTCGGGATGAGAATACATGCATTTTATGATTTACGTTATGGACACAAGTGATTAAAAATATATATTCTACGTTGAGTTGTACCACTGGCATACTTCCCTGTAACTTGGTAACTATTATTTACATGAGGTATTGTAAACGCGAATCCTGTTGATAGATCTATCGGGCCTGACAACCCCAACCGGACTGAACGACCAGTATTCAACGGTTGCACAGTACTTCGTTTCGGTGACTACACTTGGTACGGTGTAGTAAGATTTCATAATAAAGGGAATATGAGACGTTGATTAAATGTTAAGTATGGTTATCAAGTGCTCAACAACTTAGAATATTTTTATTAAAACGTTTATATATGAAATCTTGTGGTCTATATTTATAACGCTGCCGGTATTAAACCTATATCTCACCAACTTTATGTTGACGTTTTAAGTATGTTTATTCTCAGGTGATAACTAAAAGCTTCCGCTGCAACATGTTGAATTTAAGCAAGATCTTGAGTATGCATATTTGTGTCAAAAATAAAACTGCATATCGGAGGATTTGTAATGTAAAATATGTTGGAAGTCGTATTGTTATTATCACATGTAAAGTTTGTAAGTCTAAGATTATCGCTAAACGATAATCATTATTAAGTTGTTTAAACCTTGTATTTGTAATAAAAGCTATGGTTTGTATTGTAAAAACGAATGCAGTTTTTGAAAAATGTCGCATATAGAGGTCAATACCTCGCGATGAAATCATATGTTATTGTATTCGTCCTTATGGTTAAGGTCGGGTTATGACATGTGGTATCAGAGCGTTGGTCTTAGAGAACCAGAAAATTTGCATTAGTGTGTCTTATCGAGTTTGTTAGGATGCATTAGTGAGTCTGGACTTTGACCGTGTTTGATTTCGAAAACTATTGCTTATCCTTGTTGGTTAAAAAAAATTAATATGTAAATATTATGTGGTACTAACGTGCTAGTTGTAATGTGATAGATGTCTGGCTTAGAACTTGTTATCACATTCAGCGACTCCGAACCAGAATCTTCAGATGGTGTTCCAGTCATTAACCTGTCCGATGATGAAAACGACACCTTTGGGGAAGACTCACAAGTTCCGGATGAATCAATTGAAGAGGAACCGGAATGTGATCCTGCGGAGGAAGAAATACAGGAAATTACGAAAGACAAGTTTGAACGAGGAAAGAAACGAAAGGCTACTGAATTGGAAAATCCAAATCCCGAGTTTAGAGAGGATGTTGTGGCACCAACTCCACCAGATACTTCCACACCTATTCCCGCTATTCCTATTAGTTCTATCCCGGCATCCAGTTCTTCAGCCCCTCAGCCAAAACGCAGGGAGACAACCATGATAACCTTTAAGCGATTCCTTTGAACACAAACGCTTTTGGTTAAATGATACGCTGTTGTTTTAAACCATGGAATCATATAACATTTTGTATAATATTACTAGTGTGGTTTGCTTAATGTTTGATGTAAGATAAGCATATGTAAAATAGTGAAGTGTGAAATGCAATAATTTTTCATGGTTGAGTATTATTTGGGTGATAGTAATTGATTTTCGTACTAAGCTATTAAGTATGAACTTTAACGGGTAGGTACTACCCTAGGTATAATTATAAAATGCAAATAAGAAGAAAAGGCTTTTATAATAATAACTGGTTCATATTATTAATAAGCTACGATGTACTGTAAATACATACTACATCTATAATATTCCATGTGAATAATTATTTTTTTTCCATTTTTATTGAAGATTATGGCGCGATTGAACCGAATGACGGAACAAGAAATCCATGAACTCATCAATCAGCGAGTGAACGACAGAATGTTATGGGTCGAGGTTGCAAGAGGTGCTGCAGTTAACCCAAATCCTCGTGTGGGATGCACTTACAAAACTTTTCAAGGTTGCAAGCCCTCATCATTCAGTGGAACAGAAGGACCGGTCGGTTTAACCCGGTGGATCGAAAAGATTGAGTCTGTGTTTAAAATCAGTGGTTGTATTGAGAAGGACATGACCAAGTATGCATCGCGCACCTTACAAGATAGTGCACTCACGTGGTGGAAAAACTATGTGAAGGCCGTAGGAGGAGATGTAGCTTATGATACTCCCTGGGAAGAATTCAAAACAATGCTAATCAACGAATATTGTCCAAGGAACGAGGTTAGGAAGTTGGAAGCTGAATTACGAAGCCTGAAAGTTGTTGGTACTGAACTCACCAACTACAATCAGCGATTCATGGAATTAGCTTTGCTATGTCCCGAATTGGTACCAACCGAAGAACGGAAGATTGAACTGTACAAAGACGGTTTACCTAAAAAGGTCAAGGCAAATGTTACAGCATCCAAACCTAAGACTATTCATGAAGCCATCACCATGGCGAACGAGTTGATGGACCAGATTATTCTGGATAATAACACCGATGTCAAGACATCGGGAAACAAAAGAAAGTGGGAAGGTAATCATCAACAATCCAACAAGAAACAAGAAACCACGCAAGGTGCGGGTAGCGGTTCGAACTCAGGTTACAAAGGACAAAATCCTTTATGTAACAGATGCCACAAACATCACTCTGATTATTGTAATGTGGTGTGCGAAAATTGTAATCGAAGGGGTCATCTTGCTGAAGATTGTCGGATTCCTGTTACAAATACAAATGGCACCAAGTCTCCTGCCACTAATGCAAATAGAACTACCTTGGCCACTGTTACCTGTTATGGGTGTGGGAAACAGGGTCATTATAAGAGCCAGTGTCCGAATCCAGAGAAGAATAATGGATTTGCACGTGGAAGAGCATTTGTTATTAATGCTAGAGAGGCGTGTGAAGACCCGGAGCTTGTTACGGGTACGTTTACCATTAATAACTTATCCGCATCTATTATATTTGATACTGGTGCTGATAGAAGTTACGTGAGTAGAGACTTTTACGTAAATTGAATTGTTCATCATTACCTCTAGATGCTAAGTACATGATTGAGTTAGCTAATGGTAAACTAATTAAAGCCGATAAAATTTGCCGTGATTGTAAAATAAATTTAGCCGGAGAAATATTTAAGATTGATTTAATACCCGTAGAATTAGGAAGTTTTGATGTAATAGTCGGCATGGACTGGATGTCCAAAATAGGAGCTGAAGTTGTGTGTGCCAAGAAGGCAATTCGCATTCCTCGTAAGGATAAAACGCCAGTAATGATTTATGGAGAGAAGGGTAACTCAAAGCTAAAACTCATTAGTTGTTTGAAAGCTCAAAAGTGCTTGAAGAAAGGGTGTTATGCTATCTTAGCACATGTTAATAAAGTCGAAACAAAGGAAAAAGTGAAGAGCATCAATGGCGTGCCTGTGGCAAGAGATTTTCCTGAAATCTTTCTGGAAGAGTTGCCGGGATTACCTCCATTTAGATCTGTAGAATTTCAAATAGATCTAGTACCAGGAGCTGCACCAGCGGCTCGTGCTCCATATAGACTTGCACCATCTGAGTTAAAAGAACTTCAGAGTTAGTTAAAAGAATTACTGGACCGTGGATTCATACGACCAAGTACTTCACCGTGGGGAGCTCCGATTTTATTCGTCAAGAAGAAAGATGGATCTTTTAGGATGTGTATAGATTATCGTGAATTAAATAAGTTAACTATCAAGAATCGATATCCACTACCGAGAATTGACGACTTATTTGATCAACTGCAAGGATCATGTGTGTACTCGAAAATTGACTTAAGATCGGGCTATCATCAATTACGTGTCAAAGAAGAAGATATTCCGAAAAATGCTTTTTGGACACGTTATGGTCATTACGAATTTTTGGTTATGCCGTTTGGGTTGACTAATGCGCCAGCTGTATTCATGGACCTCATGAATCGAGTTTGTAGTCCGTATTTAGATAAGTTTGTTATCATTTTCATTGACGATATTCTTATCTATTCCAAGAGTGAGCAAGAGCATGAGCAGCATTTAAGGTTGGTATTAGAATTGTTAAGAAAAGAACAGTTATACGCCAAATTTTCTAAGTATGCATTTTGGTTGAAAGAAGTGCAATTTCTTGGCCACGTTGTTAGTAGCAAAGGAATTCAGGCTGATCCAGCTAAAATTGAGGCCATTGAAAAATGGAAGACTCCTAAGACACCAACGCAGATACGCTAATTTTTGGGTTTAGCTGGTTATTATAGAAGGTTTATTCAAGATTTTTCCCGAATAGCTAAACCATTAACAGCGTTAACGCAAAAAGGAAAGAAGTACAAATGGACCTCTGAGCAGGAGAGTGCATTTCAATTACTGAAGAAGAAGTTGACTACGGCACCTATTTTATCGTTACCTGAAGGGAACGATGATTTTGAGATATATTGTGACGCTTCGCGACAAGGTTTTGGTTGCGTCCTTATGCAACGAAATAAAGTTATTGCATACGCATCTCGTCAATTGAAGATTCACGAGCGGAATTACATGACGCATGATCTAGAACTGGGAGCAGTAGTGTTTGCATTGAAGATATGGAGACACTACTTATATGGGGTTAAATGCACTGTGTTTACCGATCATAAAAGCCTTCAACATATCTTCGATCAGAAACAGCTGAACATGAGGCAACGTAGGTGGGTCGAGCTGATAAACGACTATGATTGTGAGATTCGCTATCATCCCGGGAAAGCGAATGTAGTAGCCAACGCTTTAAGCAGAAAGGAACGGGAACCAATTCGAGTACGAGCGATGAACATAAAAATTCACATGAATCTCAACTCACAAATCAAAGAGGCTCAACGAGAAGCTCTTACTAAAGAAAACATAGGAAATGAAATAATGAAGAAGTATGAGAAGCAACTCGTTATACGGGAAGACGGAATTCGATATTTTGCAAACCGTATTTGGGTACCGAAGTTAGGTGGATTAAGGAAGTTGATATTGAATGAGGCACATAAGACAAGATACTCGATACATCCTGGAGTTGGAAAGATGTATCAAGATCTTAAGACGCATTATTGGTGGCCTAATTTAAAGACAGATGTTGCAACATATGTTGGGGAATGTTTAACTTGTTCCAAAGTCAAAGCAGAACACCAGAAGCCGTCAGGGTTACTTCAACAACCAGAAGTCCCAGAATAGAAATGGGACGGTATTACCATGGATTTCATCACAAAGTTACCTAAGACTGCCTGGGGTTATGACACCATTTGGGTAATAGTTGATCGTCTCACCAAATCTGCACATTTCTTGCCTACAAAGGAAACGGATAGAATGGAGAAACTATTACAATTATACATAAAGGAAATTGTTTCAAGGCATGGAATACCTATTTCCATTATATCCGATCGTGATAGTAGATTTACATCAAAGTTTTGGCAATCACTACAGGAGGCCCTGGGAACTCGTTTGGATATGAGCACCGCATATCATCCACAAACTGACGGGCAGAGTGAAAGAACAATTCAGACTCTTGAAGACATGCTCAGGGCATGTGTGATCGATTTTGGAAATGGATGGGATAAATATCTACCATTAGCAGAATTCTCGTATAATAACAGTTATCATGCGAGCATTAAAGCTGCACCATTCGATGGAAGGAAGTGTAGATCCCCTATCTGTTGGAATGAAGTAGGAGATCAAAAATTAACTGGTCCCGAGATCATACACGAAACGACTGAGAAGATAGTACAAATCAAGGAGAGATTGAAAACAGCCCGTAGTCACCAAAAGAGCTACGCCGATGTCCGAAGGAAACCATTAGAGTTTCAGATCGGTGACATGGTTATGTTAAAGGTGTCACCTTGGAAAGGTGTAATACGTTTCGGTAAAAGGGGTAAACTGAACCCAAGGTATGTAGGCCCGTTCAAGATCATCGAACGCATTGGACCGGTAGCTTATCGACTCGAGTTACCGCAACAACTCGCCGGAGTACATAATACATTTCACGTATCAAACCTTAAGAAATGTCTTGCAGAGGAAGATCTCACCATTCCTCTTAAAGAAATCCAAGTCGACGAGAAACTACAATTCATAGAAGAACCAGTCGAAATCATGGACCGTGAAGTTAAACAACTCAAGCAGAGCAACATACCGATCGTTAAGGTTCGTTGGAGTGTTCGAAGGGGTCTCGAGTTTACTTGGGAACGAGAGGATCAGATGAAACGAAAGTACCCACATTTGTTTACCGAGAACGCAAAATAGGTACAATTTTAAAATTTCGGGACGAAATTTATTTAACGGGTAGGTACTGTAACGACCCGGATTTTTCCGATCATTTTATACCTATGAGATTAATATTTACATAAACTAAACCTTACCAACATGATAAGTAATCTAAATTGTTGAGATTTATGTTTTTAAAAAGAGTTTTACACAACGTTTGACCGTCCAATTTGATCGATGATATCACGAACTATATAACAAACGATAATTATATGTTTGTGTATATATATGTATTTATATATATTTAATATGATCTAAGAATGGTTTAACATCTCATTGTGTACTAATAACAATAAGTTATAAGTATACTTTGAGACTACTAACTTAAGTTTTCAAAATGATAACTATACGTAACGTTATTTGACATATATACCTTTAACCTATAATACTTATACAAGTATCGTATAAATATGTATTTAATCACTTTTAAAGGGCTTATATACATAAAACAATATAAGTATATTTACAAAAGATAGTTATATTTGAATTCTCGTTCCGTTTCCTCAAAATTTCTACACGTATACCTAGAGTATATGTACTCGTATCATACCCAGCTCCTATACGTATTTACTATTAGTATATACACATCACAATCACTTTATTAGCAGCCATGAGTCAGCCAATTTTGGATCTTAGCATGCATGATTAATCAATTTGACATATTACAAGACTTTTGCACAATATTACAAATTTATACATCTTTTCACCACCATTTATACTCCATTCCAATTTCATTTTTACTACACATTTTCTCTAACCAAAAACACACTCTTAGGAACCTTAAGTGTTCTTCACAATCTCAGCAAATAATCATGAAGATCTAGCTTCAAAAACAAGCCTTAATCATCATAATAAATTCCTTACAAGAAAACTTCAATAATCCTTCCAAAAATACAAGTTTACTTCCAACCTTTTGATCCAACTCCACCACTCTTTTGGTTCTAGGATTTTTCTCATCTTTTATAGTAACTTTGTCCAAGTAACTTGAGGTAGTGACCTTGTTCATAACCTTATTCGATTCATATTTATATAGCTATCTTATTTTGTGTTGTAAAATTTTAACAACAAGAACATAGTTTGAATGATTTCAAACTTGTTTGCAAACTAAATAGATCCTTCTAACTTAACTTTTAAAAACTTCAATACCTGTAATATATCATAATTATATGTTAACTTAACAAGATATAACTTGGTTTTACAAAGAACATCTTAAAAACTGAATCTACGTCGTCGGAGTGCAACCGGGGGCTGTTTTGGGTTGGATAATTAAAAACCATCTTAAGCTTTGAATTGGAAGTTCATGTTCTGGAAAATGATATTTCTTATGAATATGTTAACACATAAAAATTTAATTGTTTAACTCAGAGTGTAAGTATTTTTAGAAAAATGATCATTAAATGTTGTTTTTATGATGGAAAATGATCACTTTCATAAGTTTCAGCAAAGTTTGACCTATAACCTGTGATTTCGAATACAACCTAAGGTATTTTCAGTTCATATTCTTAAAATTTGACTCGATCCAAGGAAGTGGCAAGTTGAACCAACAAAAACGGAGTTGTAATGAAGAAACTACGACTAAAACAAGATCGGGTATCCGAAGCTAGTTTAGCTACGAAAATATTTGGAGAAAAATTAAATTAATCATATATTTCTAATTAATATGATATTTCATATATATTTACTTATGATTTGATTTTATATATTTCAGGACCACCCGTAAATAACACGAGAAGATTAATCACAAGACCTCATGATTGTACGCAACACGTCATTTGACAACACGGTACTTTATGTACGCAACACGTCACTTGACAACAAGGTACCATGGGTCGAGATTAATTCTAATCAATACGAATACGATGGGGTCTTTATTTATTTTATTTAAGCAACTAATTGTGGACCACTAACATCGGACTGCTAACTACGGACTAAGAAAATATTAAAAGTATTAAAAGTATATATATATATATATATATATATATATATATATATATATATATATATATATATGTAACGATTACTTAAAAAGAAAATATGTTGATATATTATATATATGGTTAGGTTCGTGATATCTATCGGAGACCAAGTCGTGATAAATACCTTCAAGGCAAAAGTGAGTATATAGTCCCACTTTTAAACTCTAAATATTTCGGGATGAGAATACATGCATTTTATGATTTATGTTATGGACACAAGTGATTAAAAATATATATTCTACGTTGAGTTGTACCACTGGCATACTTCCCTGTAACTTGGTAACTATTATTTACATGAGGTATTGTAAACGCGAATCCTGTAGATAGATCTATCGGGCCTGACAACCCCAACCGGACTGGACGACCAGTATTCAACGGTTGCACAGTACTTCGTTTCGGTGACTACACTTGGTACGGTGTAGTAAGATTTCATAATAAAGGGAATATGAGACGTTGATTAAATGTTGAGTATGGTTATCAAGTGCTCAACAACTTAGAATATTTTTATTAAAACGTTTATATATGAAATCTTGTGGTCTATATTTATAACGCTGCCGGTATTAAACCTATATCTCACCAACTTTATGTTGACATTTTAAGTATGTTTATTCTCAGGTGATAACTAAAAGCTTCCGCTGCAACATGTTGAATTTAAGCAAGATCTTGAGTATGCATATTTGTGTCAAAAATAAAACTGCATATCGGAGGATTTGTAATGTAAAATATGTTGGAAGTCGTATTGTTATTATCACATGTAAAGTTTGTAAGTCTAAGATTATCGCTAAACGATAATCATTATTAAGTTGTTTAAACCTTGTATTTGTAATAAAAGCTATGGTTTGTATTGTAAAAACGAATGCAGTTTTTGAAAAATGTCGCATATAGAGGTCAATACCTCGCGATGAAATCATATGTTATTGTATTCGTCCTTATGGTTAAGGTCGGGTTATGACATGTGGTATCAGAGCGTTGGTCTTAGAGAACCAAAAAATTTGCATTAGTGTGTTTTATCGAGTTTGTTAGGATGCATTAGTGAGTCTGGACTTTGACCATGTTTGATTTCGAAAACTATTGCTTATCCTTGTTGGTTAAAAAAAATTTAATATGTAAATATTATGTGGTACTAACGTGCTAGTTGTAATGTGATAGATGTCTGGCTTAGAACTTGTTATCACATTCAGCGACTCCGAACCAGAATCTTCAGATGGTGTTCCAGTCATTAACCTGTCCGATGATGAAAACGACACCTTTGGGGAAGACTCACAAGTTCCGGATGAATCAATTGAAGAGGAACCGGAATGTGATCCTGAGGAGGAAGAAATACAGGAAATTACGAAAGACAAGTTTGAACGAGGAAAGAAACGAAAGGCTACTGAATTGGAAAATCCAAATCCTTAAGATTGACTTTAAAGATTGAGAATTACAAACTCATGGAATTCGATGATATCTAAACTCGAGCTTGAACGAGAAAATATTTTGATCAAATTAAAATCGTTTTGTTTTCTGAAAACCTATTTTCAATGCGTTCATTACCATTGAACGTAAAATCCTGAGAATTCATCAGAATTCATTAGGTCACCTGAACCAAATCGGGTGTCAGCCGTAAGAACGGTGGTTGCATATCGAAGACAAGACCTTGTGCCAGACCGAAAAATTATAGGGTGATCTTTACTATTTCTCCTACAAAGGATAGTAATTGCATCCGACAAGTTTTTGGACCATGATTATCTGCATGTCAATAGACATCGCCTTAACAGTTACTTGTTCCACGCTTTCCTTTACAACCGGACGGTAGTTTACCGAAAGGTAATATACGGGGTAAGTAAACTGGACGTGTTGCTTTCCTAAATACAAGGATAGGAAGTGGGTGACACAAAACCGCAAGTTTTGAGCTAAAACTTTAAAATCGAAAACCCACAAAACCCACAAAAACATTTTGCAAACATCGGTGAAGGGTTATTTCGGAAAACTTGTCTAGGGTAAAATCTAGCATGAATTTTTAAAAGATCAAATGTTTTCATAAAGATCTAATTTCCTTAAAGGATCTAAATTTTCATAGTCGTGTGGGACTGTAAACCACATCGTTACTATCATTGTTCATACCGCTATATCAAAATCACTAATGTATAAAGAAGTGATTCGTGTGAAGTGTGATTTAATTTTAAGTTCTGTATTGCTTGAGGACAAGCAACGTTCAAGTGTGGGGATATTTGACATTACTCAAAACGAACACATATTTAGTAGCAATATCATTCCAATATGTAAAGTTTTTAATTGTAATTTCCTTATTCTAAGTTGTAATCGTTTAAATAAATAAGTGCAAAGACGGAAGACGAAAACGAAAACGAAGATTTGAAGACGAAAACGGCCAAAATGCTCAAACGTACAAGTTAAACTACAAAAGGTATAATTTATTGATGAATTACGTCTAAAGATTGACAAGAGTACAAGTTACGAAATGTAAAGTATAAGATTTCAAAGCATACGAAAAGACGTTTGAAAAACCGGAACCGATACATAAACCGGGCGTAAATGTACAAGACAACGGAGCTAAATTTACAAGTCAACTATGCACAAGAATATAATATAATATATATATGATTAATATAAATTATATAAATTATATATATATTTATCTATGTCGACAAAGAAGAAAATAAATGGGCATGAGCTGGAAAGCATATCTCCGCGATCGCGGAGATATGTGTGGTATAATCACGCGATCGCGGAGCACACAATATCTGAAATTGCCTATAAAAGCCACAAACTTCTACCGAATCCATTACACCTTGATCAATCTCTCTTTCCCTCTGTGTGTGTGTATGTATATATATATATATATATATATATATATATATATATATATATATATATATATATATATATTAGTTTAGTTTTAGTATAGGTTAGATTAGGTAAAGTAACGGTTAATTTACGGTTTTGAAGTCGGAGTTCTGTCCGTGTAACGCTACGCGATTAATAATCTTTGTAAGTTAAACTCTCCTTTTTCAATTATGTCTCGTAACTAAGTTATTATTATGCTTATTTGAGCCGATGTAATCGTGATGTTGGACTAAATATTAAGACGGGATTATTGAACTTTAAACCATAATTAGGGTTTGGACAATAAACCGACACTTGTGGACATTGGACTATGGACTATTAATGGACAAGGGTAATTGTCTAATAGAGTGATAACTCATTGGAATCTATTACACTTATTCTCAAATTATTTAATCTAACAATTATTAATGATTGTGAATGTCCTATTTAGTGACGTTTATACGGAGTCTTTTACAATCATTTAATTAATCAATTGGGTTGGGTAATTGATTATTCATTCTGATCAAGTGAATGAATTAATATATCATGGACTAATTAAAACAAGGGTGGATTACATACAGTGATAACTGGTGTAATTGTTGATAGAAGTGAAAATCGTGTAACAGTTTAAATCCCTAATTAGTTGGAATAATTGACTTCGGGTATAATGACAAATTTGACGAGGACACTCGCACTTTATATTTATGACTGATGGACTATTATGGACAAAAACCAGATAGACGTATCAAACAATCCAGGACAAAGGACAATTAACCCAGGGTAATAAATTAAAATCAAAACGTCAAACATCATGATTACGGGAGTTTAAATAAGCATAATTATTTTATTTTATATCTCCCCGTGTTTTTAATTACATTTTATTTATTATCATTTTAATTATCGCAGTTTTAATTATCGTTATTTAAATATTGTTATTTATTTTACGCACTTTAATTATCGTCATTTATCTTTATGCTTCACTTAAAATCGATAAACTGGTCATTAAATGGTAAACCTCCATTTTATATATTACTACTATTATATATATATATATATATATATATATATATATATATATATATATATATATATATATATATATATATATATTATAAATATATTTGTATAAAAATATAGTGTAAAATAAGCCATCTCCCTGTGGAACGAACCGGACTTACTAAAAGCTAAACTACTCTACGATTAGGTACACTGCCTATAGTGTTGTAGCAAGGTTTAAGTATATCCCATCTGTAAATAAAATAAAACTTGTATCATATTTCGTAATAAAATTATAAGTATATTTCATATACCGATGCGACACACCGACACACATCAACTAACAATTTTTATTATTCTTATTTTGCTACAGGATTCTAAAAAACTAGGATTTGTTAGTTGTTAATTTGGTTATCTCTTACGATGTCGATAAAGGTGGGTGTAAAAAAGGTTATTCTGGCTGGAAAAACCTTACAAGACGACGATGAACAATCAGGTCCAACACTCTGTGTTTCATATATTTGTAGTATTACGGAGTATTATATAAGCCTACAATTTAGAGGCTGAAGCTTTGCATAATTTCTGGATAGTAGCAAAAGTTTAAGGTGATTCTGCTTCCTTTTTATCTGTATTTATTACTTATTATTACTTTTTATCTGTGTTTATGTGTGTGAGCTACACTACTAATTATTTCAACTTGAGTTTTGAATGCACTTTATGTTGGTTTATTATAGATACACTTCTTTATATGCACCGGTAACCCAAGACTTTAGTAAAATTATCTTAGAACACATTTTAGTCTCAACTGATGACTTTTTAATAGACATGGGTTGTGGATAGGAAATGATGAAATAAGTAACTGCTATTTGAATCCTGTTATGTTAATTGTAATGGTACATGTGCATAAGTAGCAATGCATGTAAGAGTTGCTAATAGAAGTTTAAACGTAGTACCTAGCAAGAAGTGCACCCAATGATAAGCTTTGGTTGCTAAATTTTGTTGAGACATTTGATAATAAAAGTAACCATGAGTTAGTGTCTGATTATCGATTGTTTGTATATCTATTTTTAGGCACTATTTTTAAACCTTTTGTGGTGTTATTCAGTTTTGCATTAATTTCTATAACAATGTTGGTTCTCATTATAGTATTGATCTTATGGTGTGATATTTTTTGACAGAATCAAGTGAAGATTTGGATTAAAAATTAGGGTTTCAAGCGATTGACCATTTGGTTGGATCCTAAGATGATAAAGAAAAGAAAGTGAACTCTTCAACTTAAAGTCAAACAAATTTGTAAATCTTTGTAATTAGTCAAATGATCCTCATCTGGATTTTTTATTTTTGGCAAGGCAGGTAGTTTATCTGCAACCTAAAAAAAGTATGATGGTGAAGATAAGTTAATCACTTTTCTTTGTCTATGTGAAAGTGTATAACATTTCAATCACAACTATTTTCTCAAATAATATGATCATCATTCTCTTAATAATTATTTACATGAGAATAAAGTTACAATGCTAACACATTGTATCCTTATGATGTTTTGATTGCAGTTAGAGCAGCAGTAGCTCCAGTTGAAACAACATTTGCATTTGATGAAATGGTTTTCGTGACTCCAAGAAAGTAGTAAATGCTAGGCTGAAAAGATGGTTTGATGGAATGGTTTTCGGGACTCCAAGAAAGTATTACATGCTAGGCTGAAAAGATGATGTTGATAAAACGAGTTGTGTTGCTTAACTTGCTGTGAAATTTGCAAAAGATGCACATTAAAATGTTGTTTCAACTGATCCCGTACATTCTTTAAGTGACTGTTTTGCCCAGGTAATCCATTAATTTTCTTTCCCTAATTATTCAATTGTATAATATTCGAGGTCACAAGATAGATAGGTTGGGTGGGTTGGGTAAATGTCAAAATGAATGGTTTGTCTGTTGGAACATATCTTTTATATGGGTCAAAAAGGACTGGGTTGATGGTACGGAGTTTTTTTGTAAAATTTTATAAAGAACTAATTCGCTAATGATGATTGCTTAACATTACAATAATAATCTAAGTTGCATAACTAAACAACTAAGGATAATATATACGTTAATAATGTACTTTGACTGACCTTCAGCCTCCATATAACCTGCTCCCTTTTTAGCTAAATTTTTTATCCACATTTTCACCAATGTGAAATCAAATGGGTAACCCACTTATAAGCAAATGTGTAGGATTATGACCTCTAGGTATTACATTTTCTAATATTGATTTCTTTTCTTTTGTTTTCATTGTTTTTAACACGGGGCAATGTATGCACAAAAGATTGAAAGGCTATATGCTGAAATCCGTTCAAGCAGTATCGTGAGTCCTGCCTGAATATGAAGGTATGCACCCACTTTATTATTGTTTCTATAAGGTAATTGTTGTCATCATATTTAGGCTCTGTGGATTTGTCACCTCTTTTATGTGTGTTTCTCTTTCGACTTAGTGTTACTTTCGCGGTGTTGTATTTATTTAAATGATCTTGATTTCGTTCTATTTTTTCGTTGTTGTGATGCATACTAGAACCCTATACAACCGCTTTTCATAAATGTTCTTTAATGAAAGCAGAAACTTTGTTGTTAACAGTTGAATTTTAAAATATTTGTATGTTTTTTTGAGCTTATGGAAAAGTGTATATGTAATTAGTGTATGGTTGCTTATGTTTGCAGTTGGGTGCTTTTGATGCAGTTGGGGGTTCTTGATTTCCTTGCATATCCTTAGGTGACAAAGGTTACAGCAGCTCAAGTTATATTAACAACAACAACAAACTCAATACCATATGAGTGGCGTATGAGGGAGGTGAGATGTATACAATCATTCCCCTATCCGAGAATAGAAACAAGTCATTTCTCCACCCAGAGTGGAAACACTCACAAAAGTAGAGAAAGTCATCCCTCTCTCTATTCGACAGATAAGGAGATTGCTTCCGAGTGGACCTCCGGCCAAAAAGTAGGAAAATTATTTTTTTTTTGAAAAAAAAACAGACACCCTAAAAAAATAAATAAATAAATAGAAATAAAATAAAATAAAAATAAAAACTATGAAAATGGTAGAATCAAATTTCCATGGGTTTTAAGTTATATTATTTGTTGAAAATAAACAAGAATGTATTGAAAACCAGCAATGTTTCTACATCTTCTGTAGACTATGAATGTTTAAAGTTCCTATATATGTAAATCTTAGCACTACTTCTTGCTTTGTATATATAATACTTGCTAAAAACAATTACATATATCCGCCGCATTGCGCGAACCTCTCAACTAGTTTATATATTAATTGGTGTAAATGGTGTTAAAACCCCATTGGCTCCCACCATCAATTTTCACTATTAACGTCACTGTAGAACTGTAGCACCCAAAAAAACCCGCCCGACCCGATTCCTCTTCCTCCTTCATTCCACCTGCAAAACCTTTTCTAAGCTCACCAAACAACTCCTCTCAAATTATTCCCTCACCATCATAATTTTCAACTCACTCTGCTCCATTCCAAATCCACTCTTCTTACCACGCACACCAACTCCATCAAACATCCCAACCACCACCGTCGCACCGTACCAACCACCGCAACCACTAACGCACCTACCGATGATCACTTAGATTGTTTCTTTGAATTAGGTGGTAGAAGATAGATGAATTTGGTAGTGAAATAGGAAATGTAATGATTTGGTCTTGTGTTTGACTCAAAATGCATAGGAAACGTCCAAGGTTGTTTGTGTTATTTTCCATAAAATGCAGTATTTTAGTTTCTTTCTTAACACGTAAGAGTTGGTAGTTTTGGAACTGAAATATCAATTTGAGTATGAAATGTTAATCAGTCATTTTATTCATTAGTCTTTTCGTTACACACAACTGACTTACTGACATATTAATTTTGGCATCAAAGCAAGTTTATTGATATATCTTTCAATATCTGTGACAAGTTGATCGTTTTATATGCACATAAATTGTTTGATGAAATGACTGAAACATCCCGTCCTAATCCATAAGGACGAATACAATAACATATGATTACATTGCGAGGTATTTGACCTTTATATGATACATTTTACAAACATTGCATTCATTTTTAAAGACAAACTTTCATTTCATCGAAAGTTGACAGGCATGCATACTATTTCATAATATCCAAACTATAAATGACTTAATCTATCATTTACTTAATAATAATCTTTATTGAACTCAATGACTTGAATGCAACGTCTTTTGAATTATGTCATGAATGACTCCAAGTAATATCTTTAAAATGAGCAAATGCACATCGGAAGATTTCTTTAATACCTGAGAATAATCATACTTTCAAGTGTCAACCAAAAGGTTGGTGAGTTCATTAGTTTATCGTAATCAATCATTTCCATAATTTTAATAGACCACAAGATTTTCATTTCCATTTCTCATAAATATACATCTCATATCAGGCATTTCGTAAACTGCATCGAGATAAAAATCATTCATATGATGAACACCTGGTAACCGACATTAACAAGATGCATATAGAATATCCCCAAAACAGAATTCTCTCGTCTGTATAATAATAAGTCGAAGTACTAAAGCATCCGTGAAGCGACCCGTCCTAATCCATCTGGACGAATACATTACATTTGGTTACATCGCGAGGTGCTTGACCTCTATATGATACATTTTACAAACATTGCATTCATTTTTAAAAGACAGACTTTCATTACATCGAAAGTTGACGGCATGCATACCATTTCATAATATATCCGACTATAATTGACTTAATAGTAATCTTGATGAACTCGATGACTCGAATGGAACATCTTTTGAAATATGTCATGAATGACTCCAAGTAATATCTCTAATATGAGCAAATACACAGCAGAAGATTTCTTTCATACTTGAGAATAAACATGCTTTCAAGTGTCAACCAAAAGGTTGGTGAGTTCATTAGTTTATCATAATCGATCATTTCCATAATTTTAATAGACCACTAGATTTTCATTTTCATTTCTCATAAATATATGTCCCATGCATAGAGACAAAAATTATTTATATGGATTGAACACCTGATAATCGACATTAACAAGATGCATATAGAATATCCCCATCATTCCGGGACACCCATCGGACATGATAAATTTCGAAGTACTAAAGCATTCCAAATTCCAGAATGGGGTTTGTTAATTCCCGTAGATCTACCTTTAGGATTCACGTCAATTAGGGGCCAGTTCCCTAATTCTTAGATTACCAGGCTAAAAGGGGCATATTCGGCTTCGAGCCATTCAACCATATAATGTAGTTTCGATTACTTATGTCTATTTCGTAAAACATTTATAAAAGCAGCGCATGTATTCTCAGTCCCAAAAATATATATTGCAAAAGCATTTAAAAAGGGAGTAATGAAACTCACAATACGATATTTTGTCGTAAAAATATTGATACGACAATACTGAACAATGCAGGGTTGGCCTCAGATTCACGAACCTATATCATTTATATATATATTAACACATATGATCATAATCGAACAAATTTATACATATAATTATTAGTGATAAAAAATTTTATATTAATAGCTTATAGGTTTTATTATTTAATTAAATATATTCGTTTTATATATTTTAAATAAGTAAAGATAGTAATATAATTAAATTATGTGTATTAAATGTATATTTTTATATAAAGATAATTTATTTGTTAAATTAATATTTGTAATAATACTAGATTAAGGATAATAATAATAATAATAATAATAATAATAATAATAGTAATAATAGTGATAATAATAATAAATATGTTAATTTTAATAATAAAAATTTTAATAGATATAATAACTTTAATATTAATGATAATTTTACTAAAAATGATGTTTTTTATTAATAATGATAATATGATAGTTTTACTAATAATGATTCTTTTAATAATAATACAGTTGTAATAATAATAATAATGATACTTTTTAATAATAATACTAATTCTTAATAAAAATGATAATTTTAAATAATAAAATGTTAATGATGATAAATATAATAATATACTTAGTAATTATAATAACAATACTTTATATAATAATTTCAATAATAATAACAATAATAATAATAGTATTAATATTAATGATACTAATAATATTAATTATAATAGTTTTACTAATAACAGTAATACTAATGATAATAATGATAATAATTTTAATAATAATGATAATACTAATAGCAAATAATATTAATGGTAATAATAATCTTAATAATCATAATAATGTTAATGAAAATAATAATAATAATAATACTTGTAACATTAATAATAATAATAATAATAATAAAAATAATAATAATAATAATAATAATAATAATAATAATAATAGTAATAATAATAATAATAATAACTACCTCAAAAATGCCTTAAAAAAATAAATTGCCACAACATGGTCTCGAACCCGCGACCTCTCGCATACTTGACAACATCCTTAACCATTTCTCTGTTTACCATTTTCTGTTTTATTTTACCACATGAATCTATTTAACCATTATATCTATCATCATGGTCGACTCCTTTCTTGGCCCAAAGGAAAAATTGGGTTTTGGCCCAGTACACACACATATCGAAGCCCAATTAGAAACTATAGCATAACAGCCCAAAAGCAGTAATCGATTTCTTTTATTATTTATTTTTTTCTTTTTAAACTCTAATAGCAGGAAAACAATAGGTTTAACCTGCGTGATGTTTTGATGAGTTCAATCAGGAACCAAACCAACTATCATCGTCTTCATCGTATACATCACCAACGAGTCATCATCATCATCTTGGTGACTCTTATTCGTAATCAACTTATTTTATGTATTATCTTAATTAACGGGCATCATCATCATCTTCAACTTACATCACCATCGTCGTTATTTTTAATCAAACGAAGAAATAGGAAATTAAAACACATCTGTAACATCTTCATCATCAATTCGTGATCATTACTAATGAATTACCATCATCACTGTAACAGAATTGGAGCAAGACAGGATCTACTGTACGAACATCAGAAAAGAAAGAAGGAAAAGAGAAAAATAAATATCGCAGCTGCAGTGGTTCGAGAAGGTTGGCTGTAAAACTGAAATGGAGTAGAAGATAGTTCGAGCAGTAGTTTATGGTGGTTTGTAGTTGAACAGTAACACAAACGGTTGATGGTGGATCGACTAAAAACATAAAAAAAAGAATAATTACAGTAGTAGTGAATACGATTGCTGTTTGATCGTGACCGAAATAGTCCACATCAAATTTGGTAATGGTGTTCTTGTAGTTGGGTTGATAGAAATAGGAAAGCAGAAAATTGGCGTGTTTTGGTGATGTGTGGAACAAGAAGAGGATGGTCATGGGTGGTGTTAATGACGGTAAACAAAACAACTAGAAGTGATTGTTGATGGTTTTCAATGAACACGAATAGGAGAGAGGGAGATAGATAGTGAGAGAGAGAGCAAAGGAAAGAGAGAGTAAGGTTGTTCCTGGTGATCTTATGGCTGTGTTTTACGGCTTCTACAGCAGCTACTTTCGGTGGTGGTGACGGGTTTCCATGGTGACTGTGGGCTTGGGTTAAACAGAAAATAGGTGTAGAAGCAAGAAGCTCTTATGGTGATTCATGGTGGCTGTGGAAGAAACAGGGTGATGGCCGTTGGTTCATGTGGTGGTGGTCCGGTGTACTATGGTGGTGATGGTGGCCGGAGGATGGTGGAAGGTTGATGGTTGAGTGACTTCTGTCGACAGGAAAACAAGAAATTTGGGAAGAATAGGTTCTTCATTTTCATTTCTCTATGCATATGTTAGATATTAGATATATATATATATATATATATATATATATATATATATATATATAATATTATATGCATATGTTAGATATATATATAATATATTATACATGCTAGTGGGTGAGTTTGATTGGAATTTAAAACAGAAATCTGACATCAATAATTTCATTCACGGATGGAATTAATTGATATAGTGAAGCAGTTATGCAAAATTTGTTTTATTAATGTCGACACCCATTAATTAGGATATTATTTCGTGTCCATTGCTAAACAGTTAAAATATAAAATTGTTCCTAAAGATCCCAAATTTTTAAATTAAATATATTTAATTATTTTGGTCATTATGGTATAAAATTCGATCATTAATTATTAAATAAAAATTACATTAATTATTCACTCCCAATCCCAAGTAAAATATAGTTATTGTTAAAATTTATCAGATAACTTCTAAGTATATTATTATTGAGCCTATAATTGATAAAACTCATTTTTGGATCACCGTTTATTTTAAAATCACATAAGTTCCTTTTAACTCGTTTTAATTATCGATCGAATGATAATTGAGCATTACCTTTGTTTACTAAATAGATTCGAAATCATGAAATATATATTTAATATACTTTCCTTGTATACATAGATATGTTTTAAATAATAATTATCATAATAGCATATTTTTATCTTATTTTATATAATTAGTTTTAATAATAATAACATATAATATTTCAAATTATTATTATATAATCATATATTTAAATATTTATGTATCTATTTACAATTAGTGGTTCATGAATCGTTAAGAGCAGTCGAAGTTAAATGATCGTATGAAAACAGTTCAAAATTTTGAAACTCAACATTACAGACTTTGCTTATCGTGTCAAAATCATATAAAGTTTAAGTTTAAATTTGGTCGGAAATTTTCGGGTCGTCACAGTACCTACCCGTTAAAGAAATTTCGTCCTGAAATTTGATCGAGGTCATCATGGCTAACAATAAAAATGTTTTTATGACGAATATGAGTTGATAAATAGGGATTTATCATTATTGATAAATATAGATAAAACGATTCGATTATTCGAAGCGTATGAGTGAAGTTATTACAAACGAGTGAAATGAGTAATTGCAAATTCGTCTTAACCGATGACGTAGTCATGGTTGAATTCCGGAATTTCAAGGAATAGAAATTCTTCAAAATCTAAAAGATTTGATTCTTCGGCGAGTAAGGAAATTAAGATCTCTATAATTAAATACGGTGATCCGCCTCGATTACTCTGTCTGATATTTCCATAAATTAAGCTCTTCCGTTCCGTTATTCTCACCATTCCTATACTTTCTTTCTTAGTTCATACATCCAAAAGATTGTGAAAAATGCTTAATCCCGTTTTAATCCTTGATATTTTTCTAATTATCATTTATGTCATCCTTCTTTTCAATCTTCCACCAGAAAAATCTGTTTACTTCTACTATTACCTTGGGGTGATACTATTCTTAACTATACCGTGTCTTTATATTGCTATCCGTATTAATATTCACGATTTGTAACCTCCGTATTGTTATGGGCTTTATATTTTATCTTATATTTTGGAGCTCTTTGCCTTTTATCATCCACAGTTAATGCTCTCTTCTATTTGCTGCGATTTATACTCCCATTTCTATTTCGGAGTTCCATTCTTTTGCTTTCTCTTCGCAAGTAATGGTCCAGAATTCGTAAGTATGGAGTTTTGAATGAACTTCATGTTCTAAACAAGAATAAACGTAATAGCACGATTTGATTTGTCAAATTACCAGAATACCTTGGAAAAGACCGAATCATCAAGAAAAATATTTTCTTGATATCTTTAGAGGTTAAATAGAATACTAGAGTCGTGTAACATGGCACATGATGATGGTATGGTCTGTGAATCGTCATGTCCAATTTAAAAACTCAGCATGACTTACTGTAATATAATCACGTTGATCAAGTGTCATTATATTATACTAATTCATGCTTCAGTTCCCAACACTACTTAAAAAACATTCATATTTTAAATTCAAAGGTTTACAGAATATAGAAACTAAAACAGTTTCCTTTTATGATATAACACAGATAGCGCTGAGAGATAATTAATATCGGATGAAAATATTTATGAAGATATCTTCAGAAATATTGAGGATATTTACAATGAAAGATACGATAATATCTTAGAATTTTTAAATTCAAAGTGTGATGAAGAAAATCATTCACAATGATTTAGAGCGATTAAGGAGTAAGGTATTCGTTAAGGATTTCGTCAGAAACAGAATCATCTGGATTCTTTTATGTACAAGTTTAGTCCTTGTGATTTGTTCCGAGTCTCCTTCATGGTTTGCTCAATTCGTTTTTTAGTTTCAAATTTTCTGAACTTTTCCAATATACTATTCTTTATCATCAAACTTTTGACTGTTAAGGTCGTTTACGGTTGTCTACAGTTTTTGCTGCTTCATTCAGCTTTTTTTTTCTTCAGAATTTGAAGTATTGATTCATGAACTGGGTACTTTTCAGAATTTCGGAATGGAAGATCATAATTCTAAGAAGTGAATGTTATATGTATACATATAACTGTTGCTGTAGACATGCTGCAAGTATTTGATATACTGATTGTTGATTCTCGGTAATTGGTATGGCAGTTCTCGTTACAAGATGTGGATAAGTATATGATAGGGTTTTAATGAACAAATATAATGGTTCTTCGAAGAGACTTAAGTCAATGAGTAATGAAGTTGCTGGTAAGTTTACTGCTAATGTGGTGGAATATAAATGGTTCTCCGGTAACGATGACGAAGGGGTAATTGTTATAATAAAGCTAGTCTGACTGAAAAGTCGAAGTTGACTTGTTGGAGCTGTGACAAAATTGGCTACTTTGGAGAGGGATTGCAAAGTTATTTTCGGTAATAACAACGCCAAAGGAGTGAGCACAGATACATGTTAAATGTTTACTCGGTTCTGAGTGTTTTTAGGTGCATAACTATATGCATCAATCATTTCTTCCGTAGATGAAGTGCGGTTGGTTCATCCTCTCGATTGAGGTGTTTTCAAGTATCATGAAAGGTTTGAACGCAGATTGGAATCGTCAAGATACAAATGAGGTTTAAGTTGAAATCAAGTGGCAAACTTGATGAGATGTTTAGTTTCATATGTTATAATCAATATTTTAATTCATTTTAATTATCTAATGTCATTAGTCCACAGTTCGTAGTCCACAATTAGTAGTACCACAATTCATATATAGTTTAATATATAATATTCGAATTAATTAATACGTGTCGTGACCCATTATATACATGTCTCAGACACGATCACAACTCAAAGTATATATATTATTTTAGAATCAACCTCAACCCTGTATAGCTAACTCGGTCATTACCGCATATAGAGTGTCTATGGTTATACTAAATAATATATATAGATGCGTCGATATGATATGTCAAAACATTGTATACGTGTCCTGATATTTAAAATGCGTAAATAACAGTATTTAAATGACGATAAATAAAGTGCGTAAAATAAATAACAGAAATTAAATAACGATAAATAAAATTGCGAGAATTAAAATTGCGATAAAATAAATTGCGATAATTAAAATGTAATAAGGAATTAGCAGTTAGCTAGGAACAGTTAGCTAGGATTTTGTTAGCGTGAATTCTTAACAAAATTTCTCATAATTAATTTGTTTGTTTCTAACAAATTTTATTTTGTCCAATGTTTTCTTCATTATGCCACTTGTTGAATTCTGATAGGTCAAAATCCAAATATGAAATTGAATGAAAATGGTTATTCTGCGGTGAACGGATACATATATCTTGTGGATGTAAGTAGGATAGTAAATGACTGTTGAATCAAATTCGAAGAATGTACAATGTAACTTATTAATGTGAAATCTAAATATTCCTCGGGTATTACCTACCCGTTAAAATATTTTCATTATTAACAGTTTATACGAAAGAATTTTTAATTACAACCTTTATTAAAACAAATATACATATATATTTTCTTCAGATGTAATCATGAATTTAATGAGTCAATATGATATTAAACTCATTTGATTTAACGTTAGAACAAGAATATATAATCTCTAAAACATTAGAGATTACATAATAGCCATGAAGAACGAAGATAATTGATGTAGAACGATACGTAGAACGATGTGCTCGAGGTACAAAATGAGATGTTGAGGTGTGTGATGTTTGAACTTGGGTTGTTAGTGGTACTGGTGCTGTTACTGATAAGTACTGTTGGTGCCGGTGATGTTGCTGAAGCTGGTAAATTTTGCACCATATTTTCCAAAGCTATAGCTTGGCCGCGAAGCTCGTTGACTTCTGCTATTACTCCGGGATGATTGTTGGTTCGGACGAGCGAATGAATAAGATCTAGAATCTGAGATAGTATATAATCGTGACGAGATACTCTGGAAATGAGGGTGAAAATGGTGTTTTGGATAGGTTCGCCGGTAAGTGCTTCAGGTTCATCGCCAAGAGGTGAATTTGGTTGATGGAAAGGATCGCCCTCTTCTCGTCTCCATTGATTAAGTCGATTACGAACCCATCCCCAACTCATCCAAAATTGATGATGGATGATTAGTTGATTCATTCCGGTCACACTGCTTTCAGAGCTCGAGTGGAATTCCATGTCGGAATAGCTGTTGGAATAACTGTCGGAATAGCTGTCAGAATAACTGTCGGAATAGCTTCTGAGGGACTAGAACTGGTTGAGGGATTCATCTCGTACAATCAGATGAAAGATTTTCGATATGAAATAGATTATAGGATGTAGATTAGTACCCTGCAATACACGATTTACATATGCATATATAATACTAAAATCCCATAAGTTACGGAGGAATCTACGGAACCTGTCAGGAAAGGTCTATAGTAACAGATACGCTAAGATATGAATTTTGTCTATACACTATCGATGCACTAAATTCAGTAAGACGTGTCTAGACTTAAGATGATAAGCAAGTGATTCCCTAAGAATGATAAGCAGGCAATTATCGACACAAAATGATAAGCAAAACTTTTGACATGCAGACACGGTCGAAGTCCAGACCCACTAATGCATCTAAACAACTATCAGTTAGACACACTAATACAAGACCTGGTTCGCTAAGACCACCACTCTGATACCACATGAAGTGACCTGTCCTAATCCATCTAGACGAATACATTACATTTGGTTACATCGCGAGGTACTTGACCTCTATATGATACATTTTACAAATATTGCATTCGTTTTTAAAAGACAAACTTTCATTACATTGAAAGTTGACGGCATGTGTACCATTTCATAATATATTCGACTATAATTGACTTAATAATAATCTTGATGAACTCGACGACTCGAATGCAACGTCTTTTGAAATATGTCATGAATAACTCTAAGTAATATCTCTAATATGAGCAAATGCACAGCGGAATATTTCTTTCATACCTGAGAATAAACATGCTTTCAAGTGTC
Source organism: Rutidosis leptorrhynchoides (assembly GCF_046630445.1). Classification (NCBI taxonomy): domain Eukaryota; kingdom Viridiplantae; phylum Streptophyta; class Magnoliopsida; order Asterales; family Asteraceae; genus Rutidosis; species Rutidosis leptorrhynchoides. Next base: position 402,050,250 of record NC_092336.1, on the reverse strand, counting down.
AACCAAAAGGTTGATGAGTTCATTAGTTTATCATAATCGATCATTTCCATAATTTTAATAGACCACAAGATTTTCATTTTCATTTCTCATAAATATACGTCCCATGCATAGAGACAAAAATCATTCATATGGATTGAACACCTGATAATCGACATTAACAAGATGCATATAGAATATCCCCATCATTCCGGGACACCCATCAGACATGATAAATTTCGAAGTACTAAAGCATTCTAAATTCCAGAATGGGGTTTGTTAATTCCCGTAGATCTACCTTTAGGATTCGCGTCAATTAGGGGCCAGTTCTCTAATTCTTAGATTACCAGGCTAAAAGGGGCATATTCGGCTTCGATCCATTCAACCATATAATGTAGTTTCAATTACTTATGTCTATTTCGTAAAACATTTATAAAAGCAGCGCATGTATTCTCAGTCCCAAAAATATATATTGCAAAAGCATTTAAAAGGGGAGTAATGAAACTCACAATATGATATTTTATCGTAAAAATATTCATACGACAATACTGAACAATGCAGGGTTGGCCTCAGATTCACGAACCTATATCATTTATATATATATTAACACATATGATCATAATCGAACAAATTTATACATATAATTATTAGTGATAACATTTTTATATGAATAGCTTATAAGTTTTATTATTTAATTAAATATATTCGTTTTATATATTTTAAATAAGTAAAGATAGTAATATAATTAAATTATGTGTATTAAATGTATATTTTTATATAAAGATCATTTATTTGTTAAATTAATATTTGTAATAATACTAGATTAAGGATAATAATAATAATAACAATAGTAATAATAGTGATAGTAATAATAAATATGTTAATTTTAATAATGACAATTTTAATAGATATAATAACTTTAATATTAATGATAATTTTACTAAAAATGATGTTTTTTACTAATAATGATAAAATGATAGTTTTACTTATAATGATTCTTTTAATAATAATACAGTTGTAATAATAATAATAATGATACTTTTTAATAATAATACTAATTCTTAATAAAAATGATAATTTTAAATAATAAAATGTTAATGATGATAAATATAATAATATACTTAGTAATTATAATAACAATACTTTATATAATAATTTCAATAATAATAACAATAATAATATTAATATTAATATTAATGATACTAATAATATTAATTATAATAGTTTTACTAATAACAGTAATACTAACGATAATAATTTTAATAATAATGATAATACTAATAGCAATTAATATTAATGGTAATAATAATCTTAATAATAATAATGTTAACCATAATAATAATAATAATAATAATAATAATAATAATAATAATAATAATAATAATAATAATAATAATAATAATAATAATAATAATAATAATAATAATAATAATAACAACAACTACCTCAAAATGCCTTAAAAAATAAATGGCCGCAGCATGGTCTCGAACGCGCGACCTCTCGCATACTTGACAACATCCTTAACCATTTCTCCGTTTACCATTTTCTGTTTTATTTTACCACCTGAATCTATTTAACCATTATGTCTATCATCATGGTCGACTCCTTTCTTGGCCCAAAGGAAAAATTGGGGTTCGGCCCAGTACACACACATATCGAAGCCCAATTAGAAACTATAGCATAACAGCCCAAAAGCAGTAATCGATTTCTTTTATTATTTATTTATTTATTTTTTTTCTTTTTAAACTCTAATAGCAGGAAAACAATAGGTTTAACCTGCGTGATGTTTTGATGAGTTCAATCAGGAACCAAACCAACTATCACCGTCTTCATCGTATACATCACCAACGAGTCATCATCATCATCTTGGTGACTCTTATTCGTAATCATCTTATTTTATGTATTATCTTAATTAACGGGCATCATCATCATCTTCAACTTACATCACCATCATCGTTACTTTTAATCAAAAGAAAGAAATAGGAAATTAAAACACATCTGTAACATCTTAATCATCAATTCGTAATCATTACTAATGACATACCATCGTCACTATAATAGAATTGGAGCAAGACAGGATCTACTGTACGAACAGCAGAAAAGAAAGAAGGAAAAGAGAAAAATAAATATCGCAGCTGCAGTGGTTCGAGAAGGTTGGCTGTAAAACCGAAACGGAGTAGAAGATAGTTCGAGCAGTAGTTTATGGTGGTTTATAGTTGAACAGTAACACAAACGGTTGATGGTGGTTTGACTAAAAACATAAAACAGAAGAATAATTACAGCAGTAGTGAAGACGATTGCTGTTTGATCGTGACTGAAATAGTCTACATCAAATTTGGTAATGGTGTCCTTGTAGTTGGGTTGATCGAAACAGGAAAGCAGAAAATTGGCGTGTTTTGGTGATGTGTGGAACAAGAAGAGGATGGCCATGGGTGGTGTTAATGACGGTAAACAAAACAACTAGAAGTGATTGTTGATGGTTTTCAATGAACACGAATAAGAGAGAGGGGGATAGAGAAAGAGAGAGAGAGAGAGAGAGAAAGAGCAAAGGAAAGAGAGAGTAAGGTTGTTCCTGGTGATCTTATGGTTGTGTTTTACAGCTGCTACAGCAGCTACCTCCGGTGGTGGTGATGGGTTTCCATGGTGACTGTGGGCTTGGGTTAAATAAAAAATATGTGTAGAAGCAAGAAGCTCTTATGGTGATTCATGGTGGTCGTGGAAGAAACAGGGTGATGGCCGTTGGTTCCTGTGGTGGTGGTCCGGTGTACTATGGTGGTGATGGTGGCCGGAGGATGGTGGAAGGTTGATGGTTGAGTGACTTCTGTCGACAGGAAAACAAGAAATTTGGGAAGAATATGTTCTTCATTTTCATTTCTCTATGCATATGTTATATATATATATATATATATATATATATATATATATATATATATATATAATATTATATGCATATGTTAGATATATATAATATATTATACATGCTAGTGGGTGAGTTTGATTGGAATTTAAAACAGAAATCTGACATCAATAATTTCGTTCACGGATGGAATTAATTGATATAGTGAAGCAGTTATGCAAAATTTGTTTTATTAATGTCAACACCCATTAATTAGGATATTATTTTGTGTCCATTGCTAAACAGTTAAAATATAAAATTGTTCCTAAAGATCCCAAATTTTTAAATTAAATATATTTAATTATTTTGGTCATTATGGTATAAAATTCGATCATTAATTATTAAATAAAAATTACATTAATTATTCACTCCCAACCCCAAGTAAAATATAGTTATTGTTAAAATTTATCAAATAACTTCTAAGTATATTATTATTGAGCCTATAATTGATAAAACTCATTTTTGGATCACCATTTATTTTAAAATCACATAAGTTCCTTTTAACTTGTTTTAATTATCAATCGAATGATAATTGAGCATTACCTTCGTTTACTAAATAGATTCGTAATAAAGAAATATATATTTAATATACTTTCCTTGTATACATAGATATGTTTTAAATAATAATTATCATAATAGCATATTTATATCTTATTTTATATAATTAGTTTTAATAATAATAACATATAATATTTCAAATTATTATTATATAATCATATATTTAAATATTTATGTATCTATTTACAATTAGTGGTTCATGAATCGTCGAGAGCAGTCGAAGTTAAATGATCGTATGAAAACAGTTCAAAATTTTGAGATTCAACATTACAGACTTTGCTTATCGTGTCGAAATCATATAAAGTTTAAGTTTAAATTTGGTAGGAAATTTCCGGGTCGTCACAATCCGTACCTCGGATGGGGTTTGTTAGGCCCATAGATCTATCTTTAGGATTCACGTCAATTAGGGGTAATGTTCCCTAATTCTTAGGTTACCAAGCTAAAGGGGTGATATTCAATTTCGATAATCCAACCATAGAATGTAATTTCGATTACTTGTGTCTATTTCGTAAAACATTTATAAAAACAGCTCATGTATTCTCAGTCCCAAAAATATATATTGCAAAAGCATTTAAAAAGGGAGCAAATGAAACTCACCATACTGTATTTCGTAGTAAAAATACATATGACGGCATTGAACAAGTGAAAGGTTGGCCTCGGATTCACGAACCTATATTAGTTATAAATAATTATATATTGGTCAATATCTATCTAACAATTTAGATCAAGTCGTAGTGTATTACAATACTAATGCTCGAGACCAATATGCAAAAGTCAACAAAAGTCAACTTGACCCAAAATGACTTCTAAAATCTATACATGTTTATTATATTACTTAAATATAGTCATCTTATATATTTAAATATATTTATTAGATTATATTAAATTAAATAATACAACTCATTTATTAATACATAAAAATTTATATTAAAATTTATATATAAAAATATACTTTTATATATCTCAAGTAATAAAAATTATACAGTTCACTCAATATCATAAAAATATAGTGGTATGTATTATTAATGTAATTGTATCACATGTTTATTTGATAAAATAATATTGATGATAATAATAATGAGTAAAAGTTGTATTATTTTGTAATAATAATAATAATAATAATAATAATAATAATAATAATAATAATAATAATAATAATAATTATTATTATTATTATTATTATTATTATTATTATTATTATTATTCTACTAATAATAATAATAACAATATTTATTTACTAATGATGATATTAATTATAATAAAGTGATAATTCTAATCATGATAATTTTAATAATAACGATACTTTTTAATATTAACTATAATAATAATAATATTTTATATAAAAATAATAGTTTTATTCAAAATGATAGTTTTTAATAATAATAATAATAGTAAAATGATACTAAAAATGATATCTTATAATAACAATGATATTTCTATTAAAAATGATAATTTTAATAGAATGATAGTTTAAATATTAATGATATTTTTAATAATAATAATAATGATAAAAATAATGAAAATGATATTTTTATTTAAATCAGTATCTTACAATATTTTAATTTCATCATTTATTATAATGTATTAATGATAAAAATTTATGTTAATATATAGTAAAAATATATTTTTATATAGTAAGGATTATAATTTGTATAATGTTCACATAATATCTTTTTAATGATAAAAATGTAGTGATATGTATCATAAATATATATTTGTATCAAGTATTTATTTGATTAAATAATATAATATTGATAATAATAATAATAATGAACCAAAAGTTGTATTATTTTATAATAATAATAATAATAATATTAATTATTTTAATAATAATAATAATAATAATAATATTAATAATAATAATAATAATAATAACAATATTGATATTTACTAATGATAATAATAATTTTGATAACAAATAATAATCTTTTGTAGTAATACTAATGTCATAATAATATTACTAATAATGATAAAAATAATGAAAATGATATTTTTATCTAAATCATAATCTTAACAATATTTTAACTGAATCATGATACTTATACTCATTATTTCCTAATCGACTTGTTTAATAGCTTTTAGTCCTCTTTTATATCGTATTCATAATAATGATAATAATAGTAATCATAATAATTATATGATACTAATATTAGTTTTAATGATAATGATACTAATAAGTATTATAATAATATTAATGATAATACTAATAATTATAATAATAATAATAATAATAATAATAATAATAATAATAATAATAATAATAATAATAATGATAATATTAATAATAACCTTAATGATAATAACAATAAGAATGATAATACTTATATTAATAACGATAATGATATTAATAATAATAATAATAATTATTATTATTATTAAATAATAATAATAACGACGATAATAACGACGATAGTAATAATAATAATCATTTTAATAATAATAATACAAAAATTAATAATAATTCATTTAACCATATCTTTTAATCCGTTCATCGAAACCATAAGCTTTCTGAATGAAAAGTTATTAATTTTTCGCGAGTTTTCCAACGACATGCATATCATATACCTTATCCTAGTAGCATATGTATTAAATTCATGATTCATCATAAACTATCTAATGACAATATTAAACATACAAGCATGCATGATCATATATACTCGAGCACTAGTCAGGGATACACTATTAATAAATAAAAGATAAGATATGAATGCTCACGTATCAATATTGTGATTCAATATTACAGGAAACTACGTAGACGCAACGAAAATGATAAACGTTAGGTTGACCTCACGAACAACAATACCCTCGAACAATACCCATAACCTCCATAGCTATAACCCATAATTTCTTTAGCTCTATCCCGTTTGAAAACTTATTTTGAAATCGCCTGAACATAACTCCGTCGTAGTATTTTATGTATACTAATAATATCTTGAAATAATACTGAGTAAATATATATATGTAAATCGATTGAGAGAGTTTAGAGAAATATATTTTTCAAGTTTCTATGAAATATTGAAACCTATTGAATTCTATTTATAATAGATTTTTGAATTATTAAAGTGAATTATTAAAGTATGAATTATTAAAGTGAATTATCAAAATACTGATTGCTGATTCTCAATAATTGGTATGGTAATTCTTGTTACAAGGTATGAATGAGTATATGATAGGGTTCCAATGAATATAATGATTTTTATGAAAATCAAAGATCAGCGAAGTTGTTGGTAAGTTTATTGCTAATGTGGTGGAACATAAATGGTTCTCCGGTAACGATGGCGAAAGGGCAACGTATATATCAAGGTTATAATAAGGCTGTTTCGACTGAAAAAGTCGAAGTTGACTTGCTGGAGCTGTGACAAAACTGACTACTTTGGAGAGGAATTGAAAAAGTTATTTTAGCTAATAAATGCCAAAGGGTCTGACACGGATACGTGTCAAACTATGACTTTGGTTTCGAGAGTTTCTCAGGTACATAACTGTGGTTAACATGTGGTTGGATCATCATCTCGATTGTTCATTATTTGAAGTGTCTTCAGGAATTTCGGAGGGTTTGAACACAGATTGAAGTCGTTAATATACATATGATGTTCTAGCACAGTTTTGAAGTCAAAGTATAGCTTTGAAAGATGTAAGAATCTAAGAGTGATGTCTTCTGTTAAATCTTGACTTGGATTTTGATTTGTCAAAATCTGAATATGTAATCAAATTTGGATGAGAATGGTTATTATGATTTCTATAAAAGAATGTATATTGTTGTGAAAGTAGTGAGTATAGTTGGTGATTGCTGAATCAGATTCGAAAAATGTAACATATTAATTGTGAATTTATATATCTCTCGGGTATTACCTACCCGTTAAAAAAATTCACAATTAATATTTTGTACAAAAGAATTTTTATTACAGTCTTTATGAAAAAAATATATGTGTATATTTTCTTTAGATGTAACATAGATTTAATGAGTTAATATTAAATTAAACTCATTTGATTTACGGTTAAACTAGAATTGAGGAATCCCTAAAACTTTAGAAATTACATAAGTATTTCTTCAATGATATTGAAATTATGAATCAATACTTCGTTATTTGTTGATGCATGATGTTGGTTTTCGTGAAATTCTTGTGAAATTCGCAAGGTACGAATGATGTGATTTGAAAAGTTTCGAGTACATCGATGATGAAAGTGTAAAATCAAACGTATACACTTGATTTATTATGAATTGGAATTTATTGAATTGAGACAGAGATTGAAGTTAACGATGGTTAAATTGCGGACGAAGGACGTACTTTATTGCATATTAGTAATATGAATTAACCGAGTAGTTAAGATTCACACATAATAACTTAGTACGAAAAGATTTATTATGTTTAAAATTTATATATATAAGACATACATATAAATCCTTCAGTGGAAATGAGTTAATACTTCATAACTCGTTGATATGACATACTTGTTGTTGATTTGTAATGATGTCCACGGTGATTTTGAACTGACGGAGTTTGTGATGTTATAGGTGCTGCTGATTCTGACGATGCTGACGGCACTGAATGTGCTGGTGATGCTAACGGTAATGTTGATGCTGCTGGTAAAACAAGTCTAGCTCATGCACCATTCTTGTTAGGGTTTCTATTCTTCCTTCAATCATTTTGGTTCATTCATCTGATTTAGGGTTAGGGCTAGAATAGATAATCTCTAAGACTTTAGAGATTACATAATCGCCGCTGATTTGTTTCTCCAATGAAGTTATGAATCAATACTTCATCGGTTATTGATGTTGGTACTCCTTGTTACCTACGGTGCGTACGACGTTGATGCTCGTGGTACTATTTATGATGTTGAAGTGTGGGATGTGGATGTTGTTGTTGGTGGTGGTGATGGTACTGTTGGTGTTGCTGATGGTGGTACTGGTTATGCTGCTTGTGCTGCTGCTGGTGTTTGTAACCTTTGCACCATATTCTCTAAAGCCACTACCTGAGCGTGAAGCTCGTTGACTTCTTCTATTACACCGGGGTGATTGTCGGTTCGAACGAGCGGATAAATAAGATCTAGAATTTGATATAATATATAATCGTGATGAGATACTCTAGAAATAAGAGAGAAAATGGTGTTTCGGACATGTTCACCGGTAAGTGCTTCAGGTTCTTCGCCAAGAGGGCAATGTGGTGGATGGAAAGGATCGCCTTCTTCTTGTCTCCAATGATTGAGAAGGCTACGAACCCATCCCCAATTCATCCAGAATAGATGATGGCTGATTGGTTGATCCATTCCGGTGACACTGCTTTCAGAGCTCGAGTGAGACTCCATATCGGAATTCGAAGGACTTGAACTAATGACGAATTCCATTTCGTACGATGGAATAAAGAATTTTTCGATATGAAATGATTTTCCGGCTATTGGGTGGTATTCTAATTACATAGAATATATATACATATATATATATATATATATATATATATATATATATATATATATATATATATATATATATATATATATATATATATATATATATATATATATAGCAAAAGATTTCGTAGATTACGGAGGAATTTACGGAATATGTTAGGCAAGGTTTACAGTAATAGATACGCTAAGATAAGATTTAGCAGATACGCTAAGATATGAATTTTTGTCTATACACTATTCATGCAGTCAATGCAGTAAGACGTGTCTAGACTAAGAATGATAAGCAGGTAATTTCCTAAGGATGGTAAGTAGATGATTTCCGACTAGAAATGATAAGCAAAACTTTTGATATGCAGACACGGTCAAAGTCCAGACTCACTAATGCATCTTAATAACTATCAGTTAGACACACTAATACAAGACCTGGTTCGCTAAGACCACCGCTCTGATACTACATGAAACGTCCCGTCCTAATCCATAAGGACGAATACAACAACATATGATTACATTGCGAGGTATTTGACCTCTATATGATACATTTTACAAACATTGCATTCGTTTTTAAAGACAAACTTTCATTTCATCGAAAGTTGAAAGGCATGCTGATGTGTTCTAGAGGGTGTGTATGAAACGGCTATCAGTTTTATATTTATTTACTACAGGAAATCACCTAAATTAAACTAAAACACAAAAGGCAAGTATACCTATCGTGTAATAATATAGCTAAGGTAAAGTCCGGGAGGTCGATCCGTGGACACTATTATTGGGTGTCTTACTAGGTTAAATTAGTTAATTAATTAGTTAAACTAGATTTAGTAATATATAGTAATTACAGGTAACTTTGGGGGGATTTACTGTTTAATGACCGGTTTGTCGATTTTGAGACTTATATCACAGTTAAAACCTAATGCAAAATATTAAATATAAATATAACTTATTTTAAAGGGTAAAGTAAATGACAACAAATAAAAGTGCAATAATTAAAAATATAAATAAAGCGTAAAAATAAAAGTGCGATAATTTAAAGTATGATAAATAAAATGACGATAAATGAAAGTACGATGAGATATAAAATAAAGGAATTATGCTTATTTAAACTTCTGTAATCATAATGTTTGACGTTTTGATTTTAATTTATTACCATGGGTTAATTGTCCTTTATCCTGGATTATTCGATACGTCTATCTGGTTTTTGTCCATAACAGTCCATCGGCCATAATTATAAAGTGCGAGTATCCTCGTCAAATTACCCTTATACCCGAAGTCAAATATTCCAATTAATTGAGGACTTAAACTATAACAAGGTTTTAATACTTTGTTAACAATTACACCAATTTTCCTTGTATGTAATCCACCCATGTTTTAATGAGTCCATTGACTATTAATCCAATCCCGTGTCCGGTCAAATGAACAATTATTAGTACTTATAAATATCCCGCCCATCGTATCCGATCGAGTGTATGTGGTTATTTATAGATACGTCAAATTGTAAATCTTTATATTAAATTAACGAACTATCATTCAATTAAACAAATATAAAGCCCATTAATAGCCCATAGTCTAATTTCCACAAGTGTCGGTCTTTTGTTCAAACCCCAATTATGGTCCAAAGCCCAATTACCCAATCTTAATATTTAGCCCAACATCACGATTACTTCGGCTTAAATAAGCATAATAATAACTTAGTTACGAGACATTAATTTAAAAAGGAAGAACATAACTTACAATGATTATTTATAGCGTAGCGTTACACGGACAGAGTTTTGATTTAAAACCCGTAAAACATTCTTACAATAACCCAATTATTATTAAACTTAAATTAAAATTATAATTATAAAATATAAATATATATATCGTATATGATATGAGAAAGGAAAAGAAAAAGGTGTAGTTTCTTTATTACTCCGTGCCTTGCTTTTATAGGCAAATGATTGATACTGTTGTAGGTGGAATGTTAGCTGGCTACCATTCAAAGTTGAATCAATAATATCTCGTTGCGAATTATTGATTTGAAATTTTCACTTATGACCCTTTAACTATGCTCAATTAACAACTTTTTATTATTTATTATTATTCTTATTATGAATTATTTAAATATTATATTATATTCTTATGCATAGTTGACTTGTACTTTCAGCTCCGTTGCGTCGAGCGTTGAAAGTTGGTTCATGTCTCGATTCCGAATTTTCGAACGCCTTTTCGTATAATTTAATATCTTGTACTTTGCATTTTGCGGCTTGTACTTTTGTAATTTTGAGACGTTTCTCATCAATAAATTGAACCACTTGAATTGTACTTTGTACTTTTTAGTTTTTTGGTCATTTGCATCTTCAAATTGTTGAATCTGTCTTTTGTCTTCACCTTTTATTATTTAAACTATAATTACTTGAAATTAGAACAATTGCAACTAAAAGCTTGTCTTTCTTGAAGGATAATGCTATGAAATATATGTTCGTTTTTAACATTATCACATTCATACTATTTCATAATATCCAAACTATAAATGACCTAATCTGTCATTTACTTAATAATAATCTTTATTGAATTCAACGACTTGAATGCAACGTCTTTTGAATTATGCCATGAATGACTCCAAGTAATATCTTTAAAATGAGCAAATGCACAGCGGAAGATTTCTTTAATACCTGAGAATAATCATGCTTTCAAGTGTCAACCAAAAGGTTGGTGAGTTCATTAGTTTATCGTAATCAATCATTTCCATAATTTTAATAGACCACAAGATTTTCATTTCCATTTCTCATAAATATACATCTCATATCAGGCATTTCGCAAACTGCACAGAGATAAAAATATTCATATGGTGAACAACTGGTAACCGACATTAACAAGATGCATATAGAATATTCCCAAAACAGAATCCTCTCATCTATATAATAATAAGTCGAAGTACTAAAGCATCCGCACCTCGGATGGGGTTTGTTAGGCCCATAGATCTATCTTTAGGATTCGCATCAATTAGGGGTATTGTTCCCTAATTCTTAGGTTACCAAGCTAAAGGGGTGATATTCAATTTCGATAATCCAACCATAGAATGTAATTTTGATTACTTGTGTCTATTTCGTAAAACATTTATAAAAACAGCGCATGTATTCTCAGTCCCAAAAATATATATTGCAAAAGCATTTAAAAAGGGAGCAAATGAAACTCACCATACTGTATTTCGTAGTAAAAATACATATGACGGCATTAAACAAGTGAAAGGTTGGCCTCGGATTCACGAACCTATATAAGTTATATATATTTATATATTGGTCAATATCTGTCTAACAATTTAGGTCAAGTCGTAGTGTATCACAATCCTAATGCTCGAGACCGATATGCAAAAGTCAACTTGACCCAAAATGACTTCTAAAATCTATACATGTTTATTATATAACTTAAATATAGTCGTCTTATATATTTAAATATATTTATTAGATTATATTAAATTAAATAATACAAGTCATTTATTAATACATAAAAATTTATATTAAAATTTATATATAAAAATATACTTTTATATATCTCAAGTAATAAAAATTATACAGTTCACTCAATATCATAAAAATATAGTGGTATGTATTATTAATGTAATTGTATCACATATTTATTTGATAAAATAATATTGATGATAATAATAATGAGTAAAAGTTGTATTATTTTGTAATAATAATAATAATAATAATAATAATAATAATAATAATAATAATAATAATAATAATAATAATAATAATAATAATTCTACTAATAATAATAATAACAATATTTATTTACTAATGATGATATTAATTAAAATAAAGTGATAATTCTAATCATGATAATTTTAAGAATAACGATACTTTTTAATATTAACTATAATAATAATAATATTTTATATAAAAATAATAATTTTATTTAAAATGATAACTTTTAATAATAATAATACTAAAATGATACTAAAAAATGATATCTTATAATAACAATGATATTTCTATTAAAAATGATAATTTTAATATAATGATAGTTTTAATATTAATGATACTTTTAATAATAATAATAATGATAAAAATAATGAAAACGATATTTTTATTTAAATCAGTATCTTACAATATTTTAATTTCATCATTTATTATAATGTATTAATGATAAAAATTTATGTTAGTATATAGAAAAAATATATTTTTATATAGTAAGTATTATAATTTGTATAATGTTCACATAATATCTTTTTAATGATAAAAATGTAGTGATATGTATCATAAATATATATTTGTATCAAGTATTTATTTGATTAAATAATATAATATTGATAATAATAATAATAATGAACCAAAAGTTGTATTATTTTATAATAATAATAATAATAATATTAATTATTTTAATAATAATAATAATAATAATAATATTAATAATAATAATAATAATAATAATAATAATAATAATAATAATAATAATAATAATGATATTTACTAATGATAATAATAATTTTGATAATAAATAATAATCTTTTGTAGTAATACTAATGTCATAATAATATTACTAATAATGATAAAAATAATGAAAATGATATTTTTATCTAAATCATAATCTTAACAATATTTTAACTGAATCATCATACTTATACTCATTATTTCCTAATCGACTTGTTTAATAGCTTTTAGTCCTCTTTTATATCGTATTCATAATAATGATAATAATAGTAATCATAATAATTAGATGATACTAATATTAGTTTTAATGATAATGATACTAATAAGTATTATAATAATATTAATGATGATGATAATAATAATAATAATAATAATAATAATAATAATAATAATAATAATAATAATAATAATAATAATAATAATAATAATAATGATAATGATAATATTAATAATAACCTTAATGATAATAACAATAACAATAATAATACTTATATTAATAACGATAATGATATTAATAATAATAATTATTATTATTATTAAATAATAATAATAACGACGATAATAACGAAGATAGTAATAATAATAATCATTTTAATAATAATAATACTAAAACTACTAATAATTCAGTTGACCATATCTTTTAATCCGTTCATCGAAACCATAAGCTTTCTAAATGAAAAGTTATTAATTTTTCGTCAGCTTTCCAATGACATGCATATCATATACCTTATCCTAGTAGCATATGTATTAAATTCATGATTCATCATAAACTATCTAATGACAATATTAAAAATACAAGCATGCATGATCATATATACTCGAACACTAGTCAGGGATACACTATTAATAAATAAAAGATAAGATATGAATGCTCACGTATCAATATTGTGATTCAATATTGCAGGAAACTACGTAGACGCAACGAAAATGATAAACGTTAGGTTGACCTCACGAACAACAATACCCTCGAACAATACCCATAACCTCCATAGCTATAACCCATAATTTCCTTAGCTCTATCCCGTTTGAAAACTTATTTTGAAATCGCCTGAACATAACTCCATCGTAGTATTTTATGTATACTAATAATATCTTGAAATAATACTGAGTAAATATATATATATGTAAATCGATTGAGAGAGTTTAGAGAAATATATTTTTAAGTTTCTATAAAATAATGAAACCTATTGAATTCTATTTATAATAGATTTTTGAATTATTAAAGTGAATTATTAAAGTATGAATTATTAAAGTGAATTATTAAAGTTAAAGTAAAGTAAAGGTAAAGTAAAAGTAAAGTAAAAGTAAAGTAAAGGTAAAGTTTAAGTATAGTAAAAGTATAAAACTATGTACGTATAATACGCGTATAAATATATATAATATTAATTTAAATCGTTATATATATTTAATAAAATAAAATATAAATATCGTTATCTTTATCATACTGGTTAAGAAATGAGTTGTCAAAAGTGGTTCTAGATATTTATAAAAGTTATATACGTTTTAATAATAAAGTTCTTTTTAAACTAAAAACGTTTTTGTATGTTTGAAACTAAATCAAATAAATATGATAATTTTGTTTTCCAAAACTAAATATATTTAAGAATCATTTTGTTAAAAGGTTAAAATAATGGAAATCGTTATATCATAAAACATTTTAGAAAAGTAGAATTATATATATTCATAATGGGTTTCAAGTTTTTAAATTACAGTCTGTTGGTGAAGTATGGGATAAAGTCCAAAGGTTAAATAAACGTATGAAATCATCTTAATGAAAAATGTCGAGTTACTTAACTTGTTGATATCCAAAATCTAAATTATTTACACTCCACGTTCTTACTTTCACATTAAATAAAATTAAAGTTAACATAGTTATCTTATCAAAGTCACAAGGAAAATATTATAAAACATGAATTGGAAATTAAACAGGAATTTCCACTAACCCTTGTCTAGTTCCCGTTAATTGACACATTTGTTCTTACTTATAAATCACTTGACCATTTTTCGAATGTTGTCAAAAAGAATAAATTTCTTAAATCACAGTGGACCACATAACATAGACCCGTAATCATATCACAATGTATCTGATAATTCAATCATTTAATATTATCTTTTAATACCGTCGATAAATATATTAAACATATTTTGAAACAAATACGTTTATGTAAAGTATTGTACATCTAATACTTTGTTAACGTTTTCAATTAATATAACTATATTATATATACATATCTATATACACATAAATGTTTGTGAATCGTCAAGCACAGTCAAAGGGTAATTGATTACATGAACACAGTTCAAAGTTTTTGAAATTTTAACATTACAGACTTTGCTTATCGTGTCGAAAACATATAAAGATCAAGTTTAAATTTGTTCGGAAATTTCCGGGTTGTCACAATGACCAAATGAATAACTATAACATCTTAGTGCATGATAATATACATTTTTTTTGTTTTGAGCAGATGAAGCTACATCGAATCAATGAGTGTTCAATTTGTATTTTTCTTGGTGACGGTTCATTCATTTGGTGCAACTTTAAGGTTGTAGATAAACTTATTTCTGAATTTTGAGATATTGAATTGACGTTTTGTTAATATGATATTGTGGGTTTGCAGGATGCATATAGTTGGTTGGCCTCGAGTTAATATGATATCATATTGTATTCTACATTCTAGGCCCATTTTAATCATTTGACCTATAGCCTATTACTTATTGGTGGACTATGTTATGCTGGATTCTTGACAATATATGGTAAGGATGTTCCAAATAATACAAGTTCTAAATAATACATTCTTAATTAGAATGTTAAACTTTTTAAAACCCTGTTTAGTGTAAGACTTGATCTAAATCATTTTGCAATGCGATATGATGTCAATTCCATTTTCCTTAATGAGGTTGTTGCACTCCTATCATCATAACTTTAACCCCATTTTTTCTGTATCGGGAATCTTGATGAAAGTTTACTGCTGTAGATATGATGATGATGATGATAATGGCGTTGTTGATGATGATGATGATAATCGCGATGATGATGATGATGGTCGAAAGTCGAAACCCAATAAAAAGAAGTTTAAGGTACCTTTCATGTATATATACGCTCTAATTTTTTTGTACCTTATTTTTATTTTTATTAGTTCAAGTGCACTATAATCTTGAGAATGATATTGGCTAGGTATAATTACTTTATCGTATTAATTACGGTCGAATTACCGAGTGATATTAATGAAAAAAATTATACAATTAAAGTCACTGATTGGTAATTACATAGAACTCACCTTCCTCAGAAAGAATATATCATGTTTGCACTTTGCACCCTGAAAACCAAAATGTCAGAGGAGAAGCTAGGATTTGAAGATGAGGGTGTCGATAATCATATATATTTATAGATTTTAATTAATAATAAGATAAAACAAAATAATTTTTAAAGTGATAATAAGCTGGTTGTAAATTATATGTCTTTAACAAATTGGTCAATTAATTTATGATTATTTGGACATAAAAATACAATTGAGACTTGGTTATTGAGGGATGCTTATACATATTTTGACATATAATACAATTAAGATTTGAACTTTATTTGAACTTTGGGAGAGGTTGAGCACCCTTCAGTCCCTTATTTTTCCGCCACTGCGTGGAGAACCAATGACTAATGGAGTAATTGCAAAAACATTAGCAAAATTATTGAAAATTTTATAAACAATGTTAAGAGTATCTTCCTTCACAACAT
Organism: Rutidosis leptorrhynchoides; assembly: GCF_046630445.1. NCBI lineage: Eukaryota > Viridiplantae > Streptophyta > Magnoliopsida > Asterales > Asteraceae > Rutidosis > Rutidosis leptorrhynchoides. Next base: position 402,033,275 of record NC_092336.1, on the reverse strand, counting down.
GATTGTAAACGAAAGTCAAATGAGTTTTTTATCAACACAAAAAGTGATCCAATGACACATTTAAATCAAAGTTTACGGACGTTACATATGGCATGATATAATCAAATAGAAGATTATTTCTTCTAGTAAGGCAACATGTGTTAGTTAAGCCTAGCGATGAATAATAACGATAAAATAAAAAGGTAACAATACAAGTCTCATACTTTAGCGTACAACAATACTCGATAAAATAAAAAAGGTAACAAAACCAGAATTCATGCTTTATCGGCCAAAAATCCAAAACCATAAGATTTAACATTTAACAACCAAAAACAAACTTCATTACCAACCCTGTTACAGCCTCTACAAGCCTAACCAGCAATAGATGGCTTAAAAGCAGTTGACAATCTAGACCTCTTCTTAGCCAAACTCTCACTTCGCTTTTCTCGTTGCTCCTTCAACCGACTCGCAAGAAGCTTCTGGTATTCAGCAGCCTCTAACTTAGCCTTTGCAATCCTCTTCTTCTTGTCCGCAATTCTAGCCCTCTTCCTTTGCAAAGTCAAAGGTGTCACCAACCTTTGTGTAACATCCCGCCTTTTTCCGTTTACCTTTCCGTTTAACTATTTAAATTCCGTTAAATGTTTATGACATCCCTCGTTAATACGCGTTTTAAAAATATCTCGTTTAGGTAATTCCCGCACCTGAATGAAACTAGAGGGACTAAACTTGCCAAAGTGCCAAACCTTTGACTAGGTCAAAGGTCAACACTCCATCTCCTCCATTCACTTTATCAATTTCTTTTCTCTTTTCTTTTAATACTTTCAAACTATCTCTAAAACTCCATCTCCAAGAATCATCATCTAAATTCGTTCAAGAAAGCTTCAATCAAAACAAATTACATATTTGAACTCCTTGCGACTTCCTCTTCGATTTCATACCGATTACATCTCATTTAGGTAACTTTCTAAAATCACAAGATTTTGTGTTCTTGATGTTTTTAACTTATAAAGTTGTTAATTAGTGTCTATGGCTCAAGTCTAACATGAATATATGATTTATATGTTTGATCTTGTTATTTTTGATAACTAGCATGAACTTGAAAGTTTGGTGTGTTTGATTGATGATTTGGTTGCTTAAATGTTGTTAAATGTTATAAATGCATGTATTAAATGTGTTCCTAATATCACTAGCTTCAATTTGATGTGTAAGTTGTTTTAGAAAACTTCATAAACTTGATTAGTGATTTTGGTGAATTTGGGTTAGAGTTTGATGAACTTGAAATGAACTTTTGATGTATTGAATGCCATGAATTGTTGTTAGTAAGTAGTTAGTTGTATTGTATGCTTGATTACCTACGAAACGGCGCGTTATATGGATGCATTTAATTCCCGAATCCTATTTTGTGCATTTATGAACTTGAGCATTTATGGTGAACATTAATTGATCATTTATTTTGGAAAGACGATTGTTACAAATGATGTTTTTGGTTGTTGAAATGAGCTTAGTTGTTTTCCTTGTCAAAAGAGCTTTCCAACGATATAAGATGCGAGTTCTAAGTGTTTGCGGTTTGTGTTTTATGCATAAAAAGGTTTTGGGTTGAGACTTAGAAAACTGAAACTGGCCAGGTACCAGCTCGCGTGTAATGCCGCGGCGCGGCCAGCCTTTGTCGCGGCGCAACATAAGGCGTGTCTAGCTTCTGACCTTCTTGTCCAAAATACGAAATATGTTTGCTATGCTACGCACCTCCGATTCACATGTAACTTGTTCTAACATGCTTATATATGAATAAAAACCTCAAAAAAATAGTTCGGGACCCGACCCGAACGTGTTGACTTTTTCGTTGACTTTGACCGACCAAAGTTTGACTTTTTGTCAAACTTAACCAAATGATTATGCAATCTTTCTAACTTGTTTCTATACTTGTATCTTGCATGAAACTTGGACAATTTGATTCACATGCTACATAATCGAGTCGTAACGAGCCACAGGACTAATTGAACATCTTTGACCTATCGCGTTTACCGTTATTGATACGACCTATTTATTTAGGTCAAGACTAGCATTTTTCTTTGCACACGTTACTTGTTGAAGTACTTATTACTCGTATACATAAGGTGAGATCATACTCCCATCTTTCAAATAACTTTTATGCTTTAAACTATGGGATGAGAAACATATACGTATCATACTTTTACGCTTTGAACACAAGTACGAAAACGAACATTCCACGTACGGGTTTGAACAAAAATCCTCAATTCAATTATCATTAGTTACACTTGCAGGGTGTAAACGTGAACTTATATTATGTGATCACATGGGCTTGACGAGCCTCATTCGGACGGTTCGCTACCGTTAGCGGATGAAATATATTTTAAGGTTTAGTGTATATTCTAACACTACGCAAAGGGTGCAAAACAGTTAAGTTTGATAATTGGGTGCCCGCGAAACAAATAACAACTTTGGAATGCAAATGATTTCGATAATCATATTATATTAAATCTTGTGGTTCAAATGCAACGTTTACTAAAACACCTATGATTTCACCAACGTTTTCGTTGACAGTTTTCTATATGTTTTCTCAGGTCCTTGAACGCTACTTGATGCATGCTTCCGAACTCTTTTTGATACTTGCTTGGATGTCGAGTATACATGCATAGTTGGAGCGTCTTTTGACAACTTTTAAATTGTGTCGCATAGGTTTCATTCGTATGTTAAACATTGTAATGTAACTAGTCTTTGAACTACTTTTGTAAACTTGAAACATCCTTTTACTTATGAAATGAATGCGACATATTTTGGTCAAACGTCATGTTAAAGACTTATGACCATGTAACGGGACCTAAGTAGTCGGTGCCGTCAAACATGATTTGGTCGGGTCGTTACACTTTGAATCTTAGGAGCCTTACTCACTTCCTTTCCTAAAGTCAAATTCCATATAAAACAAATCAATATCTTATAAAGAAACCATTTTCTTTAGTTTATTAATAATATAGATTTCAAACATTGAGAGGTACTAACCAGCTTTGTTTGTGAACGTGCATCGGTAAGTGTTGACGTACTTTCTGACATCATCTTCTTTGGAGAGGTTAAACAGCTTACGAATCTTCGAAGCTCTTTTAGGACCTCTCATCCTTGGCTTTGTAACGTCGGTAAGACCAGGCAAATCATTTTCACCAAATTATTATATGGTATTATATTTATATTTATATATAGATGTTAATTGTTATAATAGATAGAGTTTAGTTACATGGCATATGTGAGCTAGCAATCATGTAGTTTGACTGAAGCACATCACTTGGGTTCAATTCCTGGCTATGTCAAATTGTTTAAAACGAAGTTTGACTAGATGGTGTGCATAATGTGCAATTCACTCGTACCGGATCTCGCGCTCGGAGGGCTTGATTACCCGAGGTTTTATGATGCGTAATTGTGACTTTAAAAAACACAATTTAGAACAAGCTTTCTTCACCCAACAGATCTGAACAGAAAAGTCCCCAATTTATAACAGTAACTCATTAAAACAGAATATAAAACTCTGAAATAAGAATACCAATGATAAAGAATCTATACCACAATTGATAAAGATACCACCACAATCAGAGATCTAGAAGATTTTTATAAATAGATAAGCTCTATCAAACTTTCATGCATTCATCAACTGAGTATTACAATTACAAGAGTTCTCTATTTATAGAAGAAGCATAACAGCTACATTCTAGATAAGACAAAAAGGACAAGCATTTATAAATCAACCAATAAGAATTAAAAACATAATCTAAAAAAAAGTCTGCCACTTTGTAATGCTCCTTCCATGATAAAAAGCAGCCAATGATAGATGAGAATCTTCCTTGGACAGCCAAACATTCTAGAACAGTCACCCACGTGTTAAGCACATGACTTGACCGTTTTATTGAAAGCATAAGTTAAACTTTGAGTCGTACCAGCATGTTGTGTAGTGACCCGAACTTTTCCATGTTTATATATATTAATTGAGATTGATATTTACATGATTAAATGTTTCCAACATGTTAAGCAATCAAACTTATTAAGACTTGATTAATTGAAATATGTTTCATATAGACAATTGACCACCCAAGTTGACCGGTGATTTACGAACGTTAAAACTTGTAAAAACTATATGATGACATATATATGGATATATATATATATAGTTAACATGATACTATGATAAGTAAACATATCATTAAGTATATTAATAATGAACTACATATGTAAAAACAAGACTACTAACTTAATGATTTTTAAACGAGACATATATGTAACGATTATCGTTGTAAAGACATTTAATGTATATATATCATATTAAGAGATATTCATACATGATAATATCATGATAATATAATAATTTAAAATCTCATTTGATATTATAAACATTGGGTTAACAACATTTAACAAGATCGTTAACCTAAAGGTTTCAAAACAACACTTACATGTAACGACTAACAATGACTTAACGACTCAGTTAAAATGTATATACATGTAGTGTTTTAATATGTATTTATACACTTTTGAAAGACTTCAAGACACTTATCAAAATACTTCTACTTAACAAAAATGCTTACAATTACATCCTCGTTCAGTTTCATCAACAATTCTACTCGTATGCACCCGTATTCGTACTCGTACAATACACAGCTTTTAGATGCATGTACTATTGGTATATACACTCCAATGATCAGCTCTTAGCAGCCCATGTGAGTCACCTAACACATGTGGGAACCATCATTTGTCAACTAGCATGAAATATCTCATAAAATTACAAAAATATGAGTAATCATTCATGACTTATTTACATGAAAACAAAATTACATATCCTTTATATCTAATCCATACACCAACGACCAAAAACACCTACAAACACTTTAATTCTTCAATTTTCTTCATCTAATTGATCTCTCTCAAGTTCTATCTTCAAGTTCTAAGTGTTCTTCATAAATTCCAAAAGTTCTAGTTTCATAAAATCAAGAATACTTCCAAGATTGCAAGTTTACTTCCAAGTTTTCTAAATCCATTCCAAGTAATCATCCAAGATCAAGAAACCTTTATTACTTACAGTAGGTTATCTTTCTAATACAAGGTAATACTCATATTCAAACTTTAATTCAATTTCTATAACTATAACAATCTTATTTCGAGTGGAAATCTTACTTGAAATTGTTTTCGTGTCATGATTCTGCTTCAAGAACTTTCAAGCCATCCAAGGATCCTTTGAAGCTAGATCTATTTTTCTCATTTCCAGTAGGTTTATCCAAGGAACTTGAGGTAGTAATGATGTTCATAACATCATTCGATTCATACATATAAAGCTATCTTATTCGAAGGTTTAAACTTGTAATCACTAGAACATAGTTTAGTTAATTCTAAACTTGTTCGCAAATAAAAGTTAATCCTTCTAACTTGACTTTTAAAATCAACTAAACACATGTTCTATATCTATATGATATGCTAACTTAATGATTTAAAACCTGGAAACACGAAAAACACCGTAAAATCGGATTTACGCCGTCGTAGTAACACCGCGGGCTGTTTTGGGTTAGTTAATTAAAAACTATGATAAACTTTGATTTAAAAGTTGTTATTATGGGAAAATGATTTTTATTATGAACATGAAACTATATCCAAAAATTATGGTTAAACTCAAAGTGGAAGTATGTTTTCTAAAATGGTCATCTAGACGTCGTTCTTTCGACTGAAATGACTACCTTTACAAAAACAACTTGTAACTTATTTTTCTGACTATAAACCTATACTTTTATGTTTAGATTCATAAAATAGAGTTCAATATGAAACCATAGCAATTTGATTCACTCAAAACGGATTTAAAATGAAGAAGTTATGGGTAAAACAAGATTGGATAATTTTTCTCATTTTAGCTACGTGAAAATTGGTAACAAATCTATTCCAACCATAACTTAATCAACTTGTATTGTATATTATGTAATCTTGAGATACCATAGACATGTATACAATGTTTCAACCTATCATGTCGACACATCTATATATATTTCAGAACAACCATAGACACTCTATATGTGAATGTTAGAGTTATCTATACAGGGTTGAGGTTGATTCCAAAATATATATAGTTTAAGTTGTGATCAATACTGAGATACGTATACACTGGGTCGTGGATTGATTCAAGATAATATTTATCGATTTATTTCTGTACATCTAACTGTGGACAACTAGTTGTAGGTTACTAACGAGGACAGCTGACTTAATAAACTTAAAACATCAAAATATATTAAAAGTGTTGTAAATATATTTTGAACATACTTTGATATATATGTATATATTGTTATAGGTTCGTGAATCAACCAGTGGCCAAGTCTTACTTCCCGACAAAGTAAAAATCTGTGAAAGTGAGTTATAGTCCCACTTTTAAAATCTAATATTTTTGGGATGAGAATACATGCAGGTTTTATAAATGATTTACAAAGTAGACACAAGTACGTGAAACTACATTCTATGGTTGAATTATCGAAATCGAATATGCCCCTTTTTATTAAGTCTGGTAATCTAAGAATTAGGGAACAGACACCCTAATTGACGCGAATCCTAAAGATAGATCTATTGGGCCTAACAAACCCCATCCAAAGTACCGGATGCTTTAGTACTTCGAAATTTATATCATATCCGAAGGGTGTCCCGGAATGATGGGGATATTCTTATATATGCATCTTGTTAATGTCGGTTACCAGGTGTTCACCATATGAATTATTTTTATCTCTATATATGGGATGTGTATTGAAATATGAAATCTTGTGGTCTATTGTTACGATTTGATATATATAGGTTAAACCTATAACTCACCAACATTTTTGTTGACGTTTAAAGCATGTTTATTCTCATGTGAATACTAAGAGCTTCCGCTGTTGCATACTAAAATAAGGACAAGATTTGGAGTCCATGTTTGTATGATATTGTGTAAAAACTGCATTCAAGAAACTGATTTCGATGTAACATATTTGTATTGTAAACCATTATGTAATGGTCGTGTGTAAACAGGATATTTTAGATTATCATTTAATCTACGTAAAGCTTTTTAAACCTTTATTTATGAAATAAAGGTTATGGTTTGTTTTAAAAATGAATGCAGTCTTTGAAAAATGTCTCATATAGAGGTCAAAACCTCGCAACGAAATCAATTAATATGGAACGTTTTTAATCAATAAGAACGGGACATTTCAGTTGGTATCCGAGCATTGGTCTTAGAGAACCAGAAAATTTGCATTAGTGTGTCTTATCGAGTTTGTTAGGATGCATTAGTGAGTCTGGACTTCGACCGTGTTTTCTTTAAAAATGATTGCTTAACATTTTTGTTGGAAACTATATATTATTAACATGTATATATTATGTGATATATTAATCTCTTAACATGTTTGATATTGTGTGATAGATGTCTACCTCTAGCACAAATCCCATTGACTCACCTAATAATAATGAAGAGTCGAATATATATTGGACTGATTCACAAGTTCCCGAAGAGGAACCGGAAGAAGAATCAGAACCGGAAGAAGAATCAGAACCGGAAGAGGAGGAACCGGAGGAGGAAATAGAACCGGTGGGGGAAATAATAAAATGGTTAAGTAAAAGAAAATCCTTAACCAACCGACCAAAGTTAATTATGGTCAATGGTGTTTCCGCCAAGAAAGCAAAATATTGGGAGGATTACCAATTCCCCGATGAATCGGATTCCGATGAGAATTCCGATGATGTTATAGAAATTACCCCAACTGAATTTAAAAAGGCAAAAGAAAATAATAAGGGAAAGGGCATAAAAATAGAGAAATCTAATTCCAATCCCGATGAACTTTATATGTATCGTCAACTCCCGAAGTCCTTAAGTTGTAACAATGACCCGGGAACCTCTAAACCACCAGGTTTTTCTAAACCGTTGTGGAAAACGACAGCTAGTATTAGGGGAACATCATATATCCCTAGAAACTTGGCAAAACGAACCAAAACCGAAGAAGAAGAAACGAGCGAGTCAGAATAAGATAGTTGTATTCGTGTGGTGTAATATATGTAATATAGTGTGCTTATGCTTTATGATATATGTAAAAATTGCTTGTATTAATAAGTATTTTTTATGAATCTAACTCTTATCTATTTTACAGTTTAAAAACACAAAATGGATAGACAACCCAATATTTTAAGAGACCTACCCGGAGACATGATTGATGAAATCTTGTCTAGAGTCGGTCAGAATTCCTCGGCACAACTATTTAAGGCGAGATCAGTTTGTAAGACATTCGAAGAACGTTCCAAGAATGTCTTGGTTTATAAGAGACTTTCGTTTGAAAGATGGGGGATATCACATTGGGAAACCCATAAGTTACGATGTGTTTACTTTGACGCATATATTGCGGGGAACCCAAATGCTATTTTACGCAACGGGTTAAAAATTATTTTGACTCAATGTATCCGAATATAGGACTTCATGATTTAGAAAAAGCGGCTAACATGCAACATAAAGAAGCATGCTATGCTTACGGGTTAGTAATGTTCGCTTCTCACCAAAGTGAGAAAAAGAACATCGGGCTACAACTATTAAACAAAACATTCCCACAAGTGACGGAGTCGGTAATTGGGGTAAGAAATGAGGTTTTTAGGTTATTACGAGACTGTTGGTCATTACGTAACCCTCGTCCCTTTGACGACGTTACAACACGCTGTCTTATCAACGGCCATAACAGTTATGTTCCACAAGACCAAGGATGAGAAGTAGTCCTAGTAAAACCAGAATGCATGACTTGTTTCTGGACGTATGAATTACGTGTCTTTATTGCCTTTGCTGAACGACTTGTGTACTAGCTAGAATTATCTTCACAACTATCTTGTATCAAAGTTATTGTGTGCTATATTTCATGCTTTATGTAAAATAAGCGGTATTGTAAGTTTGTAAAATATTGTATATAAAAGTTTGAACGCGAAATATTATTATAATCAGTTTTTCATATAGAATTGTAGTAGTTGAATTGTATATTAGCTACTAAGTATGAACTTAACGGGTAGGTAGTACCCGAATTTAAACTTATAAAACGCTAATATGAAGAAAAAGCTTTTATAAATGAGTTCATATTATGCTACGAAACATTATTAACTACTCTTAATATTCTGTATGATTAACTTGTTCCATTTGACTATTTTGAAGGAAATGGCACCGACTACTCGACACACCGTGAATATGAATGAAGAGGAATTCCGTACTTTTCTAGCTTCAAACATAGCCGCAGTACAGGCTGCGCTACATACTAACAATAACCTTGGATCTAGCAGTACAGGAAATCATGTAGGATGCACCTACAAAGAATTCACTGCCTGCAAACCTTTGGAATTTGATGGAACCGAAGGACCGATCGGATTGAAACGGTGGACCGAGAAAGTCGAATCGGTGTTTGCCATAAGTAAGTGTACTGAAGAGGACAAAGTGAAGTATGCTACGCATGCCTTCACAGGTTCTGCGTTAACATGGTGGAATACCTATCTAGAGCAAGTGGGACAAGATGATGCGTACGCACTACCGTGGTCAGCATTCAAGCACTTGATGAACGAGAAGTACCGTCCCAGAACCGAGGTCAATAAGCTCAAGACAGAACTTAGAGGGTTACGAACCCAAGGATTTGATATTACCACGTACGAAAGACGATTCACAGAATTGTGCCTATTGTGTCCGGGAGCGTTCGAAGATGAGGAAGAGAAGATCGACGCGTTTGTGAAAGGATTACCGGAAAGAATCCAAGAAGATATAAGTTCACACGAGCCCGCCTCCATACAACAGGCATGTAGAATGGCTCACAAACTAGTGAACCAGATTGAGGAAAGAATTAAAGAACAGACGGCTGAAGAGGCCAATGTGAAGCAAGTCAAAAGAAAGTGGGAGGAAAATGGTGATAAGAATCACCAATACAACAACAACAATAATTACAATAATAATCGCAACAATTATCCCAACAATCGCAACATCAATCGCAACTACAACAAACGGTCCAACAACAACAACAACAACAACAACAACAACAACAACAACAACAACAACAACAACAACAGCAACAGCAACTACAACAATCATCCCAACAACAATAACAACCGTAACAATAATAACAATCAGAAGCAGCTATGCCAAAGGTGTGAAAAGTATCACTCGGTGTTCTGCACCAAATTTTGCAACAAGTGTAAAAGAAATGGTCATAGTGCGGCGAAGTGTGAGGCCTATGGACCAGGGGTTAATAGAACGAAAGGAACAAATGGTGTCGGAACGAGTAATGGTGGAGCAAGTAGTGTCGGAGCAAGTTATGCCAATGTAGTTTGTTATAAATGTGGAAAACCGGGCCACATTATTAGAAATTGCCCGAACCAGGAGAACACGAATGGACAAGGCCGCGGAAGAGTTTTCAATATTAATTCGGCAGAGGCACAGGAAGACCCGGAGCTTGTTACGGGTACGTTTCTTATTGACAATTAATCTGCTTACGTTTTATTTGATTCGGGTGCGGATAGAAGCTATATGAGTAGATATTTTTGTGCTAAATTAAGTTGTCCATTGACGCCTTTGGATAGTAAATTTTTACTCGAATTAGCAAATGGTAAATTAATTTCAGCAGATAATATATGTCGGAATCGAGAAATTAAACTGGTTAGCGAAACATTTAAGATTGATTTGATACCAGTAGAGTTAGGGAGTTTTGATGTGATAATCGGTATGGACTGGTTGAAAGAAGTGAAAGCAGAGATCATTTTTTACAAAAATGCAATTCGCATTATACGAGAAAAAGGAAAACCCTTAATGGTGTACGGAGAAAAGGGCAACACGAAGCTACATCTTATTAGTAATTTGAAGGCACCAAAACTAATAAGAAAAGGTTGATATGCTGTTCTAGCACACGTCGAGAAAGTACAAACTGAAGAAAAGAGCATCAATGATGTTCCCATTGCAAAAGAATTTCCCGATGTATTTCCGAAAGAATTACCGGGATTACCCCCACATCGATCCGTTGAATTTCAAATAGATCTTGTACCAGGAGCTGCACCAATAGCTCGTGCTCCTTACAGACTCGCACCCAGCGAGATGAAAGAACTGCAAAGCCAATTACAAGAACTTTTAGAGCGTGGTTTCATTCGACCAAGCACATCACCGTGGGGAGCTCCTGTTTTGTTTGTTAAGAAGAAAGATGGTACATTCAGGTTGTGTATCGACTACCGAGAGTTGAACAAACTTACCATCAAGAACCGCTACCCACTACCGAGAATCGACGACTTATTTGATCAACTACAAGGCTCGTCTGTTTATTCAAAGATTGACTTATGTTCCTGGTATCATCAAATGCGGGTGAAAGAAGATGATATTCCAAAGACTGCTTTCAGAACACGTTACGGTCATTACGAGTTTATGGTCATGCCGTTTGGTTTAACTAATGCACCAGCTGTGTTCATGGACCTTATGAACCGAGTGTGTGGACCATACCTTGACAAGTTTGTCATTATTTTCATTGATGACATACTTATTTACTCACCAAGTCAGCACACTTCCTGCCAATAAGAGAAGATGACAAGATGTAGAAGTTAGCACGACTGTATTTGAAGGAAGTCGTCTCCAGACATGGAATACCAATCTCTATTATCTCTGATAGGGATGGCAGATTTATTTCAAGATTCTGGCAGACATTACAGCAAGCATTAGGAACTCGTCTAGACATGAGTACTGCCTATCATCCACAAACTGATGGGCAGAGTGAAAGGACGATACAAACGCTTGAAGACATGCTACGAGCATGTGTTATTGATTTCGGAAACAGTTGGGATCGACATATACCGTTAGCAGAATTTTCCTACAGCAATAGCTACCATTCAAGCATTGAGATGGCGCCGTTTGAAGCACTTTATGGTAGAAAGTGCAGGTCTCCGATTTTTTGGAGTGAAGTGGGGGATAGACAGATTACGGGTCCGGAGATTATACAAGAAACTACCGAGAAGATCATCCAAATTCAACAACGGTTGAAAACCGCCCAAAGTCGACAAAAGAGCTACGCTGACATTAAAAGAAAAGATATAGAATTTGAAATTGGAGAGATGGTCATGCTTAAAGTTGCACCTTGGAAAGGCGTTGTTCGATTTGGTAAACGAGGGAAATTAAATCCAAGGTATATTGGACCATTCAAGATTATTGATCGTGTCGAACCAGTAGCTTACCGACTTGAGTTACCTCAACAATTCGCGGCTGTACATAACACTTTCCATGTCTCGAATTTGAAGAAATGTTTTGCTAAAGAAGATCTCACTATTCCGTTAGATGAAATCCAAATCAACGAAAAACTCCAATTCATCGAAGAACCCGTCGAAATAATGGATCGTGAGGTTAAAAGACTTAAGCAAAACAAGATACCAAATGTTAAGGTTCGATGGAATGCTCGTAGAGGACCCGAGTTCACCTGGGAGCGTGAAGATTAGATGAAGAAGAAATACCCGCATCTATTTCCAGAAGATTCGTCAACACCTTCAACAGCTTAAAATTTCGGGACGAAATTTATTTAACGGGTAGGTACTGTAGTGACCCGAACTTTTCCATGTTTATATATATTAATTGAGATTGATATTTACATGATTAAATGTTTCCAACATGTTAAGCAATCAAACTTGTTAAGACTTGATTAATTGAAATATGTTTCATATAGACAATTGACCACCCAAGTTGACCGGTGATTCACGAACGTTAAAACTTGTAAAAACTATATGATGACATATATGGATATATATATATATAGTTAACATGATACTATAATAAGAAAACATATCATTAAGTATATTAACAATGAACTACATATGTAAAAACAAGACTACTAACTTAATGATTTTTAAACGAGACATATATGTAACGATTATCGTTGTAAAGACATTTAATGTATATATATCATATTAAGAGATATTCATACATGATAATATCATGATAATATAATAATTTAAAATCTCATTTGATATTATAAACATTGGGTTAACAACATTTAACAAGATCCTTAACCTAAAGGTTTCAAAACAACACTTACATGTAACGACTAACGATGACTTAACGACTCAGTTAAAATGTATATACATGTAGTGTTTTAATATGTATTTATACACTTTTGAAAGACTTCAATACACTTATCAAAATACTTCTACTTAACAAAAATGCTTACAATTACATCCACGTTCAGTTTCATCAACAATTCTACTCGTATGCACCCGTATTCGTACTCGTACAATACACAGCTTTTAGATGTATGTACTATTGGTATATACACTCCAATGATCAGCTCTTAGCAGCCCATGTGAGTCACCTAACACATGTGGGAACCATCATTTGGCAACTAGCATGAAATATCTCATAAAATTACAAAAATATGAGTAATCATTCATGACTTATTTACATGAAAACAAAATTACATATCCTTTATATCTAATCCATACACCAACGACCAAAAACACCTACAAACACTTTCATTCTTCAATTTTCTTCATCTAATTGATCTCTCTCAAGTTATATCTTCAAGTTCTAAGTGTTCTTCATAAATTCCAAAAGTTCTAGTTTCATAAAATCAAGAATACTTCCAAGATTGCAAGTTTACTTCCAAGTTTTCTAAATCCATTCCAAGTAATCATCCAAGATCAAGAAACCTTTGTTACTTATAGTAGGTTATCTTTCTAATACAAGGTAATAATCATATTCAAACTTTAATTCAATTTCTATAACTATAGCAATCTTATTTCGAGTGGAAATCTTACTTGAAATTGTTTTCGTGTCATCATTCTGCTTCAAGAACTTTCAAGCCATCCAAGGATCCTTTGAAGCTAGATCTATTTTTCTCATTTCCAGTAGGTTTATCCAAGGAACTTGAGGTAGTAATGATGTTCATAACATCATTCGATTCATACATATAAAGCTATCTTATTCGAAGGTTTAAACTTGTAATCACTAGAACATAGTTTAGTTAATTCTAAACTTGTTCGCAAATAAAAGTTAATCCTTCTAAATTGACTTTTAAAATCAACTAAACACATGTTCTATATCTATATGATATGCTAACTTAATGATTTAAAACCTGAAAACACGAAAAACACCGTAAAATCGGATTTACGCCGTCGTAGTAACACCGCGGGCTGTTTTGGGTTAGTTAATTAAAAACTATGATAAACTTTGATTTAAAAGTTGTTATTATGGGAAAATGATTTTTATTATGAACACGAAACTATATCCAAAAATTATGGTTAAACTCAAAGTGGAAGTATGTTTTCTAAAATGGTCATCTAGACGTCGTTCTTTCGACTGAAATGACTACCTTTACAAAAATGACTTGTAACTTATTTTTCTGACTATAAACCTATACTTTTTCTGTTTAGATTCATAAAATAGAGTTCAATATGAAACCATAGCAATTTGATTCACTCAAAAAGGATTTAAAATGAAGAAGTTATGGGTAAAACAAGATTGGATAATTTTTCTCATTTTAGCTACGTGAAAATTGGTAACAAATCTATTCCAACCATAACTTAATCAACTTGTATTGTATATTATGTAATCTTGAGATACCATAGACACGTATACAAAGTTTCGACCTATCATGTCGACACATCTATATATATTTCGGAACAACCATAGACACTCTATATGTGAATGTTGGAGTTAGCTATACAGGGTTGAGGTTGATTCCAAAATATATATAGTTTGAGTTGTGATCAATACTGAGATACGTATACACTGGGTAATGGATTGATTCAAGATAATATTTATCGATTTATTTCTGTACATCTAACTCTGGACAACTAGTTGTAGGTTACTAACGAGGACAGCTGACTTAATAAACTTAAAACATCAAAATATATTAAAAGTGTTGTAAATATATTTTGAACATACTTTGATATATATGTATATATTGTTATAGGTTCGTGAATCGACCAGTGGCCAAGTCTTACTTCCCGACGAAGTAAAAATCTGTGAAAGTGAGTTATAGTCCCACTTTTAAAATCTAATATTTTTGGGATGAGAATACATGCAGGTTTTATAAATGATTTACAAAGTAGACACAAGTACGTGAAACTACATTCTATGGTTGAATTATCGAAATCGAATATGCCCCTTTTTATTAAGTCTGGTAATCTAAGAATTAGGGAACAGACACCCTAATTGACGCGAATCCTAAAGATAGATCTATTGGGCCTAACAAACCCCATCCAAAGTACCGGATGCTTTAGTACTTCGAAATTTATATCATATCCGAAGGGTGTCCCGAAATGATGGGGATATTCTTATATATGCATCTTGTTAATGTCGGTTACCAGGTGTTCACCATATGAATGATTTTTATCTCTATATATGGGATGTGTATTGAAATATTTAATCTTGTGGTCTATTGTTACGATTTGATATATATATGTTAAACCTATAACTCATCAACATTTTTGTTGACGTTTAAAGCATGTTTATTCTCAGGTGAATACTAAGAGCTTCCGCTGTTGCATACTAAAATAAGGACAAGATTTGGAGTCCATGTTTGTATGATATTGTGTAAAAACTGCATTCAAGAAACTGATTTCGATGTAACATATTTGTATTGTAAACCATTATGTAATGGTCGTGTGTAAACAAGATATTTTAGATTATCATTTAATCTACGTAAAGCTTTTTAAACCTTTATTTATGAAATAAAGGTTATGGTTTGTTTTAAAAATGAATGCAGTCTTTGAAAAACGTCTCATATAGAGGTCAAAACCTCGCAACGAAATCAATTAATATGGAACGTTTTTAATCAATACGAACGGGACATTTCATGTTGGCCCTTCACAAAGAAAACAGCATCGCCTGCTGGTTGAACTAAGATTCGTCTGCTGGTTGAACTACAATTCTTCAGCTGGTTGAACTAGCTTAATCGGCTAAGTACAAGTTATGTTGGTTCGTCTGCTGACTCTCCGGCTGAGTGAATTAAGGACTGAAGAAGGGTAACCCCCGAGCCTCTTGAACCAGTTCCAAAAACACTTAGGTGATAAGAAATAGATGGAAGCACGACCATTACTTGACCAGATTTGGGTGTAACGGATTTTGAGCTTGTGCTGGTTGTGTTACTGTTTACATTGTCCACCTCACCCGCATCATCCTCCCCATATGAAAAGGAACTTGACCTCAAGTTCTCGAGGTTGTCATCTTCTTATTAAGACATCAGATCTCCCACATTGAAAGTGCTAGATACAACAGTTTCCCCAGGCAGCTCGACCTTGTAAGCATTATCACAAACCTTTTCCAATACTTTGAATGGAACCTCAGCTCTTAGCATCAGCTTGTTCTTCCTTTTTACTGGGAATCTTTCCTTCTTTAGATGACTCCAAACAATATCATCATGAATGAAAGTGAGCTATTTTCTGTGCTGGTTAGCCTTAGCCTTGTACTGCTGCTTAGTCTTCTCAATTTTTGCCTTCACCTGTTCGTACAGCTTCTTCATTTCTCTTGCTTTTTCTTCTACCTCAACACTTTCCTTAGGCTCAATTGCAAAAGGAACCAGATCAATGGGTGTGAGTAGATTTGCACCATAGCAGATTTCAAATGGTGATTTTCCTATAGAGTAATTAGGTGCTCTGTTAAAAGCAAACTCAGCATGTGCAAGCTTGAGATCCCACTCCTTCAAACTTTTCTTCACAAGTGTCCTCAACATGATTCCAAACTATATTTTGGAGTAGTTTTGACTACATGTGAGAATAAGCGATTGTCACGTTCTGATTGGTCCTTTAATTTTAACCAAATTGTTAAATTCAAATGAATATTTGACAAAAATAATTTGTGTGAATGTGGTATTCATACCACTGTTTCCTGTACAGACTTTGAGAAATAGTAATAAAATCTTTGGTTGCCTTTAAAAAAAAAAATATTTCACAAAAATAATCTTATGATTTTTGATTGTCTTAATTTAATTTGACAAAATTCCCAAATTCGTCCTCGTGTTTTGCAATTTTCTTTTTTTTAGTCCCTCTCCCTCAAAATCATTTATAATAGTCCTTAAATGCCATTTTAAGTCTCAATTTGGTCCCTCTGTTACATTTGCTTAAACGTCCGTTAAGGTTTCTGGACACATGCTGCTCACGTGATTACAAGGCAACGTTTTATAATATGCAGTTAATAAAAAACCTAGACGTCTCATATTACTGCAGTTCATCCACGCTTTTCTTCCACGACCTGTTCATGCGACTCCAATGTCTGTGAATAATCCATCTTCTTTTTTGAGGATATAATCGATGGGCCTCTCCAAAACGGTAAGATTTCGTTTTTCTTTTTTGTTTGATTTTACAGATACCAGTAAAAGCAGTACTGTTCCATTGATTTTTTTTTTGATTTAATCACAGATAGTCAGTTGATTTCTTATATTGATGATGATTTGGCTTTAGTTGAACAATCTGGTTATCAATCTGGTGGTGGAAGAGGTCTTGGTCAAACTGGTGGTGGAAGAGGTCTTGGTCAAACTGGTGGTGGAAGAGGTCTTTGTCAAAGGTGGAATCAAGGTTCAAGTCAATATGGTTAAAGCTGGAATCAAGGTTCAAGTCAATATGGTCAACAAAGACAAAAACTACCAGTCAAGAGAAATGCATAATGGTTTATGAATGATCATGTTGAATCTGATGTACTGTTTTTTTAATGCTTATTTTGGATTTTGAATGTTTATTTGAACTAGTGTTTATGCTATTTTGGATTTTGAATGTTTATTTGAACTAATGTTTATTTGAATCTGATGTACTCTTTTTAAATGCTTATTATCAATGAATGTTTAGGTTAAATGCAGATGCATGCTTAGGTTAAATGAATTTGGTTAAATGCATGATGTTTAAAAAACAGTAATCAGGTTAAAAACTGGAATCAAGAATGAATCTGTTTTTTTTTTTTTTTTTTTTTTTTTGCAAGGCAGATCAAAACAGTCAACAAGGGTCACTTTTGAGTCTAATGGGTCAAAACAGTCAACAAGGGTCAAAATTGTGGCTTTATATTTAACATGGGTCAAAACAGTAATCAGGTTAAAAACAGCCATCAGGATGAATATTTTTTTTTTTAAGGCAGGTCAAAACAGTCAACATGGGTCACTTTTGAGTCTAGTGTGTCAAAACAGTCAACATGGGTCAAAATTGTGGCTTTAGAGTAATCATGGGTCAAAACAGTCAACTTTTGACTTTTTTGGTTTAAAACAATCAATAAGGGTCATAATGGGTCATAACAGTCAATAAGGGTGTCAAAATGAAACATCAAAGATTAAAACAACAGCTTAAAATGGCTCATTTAGAGGTGATAGAGTGAAAATGCTCCCTCTTAAATTGATCTATCCCACAAAAAATGCAACAATTGCTTTCCAGCATCATTTCCATCTTCAATAAAATGGTTTAGGATATTTGCAATTTCAACCCGTATGACTTATTCAGAATACTTGCGTGGTTCACTTATTAGATAAGTATTACAGTATCAAGTCAGGATGTTTGCCCATTTGAAAAGAAAAAAAAAAAAGATCACCCAAATCGACATCTGCCACCTCTAATCCGTTTAACTGTTTTAACAATAATATGGACTTAAGAACTGATTAAGTTAAAGGCAGATCAAGCTTTGAATACATAATGGGTCAATATGGGTCATAATGGGTCATAACAGTCAATATGGGTCAACATGGGTCAAAATTGTGGCTTTTGCAATAAAAACAGTAGCACAAAAACAGAATTTTTATTGAATTTCAAACTTCATTACAACATTACAAATCTGAAATACATTTTTCAATAATGATAACTCCAATCTACACTACAATCTAATTCAAATATAGATACCAATAACATAAAAAACTAAACCAGCTAACAAAACAGATTGTCTTCCATCTTCTCACTTGTTCATCTTTTTTTTTTTTGCACAATTTCTTCAATTGGAGGATCTACCCATCCAATGAAGCCGCAATTTTGTCCCTGTATCAAATCAGTAAATAATTCATTTATATGAAAGGCTCATTGTTACACACGTTAAACACAAACAATCAAATTAATGAAAAAAACTTACCTTTCTTGCACAACAGAAGAATCTTCGACCTGGATTCTTTGTTGTTGAAGACTTACGAATAATGAAATCACTCCCACAAACACAATACACCTTCATTGGAGATAAGAACTGAATTGGTCAAATTAGGATTAGGTTTTTTTTCTTTCGAGTTCTATTTACGTACTGAATATATTCAATTTGGGGGTCAAGGTTTTAGAGGGAAGGGATACCAGTCACGTGAGCAGCATGTGTCCAGAAACCTTAACGGACGTTTAAGCAAGTGTAACAGAGGGACCAAATTGAGACTTAAAATAGCATTTAAGGACTATTATAAATGATTTTGAGGGAGAGGGACTAAAAAAAGAAAATTGACAAACACGAAGACAAATTTGGAAATTTTGTCATTTAATTTTATGTCTTTAGCCAAAAAAAAAAAAAAAAAAAAAAAAAAAAAAAAAAAAAAAAAAAAACGGAGTTTTAAAACCGGTAACTCCCTTCAGCCTGAATCGTCACAACATAATCGTCTTCCCCCTGTTTTCCTTCATAGTCAAAACCCCCAAAATTAATCTATCTCATTCTAGGGTTTGTTTGTTCACAATCACTCGATCCTCAAAACCCCTAAATCAATTACAATTACATAATCCCTATATGTGCAATGTACAGCAATTTTAAAGAACAAGCAATCGAGTACGTAAAACAAGCAGTACAAGAAGACAATGCCGGAAATTACTCAAAAGCATTCCCTTTATACATGAACGCATTAGAGTATTTCAAAACACACTTAAAATACGAAAAAAACCCTAAGATTCGTGAAGCGATTACGCAGAAATTCACCGAGTATTTACGTCGTGCGGAAGAAATTAGGGCTGTGCTTGATGAAGGCGGTACCGGACCGGCGGCAAACGGAGGTGATGCGGCAGTTGCTGCACGGCCGAAAACGAAACCTAAAGATGGTGGTGGTGGAGAAGGTGATGATGGTGAGAGCTCGAAGCTTAGGGCTGGATTGAATTCTGCAATTGTTAGGGAAAAACCTAATGTGAAATGGAATGATGTTGCTGGACTTGAAAGTGCTAAACAAGCTTTGCAGGAAGCTGTTATCTTGCCTGTTAAGTTTCCTCAGTTCTTCACTGGTTAGTAGATGAATAGGTCCCTTAAATTTAAGAACTTTATTATCGGTATCGTTTAGTTCTTGCAGAAGTAGGGAGAATTGTGTTTGAAAGTGTTATTCTATTATCAGATTTGATGATAGTTGCTTGGAATTGCATATATTATGTGCTTATGGCTTGTGGTATTTTAATTCCAAACAACAATCGAGTGTTTATAGGTGCCGTGTTTTAGCTTAAGTTAGGAGAAAGAGAGTTTTATTTAGCTTTTAAGAGTCGAGATGGTGCTTATTTCAAACGCACCTGGAATCTATTCACATTTCTTTTAAACAATCTGAAACAACACCTAAATGTGCTTTCTTATATGGTGTCTGTTTTGTTGATATCATGAAGATACATAACGAAATGAATGAGTTCGAAAAGTGGATTTGTAGGGATGTTGAATGAGTTGAACTGACTTCTATACCTAAGCAATATGGTGTCTTCTTAAGTTCATTTTTTCTATGAAGAAAGCTGTCTTTTTTTTTTTTTTTTACTTTATATACATTGTGGTGGTAGGTAAAAGGCGGCCTTGGAGAGCTTTTCTTCTGTATGGTCCACCTGGGACTGGAAAGTCTTACTTAGCTAAGGCTGTTGCCACAGAAGCAGACTCTACATTTTTCAGGTATGAAATCTGGACACTTGTAGTTAAATCAGAGCTTTTCTTATATCTTCTTGGACTCTCAGTCATATGTTGCTGGATATTTTAATGTGATACAGTGTTTTATTTGTTGAAATTCTAAATAGATGCAATATTAGTCATAAGGTTCGTCTCTACATACAAAATGTTGAGAACTGTGAATAGTGATATGGAATGTTAGAATAGTCACTTGCATAAATACACGGACACACAGGTGCTTGTAAACCTTTATTTTTAAGTCTTTTTATCCCTTTCTTTCTTAATTTTCTTGAAATTTGTTCTATCCTTTTAATTTCACTACATATCATTTTTGTTGTTCAGTTTCATATTGTTCAACTTACTGATTTCCAAGGTTAGTTCCAGGTTTATAGCGCTTTTAGTACATAGGCAGTAACCTTTTGTATATGAAAATAGGTTTACTTTTTTGGTTTCAAACCTTAGATGAGTAGATGACTAGTGGGTCAACTAATTTAGACTAAATATAATCTGTATGATGTTTGAACTGAGGATATAGATTGGAAATTAACAATAGGATTTATGAATACATAGAAGCTCGCTATGGTACTACTGGTTATATCGTATGAGTTCACGAGTAATAAAAGTGAATCAAACATAAAGGAATATGAATATGAATTGAAGTTCATGTAATTGGTACAAGAAACATCAAACGCCTAAAACTCAAGACTTGGACAGAACTGAGATGAAGAATTAAAGTTCACTAAGCACTATATGCTAAACACACAGTTTAAAGACTGCTTTAAGTATTATTTTTTCTTGTAAAATGTTGTTCTTAAAGCATAGATTTACAGATGTGCTACTCGTGAATGAGATCAAACGAACTTAGAATAGTCTAAAACCAATGCAAAGACATGTAGGTGAATGGATGGCTTAGAAAGATGAACATTCATTCCTACCCAAGTAGATTTTTATATCTTTGGTTGGGTTTTGTAGTTGTTGATCTCGAAGCTGAAGTCGATATAGAATTTTGCTTTTGCTTGCAATGAAGAATGACTAGTCCTTGTAAATGGATAAACTAACGTAAAATCCTGTTGCTTCGGATGCGTGTATCAGTTTTCAGATCTTGAACATATGAATTGCAGTTGTGAATGTTTTTTAAACTAAATGATGCCCTACAAATTATCTCTGTCACATCATGTTAGTGCAGTCATGGTTTCCAGCCCATGATATTTGCTAATGAAGCTTAAAGCATGGTTGTATAACTCGGCCTAGGTGTTTCTTTTTGCATTCAAGATACGTTATTATATATCATACACTAATAAGTGGGCAAGTGCTATTGTCGAAATGTCTCAACCGTAACAATACCATTTACATGCTTAAAAAGAGGTGGTTTTTTTTTTTTTTTTTTTTTTTTTTTTTTTTTTTTTGAAAGGCAATAAAAAGAGGTGGTTTTGAGTTGTATATTTTTGTATTTTCTTGACATGCTTATACTGCTTTGTTTTCATTTTCTTCTATTCATGAACTTAGGCCAATAAGTTGGCAAGTGCCAACTGCTGGTTTCCTGCAGTGTTTCTTCTTCAGATCTTGTTTCAAAGTGGATGGGTGAAAGTGAAAAGCTGGTGTCAAATCTTTTTGAAATGGCTCGTGAAAGTGCACCTTCTATCATTTTTATCGATGAGATTGATTCTTTAAGTGGCCAACGTGGAGGAGGTAATGAGAGCGAGGCTTCAAGGCGTATTAAAACCGAAATTCTTGTTCAGATGCAGGTGATCTTTGAAAACTAAAATAGTACATTAAATTGCCACCTTTAAGTGTATTACTTAAACTTTGCAGAAAGAAAAGTTAATGAAAAAAGTATCATGTGATTAATGCTTGATTAGTATTGGTGATGTTGTTAACTATCTCTTAAACATTTATGTTCTTATTCTTTCAGGGTGTAGGACACAATGATGATAAAGTTCTAGTACTTGCAGCAACAAATACACCCTACTCCCTGGACCAGGTCTCTTAAAAAAAAAAATTTAAAAACTCTTTTTAAATACTGAGATTTCTTTAAGCTAATAATTCGCCATAAAAAATTGTTGCAGGCTATTCGTCGGCGTTTCGACAAGCGTATTTATATTCCACTTCCAGATCTGAAAGCGAGACAGCACATGTTCAAAGTAAATATGGGGCCCTCTACAAGAATGCATTTTAATAAAACTTTTAATTAAGTATTTGGTTGACATGATAAGTGATTTTACTTGAAATTCAGATTACATATCTTTAAAATTGATTG
Source organism: Rutidosis leptorrhynchoides (assembly GCF_046630445.1). Classification (NCBI taxonomy): domain Eukaryota; kingdom Viridiplantae; phylum Streptophyta; class Magnoliopsida; order Asterales; family Asteraceae; genus Rutidosis; species Rutidosis leptorrhynchoides. The sequence continues at coordinate 402,010,236 of NC_092336.1, read as the reverse complement.
CAAATTTATGAACCCTTACGTATAATGTGGTTCGTGGGTTAATATACAGGTGCATGTAGGAGATACTCCAAATAACTTGACTGAAAGCGACTTTGAAACCTTAGCTCGTAAGACTGAAGGGTTTTCTGGTTCTGATATCGCTGTTTGTGTAAGTACTGTTTTTATGTACACTTCAGGGACTTTAATTAGACTTTGTGCTTATCACATCTGCTAATTCTGTCATATGTGGCTTTTTTAGGTAAAGGATGTTTTATTTGAACCTGTACGTAAAACTCAGGATGCAATGTTCTTTGTTAACACACATGATGATTTGTGGGTCCCATGTGGACCAAAACAACGAGGGGCTGTCCAGATCACCATGCAGGATCTTGCAGCCAAAGGGCTGGCTGCAAAGGTAATGTATTTCTCGTTTTAAATAGTTGACCAACTAAAAATTCTTTCAAGATTAACCTTTTTTTAGTAGTTGGAAATCTGAGAATTATTAGTATCACATAATCACGTTTAAAACATACATCTAAACACCTCGTGTTTGCGCTAAGCTAATGATTCTTATCACTTGTCGGATGTCATCAAAACCTATTACAGATTAGTCCACCACCAATCATACGAGCGGATTTCGACAAGGTGCTAGCGAGGCAGAGGCCAACTGTGAGCAAAAGCGACCTAGAGGTTCACGAACGATTTACGAAAGAGTTTGGGGAGGAAGGTTAAAAATTGCAAGTTATCACCATTAATAGCAAATGTATTTTAATACGCTGTGTTGTTGGATTATGTAAGCTTAAGCGTGTTCAAGCTTCTTCCAGTTGCTAAGTCGACAAACATTTCATGATTTATTTCTCAATTAATGAAATTGTAAGCTGTTATTAACTTAATAATGTTCGAGTTACTGTACGTTTCTTTTTATGTAATAATTATTATTTTGAGTTGTGTGAGAATCGTGTCCGAACTCTGAGTCACTGTACAAGTCATTTGCATATGGATTAAGTGCGATTTTACGACAATGTTTGAGATTGTCTGATTGTATAGTTTCATCACTCGGGTCTAATTGTTTGTTTGAGACATTTTGGCATATAAATTGTTTTGAACAAAGTTGAACACTTGTTAAAGCATAAAAGATTGTTTATAAGTATGATTAAATCTGAAATTATATGTTTCATTTATACCTTAATTGTTTCCCAGAAAAGATAAAAAATTTCATATAAAAACCAGGTATAAGTACTAAAAACAGAGTATATGTTTTAATTTCTAACCGTGTTATTATATTATTAGATAGTAGATCATACTGTAATACAGTTCTCATAGAACACAGCCAACAATGAACTGCCGGCTCTGAAAACTGCATTGCCAGCCGGCTCATTGATGCTTTTCTCTAATTAAACTTTCATAATCAAACAAACTGATTTACTATAATCTATGCATGGCATCTTAGATTCTTAATGACTTGATCAACTATAATAAAGTGAACTTTCAAATGCAAACTGTTAAACTTACTATATAAGATTGCTTAAATTGTTAAACTTGCACAAAAGCTATTCGGCAAGTATGAAAATAGCAGCACTTTTCGTTGTTACTTTGTTCGTTACCCTGAGAATATGTCATGGACTTACCAATAAAAAGGTACAGAAACATTTTCTTCCCTTAACATAAAATGGTCCTGGTTACAACTTACGCCGAACTAACAACTTTCTCTTTATTGATTCGTATAGCATTACATAGTCTACATGGGACCCCACTCGCACCCAAGCTCAGAGTCTGTCATTTCGGCTAACCATGAGGTTCTCACTTTGGTCCTTGAAAGGCAAGTGCATATATAAATATAGATGAAAACCAGTTTACTATATAAAGACATCCTTTTTGTTTATCTTATTGTATTTTGCGCGTCTATATTCTTTTTTAACCCACGAAGTAAATATAGATCGAGTATATTGACAAAACGTTTATTTTTCAGTAATAACGAAGCAAAAGAAGCAACAGTTCATCACTATACTAAAAGCTTTAGAGGCTTCTCTGCAATGCTTACACCTGATCAAGCTCTAAGACTTTCAGGTCCGTTACTGCATCCAAATCTGTTAAAAACCACTCACAAACATCAATCAATTTTATATATCAATGAATAAACTATTATTAAACACCTTCCAAGTTTTGTAAAATGAATCGTCAGTAACATCAATTTCGCTTGTATTGTTATAGAAAATGAAGGTGTCATTTCAGTGTTTGAGAGCAGGATGAATCGACTGCACACGACTAATTCATGGAGATTTCTAGGAGTGGAATCTATACCACAATTTAATAATCCTCCTCCAGATTTAAAATCTGATGTTATTGTTGGTGTCCTTGATACCGGTAATTGTTATAAACACTACTTCCGTTATAAAATTCACGAAACTTTCATTCATAGTAAATGAAAAGGATGCTCCATTTAGGTGTTTGGCCCGAGTCGCAAAGCTATAATGACTATGGATTAGGACCTGTGCCAGCTAAGTTTAAGGGAGAGTGCATTTCAGGACAAAATTTCACACGGTCTAACTGCAACAGGTAATTAGAAACAACGTTGTAGGTGTCGCTAGTTGGGATTTAATCTGCTAAGTCGGAGACTAATCGTGGACTAGTTTGACGTTGACTAACTTTGAGTTGGACTGTATTTGACCTACTTTGATCAATTTTGACAAAATAAATCGACTATGAACACTAACAAATACGACTTTGACCTAATAAATTTAATTTTTTGACAACTTTGACCGAATAAAACAGCCAAATCAAAGACTGGTCGAAGATTAGTCGGACTACTTCAAAATCTTAATTAGTTGGACTAGTCAGGGGCTTTTACAACCACATATAAAAACGGACTTGTCGGGGCTCAGGGGCTAATAATTGTTCTCGTCGCAAATAATGGCTTTTAATTTCTTGATTTCGTTTATTATGAATGGATTCTTTCAGGAAACTTATAGGAGCTAGATACTACTCGAAAGGATATGAAGCCGTAAATGGACCTCTTGAGAATGCCAACCGTACATTCTTTCGATCAGCATGAGACAGTGAGGGCCATGGGACGCACACGTCGTCTACAATTGCTGGATCGAAAGTCTCCAACGTCAGCGTACTGGGGCTTGGTTCAGGAACCGCAAGAGGAGGTGTACCAAGTGCTAGACTTTCAATCTATAAAATTTGCTGGTTCGACGACTGTGAAGATGCCGATATTTTTGCAGCAATCGATGATGCTATTGAAGACGGTGTCGATGTTATTTCCATGTCTCTTGGCCCAAACCCTCCCCAGCCAATTTATTATAAAGACGCGATTTCGATTGGATCATTTCATGCATTTCAAAAAGGCGTTGTGGTATGTGCGTCTGCGGGAAATAGCTTTTTCCCACGTACGGCGGCTAATGTTGCCCCATGGATCTTGACTGTTGGTGCTAGCACGATTAACCGTGAGTTTCCATCATACGTAGTTCTTGGAAATTCGAAACAATTGAAGGGTTTTGGCGTTAATACGATGCCCGATCAAGGAAAACAATACGGGTTGATATCGGGCAGTGTTGCAGCAGCTTCCGGAATCCCATCTACAAATGCAAGGTATTTGTAAACATCACTAACAAAGAAAGTAAGGCGTTGTTTGTTTTTTTAGCAGATCTTACTATGTCTTACGTCTGTGTGCCCGTAACTGCAGACTTTTGTTTTCCTGAAGACATAAAGATAGAATAATGTCATATTCTGTTTGCAAACTCGCAGAGTTAGAACTATGCGCGTTGCATACATGATTAAGTTATTTTGCAGACATAAAAACAAGCAGTCTTCACTATTTAGCATACAGGCCTTTAGGCCATATCTTCTTTATAGACATGGTCCGCACATCTTCAGACAAAAACATCTTAAAAACAAACACCTAAAAAATTGCAAATATTGAACATTTTTATATTTTTTAGAACTCCTGTAATATAGCTTTTGCAAGAACAATACGTTGGATTCGAACATGATCAAGGGGAAGATCGTAGTGTGTAAACTCGAGATCTTGACCGACAGCAGAATAGAGAAAGCGATTGCAATAAAAGAAGGTGGTGGTGCTGGAATGATCCTCATTGATCTTGTTTCGAAATACGTTTTCTTCCAATCAGTTATTCCAAGTGTTTTAATCGGACCAGCAGAATCTCAAGAACTTCAATCGTACATGAACAACGAAGAGTAAGTTCTGTAATCATACATTCTCTACAAAGAGATTAAAAAATGTAAAACATGATTCTGATCTAACATTATTTGTTTAATCTTTTAGGGATCCAACGGCTAGAATTTACTTGACAGTAACACACGTTGGGACGAAACCAGCGCCAGAAATGGCGATCTTCTCTTCAAAGGGACCGAACATTATAACTCCCAATATAATAAAAGTTGGTATCTTGATGACAACTCGATTCGAAATGAAACTCAAATCCTGATACTGTAAATTTTGAATGCAGCCTGATATAACGGCACCAGGAGTGAATATTTTAGCAGCATGGTCACCTATCTCGACGGCAAATACAGCTGGCAGGAGCATTAACTACAACATAATCTCGGGCACTTCGATGTCGTGTCCGCACGTAGCAGCAGTTGCAGTGCTGTTAAAATCTGTTCACCCGTACTGGAGCCCCGCCGCCATTAAATCTGCAATAATGACAACAGGTAACTAATCGTCTAAGACTATTCCTTAACGTCTGTTACAGGGCGTTAGATTTCAATTGGCCCGTGAGTTGGAAAAATTTGACACCCCTAACGTTTGTTACGGGACGTCAAATTTGACATTTTCGGGGCGTCAACTATATATATGATGGACAATGTCAAATTTTTACACCCAATTAAACTGTGCCACCCCATTTCCACCTTATTTATTTATTTATTCTTTTCCTCCCAACTTCAAATCTTTTATAACCACATCAGCCAAAAACCTTTTCAATCAAATTTAACATCCAAATTTGACTCTAACCATAGCACAATTTCAAAATTTTATAGTGGCACGTCACAGTCAAAACCTTCTCTCTACTTCAGTTAACACTAATGAGTTGCTTGTTTTTCAGTCAGCATATTTTATATGTCTTTTGTCTACACGCCCACAGACATTGCAGACATTTATTTTTATGAAGACTTAAAAATAACATCTTATTCTCTACAAACTCACACTTAGAAATATGCTTATAAGTGTTGTAGACATGACTAAATTATTTTGCAGTATTCGGTGTACAGACCGACCACATCTTGTGGACACTCGACATTGTTCTCTACACTGTAATGGGTGGTCTAATTACATAATAATCTGTTTTTCAAATTATTACATAATAATCTATTGCTAACACTATTGACACATAACAATAACCATTTCTTAAGTTTTTATCCACATCTACTTGCTGACTGATTAGATCATTCTTGTTGCAGCTACCAACACCGATAACACTCAAAACTTGATCAAAAACGACGATTCAACATATGCAACTCCATTCGAATACGGATCAGGACACATAAATCCAGCTGCAGCTTTAGATCCGGGACTCATTTACGATTCTGACTCCAACGATATGATCAACTTCCTTTGCAGCTATGGCGCAAGTTTCACACAACTCAAGAACCTAACCGCCACACCAATTTACTGCAACAATTCTTCATCACCTTCTTACAACTTCAACTATCCGTCTATTGGTGTCGATAGTATGACTGGTAACTTATCTGTTTACCGCACCGTTACTTACGTTGGTGAAGGCCCCACATCTTATTACTCAAAACTAGAAGTGATTGTGGGAGTGAAAGTTTCAGTTTACCCTGATGTATTGAGGTTTTCGAAATCAGGGGATAAGATGACTTACAGGATCGATTTCGTACCTTATAAGAGCAGTAATGGGAGCTTCGAGTTTGGATCGTTGACATGGGTGAACAACATTCACAGAGTTAGGGGTCCGATTGCTGTTAATGTAGTTTCGGTTGAGATATAATATGCACTCGATCGACAATCGAACACACGAACAAATACTATTATATTATATACGACTACACATATTATTATTATTATATTATATACATTAAAGTGAGATTTGAACTCGTTACTCTTAATTAATGGGCACTATCGTACCCATTGTGCGAGCCCTATTTTTGATACGTAAAATGAGTTTCTTAACTAAAGATGAAGGTTTTAGCTTAATTTGTTGTACAATGTACATCAAGGGCTTGACATAACTCAAAAAATAATTTGACGTTTTATATATTTTCCCTCTAATTTCAAAAGTTTTGGATAACTCAAAACGTGATTATATATGGGAATTATGGGCAAAATTCAAAAATGTAACATAAGATGATAGTAGCAATATAGTACGGAGTATATAAACTATCGATATAAATATAAGAGAATATGTATAAATAAATATAATAATTATATCTCGGATCATGGAACTTTTGATCTCATTAATCTTGCCTTGGAACTTGAATTTAATGGTGATGAAAATGAGATGGAAAAGTGAATTAATTCTGGCCTTCTGGGTTGGAAAATGAATTTGTATTTATTTAATATTATTTGTTGGACAATTAATTTGAAGGTAACATTTAATTTAAGGATTCATGTATTTACTAGAGGGAAAAAATTGTAGTAACATAACAGTGATAACAGCAAGTTTAAGGATGATTTGTAGAAATGCAGGACCTTTTGCAATTCTCATGAATCAAAAATGCATAGTTGGATATAAATATATTCAATTAACTTAAAAAATGTTCTGTATTATTACTCGTATATTTTTAGGGTAAATAACCTAAAATAACAATTGAAATGGAGCTATATCACATGTGTTTAAGTTCTCAACAGCTAAAGATCATATCATATTACAAAACTGCGATTGATTCATCAATCAATGAACACATTTTCTTCTACAAATCCTACTCTCCTACAACAACAATAACATACACTTTCTATCTCCTAAACAACAATCTACCCTTCTATCAAGATATAAACTTTCTTGGCAATGGAAAAATCGACTTACGTAAAGGTTTTTCAAATCGCGAAAACCTTCTAGCAACATGTAATTTCCTCTTTATAGCAGGAACCTTTTTCGATACAGCTCGCCATATCATCTGCACAGCATCATTATCCCTTGAAGGATACTGATACTCAAAAAAATGTTCAACTTCTTTAAGTTTCTTCCACTTTTGTGCCCACTCATCTTTCGTTATACTTCTTATAAAGTTTATCAAAAAGTTTTCTTTTAAAGCGTCTGATGTTCGAACGAATATACAAAACTCTGTGTAATCAAGAACATCTACAAAGGGTAACTCAATTTCGTCGCTTATAATAACAGGAACACAATGACTAGCAATTGCATCGAACAAACGATTCGAAGACGGTGTGTCACCGGCTATATTAAGACAAAATTTAGATGATTGCATTCCTTTTGTAGCAGAATGAACACCTTCTTTTTGAACACTGCCGAACGCGAAATGAACATCTTTTTCGTTCTTTAAAAGGTAAAAAATTTCTTGACGAATAAAGCCACCGTCTTTTCTATAAATCGCGCCCTGGAAAAACAGCAAGATCGTTCGGCTTTCAAAACCAGATGAATCGTTTACATAACTTTTAATGATATGTTTGTAAGGCGCAATCACATCTTTATCGACGTTCGCTATAGACGGTGGGTACCTTCCGAAATCAGAAAGAATGAACATTGCAGGCCATAACTGCATTCGAGCATCGAGTAAACTATTTGGATGATGAGCCACAATTATATGGTCAATTCCCCCGGATCTTTTCCATTCGGGTTGACCCGTTAAGTAATCAACTAACTTCTGTTGTAGTTCTTTGTTTCTATTGGTTTTTTGATGTGGGTTTAACCTCGAAAACCGATTAAAACATAGCGAAGAGAAAAAGGGAACGAATATAACATCAGCTTCAGTAGAGTTATGAACTCTAATAACGTTTCGATCACCAGCATTATCGAATTCTGAGGCTAAAATGTCTAGAGTAAGCCAGTACGCTACGCTATGTTGCACGTTCAACCCACCAGGGTACTCGGGTACTTTTAAACGGATATCGGGCCATGTATTCTTGCCTTCTGGTTTCCAATCCAAGAGTTCGAAATGAAACTCGGAAGGCAAATCATACATAAACACTCTAAGAGATGATGTTCGTTCATGATCCATTAACAACGGATTAAAAGGGTTTGAAATGTAAGATTTCGAATGAGGTAACAAATTGTGATCAATGAACCGAAATCGGAAGTTGGAATTCAAGAATAGAAACCAAGATAACATGAACAAGGTGAATCCAATTAATAAACCAATTAACGATCTCATTGACAATAATGAAAAACCCCTCATTTCTTTAAGGCATTTCGACGAACAGGTTGTGGGGGTTGACGAAAAATGTTGTATTTCATGTAGAATGTGTGATAAATTTGAAGGGTATAACAATTGAAGAACATGTAACCCTCAAGAATTAGGCAAAACCCAGATGGAAGATGAATCTAAATCTGAAATTTGAATATTATTCGGAGACAATGAAGAAAAAGTTGAGAAAGAGGGTGGAAAGCAGATTGGTGTTAATGGAAGAAGTGGTTGAATCCATTCTGAACGTCATATGAGAAACTGGCATAGATTTAAGTCGGCGAAATATAGGGGGATCCATCCTTTTTCAATTACATTATTACTTTTTGTAATTTTTTAATTTCCATGAAATCTTTATTTCCTTTTTTTTAATGAATCTTTTATCTAGGTAGAAAAAGACTTTGTTAAATTTATACTTATAATTTCTTCAATCTTATTCTGTAATTTTATTTATTCTTCTTATATTTTGTTGTTTATTTTGTAGGTTATTTGTTGTTGTTGTTGTTGGTGTCTTAAAAAGTTGTGTTGCTGATTGAAGATTTGAGGGTTCTATTTGTTAAGTTTCAAAGCTTCAGGAGCTAAAGTAAAATAATTTCTATAGATATCAGATCCAGATCATTCTTTGATCATCATCTCATTCGACTCATCTGCTTTTCTGTGTTATCTCTCTCGTTTTATCACCAAACCCTAATTTTTTTGATCTGTTGTTTTGTGAAGTATCATCTTGATACTTGGTGTTCTAGCAAGAGTCAATTGTTCTTCCTTCTTTTTTAGTTTCAGAAGTGTTGGTTGCTGTAATTGTGTTGGATCTCTATTTCTGTAATTTTGATTCTTAATCATAAGATTTTCAAGGTTGGTGTAATTGTTGTATGTGTTTATAGTTTCGTACAGACTTGCATTTGTGTTGATTTAAATTTTAAGATGATGCTATTGGACGTATAGAAATTTCATCCTAAATCGAGCCACCCTTTCTAATCTTGTCTCGTGTTTTAATTGTAGAATATGAAAAGTTGTGAAAGTAACAAGCCACACTATGACACAAATTGTTATATTACCTCAAATTTCATGCGATGATCATTAAACTTTTATTAAGACGTGCGAAGTCCTGTACTTTATACTCATTTTGTAAGAGGTCATTGTAATTAACAACCGTCAATTGTGGCTAAGCTCACGCCGGTTGCTGCTCGAAATTTGGCTCACATTTTGGTTGCTAAACTATGTTTTGCAGCTACTGTTTATGTTATTTGGCAAGAGCGCAATTTTCGTTTGATTAAGCAGGTTGCTCGTACTGAACAAGAAGTTTTTGAGGCTATCGTGTCGAATACTCGCTTGAAGCTTCTCACCATCCGGTTCAAGGACTCATCTCCTGTGGCGTGTATTCGATCTATGTGGAAGTTAGGCTTAGGTTTAAATTCTAGTTTTAAGTGTTACAATGTATGCTATATACCCAGAAAAATATTATGTACTTTAAAAATGTGTGCTAATGTAAACCAACTTAACTTGTTAGCCTGATGATTTTGATCGGTTTAGCCCACACTCGGTCCAAACATTAACCTCATGATTTTGATCGATTTAGCTGATAGTTCCTGAACAAATGATATTTAAAATTATTGTTTGAATGCTCGTCAACGATTAAAATTCACGGTTAACGAAGAACAGGATCTCAATCACTTTGAATTTGAACCTATTAATCATGTTTGATGATCGAAGAAGCTTCATTTGATGTTAAAGAACTCAAATTTGATCTCAATCGGTAATCACGAGGGACTACAAATGATACTTTTAATGTACTTTTTAACATATGTCAACTTTAAGGACTATAAATGCAAAATGAACAAACCACGGGAGCTGTAAGTGTAATGGTTTAAAATAATTACATTTAATCAGTTTAACCGGTCTAGCAGATCACCTGCTACCTTTGTTTACATTAGAAATTTTTTTCAATTAGTATTTTTCTAGGTATATAGTTTACATTGGAAAAAATATATATATAGCTATTGAGCAACATACTCTATTTCAAATTGAAGTTATGTATTAACATAATTTTTAGCACGTGGCAATAATTTAATACTTTTAAAAAGAATTCTGGATACCATACTGATAAGAAAAACAATAGGGAAATTAGTCAAAATCTCTCAATTTTACCCTCAAAAAATTATAATTGCAAAAGTGTCTCCTTTACATGCACCAAACACCACGCACTGTGTGTGGTGCGTGTTACCGACATTGGCGACTCTAGCTTGTTGTCCATGGGGTCACGAGACATAACTAGTTTAAATATTTTATGTAGAAAATACTTTTTAAATTATGTAAGTGATGTGTAAAATCGCGTCTATTATTTATAGTTGGAAAATACCTGTTATTAGATTTAAACATACTCACGGGCAGTGTACCTGATAGTTTAGCAGTATAGTAAATGGTAAAATCCAAGTGTCGCTCCAAGGACAGTTTAACGCAATTCAAGATTATCAACTTTATGTAATTAAACTAAGAACAAATAAAAGAAAGGAGCTAAAGTTATTTGTTGTGGTTATTTAATGATTAACCAAATCATAAAGAGTTAGAAACTTAAAGACAATGTTTTTTGGTGTTTTATGTTGATAAAATGTTTTTAGATAAGTTGAATACCAATTTAAAGAAGTATGTTCATCTAGACATTTTACCATCGGTTATGAATGTTTAATAATTAAGAACAGTTTGACTATCAACACACATGAATTACTTAATCGATTCACCAGGAATTCCCCTGAGCAAACGCTGCAAATTAGATTACACAACACATAATTCCCTGTTACTTAAGACCTCTAATTTGTGACAACTAACTTAGTGACTCAATAAGTGATCTTACTCTCGTAGACATCAACAATCATACCAACTCTCGTTGTGTGTAATCCACCCATGTATCAACAATTGGTTTAACTTAATTCGTTACCGTATATGGTTAAACGCACAATCACCTAATTCAAGTAATCAGTTAAATAATTGTAAGAGACTCCAGTAAACGTCACTAAACTAGACAATCACAACCATCAAGCAACCAAAGATTAAGCTATTGTAAATACATGCAATAGACTCCAATGAACTCTCGTTCTATTAGACAATCAATATAATCAATTCAATCAAACCAATATTCATTATAAGAATAGTTCTTTAATCAAGCACCAAAATTATTATGCGAATCAAACAATCAAACAAAGATTACATCCAAAAACCTTGGTCATTACTCTAGACGAGCATATGGAATTTAGCCAACAATCATGTTCAAAGAAACAATCACACAAAAATAAATAGAAGAAATCATTATGAGAGCTAAAGAGATCAAACTAGTTGTAATCGTGTTCTTGAATGATGAATAGATTGAAGCTTGTTACCAGAATAATTGAGGTGTTTAGATGAATTTGGAATTCCCCAATAATCACCTCTTTTCGCCTTAGGATGCTCTGTAAATCGCCCAACAAAAGTTGGGTTCAAGAATGACCTGAAAAGTGATAAAATAGCTCAAAACCTGTCAGGAAGTTGGCGAGGCGCGCAGATGAAGTGCACGACGCGCAACAGAGAAGCAAGGCTCCTGACATGAAAACACGTTATACGGGGCGACGCCCCAATTACTTGCGCGACGCGCCAATCCACTATTTCAGCAAACATTTTTTGGAAGTTGTAGAGCTTTGAGTTACGAACGTATGGGCTTTCGATTCACCATAAATTCGAGTCCCGATGAGTGAGATATGACTGTTTTTATGTAGGCGTGCAGATTTTGCAAAACCACAAACTTCTCACACAACTTCACCATTCTTTAACGATACTACCCGAATGCAAGATTGATCAAACGTACCATGTAACCGAAGCTTGAAACTCTCTAGCATTATAATATTAATCGACAATATGAACCAGTATAAACTTTGTTGATAATTAAGCTTCAAAACACGTGTAAACCAACACCAAAACTCCAAAACCCGCTCTATAACTCATATCATCAATCTTCAACAAATATAGATAATTAATCTTCAATAAGAGCATGAAACTAACCAAATAAGGACCGATATTGCGAAGATAAACATGTCAGATTTGACCAATATCAATAAGACACCACCAAATTCAATTACAGGACCCATATATTTTTTGAATTTATAGTTTTTCCTATAAATTATATATGACACCACTGAATTTAACTACTCGTACCACATATAGTTATTGAATTTGTAATTTTTTGAAAGTAAACAACTACTAAATAACATTCAAATATAACTAGTACTTGAAAAAATCCGGAACCCCATTGAGCTCTGATCCCGAAATCGCCACTGGTTAACGAGATATTCACCAAGACAACCTATTTTCATTGCACTACGCACCAAACATGAGCCCGATGCGTGGTGTGAGTTGCACCAAGAACTTTGAATGGTCATATCTTTTGACTTTTTTTGTTAATTTTGACTTTTAAACATACATTGACCATCATATATTGCTATATAACATTCTAATTTGTACTTTTCACCTATGTTGACTAATAGTACACGAAACTCCTCAATCAATTTGAATAAACAAAACATTTCGCAAACAAACATTTTCTACGTTGACGTAAATCGCAATATGATGTCTAATTTTAAAATTTTTTTTGTTACTTCATCAGCTTTCCAACGAATAAATCTCGAGAAAATACGTGATTTCAAAAAAACTGTGATAAAATCGGAGCAAGAAATTAAAGGATACGGTCATCCAAAGTTCTGACGCAACAAGCACCACACACGGTCGTGGTGCTTGATGAGTGTTGCGAGGATAGGTTATCTCGGTGATTGTCTTAGTAACACGCACCATACACATGCCATCTCGCAACGTGATCATGATGCGTGGTCAGAAAGTGCTTTTAAAATTATAAATTTTTAAGAGATTATTATTAAACATTTTAGATAATAGGCATTTTTGACCAATTTGTCAAGACTTAAACTAAAATTGCAAAACATGTACCCAAAAAAACATACGTACATTGAACCGGACCGGCCTGGCCCGGCCCATATATCTATTTCACTATCGGCAGCCCAATATAAATCTCGGGAAGCTATTATTTGTATGAAATTAGGGTTTCAATATAACTGCGGCTGCTGCTGAACTCTAAAAATTAAAGGAGGCAAATAGGTACAGATCCCTTTTAACACATTACAGGTACCTCATCTTCTTCAATATATTTATTTTATTATACATATGTAATATGTATTGATATTTATTTCATTATGTATATGTATATAAATATGATTGTCAATCGAAATTGTGTTGTTTTGATGAAGCAGAATAAAAATGAAGGTTGTTGCTGCTTATTTGTTGGCTCTATTGGGAGGTAACACCTCACCATCAGCTGCAGATTTGAAAAACATTCTTGGTTCAGGTATTTATATATATATATATATATATATATATATATATATATATATATATATATATATATATATATATAAATTATTTATCGTTTTAAGTTTAATACTTGCGATTAGTATTCTATTTACAAGTTAATATTTTGATGCGATATATGCTATATGGTTGTTTAATTTCAACTAATGAGTAACTTTAATTACTACTGTATGAGAAAAGTGATTATATGTTTCTTCATGAGTGATTAATTATGCGTGTTTATAAGTGAGTTGTAGCTTGTATAACCACAACGACAGTACTAATCACTAACTTATAACTTATGAGTGATTAGTTAATAATGATTTTATTTTATATTGTGACAATTGTACTGTTATTGCATTTCCAAGTGTAGATGTTGATTTTTATGTAATTTGTTACTGATCTTGAATTTTTTTTTATTTTAACTTTACTTTATCATTTCATTACTTTGAATTTCTATCGATTTTAATGATTATCAAGTCCTTTTTTTTTTTGCATTGAGCTGTTGCATCTGCTATGAGTCCACTGAAAAATTGCACAATTTTTTTTAAAGGAAAATCTCTCAGAATTATGTATATGCTAAATATATTGTGCCTGAAATTACCAATATAGAGAGCAAATTCTATAAAAATCGTTGGTGTTATGTACATTACTTATGTAGTTATGTTTGTGACATTTTAAGTATTAAATTAAAAAGAGACTCCTGGTAAACTGTTAAAACTGAAATATAAACAGCTTTAGTGTGATGTTTAGTGTATATTATTAATATTAATAATAAAGGTACGGTGTAATTTTTGCATTACTACTCATGATACAACAGTAGTATTGTGTTTTAGTTGTACACATTGCAGATTAATATATTGTAAAAGGGACATTTTTTTTGTTCTGAAGGCAAGGCCCCAAAGTGTAGGGAGTGGGGATTGAACTCGGGTCTCATTTGTAGAGAGTCCTAAGCGTCCAACAATAGTATTGTGTTAAGTTGTACACATTGCAGATGTAATAACTAAAATGTTGTAAAATGCATATTTGGTGCTAACATTGGAGATGCTCATATTAATGCATGCAAACACTTGTTTGTACACTTAATCTGTTTTTTAGATCGCTAAGCTTGTTTATGATTTTTTTTTTTATATGCAAAATGTAATCTGACTTGAGAATAATTACTGTTTTTTGCAGTTGGAGCTGATGCAGATGAAGACAGAATTGAGTTGCTGTTGTCTGAAGTCAAGGGTAAGGACATCACTGAATTGATTGCTTCAGGAAGGGAGAAGCTGGCTTCAGTTCCATCTGGCGGTGGTGGTGTTGCAGTTGCCGCTGCAACTGGTGGTGGTGCTGCACCTGCTGCCGCTGCAGCTGAGACAAAGAAAGAGGAGAAGGTCGAAGAGAAAGAAGAATCTGATGATGTAAGTTTCCGTATAGTGTCTTGTATCTTTAAATGTGATTCATATTCAATGGTTTTGTTTGATAACGTGCTTACTTATTTGTCATCTTCGTTTCTTTTTTTCAGGACATGGGATTCAGTCTATTCGACTAAGGGATCAAGATTTTATTTTGTTATCAATGTTTAAGTGTTTTTCTTTTAGTTTTGTCTTGAATTATCTGGATTGTTTAGACGATGCGATATTTTTTGAGTTCCAACTTTTATTAGATATGAAATTCTTCATGCTTCTTGTTATGTGTTTCATCGTTCTTGCTACGGTTTGTTTGATTTTCTTAGAACTCATCCTTTTTTTTTTTTTTTTTTTTTTTTTTTTTTTTTTTTTTTTTTTTTTGAAAGGCAAACTCACACACCCACTTAAATCTAACTCGAATATATACACCACGAATTGTCCTAAGCAGGACTCGAACCCTCAACCTCAAGGTTGTAAGGGTGACCTCGATACTGCCAAGCCATTGGCTCTTTGGTTCTTAGAACTCATCCTAATGATCATTCTGTGGCATATGGTTTATATCTGAGGTTGCTGTAGTCATATATATACTCATTATGACAGCATGTAGCAGTAGAGTAGTTATTCAATTCCTAGTATAAATATGTAACTAGCTATTGATTTAAAGATATGATCAATGAATATTTGGTTAGTCCAAGATGTGCAACTAATCGAAGGGGGGTGAAACTAGACCCCGACTCGAGAGGGGGCGCAACTAATCGAAGGGGGTAAACAAAAAAAAAAACCTTATTTTTTCGTTATTTTTTTTTTGGTGTAAATTTTTTTTCCCCGAAATCGAGGGGGGCGGATACCTCCTTTTGTCCCTATAATGTTTCGCCCCTACCTTCCTCCATGAACAATGGGATGCCATATGTCACCGTCCCATCAGGCCCCGACTCCAAGCCTCAATGGCCCGTTTGGCTGTTACTATGATTAGGTGTAATCCGGGGACAGACTTAGCACATAATATTGCTAAGTATCTTCTCGACGACACCAAAATCTCACACCTTGAAACCATTTCACAACAACCCGCCACTCTCGACGAAGACACGGAATCACTAAACACCAACTCCACCCCCACCACCTCCGTAGACGACACTGAAGCCACTCTTACCACCATTACCGCTATCACTGTTGTAACCACCGAGATCGAACCATCCAATACGCCGCCTATCTTTTCACTACCTATCCATTCCACCCATGGCCCACCGAACTACAAAATCTCTTGTAACACCTCTTGTTGCAAACTCTTTACACTTCACAGTACACAACTTTGAAAATTTGGTTCCCATTTTCATCCACTCCGGTCACAAATACAAACCGCCAAAGTTTGTCGTTCTTTCAACCGCACATGAACCACCATAGACGCTACCACAAGTCATCAAATTGTCACAATTTCAAGCATGAACGACCTCTCCCGAAACCACCATGGAAGATTTTGATGTATTGTGTTTGTATCCAACTGTTTCAATCAAATTATGGTCGGGCACCGCCGAAACCATCGTGGACGATTTCTCCAACCTTGAGGACAAGGTTGATTTTCAACCGGTGGATATTGATACGGTTTAAGTTTAAGTTTATGACGGTGAAGAAAATAAAAGGATTAATTGTACGTGGGTTAATTGAAGTAGTCCTCCATGTTGCACGTCTTGTGCCATGAAGGCACTCATGTTTATTTAATTTGCATTTTAATAGTTATTCATGTATGCACGTTTACTTTTAATTACCATGTTCCTATTGTGTAGTATTAGTTAGTTAATTAAGCACGTCTCCATGCATGTAGCAGTAGAGTAGTCATTCAATTCCTAGTATAAATATGTAACTAGCTATTGATTTAAAGATATGATGAATGAATATTTGGTTAGTCCAAAAATTCTTTTCCACAAGTCTATTTGCTTTGGAGATTAGTCATCTCGAATCGGCTATCATTGGAGTTAGCGGTCGACTCGAATAGACCGTATCATTTTTTTAACCTAGGTATTCAACATTTTTTGTGAACAAACTAATCTCATGATGGCTACTCACTTTGCGAGCAGTCCGGAGTTATTGCAGACGAACTTTCGTGACTATGAGGAAGAATAACTTTATGGTTGCATGGAATCAAACATTGACCTCCACATTGAAAGGTCATGTCTTACTTAGGTGACCCGAACTTTGCCATGTTTATATATATTAAATGAAATTGATATTTATATGATTAAGTGTTTTCAACATGTTAAGCAATCAAACTTGTTAAGACTTGATTAATTGAAATAGGTTTTATATAGACAATTGACCACCCAAGTTGACCGGTGATTCACGAACGTTAAAACTTGTAAAAACTATATGATGTCATATATATGGATATATATATATATAGTTAACATGGTATTATGATAAGTAAACATATCATTAAGTATATTAACAATGAACTACATATGTAAAAACAAGACTACTTACTTAATGATTTCGAAACGAGACATATATGTAGATATAACGACATTTAATTGTATATATATCATATTAAGATATATTAATATATCATAATATCATGATAATGTAATAATTTAACATCTCATTTGATATAATAAACAATGGGTTAACAACACTTAACAGGATCGTTAACCTAAAGGCTTCAAAACAACATTTACATGTAACGACTAACGATGACTTAACGACTCAGTTAAAATGTATATACATGTAGTGTTTTAATATGTATTTATACACTTTTGAAAGACTTCAAGACACTTATCAAAATACTTCTACTTAACAAAAATGCTTACAATTACATCCTCGTTCAGTTTCATCAACAATTCTACTCGTATGTGAAATGTCCCGTTCTTATTGATTAAAAACGTTCCATATTAATTGATTTCGTTGCGAGGTTTTGACCTCTATATGAGACGTTTTTTCAAAGACTGCATTCATTTTTAAAACAAACCATAACCTTTATTTCATAAATAAAGGTTTAAAAAGCTTTACGTAGATTATCAAATAATGATAATCTAAAATATCCTGTTTACACACGATCATTACATAATGGTTTACAATACAAATATGTTACATCGAAATCAGTTTTCTTGAATGCAGTTTTTACACAATATCATACAAACATGGACTCCAAATCTTGTCCTTATTTTAGTATGCAACAGCGAAAGCTCTTAGTATTCACCTGAGAATAAACATACTTTAAACGTCAACAAAAATGTTGGTGAGTTATAGGTTTAACCTATATATATCAAATCGTAACAATAGACCACAAGATTTCATATTTCAATACACATCCCATACATAGAGATAAAAATCATTCATATGGTGAACACCTGGTAACCGACATTAACAAGATGCATATATAAGAATATCCCCATCATTCCGGGACACCCTTCGGATATGATATAAATTTCGAAGTACTAAAGCATCCGGTACTTTGGATGGGGTTTGTTAGGCCCAATAGATCTATCTTTAGGATTCGCGTCAATTAGGGTGTCTGTTCCCTAATTCTTAGATTACCAGACTTAATAAAAAGGGGCATATTCGATTTCGATAATTCAACCATAGAATGTAGTTTCACGTACTTGTGTCTATTTTGTAAATCATTTATAAAACCTGCATGTATTTGTAGCGACCCGACCAAATCATGTTTGACGGCGCCGTCTACTTAGGTCCCGTTACGTGGTCATAAGTCTTTAAGACAAAGTTTGACCAAATTATGTCGCCTTCATTTCAAAATAAAGATTGTTCCCAAAGTTTACAAGAATTGTTCAACCAATAGTTAAGTTACAACGTTATAATACGAATGAAATCTAGGCGACACGGTTTAAAGTAAAGTCAAAAGACGCTCCATGAAATGCACATATACTCGACATCCAATGCAAGTATCAAATAATGAGCGGAAGCATGTATCATGTATCGTTCAAGGACCTGAGAAAAACATAGAAATCTGTCAACGAAAACGTTGGTGAAATCATAGGTTTAAGTAAGTAAGTACAAGTGAACCACAAGATTTGCATCAATGAAATAATAGTAATACATTCCAAAAGTTTGTTTCACGAGCACCCAATTATCAAAGCTTAACATTCCTTCCATTGTATACCCCATCACTTAGTGCTAGAACAAACACTGATTCTCGAAAATATATTTCATCCGTAGACGGTAGCGAACCGTCAAAGATGAGGGTTGTCAACCCATATGGCCATATAACATAAGTTCTCGCTTACACCCGGCAAGTGTAACTAATGATAATCGAATTGAGGATTTTGTTCTAAACTCGTATGTAGAATGTTTGTTTTCCCGTTCTTGTGTTCACTTAGTTCAAAAGGATCGTTTATGTTTTCTCATCCCAATATAAGTTCAAAAAGAGTAAAAGTGGGACTATGATCTCACCTTGAGTGCACGAGTAGTAAAGTACTTCAACAAGTAAACGTGTGCAAAGAACAATGCTAGTCTTGACCTAAACAATAGGTTGTATCAATAACGGTAAACACGATAGGTCAAAGATGTTCAATTAGTCCTATGGCTCGTTAAGACTCGATCATAATAGCATGTGAATCAAATTGTCATGTTTCATGCAAGGTACAAGTATAAAAACATTTTAGAACGATTGCACAAATATTTGGTTAAGTTTGATTAAAAGTCAAACTTTGGTCGGTCAAAGTCAACGAAAGTCAACACGTTCGGGTCGGGTTCCGAACTATTTTTCTGAGGTTTTTAATCATATATGAACATGTTAGAACAAGTTTCATGTGAATCGGAGGTCCGTAGTATGCCAAACATTTTTCGTAATTTGGACATGGTGGTCAGAGCCTGACCAAGGCTTATGTCGCGCCGCGACATGGTCTGGCCGCGCCGCGGCATTAGCCGTGCGCTGGTACCTGGTCAGTCTCAATTGTTCAAGTCCCAAATCAAAACTCTTTCAAGCATAAATTACAAACCGCTAACATTTAGAACTCGCACCTTATATCGTTGGAAAGGTAATTTGACAAAGAACACAACTAAACACAATTCATCAACCAAACTTCCACTTACAACAACCAAAAACCGTAATTAAACGTTCATAATCAAAGTTCAAGTTCCAAAAACGCATTTTATGATTCGGGCAACCAATTTACATGAATGATATGCCGTTTCGAAGGTAATCAAGCATACAATCCAACTAAACACTTACCAATAATAATCCATGGCATTCAATGCATCAAAAGTCCATTTCAAGTTCATCAAACCCTAACCCAAATTCACCAAAATCAATAATCAAGTTCATGAAGTTTTTCTAAGGCAACCTACACATCAAATTGAAGCTAGTGATGCTAGTAACACAATTAAAACATCAACTTTTAACATCTAACAACATATGATCATCCAAAATTCAAGAATAACACACCAAAATTCAAGTTCATGCTAGTTACACTAAAACAACGAGATCGAGCATATAAATCATATACTCATGTTAGACTTGAGCCATAGACACTAATTAACACTTTTATAAGTTAAAAACATCAAGAACACAAAATCTAGTGATTTTAGAAAGTTACCCAAATGAGATGAAGTTGGTACCAAAACGAAGAGGATGAAGAGAGGATCACGAATATGTAATTTATTTTGTTGTAAGCCTCCTAGATCGAATTTAGATGATGATTGAATGAATTTGGTTTTGAGTGTGTGTTCTTGCTAGAGAGAAAGAGAGAGAGATGGAGGTGGAAATGAATGGGTGAAAGGGGTTTGACCCTTTGACCTAGTCAAGGGTTTGATCCCTTGTCAAGTTTAGTCCCTCAACTTTCGTTCGGGTGCGGGAATTACCTAAACGAGATAATTTAAAACGCGTATCAACGGGAGATGTTATAAACATATAACGGACTTTATATTAGTATAACGGAAAAGTAAATGGAAAAAGGCGGGATGTTACAGTATTCTCATCCCAAAAATATTAGATTTTAAAAGTGGGACTATAACTCACTTTCACAGATTTTTTACTTCGTCGGGAAGTAAGACTTGGCAACTGGTTGATTCATGAACCTATAACAATATATACATATATATCAAAGTATGTTCAAAATATATTTACAATACTTTTAATACATTTTGATGTTTTAATTTTATTAAGTCAGCTGTCCTAGTTAATAACCTACAACTAGTTGTGCACAGTTAGATGTACAGAAATAAATCGATAAATATTATCTTGAATCAATCCACGACCCAATGTATACGTATCTCAGTATTGATCACAACTCAAACTATATATATATATTTTGGAATCAATCTCAACCCTGTATAGCTAACTCCAACATTCACATATAGAGTGTCTATGATTGTTCCGCAATATATATATAGATGGGTCGACATGATAGGTCGAAACATTGTATACGTGTCTATGGTATCTCAAGATTACATAATATACAATATAAGTTGATTAGGTTATGGTTGGAATAGATTTATTACTAACTTTCACGTAGGTAAAATGAGTAGTTTTTATCAATCTTGTTTTACTCGCCATTTCTTCGTTTCTAATCCGTTTTGAGTGATTCCAGTGGCCACGGTTTTGTATTGAACTTAAATTTATGAATCTAAATAGAAAAAGTATAAGTTTATAGTAGGAAATACAAGTTACAAGTCGTTTTTGAAAGAGGTAGTCATTTCCGTCGAAAGAACGACATCTTGATGACCATTTTGAAAAACATACTTTCACTTTGAGTTTAACCATGATTTTTGGATATAGTTTCATGTTCATAAGAAAAATCATTTTTCCAGAAGTATATATTTTAAATCAAAGTTCTTCTTAGCTTTTAATTATCCCAACCAAAACAGCCCCCGGTTTTACTATGACGACGTATATCCAGTTTTATGGTGTTTATCGTGTTTCCGGGTTTTAAATCATTAAGTTAGCATATCATATAGATATATAACATGTGTTTAGTTGATTTTAAAAGTCTAGTTAGAAGGATTAACTTTATTTGCGAACAAGTTTAGAATTAACTAAACTATGTTCTAGTGATTACAAGTTTATAACGTTGAATAAGACAGCTTTTTATGTATGAATCGAATGATGTTATGAACATCATTACTACCTCAAGTTCCTTGGATAAACCTACTGGAAATGAGAAAAATGGATCTAGCTTTAAAGGATCCTTGGATGGCTTGAAACTTCTTGAAGCAGAATCATGACACGAAAACAATTTCAAGTAAGATTTCCACTCGAAATAAGATTGTTATAGTTATAGAAATTGAATTAAAGTTTGAATATGATTATTACCTTGTATTAGAAATATAACCTACTGTAAGTAACAAAGGTTTCTTGATCTTGGATGATTACTTGGAATGGATTTAGAAAACTTGGAAGTAAACTTGCAATCTTGGAAGTATTCTTGATTTTATGAAACTAGAACTTTTGGAATTTATGAAGAACACTTAGAACTTGAAGATAGAACTTGAGAGAGATCAATTAGATGAATAAAATTGAAGAATGAAAGTGTTTGTAGGTGTTTTTAGTCGTTGGTGTATGGATTAGATATAAAGGATATGTAATTTTGTTTTCATGTAAATAAGTCATGAATGATTACTCATATTTTTGTAATTTTATGAGATATTTCATGCTAGTTGCCAAATGATGGTTCCCACATGTGTTAGGTGACTCACATGGGCTGCTAAGAGCTGATCATTGGAGTGTATATACCAATAGTACATACATCTAAAAGCTGTGTATTGTACGAGTACGAATACGGGTGCATACGAGTAGATTTGTTGATGAAACTGAACGAGGATGTAATTGTAAGAATTTTTGTTAAGTAGAAGTATTTTGATAAGTGTCTTGAAGTCTTTAAAAAGTGTATGAATACATATTAAAACACTACGTGTATATACATTTTAACTGAGTCGTTAAGTCATCGTTAGTCGTTACATGTAAATGTTGTTTTGAAACCTTTAGGTTAACGATCTTGTTAAATGTTGTTAACCCAATGTTTATAATATCAAATGAGATTTTAAATTATTATATTATCATGATATTATGATGTACGAATATCTCTTAATATGATCTATATACATTAAATGTCATTACAACGATAATCGTTACATATATGTCTCGTTTCAAAATCATTAAGTTAGTAGTCTTATTTTTACATATGTAATTCATTGTTAATACACTTAATGATATATTTACTTATCATTTAACATAATTAACCAAGTGTATCAATATCTTAATATGATTCATATGTACCTAGTAAGACGTTATAACGATAATCGTTATATATATCGTTTTCGAGTTTCTTAATTTAATAGTCTCATTTTTATGTATATAACTCATTGTTAAAATACCTAATGAGATACATACTTATAATAAAATCATGTTAACTATATATATAACCATATATATGTCATCGTATAGTTTTTACAAGTTTTAACGTTCGTGAATCACCGGTCAACTTGGGTGGTCATTTGTCTATATGAAACCTATTCCAATTAATCAAGTCTTAATAAGTTTGATTGCTTAACATGTTGGAAACACTTAATCATGTAAATATCAATTTCATTTAATATTTATAAAATGGAAAAGTTCGGGTCACTACAGTACCTACCCGTTAAATAAATTTCGTCCCGTAATTTTAAGCTGTTGAAAGTGTTGACGAATATTCTAGAAATAGATGCGGGTATTTCTTCTTCATCTGATCTTCACGCTCCCAGGTGAACTCGGGTCCTCTACAAGCATTTCATCGAACCTTAACAATCGGTTTCTTGTTTTGTTTAAGTCTCTTAATCTCACGATCCATTATTTCGACGGGTTCTTCAATGAATTGAAGTTTTTCATTGATTTGGATTTCGTCCAACGGAATAGTGAGATCTTCTTTAGCAAAACATTTCTTTAAATTTGAGACTTGGAAAGTGTTATGTACAACCGCGAGTTGTTGAGGTAGCTCCAGTTGGTAAGCTACTGGTCCGACACGATCTATAATCTTGAATGGTCCAATGTACCTTGGATTTAGTTTCCCCCGTTTACCAAATCGAACAACGCCTTTCCAAGGTGAAACCTTAAGCATGACCATTTCTCCAATTTCAAACTCTATATCTTTTCTTTTACTGTCCGCGTAGCTCTTTTGTCGACTCTGGGCGGTTTTCAATCTTTGTTGAATTTGGATGATTTTCTCGGTAGTTTCTTGTATTATCTCCGGACCCGTAATCTGTCTATCCCCCACTTCATTCCAACAAATCGGAGACCTGCACTTTCTATCATAAAGTGCCTCAAACGGCGCCATCTCAATACTAGAATGATAACTGTTGTTGTAGGAAAATTCTGCTAACGGTAGGTGTCGATCCCAACTGTTTCTGAAATCAATAACACATGCTCGTAGCATGTCTTCAAGCGTTTGTATCGTCCTTTCGCTCTGCCCATCAGTTTGTGGATGATAGGCAGTACTCATGTCTAGACGAGTTCCTAATGCTTGCTGTAATGTCTGCCATATCTTGAAATAAATCTGCCATCCCTATCAGAGATAATTGTGACAACCCGGAAATTTCCAACCAAATTTAAACTTTATCTTTATATTATTCCGACACGATAAGCAAAGTTTGTTAAGTTAAATCTCAAGAATTTTAAATTGTGTTCATACATCCATTATAACCTTGACCAAATTCTGACGATTCACGAACCGTTATATATAAATAAATATGTATATATATATTATAACTTGAGAATATTAATAAAGTATTAAACGTATAATACTTTACATGAACGTATTTGTTTTAATATGTTTATCGATGGAATTAGAAGATAATATCAAATGATTGATTTATCAGATACATTATGATATGATTACGGGTCTATGTTATGAGGTCCACTGTGATTTAAGAAATCTATTCTTTTTGACAACATTCGGAAAATGGTAAAGTAATTTATAAGTAAGAACGTGAAGTGTAAATAACTTAGATGTTGAATATCGACAAGTTAAGTAACTCGACATTTTTCATTAAGATGATTTAATACGTTTATTTAACCTTTGAACTTTATCCCATGCTTCACCAACAAACTGTAATTTAAAAACTTGAAACCTATTATGAATATATATGATTCTACTTTTCTAAAACATTTTATGATATAACGATTTCCATTATTTTAACCTTTAAACAAAATGATTCTTAAAAATATATTTGGTTTTGGAAAACAAAATTATTATATTTATTTAATTTAGTTTCAAACGTACAAAAACGTTTTCAGTTTAAAAAGAACTTTATTATTAAAACGTATATAACTTTTATAAATATCTAGAACCACTTTTGACAACTCATTACTTAACCAGTATGATAAAGATAACGATATTTATATTTTATTTTATTAATTATATATAACGATTTAAATTAATATTATATATATTTATACGCGTATTATACGTACATAGTTTTATACTTTTACTATACTTAAACTTTACCTTTACTTTATTTTTACTTTACTTTAACTTTAATAATTCACTTTAATAATTCATACTTTAATAATTCACTTTAATAATTCATACTTTAATAATTCACTTTAATAATTCATACTTTAATAATTCACTTTAATAATTCATACTTTAATAATTCACTTTAATAATTCATATTTTAATAATTCACTTTAATAATTCAAAAAAATCTATTATAAATAGAATTCAATAGGTTTCATTATTTCATAGAAACTTGAAAATATTTTTCTCTAAACTCTCTCAATCGATTTACATATATATATTTACTCCGTATTATTTCAAGATATTATTAGTATACATAAAATATTACGTCAGACTGCTGTCCGAGTGATTTCGAAATTGTTTTTCGAGTGAGATTGGATTAAGGAAATTATGGGTTATAGCTATGGAGGTGATTGGGTATGGTCCATGGGTATGCTCGTGAGGTCAATATAGTGTTTATCATCTTCGTTGCGTCTACGTACCTTTCCTGTAATATTGAATCTCAATATTGATACGTGAGTACTCATAATTTAACTTTTACATACTAATAGTGTATCCCTGACTAGTGCTCGAGTATATAGGATTATGCATGTTTGTACTTTTGATATTGCCTTTAGTTAGGTTATGTTGAATCCTAAATTAGTTATATATGCGACTGAGATAAGGTATAAGATATGCATGTCGTTGGAAAGCTAGCGAAAAATTAAGAACTTTTCATTTAGATATCAAATGATTTCGATGAACGGATTTGAAGTTATAGTCCATCAAATTTTTGTATTATTATTAAAAATGATTATTATTATCGTCGTTATTATCGTCGTTCTAGTT
The DNA here is from genome assembly GCF_046630445.1 of Rutidosis leptorrhynchoides. NCBI lineage: Eukaryota > Viridiplantae > Streptophyta > Magnoliopsida > Asterales > Asteraceae > Rutidosis > Rutidosis leptorrhynchoides. The sequence continues at coordinate 401,983,877 of NC_092336.1, read as the reverse complement.
TTATCTTATTATTATTATTATTATTATTATTATTATTATTATTATTATTATTATTATTATTATTATTATTATTATTATTATTATTATTATTATTATTATTATTATTATTATTATTATTATCTTTATCAATAAAAGGATTTATCATTAAAAATTGTTATTTTTTATTATTATTACTATCGTTATTATCGTTAAAGTTATAATTAGTATTATTATTATTATCCAATTATTATTATTATTATTATTATTATTATTGGTATTATTATTATTATTATCATTATTATCATTATTAATATATATATCCTTATTTAAAAATGGTTATTGTTATTGTTATTATTATTATTATTACTATATTATCATTAAGATAATTATTAGTATTATCGTTAATAATGTTATAGTAACTATCATTATTAATATTAGTGTAATTAAAACAAATATTTGTAACACCTAATTATTTTGATTACTATTATTATCATTATTACGAATACGATATAAAAGACGATTAAAAGCTATTAAACGAAACGATTAGGAAATAATGGGTAAGAGTATCATGATGAAATTAAAATATTATAAGATATTGATTTAGATAAAATTATCGTTCTTATTTTTTTTTATCATTACTATTATTATTAAAATTATCGTTAGTATTAAAACTATCATTTTAACAAAAAATATCATTTTAATAGAAATGTCATTGTTACTATAAAATATCATTATTATTATTATTTTAAATAGAATTATTATTTTAAATAGAATTATTATTTTAAAGATAATATTAAAAATTATCGTAAATATTAAAGTTATCATAATTAGAATTATCGTTTTATCATAATGTCATCTTAGTAATTATAAATATTGATATTTTTATAATAATAATTATTATTACAAAATAATACAACTTTTACTTACTATCATTATAGATATTATTTTATCAAATAAATATTTGATACAAACATATTTTACTACGTGTAATAACTTACTTTAATAATACCTATCATATTATCTTTATAATATTAAATGAACCCTATAAATTTTATTACTTAATATATATAAAAGTATATTTTATTATATAAATATAATATAAAATTTTATTTATTAATAAATAAATTATATTATTTACTCTAATAAATCTTTTAAAAATATTTAAAAATATAAAACGACGATATTTAAACTATATATTAATCATGTATAGATTTTTGGAAATTATTTTGAGTCAAATTTATGTTTGTTGACTTTTGCATATTAGTCTCGAGCATTAGGATTGTGGTACACTATGACTTGACCTAATTTGTTAGACAAATATTGACCAACACATAAATATATATAATTAATTTAGGTTCGTGAATCCGAGGCCAACCTTGTACTTGTTCAATGACGTTATATGTATTTTTATTACGAAATACAGTATGGTGAGTTTCATTATTCCCTTTTTAAATGCTTTCGCAATATATATTTTTGGGACTGAGAATACATGCGTTGTTTTTATAACTGTTTTACGAAATAGACACAAGTAATTGAAACTACATTATATGGTTGAATGATCGAAATCGAATATGTCCCTTTTTATTAAGTCTGGTAATCTAAGAATTAGGGAACAGACACCTTAATTGACGCGAATCCTAAAGATAGATCTATTGGGCCTAAGAAACCCCATCCAAAGTACCGGATGCTTTAGTACTTCAAAATTATATCATGTCCGAAGGAGGATCCCGGAATGATAGGGGATATTCTTATATGTATCTAGTTAATGTCGGTTACCAGGTGTTCACCATATGAATGATTATTTTTTGTCTCTATGCATGGGACGTATATTTATGAGAACTGGAAATGAAATTCTTGTGGTCTATTAAAATGATGGAAATAAATGATTATGATAAACTAATGAACTCACCAACCTTTTGGTTGACACTTTAAAGCATGTTTATTCTCAGGTGTTAAAGAAATCTTCCGCTGTGCATTTGCTCATTTTAAAGATATTACTTGGAGTCTTTCATAGCATATTTCGAAGAACGTTGCATTCGAGTCATTGAGTTCATCAAAGATTATTATTAAATCAATTTATAGTTGGATAGTGGATATTATGAAATGGTATGCATGCCTGTCAATTTTTGATGTAAAGAAAGATTGTCTTTTAAAAACGAATGCAATGTTTGTAAAATGTATCATATAGAGGTCAAATACCTCGCAATGTAATCAACTATTGTGAATCGTTTATAATGTATATGAACGGGTCCTTTCAGTTGGTATCAGAGCGGTGGTCTTAGCGAACCAGGTCTGCATTAGTGTGTCTAACTGATAAGTCGTTAGGATGCATTAGTGAGTCTGGACTTCGACCGTGTCTGCATGTCAAAAGTTTTGCTTATCATTTCTAGTCGAAAATCATCTGCTTATCATCCATAGGAAATTACTTGCTTATCATTATTAGTCTAGACACGTCTTGCTACATTAATTGCATGAGTAGTGTATAGACAAAGTTCATATCTTAGCGTATCTGCTAAATCATATCTTATCGTATCTGTTAGTTTAAACTTTGCCTAACATATCCCGCAAATTCCTCCGTAATCTATGAAATCTTTTGATCTCTATATATAGATATCCTATGTAAATAGAATACCACCCGATAGCCGAAAAATCATTTTATATCGAAAATCCTTTATCCAATCGTACGAAATGGAATTTGTCATCAGTTCAAGTTACTCGGATTCCGAAATGGAATCTCACTCAAGCTCCGAAAGCAGTGTGACCGGAATGGATCAACCAATCAGTCATCACCTATTCTGGATGAATTGGGGATGGGTTCGTAGCCTCCTCAATCATTGGAAACAAGAAGAAGGCGATCCTTTCCATCCACCACATTGCCCTCTTGGCGAAGAACCTGAAGCACTTACCGGCGAACCTGTTCAAGACACCATTTTCTCTCTCATTTCCAGGGTATCTCGTCACGATTATATACTACATCAAATTCTAGATTTTATTTATCCGCTCGTTCCGACCGACAATCATCCTGAAATAATAGAAGAAGTCAACGAACTTCGCGCTCGGGTAGTGGCTTTGGATAATATGGTGCAGAGATTACAAACACCAGCAGCAGCACCGGCAGCATAACCAGTACCACCATCATCAACACCAACAGTACCATTACCACCTCCAACCACAACCGCGTTGTAAACCTCAACTTCACAATCTGTCCCACGAGCATCAACGTCATACGCACCATAGATACCAAGGAGTACCAACAACAATAACTGATGAAGTATTAATTCATAACTTCATTGGAGAAACATTCCGCGGCGATTATATAATCTCTAAAGTCTTAGAGATTATCTAATCTAGCCCTAACCATAAATCAGTTAAGCGAACCAAAATGATAGAAGGAAGAGTAGAAACCCTGACAAAAATGGTGTGTGATTAACAAGTTAAACTTGTTTTACCAACATCATCAACAGTACCGTCAACGTCACCAGCATCGTCAGTACAGTCAACATCAGAATCAACAACACCTATAACATCACAAACTCCGTCAGTTCAAGAATCACTGTGGACATCATTACGAATCAATAACGTGTATATTGTATCAACAAGTTATGAAGAATTAACTCATTCCCTCTGAAGAAATTATATATATATATATATATATATATATATATATATATATATATATATATATATATATTGAAATAAAAATAAATCTTTCCGTGCTAAGCTATTGTGTGTGAATCTTAACTACTCGGTTAATTCATATTACAAATATGCAATAATGTACGTCCCTCGCCCGCGACTTAACCATCGTTAACTACAATCTCTGTCTCAATTCAACAAATTCCAATTCCTAATAAATCAAGTATATATTTGATTTTACACTTCATCATTGATGTAACCAAAACTTTTCAGATAACATCATTCGTACTTTGTGAAGTTCACAAGAATTTAACAAAAACCAACATCACATCTCAACAAATAATGAAGTAGTGATTCATAATTTCAATATTATTGAAGAAATACTTATGTAACCTCTAAAGCCTTCAAGGAATTATTCAATTCTAGTTCCAACCATAAATCGAATGAGTTTAATTTAGTATTAACTCATTAAAATCTATGTTACATCCGAGGAGAATATATACATATATATTCTCATAAAGACTGTAATAAAATTCTTATGCACAAAATATTAATTGTGAATTTTTTTTTAACGGGTAGGTAATACCCGAGAGATATATATAAATTCACAATTAATATGTTACATTCTTCGAATCAGATTAAGCAAATTATCAATTATACTTCATACCTTTAAAATAATATACATTCTTTCATAGAAATCAAAACAACCATACTCATTCAAACCCAATTACATATTCTGATTTTAAAATCTCAGAATTCAATTCGAGATATAACCGGTACCATCACTTTTAGATTCCTACATCTTTCAAAGCTATATTTTGACTTCAAAAGTGTGTTATAACATCAAATGTATACAAACGATTACAATCTGTGTTCAAACCCTTTGAAAATCTCTGAAGACACTTCAAATAATGAGCAATCGAGATGATGATCCAACCACATATTACCCACAATTATGTACTTAAAAAGCTCTCAAAACCAAAGTTATAATTCAACACATATCTGTGTCAGATCTTTTGGCATTTATTAGCAAAAATAACCTTGCAATTCCTTTGCAAAGTAGCAAATTATATCACAGCTCCAGCAAGACAACTTCGATTTTTTCATTCGGAGTAGCCTTATCATAATTTTGATATATGTGATTACCCTTTTGTTACCGGAGAACCTTTCATATTCCACCACATTAGCAATAAACTTACCAACAACTTCACTGATCTTGGGCATTCCGAAGAATCTTTATATTTATCGAAATCTCATCATTTACTTATCTGCATCTTGTAACGAGAATTGCCATACGAATCATTGGGAATTAACAATCAGTATTTTGAAATCTCACAGCATGTTGACGCCAACAGTTATACATAACGTCTATTTCCAAGGCTTACATACTTCGAATGTGAAGTTTCTGAAAAACACTCTGAACCGCGAACTAGTTCTCGAAATGCTGATGAAGCAACAAAAACTGTAAACGACCTTAGCAGTAAAAAGTTTGATGATAAAGATTAGTGTATTAACAAAGCTCAGAAATAGAGAAGTTTTGGAACTGGAAAATGGATTGAGCAAATTATGAAGGAGGCTGTAGATAAATCACAAAGACTGAACCTGCCTTCAAAGAATCCAAATGATTCAGTGTCTGCTGAAGTCATTAACGAATACCTTACTCCTGACACTAAACCCTTACAGACAATATTCTTCATCATCCTCTAATATTAGAAATTCTAACATATCATCATATCTTTCATTATAAATATCCTCCATATTTCTGAAGATATTTCCATAACTATTCTTATCTAGAATCATTTATCTCTTTGCGCTATCTGTATTACATCAAAAAGGAATCTGTTTAGTTCCTATACTCTGTAAACCTTTGAGTTTAAAATATGAATGTTTTTGAAGTAGTGTTGGAAACTGAAGCATGAATTAGTATAATATAATGACACTTGATCAACATGATTATATTACAGTAATTCATGCTGAGTTTCTAAATGGAACGTGATGATTCACAGATCATAACATCATCATGTGCCATGTTATACGACTCTTGTATTCTATTTAACCTCTAAAATATCAAGAAAATATTTCTTGATGATTCGGCCTTTTCCAAGGTATTCTAGTAATTTGACAAGTCAAGATCGTGCCATCACAATTTCCTTCCTAGAACATTAACAATGTTCATTCCGAAATTCATATCTGTGAATTCTGGACCATTACAAGGGGTGCTTAATCGCAAGAAGAAGAAACGAAAGGACAAAACTCCGAAATAGAAATTGGGGTATAAATTGCAGCAAATAAAAGAGAGCATTAACTGTGAATGACAATGATTATAGAAGATAGAAACAGAGACTTTGAAATATAAGGGAAGATATAAAGCCCAACGACAATCCAAAAATTATAAACCATATATATCGATGCATATAGCAATATAAAGACACGGGAGAACTAGAAACACTATAAACCCAAGAGTATAGTGGAAGTAAATAGATTCATCTGGCGGTAGATGAAAAAGAAGAATGACCGATATGAAAGTTATAAGTATATCGAGAATCAGAACTGGATGGAGCATATTGATGAATACTTTAAAATATGAGTTGAGGGGGAAAGAATAGAAGGTGATGAAACATGACTAGGAACTTAGAAATCAACAGATTTAACTCACACAATGACGGAATAAGTGAATCAAACCCTCTAGTGAATAGGTTAAGCTTTTTGGGATTAATTTAGTCATACCACAACTAAATCAAGTGTGATTAGATCAATACCTAGAGCTATTATTCACCACCTGGGTGATTTGGGTTGAGAGAGAATCGGAGGAGCTCACCAGATCTGAGTGTGTGTAACAAATGAGAGGCTTAACCTAAAATGAAGAACATAAGACTTTATATACCCCTGCTGTTGACTCACCCGTACGATTCATCCATCACACATACGAGTTGGCTTCATCAGCCGTACGGGTGATCACTCACTCGTGTCTTCTCATTTAGGTTGTAATTGTGACTTAGCTCAGCATCAACCATGCGTATGAGCCTGTCAGCTGTACGAGTAAGGCTTCACTCGGACGTCTGACTAAGTCTAACATAGTCAAACATCCAAATCTCGTTCCTGCAGTTACTGTAACCACATACAAACACAGATAGGATAATAACGAATGATCATGGTGGCCTGTAAACTGTTGTACCTGCAATGGACGTGGGTAGATGTCTAGGGACTTGCATAAAATGCATCAACAGAAGGTGTGAGTTGTAAGAAAATGAAGGAGGTGAATTTATAAGAAAATCTTTGACAGAACAATTAAAATGGACGATCGCATTTAAAGCGGATCCTAATTCCTTTTGTTACCGGAGAATCAAATCTTATTACAAAGATTTTCTTCAAATCCCTTGAAATCTGGAAATCAATCATATCTACGTCAAATGATAAGACGAATCTACACTTACTCATTTCACTCTTCTATGTTAGCTTCATTCGTACTCTTCATATAAATGGATTGTTTATCCAAATTATTCGCTGATGATAAAACTCTAATTTTCAGCCTGTATGTGTAGTGACCCGAACTTTTCCATGTTTATATATATTAATTGAGATTGATATTTACATGATTAAATGTTTCCAACATGTTAAGCAATCAAACTTGTTAAGACTTGATTAATTGAAATATGTTTCATATAGACAATTGACCACCCAAGTTGACCGGTGATTCACGAACGTTAAAACTTGTAAAAACTATATGATGACATATATATGGATATATATATAGTTAACATGATACTATGATAAGTAAACATATCATTAAGTATATTAACAATGAACTACATATGTAAAAACAAGACTACTAACTTAATGATTTTTAAACGAGACATATATGTAACGATTATCGTTGTAAAGACATTTAATGTATATATATCATATTAAGAGATATTCATACATGATAATATCATGATAATATAATAATTTAAAATCTCAATTGATATTATAAACATTGGGTTAACAACATTTAACAAGATCGTTAACCTAAAGGTTTCAAAACAACACTTACATGTAACGACTAACGATGACTTAACAACTCAGTTAAAATGTATATACATGTAGTGTTTTAATATGTATTTATACACTTTTGAAAGACTTCAATACACTTATCAAAATACTTCTACTTAACAAAAATGCTTACAATTACATCCTCATTCAGTTTCATCAACAATTCTACTCGTATGCACCCGTATTCGTACTCGTACAATACACAGCTTTTAGATGTATGTACTATTGGTATATACACTCCAATGATCAGCTCTTAGCAGCCCATGTGAGTCACCTAACACATGTGGGAACCATCATTTGGCAACTAGCATGAAATATCTCATAAAATTACAAAAATATGAGTAATCATTCATGACTTATTTACATGAAAACAAAATTACATATTCTTTATATCTAATCCATACACCAACGACCAAAAACACCTACAAACACTTTTATTCTTCAATTTTCTTCATCTAATTGATCTCTCTCAAGTTCTATCTTCAAGTTTTAAGTGTTCTTCATATATTCTACAAGTTCTAGTTACATAAAATCAAGAATACTTTCAAGTTTGCTAGCTCACTTCCAATCTTGTAAGGTGATCATCCAACCTTAAGAAATCTTTGTTTCTTACAGTAGGTTATCATTCTAATATAAGGTAATAATCATATTCAAACTTTGGTTCAATTTCTATAACTATAACAATCTTATTTCAAGTGATGATCTTACTTGAACTTGTTTTCGTGTCATGATTCTGCTTCAAGAACTTCGAGCCATCCAAGGATCCGTTGAAGCTAGATCCATTTTTCTATTTTCCAGTAGGTTTATCCAAGGAACTTAAGGTAGTAATGATGTTCATAACATCATTCTATTCATACATATAAAGCTATCTTATTCGAAGGTTTAAACTTGTAATCACTAGAACATAGTTTAGTTAATTCTAAACTTGTTCACAAACAAAAGTTAATCCTTCTAACTTGACTTTTAAAATCAACTAAACACATGTTCTATATCTATATGATATGCTAACTTAATAATTTAAAACCTGGATACACGAAAAACACCGTAAAACCAAATTTACGCCGTCGTAGTAACACCGCGGGCTGTTTTGGGTTAGTTAATTAAAAACTATGATAAACTTTGATTTAAAAGTTGTTATTCTGAGAAAATGATTGTTATTATGAACATGAAACTATATCCAAAAATTATGGTTAAACTCAAAGTGGAAGTACGTTTTCTAAAATGGTCATCTAGACGTCGTTCTTTCGACTGAAATGACTACCTTTACAAAAATGACTTGTAACTTATTTTTCTGACTATAAACCTATACTTTTTCTGTTTAGATTCATAAGATAGAGTTCAATATGAAACCATAGCAATTTGATTCACTCAAAACGGATTTAAAATGAAGAAGTTATGGGTAAAACAAGATTGGATAATTTTTCTCATTTTAGCTACGTGAAAATTGGTAACAAATCTATTCCAACCATAACTTAATCAACTTGTATTGTATATTATGTAATCTTGAGATACCATAGACACGTATACAATATTTCAGCCTATCATGTCGACACATCTATATATATTTCGGAACAACCATAGACACTCTATATGTGAATGTTGGAGTTAGCTATACAGGGTTGAGGTTGATTCCAAAATATATATAGTTTGAGTTGTGATCAATACTGAGATACGTATACACTGGGTCGTGGATTGATTCAAGATAATATTTATCGATTTATTTCTATACATCTAACTGTGAACAACTAGTTGTAGGTTACTAACGAGGACAACTGACTTAATAAACTTAAAACATCAAAATATATTAAAAGTGTTGTAAATATATTTTGAACATACTTTGATATATATGTATATATTGTTATAGGTTCGTGAATCAACCAGTGGCCAAGTCTTACTTCCCGACGAAGTAAAAATCTGTGAAAGTGAGTTATAGTCCCACTTTTAAAATCTAATATTTTTGGGATGAGAATACATGCAGGTTTTATAAATGATTTACAAAATAGACACAAGTACGTGAAACTACATTCTATGGTTGAATTATTAAAATCGAATTTGCCCCTTTTTATAAGTCTGGTAATCTAAGAATTAGGGAACAGACACCCTAATTGACGCGAATCCTAAAGATAGATCTATTGGGCCTAACAAACCCCATCCAAAGTACCGGATGCTTTAGTACTTCGAAATTTATATCATATCTGAAGGGTGTCCCGGAATGATGGGGATATTCTTATATATGCATCTTGTTAGTGTCGGTTACCAGGTGTTCACCATATGAATGATTTTTATCTCTATGTATGGGATGTGTATTGAAATATGAAATCTTGTGGTCTATTATTATGATTTGATATATATAGGTTAAACCTATAACTCACCAACATTTTTGTTGACGTTTTAAGCATGTTTATTCTCAGGTGATTATTAAGAGCTTCTGCTGTCGCATACTTAAATAAGGACGAGATTTGGAGTCCATGCTTGTATGATATTGTGTAAAAACTGCATTCAAGAAACTTATTTTGTTGTAACGTATTTGTATTGTAAACCATTATGTAATGGTCGTGTGTAAACAGGATATTTTAGATTATCATTATTTGATGATCTACGTAAAGCTTTTTAAACCTTTATTGATGAAATAAAGGTTATGGTTTGTTTTAAAATGAATGCAGTCTTTGAAAAGCGTCACATATAGAGGTCAAAACCTCGCAACGAAATCAATTAATATGGAACGTTTTTAATCAATAAGAACGGGACATTTCAGTATGCATCATGAAAACATACTTATTATCATTCACGACCTTTCCACTCAAATTTCGGGACGAAATTTCTTTAACGGGTAGGTACTGTGACAACCCGGAAATTTCCAACCAAATTTAAACTTTATCTTTATATTATTCCGACACGATAAGCAAAGTTTGTTAAGTTAAATCTCAAGAATTTTAAATTGTGTTCATACATTCATTATAACCTCGACCAAATTCCGACGATTCACAAACCGTTATATATAAATAAATATGTATATATATATATTATAACTTGAGAATATTAATAAAGTATTAAACGTATAATACTTTACATGAACGTATTTGTTTCAATATGTTTATCGATGGAATTAGAAGATAATATCAAATGATTGATTTATCAGATACATTATGATATGATTACGGGTCTATGTTATGAGGTCCACTGTGATTTAAGAAATCTATTCTTTTTGACAACATTCGGAAAATGGTAAAGTAATTTATAAGTAAGAACGTGAAGTGTAAATAACTTAGATGTTGGATATCGAAAAGTTAAGTAACTCGACATTTTTCATTAAGATGATTTAATAGGTTTATTTAACCTTTGAACTTTATCCCATGCTTCACCAACAAACTGTAATTTAAAAACTTGAAACCTATTATGAATATATATGATTCTACTTTTCTAAAACATTTTATGATATAACGATTTCCATTATTTTAACCTTTAAACAAAATGATTCTTAAAAATATATTTGGTTTTGGAAAACAAAATTATTATATTTATTTAATTTAGTTTCAAACGTACAAAAACGTTTTCAGTTTAAAAAGAACTTTATTATTAAAACGTATATAACTTTTATAAATATCTAGAACCACTTTTGACAACTCATTACTTAACCAGTATGATAAAGATAACGATATTTATATTTTATTTTATTAAATATATATAACAATTTAAATTAATATTATATATATTTATACGCGTATTATACGTACATAGTTTTATACTTTTACTATACTTAAACTTTACCTTTACTTTATTTTTACTTTACTTTAACTTTAATAATTCACTTTAATAATTCATACTTTAATAATTTACTTTAATAATTCATACTTTAATAATTCACTTTAATAATTCATACTTTAATAATTCACTTTAATAATTCATACTTTAATAATTCACTTTAATAATTCATACTTTAATAATTCACTTTAATAATTCAAAAAAATCTATTATAAATAGAATTCAATAGGTTTCATTATTTCATAGAAACTTGAAAATATTTTTCTCTAAACTCTCTCAATCGATTTACATATATATATTTACTCCGTATTATTTCAAGATATTATTAGTATACATAAAATATTACGTCAGAGTGCTGTCCGAGTGATTTCGAAATTATTTTTCGAGTGGGATTGGATTAAGGAAATTATGGGTTATAGCTATGGAGGTGATTGGGTATGGTCCATGGGTATGCTCGTGAGGTCAATATAGTGTTTATCATCTTCGTTGCGTCTACGTACCTTTCCTGCAATATTGAATCTCAATATTGATACGTGAGTACTCATAATTTAACTTTTACATGCTAATAGTGTATCCCTGACTAGTGCTCGAGTATATAGGATTATGCATGTTTGTACTTTTGATATTGCCTTTAGTTAGGTTATGTTGAATCCTGAATTAGTTATATATGCGACTGAGATAAGGTATAAGATATGCATGTCGTTGGAAAGCTAGCGAAAAATTAAGAACTTTTCATTTAGATATCAAATGATTTCGATGAACGGATTTGAAGTTATAGTCCATCAAATTTTTGTATTATTATTAAAAATGATTATTATTATCGTCGTTATTATCGTCGTTCTAGTTTTATCTTATTATTATTATTATTATTATTATTATTATTATTATTATTATTATTATTATTATTATTATTATTATTATTATTATTATTATTATTATTATTATTATTATTTTTATCAATAAAAGGATTTATCATTAAAAATTGTTATTTTTTATTATTATTACTATCGTTATTATCGTTAAAGTTATAATTAGTATTATTATTATTATCCAATTTTTATTATTATTATTATTATTATTGGTATTATTATTATTATTATTATCATTATTAATATATATATCATTATTTAAAAATGGTTATTGTTATTGTTATTATTATTATTACTATATTATCATTAAGATAATTATTAGTATTATCGTTAATAATGTTATAGTAACTATCATTATTAATATTAGTGTAATTAAAATAAATATTTGTAACACCTAATTATTTTGATTACTATTATTATCATTATTACGAACACGATATAAAAGACGATTAAAAGCTATTAAACGAAACGATTAGGAAATAATGGGTAAGAGTATCATGATAAAATTAAAATATTATAAGATATTGATTTAGATAAAATTATCGTTCTTATTATTTTTATCATTACTATTATTATTAAAATTATTGTTAGTATTAAAACTATCATTTTAACAAAAATTATCATTTTAATAGAAATGTAATTGTTACTATAAAATATCATTATTATTATTTTTTTAAATAGAATTATTATTTTAAATAGAATTATTATTTTAAAGATAATATTAAAAATTATCGTAAATATTAAAGTTATCATAATTAGAATTATCGTTTTATCATAATGTCATCTTAGTAATTATAAATATTGATATTTTTATAATAATAATTATTATTACAAAATAATACAACTTTTACTTACTATCATTATAGATATTATTTTATCAAATAAATATTTGATACAAACATATTTTACTACGTGTAATAATTTACTTTAATAATACCTATCATATTATCTTTATAATATTAAATGAACCCTATAAATTTTATTACTTAATATATATAAAAGTATATTTTATTATATAAATATAATATAAAATTTTATTTATTAATAAATAAATTATATTATTTACTCTAATAAATCTTTTAAAAATATTTAAAAATATAAAACGACGATATTTAAACTATATATTAATCATGTATAGATTTTTGGAAATTATTTTGAGTCAAATTTATGTTTGTTGACTTTTGCATATTAGTCTCGAGCATTAGGATTGTGGTACACTATGACTTGACCTAATTTGTTAGACAAATATTGACCAACACATAAATATATATAATTAATTTAGGTTCGTGAATTCGAGGCCAACCTTGCACTTGTTCAATGACGTTATATGTATTTTTACTACGAAATACAGTATGGTGAGTTTCATTATTCCCTTTTTAAATGCTTTCGCAATATATATTTTTGGGACTGAGAATACATGCGCTGTTTTTATAACTGTTTTACGAAATAGACACAAGTAATTGAAACTACATTATATGGTTGAATGATTGAAATCGAATATGCACCTTTTTATTAAGTATGGTAATCTAAGAATTAGGGAACAGACACCCTAATTGACGCGAATCCTAAAGATAGATCTATTGGGCCTAACAAACCCCATCCAAAGTACCGGATGCTTTAGTACTTCAAAATTATATCATGTCCGAAGGAGGATCCCGGAATGATAGGGGATATTCTTATATGTATCTAGTTAATGTCGGTTACCAGGTGTTCACCATATGAATGATTATTTTTTGTCTCTATGCATGGGACGTATATTTATGAGAACTGGAAATGAAATTCTTGTGGTATATTAAAATGATGGAAATAAATGATTTTGATAAACTAATGAACTCACCAACCTTTTGGTTGACACTTTAAAGCATGTTTATTCTCAGGTGTTAAAGAAATCTTCCGCTGTGCATTTGCTCATTTTAAAGATATTACTTGGAGTCTTTCATAGCATATTTCGAAGAACGTTTCATTCGAGTCATTGAGTTCATCAAAGATTATTATTAAATCAATTTATAGTTGGATAGTGGATATTATGAAATGGTATGCATGCCTGTCAATTTTTGATGTAAAGAAAGATTGTCTTTTAAAAACGAATGCAATGTTTGTAAAATGTATCATATAGATGTCAAATACCTCGCAATGTAATCAACTATTGTGAATTGTTTATAATGTATATGAACGGGTCCTTTCAATAATAGAGATTGGTATTCCATGTCTGGAGACGACTTCCTTCAAATACAGTCGTGCTAACTTCTCCATCTTGTCATCTTCTCTTATTGGCAGGAAGTGTGCTGATTTGGTGAGACGATCAACTATTAACCAAATAGTATCAAAACCACTTGCACTCCTTGGCAATTTAGTGATGAAATTTATGGTAATGTTTTTCCATTTTCATTCCGGGATTTCGGGTTGTTGAAGTAGACCTGATGGTTTCTGATGCTCAGCTTTGACCTTAGAACACGTCAAACATTCTCCTACGTATTTAGCAACATCGGCTTTCATACCCGGCCACCAAAAATGTTTCTTGAGATCCTTGTACATCTTCCCCTTTCCAGGATGTATTGAGTATCTGGTTTTATGAGCTTCTCTAAGTACCATTTCTCTCATATCTCCAAATTTTGGTACCCAAATCCTTTCAGCCCTATACCGGGTTTCGTCTTCTCGAATATTAAGATGCTTCTCCGATCCTTTGGGTATTTCATCCTTTAAATTTCCCTCTTTTAAAACTCCTTGTTGCGCCTCCTTTATTTGAGTAGTAAGGTTATTGTGAATCATTATATTCATAGATTTTACTCGAATGGGTTCTCTGTCCTTCCTGCTCAAGACGTCGGCTACCACATTTGCCTTCCCCGGGTGGTAACGAATCTCAAAGTCGTAATCATTCAACAATTCAATCCACCTACGCTGCCTCATATTCAGTTGTTTCTGATTAAATATGTGTTGAAGACTTTTGTGGTCGGTATATATAATACTTTTGACCCCATATAAGTAGTGCCTCCAAGTCATTAATGCAAAAACAACCGCGCCTAATTCCAAATCATGCGTCGTATAATTTTGTTCGTGAATCTTCAATTGTCTAGACGCATAAGCAATTATTTTCGTTCGTTGCATTAATACACAACCGAGACCTTGCTTTGATGCTTCACAATAAATCACAAAATCATCATTCCCTTCAGGCAATGACAATATAGTTGCCGTAGTTAGCTTTTTCTTCAATAACTGAAAAGCTTTCTCTTGTTCATCCTTCCATTCAAATTTCTTCCCTTTATGCGTTAATGCAGTCAAGGGTTTTGCTATTCTGGAAAAGTCTTGGATGAACCTTCTGTAGTAACCAGCTAGTCCTAAAAACTGGCGTATGTGTTTCGGAGTTTTTGGGGTTTCCCACTTTTCAACGGTTTCTATCTTTGCCGGATCCACCTTAATACCTTCTTTGTTCACTATGTGACCGAGGAATTGAACTTCTTCCAACCAAAATGCACACTTTGAAAACTTAGCATATAATTCTTCCTTTCTCAATACTTCTAACACCTTTCTCAAATGTTCACCGTGTTCTTGGTCATTCTTTGAGTAAATAAGTATGTCATCAATGAAAATAATGACAAACTTGTCAAGGTATGGTCCACACACTCGGTTCATAAGGTCCATGAACACAGCTGGTGCATTAGTTAAACCAAACGGCATAACCATAAACTCGTAATGACCGTAACGTGTTCTGAAAGCAGTATTTGGAATATCATCTTCTTACACCCGCATTTGATGATACCCAGAACGTAAGTCAATCTTTGAATAAACAGACGAGCCTTGTAGTTGATCAAATAAGTCGTCGATTCTCTGTAGTGGGTAGCGGTTCTTGATGGTAAGTTTGTTCAACTCTCGGTAGTCGATACACAACCTGAATGTACCATCTTTCTTCTTGACAAACAAAACAGGAGCTCCCCACGGTGATGTGCTTGGTCGAATGAAACCACGCTCTAAAAGTTCTTGTAATTGGCTTTGTAGTTCTTTCATCTCGCTGGGTGCGAGTTTGTAAGGAGCACGAGCTATTGGTGCAGCTCCTGGTACAAGATCTATTTGAAATTCAACGGATCGATGTGGGGGTAATCCCGGTAATTCTTTCAGAAATACATCGGGAAATTCTTTTGCGACGGGAACATCATTGATGCTCTTTTCTTCAGTTTGTACTTTCTCGACGTGTGCTAGAACAGCATAGCAACCTTTTCTTATTAGTTTTTATGCCTTCAAATTACTAATAAGATGTAGCTTCGTGTTGCCCTTTTCTCCGTACACCATTAAGGGTTTTTCTTTTTCTCGTATAATGTGAATTGCATTTTTGTAATAAACGATCTCTGCTTTCACTTCTTTCAACCAGTCCATACCGATTATCATATCAAAACTCCCTAACTCTACTGGTATCAATTCAATCTTAAATGTTTCGCTAACCAGATTAATTTCTCGATTCCGACATATATTATCTGCTGAAATTAATTTACCATTTGCTAATTCGAGTAAAAATTTACTATCCAAAGGCGTCAATGGACAACTTAATTTAGCACAAAAATCTCTACTCATATAGCTTCTATCCGCACCCGAATCAAATAAAACGTAAGCAGATTTATTGTCAATAAGAAACGTACCCGTAACAAGCTCCGGGTCTTCCTGTGCCTCTGCCGCATTAATATTGAAAACTCTTCCGCGGCCTTGTCCATTCGTGTTCTCCTGGTTCGGGCAATTTCTAATAATGTGGCCCGGTTTTCCACATTTATAACAAACTACATTGGCATAACTTGCTCCGACACTACTTGCTCCGTCATTACTCGTTCCGACACCATTTGTTCCTTTCGTTCTGTTAACCCCTGGTCCGTAGACCTCACACTTCACCGCGCTATGACCATTTCTTTTACACTTGTTGCAAAATTTAGTGCAGAACCCCGAGTGATACTTTTCACACCTTTGGCATAGCTGCTTCTGATTGTTGTTGTTGTTGCGGTTATTATTGTTGTTGGGATGATTGTTGTAGTTGCTGCTGTTGTTGTTGTTGTTGGGCCGTTTGTTGTAGTTGCGATTGATGTTTCAATTGTTGGAATAGTTGTTGCGATTATTGTTGTAATTGCTGTTGTTGTTGTATTGGTGATTCTTATCACCGTTTTCCTCCCACTTTCTTTTGACTTGCTTCACATTGGCCTCTTCAGCAGTCTGTTCTTTAATTCTTTCTTCAATCTGGTTCACTAGTTTGTAAGCCATTCTACATGCCTGTTGTATGGAGGCAGGCTCGTGTGAACTTATATCTTCTTGGATTCTTTCCGGTAATCCTTTCACAAACGCGTCGATCTTCTCTTCCTCATCTTTGAACGCTCCCGGACACAATAGGCATAATTCTGTGAATCGTCTTTCGTACGTGGTAATATCAAATCCTTGGGTTCATAACCCTCTAAGTTCTGTCTTGAGCTTATTGACCTCGGTTCTAGGACGGTACTTCTCGTTCATCAAGTGCTTGAATGCTGACCACGGTAGTGCGTAAGCATCATCTTGTCCCACTTGCTCTAGATAGATATTCCACCATGTTAACGCAGAACCTGTGAAGGTATGCGTAGCGTACTTCACTTTGTCCTCTTCAGTACACTTACTTATGGCAAACACCAATTCGACCTTCTCGGTCCACCGTTTCAATTCGATCGGTCCTTTGGTTCCATCAAATTCCAAAGGTTTGCAGGCAGTGAATTCTTTGTAGGTGCATCCTACACGATTTCCTGTACTGCTAGATCCAAGGTTATTGTTGGTATGTAGCGCAGCCTGTACTGCGGCTATGTTTGAAGCAAGAAAGGCACGAAATTCCTCTTCGCTCATATTCAAGGTGTGTCGAGTAGTCGGTGCCATTTCCTTCAAAATAGTCAAATGAAACAATTTAATCATACAGAATATTAAGAGTAGTCAATAGTATCTCGTAGCATAATATGAACTCATTTATAAAAGCTTTTTCTTCATATTAGCGTTTTATAAGTTTAAATTCGGGTACTACCTACCCGTTAAGTTCATACTTAGTAGCTAATATACAATTCAACTACTACAATTCTATATGAAAAACTGATTATAATAATAAATCACATACAAATATTCTTCAAACTTACAACTTCGCTATATTACATATAACATGAAATATAGTACCCTATGATACAGGAGAGTTTTGAAGATAAATCTAGTTAATACGCAAGTTGTTCAGCAAAGGAAATAAAGACACGTAATTCATAAGTCCAGAAACAAGTCATGCATTCTGGTTTTACTAAGACGACTTCCCATCCTTGGTCTTGTGGAAAATAACCGTTATGACCATTAGCTAGGCAGCATGTTGTAATGTTGTCAAAAGGACGAGGGTTTCGTAATGACCAACAGTCTCGTAATAACCTAAAAACCTCATTTCTTACCCCAATTACCGACTCCGTCACTTGTGGGAATGTTTTGTTTAATAGTTGTAGCCCGATGTTCTTGTTCTCACTTTGGTGAGAAGCGAACATTACTAACCCGTAAGCATAACATGCTTCTTTATGTTGCATGTTAGCCGCTTTTTCTAAATCACGAAGTCCTATATTCGGATATACTGAGTCAAAATAATTTCTTAACCCGTTGCGTAAAATAGCATTTGGGTTCCCCACAATATATGCGTCAAAGTAAACACATCGTAACTTATGGATTTCCCAATGTGATATCCCCCATCTTTCGACCGAAAGCCTTTTATAAACCAAGGCATTCTTGGAACGTTCTTCGAATGTCTTACAAACTGATCTCGCCTTAAATAGTTGTGCCGAGGAATTCTGACTGACTCTAGACAAGATTTCATCAATCATGTCTCCGGGTAGGTCTCTTAAAATATTGGGTTGTCTATCAATTTTGTGTTTTTATACTGTAAAATAGACAAGAGTTAGATTCATAAAAAATACTTATTAATACAAGCAATTTTTACATATATCATAAAGCATAAGTACACTATGTTACATATATTACACCACACGAATACAACTATCTTATTCCGACTCGCTCGTTTCTTCTTCTTCGGTTTTGGTTCGTTTTGCAAAGTTTCTAGGGATATATGATGTTCCCCTAATACGAGCCGTCGTTTTCCACATTGGTTTAGAAAAACCTGGTGGTTTAGAGGTTCCCGGGTTTTTGTCACAACTTAAGAAATACGGGTGTTGATGATACATATAAAGTTCATCGAGTTTGGAATCAAATTTCTCTATTTTTATACCCTTTCCCTTATTGTTCTCTTTTGCCTTATTAAATTGTGTTGGGGTAATTTCTATAACATCATCGGAATCCTTGTCGGGATCCGATTCATCGGAGAATTGGTAATCCTCCCAATACTTTGCTTCCTTGGCGGAAACACCATTGACCATAATTAACTTTGGTCGGTTGGTTGAGGATTTTATTCTACTTAACCGTTTTATTATTTCCCCCACTGGTTCTATTTCTTCTTCCGGTTCCGATTCTTCTTCAGGTTCTGATTCTTCTTCCGGTTCCTCTTCGGAAACTTGTGAATCAGTCCACGAATCATTCCAATTTACATTTGACTCTTCATTATTATTAGGTGAGTCAATGGGACTTGTATTAGAGGTAGACATCTATCACATAATATCAAACACGTTAAGAGATTAATATATCACATAATATTCACATGTTAAAAATATATAGTTTCCAACAAAATTTGTTAAGCAATCATTTTTCAAGTAAACACGGTCGAAGTCCAGACTCACTAATGCATCCTAACAAACTCGATAAGACATAATAATGCAAAATTCTGGTTCTCTAAGACTAACGCTCGGATACCAACTGAAATGTCCCGTTCTTATTGATTAAAAACGTTCCATATTAATTGATTTCGTTGCGAGGTTTTGACCTCTATATGAGACATTTTTTCAAAGACTGCATTCATTTTTAAAACAAACCATAACCTTTATTTCATAAATAAAGGTTTAAAAATCTTTACGTAGATTATCAAATAATGATAATCTAAAATATCATGTTTACACACGACCATTACATAATGGTTTACAATACAAATATGTTACATCGAAATCAGTTTTTGTAATGACCCGGAATTTTCCGTCCAAATTATACTTATGAGATTAATATTTACATAAATTAAACCATACCAACAAGATAAGCAATCCAAATTGTTGAGACTTGTGTTTTTGAAAAGAGTTTTACACAACGTTTGACCGTCCAATATGACCGATGATATCACGAACTATATAACATACGATAATTATACGTTTGTGTATATATATGTATTTATATATATTTAACATGATCTAAGGATGGTTTAACATCTCATTGTGTACTAATGACAATGAGTTATAAGTATATTTTGAAACTACTAACTTAAGTTTTCAAAACGATAACTATACGTAACATTCTTTGATATATATACTTATAATCTATAATGCTTATACATGTATCCTATATATAATGTATTTAATCACTTTTTAAGGACTTAAATACATAAAACAATATAAGTATATTCACAAAAGATAGCTATATTTGAATTCTCGTTCCGTTTCCTCAAGATTTCTATACGTATATCTAGGGTATATGTACCCGTATCATACCCAGCTTATATACGTATTTACTATTGGTATATACACATCAAATCAACATCCTAATCAACATTATTACTGCCCTAGATATGAGGTAATTAGGATTTGTCAAGTAGTATGAATTATTAGTAAGAAAACAAAATTAGGAATCCTTTTCTTTCTTTATAAACTAAAAACGTTTTTATAAATGAACACCATTTATTCACTCCATTTTCTCATACCTACACCCTCATTTCTCTCTCAAAATACTCCTAACTTCATACTTGATCATCTCCAAGCATTTTCCCCATCATTTAGCTTCAATTATAAGCCTTAAACACCATAAGAAAACTCTTTCAAGAATATATCAAAATAACCACCCATTTGAAGAAGTTTACTACCAACCTTTTGATCTAACTCCACCACTCTTTGATTCCAAGATTATTTCTTATCTTTTGCAGTAACTTTGTCCAAGTAACTTGAGGTAGTAACCTTGTTCATAATCTTATTCAATTCATATTCATATAGCTATCTTATTTTGTGGTATAAAATTTTAACAACAAGAACATAGTCTGAATGATTTCAAACATGTTTCCAAACTAAATAGATCCTTCTAACTTGACTTTTAAAACACTTCAAGACCTGTAATATATCATAATTATATGCTAACCTAACAAGATATAACTTGATTTTACAAAGAACATCTTAAAAACTGAATCTACGTCGTCGGAGTGCAACCGGAGGCTGTTTTGGGTTGGATAATTAAAAACCATCTTGAACTTTGAATTGGAAGTTCATGTTTTGGAAAAATGATATTTCTTATGAATATGTTAACACATAAAAATTTCATGGTTTAACTCAAAGTGTAAGTATTTTTAGAAAAATGATCATTAAATGTTGTTTTTATGATGGAAAATGATCACTTTCATAAGTTTCATCAAAGTTTGACCTATAACCTATGATTTCGAATACAAACTAAGGTATTTTCAGTTCATATTCTTAAAATTTGACTCGATCCAAGGAAGTGGCAAGTTGAACCAACAAAAACGGAGTTATAATGAAGAAACTACGACTAAAACAAGATTGGGTATCCGAAGCTAGTTTAGCTACGAAAATATTTGGAGAAAAAGTAAATTAATCATATATTTTCTAATTAATATGATATTTTATATATAATTACTTATGATTTGATTTTATATATTTCAGGACCACCTGTAAACAACACGGGAAGATTAATCATAAGACCTCATGATTGTACGCAACACGTCATTTGACAACACGGTACTTTATGTACGCAACACGTTATTTGACAACATGGTACCATGGGTCGAGATTAATTCTGATCAATACGAATACGATGGGGTCTTCATTTATTTTATTTAAGTAACTAATTGTGGACCACTAACATCGGACTGCTAACTACGGACTAAGAAAATATTAAAAGTATTAAAAGTATATATATATGTAACGATTACTTAAAAAGAAAATATGTTGATATATAATATATATGGTTAGGTTCGTGATATCTATCGGAGACCAAGTCGAATTAAATACCTTCAAGGCAAAAGTGAGTATATAGTCCCTTTTTAAACTCTAAACATTTTGGGATGAGAATACATGAATTTTATGATTTACGTTATGGACACAAGTGATCAAAAATAAATTCTATGTTGAGTTATACCATGGCATATTTCTTTATACTTGGTAGCTAATATTTACATGAGGAATGTAAACGCGAATCCTGTTGATAGATCTATCGGGCCTGACAACCCCAACCGGACTGGACGACCAGTATTCAACGGTTGCACAGTACTTCGTTTTGGTGACTACACTTGGTACGGTGTAGTGAGATTTCATAATAAAGGGAATATGCGACGTTGATTAAATGTTAAGTATGGTTACCAAGTGCTCAACCACTTAGAATGCTTTACATACACTTGCGAGTGTATTATGTTTATAATTATGAAATCTTGTGGTCTATTAACATATTGAAATGATTGTTATGATAAACCTATGAACTCACCAACCTTTTGGTTGACACTTTAAAGTATGTTTATTCTCAGGTACGAATTAAGTCTTCCGCTGTACATTTGCTCAATATAAGGACATTACTTGGAGCCGATCATCGCAATGGGACCAAATGTTGATGACTTCGTCCAGGTGGATTAGGACGGGTCCTTTCAGTTGGTATCAGAGCTGGTTTAATTCCGTTTATGAGTGGGTTAATCGTAGAGGGGGTTCTCACAGTGTTACCTGTGACGAAGCATTGGCTCTTACTCCTCGCGGTCCCTATTAGGGTTGGCTGTACTGCCGAGAGGCGGGCCGTAAAATCAGTGTCTGAGGTACGCTCAGTGGTCACAGGCGGTTAGCTGAGAAGGCACTGAGTGGGATGCGTCCCCAACTTTCAGTTGGTATCAGAGCGGTGGTCGTAGGAAACCAAGTCTTGCATTAGTGTGTCTAACTAGTAGTTGTTAGGATACATTAATGAGTCTGGACTTCGACCATGTCTACATGTCAAAAGTTTTGCTTATCATTTCTAGTCGAAAATCATCTGGTTATCATCCTTAGGAAATTACCTGCTTATCATTCATAAGTCTTGACACTTTTTACTGCATTTACTGCATTGATAGTTTATAGACGAATTCTTATCTTAGCATATCTGTTATTGCGAACTTTGACTGATACCTTTTCAAAGATTCTCCGTAATTTACGGGATTTTGGTATTATATATACATATGTAAATTATGTATTGAAGAGTACCAAATCTAACTCCTATAACCTATTTCATACTAAAAATTCATTTTCCCCATTATACAAGATGGATTCCGCATCTAGTTCGAATTCTTCAGATTCCGACGGTTATGCCGATATGGATTTCCATTCGGGCTCCGAAAGCAGCGTCACCAGAATGGATCAACCAATTTCCCATCATCTATTCTGGATGAATTGGGGATGGGTTCGTAATATACTAAATCACTGGCGACAAGAAGAAGGTGATCCATCCCATCCACCAAATTGCCCTCTTGGCGATGAACCTGAAGCACTTATCTGCGAACCTATTCGAAACACCATTTTCTCTCTCATTTCTAGAGTATCTCGTCACGATTATATACTATCCCATATTACAAATCTTGTTCATTCGCTCGCTCCAACCGCCAATCATCCCGGTGTACTAGCAGAAGTTAACGAACTTCGCGCTCGCGTGACGGGTTTGGAGAACATGGTGCCAAGGTTGCAAACACCAGCAGCAGCACCAGCAGCATAATCAGCACCACCATCAATAACATCAACAATACCATCATCACCACTAACAAACAACATCCGTATCACACGTCTCGACATCATAATCTGTCCCACAAACATCAACATCATACGCACCATAGATACCAAGGAGTACCAACAATAATGAACGATGAAGTATTGATCCATAACTTCATTGATATTCTGCGAAGAATATGTGGTTTCAAAAAGTTTTAGAGATTTCTTATTCTAGCTCAAACTGAAAAGCAAATGAGATTAATATCATATTAACTCATTAAATTCATGATTTCATCTGAAGAAAATATATATGTATATACGTTTTCATAAAGATTGTAATTAAAAGTTCTTTTGTACAAAATATTAATGGTGACATTTTTTTTTTAACGGGTAGGTAATACCCGAGGAATAATTAGATTTCATCTTAATAAGTTACATTGTACATTCGTCGAAGCTGATTCAACAGTCATTTACTATCCTACTTACAACCACCGATATACGTATCCGTTCACCGCAGAATAACCATTTTCATTCAATTTTATATTTGGATTTTGACTTTCCAGAATCCAACAAGTGGCATATGAAGAAAACATATGACATAATAAAATCTGTTAGAAACAAACAAATTAACTATGAAAAATTTTGTTAAGAATCCACGCTAACTGTTCCAGCTAACTTTTCCTAGCTAACTGATTACATTTTATTTATCGCAGTTTATTTATCGCAATTTAATTATCGCACTTTTATTTATCTTCATTTAATTTCTGTAATTATTTTACGCACTTTAAATATCGGGACATGTATACAATGTTTTGACATATCATATCGACGCATCTAGATATATTATTTGGAATCACCATAGACACTCTATATACAGTAATGATCGAGTTCTCTATACAGGGTTGAGGTTGATTCTACAATAATATATATAGTTTGAGTTGTGATCGAGTCTGAGACGTATACGGGTCACGTCACGTATTAATTAATTCGTATATTATATACTAAACTATATATGAATTATTGGACTGTTACTGTGGACTATCGACTGTGGACTAATGACATTGGACAATTAAAATGATTTAAAATATTGATTATAACATATGAAACTAAACATTTCTTCAAGATTGCCACTTGATTTCATCTTAAACCTCATTGTATCTCGACGATTACAATCAGCGTTCAAATCTATCATGATTCTTAAAAACACCTCAATCGAGAGGATAAACTAACCGCACTTCATTTACGGAAGAAAAGATTGATGCATATAGTTATGCACCTGAAAAACCCTCGAAAACTGAGTAAACGTTTGACACGTATCTGTTCTAGTTCCTTTGACATTGTTATTACCGAAGATCGTTTTGCAATCCCTTTCCAAAGTAGCTAATTTTGTCACAGATCCAGCAAGTCAACTCCGACTTTTCATCCGAAACAACTTTATTATAACCGCGATATATATGCGTACTCTTTATTGTTACTGGGGAACCTTTTATATTCCACAATATTACCATCAGCGATTAATCATTCTAAAAAACACAATTCTCCTGAAACTACCTCGGTTTGATAACCGACGACCCAGATCAGTTAACTTTGAAAATGCTGACGAAGCAGCATGTTGTAGATGATCTTAATGGCCAAAAGTTTGATGATGAAGAAAGGAGTGTTAGGAACGCTCGATAGAAAATTTAGTACCGAAAAGCGGATTATGCGAAACTATGAAGAAAGCCGTGGACAAATCACAAAGAATAAGTTTGCCTTCAAAGAATCCAAATGATTCTGTGCCTACTGAAATCGTTAGCAAACATCTTATTTCTCATTCTAAACTTTCACAGACAAATCTTCTTCATCATCCATTGATATTAGAAATTCTAAGATATTCTCGTATGTTCTATTATAAATATCCTCCATATTTCTGGCGATATTTTCACAACTATTCTTATCTGAGATCATTTATCTCTCCGTAATATCTGCAACATAAAAGAAACTGTGTTAGTTTCTAAATTCTGAAACCTTCGAGTTTAAAATATGAATGTTTTGAAGTAGTGTTGGGAACTGAAGCATGGATTAGTATAATATAATGACACTTGATCAACATCATTATATTACAGTAAGTCATGCTGAGTTTCTAATGAAGCATGATGATTCACAGTACCGTCATCATGTGCCATTTACACGACTCTTACATTCTATCTAATCTCTAAACATATCAAGAGAATATTTTTCTGGATGACTCGGTCTTCTCCAGGGTATTCTGGTAATTTAACAAATCAAAATCATTCTATTACCATTTTCTTTTTAGAGCATTAGCTATGTTCATTCTGAATTTCATATCTACGAATTCCGGACCATTACTCGCTTGACTCGAAGTCGGGAAGAGAAAACGAAAGCATGAAGCTCCGAAAAATAATGAAGAATATAAACTCCGATAATAACCCTGAAATTACAAACCGTGTATATCGATGCAGATAGCAATATAAAGACACGGGAGAATTAGAAACACTATAAATACAAGAGTATAGTAGAAGTAAATAGATTCTTCTGGTGGTAGATGAAAAAGAAGAATGACAGATATAAAAGTTAGGAGTATATCAAGAATCAGGACTGAATGGAGCATATTGATGAATGCTTTAAAGTAAGAATCAAGGGAGAAAGAATAGAAGGTGTGAGTCGTGGAAAATAAGGAAATGAAGGGGTGAATTTATAGTGAAATATCCGACAGAGCAATCGAAACAGATTATTGCATATAATCAAAGAAGACCCTGATTTCCTTAATCACCAAAGAACCAAATCTTATTATGTAAGATTCTCTTTAAATCCCTTAAATCACGGAAATCAATCATAACTACGTCATCGGTTAAGACGAATATATTTTAATCATCTCACTCTTTTACGATAGTCTCATTTATATTCTTCACATAATCGAATTGTTTTATCTACATTACTCAATGATGATAAAACTCCATTATCACCTTATATTTGTCATGAAAACCTTCTTATTGTTATCCATAACAACCTCTATCAAATTTCGGGGACGAAATTTCTTTAACGGGTAGGTACTGTAATGACCCGGAATTTTCCGTCCAAATTATACTTATGAGATTAATATTTACATAAATTAAACCATACCAACATGATAAGCAATCCAAATTGTTGAGACTTGTGTTTTTGAAAAGAGTTTTACACAACGTTTGACCGTCCAATATGACCGATGATATCACGAACTATATAACATACGATAATTATACGTTTGTGTATATATATGTATTTATATATATTTAAAATAATCTAAGGAAGGTTTAACATCTCATTGTGTACTAATGACAATGAGTTATAAGTATATTTTGAAACTACTAACTTAAGTTTTCAAAACGATAACTATACGTAACATTCTTTGATATATATATACTTATAATCTATAATGCTTATACATGTATCCTATATATAATGTATTTAATCACTTTTTAAGGACTTAAATACATAAAACAATATAAGTATATTTACAAAAGATAGCTATATTTGAATTCTCGTTCCGTTTCCTCAAGATTTCTATACGTATATCTAGGGTATATGTACCCGTATCATACCCAGCTTCTATACGTATTTACTATTGGTATATACATATCAAATCAACATCCTAATCAACATTATTACTGCCCTAGATATGAGGTAACTAGGGTTTGTCAAGTAGTATGAATTATTAGTAAGAAAACAAAATTAGGAATCCTTTTCTTTCTTTATAAACTAAAAACGTTTTTATAAATGAACACCATTTCTTCACTCCATTTTCTCATACCTACACCCTCATTTCTATCTTAAACTTCATACTTGATCATCTCCAAGCATTTTCCCCATCATTTAGCTTCAATTATAAGCCTTAAACACCATAAGAAAACTCTTTCAAGAACATATCAAAATAACCACCCATTTGAAGAAGTTTACTTCCAACCTTTTGATCTAACTCCACCACTCTTTGATTCCAAGATTATTTCTTATCTTTTGTAGTAACTTTATCCAAGTAACTTGAGGTAGTAACCTTGTTCATAATCTTATTCAATTCATATTCATATAGCTATCTTATTTTGTGGTATAAAATTTTAACAACAAGAACATAGTCTGAATGATTTCAAACTTGTTCGCAAACTAAATAGATCCTTCTAACTTGACTTTTAAAATACTTCAAGACCTGTAATATATCATAATGATATGCTAACCTAACAAGATATAACTTGATTTTACGAAGAACATCTTAAAAATTGAATCTACGTCGTCGGAGTGCAACCGGGGGCTGTTTTGGGTTGGATAATTAAAAACCATCTTGAACTTTGAATTGGAAGTTCATGTTCTGGAAACATAATATTTCTTATGAATATGTTAACACATAAAAATTTCATGGTTTAACTCAAAGTGTAAGTATTTTTAGAAAAATGATCATTAAATGTTATTTTTATGATGGAAAATGATCACTTTCATAAGTTTCATCAAAGTTTGACCTATAACCTATGATTTCGAATACAAACTAAGGTATTTTCAGTTTATATTCTTAAAATTTGACTCGATCCAAGGAAGTGGCAAGTTGAACCAACAAAAACGGAGTTGTAATGAAGAAACTACGACTAAAACAAGATTGGGTATCCGAAGCTAGTTTAGCTACGAAAATATTTGGAGAAAAAGTAAATTAATCATATCTTTTCTAATTAATATGATATTTTATATATAATTACTTATGATTTGATTTTATATATTTCAGGACCACCCGTAAACAACACGAGAAGATTAATCATAAGACCTCATGATTGTACGCAACACGTCATTTGACAACACGGTACTTTATGTACGCAACACGTTATTTGACAACATGGTACCATGGGTCAAGATTAATTCTGATCAATACGAATACGATGGGGTCTTTATTTATTTTATTTAAGTAACTAATTGTGGACCACTAACATCGGACTGCTAATTACGGACTAAGAAAATATTAAAAGTATTAAAAGTATATATATATATGTAACGATTACTTAAAAAGAAAATATGTTGATATATTATATATATGGTTTGGTTCGTGATATCTATTGGAGACCAAGTCGAATTAAATACCTTCAAGGCAAAAGTGAGTATATAGTCCCTTTTTAAACTCTAAACATTTTGGGATGAGAATACATGCATTTTATGATTTACGTTATGGACACAAGTGATCAAAAATAAATTCTATGTTGAGTTGTACCATGGCATATTTCTTTATACTTGGTAGCTAATATTTACATGAGGAATGTAAACGCGAATCCTGTTGATAGATCTATCGGGCCTGACAACCCCAACCGGACTGGACGACCAGTATTCAACGATTGCACAGTACTTCGTTTTGGTGACTACACTTGGTACGGTGTAGTGAGATTTCATAATAAAGGGAATATGCGACGTTGATTAAATGTTAAGTATGGTTACCAAGTGCTCAACCACTTAGAATGCTTTACATACACTTGCGAGTGTATTATGTTTATGATTATGAAATCTTGTGGTCTATTAACATATTGAAATGATTGTTATGATAAACCTATGAACTCACCAACCTTTTGGTTGACACTTTAAAGCATGTTTATTCTCAGGTACGAATTAAGCCTTCCGCTATACATTTGCTCAATATAAGGACATTACTTGGAGCCGATCATCGCAATGGGACTAAATGCTGATGACTTCGTCCAGGTGGATTAGGACGGGTCCTTTCAGTTTTCTTGAATGCAGTTTTTACACAATATCATACAAACATGGACTCCAAATCTTGTCCTTATTTTAGTATGCAACAGCGGAAGCTCTTAGTATTCACCTGAGAATAAACATGCTTTAAACGTCAACAAAAATGTTGGTGAGTTATAGGTTTAACATATATATATCAAATCGTAACAATAGACCACAAGATTTCATATTTCAATACACATCCCATACATAGAGATAAAAATCATTCATATGGTGAACACCTGATAACCGACATTAACAAGATGTAAATATAAGAATATCCCCATCATTTCGGGACACCCTTCGGATATGATATAAATTTTGAAGTACTAAAGCATCCGGTACTTTGGATGGGGTTTGTTAGGCCCAATAGATCTATCTTTAGGATTCACGTCAATTAGGGTGTCTGTTCCCTAATTCTTAGATTACCAGACTTAATAAAAAGGGGCATATTCGATTTTGATAATTCAACCATAGAATGTAGTTTCACGTACTTGTGTCTATTTTGTAAATTATTTATAAAACCTGCATGTATTCTCATCCCAAAAATATTAGATTTTAAAAGTGGGACTATAACTCACTTTCACAGATTTTTTACTTCGTCGGGAAGTAAGACTTGGCCACTGGTTGATTCACGAACCTATAACAATATATACATATATATCAAAGTATGTTCAAAATATATTTACAATACTTTTAATACATTTTTATGTTTTAAGTTTATTAAGTCAGCTGTCCTCGTTAGTAACCTACAACTAGTTATCCACAGTTAGATGTACAGAAATAAATCGATAAATATTATCTTGAATCAATCCACGACCCAGTGTATACGTATCTCAGTATTGATCACAACTCAAACTATATATATATATTTTGGAATCAACCTCAACCCTGTATAGCTAACTCCAACATTCACATATAGAGTGTCTATGGTTGTTCCGCAATATATATATAGATGGGTCGACATGATAGGTCGAAACATTGTATACGTGTCTATGGTATCTCAAGATTACATAATATACAATATAAGTTGATTAGGTTATGGTTGGAATAGATTTATTACTAACTTTCACGTAGGTAAAATGAGTAGTTTTTATCAATCTTGTTTTACTCGCCATTTCTTCGTTTCTAATCCGTTTTGAGTGATTCCAGTGGCCACGGTTTCGTATTGAACTTAACTTTATGAATCTAAATAGAAAAAGTATAAGTTTATAATCAGAAATACAAGTTACAAGTCGTTTTTGAAAGAGGTAGTCATTTCCGTCGAAAGAACGACATCTTGATGACCATTTTGAAAAACATACTTTCACTTTGAGTTTAACCATGATTTTTGGATATAGTTTTATGTTCATAAGAAAAATCATTTTTCCAGAAGTATAGCTTTTAAATCAAAGTTCTTCTTAGCTTTTAATTATCCCAACCAAAACAGCCCCCGGTTTTACTATGACGGCGTATATCCAGTTTTATGGTGTTTATCGTGTTTCTGGGTTTTAAATCATTAAGTTAGCATATCATATAGATATATAACATGTGTTTAGTTGATTTTAAAAGTATAGTTAGAAGGATTAACTTTATTTGCGAACAAGTTTATAATTAACTAAACTATGTTCTAGTGATTACAAGTTTATAACGTTGAATAAGACAGCTTTTTATGTATGAATCGAATGATGTTATGAACATCATGACTACCTCAAGTTCCTTGGATAAACCTACTGGAAATGAGAAAAATGGATCTAGCTTCAAAGGATTCTTGGATGGCTTGAAACTTCTTGAAGCAGAATCATGACACGAAAACAATTTCAAGTAAGATTTCCACTCGAAATAAGATTGTTATAGTTATAGAAATTGAATTAAAGTTTGAATATGATTATTACCTTGTATTAGAAAGATAACCTACTGTAAGTAACAAAGGTTTCTTGATCTTGGATGATTACTTGGAATGGATTTAGAAAACTTGGAAGTAAACTTGCAATCTTGGAAGTATTCTTGATTTTATGAAACTAGAACTTTTGGAATTTATGAAGAACACTTAGAACTTGAAGATAGAACTTGAGAGAGATCAATTAGATGAATAAAATTGAAGAATGAAAGTGTTTGTAGGTGTTTTTGGTCGTTGGTGTATGGATTAGATATAAAGGATATGTAATTTTGTTTTCATGTAAATAAGTCATGAATGATTACTCATATTTTTGTAATTTTATGAGATATTTCATGCTAGTTTCCAAATGATGGTTCCCACATGTGTTAGGTGACTCACATGGGCTGCTAAGAGCTGATCATTGGAGTGTATATACCAATAGTACATACATCTAAAAGCTGTGTATTGTACGAGTACGAATACGGGTGCATACGAGTAGATTTGTTGATGAAACTGAACGAGGATGTAATTGTAAGAATTTTTGTTAAGTAGAAGTATTTTTATAAGTGTCTTGAAGTCTTTAAAAAGTGTATGAATACATATTAAAACACTACATGTATATACATTTTAACTGGGTCGTTAAGTCATCGTTAGTCGTTACATGTAAATGTTGTTTTGAAACCTTTAGGTTAACGATCTTGTTAAATGTTGTTAACCCAATGTTTATAATATTAAATGAGATTTTAAATTATTATATTATCATGATATTATGATGTACGAATATCTCTTAATATGATCTATATACATTAAATGTCGTTACAACGATAATCGTTACATATATGTCTCGTTTCAAAATCATTAAGTTAGTAGTCTTATTTTTACATATGTAGTTCATTGTTAATACACTTAATGATATATTTACTTATCATTTAACATAATTAACCAAGTGTATCAATATCTTAATATGATTCATATGTACCTAGTAAGACGTTATAACGATAATCGTTATATATATCGTTTTCGAGTTTCTTAATTTAATAGTCTCATTTTTATGTATATAACTCATTGTTAAAATACCTAATGAGATACATACTTATAATAAAATCATGTTAACTATATATATAACCATATATATGTCATCGTATAGTTTTTACAAGTTTTAATGTTCGTGAATCACCGGTCAACTTGGGTGGTCATTTGTCTATATGAAACCTATTCCAATTAATCAAATCTTAATAAGTTTGATTGCTTAACATGTTGGAAACACTTAATCATGTAAATATCAATTTCATTTAATATATATAAACATGGAAAAGTTCGGGTCACTACAGTACCTACCCGTTAAATAAATTTCGTCCCGAAATTTTAAGCCGTTGAAAGTGTTGACGAATCTTCTAGAAATAGATGCGGGTATTTCTTCTTCATCTGATCTTCATGCTCCCAGGTGAACTCGGGTCCTCTACAAGCATTCCATTGAACCTTAACAATCGGTATCTTGTTTTGTTTAAGTCTCTTAACCTCACGATCCATTATTTCGACGGGTTCTTCAATGAATTGAAGTTTTTCATTGATTTGGATTTCGTCCAACGGAATAGTGAGATCTTCTTTAGCAAAACATTTCTTCAAATTTGAGACGTGGAAAGTGTTATGTACAGCCGCGAGTTGTTGAGGTAGCTCCAGTTGGTAAGCTACTGGTCCGACACGATCTATAATCTTGAATGGTCCAATGTACCTTGGATTTAGTTTCCCCCGTTTACCAAATCGAACAACGCCTTTCCAAGGTGAAACCTTAAGCATGACCATTTCTCCAATTTCAAACTCTATATCTTTTCTTTTACTGTCCGCGTAGCTCTTTTGTCGACTCTGGGCGGTTTTTAATCTTTGTTGAATTTGGATGATTTTCTCGGTAGTTTCTTGTATTATCTCCGGACCCGTAATCTGTCTATCCCCCACTTCATTCCAAAAAATCGGAGACCTGCACTTTCTACCATAAAGTGCCTCAAACGGCGCCATCTCAATACTAGAATGATAACTGTTGTTGTAGGAAAATTCTGCTAACAGTAGGTGTCGATCCCAACTGTTTCCGAAATCAATAACACATGCTCGTAGCATGTCTTCAAGCGTTTGTATCGTCCTTTTGCTCTGCCCATCAGTTTGTGGATGATAGGCAGTACTCATGTCTAGACGAGTTCCTAATGCTTGCTGTAATGTCTGCCAGAATCTTGAAATAAATCTGCCATCCCTATCAGAGATAATAGAGATTGGTATTCCATGTCTGGAGACGACTTCCTTCAAATACAGTCGTGCTAACTTCTCTATCTTGTCATCTTCTCTTATTGGCAGGAAGTGTGCTGATTTGGTGAGACGATCAACTATTACCCAAATAGTATCAAAACCACTTGCAGTCCTTGGCAATTTAGTGATGAAATTTATGGTAATGTTTTCTCATTTCCATTCCGAGATTTCGGGTTGTTGAAGTAGACCTGATGGTTTCTGATGCTCAGCTTTGACCTTAGAACACGTCAAACATTCTCCTACATATTTAGCAACATCGGCTTTCATACCCGGCCACCAAAAATGTTTCTTGAGATCCTTGTACATCTTCCCCGTTCCAGGATGTATTGAGTATCTGGTTTTATGAGCTTCTCTAAGTACCATTTCTCTCATATCTCCAAATTTTGGTACCCAAATCCTTTCAGCCCTATACCAGGTTTCGTCTTCCCGAATATTAAGATGCTTCTCCGATCCTTTGGGTATTTCATCCTTTAAATTTCCCTCTTTTAAAACTCCTTGTTGCGCTTCCTTTATTTGAGTAGTAAGGTTATTGTGAATCATTATATTCATAGATTTTACTCGAATAGGTTCTCTGTCCTTCCTGCTCAAGGCGTCGGCTACCATATTTGCCTTCCCCGGGTGGTAACGAATCTCAAATTCGTAATCATTCAACAATTCAATCCACCTACGCTGCCTCATATTCAGTTGTTTCTGATTAAATATGTGTTGAAGACTTTTGTGGTCGGTATATATAATACTTTTGACCCCATATAAGTAGTGCCTCCAAGTCTTTAATGCAAAAACAACCGCGCCTAATTCCAAATCATGCGTCGTATAATTTTGTTCGTGAATCTTCAATTATCTAGACGCATAAGCAATTACTTTCGTTCGTTGCATTAATACACAACCGAGACCTTGCTTTGATGCGTCACAATAAATCACAAAATCATCATTCCCTTCAGGCAATGACAATATAGTTGCCGTAGTTAGCTTTTTCTTCAATAACTGAAAAGCTTTCTCTTGTTCATCCTTCCATTCAAATTTCTTCCCTTTATGCGTTAATGCAGTCAAGGGTTTTGCTATTCTGGAAAAGTCTTGGATGAACCTTCTGTAGTAACCAGCTAGTCCTTAAAACTGGCGTATGTGTTTCGGAGTTTTTGGGGTTTCCCACTTTTCAACGGTTTCTATCTTTGCCGGATCCACCTTAATACCTTCTTTGTTCACTATGTGACCGAGGAATTGAACTTTTTCCAGCCAAAATGCACACTTTGAAAACTTAGCGTATAATTCTTCCTTTCTCAATACTTCTAACACCTTTCTCAAATGTTCACCATGTTCTTGGTCATTCTTTGAGTAAATAAGTATGTCATCAATGAAAACAATGACAAACTTGTCAAGGTATGGTCCACACACTCGGTTCATAAGGTCCATGAACACAGCTGGTGCATTAGTTAAACCAAACGGCATGACCATAAACTCGTAATGACCGTAACGTGTTCTGAAAGCAGTATTTGGAATATCATCTTCTTTCACCCGCATTTGATGATACCCGGAACGTAAGTCAATCTTTGAATAAACAGACGAGCCTTGTAGTTGATCAAATAAGTCGTCGATTCTCGGTAGTGGGTAGCGGTTCTTGATGGTAAGTTTGTTCAACTCTCGGTAGTCGATACACAACCTGAATGTACCATCTTTCTTCTTGACAAACAAAACAGGAGCTCCCCACGGTGATGTGCTTGGTCGAATGAAACCACTCTCTAAAAGTTCTTGTAATTGGCTTTGTAGTTCTTTCATCTCGCTGGGTGCGAGTCTGTAAGGAGCACGAGCTATTGGTGCAGCTCCTGGTACAAGATCTATTTGAAATTCAACGGATCGATGTGGGGGTAATCCCGGTAATTCTTTCGGAAATACATCGGGAAATTCTTTTGCGACGGGAACATCATTGATGCTCTTTTCTTCAGTTTGTACTTTCTCGACGTGTGCTAGAACAGCATAGCAACCTTTTCTTATTAGTTTTTGTGCCTTCAAATTACTAATAAGATGTAGCTTCGTGTTGCCCTTTTCTCCGTACACCATTAAGGGTTTTCCTTTTTCTCGTATAATGCGAATTGCATTTTTGTAACAAACGATCTCTGCTTTCACTTCTTTCAACCAGTCCATACCGATTATCACATCAAAACTCCCTAACTCTACTGGTATCAATTCAATCTTAAATGTTTCGCTAACCAGATTAATTTCTCAATTCCGACATATATTATCTGCTGAAATTAATTTACCATTTGCTAATTCGAGTAAAAATTTACTATCCAAAGGCGTCAATGGACAACTTAATTTAGCACAAAAATCTCTACTCATATAGCTTCTATCCGCACCCGAATCAAATAAAACGTAAGCAGATTTATTGTCAATAAGAAACGTACCCGTAACAAGCTCCGGGTCTTCCTGTGCCTCTGCCGCATTAATATTGAAAAACTCTTCCGCGGCCTTGTCCATTCGTGTTCTCCTGGTTCGAGCAATTTCTAATAATGTGGCCCGGTTTTCCACATTTATAACAAACTACATTGGCATAACTTGCTCCGACACTACTTGCTCCGCCATTACTCGTTCCGACACCATTTGTTCCTTTCGTTCTGTTAACCCCTGGTCCGTAGACCTCACACTTCACCGCGCTATGACCATTTCTTTTACACTTGTTGCAAAATTTGGTGCAGAACCCCGAGTGATACTTTTCACACCTTTGGCATAGCTGCTTCTGATTGTTGTTGTTGTTGTGGTTATTATTGTTGTTGGGATGATTGTTGTAGTTTTTGTTGTTGTTGTTGTTGTTGTTGGGCCGTTTGTTGTAGTTGCGATTGATGTTTCGATTGTTGGGATAGTTGTTGCGATTATTGTTGTAATTGTTGTTATTGTTGTTGTATTGGTGATTCTTATCACCGTTTTCCTCTCACTTTCTTTTGACTTGCTTCACATTGGCCTCTTCAGCAGTCTGTTCTTTAATTCTTTCTTCAATCTGGTTTAGTAGTTTGTGAGCCATTCTACATGCCTGTTGTATGGAGGCGGGCTCGTGTGAACTTATATCTTCTTGGATTCTTTCCGGTAATCCTTTCACAAACGCGTCGATCTTCTCTTCCTCATATTTGAACGCTCCCGGACACAATAGGCATAATTCTGTGAATCGTCTTTCGTACGTGGTAATATCAAATCCTTGGGTTCGTAACCCTCTAAGTTCTGTCTTGAGCTTATTGACCTCGGTTCTGGAACGGTACTTCTCGTTCATCAAGTGCTTGAATGCTGACTACGGTAGTGCGTAAGCATCATCTTGTCCCACTTGGTCTAGATAGGTATTCCACCATGTTAACGCAGAACCTGTGAAGGTATGCGTAGCGTACTTCACTTTGTCCTCTTCAGTACACTTACTTATGGCAAACACCGATTCGACCTTCTCGGTCCACCGTTTCAATCCAATCGGTCCTTCGGTTCCATCAAATTCCAAAGGTTTACAGGCAGTGAATTCTTTGTAGGTGCATCCTACACGATTTCCTGTACTGCTAGATCCAAGGTTATTGTTGGTATGTAGCGCAGCCTGTACTGCGGCTATGTTTGAAGCAAGAAAGGCACGAAATTCCTCTTCGCTCATATTCAAGGTGTGTCGAGTAGTCGGTGCCATTTCCATCAAAATAGTCAAATGAAACAATTTAATCATACAGAATATTAAGAGTAGTCAATAGTATCTCGTAGCATAATATGAACTCATTTATAAAAGCTTTTTCTTCATATTAGCGTTTTATAAGTTTAAATTCGGGTACTACCTACCCGTTAAGTTCATACTTAGTAGTTAATATACAATTCAACTACTACAATTCCATATGAAAACCTGATTATAATAATATATCACATACAAATATTCTTCAAACTTACAACTTCGCTATATTACATATAACATGAAATATAGTACCCTATGATACAGGAGAGTTTTGAAGATAAATCTAGTTAATACGCAAGTTGTTCAGCAAAGGAAATAAAGACACGTAATTCATAAGTCCAGAAACAAGTCATGCATTCTGGTTTTACTAAGACGACTTCCCATCCTTGGTCTTGTGGAAAATAACCGTTATGACCATTAGCTAGGCAGCATGTTGTAATGTCATTAAAAGGACGAGAGTTTCGTAATGACCAACAGTCTCGTAATAACCTAAAAACCTCATTTCTTACCCCAATTACCGACTCCGTCACTTGTGGGAACGTTTTGTTTAATAGTTGTAGCCCGATGTTCTTGTTCTCACTTTGGTGAGAAGCGAACATTACTAACCCGTAAGCATAACATGCTTCTTTATGTTGCATGTTAGCCGTTTTTTCTAAATTACGAAGTCATATATTCGGATATACTGAGTCAAAATAATTTCTTAACCCGTTGCGTAAAATAGCATTTGGGTTCCCCGCAATATATGCGTCAAAGTAAACACATAGTAACTTATGGATTTCCCAATGTGATATCCCCCATCTTTCGAACGAAAACCTTTTATAAACCAAGGCATTCTTGGAACGTTCTTCGAATGTCTTACAAACTGATCTTGCCTTAAATAGTTGTGCCAAGGAAATTCTGACCGACTCTAGACAAGATTTCATCAATCATGTCTCCGGGTAGGTCTCTTAAAATATTGGGTTGTCTATCCATTTTGTGTTTTTATATTGTAAAATAGACAAGAGTTAGATTCATAAAAAATACTTATTAATACAAGCAATTTTTACATATATCATAAAGCATAAGCACACTATGTTACATATATTACACCACACGAATACAACTATCTTATTCCGACTCGCTCGTTTCTTCTTCTTCGGTTTTGGTTCGTTTTGCCAAGTTTCTAGGGATATATGATGTTCCCCTAATACGAGCCGTCGTTTTCCACATTGGTTTAGAAAAACCTGGTGGTTTAGAGGTTCCCGGGTTTTTGTCACAACTTAAGAAATACGGGTGTTGACGATACATATAAAGTTCATCGGGTTTGGAATCAAATTTCTCTATGTTTATGCCCTTTCCCTTATTGTTCTCTTTTGCCTTATTAAATTGTGTTGGGGTAATTTCTATAACATCATCGGAATCCTTGTAGGGATCCGATTCATCGGAGAATTGGTAATCCTCCCAATACTTTGCTTCCTTGGCGGAAACACCATTGACCATAATTAACTTTGGTTGGTTGGTTGAGGATTTTCTTCTACTTAACCGTTTTATTATTTCCCCCACTGGTTCTATTTCTTCTTCCGGTTCCGATTCTTCTTCAGGTTCCGATTCTTCTTCCGGTTCCTCTTCGGGAACTTGTGAATCAGTCCACGAATCATTCCAATTTACATTTGACTCTTCATTATTATTAGGTGAGTCAATGAGACTTGTATTAGAGGTAGACATCTATCACATAATATCAAACACGTTAAGAGATTAATATATCACATAATATTCACATGTTAAAAATATATAGTTTCCAACAAAATTTGTTAAGCAATCATTTTTCAAGTAAACACGGTCGAAGTCCAGACTCACTAATGCATCCTAACAAACTCGATAAGACACACTAATGCAAAATTATGGTTTTCTAAGACCAACGCTCGGATACCAACTCAATGGGACTTGTCAAAGGGCCGGAAAAATAAGTCAACGTGATGAAATGCCACAAAATGTCATCCAAGTATGTGAAGTATTTGACATTTGGGGTATTGACTTTATGGGTCCATTTCCAAAATCTCATAATAATCTATATATACTCATAGCCATTGATTATGTATCTAAATGGGCGGAAGCACAAGCTCTCCCAACTAACGATGCACGAGTTGTAGTCAACTTTTTAAAACGTCTTTTTGCAAGGTTTGAAACACCGAAAGCTTTAATAAGTGATCGGGGTACTCATTTCTGTAATAATCAACTTGAGAAAGTTCTTAAAAGATATGGAGTAACTCATAAAATCTCCACCGCATATCATCCACAAACAAGTGGACAAGTTGAAAATACCAACCGAGCTTTAAAACGTATTCTAGAGAAAACCGTAGGATCAAATCCGAAGGAATGGTCCATTAAATTGGAGGATGCACTCTGGGCTTTTAGAACAGCCTACAAAACTCCAATTGGAACCACACCTTTTAGACTTGTTTATGGAAAAGCATGTCATCTTCCAGTAGAAATTGAACACAAAGCATTTTGGGCTTTGAAGACATGTAATCTTGATTTACATGAAGCCGGACGTCTACGATTAAGTCAACTAAATGAATTAGAAGAATTAAGACATGAAGCATACGAAAATTCGTTAATCTATAAAGAAAGAACGAAGAAATGGCATGATAAAAGAATCAGAAGTTCAAAAGAATTTAAAGAAGGAGACAGAGTTCTTCTTTTCAATTCACGATTCAAGCTATTTCCTGGAAAATTGAAATCAAGATGGTCTGGACCATTCATAGTCAAAAGAGTTTTCCCATACGGAACGATAGAATTAATAAATTCAAATGGGATTGAATTTAAAGTTAATGGTCACAGAGTTAAACATTACATACATGGTCCGATGGAAGTTGACAATGAAGTTAATCATAATTTCACCACCCAAGAAAACCTTCAAAATGAAAACATAAATATGTTATCAACAACATATGAAAAATCAAAATTGGAATATAGGGAGGATTCAAATTTGAGTGACGAAGAAGAATTCCTATACAAACCTCCCATTCCAAGAAACGAAGAAAAATGTGAACAAGAAATTCAAATAGAAATGAAAGAATCAAGGAAAGAACACCCGAAAAAAGTTTACAAACCAACTCGACTTACTAAAGCAGGAGACCAAGGTGAATTTATCATTTCTTGCTTACTTAATGATGGTGCTGTATATAATGGACTCGCAGATTTAGGAGCAAGTGTAAATATTATGCCTCTTTCCTTATACAAAAGATTAGGCATGGGTAAATTAAAACCAACCAAAATAGGTGTTCAATCATTTGACAAAACCATTAAACACCCGGTTGGAATAGCAAATAATTTACTTGTTAACGTGGGAAGTTTGACCTTTATTGCAAACTTCATAGTGATTAATATGGAGGAAAACCTTGATATTCCTCTAATTCTAGGTCGCCCATTTTTAGCAACCACCGAGGCATTCATTGATGTAAGAGAAGGTAGAATGACACTTAGGGATGGTGATACATCGATCACCTTTGTGAACCAAAAGTTTAGATCTCCACAAACTAAAACTGTTAGACCAATAAAAACGCATAAGTGTGGGGAAGATGAAGAAACACTAAATGATGATCCAATCACAAAGAATGCCGCTGATGATACGAAATTAGATGAACCCATTTTTAACAGTTCAACGAAGAAACTTTATAAACGGATTCATGATGCTAAGATTAAAGGAAACTTTAAGTTATATAACTGATTAATATCCAATTTATCGTCAAAAGAAAAGGCAATGTTAGTTGAATTTGTGAAAGTTACGGAGGAAATCAACAAATGGATTGAAGAAAAAGTCAAAGATATACAAGTTGTTGAAGATTCAATTGAAAATAATGTTAATCACAATTTCAATTAAGTATAGGGGGTTTATGTATTTCTATTAGAGTTAGATTGTTTGTTTTCGTGTAGTTCTCGAAAATGGAACCCGAATGGTCTTTCCCTAGCAGACCCTAAAGAACTAGTCTTCTCCCCCCATTCTGAATTTTTATTTTTTTTAGGAAATGAAGACTGCCTGTGAACTAAACCATGGTCTAATGCTACACGCTTTGATCACTAAACGTAATAATGACACACTTTCGAGTGAAATAGTATCAGTAATCAGAGAAAGAATGGACGGAGTTAGAAAAGAATCCAGATGCGAA
Source organism: Rutidosis leptorrhynchoides (assembly GCF_046630445.1). NCBI lineage: Eukaryota > Viridiplantae > Streptophyta > Magnoliopsida > Asterales > Asteraceae > Rutidosis > Rutidosis leptorrhynchoides. The sequence goes on along the minus strand of NC_092336.1, from coordinate 401,942,067 downwards.
GATAATAAGTTACAATTTGGTAAAGGAAAATCAAAATCCGCAGCGAAAAGAAGAGCACGACACCTAGAAAGATGTCACAAATGCGGAAAATGGTCACATGGAGGTAAATGTTCAAATAATCAAACCTATTCAAACACCGAATTTGTTACTTTATGCAGAGACGGACCGTTCATATGTTTAGAAGAAAAGACACTGAATGCTCGAGGTTACGCCTATGTAGCCATGGAAAACCAATTAAACCGACTATCTTATGAATGGGATAGATCATATAACTAAGAAATCTATTTCACAGGTATGTTTGTACAGTTTTTATTTTATTTTTTTATTTTTAACCTTTTGATAATAAATGCTAATTTGTTCGCTATAAAGTATTAAATTGGTATTGAATAAAATTAGGTTTGGCGACCGAAATTATTGATATCATTCAAAAATTTATTACATCACTGCGAAATTTAACGTTTATTCTTAAGGTATAAATATCTTTAAACAATCAACCCAAAATATTTCAAAAATTCGTCATGAGTTAAATTAGGTCTTGGAACCGAAATTACTTTACCGAAAAGAGGGGCGCATATTTTTGATAATATTTGATTGATTAAAGTGGGATAAAAAGCAAAAAAAAGATTTTTAATTTTATTTTTACCATGTTTTTAAAATTAATATTTAAATCTTAAATTAATATTGTAAACTTTGTAAAAACAATATTTTTAAAATTGTAAATATTTGAAAAATTAATATAAGTTTGGTGTGAATTTATAATATGAATTTTTAAATTAAGTTTGGTGTGAATTTTTAATTATTAAAATATGAATTTTGAATTTTATGCATTTCAAATTTTAAGTTTGGTGTGAATTTTTAATATTAATTTTGAATTTTATATTTAAATTGTGTGAATTTAAAAACAAAAATTTACTTTATCTCATTAAGTTAAAAATATGATTTTTAAAATTCGTCGTAAGTTGAAGACTAGGTCTTTGAACCGAAATTGCTTTACCCGAGGGAGGGACGAGAACTTTTATTATCATTATTTTTAATCTTATTGAATTAAAGTATGCCAAAAACATTAAAAAAAACCCAAAAATCTTAGCTTTTAAAACAATCGCTACAAAAAGACAAATTTTAAAATTTTGTCGAGGAACGGACTAGGACATCGATCCGAAACGACCTCGTCCTAAATATCAAGGGAAACAAAATTTTAAAATTAATTACTTAATTGTTTTAATTAATATAAGATGTTATAAAAAATAAATAAAAAAAAAAAAACTCCGCGACTCGCGGAGTTTGAAGGGGAAATCTCCGCGAGTCGCGGGAGGACCGAAATACAGAAAAAAAAATAAAACGCAAAGAACAGCTCAGTCCAACCCACAACACAAAACACAGCAAAAAGACTGCGCGAAAAAACCCTAAAAACACCCCCAAAATCACAATTTTAACCGTTAATCATCAAATCTTTTACTAAAATCATGTTGAGAAGGATGCTATCAAGGAATTACTCAAGAAAAACGGTAAATCTCTTCACCTAAACACCATTTAATCCGAAAATTAGTGTTCTTGAGCAATTTTTTCCCCATTTTGATTTTGATGTTTTTTAGTGTAATTATGCTTAAATTGTTTATGTATTATGCTTGTATAACCTAGATTGATGCTATTTAACATGATTAGAAGCCTTAAACTTCAAATTTTGAGTAATCTAGGGTTTGTGTTCTTGAGCAAATTTGGGGCTTTTTGATATAAACAGGTTATGGCCGATTTTTGTCATGAATTGTTGCTAAATTAAGTAGTGTAACATGTTTAGGTAGTTAAATGATCCAAACTTTGAGCCTAAACATGATTTTGAGAATTAAAGTGGACTTTTTCAAGTCTAAAATCCATGAACTTGATTTTTGAGAGATAATGCCATTTGAAACTTGTTTAATTGCTAGTAATGATTATTTTGACATATTATTTGAGTTGAATGCTTATGAACTTGGCGAACATTTTCGTATATGCTTATTTGAAAAAGTGTAGATTTGATAAAAATGTGAAAATGAGCTTAAGTTTGATATAAATTGATCATGTCATTGTAATTATTTTGATTGATGATTTTGCTGACACTAATGCATATTTGGATGCACAAAAATTGTGTTTGATGTGTTTTGCAGACTGAAAGGGGTGAATCTTCATCCCAAGCTCGCAATGCTCCTGCTGAGAATGCAGAACAACAGGAGATGGATAACTACTACAAGCAAGATATACCTCATCCAGTCATGACATTTTCTGATATGCACTTGGAAGAGTTGCACCCGAACCTGAGATTTGACAGACTTTGGATAGATTATCCAAAATACCAAAGGGGTTTGCATACTCTTCATTCTAAAGTTGTTGAGGTACCGAGGGTCATAGAATGGGGACCCTTAGAAGCTGTAGAATTGGCCGGGCCAATTAGGGAATTACTTGTACAGAGGTATGGTAATTCTACTTTTAATGACTGGGTACGTTTATTCACCATGCGTAGACCTGTATATAAAGTATGGTGTGAAGAATTGTTGTGTAGTATAGAATTAAATGATCGGGTAGCTAGTTTAACCGATCGATCTTTTATTAGATTTTTGTTAGGAGGTTCGATGCGCCACATGTCTTTACTAGACATGGCTCAGGCTTTACGTATATATACGCCTGAGGAGTTAGCATCTGCCGATTGTAGAGGGTTGATACTAAATGGTAGAAAGATAGATGAAAATTTTGATACACACGGTGTATGGAGTCAAATGACAAGCCATCACCGATTCAAAGGGGGAAATTACTCTTATTTGGATATAGATAGAGCTGAATTAAGAGTAATTCATAGGTTTTTAGCTAATTCGATTACACAAAGAGGTAAGAACAAGGAAAAGGTAAATGAACAGGATTTGTTTTACCATATGTGTATTCGAGACCCACAAAGCGCTGTAAGTATACCTTATTGTGTGGGTTATTATTTATCAGCTATGGTTAGGGGGATGAGACCGCATAGCATAATAGGAGGTGGTATTTTTATTACTTTGATTGCTGAATATCTCGGTGTGGATATAAGTCGGGGGGGATTATTAGTCGAAGAACCAGAACCCCGCGATACTATAGGTTTAAATGTATACCATGGTGCGAAAGTTTTGAAGAGGCGAAATAACGCCGCAGTACAATACCATGGTAGACATCCACAGGTTGAGAGAAACCAACAGCAAGGTAATGTAGGAGGGGGAAATGAGATGCAAGAAATGCAAAGGTTTATAGCTTCACAGGAGTACGAAAATGCTAGACAGAGAGCATTTGAAGATTGGCAAGTTCATCAAAACCAAATCATAGCTCATTGCCAACATATAGGTAGAAACTATATTCCTACACCAAAACCCATATTCCCTCCCTGGTCTATAGAGATGCAACCACCGTATCCTACGTATAACCCTGCCGAAGCATTCTATAGCACCTATGGTTACGCTTGGAACCCCTATTGGTATCAGTATCATCCCTAGTCTACTTAGTTTTATTTATTTTGTAATTTGTAATGTTGATACGTTTAATACATATGTTAATATTGTAATAGTTTTTATAATTTTCTAACTTTTATTCTTAGATTTTAATAATTTTTGAATGTGGGGTAATATACCAAACTTCAAAAATATGTATATATGTTTGCAGTTTATCTTATGTACACAACAGGGTAAAACAACGCATTTTCAAAGACTGGCATTAAGTTCAGCAAAAGCAACTAATTTTGACGACAAGATGCAAAATATATGTGAAATAACAACAAGACGGAATGAACAAATGATGTGCACCATTTATCATTCAGCAAACAAACGCCAATATATTTGGAAACTTTGGTAAAAATTTAATCATTTTCACACAAATCACCCTCAATAATTTAAATTGTTACTGATTTCTTGCAAATGAGGGCATTGCAAGATCTTAAGTGTGGGAAGGGGTTAAATTCTTTCGGATTTTAAAATTTTTACTTTATACACTTGGTTACCATTAAAAATACTAGTAAAGCAGTAGTTGTATTAGAATCTAGTGCTCTCTGATAGTAAAGAACAGCCCTAGTCTTATATACTGACTACCCAATTCTAGTAAAATTTTTCAAAATTTTCAATTAAATGAACTCAAAATTATGTTTATACATATTTATGAACGATAAAACTAGGTTTTAACACCGAAATTATTGTTACCTCAGAAAGGACATAAATTGAGAAACAAACCAAAATGTTAAAATTCATTTAAAATGGAATAGAGGACGATAAAAAGGAAAATAAAAGCCAAGTGTGGGAAAATTTACCAAGTTATCTTAAACATATGTCACATATATCTGTAACAAATAACTGAAAATACTTTTGCTTTAGACTAAACTAAACTGTTTTACCCGATGAAAGAAAAGAAGAGATGGATCTACACGATGAATCAATTCCATCATTAAAAGGAAGTAAAGTCTTCCGAAAAAGACACGCGCTTCTTGATTTAGGTCAAGAAGTTGTCGTCCAGACCAGCTGTAGGTTGACGAAAAATCTAGAAAAGTCATCACTAAAATCAGCAGGAAATCCACGGACCTCAGCATTAAACAGGGTCGCCAAGTGGTCAGATTTATCCTAACCATGAGAAGGATTTATCTCGTAAAATGGGGGGCACCATGCAAATTAGCTGGATAAGACTAATGAATCAGATCCCCAGAAAGGATAATCTCCTTAAAGATTAAAAATCAGCTTTTAAGCCTGATATTACTCAATCCTAGAGATTGACCTTAAAGATTGAGAATTACAAACTCATGGAATTCAATGATATCTAAACTCGAGCTTGAACGAGAAAATATTTTGATCAAAATTACAAACCGATTTGTTTTCTGAAAACCCTATTTTCAATGCATTCATTACCATTGAACGTAAAATCCTAGGAATTCAACTGGAATTCATTAGGTCACCTGAACCAAATCGGGTGTCAACCGTAAGAACGGTGGTTGCATAGCATGGTCGAAGACAGGACCTTGTGCCAGACCAAAAAATCATAAGGGTGAGCTTTACTATTGCTCCTACCAAGGATAGTAATTGCGTCCGACACGTTATAGACCATAATCAAATGCATGTCATTAGACATTTCCTTAACAGTTGCTTGTTCAACGCTTTCCTTTACAACCGGATGGTAGTTTACCGAAAGGTAATATACGGGACAAGTAAACTGGACGTGTTGCTTTCCAAATACAAGGTTAGCAAGTGGGTGACACAAAACCGCAAGTTTTGAGCTAAAATTTTCAAATCTGAAACCCACCAAACCCACAAAAATATTTTGCAAACACCGGTAAAGGGTTATTCTGGAAAACTTATCTAGGGTAAAAACTAGATTTAATTTTCAAAAGATCAAATGTTTTCATAAAGATCCAATTTCCTTAATGGATCTAAATTTTTATAGTCATGTGGGACTGTAAACCATATCGTTATTACCATTGTTTATACCGCCGTATAGAAATCACTGATGTACAAAGTGTGAAGAATAAAGAAGTGATTCTAGTATTTCAAGACGATATTGCTTGAGGACAAGCAACGCTCAAGTGTGGGAATATTTGATAATGCTAAAAACGAACATATATTTCATAGCATTATTCCTCAAGAAAGACAAGCTTTTAGTTGCAATTGTTCTATTTAAAAGTGATATTCGTTTAAATAATAAAAGGTGAAGACAAAAGACAGATTCGACGAATTGAAGACGCAAACGACCAAAAAGCTCAAAAGTACAAAATACAATCAAAGAGGTTCCAATTATTGATAAGAAACGTCTCGAAATTACAAGAGTACAAGATTCAAAACGCAAAGTACAAGATATAAAATTGTACGCAAGGACGTTCGAAAATTCGGAACCGGGACCAGAGTCAACTCTCAACGCTCGATGCAACGGACTAAAAATTACAAGTCAACTATGCACATAAATATAATATAATATTTAAATAATTCTTATAATTATTTATATATTATATAAATATTTAAATCCGTCGGTAAACAAAGAGCCAAACTTGTGTGAGCTGTAAAAGCAAACTCCGCGACTCGCGGAGTTTGAAGGCAAAAAATGCCGCGAGTCGCGGAGCCCCAAGTTTTGAAAGTCCCTATAAAGCCAACCGAATTCTGATCATTTTTCATAACATATATCATCCATCTCTCTATCTATATCGTAATATTTATATTTATAATTTATATTTTAATTTAATTTTAATTTTAATCCTAATAATAAGGGTATGTTAGCAAATGTTGTAAGGGTGTAAGTCGAAATTCTGTCCGTGTAACGCTACGCTATTTTTAATCATTGTAAGTTATGTTCAACCTTTTTACATTAATGTCTCGTAGCTAAGTTATTATTATGCTTATTTAATCCGAAGTAATCATGATGTTGGGCTAATTACTAAAATTGGGTAATTGGGCTTTGTACCATAATTGGGGTTTGGATAAAAGAACGACACTTGTGGAAATTAGACTATGGGTTATTAATGGGTTTTATATTAATTAAACAATACCTTGTTAATTTAATATACAAACTTATAATTCGACGTATTTATATATAACCACATACGCTTTACTGGGTACGGTGGGCGGGATATCTATAAATACCAATAATTATTCATTTTACCGGATACGGAACTGGATTAATAGTTAATAGACTTGTTGAAACAGGGGTGAATTATATTCAAGGGTAATTGGTGTAATTGTTAACAAAGTAGTAAAACCTTGGTTTACACGCAGTCGATAACCTGGTGTATTCATTAAACAAAGTATTAAAACCTTGTTACAATTCGAATCCCCAATTAGTTGGAATATTTGACTTCGGGAATAAGAATAATTTGACGAAGGCTTTCGCTCTTTATATTTATGACTGATGGACTATAATGGACAAATCCGTATGGACATATTAAATAATCCAGGACAAAGGACAATTAACCCATGGGCATAAAACTAAAATCAACACGTCAACCATCATGATTACGGAAGTTTAAATAAGCATAATTCTTTTATTTCATATTTAATTTCCTTTATTTTATATTTAATTGCACTTCTAATTATCGCATTTTTATTGTTATTGTATTTAATTGCACTTTTAATTATCGTACTTTTTAATTATCGCAAGTTTATTTTATCGCATTTTTATTATTCACAATTTCATTATCGTTATTTATTTTACGCTTTAATTTAAGTCTTGTATTTATTTTTAATATTTTACATTTGGTTTTAACTGTGACTAAAGTTTTAAAATCGACAAACCGGTCATTAAACGGTAAAAACCCCCCTTTATAATAATAATATTACTTATATATATTTGTATTTTTATAAAAGTAAACTAATATAGCGTTAAGCTTTGTTTAAAAAGATTTCCCTGTGGAATGAACCGGACTTACTAAAAACTACACTATTGTACGATTAGGTACACTGCCTATAAGTGTTGTAGCAAGGTTTAAGTATATCCATTCTATAAATAAATAAATATCTTGTGTAAAAATGTATCGTATTTAATAGTATTTCCTGTTAAAATTAATAGCTATTTTATATACACCTCTCGAAATATCAATATTTCTTTATACTTGGTAGCTAATATTTACATGAGGAATGTAAACGCGAATCCTGTTGATAGATCTATCGGGCCTGACAACCCCAACCGGACTGGACGACCAGTATCCAACGGTTGCACAGTACTTCGTTTTGGTGACTACACTTGGTACGGTGTAGTGAGATTTCATAATAAAGGGAATATGCGACGTTGATTAAATGTTAAGTATGGTTACCAAGTGCTCAACCACTTAGAATGCTTTACATACACTTGCGAGTGTATTATGTTTATGATTATGAAATCTTGTGGTCTATTAACATATTGAAATGATTGTTATGATAAACCTATGAACTCACCAACCTTTTGGTTGACACTTTAAAGCATGTTTATTCTCAGGTACGAATTAAGTCTTTCGCTGTACATTTGCTCAATATAAGGACATTACTTGGAGCCGATCATCGAAATGGGACCAAATGTTGATGACTTCGTCCAGGTGGATTAGGACGGGTCCTTTCAGTTGGTATCAGAGCTGGTTTAATTCCGTTTATGAGTGGGTTAATCGTAGAGGGGGTTCTCATAGTGTTACCTGTGACGAAGCATTGGCTCTTACTCCTCGCGGTCCCTATTAGGGTTGGCTGTACTGCCGAGAGGCGGGCCGTAAAATCAGTGTCTGAGGTACGCTCAGTGGTCACAGGCAGTTAGCTGAGAAGGCACTGAGTGGGATGCGTCCCCAACTTTCAGTTGGTATCAGAGCGGTGGTCGTAACGAACCAGGTCTTGCATTAGTGTGTCTAACTAGTAGTTGTTAGGATGCATTAATGAGTCTGGACTTCGACCGTGTCTACATGTCAAAAGTTTTGCTTATCATTTCTAGTCGGAAATCATCTGGTTATCATCCTTAGGAAATTACCTGTTTATCATTCATAAGTCTAGACACTTTTTAATGCATTTACTGCATTGATAGTGTATAGACGAATTCTTATCTTAGCATATCTGTTATTGCGAACTTTGACTGATACCTTTTCAAAGATTCTCCGTAATTTACGGGATTTTGGTATTATATATACATATGTAAATTATGTATTAAAGAGTACCAAATCTAACTCCTATAATCTATTTCATACCAAAAATTCATTTTCCCCATTATACAAGATGGATTCCACATCTAGTTCGAATTCTTCAGATTCTGACGGTTATGCCGATATGGATTTCCATTCGGGCTCCGAAAGCAGCGTCACCGGAATGGATCAACCAATTTCCCATCATCTATTCTAGATGAATTGGGGATGGGTTCGCAATATACTAAATCACTGGAGACAAGAAGAAGGTGATCCATCCCATCTACCAAATTGCCCTCTTGGCGATGAACCTGAAGCACTTACCGGCGAACCTATTCGAAACTCCATTTTCTCTCTCATTTCTAGAGTATCTCGTCACGATTATATACTATCCCATATTACAAATCTTGTTCATTCGCTCGCTCCAACTGCCAATCATCCCGGTGTACTAGCAGAAGTTAACGAACTTCGCGCTCGCGTGACGAGTTTGGAGAACATGGTGCCAAGGTTGCAAACACCAGCAGCAGCACCAGCAGCATAATCAGCACCACCATCAATAACATCAACAATACCATCATCACCACTAACAAACAGCATCACACGTCTCGACATCATAATCTGTCCCACAAACATCAACATCATACGCACCATAGATACCAAGGAGTACCAACAATAATGAACGATGAAGTATTGATTCATAACTTCATTGATATTCTGCGAAGAATATGTGGTTTCAAAAAGTTTTAGAGATTTCTTATTCTAGCTCAAACCGAAAAGCAAATGAGATTAATATCATATTAACTCATTAAATTCATGATTTCATCTGAAGAAAATATATATGTATATATGTTTTCATAAAGATTGTAATTAAAAGTTCTTTTGTACAAAATATTAATGGTGAAATTTTTTTTTTAACGGGTAGGTAATACCCGAGGAATAATTAGATTTCATCTTAATAAGTTACATTGTACATTCGTCGAAGCTGATTCAACAGTCATTTACTATCCTACTTACAACCACCGATATACGTATCCGTTCACCGCAGAATAACCATTTTCATTCAATTTCATATTTGGATTTTGACTTTCCAGAATCCAACAAGTGGCATATGAAGAAAACATATGACAAAATAAAATCTGTTAGAAACAAACAAATTAACTATGAAAATTTTTGTTAAGAATCCACGCTAACTGTTCCAGCTAACTGTTCCTAGCTAACTGATTACATTTTATTTATCGCAGTTTATTTATCGCAATTTAATTATCGCACTTTTATTTATCGTCATTTAATTTCTGTAATTATTTTACGCACTTTAAATATCGGGACACGTATACAATGTTTTGACATATCATATCGACGCATCTATATATATTATTTGGAATCACCATAGACACTCTATATGCAGTAATGATCGAGTTCTCTATACAGGGTTGAGGTTGATTCTACAATAATATATATAGTTTGAGTTGTGATCGAGTCTGAGACGTATACGGGTCACGTCACGTATTAATTAATTCGTATATTATATATTAAACTATATATGAATTATTGGACTGTTACTGTAGACTATCGACTGTGGACTAATGACATTGGAAAATTAAAATGATTTAAAATATTGATTATAACATATGAAACTAAACATTTCTTCAAGATTGCCACTTGATTTCATCTTAAACCTCATTGTATCTCGACGATTACAATCAGCGTTCAAATCTATCATGATTCTTAAAAACACCTCAATCGAGAGGATAAACCAACCGCACTTCATCTACGGAAGAAAAGATTGATGCATATAGTTATGCACCTGAAAAACCCTCGAAAACTGAGTAAACGTTTGACACGTATCTGTTCTAGTTCCTTTGACATTGTTATTACCGAAGATCGTTTTGCAATCCCTTTCCAAAGTAGCTAATTTTGTCACAGATCCAGCAAGTCAACTCTGACTTTTCATCCGAAACAACTTTATTATAACCGCGATATATATGCGTACTCTTTATTGTTACTGGGGAACCTTTTATATTCCACAATATTACCATCAGCGATTAATCATTCTAAAAAACACAATTCTCCTGAAACTACCTCGGTTTGATAACCGACGACCCAGATCAGTTAACTTTGAAAATGCTGACGAAGCAGCATGTTGTAGATGATCTTAATGGCCAAAAGTTTGATGATGAAGAAAGGAGTGTTAGGAACGCTCGATAGAAAATTTAGTACCGAAAAGCGGATTATGCGAAACTATGAAGAAAGCCGTAGACAAATCACAAAGAATAAGTTTGCCTTCAAAGAATTCAAATGATTCTGTGCCTGCTGAAATCGTTAGCAAACATCTTATTTCTCATTCTAAACCTTCACAGACAAATCTTCTTCATCATCCATTGATATTAGAAATTCTAAGATATTCTCGTATGTTCTATTATAAATATCCTCCATATTTCTGGCGATATTTTCACAACTATTCTTATCTGAGATCATTTATCTCTCCGTAATATCTGCAGCATAAAAGAAACTGTGTTAGTTTCTAAATTCTGAAACCTTCGAGTTTAAAATATGAATGTTTTGAAGTAGTGTTGGGAACTGAAGCATGGATTAGTATAATATAATGACACTTGATCAACGTCATTATATTACAGTAAGTCATGCTGAGTTTCTAATGAAGCATGATGATTCACAGTACCGTCATCATGTGCCATTTACACGACTCTTACTTTCTATCTAATCTCTAAACATATCAAGAGAATATTTTTATGGATGACTCGATCTTCTCCAGGGTATTCTGGTAATTTAACAAATCAAAATCGTTCTATTACCATTTTCTTTTTAGAGCATTAGCTATGTTCATTCTGAATTTCATATCTACGAATTCCGGACCATTACTCGCTTGACTCGAAGTCGGGAAGAGAAAATGAAAGCATGAAGCTCCGAAAAATAATGAAGAATATAAACTCCGATAATAACCCCGAAATTACAAACCGTGTATATCGATGCAGATAGCAATATAGAGACACGGGAGAATTAGAAACACTATAAATACAAGAGTATAGTAGAAGTAAATAGATTCTTCTGGTGGTAAATGAAAAAGAAGAATGACAGATATAAAAGTTAGGAGTATATCAAGAATCAGGACTGGATGGAGCATATTGATGAATGCTTTAAAGTAAGAATCAAGGGAGAAAGAATAGAAGGTGTGAGTCGTGGAAAATAAGGAAACGAAGGGGTGAATTTATAGTGAAATATCCGACAGAGCAATCGAAACAGATTATTGCATATAATCAAAGAAGATCCTGATTTCCTTAATCACCAAAGAACCAAATCTTATTATGTAAGATTCTCTTTAAATCCCATAAATCCCTTAAATCCCGGAAATCAATCATAACTACGTCATCGGTTAAGACGAATATATTTTACTCATCTCACTCATCTCACTCATCTCACTCTTTTACGATAGTAAAAACAGGTGAACTTGAGTTTCTAGCTGACTTTGTAGTTGTAGACATGAAGGAAGATAAGTTTGTACCTATTATTTTAGGTAGACCATTCTTAGCAACTGCATGTGCTTTAACAGATTGGAAAACAGAAAAACTAGTTTTGAAGGATAGAGGCAAGAGTGCAACCTATCAAACTGAGTTTAGTATGAACCCACCACCCACACCGATAGTTTCAGTGAATATTGTTGACAATGTCAAACCCATTAGTCAACAAGCTAAGTGTGGGGAGGGTGATGAGGAGAAACTAGATAGTAAACCGCCCAATGATAGTGTTGTTGAGAAAACCATGAAGAAGTTATATGGTAGGGTTAGAAATGCTATGTCGAAAAAAGATGAACCTTTGAGAGAGAGATTGGTGTCAAACTTATCAAAATTTGAGAAAGATAAGTTAAAAAATTTAGTTAAAGAGTCAAGATTTTCGGACTCTTGGTTATTGTCAAAAATTAATGGCGAGAATGGTTGCGGTAATGGTTCTATTGGAGTAAAGAAGGGTGATGTTTATCACCCCGACGTTAGTTAAAATTGGGGTGGAGTCGCGTGAACGACTCGCTAATAAACTTCACACATTGTAAATAGTCCCATTCGTGTGTCTCGTTTTTATTTTAAATTCCTTTTTATTTGTATTTTTCATATACTTGTTTTAAAATTTAAAAACGTTAATCTTTTTAACACAAAAATAGAGTGTTTTTATTTTATTTTATTTTAAATTTGTTTTCGAAAAATATTAAAACTTTAACTTTTAATGAATTGAAATTTTATAAATTGAATTTAAAAATTTATAAACGGATTAAGATCAGGTATAACAACCGAATTTCCGTTACAAATATAAATTTATAAAAGATATTTTAAATTTAATTGATTATAAGTTATATAAAAAAATATAAAATGAAAAAAGTAAAAAAAAAAAAAAAATTTAGTTTGTAATAACATAATTTTTTGGTGTGTATTGAAACTTATTATGTTTTTATTTTTTATATTAGCAAGAAAATATAGTGTGGGGTAAAAAAATGTGTTGTACGATTGAATTAAAACCCCATATTTTGTGTGTTTTTAACATGGTTTTGACAGGTACAGACGAAAATGCAATTAGACGAAACGAAACATCAAATTACATTGTGATACAAACATTGGATATGATCATAGGTAAAACAATTTGAAAATCCAAATCGGTTAACAAAGGAAGTTCCAAATACTCTACACTTTTTGTCCTCTCAAATTTATACATTATTATCTGATTTTATGTAATGAGGGCATTACATAATCTTAAGTGTGGGGTGGGAATATATAAATTCTCGAGAACTAATAAGTTATTGGTTTTTATGAAAATTTGAAATTTTTTAAACAAATGTATCTAATCAATTTTTAAGGTAATTACGAGAAATTAAAGATCAGGTGTAAAAACCGAAATTGTTGTCTCCATACATTAAAAATACATAAGTTTATTTGTTTAAAACCTAGAAAAAGAAAAAAAAAAAATTTATAACAAGAATTTATAAATCCTTATGTTAAGAACCATTTATCACATGTTTCTTTGAAGTTTATTGCAGATATCATTGCTACAGAATGTATAAACCTGAATATTCCATTATCACGAGTAATAGAGGATGAATCAAATCCATCCCGTAAGGAAGTAAAGTCTTCCGAATTGACACACTTGCTAATTTATGTTAGAAGATGTAGTCCAGAACAGCTGTAGGTTGACGAAAAATCTTGAAAAGTCATCCCTAAAATCGGCTGGAAATCCACCTAACCTCAGCATCAAACAGGGTTTTTGGTGGTCAGACTTATCCTAACCATGAGATGAATCTGTCTCGTACAATGGGGGGGGCACATTGCAAATTAGCTTTTAAGACTAATGAATCTGATCCCCAGATGGATGATCTCCGTAAAGATCAACTGCATCTATGTTTGACCGCGGTCAACATACATATGCCATAACAAATTGAGGTGTGCAAACTCATGGTTCACCGATGATATTTGGACACGATATAATTTTGTTCTAAAACTTATGCTATTTTATGAATTATATTTGTGTAAAACCATTTTTGGACATTCGGCTTCAAGTTCCATGATACTACAATCATGGGGGCGAATAGCTTGCTAATCACCGACTGAGACTTCGGTTTTCAGTTACCCTCAACCGGAATTTGAGGTTAAAACCGGAAAACGTATCTAGTGTAAAAACTAGCATGACATTTTATAAAATCATAAAACGTTTTCACAAGGTCCAATTTTCCCTAAGGATCCAAATTTTTAAACCCTAATCACGAGTTTCATGTTTGTTTCTGTTGTCAGAACTTCGTTTCGTGTGGTGTGCGTGTGATCCAATAAATACTGTGTTGTGTAATATATTTCATATAGCGTGTGTTTCATTTCGTGTAGTGTGTGTTGTGTGATCTAAATGTTCAATAAGGAAAAATATGTGATGTTCTAATTCTGTTAAAAGATGTAATTGCTTGAGGACAAGCAACGTTCAAGTGTGGGGTAATTTGATATTGCTATAAATATACATATACTTCGTCGCAATATCAATCCAAAATGTTATGATTTTTATGTGTATTCGAGTAGTTTTCGGTTTGTAATTGGTAAAAATGTCCAAAGCGTCGAATGAAATGTTATTATGGATTTTCAATGATATAAAGATCAAAATGAAGATAAAATGAAGATTTCTAATGAGCAACAAAAGACTACAACATCGCGCCTCAAGACTACAAGTCAAAATGATCGAAATCACGAAATCAGCGCGCCTGCACGAGAAAAATCATAACTAAATCATACGGACTCGAAAAAAGGCGAATCAGGTGTCCAGACGTCCGTAACTCAAAAATCTACAACCTCAAAGAATTGTACTTACACGAAACGTGTACAACTACACGAATCGTGTAATGTTTGGCCGAGATTTAGTTTCAACTTGCAAAATGGGGCGGCTGCTTTATCTTTTAAAACTAATTCTTTTGGCTAGTGTTTCAGCAAATGGACAGGCTTTTTGACTCTATCACCTACTATTTTCCATGTTAAATACCGAGTACATCAAGGGACAAAGAAGACAGTAGAGATTAGACACACATATATTACAACACAGAGAATACACAAGTTTACATAATAATTACTATAGTTAAAATATATTGTCAATTTTATTACGCTGTAAAAATAGTTTCAATTATTAAGGGAGTATTGTTCGTGATAAAGGGTGTTATTGTACGCGTAAAAGGGGTGTTATTATTGCAATTTTTCTACCGTTTGAAGTTAATGCAAGTGAAGATATTTTAGTAAGTTTACTCTGTTAAAATTAGCGTTGTTATTATGTTTACATATCTATATTTTTATGTCTACCCTAGTGTAATGAATAGCTAAATTTCCCTAGTGTTTGCTTAAATGTAGAGCCCCTAGTGAAATGGATTGTTACCATTAGTAAAAGTTAAAATGTAACTTTAGTATTTTTAATATTGAGCCTAGTTAAAAGGACCATTTTTATGTAATTAGGTATTTAACCCTTGCCACTTAATTTAGTAAATTTAAATAACGAAAGTTGTTTTTATTTATATAAATTAAGCTTCAACATTAAAAATGATCTAGACGAATTTATGGATAAATTATTAACACCAATTTAGAAATAAACTTCGGTGGTTTGGGTGATATCAATAAAATTATATGATAGTGAAATTATAAAAAGGGAAACCGTTATAATTTGGGTATTGGCGAAGGTCAAAACTAGGCTAGGTCTCAATTTAAATACTTAGGGAATAGTAGCTTTCTAAAAAAGAATCCAATGAAAATTATATTTTATTTAGTTAAGTTATAACCTTATATTTATTCGAGAGAAAAATGTAAAGTTTGATACTAGAACACTTTAAATAGGACGTAAACTTAAAACAATCCATGGACCTAGGGGTGACACAATTAAGTAAACACTCCCATTTATCTTATTTATATTTCTTATAAAAGTATTATCATTATTATTTACGATTTACTATTTTAAAATATAAGAAAAATACATAAAAAACATTTATTTTTCGTAACAGTTAAGTGTCACATATTTTTACACATACACGAATCGTGTATCATCACACGAATCGTGTAAGGCTAAAACGCGGCTACAGTACAGCTAGGTTAAAATTAGGGTTTTTGTTATTTAATTATATTTATATTTAGGTTATTAGTTATTTTAATTATTATAATTAAATTATTTAGTTTTAGTTATTTAAAATACTTAAAATACATGTTTTAATCCTAAAAGTAGTATTAATTATTATAGGTTTATAAATTGTAACTAGTTTATAGTTAGTAAATTAATTAATTTTCCTTTTAATTTGTATTAGTTTTACTAAAAATGCATTTTAGTTAATTTAAATAAGTTTATATTATAATTGCTCAAAACAAAATTCTAAATATATAGTTTCATTAAAAATTACTATTTTACTAATTACCATTTAGTAACATAATTAATGCATCATAATTAGTTTATTTTCATTTAGTTCCTTTTTAAGTTAATTTTTGTAATCTTGTAATTTTATTTAGTAAATTAGTTTTAGTTATTTTCTTTTACTGTTATTTTACAATTGCCTAATCCAAAACCCCCTTTAATTAAGTTTGACATCAAAGACTATTAAAAACCATTAAACACTCCATCTCCCTGTGGAACGAATCGAATTTACCAACAAACTAAACTACACGGATAGGACTAGTTGCCTATATATATGTGTGAAATCAACCTGAAATCAATAAAATACCACATATACAATAAATCAATTCGTGTAACAAAACAACTCAAATCCGTTCATAAATAAAGGTCTCGATCGCACACATCAACTTTTTGGCGCCGCTGCCGGGGAGTTGGCAGTTAAATAAATAGATAATTTTTCTGATTCGTAGTAGTAGTTGGATTTGTACGTGGACCGGGTTGTTGGATCACCAATTTTATTGGTCAATAGAAGGATCCTGCCCCTCTGCTGCATCTTTTGGCTATTCAAAACGTGGGCAAAATCAGAAGGAAAATCTGTTGTTTAAGGGTTTTTATCATTGTTTTTATGTTATTCGATCCTCTCGAGGAAATTCATTTCCAAGAAAGTTCAAAGTTTTTGAATAAATCCTTTAATTCTTTGTACAATTTCCCAAATTGTATGATCCGTTCAATCCTAAACTCGTTAAACTTAATCCGGAACCTCAAAGAATTAATAAAGGACAAAAACAACAAAAAGAAATAGGAAGTACTAGTAATTTTAAAACACCGAAAAATACAAAAAAAAAAAAAGAAACAAATAGGTAATCCTAGATAAACCTTCAGTATTGTGATTTCATAAAAGAAATTAATGTATGAACTTACGTTCATCCAACGCTGAATTAACACCTTCACATCCTGAACCCGAAAGAAAACTCCACGAACGCTTAAGAGCTCAAGACGTAGATACTCTTGCTAAAAATTTAGAGTCACTTTCCTTAGAATCCGACTCTGAACCAATAATTCAACCAATCATAGAGCCAATTATTAAAGAAGAAGATAAAATGACTGAGACAAACCTAACAATGGAAGCATTAATGAAGGCCACAAGAAAAGGTCAAGGCCACGCAATCATCCAACCCCCGATGACTGATGGCTTTGAAATAAAAGGTCAATTTTTACACATGGTAACTAATACATGCCAATTCGGTGGAGCTCCAAATGAGGATGCTAACGAGCATCTTCGTAAGTTTGTAAGCATTTGCAAACTATTCAAAATTAAGGATGTCACCGATGATGTCGCATGTTTAAAAATCTTTCCATGGTCATTAAAAGATGAAGCTAGAGATTGGCTAGACTCATTACCTGAAGGCTATATTGAAGACTGGAATGATATGATGGACAAATTTTTGTCAGAATTCTTTCCTGCTTCAAAAGCAGCAAAATTACAAAGTGATATAAATCACTTTAAACAAAAACCTAATGAAACTCTTTATGAAGCTTGGACTCGATTCAATAAAATGCTTCGAATATGTCCTCAACACGGGTTGAGTACATTCCAAAAGGTCCAAATATTCTATAAAGGAGTCAATGTGACAACTAGAAAAGATATAGATGTTGCAGCCGGAGGTTCGATCATGAAGAAAACACCTGAAGACGCTCACACAATCATTGCTGATTTAGCTTCCCATTCTCATAATTGGCATCAAGAAATAGAATTTTCTAGATCATCAAATGTTGCTAGTATTGAAAGCAATGATGAAATTGCTTCTTTAAAAGTTCAAATAGCAAATCAAGCAAGGCAAATCGAGAAAGTAACCAAGGAAATGCATGCTATCAGAGTAGGATGTGAACTATGCCAAGGTCCCCATCTTACTAGAGATTGTGATCAAAGTACAATGGAAGAGCAAGCAAATTTCTTAGGTTACTTACGAAAAGGTGAAATGAACTTCAGTGACTTTCCAGCTATAGAAGCAAACAACCGAAAATATCCTCCTATAAATAGCTATCAAGTAGGAGGACCTTCAGGATCAAATAATAATAACTATCAAAATAACAATAACTATCAAGGAGGAAATCCAGGTTACCAAAACAACCGGAATTTCCCAAATCAAAGTCAAAGAAATCCGCCACCAGGTTATAATAACCGAAATCAACCTCAACGAAATTATCAAAATAATTTCCAACACAATCAACAACCACAACCACTAGCACTCATGCAACCGCAACCATTAGCAATTATGCAACCTCAAACTGAGAGGAAATCTGGTTTAGAAGATCTCTTGAGAGATTTTATGGTTAAGCATGAGCAAAATGAGGAACTTCAAACTCAGCAAATCCGAAATCAACAAGCCACGATTCAGATTTTAGAAAGAGATGTTGGAAGGATCTCACAGTTACTAGCAGAGAGAACACCAAGTGCAAGTAATCCTCCGGTTATACTAAAGAAGAAGGATCCTCAAGCTCCAGCATATTCACAAGTGAATGCTATTTATAGTTTCTGTGAGGATGAAGCAAGTTTCAAAACACCGGAGCATAGTCCTATTTTTACTCTTGGGTGTGAAGATGATGATGAAGAGTGTGATGAGTTTATATTTTCTGATTTATCCAAGATGGATGATTACACTCCTTATCAAGAGATTGATGGTATTCGAGTTGAAAGTGTGAAGAGTATAACATGTGAAGATGAAGGGATCCGAGTTGGTGCAATAACTCCCGAGTATGGTGACTATTTGATGAGGTTGATGTCGGGAAATCATGTGGAAGTAAAGAAAATGGAAATCACCGAGCCTTCCGAGTTTAGGGTTGATGATGATTTGAAGAAGATCAAGGAAGAAGCGGAAGATACGGTGAAGCAAGCACCTAAAGTGGAAGACTATAAAGAACCTATTCCATACCCGCAAGCACTTGCATCCGAAAAACCAAAGGAGAATCATTGTAAGCCTTTAAATACGGATAATATTTGTGTAGATGTACCTTTGGTTGATGTTATTGCAGGTGTGCCAAACTATGGGAAATTCTTGAATGATTTGATGGCAAAAGAAGGAGTGTGTGAGCAAGCATCATCCGCATTCCTTGAAGCAGAATGTGCTGCTATTATGAAGAAGAATGAATTGCCACCTAAGTTAGGTGATCCTGGACCGTTCATAGTACCTTGTAAGCTTAATGAATCTGAAATTCTTAGATCATTAGCTGACTCAGGTGCAAGTATAAATCTCATGCCTTATTCCATTTACTCGCATTTGAACTTAGGTGAACTTAAACCCACCAATTCAGGCATTAGATTCATTGATCAGTCGGTTAATAAACCTATAGGGATTGCTGAAAACTTAGTAGTAAAAACAGGTGAACTTGAGTTTCTAGCTGACTTTGTAGTTGTAGACATGAAGGAAGATAAGTTTGTACCTATTATTTTAGGTAGACCATTCTTAGCAACTGCATGTGCTTTAACAGATTGGAAAACAGGAAAACTAGTTTTGAAGGATAGAGGCAAGAGTGCAACCTATCAAACTGAGTTTAGTATGAACCCACCACCCACACCGATAGTTTCAGTGAATATTGCTGACAATGTCAAACCCATTAGTCAACAAGCTAAGTGTGGGGAGGGTGATGAGGAGAAACTAGATACTAAACCGCCCAATGATAGTGTTGTTGAGAAAACCATGAAGAAGTTATATGGTAGGGTTAGAAATGCTATGTCGAAAAAAGATGAACCTTTGAGAGAGAGATTGGTGTCAAACTTATCAAAATTTGAGAAAGATAAGTTAAAAAATTTAGTTAAAGAGTCAAGATTTTCGGACTCTTGGTTATTGTCAAAAATTAATGGCGAGAATGGTTGCGGTAATGGTTCTATTGGAGTAAAGAAGGGTGATGTTTATCACCCCGACGTTAGTTAAAATTGGGGTGGAGTCGCGTGAACGACTCGCTAATAAACTTCACACATTGTAAATAGTCCCATTCATGTGTCTGGTTTTTATTTTAAATTCCTTTTTATTTGTATTTTTCATATACTTGTTTTAAAATTTAAAAACGTTAATCTTTTTAACACAAAAATAGAGTGTTTTTATTTTATTTTATTTTAAATTTGTTTTCGAAAAATATTAAAACTTTAACTTTTAATGAATTGAAATTTTATAAATTGAATTTAAAAATTTATAAACGGATTAAGATCAGGTATAACAACCGAATTTCCGTTACAAATATAAATTTATAAAAGATATTTTAAATTTAATTGATTATAAGTTATATAAAAAATATAAAATGAAAAAAGTAAAAAAAAAAAAAAAATTTAGTTTGTAATAACATAATTTTTTGGTGTGTATTGAAACTTATTATGTTTTTATTTTTTATATTAGCAAGAAAATATAGTGTGGGGTAAAAAAATGTGTTGTACGATTGAATTAAAACCCCATATTTTGTGTGTTTTTAACATGGTTTTGACAGGTACAGACGAAAATGCAATTAGACGAAACGAAACATCAAATTACATTGTGATACAAACATTGGATATGATCATAGGTAAAACAATTTGAAAATCCAAATCGGTTAACAAAGGAAGTTCCAAATACTCTACACTTTTTGTCCTCTCAAATTTATACATTATTATCTGATTTTATGTAATGAGGGCATTACATAATCTTAAGTGTGGGGTGGGAATATATAAATTCTCGAGAACTAATAAGTTATTGGTTTTTATGAAAATTTGAAATTTTTTAAACAAATGTATCTAATCAATTTTTAAGGTAATTACGAGAAATTAAAGATCAGGTGTAAAAACCGAAATTGTTGTCTCCATACATTAAAAATACATAAGTTTATTTGTTTAAAACCTAGAAAAAGAAAAAAAAAAAAATTTATAACAAGAATTTATAAATCCTTATGTTAAGAACCATTTATCACATGTTTCTTTGAAGTTTATTGCAGATATCATTGCTACAGAATGTATAAACCTGAATATTCCATTATCACGAGTAATAGAGGATGAATCAAATCCATCCCGTAAGGAAGTAAAGTCTTCCGAATTGACACACTTGCTAATTTATGTTAGAAGATGTAGTCCAGAACAGCTGTAGGTTGACGAAAAATCTTGAAAAGTCATCCCTAAAATCGGCTGGAAATCCACCTAACCTCAGCATCAAACAGGGTTTTTGGTGGTCAGACTTATCCTAACCATGAGATGAATCTGTCTCGTACAATGGGGGGGGGGGCACATTGCAAATTAGCTTTTAAGACTAATGAATCTAATCCCCAGATGGATGATCTCCGTAAAGATCAACTGCATCTATGTTTGACCGCGGTCAACATACATATGCCATAACAAATTGAGGTGTGCAAACTCATGGTTCACCGATGATATTTGGACACGATATAATTTTGTTCTAAAACTTATGCTATTTTATGAATTATATTTGTGTAAAACCATTTTTGGACATTCGGCTTCAAGTTCCATGATACTACAATCATGGGGGCGAATAGCTTGCTAATCACCGACTGAGACTTCGGTTTTCAGTTACCCTCAACCGGAATTTGAGGTTAAAACCGGAAAACGTGTCTAGTGTAAAAACTAGCATGACATTTTATAAAATCATAAAACGTTTTCACAAGGTCCAATTTTCCCTAAGGATCCAAATTTTTAAACCCTAATCACGAGTTTCATATTTGTTTCTGTTGTCAGAACTTTGTTTCGTGTGGTGTGCGTGTGATCCAATAAATACTGTGTTGTGTAATATATTTCATATAGCGTGTGTTTCATTTCGTGTAGTGTGTGTTGTGTGATCTAAATGTTCAATAAGGAAAAATATGTGATGTTCTAATTCTGTTAAAAGATGTAATTGCTTGAGGACAAGCAACGTTCAAGTGTGGGGTAATTTGATATTGCTATAAATATACATATACTTCGTCGCAATATCAATCCAAAATGTTATGATTTTTATGTGTATTCGAGTAGTTTTCGGTTTGTAATTGGTAAAAATGTCCAAAGCGTCGAATGAAATGTTATTATGGATTTTCAATGATATAAAGATCAAAATGAAGATAAAATGAAGATTTCTAATGAGCAACAAAAGACTACAACATCGCGCCTCAAGACTACAAGTCAAAATGATCGAAATCACGAAATCAGCGCGCCTGCACGAGAAAAATCATAACTAAATCATACGGACTCGAAAAAAGGCGAATCAGGTGTCCAGACGTCCGTAACTCAAAAATCTACAACCTCAAAGAATTGTACTTACACGAAACATGTACAACTACACGAATCGTGTAATGTTTGGCCGAGATTTAGTTTCAACTTGCAAAATGGGGCGGCTGCTTTATCTTTTAAAACTAATTCTTTTGGCTAGTGTTTCAGCAAATGGACAGGCTTTTTGACTCTATCACCTACTATTTTCCATGTTAAATACCGAGTACATCAAGGGACAAAGAAGACAGTAGAGATTAGACACACATATATTACAACACAGAGAATACACAAGTTTACATAATAATTACTATAGTTAAAATATATTGTCAATTTTATTACGCTGTAAAAATAGTTTCAATTATTAAGGGAGTATTGTTCGTGATAAAGGGTGTTATTGTACGCGTGAAAGGGGTGTTATTATTGCAATTTTTCTACCGTTTGAAGTTAATACAAGTGAAGATATTTTAGTAAGTTTACTCTGTTAAAATTAGCGTTGTTATTATGTTTACATATCTATATTTTTATGTCTACCCTAGTGTAATGAATAGCTAAATTTCCCTAGTGTTTGCTTAAATGTAGAGCCCCTAGTGAAATGGATTGTTACCATTAGTAAAAGTTAAAATGTAACTTTAGTATTTTTAATATTGAGCCTAGTTAAAAGGACCATTTTTATGTAATTAGGTATTTAACCCTTGCCACTTAATTTAGTAAATTTAAATAACGAAAGTTGTTTTTATTTATATAAATTAAGCTTCAACATTAAAAATGATCTAGACGAATTTATGGATAAATTATTGACACCAATTTAGAAATAAACTTCGGTGATTTGGGTGATATCAATAAAATTATATGACAGTGAAATTATAAAAAGGGAAACCGTTATAATTTGGGTATTGGCGAAGGTCAAAACTAGGCTAGGTCTCAATTTAAATACTTAGGGAATAGTAGCTTTCTAAAAAAGAATCCAATGAAAATTAGATTTTATTTAGTTAAGTTATAACCTTGTATTTATTCGAGAGAAAAATGTAAAGTTTGATACTAGAACACTTTAAATAGGGCGTAAACTTAAAACAATCCATGGACCTAGGGGTGACACAATTAAGTAAACACTCCCATTTATCTTATTTATATTTCTTATAAAAGTATTATCATTATTATTTACGATTTACTATTTTAAAATATAAGAAAAATACATAAAAAACATTTATTTTTCGTAACAGTTAAGTGTCACATATTTTTACACATACACGAATCGTGTATCATCACACGAATCGTGTAAGGCTAAAACGCGGCTACAGTACAGCTAGGTTAAAATTAGGGTTTTTGTTATTTAATTATATTTATATTTAGGTTATTAGTTATTTTAATTATTATAATTAAATTATTTAGTTTTAGTTATTTAAAATACTTAAAATACATGTTTTAATCCTAAAAGTAGTATTAATTATTATAGGTTTATAAATTGTAACTAGTTTATAGTTAGTAAATTAATTAATTTTCCTTTTAATTTGTATTAGTTTTACTAAAAATGCATTTTAGTTAATTTAAATAAGTTTCTATTATAATTGCTCAAAACAAAATTCTAAATATATAGTTTCATTAAAAATTACTATTTTACTAATTACCATTTAGTAACATAATTAATGCATCATAATTAGTTTATTTTCATTTAGTTCCTTTTTAAGTTAATTTTTGTAATCTTGTAATTTTATTTAGTAAATTAGTTTTAGTTATTTTCTTTTACTGTTATTTTACAATTGCCTAATCCAAAACCCCCTTTAATTAAGTTTGACATCAAAGACTATTAAAAACCATTAAACACTCCATCTCCCTGTGGAACGAATCGGATTTACCAACAAACTAAACTACACGGATAGGACTAGTTGCCTATATATATGTGTGAAATCAACCTGAAATCAATAAAATACCACATATACAATAAATCAATTCGTGTAACAAAACAACTCAAATCCGTTCATAAATAAAGGTCTCGATCGCACACATCAGTTTGTCAAGTAGTATGAATTATTAGTAAGAAAACAAAATTAGGAATCCTTTTCTTTCTTTATAAACTAAAAACGTTTTTATAAATGAACACCATTTCTTCACTCCATTTTCTCATACCTATACCCTCATTTCTTTCTCAAAATACTTCTAACTTCATACTTGATCATCTCCAAGCATTTTCCCCATCATTTAGCTTCAATTATAAGCCTTAAACACCATAAGAAAACTCTTTCAAGAACATATCAAAATAACCACTCATTTGAAGAAGTTTACTTCCAACCTTTTGATCTAACTCCACCACTCTTTGATTCCAAGATTATTTCTTATCTTTTGTAGTAACTTTGTCCAAGTAACTTGAGGTAGTAACCTTGTTCATAATCTTATTCAATTCATATTCATATAGCTATCTTATTTTGTGGTATAAAATTTTAACAACAAGAACATAGTCTGAATGATTTCAAACTTGTTCGCAAACTAAATAGATCCTTCTAACTTGACTTTTAAAACACTTCAAGACCTGTAATATATCATAATGATATGCTAACCTAACAAGATATAACTTGATTTTACAAAGAACATCTTAAAAATTGAATCTACATCGTCGGAGTGCAACCGGGGACTGTTTTGGGTTGGATAATTAAAAACCATCTTGAACTTTGAATTGGAAGTTCATGTTCTGAAAAAATGATATTTCTTATGAATATGTTAACACATAAAAATTTCATGGTTTAACTCAAAGTGTAAATATTTTTAGAAAAATGATCATTAAATGTTGTTTTTATGATGAAAAATGATCACTTTCATAAGTTTCATCAAAGTTTGACCTATAACCTATGATTTCGAATACAAAATAAGATATTTTCAGTTCATATTCTTAAAATTTGACTCGATCCAAGGAAGTGACAAGTTGAACCAACAAAAACGGAGTTGTAATGAAGAAACTACGACTAAAACAAGATTGGGTATCCGAAGCTAGTTTAGCTACGAAAATATTTGGAGAAAAAGTAAATTAATCATATCTTTTCTAATTAATATGATATTTTATATATAATTACTTATGATTTGATTTTATATATTTCAGGATGAAATGACTCGTTCATATACATTATAAACGATTCACAATAGTTGATTACATCGCGAGGTATTTGACCTCTATATGATACATTTTACAAACATTGCATTCGTTTTTAAAAGACAAACTTTCTTTATAACGAAAATTGACGGTATGCACACCATTTCATAATACATCCAACTATAATTGACTTAATAATAATCTTGATGAACTGAATGACTTGAATGCAACGTCTTTCAAAATATGCCATGAATGACTCCAAGTAATATCCTTAAAATGAGCTAATGCACAGCGGAAGATTTCTTTAATACCTGAGAATAAACATGCTTTAAAGTGTCAACCAAAAGGTTGGTGAGTTCATAGGTTTATCATAACAATCATTTCAATATATTAATAGACCACAAGATTTCCGTTTATAAATATATGTACACTCGCAAGTGTATAAAATTATTCTATAAATTGTAGGCACCCGGTAACAAGCCTTAACGTTCATGTTTTACCCTCTGAAGTACACCAGATCAGGTGTGTTTAAAATAACCTCGAAGTACTAAAGCATCCCATAGTCAGGATGGGGTTTGTCAGGCCCAATAGATCTATCTTTAGGATTCGCGCCTACCGTACATAGACAAGTAGTTTAATGTTACCAAGCTAAGGGTATATTTCTGGTTTAAACCCACGTAGAATTAGTTTTAGTACTTGTGCCTATTTCGTAAAACATTTATAAAAAACAGCGCATGTATTCTCAGTCCCAAAAATATATATAAAAGGGAGCAAATGAAACTCACAATACTGTATTTTGTAGTAAAAATACATATGACGTCATTGAACAAGTGCAATGTTGGCCTTGGATTCACGAACGTATCAATATTGAGATTCAATATTGCAGGAAAAGTACGTAGACGCAACGGAGATGATAAACACTAGTTTGACTCACGAGCAATACTCTCGATCAATACCCATAACCTCCATAGCTATAACCCATAATTTCCTTAGCTTTATCCCGTTTGAAAACTTATTTTGAAATCGTCTGAGTATAACTCCATCGTAGTATTTTATGTATACTAATAATATCATAAAATAATACAAAGAAAATATATATATGTAATTCGATTGAGAGAGTTTAGAGAAATATATTTTTAAGTTTCTATGAAATAATGAAACCTATTCAATTCTATTTATAATAGATTTTTGAATTATTAAAGTATGAATTATTAAAGTGAATTATTAAAGTGAATTATTAAAGTATGAATTATTAAAGTGAATTATTAAAGTATGAATTATTAAAGTGAATTATTAAAGTATGAATTATTAAAGTGAATTATTAAAATGAATTATTAAAGTATAAATTATTAAAGTGAATTATTAAAGTGAATTATTAAAGTATGAATTATTAAAGTGAATTATCAAAGTATTAATTATTAAAGTGAATTATTAAAGTTAAAGTAAAGTAAAAGTAAAAGTAAAGTAAAGGTAAAGTTAAAGTATAGTAAAAGTATAAAACTATATACGTATAATACGCGTATAAATATATATAATATTAATTTAAATCGTTATATATATTTAATAAAATAAAATATAAATATCGTTATCTTTATCATACTGGTTAAGTAATGAGTTGTCAAAAGTGGTTATAGATATTTATAAAAGTTATATACGTTTTAATAATAAAGTTCTTTTTAAACTGAAAACGTCTTTGTACGTTTGAAAATAGATTAATAGAATATTATGGAAACCAATTCTCCACTAACTTTTGTCTAACTTTCGCAAATGACACTTTTTATTTATTTATAAATAGCTTTACAAATTATTCTAAATATCGTTAAGAGGAATAGATTTTCTCAAATCATAGTGGACCTCTCAACAGAGACTTGTAATCATAATTCAATATTTCTAATAATTCAATCATTTAATATTTTTTTTTTAATTTTGTCGAAAATCATATTGAAACAAATACGTTCGTGTAAAGTATTATACGTTTAATACTTTATTAATATTCTCAAGTTATAATATATATATATATACATATACATATCTATTTATATATAACGGTTCGTGAATCGTCGGAATTTGGTCGAGGTTATAATGAATGTATGAACACAGTTTAAAATTCTTGAGATTTAATTTAACAAACTTTGCTTATCGTGTCGGAATAAAATAAAGATTAAAGTTTAAATTTGGTCGGAAATTTCCGGGTCGTCACAGTACCTACCCGTTAAAGAAATTTCGTCCCCGAAATTTGATAGAGGTCGTCATGACTAACAATGAGAATGTTATTATAACGATTATAGAGTTTTATCATGTTCAAGAAAAATGGATAAAATAATTCGATTACTCGAAGCGTGTGAGTGAAGTTATCGTAAATAAATGAAATAAGATAATAGTGATTCGTCGTATCTTTTGACATCATCACGATTGATCTCCGAAAAGAAAATCTTTGTAATCTATATTGGATTTGATTATTCGGCGATTAAGGAAATGATGATCCTCTTCGAATTAATGCGATAATCCATTTTGATTTCTCTGTCGGATATTTCACTATAAATCCACCTCATTTGTTTTCTTACAACTCACACCTTCTCAACTCATATTTTAAAGTATTTGTCAATATGCTTCATCCAGTACTGATTCTTGATATACTCCTCACTTTCATATCTGTCGCTCTTCTTTTTCATCTGCCTCCGGAAGAATCTATCTACTTCTACTATACTCTTGGTTTTATAGTGTTTTTAGTTCTCCCGTGTCTTTATATTGCTATATGCATTGATATATACGGTTTGTGATTTCTGGGTTGTTGTTGGGTTTTATATCTTCCCTTATATTTTAAAGTCCTTGCTTCTTCTATAATCATTGTCATCCACAGTTAATGCTCTCTTCTATTTGCTATGATTTATACTCCCATTTCTAGTTCGGAGCTTTGTCCTTTCGTTTCTTCTTCTTGCGATTAAGCACCGCTTGTAATGGTCCAGAATTCGCAGATATAAATTTCAGAATGAACATTGTTAATGTTCTAGGAAGGAAATTGTAATGGTACGATCTTGACTTGTCAAATTACCAGAATACCTCGGAAAAGGCCGAATCATCAAGAAATATTTTATTGATATTTAGAGATCAAAGAGAATACAAGAGTCGTGTAACATAGCACATGATGACGTTATGATCTGTGATACATCATGTTCCATTTAGAAACTCAGCATGAATTACTGTAATATAATCACGTTGATCAAGTGTCATTATATTATACTAACTCATGCTTCAGCTCCCAACACTCCTTCAAGAATATTCCTATTTTAAACTCGAATGTTTCAGAATTTAGAAACTAAAATAGTTTCTTTTATGATATAATACAGATAGCGCGAAGAGGTAAATGATTTCAGATAATAATAATTATAAAAATATCTTCAGAGGTATGGATGATATTTATAATGAAAGATACGATGATATCTTAGAATGTCTAATATCAGAGGATGATGAAGGATATTGTCCGCAGGGGTTTAGAGTCATGCGCAAGGTATTCGTTAATGACTTCAGCAAGTACTGAATCATTTGGATTCTTTGAAGGTAGGTTCAGCCTTTGTGATTTGTCCACAGCCTCCTTCATACTTTGCTCAATCCGTTTTCCAGTTCCAAAGCTTCTCTTTTTCTGAGCTTTGCCAATATACTATCCTTTATCATTCAACTTTTTACTGTTAAGGTCGTTTACAGTTTTTGCTGCTTCATCAGCATTTTTCAAAATTTCGAGAACTGGTTCGCAGTTTAGGGTGTTTTTCAGAAATTTCTCATTCAAAGAATGTAAGTCTTGGAGGTAGACGTTGTGTGTATATGTAATTGTTGATGTAAACATGCTGCGAGGTTTCAAAATACTGATTGCTGATTCTCAATAATTGGTATGGCAATTCTTGTTATAAGGTACAAATGAGTATATGATAGGGTTTCGATAATTTTAATGAATTTTTTTTTTTTTTGGAAAGTCAAAGATCAGTGAAGTTGTTGGTAAGTTTATTGCTAATGTGGTGAATATAAACGATTCTCCAGTAACGTTGGTGAAAGGGCAACGTATCTATCGAGGTTTTAATAAGACTGTTTTGATTGAGAAGTCGAAGTTGACTTGCTGGAGCTGTGACAAAACTGTCTATTTTGAAACGGAATTGAAAAGTTATTTTAGCTAGTAAATGCCAAAGGGTCTAACACGGATACGTGTCGAACTATGACTTGGGTTTTGAGAGTTTTTCAGGTGTATAACTGTGGGTAACATGTGGTTGGATCATCATCTCGATTGTTCCTTAGTTGAAGTGTCTTCAGGAATTTCGAAGGGTTTGAGCACATATTGTAATCGTTAATACATATGATGTTCTAACACAGTTTTGAAGTCAAAGTATAGCTTTGAAAGATATAGGAATCTAAGAGTGATGATACTAGTTATATTTCGAATTGAATTATGCGATTTCAAAATCAGAATATGTAATTGAATTTGAATGAGTATGATTGTTTTGATTTATATGAAAGAATGGATATTGTTGTGAAAGTAGGGAGTATAGTTGATGATTGCTGAATCAGTTTCGAAAAATGTAATATATTAATTGTGAATTTATATATCTCTCGGGTATTACCTACCCGTTATAAAAATTTCACAATTAATCTTTTGTACAAAAGAAGTTTATTACAGTCTTTATGAAAATATATGTGTATATTTTCTTTAGATGTAATATAGATTTAATGAGTTAATATTAAATTAAACTCATTTGTTTTATGGTTGGAACTAGAATTGAGTAATCCCTAAAACTTTATAAATTGCATAAGTATTTCTTCAATAATATTGAAATTATGAATCATTACTTTGTTATTTGTTGGTTTTCATGAAATTCTTGTGAACTTCGCAAGGTACGAATGATGTTATTTGAAAAGTTTCGAGTACATCGATGATGAAAGTGTAAAATGAAACATATATTCGAATAATACATTTGATTTATTATGAATTGGATTTTTATTGAATTGAGACAGAGATTGTAATTAACGATGGTTAAGTTGCGGACGAAGGACGTACATCATTGCATATTTGTAATATGAATTAACTGAGTAGTTAAGATTCACACATAATAGCTTAGTACGGGAAGATTTATTATGGTTTAAAAATTTATACATATAAAATATACATATAAATCTTTCGATTGGAAATGAGTTAATACTTCATAACTCGTTGATACAATATATTTGTTGTTGATTCGTAATGATGTCCACAATGATTCTTGAACTGACAGAGTTTGTGATGTTACAGGTGCTGTTGATTCTGACGATACTGACGGCACTGACTGTGTTAATGATGCTACGGTCCTGTTGATGCTGTTGGTAAAACAATTCTAGCTTTAAATCGTACACCATTTTCGATCAAAGTTTCTACTCTACCATCTCCGTTCACTCATCCGATTTACGGTCAGAATTAAATAATCTCTAAGATTTTGGAGATTACATAACTGCCGCAGAGATATCTCTTCAATGAAGTTTATGAATTAATACTTCATCGTTTGTTGTTGTTGATATTCCTGGATATTTACAGGGTGTATGCCGTTGATGTTTGAGATACAGATTGTGATGTTGCGGTGTGGGATGTGGATGTTGTTGTTAGTGGAGGTAATGGTACTGTTGATGTTGTTGATGGTGGTACTGGGTATGTTGCTGGTGCTGGTGCTGGTGTTTGTAACCTTTGCACCATATTCTCCAAAGCCACTACCCGAGCGCG
The DNA here is from genome assembly GCF_046630445.1 of Rutidosis leptorrhynchoides. Lineage (NCBI taxonomy): Eukaryota > Viridiplantae > Streptophyta > Magnoliopsida > Asterales > Asteraceae > Rutidosis > Rutidosis leptorrhynchoides. The sequence continues at coordinate 401,910,560 of NC_092336.1, read as the reverse complement.
AAGCTCGTTGACTTCTTCTATTACACCGGGGTGATTGTCGGTTCGGACGAGCGGATAAATAAGATCTAGAATTTGGTGTAGTATATAATCATGACGAGATACTCTGGAAATGAGAGAGAAAATGGTGTTTCGGACAGGTTCGCCGGTAAGTGCTTCAGGTTCATTGCCAAGAGGACAATGTGGTGGATGGAAAGGATCGCCTTTTTCTTGTCTCCAATGATTAAGGAGGCTATGAACCCATCCCCAATTCATCCAGAATAGATGATGACTAATTGGTTTATCCATTCCGGTCACACTGCTTTCGGAACTTGAGTGGGATTCCATTTCGGAATCTGAGGGACTTGAACTAATGACGAATTCCATTTCGTACGATTGAATAAAGAATTTTTCGATATGAAATGATTTTCCGGCTATCGGGTGGTATTCTAATTATATAGAGCAAAAGGTTTCGTAGATTACGGAGGAATTTACGGAATATGTCAGGCAAAGTTTACAGTAACAGATACGCTAAGATATGAATTAGCAGATACGCTAAGATATGAATTTTGTCTATACACTATTCATGCAATCAATGCAATAAGATGTGTCTAGACTAAGAATGATAAGCAGGTAATTTCCGACAAGAATGATGAGCAAAACTTTTGAAATGCAGACACGGTCGAAGTCCAGACTCACTAATGCATCCTAACGACTATCAGTTAGACACACTAATGCAGACCTGGTTCGCTAAGACCACCGCTCTGATACCAACTGAAATGACTCGTTCATATACATTATAAACGATTCACAATAGTTGATTACATCGCGAGGTATTTGACCTCTATATGATACATTTTACAAACATTGCATTCGTTTTTAAAAGACAAACTTTCTTTACAACGAAAATTGACGGTATGCACACCATTTCATAATACATCCAACTATAATTGACTTAATAATAATCTTGATGAACTCAATGACTTGAATGCAACGTCTTTCAAAATATGCCATGAATGACTCCAAGTAATATCATTAAAATGAGCTAATGCACAGCGGAAGATTTCTTTAATACCTGAGAATAAACATGCTTTAAAGTGTCAACCAAAAGGTTGGTGAGTTCATAGGTTTATCATAACAATCATTTCAATATATTAATAGACCACAAGATTTCCGTTTATAAATATATGTACACTCGCAAGTGTATAAAATTATTCTATAAATTGTAGGCACCTGGTAACAAGCCTTAACGTTCATGTTTTACCCTCTAAAGTACACCAGATCAGGTGTGTTTAAAATAACCTCGAAGTACTAAAGCATCCCATAGTCAGGATGGGGTTTGTCAGGCCCAATAGATCTATCTTTAGGATTCGCGCCTACCGTACATAGACAAGTAGTTTAATGTTACCAAGCTAAGGGTATATTTCTGGTTTAAACCCACGTAGAATTAGTTTTAGTACTTGTGTCTATTTCGTAAAACATTTATAAAAAACAGCGCATGTATTCTCAGTCCCAAAAATATATATAAAAGGGAGCAAATGAAACTCACAATACTGTATTTTGTAGTAAAAATACATATGACGTCATTGAACAAGTGCAATGTTGGCCTTGGATTCACGAACGTATCAATATTGAGATTCAATATTGCAGGAAAAGTACGTAGATGCAACGGAGATGATAAATACTAGTTTGACTCACGAGCAATACTCTCGATCAATACCCATAACCTCCATAGCTATAACCCATAATTTCCTTAGCTTTATCCCGTTTGAAAACTTATTTTGAAATCGTCTGAGTATAACTCCATCGTAGTATTTTATGTATACTAATAATATCATGAAATAATACAAAGAAAATATATATATGTAATTCGATTGAGAGAGTTTAGAGAAATATATTTTCAAGTTTCTATGAAATAATGAAACCTATTCAATTCTATTTATAATAGATTTTTGAATTATTAAAGTATGAATTATTAAAGTGAATTATTAAAGTGAATTATTAAAGTATGAATTATTAAAGTGAATTATTAAAGTATGAATTATTAAAGTGAATTATTAAAGTATGAATTATTAAAGTGAATTATTAAAATGAATTATTAAAGTATGAATTATTAAAGTGAATTATTAAAGTGAATTATTAAAGTATGAATTATTAAAGTGAATTATCAAAGTATTAATTATTAAAGTGAATTATTAAAGTTAAAGTAAAGTAAAAGTAAAAGTAAAGTAAAGGTAAAGTTAAAGTATAGTAAAAGTATAAAACTATATACGTATAATACGCGTATAAATATATATAATATTAATTTAAATCGTTATATATATTTAATAAAATAAAATATAAATATCGTTATCTTTATCATACTGGTTAAGTAATGAGTTGTCAAAAGTGGTTCTAGATATTTATAAAAGTTATATACGTTTTAATAATAAAGTTCTTTTTAAACTGAAAACGTCTTTGTACGTTTGAAAATAGATTAATAGAATATTATGGAAACCAATTCTCCACTAACTTTTGTCTAACTTTCGAAAATGACACTTTTTATTTATTTTTAAATAGCTTTACAAATTATTCTAAATATCGTTAAGAGGAATAGATTTTCTCAAATCATAGTGGACCTCTCAACAGAGACTTGTAATCATAATTCAATATTTCTAATAATTCAATCATTTAATATATTTTTTTTTAATTTTGTCGAAAATCATATTGAAACAAATACGTTCGTGTAAAGTATTATACGTTTAATACTTTATTAATATTCTCAAGTTATAATATATATATATATACATATACATATCTATTTATATATAACGGTTCGTGAATCGTCGGAATTTGGTCGAGGTTATAATGAATGTATGAACACAGTTTAAAATTCTTGAGATTTAATTTAACAAACTTTGCTTATCGTGTCGGAATAAAATAAAGATTAAAGTTTAAATTTGGTCGGAAATTTCCGGGTCGTCACAGTACCTACCCGTTAAAGAAATTTCGTCCCCGAAATTTGATAGAGGTCGTCATGACTAACAATGAGAATGTTATTATAATGATTATAGAGTTTTATCATGTTCAAGAAAAATGGATAAAATAATTCGATTACTCGAAGCGTGTGAGTGAAGTTATCGTAAATAAATGAAATAAGATAATAGTGATTCGTCATATCTTTTGACATCATCACGATTGATCTCCGAAAAGAAAATCTTGGTAATCTATATTGGATTTGATTATTCGGCGATTAAGGAAATTATGATCCTCTTCGAATTAATGCGATAATCCATTTTGATTTCTCTGTCGGATATTTCACTATAAATCCACCTCATTTGTTTTCTTACAACTCACACCTTCTCAACTCATATTTTAAAGTATTTGTCAATATGCTTCATCCAGTACTGATTCTTGATATACTCCTCACTTTCATATCTGTCGCTCTTCTTTTTCATCTGCCTCCGGAAGAATCTATCTACTTCTACTATACTCTTGGTTTTATAGTGTTTTTAGTTCTCCCGTGTCTTTATATTGCTATATGCATTGATATATACGGTTTGTGATTTCTGGGTTGTTTTTGGGTTTTATATCTTCCCTTATATTTCAAAGTCCTTGCTTCTTCTATAATCATTGTCATCCACAGTTAATGCTCTCTTCTATTTGCTATGATTTATACTCCCATTTCTAGTTTGGAGCTTTGTCCTTTCGTTTCTTCTTCTAGCGATTAAGCACCGCTTGTAATGGTCCAGAATTCACAGATATAAATTTCAGAATGAACATTGTTAATGTTCTAGGAAGGAAATTGTAATGGTACGATCTTGACTTGTCAAATTACCAGAATACCTCGGAAAAGGCCGAATCATCAAGAAATATTTTATTGATATTTAGAGATCAAAGAGAATACAAGAGTCGTGTAACATAGCACATGATGACGTTATGATCTGTGATACATCATGTTCCATTTAGAAACTCAGCATGAATTACTGTAATATAATCACGTTGATCAAGTGTCATTATATTATACTAACTCATGCTTCAGCTCCCAACACTCCTTCAAGAATATTCCTATTTTAAACTCGAATGTTTCAGAATTTAGAAACTAAAATAGTTTCTTTTATGATATAATACAGATAGCGCGAAGAGGTAAATGATTTCAGATAATAATAATTATAAAAATATCTTCAGAGGTATGGATGATATTTATAATGAAAGATACGATGATATCTTAGAATGTCTAATATCAGAGGATGATGAAGGATATTGTCCGCAGGGGTTTAGAGTCATGAGCAAGGTATTCGTTAATGACTTCAGCAAGTACTGAATCATTTGGATTCTTTGAAGGTAGGTTCAGCCTTTGTGATTTGTCCACAGCCTCCTTCATACTTTGCTCAATCCGTTTTCCAGTTCCAAAGCTTCTCTTTTTCTGAGCTTTGCCAATATACTATCCTTTATCATTCAACTTTTTACTGTTAAGGTCGTTTACAGTTTTTGCTGCTTCATCAGCATTTTTCAAAATTTCGAGAACTGGTTCGCAGTTTAGGGTGTTTTTCAGAAATTTCTCATTCAAAGAATATAAGTCTTGGAGGTAGACGTTGTGTGTATATGTAATTGTTGATGTAAACATGCTGTGAGGTTTCAAAATACTGATTGCTGATTCTCAATAATTGGTATGGCAATTCTTGTTATAAGGTACAAATGAGTATATGATAGGGTTTCGATAATTTTAATGAATTTTTTTTTTGGAAAGTCAAAGATCAGTGAAGTTGTTGGTAAGTTTATTGCTAATGTGGTGAATATAAACGATTCTCCAGTAATGTTGGTGAAAGGGCAACGTATTTATCGAGGTTATAATAAGACTGTTTTGATTGAGAAGTCGAAGTTGACTTGCTGGAGCTGTGACAAAACTGTCTATTTTGAAACGGAATTGAAAAGTTATTTTAGCTAGTAAATGCCAAAGGGTCTAACACGGATACGTGTCGAACTATGACTTGGGTTTTGAGAGTTTTTCAGGTGTATAACTGTGGGTAACATGTGGTTGGATTATCATCTCGATTGTTCCTTAGTTGAAGTGTCTTCAGGAATTTCGAAGGGTTTGAGCACATATTGTAATCGTTAATACATATGATGTTCTAACACAGTTTTGAAGTCAAAGTATAGCTTTGAAAGATATAGGAATCTAAGAGTGATGATACTAGTTATATTTTGAATTGAATTATGCGATTTCAAAATCAGAATATGTAATTGAATTTGAATGAGTATGATTGTTTTGATTTATATGAAAGAATGGATATTGTTGTGAAAGTAAGGAGTATAGTTGATGATTGCTGAATCAGTTTCGAAAAATGTAATATATTAATTGTGAATTTATATATCTCTCGGGTATTACCTACCCGTTATAAAAATTTCACAATTAATCTTTTGTACAAATAGACCACAAGATTTCATATTTCAATACACATCCCATACATAGAGATAAAAATCATTCATATGGTGAACACCTGATAACCGACATTAACAAGATGCAAATATAAGAATATCCCCATCATTTCGGGACACCCTTCGGATATGATATAAATTTCGAAGTACTAAAGCATCCGGTACTTTGGATGGGGTTTGTTAGGCCCAATAGATCTATATTTAGGATTCGCGTCAATTAGGGTGTCTGTTCCCTAATTCTTAGATTACCAGACTTAATAAAAATGGGCATATTCGATTTTGATAATTCAACCATAGAATGTAGTTTCATGTACTTGTGTCTATTTTGTAAATCATTTATAAAACCTGCATGTATTCTCATCCCAAAAATATTAGATTTTAAAAGTGGGACTATAACTCACTTTCACAGATTTTTTACTTCGTCGGGAAGTAAGACTTGGCCACTGGTTGATTCACGAACCTATAACAATATATACATATATATCAAAGTATGTTCAAAATATATTTACAATACTTTTAATACATTTTTATGTTTTAAGTTTATTAAGTCAGCTGTCCTCGTTAGTAACCTACAACTAGTTGTCCACAGTCAGATGTACAGAAATAAATCGATAAATATTATCTTGAATCAATCCACGACCCAGTGTATACGTATCTTGTAGTGACCCGAACTTTTCCATGTTTATATATATATTAATTGAGATTGATATTTACATGATTAAACGTTTCCAACATGTTAAGCAATCAAACTTGTTAAGACTTGATTAATTGAAATAGGTTTCATATAGACAATTGACTACCCAAGTTGACCGGTGATTCACGAACGTTAAAACTTGTAAAAACTATATGATGACATATATATGGTTATATATATAGTTAACATGATATTATGATAAGTAAACATATCATTAAGTATATTAACAATGAACTACATATGTAAAAACAAGACTACTAACTTAATGATTTTTAAACGAGACATATATGTAACGATTATCGTTGTAACGACATTTAAATGTATATATATCATATTAAGATATATTAATATATCATAATATCATGATAATATAATAATTTAACATCTCATTAGATATAATAAACAATGGGTTAACAACATTAATTGAGATCGTTAACTTAAAGGTTTCAAAACAACACTTACATGTAACGACTAACGATGACTTAATGACTCCGTTAAAATGTATATACATGTAGTGTATTTAGATGTATTAAAATACTTTTGGAAGACTTCAAGACATATATCGAAACACTCATACTTAACGAAAATGGTTACAGTTACTTTCCCATTCTTTTCTTTCATCAAGAATTCTAGTCGTATTCTTACCCGTATTATACACAGCTTCAAAACATACTTACTATGGGTATATACCAATAGGAACTAGCATGGGATTCCACTCTTGATTATGTCATGTATGACTAATCAATTTTAACTTCTACCATGAGCTAGTCAACTAACTAGAACTCCTTTTAACCCCACTCACCACTCACCAATTAACACTCATCATTCACTCCATTTCACTTCCAAATCTCTTTCTAATTCTCTCTCAACACACCCACACTATTATGAACGTATTTTTCCAGTAGTTAATCATCATCTTCATCAAAAATCACTTCAAGAATCAAGCTATAATCATCATAGGAAGAACACTTCAAGAATACTTCAAAAATCCCTTCAAGTTTACTAATTTACTTCCAAGCTTTCTAATCCATTCCAAGTAATCATCTAAGATCAAGAAACCTTTGTTATATATAGTAGATTATCTTTCTTATTCAAGGTAATATTCATATTCAAACTTTGATTCAATTTCTATAACTATAAACTATCTTAATTCGAGCAAAAATCTTACTTGAACTTGTTTTTGTGTCATGATCCTACTTCAAGAACTTTCAAGCCATCCAAGATCCTTTGAAGCTAGATCATTTCTTGTCACTTCCAGTAGGTTTACCTACTAAACTTGAGGTAGTAATGATGTTCATAACATCATTCGATTCATATATATAAAACTATCTTATTCGAAGGTTTAAACTCGTAATCACTAGAACATAGTTTAGTTAATTCTAAACTTGTTCGCAAACAAAAGTTAATCCTTCTAACTTGACTTTTAAAATTAACTAAACACATGTTCTATATCTATATGATATGCTAACTTAATGATTTAAAACCTGGAAACACGAAAAACACCGTAAAACCGGATTTACGCCGTCGTAGTAACACAGCGGGCTGTTTTGGGTTAGTTAATTAAAAACTATGATAAACTTTGATTTAAAAGTTGTTATTCTGAGAAAATGATTTTTATTATGAACATGAAACTATATCCAAAAATTATGGTTAAACTCAAAGTGGAAGTATGTTTTCTAAGATGGTCATCTAGACGTCGTTCTTTCGACTGAAATGACTACCTTTACAAAAACGACTTGTAACTTATTTTTCCGACTAGAAACCTATACTTTTTTTGTTTAGATTCATAAAATAGAGTTCAATATGAAACCATAGCAATTTGATTCACTCAAAACGGATTTAAAATGAAGAAGTTATGGGTAAAACAAGATTGGATAATTTTTCTCATTTTGGCTACGTGAAAATTGGTAACAAATCTATTCCAACCATAACTTAATCAACTTGTATTATATATTATGTAATCTTGAGATACCATAGACATGTATACAATGTTTTGACCTATCATGTCGACACATCTATATATATTTCGGAACAACCATAGACACTCTATATGTGAATGTTGGAGTTAGCTATACAGGGTTGAGGTTGATTCCAAAATATATATAGTTTGAGTTGTGATCAATACTGAGATACGTATACACTGGGTCGTGGATTGATTCAAGATAATATTTATCGATTTATTTCTGTACATCTAACTGTGGACAACTAGTTGTAGGTTACTAACGAGGACAGCTGACTTAATAAACTTAAAACATCAAAATATATTAAAAGTGTTGTAAATATATTTTGAACATACTTTGATATATATGTATATATTGTTATAGGTTCGTGAATCAACCAGTGGCCAAGTCTTACTTCCCGACGAAGTAAAAATCTGTGAAAGTGAGTTATAGTCCCACTTTTAAAATCTAATATTTTTGGGATGAGAATACATGCAGGTTTTATAAATGATTTACAAAATAGACACAAGTACGTGAAACTACATTCTATGGTTGAATTATCGAAATCGAATATGCCCCTTTTTATTAAGTCTGGTAATCTAAGAATTAGGGAACAGACACCCTAATTGACGCGAATCCTAAAGATAGATCTATTGGGCCTAACAAACCCCATCCAAAGTACCGGATGCTTTAGTACTTTGAAATTTATATCATATCCGAAGGGTGTCCCGGAATGATGGGGATATTCTTATATATGCATCTTGTTATTGTCGGTTACCAGGTGTTCACCATATGAATGATTTTTATCTCTATGTATGGGATGTGTATTGAAATATGAAATCTTGTGGTCTATTGTTACGATTTGATATATATAGGTTAAACCTATAACTCACCAACATTTTTGTTGACGTTTTAAGCATGTTTATTCTCAGGTGATTATTAAGAGCTTCCGCTGTCGCATACTTAAATAAGGACAAGATTTGGAGTCCATGCTTGTATGATATTGTGTAAAAACTGCATTCAAGGAACTTATTTTTTTTTAACATATTTGTATTGTAAACCATTATGTAATGGTCGTGTGTAAACAGGATATTTTAGATTATCATTATTTGATAATCTACGTAAAGCTTTTTAAACCTTTATTGATGAAATAAAGGTTATGGTTTGTTTAAAAATGAATGCAGTCTTTGAAAAACGTCTCATATAGAGGTCAAAACCTCGCAACGAAATCAATTAATATGGAACGTTTTTAATCAATAAGAACGGGACATTTCAGTTGGTATCAGAGCGTTGGTCTTAGAGAACCAGAAAATTTGCATTAGTGTGTCTTATCGAGTTTGTTAGGATGCATTAGTGATTCTGGACTTCGACCGTGTTTTCTTTAAAAATGATTGCTTAACATTTTTGTTGGAAACTATATATTTTTAACATATGAATATTATGTGATATATTAATCTCTTAACGTGTTTGATATTATGTGATAGATGTCTACCTCTAGAACAAGTCCCATTGACTCACCTAATAATAATGAAGAGTCAAATGTAAATTGGAATGATTCGTGGACTGATTCACAAGTTCCCGAAGAGGAACCGGAAGAAGAGTCGGAACCGGAAGAAGAATCAGAACCGGAAGAAGAATCGGAACCGGAAGAAGAATCGGAACCGGTGGGGGAAATAATAAAACGGTTAAGTAAAAGAGAATCCTCAACCAACCGACCAAGGTTAATTATGGTCAATGGTGTTTCCGCCAAGGAAGCAAAATATTGGGAGGATTACCAATTCTCCGATGAATCGGATTCCGACGAGAATTCCGATGATGTTATAGAAATTACCCCAACTGAATTTAAAAAGGCAAAAGAAAATAATAAGGGAAAGGGCATAAAAATAGAGAAATCTAATTCCAACCCCGATGAACTTTATATGTATCGTCAACCCCCGAAGTCCTTAAGTTGTAACAATGACCCGGGAACCTCTAAACCACCAGGTTTTTCTAAACCAATGTGGAAAATTACGGCTCGTATTAGGGGAACATCATATATCCCTAGAAACTTGGCAAAACGAACCAAAACCGAAGAAGAAGAAGAAACAAGCGAGTCGGAATAAGATAGTTGTATTCGTGTGGTGTAATATATGTAATATAGTGTGCTTATGCTTTATGATATATGTAAAAATTGCTTGTATTAATAAGTATTTTTTTTATGAATCTAACTCTTGTCTATTTTACAGTATAAAAACACAAAATGGATAGACAACCCAATATTTTAAGAGACCTACCCGGAGACATGATTGATGAAATCTTGTCTAGAGTCGGTCAGAATTCCTCGGCACAACTATTTAAGGCGAGATCAGTTTGTAAGACATTCGAAGAACGTTCCAAGAATGATTTGGTTTATAAAAGGCTTTCGTTCGGAAGATGGGGGATATCACATTGGGAAATCCATAAGTTACGATGTGTTTACTTTGACGCATATATTGCGGGGAACCCAAATGCTATTTTACGCAACGGGTTAAGAAATTATTTTGACTCAGTATATCCAAATATAGGACTTCGTGATTTAGAAAAAGCGGCTAACATGCAACATAAAGAAGCATGTTATGCTTACGGGTTAGTAATGTTCGCTTCTCACCAAAGTGAGAACAAGAACATCGGGCTACAACTATTAAACAAAACGTTCCCTCAAGTGACGGAGTCGGTAATTGGGGTAAGAAATGAGGTTTTTAGGTTATTACGAGACTGTTGGTCATTACGTAACCCTCGTCCCTTTGACGACGTTACAACACGCTGTCTTATCAACGGCCATAACGGTTATGTTCCACAAGACCAAGGATGGGAAGTAGTCCTAGTAAAACCAGAATGCATGACTTGTTTCTGGACGTATGAATTACGTGTCTTTATTGCCTTTGCTGAACGACTTGTGTACTAGCTAGAATTATCTTCACAACTATCTTGTATCAAAGTTATTGTGTGCTATATTTCATGCTTTATGTAAAATAAGCGGTATTGTAAGTTTGTAAAATATTGTATAAAAGTTTGAACGCGAAATATTATTATAATCAGTTTTTCATATAGAATTGTAGTAGTTGAATTGTATATTAGCTACTAAGTATGAACTTAACGGGTAGGTACTACCCGAATTTAAACTTATAAAACGCTAATATGAAGAAAAAGCTTTTATAAATGAGTTCATATTATGCTACGAAATACTATTAACTACTCTTAATATTCTGTATGATTAACTTGTTCCATTTAACTATTTTGAAGGAAATGGCACCGACTACTCGACACACCGTGAATATGAATGAAGAGGAATTCCGTACTTTTCTAGCTTCAAACATAGCCGCAGTACAGGCTGCGCTATATACCAACAATAACCTTGGATCTGGCAGTACAGGAAATCGTGTAGGATGCACCTACAAAGAATTCACTGCCTGCAAACCTTTGGAATTTGATGGAACCGAAGGACCGATCGGATTGAAACGGTGGACCGAGAAGGTTGAATCGGTGTTTGCCATAAGTAAGTGTACTGAAGAGGACAAAGTGAAGTACGCTACGCATACCTTCACAGGTTCTGCGTTAACATGGTGGAATACCTATCTAGAGCAAGTGGGACAAGATGATGCGTACGCACTACCGTGGTCAGCATTCAAGCACTTGATGAACGAGAAGTACCGTCCCAGAACCGAGGTCAATAAGCTCAAGACAGAACTTAGAGGGTTACGAACCCAAGGCTTTGATATTACCACGTACGAAAGACGATTCACAGAATTGTGCCTATTGTGTCCGGGAGCGTTCGAAGATGAGGAAGAGAAGATCGACGCGTTTGTGAAAGGATTACCGGAAAGAATCCAAGAAGATATAAGTTCACATGAGCCCGCCTCCATACAACAGGCATGTAGAATGGCTCACAAACTAGTGAACCAGATTGAAGAAAGAATTAAAGAACAGACTGCTGAAGAGGCCAATGTGAAGCAAGTCAAAAGAAAGTGGGAGGAAAACGGTGATAAGAATCGCCAATACAGCAACAACAGCAATTACAACAATAATCGCAACAATTATCCCAACAATCGCAACTACAACAAACGGCCCAACAACAACAACAACAACAACAACAACAGCAACTACAACAATCATCCCAACAACAATAATAACCGCAACAACAACAACAATCAGAAGCAGCTATGTCAAAGGTGTGAAAAGAATCACTCGGGGTTCTGCACCAAATTTTGCAACAAGTGTAAAAGAAATGGTCATAGCGCGGCGAAGTGTGAGGTCTACGGACCAGGGGTTAATAGAACGAAAGGAACAAATGGTGTCGGAACGAGTAATGGCGGAGCAAGTAGTGTCGGAGCAAGTTATGCCAATGTAGTTTGTTATAAATGTGGAAAACCAGGCCACATTATTAGAAATTGCCCGAACCAGGAGAACACGAATGGACAAGGCCGTGGAAGAGTTTTCAATATTAATGCGGTAGAGGCACAGGAAGACCCGGAGCTTGTTACGGGTACGTTTCTTATTGACAATAAATCTGCTTACGTTTTATTTGATTCGGGTGCGGATAGAAGCTATATGAGTAGAGATTTTTGTGCTAAATTAAGTTGTCCATTGACGCCTTTGGATAGTAAATTTTTACTCGAATTAGCAAATGGTAAATTAATTTCAGCAGATAATATATGTCGGAATCGAGAAATTAAACTGGTTAGCGAAACATTTAAGATTGATTTGATACCAGTAGAGTTAGGGAGTTTTGATGTGATAATCGGTATGGACTGGTTGAAAGAAGTGAAAGCGGAGATCGTTTGTTACAAAAATGCAATTCGCATTATACGAGAAAAAGGAAAACCCTTAATGGTGTACGGAGAAAAGGGCAACACGAAGCTACATCTTATTAGTAATTTGAAGGCACAAAAACTAATAAGAAAAGGTTGCTATGCTATTCTAGCACACGTCGAGAAAGTACAAACTGAAGAAAAGAGCATCAATGATGTTCCCATTGCAAAAGAATTTCCCGATGTATTTCCGAAAGAATTACCGGGATTACCCCCACATCGATCCGTTGAATTTCAAATAGATCTTGTACCAGGAGCTGCACCAATAGCTCGTGCTCCTTACAGACTTGCACCCAGCGAGATGAAAGAACTGCAAAGCCAATTACAAGAACTTTTAGAGCGTGGTTTCATTCGACCAAGCACATCACCGTGGGGAGCTCCTGTTTTGTTTGTCAAGAAGAAAGATGGTACATTCAGGTTGTGTATCGACTACCGAGAGTTGAACAAACTTACCATCAAGAACCGCTACCCACTACCGAGAATCGACGACTTATTTGATCAACTACAAGGCTCGTCTGTTTATTCAAAGATTGACTTACGTTCCGGGTATCATCAAATGCGGGTGAAAGAAGATGATATTCCAAAGACTGCTTTCAGAACACGTTACGGTCATTACGAGTTTATGGTCATGCCGTTTGGTTTAACTAATGCACCAGCTGTGTTCATGGACCTTATGAACCGAGTGTGTGGACCATACCTTGACAAGTTTGTCATTGTTTTCATTGATGACATACTTATTTACTCAAAGAATGACCAAGAACACGGTGAACATTTGAGAAAGGTGTTAGAAGTATTGAGGAAGGAAGAATTGTACGCTAAGTTTTCAAAGTGTGCATTTTGGTTGGAAGAAGTTCAATTCCTCGGTCACATAGTGAACAAAGAAGGTATTAAGGTGGATCCAGCAAAGATAGAAACTGTTGAAAAGTGGGAAACACCGAAAACTCCGAAACACGTACGCCAGTTTTTAGGACTAGCTGGTTACTACAGAAGGTTCATCCAAGACTTTTCCAGAATAGCAAAACCCTTGACTGCATTAACGCATAAAGGGAAGAAATTTGAATGGAATGATGAACAAGAGAAAGCGTTTCAGTTATTGAAGAAAAAGCTAACTACGGCACCTATATTGTCATTGCCTGAAGGGAATGATGATTTTGTGATTTATTGTGACGCATCAAAGCAAGGTCTCGGTTGTGTATTAATGCAACGAACGAAGGTGATTGCTTATGCGTCTAGACAATTGAAGATTCACGAACAAAATTATACGACGCATGATTTGGAATTAGGTGCGGTTGTTTTTGCATTAAAGACTTGGAGGCACTACTTATATGGGGTCAAAAGTATTATATATACCGACCACAAAAGTCTTCAACACATATTTAATCAGAAACAACTGAATATGAGGCAGCGTAGGTGGATTGAATTATTGAATGATTACGATTTTGAGATTCGTTACCACCCGGGAAAGGCAAATGTGGTAGCCGATGCCTTGAGCAGGAAGGACAGAGAACCCATTCGAGTAAAATCTATGAATATAATGATTCATAATAACCTTACTACTCAAATAAAGGAGGCGCAACAAGGAGTTTTAAAAGAAGGAAATTTAAAGGATGAAATACCCAAAGGATCGGAGAAGCATCTTAATATTCGGGAAGACGAAACCCGGTATAGGGCTGAAAGGATTTGGGTACCAAAATTTGGAGATATGAGAGAAATGGTACTTAGAGAAGCTCATAAAACCAGATACTCAATACATCCTGGAACGGGGAAGATGTACAAGGATCTCAAGAAACATTTTTGGTGGCCGGGTATGAAAGCCGATGTTGCTAAATATGTAGGAGAATGTTTGACGTGTTCTAAGGTCAAAGCTGAGCATCAGAAACCATCAGGTCTACTTCAACAACCCGAAATCCCGGAATGGAAATGGGAAAACATTACCATGGATTTCATCACTAAATTGCCAAGGACTGCAAGTGGTTTTGATACTATTTGGGTAATAGTTGATCGTCTCACCAAATCAGCACACTTCCTACCAATAAGAGAAGATGACAAGATGGAGAAGTTAGCACGACTGTATTTGAAGGAAGTCGTCTCCAGACATGGAATACCAATCTCTATTATCTCTGATAGGGATGGCAGATTTATTTCAAGATTCTGGCAGACATTACAGCAAGCATTAGGAACTCGTCTAGACATGAGTACTGCCTATCATCCACAAACTGATGGGCAGAGTGAAAGGACGATACAAACGCTTGAAGACATGCTACGAGCATGTGTTATTGATTTCGGAAACAGTTGGGATCGACATCTACCGTTAGCAGAATTTTCCTACAACAACAGCTACCATTCAAGCATTGAGATGGCGCCGTTTGAAGCACTTTATGGTAGAAAGTGCAGGTCTCCGATTTGTTGGAGTGAAGTGGGGGATAGACAAATTACGGGTCCGGAGATTATACAAGAAACTACCGAGAAGATCATCCAAATTCAACAACGGTTGAAAACCGCCCAAAGTCGACAAAAGAGCTACGCTGACATTAAAAGAAAAGATATAGAATTTGAAATTGGAGAGATGGTCATGCTTAAAGTTGCACCTTGGAAAGGCGTTGTTCGATTTGGTAAACGAGGGAAATTAAATCCAAGGTATATTGGACCATTTAAGATTATTGATCGTGTCGGACTAGTAGCTTACCGACTAGAGTTACCTCAACAACTCGCGGCTGTACATAACACTTTCCACGTCTCGAATTTGAAGAAATGTTTTGCTAAAGAAGATCTCACTATTCCGTTAGATGAAATCCAAATCAACGAAAAACTTCAATTCATCGAAGAACCCGTCGAAATAATGGATCGTGAGGTTAAAAGACTTAAGCAAAACAAGATACCAATTGTTAAGGTTCGATGGAATGCTCGTAGAGGACCCGAGTTCACCTGGGAGCGTGAAGATCAGATGAAGAAGAAATACCCGCATCTATTTCCAGAAGATTCGTCAACACCTTCAACAGCTTAAAATTTCGGGACGAAATTTATTTAACGGGTAGGTACTGTAGTGACCCGAACTTTTCCATGTTTATATATATATTAATTGAGATTGATATTTACATGATTAAACGTTTCCAACATGTTAAGCAATCAAACTTGTTAAGACTTGATTAATTGAAATAGGTTTCATATAGACAATTGACTACCCAAGTTGACCGGTGATTCACGAACGTTAAAACTTGTAAAAACTATATGATGACATATATATGGTTATATATATAGTTAACATGATATTATGATAAGTAAACATATCATTAAGTATATTAACAATGAACTACATATGTAAAAACAAGACTACTAACTTAATGATTTTTAAACGAGACATATATGTAACGATTATCGTTGTAACGACATTTAAATGTATATATATCATATTAAGATATATTAATATATCATAATATCATGATAATATAATAATTTAACATCTCATTAGATATAATAAACAATGGGTTAACAACATTAATTGAGATCGTTAACTTAAAGGTTTCAAAACAACACTTACATGTAACGACTAACGATGACTTAATGACTCCGTTAAAATGTATATACATGTAGTGTATTTAGATGTATTAAAATACTTTTGGAAGACTTCAAGACATATATCGAAACACTCATACTTAACGAAAATGGTTACAGTTACTTTCCCATTCTTTTCTTTCATCAAGAATTCTAGTCGTATTCTTACCCGTATTATACACAGCTTCAAAACATACTTACTATGGGTATATACCAATAGGAACTAGCATGGGATTCCACTCTTGATTATGTCATGTATGACTAATCAATTTTAACTTCTACCATGAGCTAGTCAACTAACTAGAACTCCTTTTAACCCCACTCACCACTCACCAATTAACACTCATCATTCACTCCATTTCACTTCCAAATCTCTTTCTAATTCTCTCTCAACACACCCACACTATTATGAACGTATTTTTCCAGTAGTTAATCATCATCTTCATCAAAAATCACTTCAAGAATCAAGCTATAATCATCATAGGAAGAACACTTCAAGAATACTTCAAAAATCCCTTCAAGTTTACTAATTTACTTCCAAGCTTTCTAATCCATTCCAAGTAATCATCTAAGATCAAGAAACCTTTGTTATATACAGTAGATTATCTTTCTTATTCAAGGTAATATTCATATTCAAACTTTGATTCAATTTCTATAACTATAAACTATCTTAATTCGAGCAAAAATCTTACTTGAACTTGTTTTTGTGTCATGATCCTACTTCAAGAACTTTCAAGCCATCCAAGATCCTTTGAAGCTAGATCATTTCTTGTCACTTCCAGTAGGTTTACCTACTAAACTTGAGGTAGTAATGATGTTCATAACATCATTCGATTCATATATATAAAACTATCTTATTCGAAGGTTTAAACTCGTAATCACTAGAACATAGTTTAGTTAATTCTAAACTTGTTCGCAAACAAAAGTTAATCCTTCTAACTTGACTTTTAAAATTAACTAAACACATGTTCTATATCTATATGATATGCTAACTTAATGATTTAAAACCTGGAAACACGAAAAACACCGTAAAACCGGATTTACGCCGTCGTAGTAACACAGCGGGCTGTTTTGGGTTAGTTAATTAAAAACTATGATAAACTTTGATTTAAAAGTTGTTATTCTGAGAAAATGATTTTTATTATGAACATGAAACTATATCCAAAAATTATGGTTAAACTCAAAGTGGAAGTATGTTTTCTAAGATGGTCATCTAGACGTCGTTCTTTCGACTGAAATGACTACCTTTACAAAAACGACTTGTAACTTATTTTTCCGACTAGAAACCTATACTTTTTTTGTTTAGATTCATAAAATAGAGTTCAATATGAAACCATAGCAATTTGATTCACTCAAAACGGATTTAAAATGAAGAAGTTATGGGTAAAACAAGATTGGATAATTTTTCTCATTTTGGCTACGTGAAAATTGGTAACAAATCTATTCCAACCATAACTTAATCAACTTGTATTATATATTATGTAATCTTGAGATACCATAGACATGTATACAATGTTTTGACCTATCATGTCGACACATCTATATATATTTCGGAACAACCATAGACACTCTATATGTGAATGTTGGAGTTAGCTATACAGGGTTGAGGTTGATTCCAAAATATATATAGTTTGAGTTGTGATCAATACTGAGATACGTATACACTGGGTCGTGGATTGATTCAAGATAATATTTATCGATTTATTTCTGTACATCTAACTGTGGACAACTAGTTGTAGGTTACTAACGAGGACAGCTGACTTAATAAACTTAAAACATCAAAATATATTAAAAGTGTTGTAAATATATTTTGAACATACTTTGATATATATGTATATATTGTTATAGGTTCGTGAATCAACCAGTGGCCAAGTCTTACTTCCCGACGAAGTAAAAATCTGTGAAAGTGAGTTATAGTCCCACTTTTAAAATCTAATATTTTTGGGATGAGAATACATGCAGGTTTTATAAATGATTTACAAAATAGACACAAGTACGTGAAACTACATTCTATGGTTGAATTATCGAAATCGAATATGCCCCTTTTTATTAAGTCTGGTAATCTAAGAATTAGGGAACAGACACCCTAATTGACGCGAATCCTAAAGATAGATCTATTGGGCCTAACAAACCCCATCCAAAGTACCGGATGCTTTAGTACTTTGAAATTTATATCATATCCGAAGGGTGTCCCGGAATGATGGGGATATTCTTATATATGCATCTTGTTATTGTCGGTTACCAGGTGTTCACCATATGAATGATTTTTATCTCTATGTATGGGATGTGTATTGAAATATGAAATCTTGTGGTCTATTGTTACGATTTGATATATATAGGTTAAACCTATAACTCACCAACATTTTTGTTGACGTTTTAAGCATGTTTATTCTCAGGTGATTATTAAGAGCTTCCGCTGTCGCATACTTAAATAAGGACAAGATTTGGAGTCCATGCTTGTATGATATTGTGTAAAAACTGCATTCAAGGAACTTATTTTTTTTTAACATATTTGTATTGTAAACCATTATGTAATGGTCGTGTGTAAACAGGATATTTTAGATTATCATTATTTGATAATCTACGTAAAGCTTTTTAAACCTTTATTGATGAAATAAAGGTTATGGTTTGTTTAAAAATGAATGCAGTCTTTGAAAAACGTCTCATATAGAGGTCAAAACCTCGCAACGAAATCAATTAATATGGAACGTTTTTAATCAATAAGAACGGGACATTTCATATCTCAGTATTGATCACAACTCAAACTATATATATATATTTTGGAATCAACCTCAACCCTGTATAGCTAACTCCAACATTCACATATAGAGTGTCTATGGTTGTTCCGCAATATATATATATAGATGGGTCGAAATGATAGGTCGAAACATTGTATACGTGTCTATGGTATCTCAAGATTACATAATATACAATATAAGTTGATTAGGTTATGGTTAGAATAGATTTATTACTAACTTTCACGTAGGTAAAATGAGTAGTTTTTATCAATCTTGTTTTACTCGCCATTTCTTCGTTTCTAATCCGTTTTGAGTGATTCTAGTGGCCACGGTTTCGTATTGAACTTAACTTTATGAATCTAAATAGAAAAAGTATAAGTTTATAATCGGAAATACAAGTTACAAGTCGTTTTTGAAAGAGGTAGTTATTTTCGTCGAAAGAACGACATCTTGATGACCATTTTGAAAAACATACTTTCACTTTGAGTTTAACCATGATTTTTGGATATAGTTTCATGTTCATAAGAAAAATCATTTTTCCAGAAGTATAGCTTTTAAATCAAAGTTCTTCTTAGTTTTTAATTATCCCAACCAAAACAGCCCCCGGTTTTACTATGACGGCGTATATCCAGTTTTATGGTGTTTATCGTGTTTTCGGGTTTTAAATCATTAAGTTAGCATATCATATAGATATATAACATGTGTTTAGTTGATTTTAAAAGTCTAGTTAGAAGGATTAACTTTATTTGCGAACAAGTTTAGAATTAACTAAACTATGTTCTAGTGATTACAAGTTTATAACGTTGAATAAAACAGCTTTTTATGTATGAATCGAATGATGTTATGAACATCATTACTACCTCAAGTTCCTTGGATAAACCTACTGGAAATGAGAAAAATGGATCTAGCTTCAAAGGATCCTTGGATGGCTTGAAAGTTCTTGAAGCAGAATCATGACACGAAAACAATTTCAAGTAAGATTTCCACTCGAAATAAGATTGTTATAGTTATAGAAATTGAATTAAAGTTTGAATATGATTATTACCTTGTATTAGAAAGATAACCTACTGTAAGTAACAAAGGTTTCTTGATCTTGGATGATTACTTGGAATGGATTTAGAAAACTTGGAAGTAAACTTACAATCTTGGAAGTATTCTTGATTTTATGAAACTAGAACTTTTGGAATTTATGAAGAACACTTAGAACTTGAAGATAGAACTTGAGAGAGATCAATTAGATGAATAAAATTGAAGAATGAAAGTGTTTGTAGGTGTTTTTGGTCGTTGGTGTATGGATTAGATATAAAGGATATGTAATTTTGTTTTCATGTAAATAAGTCATGAATGATTACTCATATTTTTGTAATTTTATGAGATATTTCATGCTAGTTGCCAAATGATGGTTCCCACATGTGTTAGGTGACTCACATGGGCTGCTAAGAGCTGATCATTGGAGTGCATATACCAATAGTACATACATCTAAAAGCTATGTATTGTACGAGTACGAATACGGGTGCATACGAGTAGATTTGTTGATGAAACTGAACGAGGATGTAATTGTAAGAATTTTTGTTAAGTAGAAGTATTTTGATAAGTGTCTTGAAGTCTTTAAAAAGTGTATGAATACATATTAAAACACTACATGTATATACATTTTAACTGAGTCGTTAAGTCATCGTTAGTCGTTACATGTAAATGTTGTTTTGAAACCTTTAGGTTAACGATCTTGTTAAATGTTGTTAACCCAATGTTTATAATATCAAATGAGATTTTAAATTATTATATTATCATGATATTATGATGTACGAATATATCTTAATATGATCTATATACATTAAATGTCGTTACAACGATAATCGTTACATATATGTCTCATTTCAAAATCATTAAGTTAGTAGTCTTATTTTTACATATGTAGTTCATTGTTAATACACTTAATGATATATTTACTTATCATTTAACATAATTAACCAAGTGTATCAATATCTTAATATGATTCATATGTACCTAGTAAGACGTTATAACGATAATCGTTATATATATCGTTTTCGAGTTTCTTAATTTAATAGTCTCATTTTTATGTATATAACTCATTGTTAAAATACCTAATGAGATACATACTTATAATAAAATCATGTTAACTATATATATAACTATATATATGTCATCGTATAGTTTTTACAAGTTTTAACGTTCGTGAATCACCGGTCAACTTGGGTGGTCATTTGTCTATATGAAACCTATTCCAATTAATCAAGTCTTAATAAGTTTGATTGTTTAACATGTTGGAAATACTTAATCATGTAAATATCAATTTCATTTAATATATATAAACATGGAAAAGTTCGGGTCACTACAGTATGCACCCGTATTCGTACTCGTACAATACACAGCTTTTAGATGTATGTACTATTAGTATATACACTCCAATTATCAGCTCTTAGCAGCCCATGTGAGTCACCTAACACATGTGGGAACCATCATTTGGCAACTAGCATGAAATATCTCATAAAATTACAAAAATATTAGTAATCATTCAGGACTTATTTACATGTAAACAAAATTACACATCCTTTATATCTAATCCATATACCAACGACCAAAAACACCTACAAACACTTTCATTCATTAATTTTCTTCATCAAATTGATCTCTCTAAAGTTCTATCTTCAAGTTCTAAGTGTTCTTCATAAATTCTATAAGTTCTGGTTTCATAAAATCAAGAATACTTCCAAGTTTGCTAGCTTACTTCCAATCTTGTAAAGTGATCATCCAACCTCAAGAAATCTTTCTTATTTACAGTAAGTTATCTTTCTAATACAAGGTAATACTCATATTCAAACTTTGATTCAATTTCTATAACTATAACAATCTTATTTCGAATGGAAATCTTACTTGAACTTGTTTTCGTGTCATGATTCTGCTTCAAGAACTTTCAAGCCATCCAAGGATCCTTTGAAGCTAGATATATTTTTCTCATTTTCAGTGGGTTTATCCACAAAACCTGAGGTAGTAATGATGTTCATAACATCATTCGATTCATATATATAAAACTACCTTATTCGAAGGTTTAAACTTGTAATCACTAGAACATAGTTTAGTTAATTCTAAACTTGTTCGCAAACAAAAGTTAATACTTCTAACTTGACTTTTAAAATCAAATAAACACATGTTCTATATCTATATGATATGCTAACTTAATGATTTAAAACCTGAAAATACGAAAAACACCGTAAAACTGGATATACGCCGTCGTAGTAACACCGCGGGCTATTTTGGGTTAGTTAATTAAAAACTATGATAAACTTTGATTTAAAAGTTGTTCTTCTAAGAAAATGATTTTTCTTATGAACATGAAACTATATCCAAAAATCATGATTAAACTCAAAATGGAAGTATGTTTTCCAAAATGGTCATCTAGACGTCGTTCTTTCGACTGAAATGATTACCTTTACAAAAATGACTTGTAACCTATATTTCCGACTATAAACTTATACTTTTTATATATAGATTCATAAACTTAAGTTCAATATGAAACCATAGCAATTGGATTCACTCAAAACGGATTTAAAACGAAGAAGTTATGGGTAAAACAAGATTGGATATTTTTACTTGTTGTAGTTACGTGAAAATTGGTAACAAATCTATACAAATCATATCCTAGCTAACTTATATTGTATTATACATGTATTCTAATATATTATGTAATCTTGGGATACCATAGACACGTATGCAAATGTTTTGACATATCATATCGACCCATCTATATATATTATTTGGAACAACCATAGACACTCTATATGCAGTAATGTTGGAGTTAGCTATACAGGGTTGAGGTTGATTCCAAAAATATATATACTTTGAGTTGTGATCTAGCCTGAGACGTGTATACACTGGGTCGTGGATTGGGTCAAGATAATATATATCAATTTATTTCTGTACATGTAACTATGGACAACTAGTTGTAGGTTACTAACGAGGACAGCTGACTGAAAATATTTAAAACATTAAAACGTATTAAAAAAATGTTGTAAATATATTTTGAACATACTTTGATATATATGTACATATTTTTTATAGGTTAGTGAATCGACCAGTGGCCAAGTCTTACTTCCCGACGAAGTAAAAATCTGTGAAAATGAGTTATAGTCCCACTTTTAAAATCTAATATTTTGGGATGAGAATACATGCAGCTTTATAAATGTTTTACAAAATAGACACAAGTACGCAAAACTACATTCTATGGTTGGATTATTAAACCGAATATCGTCCTTCAAGTCTGGTAGCCTAAGAATTAGGGAAATGGCCCCTAATTGACGCGAATCCTAAAGATAGATCTATTGGGCTTAACAACCCCCATTCAGGTTATGGATGGTTTAGTACTTCGAGATTATTATACAGACGAGAGGTTCTGTTTTGGGGATATTCTATGCATTAAGTTAACGTCGGTTACCAGGTGTTCAACATATGAATGATTTTTATCTCTATGCAGTTTGCGAAATGCCTGATAAGAGATGTGTTATAAAAATGAAATCTTGTGGTCTATTATTATGATTTAATAATATGTAGGTTAAACCTATAACTCACCAATAATTTTGTTGACGTTTTAAGCATGTTTATTCTCAGGTGATTATTAAGAGCTTCCGCTGTTGCATACTAAATTAAGGACAAGATTTGGAGTCCATGCTTGAATAATATTGTTTAAAAACTGCATTCGAAGACTTATGTTGATGTGTAATATTATTGTAAACCATTATGTAATGGTCGTGTGAAAAACGCTATATTTTAGATTATCATTATTTGACAATCGTCGTAATATTTTAAAGGTTATGGTTTGTTTTAAAATCGAACGCAGTCTTTGAAAAACGTCTCATATAGAGGTCAAAACCTCGCGACGAAATCAATTAATATGGAACGTTTATAATCAATATGAACGGGACATTTCACTTACCACTTCACCACCACCACCGCCCCATGGTTATCTATACTACTACTTAACCAAGGTATGAACTTAAAAAAGCAAAGGGGTCATGTCAGATAGTCTTTTTCACAATCTACACAGGCCCTAGGGGGCGGGCCATTTTAGGGGTACATATATGCAGAAATAGTTATGTGGTGAAAACCAACGGATCTTCGGTCCAGCGGTACCGCGGTTACACTTGTGTACTCGCAGGGCTAGAGGTCTCTGGTTCAAACCTCGTCACCCGCTCTAGGAATTGAAATATATTCCTTGAAGGTGGCCCAAAGGGAAGGTTTTACCGACCCGCTCCGAGACTAAGGTCCGGCCCGCCTGCCCCTCGGGATGGTTTAAGGGTCAGATCCTCAGAGTGTGGTTCGGGTTTCCTGCCCGAAAGTGCGCGTGTGTGTGCAAATGATGAGTGTCGTTGAAATAAATTATACGCTGATGCAAGCTTGCCTTCAAAAAAAAAAAAGTTATGTGGTGAAATAGTGTTGTAGTTGTGAAAATTCCTCTTGTTTCAGTGTTTGAAGTTCTAGTTGCAAGTTTAAAGACAAAATGACTAGTGATATATGATAGCTAACATCAGAAATTGAGGATCTTGTGGTCATTGCTAAAAGCAGTTTAATGAAAATATGTGAGTCTTCTCAGAAAAACAAAATCTTTATTCAACATTTAAGGAGCCCAACTAAATGTATGACTTAGTGTGTCAACCTCTTAATTAAATACTTCATTTCATTGAACTATTCATTATTCAGCGTGTGAGTTTCTAATCTCTAAATGGCATATGATAGTGCATGGTGTGTTTGTTTACCTCTTAATTGATTGGTTTAGCGCAACATTCAGCGCATTTGTTTTCTAACCTTTAAATGACATATGATGCTGAATGGCTCAGCATTCATGCTGAACCATTCAGAGTTGAAACACTCTCTTAATTATTAAGCACCAAAATTTTATGTGATACGTCTTCGAGTTATATCCATAACACACTTAACAAACAACCATATTGAATTATTTATTAATGTAACACATTAATAAGATAATTTTACTCACTTCATATCGTTTTTTTTTTTCATAATTATTATCAAGTAGCTTATTTTCATTCACAATCAAGTTCATTCAGAGACTTTGAATCATTCAGATTATGAACTATTCAACACTAAATCATTCAGTTTTATCAAACGCAGCCTGAATGGTTATACATTCAGTGTTGAATCATTCAGAGTTGAAACACGCTTTTAACCATTAAGCACCTAAATTTTCTAGTAATATCCTCTTTAAATCATATCCAGAACACTTAACATACTGATGTGATGGTCTATTCCGATTAGGAAAGATGTCACATTGATCTAATAAAAATATTTTTAAAAAAAACTTTATTCGTTACCTTTTTAGCCAATATATTTTTAAAATATTTTCTAGAGCAATATGTGTGTTTTTTGAGATTTATAAAGTTCTATTTTTTCGATTAAAACCGCAATGTTTTCTACATAATTTCATTTTTACAATCAAAAATTTCAAATTTTTTTTACACAATAAATTCAATAATCTTTCATAGTATCATATAAATCTCTAAAATGATAATGTTATAAATAAAGATTATTCAAGTTTAAATAAAAATTTAAAAAAAAAAAAACTCTAAGCCCCTCATGATGATGTCATTAAAATAATTAATTTATTTTAATAAAAATATTAATATGTTAAGTGTATAATATATGAAACATTATGTACAACTGAAATGTCTCGTTCTTATTGATTAAAAACGTTTCATATTAATTGATTTCGTTGCGAGGTTTTGACCTCTATATGAGACGTTTTTCAAAGACTGCATTCATTTTTAAAACAAACCATAACCTTTATTTCATAAATAAAGGTTTAAAAAGCTTTACGGAGATTATCAAATAATGATAATCTAAAATATCCTGTTTACACACGACCATTACATAATGGTTTACAATACATATATGTTACATCGAAATCAGTTTCTTGAATGCAGTTTTTACACAATATCATACAAACATGGACTCTAAATCTTGTCCTTATTTTAGTATGCAACAGCGGAAGCTCTTAATATTCACCTGAGAATAAACATGCTTTAAACATCAACAAAAATGTTGGTGAGTTATAGGTTTAACCTATATTTATCAAATCGTAACAATATACCACAAGATTTCATATTTCAATACACATCCCATACATAGAGATAAAAATCATTCATATGGTGAACACCTGGTAACCGACATTAACAAGATGCATATATAAGAATATCCCCATCATTCCGGGACACCCTTCGGATATGATATAAATTTCGAAGTACTAAAGCATCCGGTACTTTGGATGGGGCTTGTTGGGCCCGATAGATCTATCTTTAGGATTCGCGTCAATTAGGGTGTCTGTTCCCTAATTCTTAGATTACCAGACTTAATATAAAGGGGCATATTCGATTTCGATAATTCAACCATAGAATGTAGTTTCATGTACTTGTGTCTATTTTGTAAATCATTTATAAAACCTGCATGTATTCTCATCCCAAAAATATTAGATTTTAAAAGTGGGACTATAACTCACTTTCACAGATTTTTACTTCGTCGGGAAGTAAGACTTGGCCACTGGTTGATTCACGAACCTATAACAATATATACATATATATCAAAGTATGTTCAAAATATATTTACAACACTTTTAATATATTTTGATGTTTTAAGTTTATTAAGTCAGCTGTCCTCGTTAGTAACCTACAACTAGTTGTCCACAATTAGATGTACAGAAATAAATCGATAAATATTATCTTGAATCAATCCACGACCCAGTGTATACATATCTCAGTATTGATCACAACTCAAACTATATATATTTTGGAATCAACCTCAACCCTGTATAGCTAACTCCAACATTCACATATAGAGTGTCTATGGTTGTTCCGAAATATATATAGATGTGTCGACATGATAGGTCGAAACATTGTATACGTGTCTATGGTATCTCAAGATTACATAATATACAATACAAGTTGATTAAGTTATGGTTGGAATAGATTTGTTACCAATTTTCACGTAGCTAAAATGAGAAAAATTATCCAATCTTGTTTTACCCATAACTTCTTCATTTTAAATCCGTTTTGAGTGAATCAAATTGCTATGGTTTGATATTGAACTCTATTTTATGAATCTAAATATAAAAATTATAGGTTTATAGTCGGAAAAATAAGTTACAAGTCATTTTTGTAAAGGTAGTCATTTCAGTCGAAAGAACGACGTCTAGATGACCATTTTAGAAAACATACTTCCACTTTGAGTTTAACCATAATTTTTGGATATAGTTTCATGTTCATAATAAAAATCATTTTCTCAGAATAACAACTTTAAATCAAAGTTTATCATAGTTTTTAATTAACTAACCCAAAACAGCCCGTGGTGTTACTACGACGGCGTAAATCCGGTTTTACGGTGTTTTTCGTGTTTCCAGGTTTTAAATCATTAAGTTAGCATATCATATAGATATAGAACATGTGTTTAGTTGATTTTAAAAGTCAAGTTATAAGGATTAACTTTTGTTTGTGAACAAGTTTAGAATTAACTAAACTATGTTCTAGTGATTACAAGTTTAAACCTTCGAATAAGATAGCTTTATATGTATGAATCGAATGATGTTATGAACATCATTACTACCTTAAGTTCCTTGGATAAACCTACTGGAAAAGAGAAAAATGGATCTAGCTTCAACGAATCCTTGGATGGCTCGAAGTTCTTGAAGCAGAATCATGACACGAAAACAAGTTCAAGTAAGATCATCACTTGAAATAAGATTGTTATAGTTATAGAAATTGAACCAAAGTTTGAATATGATTATTACCTTGTATTAGAATGATAACCTACTGTAAGAAACAAAGATTTCTTGAGGTTGGATGATCACCTTACAAGATTGGAAGTGAGCTAGCAAACTTGAAAGTATTCTTCATTTTATGTAACTAGAACTTGTAGAATATATGAAGAACACTTAGAACTTGAAGATAGAACTTGAGAGAGATCAATTAGATGAAGAAAATTGAAGAATGAAAGTGTTTGTAGGTGTTTTTGGTCGTTGGTGTATGGACTAGATATAAAGGATATGTAATTTTGTTTTCATGTAAATAAGTCATGAATGATTACTCATATTTTTGTAATTTTATGAGATATTTCATGCTAGTTGCCAAATGATGGTTCCCACATGTGTTAGGTGACTCACATGGGCTGCTAAGAGCTGATAATTGGAGTGTATATACCAATAGTACATACATCTAAAAGCTGTGTATTGTACGAGTACGAATACGGGTGCATACGAGTAGAATTGTTGATGAAACTAAACGAGGATGTAATTGTAAGCATTTTTGTTAAGTAGAAGTATTTTGATAAGTGTCTTGAAGTCTTTCAAAAGTGTATGAATACATATTAAAACACTACATGTATATACATTTTAACTGAGTCGTTAAGTCATCGTTAGTCGTTACATGTAAATGTTGTTTTGAAACCTTTAGGTTAACGATCTTGTTGAATGTTGTTAACCCATTGTTTATTATAACAAATGAGATGTTAAATTATTATATTATCATGATATTATGATATATAATATATCTTAGTATGATGTATATACAGTTAAATGTCGTTACAACGATAATCGTTACATATATGTCTCGTTTCGAAATCATTAAGTTAGTAGTCTTATTTTTACATATGTATTTCATTATTAATACACTTAATAATATATTTACTTATCATTTAACATAATTAACCAAGTGTATCAATATCTTAATATGATTCATATGTACCTAGTAAGACGTTGTTATAACGATAATCGTTATATATATCGTTTTCAGGTTTCTTAAATTAATAGTCTCATTTTTATGTATATAACTCATTGTTAAAATACCTAATGAGATACATACTTATAATAAAAACATGTTAACTATATATATAACCATATATATGTCATTGTATAGTTTTTACAAGTTTTAACGTTCGTGAATCACCGGTCAACTTGGGTGGTCAATTGTCTATATGAAACATATTTCAATTAATCAAGTCTTAACAAGTTTGATTGCTTAACATGTTGGAAACATTTAATCATGTAAATATCAATCTCAATTAATATATATAAACATGGAAAAGTTCGGGTCACTACAGTACCTACCCGTTAAATAAATTTCGTCCCGAAATTTTAAGCTGTTGAAGGTGTTGACGAATCTTCTGGAAATAGATGCGGGTATTTCTTCTTCATCTGATCTTAACGCTCCAAGGTGAACTCGGGTCCTCTACGAGCATTCCATCGAACCTTAACAATTGGTATCTTGTTTTGCTTAAGTCTTTTAACCTCACGATCCATTATTTCGACGGGTTCTTCGATGAATTGAAGTTTTTCGTTGATTTGGATTTCATCTAACGGAATAGTGAGATCTTCTTTAGCAAAAAATTTCTTCAAATTCGAGACGTGGAAAGTGTTATGTACAGCCGCGAGTTGTTGAGGTAACTCAAGTCGGTAAGCTACTGGTCCGACACGATCAATAATCTTGAATGGTCCAATATACCTTGGATTTAATTTCCCTCGTTTACCAAATCGAACAACGCCTTTCCAAGGTGCAACTTTAAACATGACCATCTCTCCAATTTCAAATTCTATATCTTTTCTTTTAATGTCAGCGTAGCTCTTTTGTCGACTTTGGGCGGTTTTCAACCGTTGTTAAATTTGGATGATCTTCTTGGTAGTTTCTTGTATAATCTCCGGACCCGTAATCTGTCTATCCCCCACTTCACTCCAACAAATCGGAGACCTGCACTTTCTACCATAAAGTGCTTTAAACGGCGCCATCTCAATGCTTGAATGGTAGCTGTTGTTGTAGGAAAATTCTGCTAACGGTAGATGTCGATCCCAACTGTTTCCGAAATCAATAACACATGCTCGTAGCATGTCTTCAAGCATTTGTATCGTCCTTTCGCTCTGCCCATCAGTTTGTGGATGATAGGCAGTACTCATGTCTAGACGAGTTCCTAATGCTTGCTATAATGTCTGCCAGAATCTTGAAATAAATCTGCCATCCCTATCAGAGATAATAGAGATTGGTATTCCATGTCTGGAGACGACTTCCTTCAAATACAGTCGTGCTAACTTCTCCATCTTGTCATCTTCTCTTATTGGCAGGAAGTGTGCTGATTTGGTGAGACGATCAACTATTACCCAAATAGTATCAAAACCACTTGCAGTCCTTGGCAATTTAGTGATGAAATCCATGGTAATGTTTTCCCATTTCCATTCTGGGATTTCGGGTTGTTGAAGTAGACCTGATGGTTTCTGATGCTCAGCTTTGACCTTAGAACACGTCAAACATTCTCCTACGTATTTAGCAACATCGGCTTTCATACCCGGCCACCAAAAATGTTTCTTGAGATCCTTGTACATCTTTCCCGTTCCAGGATGTATTGAGTATCTGGTTTTATGAGCTTCTCTAAGTACCATTTCTCTCATATCTCCAAATTTTGGTACCCAAATCCTTTCAGCCCTATACCGGGTTCCGTCTTCCTGAATATTAAGATGCTTCTCTGATCCTTTGGATATTTCATCCTTTAAATTTCCCTCTTTTAAAACTCCTTGTTGCGCCTCCTTTATTTGAGTAGTAAGGTTATTATGAATCATTATATTCATAGATTTTACTCGAATGGGTTCTCTGTCCTTCCTGCTCAAGGCATCGGCTACCACATTTGCCTTCCCCGGGTGGTAACGAATCTCAAAGTCGTAATCATTCAACAATTCAATCCACCTACGCAGCCTCATATTCAGTTGTTTCTGATTAAATATATGTTGAAGACTTTTGTGGTCGGTATATATAATACTTTTGACCACATATAAGTAGTGCCTCCAAGTCTTTAATGCAAAAACAACCGCTCCTAATTCCAAATCATGCGTCGTATAATTTTGTTCGTGAATCTTCAATTGTCTAGACGCATAAGCAATCACCTTCGTTCGTTGCATTAATACACAACCGAGACCTTGCTTTGATGCGTCACAATAAATCACAAAATCATCATTCCCTTCAGTCAATGACAATATAGGTGCCGTAGTTAGCTTTTTCTTCAATAACTGAAACGCTTTCTCTTGTTCATCATTCCATTCAAATTTCTTCCCTTTATGCGTTAATGCAGTCAAGGGTTTTGCTATTCTGGAAAAATCTTGGATGAACCTTCTGTAGTAACCAGCTAGTCCTAAAAACTGGCGTATGTGTTTCGGAGTTTTCGGGGTTTCCCACTTTTCAACAGTTTCTATCTTTGCCGGATCCACCTTAATACCTTCTTTGTTCACTATGTGACTGAGGAATTGAACTTCTTCCAACCAAAATGCACACTTTGAAAACTTAGCGTACAATTCTTCCTTCCTCAATACTTCTAACACCTTTCTCAAATGTTCACCGTGTTCTTGGTCATTCTTTGAGTAAATAAGTATGTCATCAATGAAAACAATGACAAACTTGTCAAGGTATGGCCCACACACTCGGTTCATAAGGTCCATGAACACAGCTGGTGCATTAGTTAAACCAAACGGCATGACCATAAACTCGTAATGACCGTAACGTGTTCTGAAAGTAGTCTTTGGAATATCATCTTCTTTCACCCGCATTTGATGATACCCGGAACGTAAGTCAATCTTTGAATAAACAGACGAGCCTTGTAGTTGATCAAATAAGTCATCGATTCTTGGTAGTAGGTAGCGGTTCTTGATGGTAAGTTTGTTTAACTCTCGGTAGTCGATACACAACCTGAATGTACCATCTTTCTTCTTGACAAACAAAACAGGAGCTCCCCACGGTGATGTGCTTGGTCGAATGAAACCACGCTCTAAAAGTTCTGTTAATTGGATTTGCAGTTCTTTCATCTCACTGGGTACGAGTCTATAAGGAGCACGAGCTATTGGTGCAGCTCCTGGTACAAGATCTATTTGAAATTCAACGGATCGATGTGGGGGTAATCCCGGTAATTCTTTCGGAAATACATCGGGAAATTCTTTTGCAATGGGAACATCATTGATGCTCTTTTCTTCAGTTTGTACTTTCTCAACGTGTGCTAGAACAGCATAGCAACCTTTTCTTATTAGTTTTTGTGCCTTCAAATTACTAATAAGATGTAGCTTCGTGTTGCCCTTTTCTCCGTACACCATTAAGGGTTTTCCTTTTTCTCGTATAATGCGAATTGCATTTTTGTAACAAACGATCTCTGCTTTCACTTCTTTCAACCAGTCCATACCGATTATCACATCAAAACTCCCTAACTCTACTGGTATCAAATCAATCTTAAATGTTTCGCTAACCAGTTTAATTTCTCGATTCCGACATATATTATCTGCTGAAATTAATTTACCATTTGCTAATTCGAGTAAAAATTTACTATCCAAAGGCGTCAATGGACAACTTAATTTAGCACAAAAATCTTTACTCATATAGCTTCTATCCGCACCCGAATCAAATAAAACGTAAGCAGATTTATTGTCAATAAGAAACGTACCCGTAACAAGCTCCGGGTCTTCCTGTGCCTCTGCCGCATTAATATTGAAAACACTTCCACGGCCTTGTCCATTCGTGTTCTCCTGGTTCGGGCAATTTCTAATAATGTGGCCCGGTTTTCCACATTTATAACAAACTACATTGGCATAACTTGCTCCGACACTACTTGCTCCGCCATTACTCATTCCGACACCATTTGTTCCTTTCGTTCTATTAACCCCTGGTCCGTAGACCTCACACTTCGCCGCGCTATGACCATTTCGTTTACACTTGTTGCAAAATTTGGTGCAGAACCCCGAGTGATACTTTTCACACCTTTGGCATAGCTGCTTCTGATTGTTGTTGTTGTTGCGGTTATTATTGTTGTTGGGATGATTGTTGTAGTTGCTGTTGTTGTTGTTGTTGTTGTTGTTGTTGTTGGGCCGTTTGTTGTAGTTGCGATTGATGTTGTGATTGTTGGGATAATTGTTGCGATTATTGTTGTAATTGCTGTTGTTGTTGAATTGGTGATTCTTATCACCGTTTTCCTCCCACTTTCTTTTGACTTGCTTCACATTGGCCTCTTCAGCAGTCTGTTCTTTAATTCTTTCTTCAATCTGGTTCACTAGTTTGTGAGCCATTCTACATGCCTGTTGTATGGAGGCGGGCTCGTGTGAACTTATATCTTCTTGGATTCTTTCTGGTAATCCTTTCACAAACGCGTCGATCTTCTCTTCCTCATCTTCGAATGCTCCCGGACACAATAGGCACAATTCTGTGAATCGTCTTTCGTACGTGGTAATATCAAATCCTTGGGTTCGTAACCCTCTAAGTTCTGTCTTGAGCTTATTGACCTCGGTTCTGGGACGGTACTTCTCGTTCATCAAGTGCTTGAATGCTGACCACGGTAGTGCGTACGCATCATCTTGTCCCACTTGCTCTAGATAGGTATTCCACCATGTTAACGTAGAACCTGTGAAGGTATGCGTAGCGTACTTCACTTTGTCCTCTTCAATACACTTACTTATGGCAAACACCGATTCGACCTTCTCGGTCCACCGTTTCAATCCGATCGGTCCTTCGGTTCCATCAAATTCTAAAGGTTTGCAGGCAGTGAATTCTTTGTAGGTGCATCCTACACGATTTCCTGTACTGCTAGATCCAAGGTTATTGTTGGTATGTAGCGCAGCCTGTACTGCGGCTATGTTTGAAGCTAGAAAAGTACGGAATTCCTCTTCATTCATATTCACGGTGTGTCGAGTAGTCGGTGCCATTTCCTTCAAAATAGTCAAATGGAACAAGTTAATCATACAGAATATTAAGAGTAGTTAATAGTATTTCGTAGCATAATATGAACTCATTTATAAAAGCTTTTTCTTCATATTAGCGTTTTATAAGTTTAAATTCGGGTAGTACCTACCCGTTAAGTTCATACTTAGTAGCTAATATACAATTCAACTACTACAATTCTATATGAAAAACTGATTATAATAATATTTTGCGTTCAAACTTTTACACAATATTTTACAAACTTACAATACCGCTTATTTTACATATAGCATGAAATATAGCACACAATAAATTTGATACAAGATGGTTGTGAAGATAATTCTAGCTAGTACACAAGTCGTTCAGCAAAGGCAATAAAGACACGTAATTCATACGTCCAGAAACAAGTCATGCATTCTGGTTTTACTAGGATTACTTCCCATCCTTGGTCTTGTGGAACATAACTGTTATGGCTGTTGATAAGACAGCGTGTTGTAACGTCGTCAAAGGGACGAGGGTTACGTAATGTCCAACAGTCCCGTAACAATCTAAAAACCGCATTTCTTACCCCAATTACCGACTCCGTCACTTGTGAAAACGTTTTGTTTAATAGTTGTAGCCCGATGTTCTTGTTCTCACTTTGGTGAGAAGCGAACATTACTAATCCGTAAGCATAACATGCTTCTTTATGTTGCATGTTAGCCGCTTTTTCTAAATCACGAAGTCCAATATTCGGATATATTGAGTCAAAATAATTTCTTAACCCATTGCGTAAAATAGCATTTGGGTTCCCCGCAATATATGCGTCAAAGTAAACACATCGTAACTTATGGATTTTCCAATGTGATATCCCCCATCTTTCGAACGAAAGCCTTTTATAAACCAAGGCATTCTTGGAACGTTCTTCGAATGTCTTACAAACTGATCTCGCCTCAAATAGTTGTGCCGAAGAATTCTGACCGACTCTAGACAAGATTTCATCAATCATGTCTCCGGGTAGGTCTCTTAAAATATTAGGTTGTCTATCCATTTTGTGTTTTTATACTGTAAAATAGACAAGAGTTAGATTCATAAAAAAATACTTATTAATACAAGCAATTTTTACATATATCATAAAGCATAAGCACACTATATTACATATATTACACCACACGAATACAACTATCTTATTCCGCTCGCTTGTTTCTTCTTCTTCAGTTTTGGTTCGTTTTGCCAAGTTTCTAGGGATATATGATGTTCCCCTAATACGAGCCGTCGTTTTCCACATTGGTTTAGAAAAACCTGGTGGTTTAGAGGTTCCCGGGTCATTGTTACAACTTAAGGACTTCGGGGGTTGACGATACATATAAAGTTCATCGGGGTTGGAATTAGATTTCTCTATTTTTATGCCATTTCCCTTATTATTTTCTTTTGCCTTTTTCAATTCAGTTGGGGTAATTTCTATAACATCATCGGAATTCTCGTCGGAATCCGATTCATCGGAGAATTGGTAATCCTCCCAATATTTTGCTTCCTTGGCGGAAACACCATTGACCATAATTAACCTTGGTCAGTTGGTTGAGGATTTTCTTTTACTTAACCGTTTTATTATTTCCCCCACCGGTTCTATTTCTTCATCCGGTTCCGATTCTTCTTCCGGTTCCGATTCTTCTTCCGGTTCCGACTCTTCTTCCGGTTCCTCTTCGGGAACTTGTGAATCAGTCCACGAATCATTCCAATTTACATTTGACTCTTCATTATTATTAGGTGAGTCAATGGGACTTGTTCTAGAGGTAGACATCTATCACATAATATCAAACGCGTTAAGAGATTAATATATCACATAATATTCACATGTTAAAAATATATAGTTTCCAACAAAATTTGTTAAGCAATCATTTTTCAAGTAAACACGGTCGAAGTCCAGACTCACTAATGCATCCTAACAAACTCGATAAGACACACTAATGCAAAATTCTAGTTCTCTAAGACCAACGCTCGGATACCAACTGAAATGTCCCGTTCTTATTGATTAAAAACGTTCCATATTAATTGATTTCGTTGCGAGGTTTTGACCTCTATATGAGACGTTTTTCAAAGACTGCATTCATTTTTAAAACAAACCATAACCTTTATTTCATAAATAAAGGTTTAAAAAGCTTTACGTAGATTATCAAATAATGATAATCTAAAATATCCTGTTTACACACGACCATTACATAATGGTTTACAATACAAATATGTTACATCGAAATCAGTTTCTTGAATGCAGTTTTTACACAATATCATACAAACATGGACTCCAAATCTTGTCCTTATTTTAGTATGCAACAGAGGAAGCTCTTAATATTCACCTGAGAATAAACATGCTTTAAACGTCAACAAAAATGTTGGTGAGTTATAGGTTTAACCTATATATATCAAATCGTAACAATAGACCACAAGATTTCATATTTCAATACACATCCCATACATAGAGATAAAAATCATTCATATGGTGAACACCTGGTAACCGACATTAATAAGATGCATATATAAGAATATCCCCATCATTCCGGGACATCCTTCGGATATGATATAAATTTCGAAGTACTAAAGCATCCGGTACTTTGGATGGGGCTTGTTGGGCCCGATAGATCTATCTTTAGGATTCGCGTCAATTAGGGTGTCTGTTCCCTAATTCTTAGATTACCAGACTTAATATAAAGGGGCATATTCGATTTCGGTAATTCAACCATAGAATGTAGTTTCACGTACTTGTGTCTATTTTGTAAATCATTTATAAAACCTGCATGTATTCTCATCCCAAAAATATTAGATTTTAAAAGTGGGACTATAACTCACTTTCACAGATTTTTACTTCGTCGGGAAGTAAGACTTGGCCACTGGTTGATTCACGAACCTATAACAATATATACATATATATCAAAGTATGTTCAAAATATATTTACCACACTTTTAATATATTTTGATGTTTTAAGTTTATTAAGTCAGCTGTCCTCGTTAGTAACCTACAACTAGTTGTCCACAATTAGATGTACAGAAATAAATCGATAAATATTATCTTGAATCAATCCACGACCCAGTGTATACATATCTCAGTATTGATCACAACTCAAACTATATATATTTTGGAATCAACCTCAACCCTGTATAGCTAACTCCAACATTCACATATAGAGTGTCTATGGTTGTTCCGAAATATATATAGATGTGTCGACATGATAGGTCGAAACATTGTATACGTGTCTATGGTATCTCAAGATTACATAATATACAATACAAGTTGATTAAGTTATGGTTGGAATAGATTTGTTACCAATTTTCACGTAGCTAAAATGAGAAAAATTATCCAATCTTGTTTTACCCATAACTTCTTCATTTTAAATCCGTTTTGAGTGAATCAAATTGCTATGGTTTGATATTGAACTCTATTTTATGAATCTAAACAGAAAAAGTATAGGTTTATAGTCGGAAAAATAAGTTACAAGTCGTTTTTGTAAAGGTAGTCATTTCAGTCGAAAGAACGACGTCTAGATGACCATTTTAGAAAACATACTTCCACTTTGAGTTTAACCATAATTTTTGGATATAGTTTCATGTTCATAATAAAAATCATTTTCTCAGAATAACAACTTTTAAATCAAAGTTTATCATAGTTTTTAATTAACTAACCCAAAACAGCCCGCGGTGTTACTACGACGGCGTAAATCCGG
This sequence comes from Rutidosis leptorrhynchoides, assembly GCF_046630445.1. Classification (NCBI taxonomy): domain Eukaryota; kingdom Viridiplantae; phylum Streptophyta; class Magnoliopsida; order Asterales; family Asteraceae; genus Rutidosis; species Rutidosis leptorrhynchoides. The sequence goes on along the minus strand of NC_092336.1, from coordinate 401,872,994 downwards.
TTTTACGGTGTTTTTCGTGTTTCCAGGTTTTAAATCATTAAGTTAGCATATCATATAGATATAGAACATGTGTTTAGTTGATTTTAAAAGTCAAGTTAGAAGGATTAACTTTTGTTTGCGAACAAGTTTAGAATTAACTAAACTATGTTCTAGTGATTACAAGTTTAAACCTTCGAATAAGATAGCTTTATATGTATGAATCGAATGATGTTATGAACATCATTACTACCTTAAGTTCCTTGGATAAACCTACTGGAAAAGAGAAAAATGGATCTAGCTTCAACGGATCCTTGGATGGCTCGAAGTTCTTGAAGCAGAATCATGACACGAAAACAAGTTCAAGTAAGATCATCACTTGAAATAAGATTGTTATAGTTATAGAAATTGAACCAAAGTTTGAATATGATTATTACCTTGTATTAGAATGATAACCTACTGTAAGAAACAAAGATTTCTTGAGGTTGGATGATCACCTTACAAGATTAGAAGTGAGCTAGCAAACTTGAAAGTATTCTTAATTTTATGTAACTAGAACTTGTAGAATATATGAAGAACACTTAGAACTTGAAGATAGAACTTGAGAGAGATCAATTAGATGAAGAAAATTGAAGAATGAAAGTGTTTGTAGGTGTTTTTAGTCGTTGGTGTATGGATTAGATATAAAGGATATGTAATTTTGTTTTCATGTAAATAAGTCATGAATGATTACTCATATTTTTGTAATTTTATGAGATATTTCATGCTAGTTGCCAAATGATGGTTCCCACATGTGTTAGGTGACTCACATGGGCTGCTAAGAGCTGATCATTGGAGTGTATATACCAATAGTACATACATCTAAAAGCTGTGTATTGTACGAGTACGAATACGGGTGCATACGAGTAGAATTGTTGATGAAACTAAACGAGGATGTAATTGTAAGCATTTTTGTTAAGTAGAAGTATTTTGATAAGTGTCTTGAAGTCTTTCAAAAGTGTATGAATACATATTAAAACACTACATGTATATACATTTTAACTGAGTCGTTAAGTCATCGTTAATCGTTACATGTAAATGTTGTTTTGAAACCTTTAGGTTAACGATCTTGTTGAATGTTGTTAACCCATTGTTTATTATAACAAATGAGATGTTAAATTATTATATTATCATGATATTATGATATATAATATATCTTAGTATGATGTATATACAGTTAAATGTCGTTACAACGATAATCGTTACATATATGTCTCGTTTCGAAATCATTAAGTTAGTAGTCTTATTTTTACATATGTATTTCATTGTTAATACACTTAATAATATATTTACTTATCATTTAACATAATTAACCAAGTGTATCAATATCTTAATATGATTCATATGTACCTAGTAAGACGTTGTTATAACGATAATCGTTATACATATCGTTTTCGAGTTTCTTAAATTAATAGTCTCATTTTTATGTATATAACTCATTGTTAAAATACCTAATGAGATACATACTTATAATAAAAACATGTTAACTATATATATAACCATATATATGTCATTGTATAGTTTTTACAAGTTTTAACGTTCGTGAATCACCGGTCAACTTGGGTGGTCAATTGTCTATATGAAACATATTTCAATTAATCAAGTCTTAACAAGTTTGATTGCTTAACATGTTGGAAACATTTAATCATGTAAATATCAATCTCAATTAATATATATAAACATGGAAAAGTTCGGGTCACTACAACAACTTTATAATAAAATACCCTCATGATCATATGTACAATATTTGAAGCATTATGTACAAACTTATGGTAAAAAAAACTCTCATGACCATATGTACAATATTTGAAACATTATGTACAACATTATAATAAACACTCACATGACCATATGTACAAACTTTAAAACAAATTGTACAATCTTTTACAATACACTCCATGTACACATGTACAAACTTTGAGCATATTGTACAACAATCATATAATAATTATATTTTGGTTTTTAAAAAAAAAAAATTAAAGAGACATTTGTTATTACTAATAATTACTCCGTATTATTAAAAATATAAATACTCAATTTTAGAGCAAACTTTATTATTATTATATTATTATCATTCAAATATGAGTCCTCTTTACGAGATTAATTACGTTAGATATGTAAGTGAAACAGTGGCAGATTATAGTGTATACAAAAGGGGTATCCGTCCCACCTGGATTTAACGGGAAAAAACTTTTACACTAAAAAAAAATACTAAAAAATAAGGTTTTTTTTTAGTGTTCAATCCCTGCCGACAATGGAAAATTTATTAAATTTTTACATCCGCATCATCTGTATCCGAGTTCAAGTTCCGCCATTGATGCGAAATACATATCTCAATAAAATATTTTAATATAGCTTTTATGATAAAAAATAAGAATAGTTGTGATGAAAATTGGAAGAAAGTTGTGGGAGAATAAATATAGTTCATTTATTCTAACCAAATTAAGTATATCAATATGTTAGATGTAAAACAACGACATGTTTCTTAGTCGGAATCTGTGATTCCACGGATCATTAAACTAAATGACTGTAGCATGTACGTTCACTTGATACCTAAAATATATCATTAAATTGTTTCGTTTAAATAAACCCGTGATTTTACGGGTCATTTCAAAAAATAATACACAAATGAGTTCATGAGCCAAATTCCATTTTAAATTTTTTTCAGGATTTATTTGTGGTGAAAATATAATAAATCCAATAAAAAATCTAAACGAAATAATCATTTTAATTATATCTTTTATCTTTTATTATTTTTCTCAGAGCTCATTCCTTTTCTTTCTCTCAAACTCAATGGTGCCACTCCACATCAGTACCATTCCCAAATTTCCATATTTTCATTCCCTCACCAAGTCCAAATCCCATTTTCTTGCAACCCTTTATTCTCAAAATTCATTCCCATTTTTCCAAAGTTCGAATCTTTTTCATCACAGATCAAAACTTGAACAAAACCCAATAACTATAATCACATCATCAATGGCTTCCACAGCTCAGACAGATAAAATTACAGAAAAACCCATTTCTGTTCTTTTTGTGTGTTTGGGGAACATTTGTAGAAGCCCAGCTGCTGAAGGCGTTTTCACTGATTTGGTCAAAAAAAGAAATCTGTCTTCCAAATTTGTCATTGATTCTGCTGGTACCATCAATTATCACGAGGTTTGTAAGTTATTACATCATGGGTCTCATTTTTTTTTTCTTCATTTTAAATTGACTTACTTATACTTATGTTGTGGTTTGTTTTTTGTGTATATGTATCATGTGTGCGTGTACTTTTCACTAAATTCTAGTGTATCTTAATGGGTTCTTTTTGTTTCATCAAAATGATGAATTTTTAGTACATTTACTGAATTACTATTTTTTTGTGATAGTTATGCTTGTCTATCTTTAGTTGCTAAAAAGTCAGAATTTTAGGTTACCCATTTGTGAGTTGACCTTTAAATTCTTGAATTTGATTCTGAATTGTGTTAAATTTGATTTTATGGAGGGAGGTCCGGCAGATTCTCGAATGAGAGCTGCCTCTAAAAGAAGGGGTATTGAAATCACATCGATATCAAGACCGATAAGGCCCTCGGATTTTAAAGAATTTGATGTCATCCTTGCAATGGACAAGCAAAACAAAGGTAAAACATATCTAACTTTAAAGTAATTTGTTGTTTTAATGTACATAATATAATCCACATCAGATAATCAGATAACATTCGCTTTTGAAGTAATCAAATTTGATTATAGTTTACAATTTATAATAACTTTGAGTTGAATTTTTTGTATGGATTGCAGAAGATATACTTGCATCGTTAGAAAGATGGAGTTTTAACGAGCCTTTGCCTGCTGATGCATACAAGAAGGTTTGAAAAATGTTTTAGAAAATGTTAGTGCATTTGCAGTTCTTATAAGTTAATTGGATTGGATTGTGAATGTTTCATTATGCAGGTGAAGTTAATGTGCTCCTACTGCAAAAAACACGATGAAACGGAAGTTCCAGATCCTTATTACGGTGGGCCACAAGGTTTTGAGAAGGTAATCCTTCTTGAACTTATGTTATTTTATGACGAATGGTCTTCTTTTCGATTTTCATTTATGTTTATTCATTACTAGTAGTCTGTAATGTGGGTCTCATATTTGTTAATATGATAGGATACAGATATGACTATATGAGTGATCGAGCAAAAATGTTATATACAAATGATGTTATTAATGTTATATACTTTTTGACACGATGCATATATAAGATTGACGCCTTGTTAGATCCTTGAAAACTTGACTCATAAAAAGACCAAACAGCGGACATCTGTTCGACCTCAGTGTTATCGAATAAACCTTGTGGTCATATAAAGTTGATGTCTTGATAACGTTTTGTCCGTTAATCATGGTTATGCGGCTAGAATTTCTTGTATTAGATATGATTGCATGTATGTATCATCATTTTGTGGAAGTTAATATGATCAAGCCACATTTACTAGTTGTTCAATAGTAAGCGGTTTAAACATGAGATGAAGTGGCCAATAGTACAGTAGGAGAACACTAATTTTCCCTATAGTAAATGGTAAACCTAAACTTTCTTTTTACTATCTAAAACAACGGTTCAGGCTTTATTTTCAACATTGATACTTATTTCGTCCTAGCGACATTTCAATCATTTCTCAGTTACAAATATATTGTACAAGAAAGCGTTTGAATACATGAAACGTCTTAAGTACCCTATTTTGATGAGGAGTAAAACAACCTTGTGGACATCAGTGTTTGTTCTTCAGTTTTTTTTTGTATCGTTGACACCGTGCAGAAATGTACTTTTAGCTAAGGATGAAGAAAGATAATTTGCAAGGATTCCTTTGTGCATACATTTATAGGCTAAACTTCTTTTTTTTCCTTTGTTTATATTAAAACTTGTTGACGATACTGATTTATTGAAGGGTATTCTAGACGCACAGCCAAAAACATGTTTATACAAAATAATTTCCTTTTTGGTTAGACTGGCTTTTGTGTAGGGGAGGTGATCTTCACACGCCACTTTTTGATCCATGTACACTTTTTTCTCATTAACTTACGGTTATGCTCCTAGATTATTCTAGGGAGTTGAATTTATATTATTATTGTAAGTATAATATAATTAAGGGTAAAATAGGTAATTGGGTGTACATGGATCAAAAAGTGGTGTGTGAGGATCACCTCCCTGTGTGTAGTGCCTCTAGTTCATGTGTGCTTGCTCAAAATCATGTTCTTATGTACATTTATGTGCATGAATCTTTGGTCTTATTTGTCATACGTCATTTTCATTAACTATGTTGACATTGTATTCCTTCATCTTCATATCAAATTATTTGGACTAAGAATCACATTCTTCGTCGGTTTTTTTACTACTGCATGTTAGTTCTGACTTCCAAAGGATGAACCAATGAAGTTGACACTGTACTTTTTTTTTTTTTTTTTTTTTTTTTTAAATCTTATGTGTTTTTAAGTATAACCTTTTATAGTTTCTTTTGTTGATGCAGGTGTTGGATTTGCTTGAGGATGCATGTGAATCGCTTTTGGAAACCATTCTGACTGAAAGCAGCAATATCTCAAATTCATAAAAATGATTACTTACCTTTCTTCGTTATATGGTATCTTGTTCCTCGTTCCATCATTTGTAATCATGCCTAGGTTCATCCGATTGCTACCATTCAAGGACCAGATTGGTAGTTTCGTTGTACGTATAATAAATGACTATATAATTCCATCTTCATAGCTAACTATAATGATTATGTGTTTTTCTATAAGGTTTAGCCAAGATCCCCTTTACTTATGTCACGTTCACCATTATGAGCTACAATTCATTTTTGTCACATTAAACAAGCAACTTATTATTTTTATGCATGTGATTCATGATTGATATACACACATTTGATCTTAATACTATATGTTAGAAACAGTCCTGGATAATTCAGTTAGGCTCACTACGTAAGTAAAAATACTTTACTTTTTTCATATAGTTTGACGTTTGAACATATAAAACCTTATATGTTTACTATATCAAAAATGGCATGTGGTATGTTTGAATTTGTTTTAGATAAATGAAAATGAACAACAATATCTATTATTAGAATATATTATGTTTATATTTAGCATATGTTTGACTGATGATGTATATTGCTGTAAATCATCCGTATATATGGCTAGGTAGTTATGAGGTTTGTTAGGTTGTTACCAAGAATAGTGGTAATCCTCAATTGTATTTATATATGTTTACTTTATGGACTGCAGCGCAACACATTGATTTCTTATATGGTATCAGGCCATATATTTACCTCATCAATCCTTATTTATTTTTCATTCCCATATTGTTCTTCATCCGAACACAAATGGCCGAATCAAAATTCCACTTAACTTTATCTATCCCCAACATCAAAAATCTCATACCTATTGTTCTTGATATAGAGGAAAGTCGATATTGCTCATGAAGAGTTATTCAAGATACACTGCGTTCCATATGATGTTATCGATCATATCATTTCTTGAGCCACCACTTCTTCTGCGGACTCCTGTTACTCAACCACCGAATATCAGTCAATTACCTATCCTTTTTGGCAACGTATTAATGTTGTAGTCCTTCAATGGATCTACATCACCATCTCAAATGATCTACTCCATACAATTTTAGAGACCAACTCCACTACGGCTAAGGCTTCGCAACGCCTTCAAAATATTCTTCATGACAACAAGAGCAAACAAGCTTTATACTTGCAACACCAATTTTACAATATCACCATTGATAGCTTCTTATATGCCTAAGCCAATTGTCAAGAAATAAAAGTTCTCTCTGGTCAACTTTCAAACGTTGGTGACACTATTAGTGACGAGCGAATGGTTCTCCAACTTGTTGCAAGCCTTAATGATAACTACGATACCGTGACCTCCTACATCTCTCAATGTAACCCTCTTCCAAAGTTTTATGAGGCAAGCTCGAAACTCATCCTAGAGTAGACTCGAAAAATGAAACAAACTGACGCCATCACTCTTGAAGTTGCTCTCGTAGCTACAACCAATCCTGCTCCACCACAAGCTACTTCTTAGAATCAACCACGCTACAAGAATACACGCGGTCAAGGGAATATTCAAAGCAATTTTCGTGGAAGAAACAATAATACCAGGGGACGGGGACGTGGCCGTTCCAGCACATTCACTTAATCAGGCCCATTTCCTCTTCGGGCTCAATATGGTCCTGGGCATGGTAGAATTTATCATGGGCCACACCTCCTTGTCCACATCCTACAACGGGCTGGGCCAAACCAGATGCTCCTTCTGGTCAACCAGGATTAACTGGGCCTCGTCCCCAACAAGCCCACACCACTTCTGTTTCTAACGTAGGTTCATAAATGGTATCGGGCCCCTAAATGGTGGCGACGAGAGCAGCTTCCGGAGTAATGGTGGGAGTTAGTTTCATTTTTTTTGAGTATCCTCTAGGAAGAGTTTCGAGCGTGTCTCATGAAACTTTGGAAGAGGGGTACATTGAGAGATGTATGAGGCCACGCTATTGTAGTTATCATTAAGGCCTGCAACAAGTTGGAGAACCATTCGCTCGTCACTAACATTGTCACCAACGTTTGAAAGTTAATCAGCGAGAACTTTTATTTCTTGACAATAGGCTGAGGCAGATGAGATATCAATGGTCATATTGTTAAACTGGCGCTGCAGATTTAAAGCTCGTGTGTTCTTGTTGTCGTGGAAAATATTTTGGGGGCGTTGCCAAGCCTTAGCCGTAGTGGATTGGTCTCCAAAATTGTATGGAGTAGATCATTTGTGATGGTGCCGTAGATCCATTGAAGGACTAGAACATCAATACGTTAACAAGTAGTATCGGTAGTTGACTGATTTTTGATGGTTGAGTCGGCGGAAGAAGTGGTGGTTGAGGGAATGATATGATCGATAACATCATATGCAATGTAGTGTATCTTGAACAACTCTGTCCGTGAGGAGTAATGACTTTTATCGATATCAAGAACAATTGGTATGAGATTTTTGGTGTTGGTGATAGTTAAAGCTGGGTGGAATTTTGATTCGGCCATTTGTGATCGGATGAAGAACAATCGGAGAAAGAAAAATAGAGAAGGATTGATGAGCATAAAATGGCATGTAGTATGTTTGAACTTGTTTTAGACTAATGAAAATGAATAGATGGTAAGATGAGAGTTTATAACCTAAAACATGCATATCAAAAGTTACATTTGGGTTTCCTTTCCTGCCAAACAAACCATAAAAGTGGCAAAATCGAAAAGACATTTACAACTAACAAAAAACCATCCTATTATGATCTTATGTGGATTGCTTATTTGATTTCTAATTCACTGGGAATAAACCCTATATTATCTAATATCCACCCGATAACAGAACTGTTGATGTGAGTTTTAAAGCCATCCATATCATGATCGTGTCGTCTTCTTAATAGAATTCATCATCACGTTGAACTTGCTTGTGTTGTGTGTGTTATGTTAGAGATAAAATCAAGGGTTAACATAAATATACCATATACTTTTATTTTTGTCCCAATGTAGCCTATAGTGGTAGGATTAAGAGGGAAGTAACCAATCGGGGGAAGCGGGGGGAAGCAAAATCTTTTTTTTTTCTTTTTCGTTTTTTGAAAAAACTTTGTTCACGAACATTATAGATTGGATGAAAATATGAACATTTAATAAAGACACTTTGTGATAAATGTTTTTATTTTGGCGGGAAAACGCTCGAAGAACTAATATATAACAATTATCGTGTTTTTCGAGCGTATGTTGAGGTTTTAGATATTAAGGTTTAGATATTAGGGTTTAGAAATTTAGGGTTTAGGGTTTAGATTTAGGGTTTAGATTGAGTTTATAACACTCCATAAACCCAAAACACCAAACCCTAAACCCTAAACTCTAAACTCTAAATCGGGCTAAATTTTACTTCACAAAACATGAAAAAAAAAAAAAAAAAACGTTAACATTCTTCACGAACAATATTATCTTGAATGTTATTTTTGTCGATCGTTTTCCCGTCTAAATAATAACATTCATCACGAAGTGTTTTTTTAAATGTTCATATTTTCGTGTGATCTTGATGCCTGAAAAAAAATTCCAAAAAAAACGAATTTTTTTTTTTTTTTGCTCCCCCCGCTTCCACCCGATTGGTTACTTCCCCATTGATCCTGCCCCGTAGCCTATATACCCCAAATAGTACCAATGTAGGTTATATCCTCTTAAAAGTTGTATCGATGTACACAAATTTAACAAGTTACCTGCTGAACCGGTAAAGTTAATTATTTAACAGTTTTTTTGCATTTTATTTTATATGACTACAAATAGGTCATATACTTTCAGTTTTGTTCCGATGTACATTATATACTTTAAGTTTTATTCCGATGTAGGCAATATACTTTCATTTTTGTTCTGCTGTATCACCAACGTCATTCTCCACGTAGAATGTCACGTCATCGTTTAGTTGTTTATTCGATTAATAAGTTTTGTCCGTTACACTTTATGAAAGTATATAGCCTACATTGGTATTTTTCAGGTTATATAGCCTACATCGGGACAAAAATGAAAGTATATGGCCTATTTATGGCTTTAAACCTAAAATCAACTATCAAAACATATCGAAAATTTATAACTTGAAGCATGATATAAATAGGCACAAGTTTAGATGGCAAATCTCTAAGGGTGTCTTCTTCAACCTATAAGTAGATGTCGAAAGTTTATTATTTTATTAAAAAAAAAAAAAAAAAAAAAAAAAAACAACAACAACGTGCACGCTAGATATTAGTGTTGGGTTGTCACCCTGAAATTAATTGACTCGCTTTTGCGAGTCAGGTATACCCATAAAGAACACAACGGAAGCACAAACTAATGCCCCGAGTTCCAACAATCGCTCTGACATCTTAGTATGTACTACAATCATTTGACACTTCACACTTTATGAGAATATGAATCCACAATGTTGTAGAAGTCGTCGTCATCAGGCAACAGCAATCACATGCACCAAAAGGCAACAATAACAAAATCTTGTGTGGATTACATGTTTGCTATTTAAACACGGTTATAATATGGGATCAGTATCCAAAGACCAGAAAACACCTCCAATCTCCAAAATAGCAATTGTAAATCATAATGCAGTGGTGAAACCACTGCAAACATATATCAGATGGGTCAAATCAAACCACCATTGCCAGGAACATGTCTATTACCAAGTAATTATTTGAAACTCCGAAAGAAAAAAAAATTGAACAACATAATAAGAGTGTAAATACGAAACAGAACTTCAAAGTAGTAAACTTTTTATGAGCCTTCAATTGGAAATTCAATATCTCATTCTTTCTTGCCTATCCCGTGAGACATGTTATAGATTCCCCGTCCCTGTAAAAATATGCAAATTGCTTAGTAGAGAACTTCAAACTCCAACAATTGTTTCGTAAAAAGGAAGGCATAGTTTCAACTCATAAAGTTACGAGTTATTTTTCTTTTTTGCCTCCATAGTTCAATCAGGTAAATGAGCTATCTTAAAGGGAAAAAGGTTGACTGGTCAGAGTGTCAAACATCTTATGTGCATTTCTATTCTGTAAAACCTTCTAACCACCATGGAGAAGGTTTTAATCAGAATAAAAATGTATATTATATTATATTTTTACTTAACAGTAGACAAATATGCAATTTGTGATCATATTTGACACTGTACTTGTTTACATGGATAAGTGGACATACAAAATGGGGTAGCCCAACTCACTTAAACAAGCAAAAAACCTACCGGTTAGAACAGATAGTAAATGAACAAAAGAACTCACAATGAGGAACAGGCAAGAACCGGCGAGAGCCATGGGGATAGCAACTGAGGTGAGCTTGTCCATAGGACCTTTCAAATGGGTGTGTTTGTGAATGCTTTGGAACAATCTTTGCTTCTCAATGAGCGGCTCTCTTGGTCTAAAAGGTTCCTCCGCAACCATCCTGCAATACCCAACATTTGATTCAACACAATTCTCACCTTTCTGATGTCAAGTGTGTGTGTGTGTGTGTGTGTGTGTGTGTGTGTGAATTGTGTACTTGTGTGCATGCTTATAAAGATGCACATTTTCATCAGAGTAACTGACTGTAAAACTTCAAAATTAAAAAACTTCAATTTCAATTAACTTTTTACTGTTGAATATATCCTTATGTGAAACGATAGCATGTTTTATGTTAAGACCTCACAACCAATGAAGAACAAACAAAGTAAGTGGAACCAATTTATGCAGTTAAACCACAACTTGTGCACAATAAAATGGGTGAGGTTTTCCCTTATTCTTTTACCCGGGGAGGGCAAAAGATTTTACTCAAAATTATAAGGACTGTTTCCAACCCTTTCCCTGGCCATCACAAGATGTGCAGCTAGATGAAGATAATTATAGCTAAGATCAATCTTAAAAATAGGATTTGCATGTTTGTCATAGAGAAAGAAAAAAATACATAATACTATATTGTATAAGAATTATAACGAATATGTTTTAGAATAATACTAGTGAAATGACCCGTGAAATCACGGGTTTGTTTAAACGAAACAATTTGATGACATGTTTTAGGTATTAAGTGAATGTAAATGCTAAAGTCATTTATTTTAATGATCTGCTTGACAAGAAACTTGTCGTTGTTTGTACAAATATATAGAGACATGTATTTTCGCATACATATGTAACGTAGTTAATTTCGTAAAAAGAATCCATATTTGAATATTAATAATATATAATAATTATAATTATAATTATTATATTAAAGTAAATAATAATAATAATAAAGTTCGTTCAAAGTTGAGTATTTATATTTTTAATAATAATAATTATTATTAATAATAATAAATGCCTTTTAAATTTTTTTAGAAAATTAAAATACAATTATTATATAAAAGTTGTACAATATGCTTTAAAATTTAGGTGTTCGTTAGAAGATTTTACAATTTATGAGAGATTAGTATTTCCTTTTATATAAGATTTCACATTATTTTTTTTAATTAAATTAATATAAAATTATGACATCATCATTATGAAAATTAAAGGGTAATTAGCTTAATGATGACATCATCATTTTAGAGCTTTATATGACTATATAGATGCCATAAAATTAAACCAATCAACGGTATGAGAAACATGGTCAGCTGAAGTATAAGATTAGAAAACAATAAAAGAAAGCAGGTATCTGTCATCTCGACCAAGGCGCACGGTAAGTTCAACTTTTGAGATACACATAGATTTATAACATTATGAATCAATTGATACATTTCCAATATAGCATTCATCCAAACACTACCTTAATCCAACCAATACTTAACATGTCCATTTTAATTTTAGAGACAGTTACTGATATCAGTATTTGCATAATAATAAAAAAAGGGAATCGAAATATTTCCTACAATTTGTGTCATTTTAGTTCATGTATTGATGATATTGCATCATAGTAACACAATCTACGAAATACAGATCGAGAACCATGCGATACAGATTAAGATGAACATTGAGACATAAATAAGGATCGAAGACATGAATCTAGAGACGTCAACCGATATATCCTCTGTGAACGATCAATTGAAATCAGGCACGACATAGTTGCATACATATATATAACAATTTAACGATCGAATTTTTCTTAAGAAAAAAACCTAGAAATTAGGTGAATTTAATACGACGAATTAATTTACCTGAATGTTGATGAGGTGTTAATGTATTGTCGCAATAGAAGAAATGAGAGTCGAAAACCTAGAAATCACCAAAGAGCCGATGGATTGAAGGAATGAAAAGGGGGAATTTAGGGAGATGCAGAATTGGGGGTGACGTTTTGGGATCGTATGAATGGGCCTGGGCTTAAGCCATCAAATTTTACATGTTAGTTCAAAAGCCTTACGTCCCAAAAAAAAAAAAAAAAATAAAATGTCTCGTAATCAAAATTGTTAGAATTTAAAATATGTTATTAAAATGTCTATTTTGTCTTTTATTTATTATGTTATTCGAATTAATTAGTTTTCTTAATAAAGTAAGTGAAAGAAAAAATTATGAGTAAATGTATTGCTGACTTACATATATAAAAATGGTGTAATTGAAATTTTAGTGACATTATAGTGTTATTTTGAGTAAGAAACATTTATTTTGGGACAGAAATAAATAGTAATATGGAATTTTTTTAGAACGGAGGAAGGGAGTATATTTTATTAATATAAATTAAATTAATTAATTATATTAAAATTAATAAACAATACACTAAATATTGTACTATATCTGCATTCTTATTGGACCAAATGTTTGCAATGATAATTGATGGTCGAGATGGTGACGTCTGACGAATTAGATTTACATCTGCGAAATACAATGTCGAAGCGACGATGGTTGTGCTAGCGGCGGTGACGTTCGATGAAGGTGATGAAAGTTGGTAAGGAGGGAGGGCCTAAAGCTTGGAGGTGGTTGAATGGGGTGAGGAATAATCTGGAAGAGCAATGTGTAAGTAGCCAGAAGATATAAAAATACCAAAGTACTCTTGTGACGAAAATATATAACAACCCTCACTTTTCCCTTCTGAATTTACCAAATTGCCCTTAGGGTTTCAATGTCATATTCTGTGTATTAGCATTAGGGTTGTTATCCGGATATAATAAATAACGTAATTAATACTAAAACCCTAATATTATTTAAAATCCTAAAACCTAACCCTATACATTAAATGCTAAACCCTAATACCATTTAATATTAAATATTAAACCCTAACCCTAATACTAAATTAATAATATAGGCTATATGTACTAATTAAAAATGTGACAATATTTATAAGATTCAAACAAATAAGAATATATATAAACTAATATGAACTTAATAAGAATTAATAAAAGTTAGGGGTTAATAATTAAATAAAATGTAACCCTAATAATAATAATAATAATAATAATAATAATAATAATAATAATAATAATAATAATAATAATAATAATAATAATAATAATAATAATAATAATAAAATACTTAAATAAATGAAAACTGTCAAAAATAATAAAATATATATGTATATATATATATATATATATATATATATATATATATATATATATATATATATATATATATATATATATATATATAATACATGTATAATAAATCGGCTAGTTATAAAAAAAATAGGAAATTAACTGGATCACAAAACAATTAATCCTAGCCAAACTCTAACATTAAGTCCTTGATCTTTAAGTAATTTTAGTGGCATTAGAAAACTAGAATTTAACTATAAAAGGCATCAAGTTTCTCATAAAATTGTATCCCAAATTTATTCACAAAAATCCCTGCATTAGTCGACACTTTCCCTCCTGCATTCTCTCTTCTGTGTCGACTAAAAAACCACCAAATCCCTTGCAATTAAGTCGACTAAAATACCTGTTTTTCCTCCTATCTGTCGACCAAATAAACTCCTAAAACCTCTCCTGTTTGTCGATCAATAACCCTCCACTTCAGCCTGCATTCGACCATCAAACTCATCCTCCAAACCGCATCAAACCTGCTGCTGTTAGCCTCTTGTTTTAGCTTCTATTTCGACACCACAAACAGCCCCACAAATCGACCTTGTTGCTGCATTTTATTTTCTAGTTTTTCCTTCTACTTTTCGTGATCAAAACAGCCTGCACAGTGGTCCATTGTTGCTGCATAATTGTTGCTGTACTTGCTGATTCTTTGCTTGATCAAGAAGACCCAAGAAGACCCCAAGTGGGTCGAATTGTTGCTGCATTTTTTCTGGGTTTTTGCTGCTGTACCTGCAGGTTTCTGTCGTGACAAATCAACCCAAGAACCCTCATGTTTGGGTCGTGTTTTGCTGTTGGATTTCTGTGTTTGTTTCGATCCATGTTCATCACCTCTTCTTGATTCTAATCTTGTTGAGGTATATATAGAATCCTAACTTGATCTTGCTTTTTAATCTATTACTTTTAAGTTGGTATGTTGTGATAATAGGTATGATTATAAATTGATCATGAACTTGATAAAAATAACTAAAGATTATGATTATGATAAATAAGATTAAGAATGTTGAATTATAAGTATTATAGTTAAGTTATTATGATATTGAACTAGTTAATTATTATGAATAAAGTGTTATGAATACAAACTATAAATAATTATGTAGATCATAAAACTAGATTAATAAGTTAGAGATTATGAATATGAGTAAATATTATGATTGATGATTAATAAATAAGATGAACATGATTAAAAATGTTCAACTATAAAAAAGAGTATGATTAGAGTTGATAAATATTAATGTAATGATTAATCATGTAGTATAATGATTATTAGGTTATACTTATGATAAAAAGTTATTATATTATGAATTAGTAAAGTAGTAATAATAATGATATACATGCATGCATGCATGCATACGTATATATGTACATATATATAGGTAGGTATATGCTTGTGTATATATTTAGATATATATATACGTGTATATGTATGTGTATATATGTATGTATATGTACGTGTGTATGTATGTATGAATGTGTATTATGTAAGTTATATACGATTAGTAAAATAATAAGAAAAGTAATAAGTGTGTGTATATATATATATATATATATATATATATATATATATATATATATATATATATATATATCATCTTACATTTATGTATATGTAACACTTACATATAATATATACATATATCACATAGCTATAAACATATATATGTATGAAAATAAATAAAAAAAATATATGTATGTATGTATCACATAGGTGTATATCTATATAACATATAATGATAATATTAAATAATAGTTGATTAATTAAAGAATAATACTACTACTATTATTATAACTTATACACCTAACTATATAGTAACACTTAATTACACTAAGTATATTATCACTTATATATATAAAACTAATAAGTATCTTAATAAATTGGTTATGTGTATACACCTATAACGTGAAGGTTATAATTAAAGATAACGTACAAAGACTACAAACATCACCGCTACATGTAGCCTAGGGTGGTCCTTGTTGCCTTATGGGAACCACTTGTGAATTTCGAATGCCATGACTTAGATTCTGGTCAAGAATCCTGGGCGCCCGGTAACAACTGATCATTCGAGTGACTTGCATGATAGCAACGAAGTTTGGGTGAGATTGTACAACATCTTTGTTAAGAATTATAACCCGAACATACTACAACTAGAAACTTACTACAAGTGGAAGCTTTCCATAAATAGTAGGTTTCCAAAAATAGAAACTTTTGAGAAATAGGAACTTTTCTCGAAAAC
Organism: Rutidosis leptorrhynchoides; assembly: GCF_046630445.1. NCBI lineage: Eukaryota > Viridiplantae > Streptophyta > Magnoliopsida > Asterales > Asteraceae > Rutidosis > Rutidosis leptorrhynchoides. The sequence continues at coordinate 401,856,726 of NC_092336.1, read as the reverse complement.
CGTCACTGTTAATATAGTTTGCTATATTAATAAACAAACTTTATGTCTATTAGACATTAACTAATCAAAGGTTATATCTCTAGGTTGAGATCTCTGTTTACATACTCCGTTCATACTTCTTGCGTGGAATTTCTTACTTGCTACTAAGGTGAACCTCATAGCCCCACTTTTTAACTTGCTTTATATACTTGTTTTGAAATTTGGGGTGAGACACATGCTTGCTTTCAAACTATTTTACGCTTAGACACAAGTACTCGAAAACTTATTTTGATTAGTTCAAACTGTGCTATGACATGCTTTGTTTCATGCTTAATCCCTGCCATGATATCGTTAGTTGCTGGAATTTTGGCAAGCTTAATTGTTGTGGGTAGCGCTATTGAGAGTAACGTCTCTATCCGGATGACCGTTGGTCAATGGATACATAATAATGATTTAACGACACGAACGAATAAAGTGATCACGGGGTAACTTGTTTAGTTTCGATATCATACACCTCAGCACTACTAACGAACTGATTAAACTTTATAATTAAATCTTGTGGTCTAAAACTATATTAAACTTATGTTGTTCATTCAACCTTTGTGTTGACATTTTAAGCATGTTTGTCTCAGGTAAAGATTAGCTTGTGTGCTGCCCTATGATGCTTAGTTAGCTATTACATTGGAGTCCCCGTATTAGACTTATCATTTGAATTTCATTATGTAAAACATTATTATGTTTCCGTTGCAAACTCAAATTTTGTTATAAACGTGTCATTTAGAGTCGTTCTCGTTTATACATACTTGTGTTGTGATATTGTGAAGTCATATTTCCCCGGCCCTATTTGGGGTATGACAAAATACTTCATAGATATAGGCCTAAGTTTCATACTTCGACTCCAAATTGCAGGGATGTCACATTTATTTTCTGACAACCCAAAAATTTCCGACTGAATTTAAACTTAATCTTTATATGTTCCGACACGATAAGCAAAGTCTGTATTGTTGAAATCTCAAAAAAACTTTGAACTGTGTTCATGTAATCAATTACCCTTTGACCGTGCCCGATGATTCACGAACAATTATGTGTGAACAGATATGTATATATATATATATATATGTGTGTGTGTGTGTATGTGTGTGTGTGTGTGTGTGTATTAAATTGTGATATATTAATAAAATATTAAATGGTTTGGTTGCTATGAAAATAAGTTATGAAATCTATTATATGACATGTAAACGTTAATAAGGTATTAAACGTATAACATTATACTTATTCGTTTTGGATAAAACATCTATCTAATCAAACGTGTTATGTGAATATATATATATATATATATATATATATATATATATATATATATATATATATATATATATATATATATATATATATATATATATTACAATGTAATAAAAATATAATATTAATTTGGTTATAAAACGTTTTGATTTTAATTAATATTATTAAATATATTTTAATAAATAACGAGAAGTCGATTTATAGAAGCAAATGACCAAAACACTCAAAAGTTCAAGTTACATTTAGAATGATATAGTTTATTGGCAATTTAAGTCTATTTATTGATAAAGGTACACGTAGCGTATCATTTAGTACAAGTTTTCTAAGTGTACTAAAAAGCGTTCGAAAAATCGGAACCAGGACATAAGTCGAGTGATAACGTACAATTCATCGGAACTAAATTTACGAATCATCTATACTCATAAATATAATATAATATAAATATAATTATATAAATTAAATATATGTATTATTATTTATTATAAAACGAGTGTCGGCAAAGAAAAAAAAAGATTGTGAGCTGTAATCGAGCCCCATGCGATCGCATGGGAAAGTGGCTTGGCAGCCATGCTATCGCATGGCTGTTAGTTCCACGAAAAGTCTATAAAATGCGTTCGTTCCTGACTCTAATCATTCTATCTCTCTATCTCGATACCTCATTCTCTATATATGTATATTTATTATTATATTTATTATTAATATTATTATTATTATTAATTCCAATATTATTATTAGTAGTATTAGTATTATTATTAATATTATACATAAAATACTACGTCGAGGTCATGAGCGTGTTATTTCAAAACGGGTTTTTCGAGTGGGACAGAGCTAAGGAAATTATGGGTTATAGCTATGGAGGTTATGGGTATTGTTCGGGGATATGCTCGTGAGGTTAATCTAGTGTTTATCATCTCCGTTGCGTCTACATACCTTTCCTGCAATATTGAATCACAATATTGATACGTGAGCATTCATATATTATCTTTTATATATTAATAGTGTATCCCTGACTAGTGGTCGAGTATATATGATTATGCATGCTTGAATGTTTAATTTCGTCGTTATATAGTTTATGATAAATCATGAATTTAGTACATATGCTACCGAGATAAGGTATATGATATGCATGTCGTTAGAAAGCTGGCAAAAAATTAATAACTTTTCATTTAGAAAGTGTATGGTTTCGATGAACGGATTAAAAGATATCGTTAATTGAATTATCTATAATGTTAAGTATTATTGTTAAAATGATTATTATTATCGTTATCGTTATCGTTATCGTCGTTATTATTGTCATTATTATTATTATCTAATAATCAATATTATTATTATTATTATTATTATTATTATTATTATTATTATTATTATTAATACTAAAATAATTAACATTTGTATCAAAACTACCATTTTATTATTTTTATCGTTATTATTATTATTAAAAGTATCATTAATATTAAAACTATCATTTTTATTACAATTATCATTTTAATAGAAATATCATTATTATTATAAAATATCATAATTATTATAAAATATCATTATTATTATCATTTTAGTATTAATATTATTAAAAATTATCATTTTGAATAAAATTATTATTTTTATAAAACATTATTATTACAGTTAATAATAAAAAGTATCGTTATTATTAAAATTATCATGATTAAAATAATTATTTTATTATAATAAATATCATGATTAGTAAATATAAATATGGTTACTTTTATTATTAGTAGAATAATAATAATAATTATTATTATTACAAAATAATACAATTTTTATTATTATTATCAATATTATTTTATCAAATAAATATGTAATACAAAGATATTTTTACCACACGTAATATAATTACGTTAATAATACATACTACTATATTTTAGGATATTAAGTGAACTTTATAAATTTTATTACTTAAGATATATAAAAGTATATTTTTATCATATATATATATATATATATATATATATATATATATATATATATATATATATATATATATATATATATATATATTAATATAAATTTTATTAATAAATGACTTTTATTATTTACTCTAATAAAATCTGATAAATAATGACTATATTTAAGGTATATAATAAACATGTATAGATTTTGGAAGTCATTTTGAGTCAAGTTGACTTTTGTTGACTTTTGCATGTCGATCTCGAGCTTTAGGATTGTGATACACTATGACTTGACCTAAATTGTTAGATAGATATTGACCATTATATAAATATATATATACTTAATATAGGTTCGTGAATCCGAGGCCAACCCTGCACTTGTTCAGTGCCGTCATATGCATTATTGCTATGAAATACAGTTTTGTGAGTTTCATTACTCCCTTTTTAAATGCTTTTGCAATATATATTTTTGGGGACTGAGAATACATGCGCTTTTATAAATGTTTGACGAAATAGACACAAGTAATCGAAACTACATTATATGGTTGAATGATCGAAATCGAATATGCCCCTTTTAGTCTGGTAATCTAAGAATTAGGGAACTGACCCCTAATTGACGCGAATCCTAAAGATAGATCTATCGGGCCCAACAAGCCCCATTCATTGTTGCGGATGCTTTAGTACTTTGAAATTTATCATGTCCGAAGGATGTCCCGGAATGATGGGGATATTCTATATGCATCTTGTGAATGTCGATTATCAGGTGTTCAATCCATATGAATGATTTTTATCTCTATGTATGAGATGTATATTTATGAGAAATGGAAATGAAAATCGTGTGGTCTATTAAAAATGATGGAAATCAATATTGATGATAAACTAATGAACTCACCAACCTTTTGGTTGACACTTTAAAGCATGTATATTCTCAGGTATTAAAGAAATCTTCCGCTGTGCATTTGCTCATTTTAAAGATATTACTTGGAGTCATTCATCGCATATTTCAAAAGACGTTGCATTCAAGTCGTTGAGTTCAATGAAGATTATTATTAAGTAAATGACAGATTAGGTCATTTATAGTTGGATATTATGAAATGGTATGCATGCCTGTCAACTTACAATGAAATGAAAGTTTTTCTTTTCAAAACGAATGTAATGTTTCTAAAATATATCATATATAAGTCAAATACCTCGCAATGTGATCATATGTTATTGTATTCGTCCTTATAGATTAGGACGGGTCGTCTCATATTTGATTATAAAACTCTTTAATTCTTTAGATTTTAAAAACCATTATCATATTTTATTTATTTCGTTCTTTTACATTGAAGTTTCAAACGACAGCCTTAGGGGCTGTTATTAAGAGAAAAATTTAAGTATACAAAAGTTGTACAATTTGTTAATTTAATGTGATTATCTGCAAGAAGTGAGTGATTATCTTTTATGTACAAAAAATAAGCGTGTCTAAATCTCTTAAAAATAGTCCTGAAAGATGTAATTAGAAAACTTCTTTTTCATTTTATCAATGGAGGTGTAACAACCCAACATCGAATACTGAGACTCGACACATATATATATATATTTTAAAACGGATAAGTAAACTAGCCAGGCCAGGTGCGCGGCACGCGCACACATGCGCGGCACGCATTAAAGCATGAAACCAGGTCAGGAATAAAACATTGGGTCAGGCACCTGCACTCCCCATTTTGAGCGGCGCGCCCCAGTATGTGTAGCGCACGTTACTACATAAAACGGGCTGTTTGCCAAATTTTCACATAGAAGGCCAAAACATCCAAACCCAAAACCACATAACATAAACTCGATCACAACCCAAAGTAGTTTACATATTTCGAAGATTAGAGTTTACAAAAGGGCACGACGACCCGTACAATCACCAAAGTAATTTCGACCCACGAGTTTAAGTGCCAAACAAAAGACGAGCATGGTGTTTGGGATTAAACTACCCAAAACCTAAGTCGAAACGCAAAAGCCTCCACTATCGAATCCAAAGAGGTGAAATCTCTAATCCAAACGTATACCTTTGCCCTTATCCACGCCGGAGCCTAAAAAGGTAAACAACGAGAGGGTAAGCTAAAGCTTAATGAGTGCAATAGTTACACATATACATATATAACCTACTTACTTGCAAGTCTTACACAATACCGCATACAAACTTGTATTTCAATTAGCATGTCATCATACTCGTAATACTAACAAGTTATTCAATATCACAAACCGCATTAGCATATATTCCACACAATATAAATATATAATATGCTACACAATCAACAAACACCCCATATGGTTAACCATAAACGCTATGGTGCTACCGGCTCGATGGTTCACACCATACGCATTTGAGTCATACTCTTTTATAGTGCTACCGGCTCGTGGTTCACACTATGTTTTATAGTGCTACTGGCTCGATGGTTCACACTTGATGCTACCGGCTCGATGGTTCACATCATGATTCTATAGTGCTACCGGCTCTTTGGTTCACACTTCGGCGCTACCGGCTCGATGGTTCATGCCTCATTTTATAGTGCTACCGGCTCAATGGTTCACACTTGATACTCGTCACGTACATGTTATGGCACTACCGGATCGATGGTTCATACCATAACATTCACAAATAAATACGTCATATACATATACGTATAATTACTCCACTCACCTTATAGTCTTTTGTGAAAGTTAGCCGAACTTGCAACCTTCAACGTAACGTACCTATTACATTAGGCACATAATCAAACACACAATCAAGTTGGGCAACCAACTCACTCACCAACCTAGCGTCATATCGACCCTTGGTGCAATTCCGACCTATTTGCACACTTAACCCTAAAACTGGGTCAACTTCGACAAAACCCTATCGCTAGCCAATTATGGTCTTAATACCCATATAATCACAAGTTTAGTGTCTTAACATACTTATTTAACAACTTAGGTCATCAACGACCCGTTTGACCCAATCTAAGGTTTACACACCCATTCGGGTCACCAGATACCCAAATAACACCCAAATTACTAACAAATGAGTTTTATGTTCATCACTAACCCAAACCCTAACCCTTAAACAATTAAAACAAGGAAATCAAGGTTAAGACTTACCGCTACAATCAAAATGTAGCTAGGGACTAGATGAACAACTTTAAAATTCGAGCTTCGACCCGAAATGAGCTTCTTCCTCCTTTGCTTGAGCTTTCTCACACTAGAACTTCCTCTCTCTCTAGAATTGATGTGGGAGTGATAAAGTAGATGAAAATGAAGTTATGACATCCACCAAACTGATCTTGGGGCCTTAAACTCGTCCCTCAAGTGAAAGTACCAAATTGCCACTTTAAAATATCTAAAAAGGTGGAAGTGAGCTGTCATCTCGATATGCGCGCCGCGCATCCAAGTGGGCACCGTGCACTTCCACTTTTACATATTCCAGCCTTTATTTTTATATATAAAAAGTACAATTTGTATTCGGGTCTTACAACTCTCCCCCACTTGATTCGGATTGCGTCCTCGCAATCCACGCCGCATGACAAGCAGGGAGATATACTAAAACAAACTCTTCGGGTTCCCACGTGAACTCGGAACCTATACTACGATGCCATTGAACTTTAAAAGTTCTCAAATCTTTATTTCTCAACACTTTCACTTTCTCATCAAGTATATCGGCTCCGCGATATACTCTAACTTGTTGTTTAGCTCGATCTCGTCCAATGGCACCCATGATGAATCATCCGCAAGACACTTACGGAGATGGGAAACATGAAATGTATTATGGATCCCCGCAAGCTCTTCGAGTAACTCCAAACAATACGCGACTTCTGTAGTGACCCGAACTTTTCTATGTTTATATATATTAATTGAGATTGATATTTACATGATTAAATGTTTCCAACATGTTAAGCAATCAAACTTGTTAAGACTTGATTAATTGAAATATGTTTCATATAGACAATTGACCACCCAAGTTGACCGGTGATTCACGAACGTTAAAACTTGTAAAAACTATATGATGACATATATATGGATATATATATAGTTAACATGATACTATGATAAGTAAACATATCATAAAGTATATTAACAATGAACTACATATGTAAAAACAAGACTACTAACTTAATGATTTTTAAACGAGACATATATGTAACGATTATCGTTGTAAAGACATTTAATGTATATATATCATATTAAGAGATATTCATACATGATAATATCATGATAATATAATAATTTAAAATCTCATTTGATATTATAAACATTGGGTTAACAACATTTAACAAGATCGTTAACCTAAAGGTTTCAAAACAACACTTACATGTAACGACTAACGATGACTTAACGACTCAGTTAAAATGTATATACATGTAGTGTTTTAATATGTATTTATACACTTTTGAAAGACTTCAATACACTTATCAAAATACTTCTACTTAACAAAAATGCTTACAATTACATCCTCGTTCAGTTTCATCAACAATTCTACTCGTATGCACCCGTATTCGTACTCGTACAATACACAGCTTTTAGATGTATGTACTATTGGTATATACACTCCAATGATCAGCTCTTAGCAGCCCATGTGAGTCACCTAACACATGTGGGAACCATCATTTGGCAACTAGCATGAAATATCTCATAAAATTACAAAAATATGAGTAATCATTCATGACTTATTTACATGAAAACAAAATTACATATCCTTTATATCTAATCCATACACCAACGACCAAAAACACCTACAAACACTTTCATTCTTCAATTTTCTTCATCTAATTGATCTCTCTCAAGTTCTATCTTCAAGTTCTAAGTGTTCTTCATAAATTCCAAAAGTTCTAGTTTCATAAAATCAAGAATACTTTCAAGTTTGTTAGCTCACTTCCAATCTTGTAAGGTGATCATCCAACCTCAAGAAATCTTTGTTTCTTACAGTAGGTTATCATTCTAATACAAGGTAATAATCATATTCAAACTTTGGTTCAATTTCTATAACTATAACAATCTTATTTCAAGTGATGATCTTACTTGAACTTGTTTTCGTGTCATGATTCTGCTTCAAGAACTTCGAGCCATCCAAGGATCCATTGAAGCTAGATCCATTTTTCTCTTTTCCAGTAGGTTTATCCAAGGAAATTAAGGTAGTAATGATGTTCATAACATCATTCGATTCATACATATAAAGCTATCTTATTCGAAGGTTTAAACTTGTAATCACTAGAACATAGTTTAGTTAATTCCAAACTTGTTCGCAAACAAAAGTTAATCCTTCTAACTTGACTTTTAAAATCAACTAAACACATGTTCTATATCTATATGATATGCTAACTTAATGATTTAAAACCTGGAAACACGAAAAACACCGTAAAACCGGATTTACGCCGTCGTAGTAACACCGCGGGCTGTTTTGGGTTAGTTAATTAAAAACTATGATAAACTTTGATTTAAAGGTTGTTATTCTGAGAAAATGATTTTTATTATGAACATGAAATTATATCCAAAAATTATGGTTAAACTCAAAGTGGAAGTATGTTTTCTAAAATGGTCATCTAGACGTCGTTCTTTCGACTGAAATGACTACCTTTACAAAAACGACTTGTAACTTATTTTTCTGACAATAAACCTATACTTTTTCTGTTTATATTCATAAAATAGAGTTCAATATGAAACCATAGCAATTTGATTCACTCAAAACGGATTTAAAATGAAGAAGTTATGGGTAAAACAAGATTGGATAATTTTTCTCATTTTAGCTACGTGAAAATTGGTAACAAATCTATTCCAACCATAACTTAATCAACTTGTATTGTATATTATGTAATCTTGAGATACCATAGACACGTATACAATGTTTCGACCTATCATGTCGACACATCTATATATATTTCGGAACAACCATAGACACTCTATATGTGAATGTTGGAGTTAGCTATACAGGGTTGAGGTTGATTCCAAAATATATATAGTTTGAGTTGTGATCAATACTGAGATACGTATACACTGGGTCGTGGATTGATTCAAGATAATATTTATCGATTTATTTCTGTACATCTAACTGTGGACAACTAGTTATAGGTTACTAACGAGGACAGCTGACTTAATAAACTTAAAACATCAAAATATATTAAAAGTGTTGTAAATATATTTTGAACATACTTTAATATATATGTATATATTGTTATAGGTTCGTGAATCAACAGTGGCCAAGTCTTACTTCCCGACGAAGTAAAAATCTGTGAAAGTGAGTTATAGTCCCACTTTTAAAATCTAATATTTTTGGGATGAGAATACATGCAGGTTTTATAAATGATTTACAAAATAGACACAAGTACGTGAAACTACATTCTATGGTTGAATTATCGAAATCGAATATGCCCCTTTTTATTAAGTCTGGTAATCTAAGAATTAGGGAACAGACACCCTAATTGACGCGAATCCTAAAGATAGATCTATTGGGCCTAACAAACCCCATCCAAAGTACCGGATGCTTTAGTACTTCGAAATTTATATCATATCCGAAGGGTGTCCCGGAATGATGGGGATATTCTTATATATGCATCTTGTTATTGTCGGTTACCAGGTGTTCACCATATGAATGATTTTTATCTCTATGTATGGGATGTGTATTGAAATATGAAATCTTGTGGGATGTGTATTAAAAACTGCATTCAAGAAACTTATTTTGTTGTAACATATTTGTATTGTAAACCATTATGTAATGGTCGTGTGTAAACAGGATATTTTAGATTATCATTATTTGATAATCTACGTAAAGCTTTTTAAACCTTTATTGATGAAATAAAGGTTATGGTTTGTTTTAATATGAATGCAGTCTTTGAAAAACGTCTCATATAGAGGTCAAAACCTCGCAACGAAATCAATTAATATGGAACGTTTTTAATCAATAAGAACGGGACATTTCAGTTGGTATCCGAGCGTTGGTCTTAGAGAACCAGAATTTTTGCATTAGTGTGTCTTATCGAGTTTGTTAGGATGCATTAGTGAGTCTGGACTTCGACCGTGTTTACTTGAAAAATGATTGCTTAACAAACTTTGTTGGAAACTATATATTTTTAACATGTGAATATTATGTGATATATTAATCTCTTAACGCGTTTGATATTATCTGATAGATGTCTACCTCTAGAACAAGTCCCATTGACTCACCTAATAATAATGAAGAGTCAAATGTAAATTGGAATGATTCGTGGACTGATTCACAAGTTCCCGAAGAGGAACCGGAAGAAGAGTCGGAACTGGAAGAAGAATCGGAACCGGAAGAAGAATCGGAACCGGATGAAGAAATAGAACCGGTGGGGGAAATAATAAAACGGTTAAGTAAAAGAAAATCCTCAACCAACCGACCAAGGTTAATTATGGTCAATGGTGTTTCCGCCAAGGAAGCAAAATATTGGGAGGATTACCAATTCTCCGATGAATCGGATTCCGACGAGAATTCCGATGATGTTATAGAAATTACCCCAACTGAATTTAAAAAGGCAAAAGAAAATAATAAGGGAAAGGGCATAAAAATAGAGAAATCTAATTCCAACCCCGATGAACTTTATATGTATCGTCAACCCCCGAAGTCCTTAAGTTGTAACAATGACCCGGGAACCTCTAAACCACCAGGTTTTTCTAAACCAATGTGGATCACGACGGCTCGTATTAGGGGAACATCATATATCCCTAGAAACTTGGCAAAACGAACCAAAACTAAAGAAGAAGAAATAAGCGAGTCGGAATAAGATAGTTGTATTCGTGTGGTGTAATATATGTAATATAGTGTGCTTATGCTTTATGATATATGTAAAAATTGCTTGTATTAATAAGTATTTTTTTTATGAATCTAAGTCTTATCTATTTTACAGTATAAAAACACAAAATGGATAGACAACCCAATATTTTAAGAGACCTACCCGGAGACATGATTGATGAAATCTTGTCTAGAGTCGGTCAGAATTCTTCGGCACAACTACTTAAGGCGAGATCAGTTTGTAAGACATTCGAAGAACGTTCCAAGAATGCCTTGGTTTATAAAAGGCTTTCGTTTGAAAGATGGGGGATATCACATTGGGAAACCCATAAGTTACGATGTGTTTACTTTGACGCATATATTGCGGGGAACCCAAATGCTATTTTACGCAACGGGTTAAGAAATTATTTCGACTCAATGTATCCGAATATAGGACTTCGTGATTTAGAAAAAGCGGCTAACATGCAACATAAAGAAGCATGTTATGCTTACGGATTAGTAATGTTCGCTTCTCACCAAAGTGAGAACAAGAACATCGGGCTACAACTATTAAACAAAACGTTCCCACAAGTGACGGAGTCGGTAATTGGGGTAAGAAATGAGGTTTTTAGATTATTACGGGACTGTTGGACATTACGTAACCCTCGTCCCTTTGACGACGTTACAACACGCTGTCTTATCAACGGCCATAACGGTTATGTTCCACAAGACCAAGGATGGGAAGTAATCCTAGTAAAACCAGAATGCATGACTTGTTTCTGGACGTATGAATTACGTGTCTTTATTGCCTTTGCTGAACGACTTGTGTACTAGCTAGAATTATCTTCACAACTATCTTGTATCAAATTTATTGTGTGCTATATTTCATGCTTTATGTAAACTAAGCGGTATTGTAAGTTTGTAAAATATTGTATAAAAGTTTGAACGCGAAATGTTATTATAATCAGTTTTTCATATAGAATTGTAGTAGTTGAATTGTATATTAGCTATTAAGTATGAACTTAACGGGTAGGTACTACCCGAATTTAAACTTATAAAATGCTAATATGAAGAAAAAGCTTTTATAAATGAGTTCATATTATGCTACAGAATACTATTAACTACTCTTAATATTCTGTATGATTAACTTGTTCCATTTAACTATTTTGAAGGAAATGGCACCGACTACTCGACACACCGTGAATATGAATGAAGAGGAATTCCGTACTTTTCTAGCTTCAAACATAGCCGCGGTACAGGCTGCGCTACATACCAACAATAACCTTGGATCTAGCAGTACAGGAAATCGTGTAGGATGCACCTACAAAGAATTCACTGCCTGCAAACCTTTGGAATTTGATGGAACCGAAGGACCGATCGGATTGAAACGGTGGACTGAGAAGGTCGAATCGGTGCTTGCCATAAGTAAGTGTACTGAAGAAGACAAAGTGAAGTACGCTACGCATACCTTCACAGGTTCTGCGTTAACATGGTGGAATACCTATCTAGAGCAAGTGGGACAAGACGATGCGTACGCACTACCGTGGTCAGCATTCAAGCACTTGATGAACGAGAAGTACCGTCCCAGAACCGAGGTCAATAAGCTCAAGACAGAACTTAGAGGGTTACGAACCCAAGGATTTGATATTACCACGTACGAAAGACGATTCACAGAATTGTGCCTATTGTGTCCGGGAGCATTCGAAGATGAGGAAGAGAAGATCGACGCGTTTGTGAAAGGATTACCGAAAAGAATCCAAGAAGATATAAGTTCACACGAGCCCGCCTCCATAAAACAGGCATGTAGAATGGCTCACAAACTAGTGAACCAGATTGAAGAAAGAATTAAAGAACAGACTGCTGAAGAGGCCAATGTGAAGCAAGTCAAAAGAAAGTGGGAGGAAAATGGTGATAAGAATCACCAATACAACAACAACAGCAATTACAACAATAATCGCAACAATTATCCCAACAATCGCAACATCAATCGCAACTACAACAAACGGCCCAACAACAACAACAACAACAGCAACTACAACAATCATCCCAACAACAATAATAACCGCAACAACAACAACAATCAGAAGCAGCTATGCCAAAGGTGTGAAAAGAATCACTCGGGGTTCTGCACCAAATTTTGCAACAAGTGTAAAAGAAATGATCATAGCGCGGCGAAGTGTGAGGTCTACGGACCAGGGGTTAATAGAACGAAAGGAACAAATGGTGTCGGAACGAGTAATGGCGGAGCAAGTAGTGTCGGAGCAAGTTATGCCAATGTAGTTTGTTATAAATGTGGAAAACCATGCCACATTATTAGAAATTGCCCGAACCAGGAGAACACGAATGGACAAGGCCGTGGAAGAGTTTTCAATATTAATGCGGTAGAGGCACAGGAAGACCCGGAGCTTGTTACGGGTACGTTTCTTATTGACAATAAATCTGCTTACGTTTTATTTGATTCGGGTGCGGATAGAAGCTATATGAGTAGAGATTTTTGTGCTAAATTAAGTTGTCCATTGACGCCTTTGGATAGTAAATTTTTACTCGAATTAGCAAATGGTAAATTAATTTCAGCAGATAATATATGTCGGAATCGAGAAATTAAACTGGTTAGCGAAACATTTAAGATTGATTTGATACCAGTAGAGTTAGGGAGTTTTGATGTGATAATCGGTATGGACTGGTTGAAAGAAGTGAAAGCAGAGATCGTTTGTTACAAAAATGCAATTCGCATTATACGAGAAAAAGGGAAACCCTTAATGGTGTACGGAGAAAAGGGCAACACGAAGCTACATCTTATTAGTAATTTGAAGGCACAAAAACTAATAAGAAAAGGTTGCTATGCTGTTCTAGCACACGTCGAGAAAGTACAAACTGAAGAAAAGAGCATCAATGATGTTCCCATTGCAAAAGAATTTCCCGATGTATTTCCGAAAGAATTACCGGGATTACCCCCACATCGATCCGTTGAATTTCAAATAGATCTTGTACCAGGAGCTGCACCAATAGCTCGTGCTCCTTACAGACTCGCACCCAGCGAGATGAAAGAACTGCAAAGCCAATTACAAGAACTTTTAGAGCGTGGTTTCATTCGACCAAGCACATCACCGTGGGGAGCTCCTGTTTTGTTTGTCAAGAAGAAAGATGGTACATTCAGGTTGTGTATCGACTACCGAGAGTTGAACAAACTTACCATCAAGAACCGCTACCCACTACCGAGAATCGACGACTTATTTGATCAACTACAAGGCTCGTCTGTTTATTCAAAGATTGACTTACGTTCCGGGTATCATCAAATGCGGGTGAAAGAAGATGATATTCCAAAGACTGCTTTCTGAACACGTTACGGTCATTACGAGTTTATGATCATGCCGTTTGGTTTAACTAATGCACCAGCTGTGTTCATGGACCTTATGAACCGAGTGTGTGGACCATACCTTGACAAGTTTGTCATTGTTTTCATTGATGACATACTTATTTACTCAAAGAATGACCAAGAACACGGTGAACATTTGAGAAAGGTGTTAGAAGTATTGAGGAAGGAAGAATTGTACGCTAAGTTTTCAAAGTGTGCATTTTGGTTGGAAGAAGTTCAATTCCTCGGTCACATAGTAAACAAAGAAGGTATTAAGGTGGATCCGGCAAAGATAGAAACTGTTGAAAAGTGGGAAACTCCGAAAACTCCGAAACACATACGCCAGTTTTTAGGACTAGCTGGTTACTACAGAAGGTTCATCCAAGACTTTTCCAGAATAGCAAAACCCTTGACTGCATTAACGCATAAAGGGAAGAAATTTGAATGGAATGATGAACAAGAGAAAGCGTTTCAGTTATTGAAGAAAAAGCTAACTACGGCACCTATATTGTCATTGCCTGAAGGGAATGATGATTTTGTGATTTATTGTGATGCATCAAAGCAAGGTCTCGGTTGTGTATTAATGCAACGAACGAAGGTGATTGCTTATGCGTCTAGACAATTGAAGATTCACGAACAAAATTATACGACGCATGATTTGGAATTAGGCGCGGTTGTTTTTGCATTAAAGACTTGGAGGCACTACTTATATGGGGTCAAAAGTATTATATATACCGACCACAAAAGTCTTCAACACATATTTAATCAGAAACAACTGAATATGAGGCAGCGTAGGTGGATTGAATTATTAAATGATTACGACTTTGAGATTCGTTACCACCCGGGGAAGGCAAATGTGGTAGCCGATGCCTTGAGCAGGAAGGACAGAGAACCCATTCGAGTAAAATCTATGAATATAATGATTCATAATAACATTACTACTCAAATAAAGGAGGCGCAACAAGGAGTTTTAAAAGAGGGAAATTTAAAGGATGAAATACCCAAAGGATCGGAGAAGCATCTTAATATTCGGGAAGACGGAACCCGGTATAGGGCTGAAAGGATTTGGGTACCAAAATTTGGAGATATGAGAGAAATGGTACTTAGAGAAGCTCATAAAACCAGATACTCAATACATCCTGGAACGGGGAAGATGTACAAGGATCTCAAGAAACATTTTTGGTGGCCGGGTATGAAAGCCGATGTTGCTAAATACGTAGGAGAATGTTTGACGTGTTCTAAGGTCAAAGCTGAGCATCAGAAACCATCAGGTCTACTTCAACAACCCGAAATCCCGGAATGGAAATGGGAAAACATTACCATGGATTTCATCACTAAATTGCCAAGGACTGCAAGTGGTTTTGATACTATTTGGATAATAGTTGATCGTCTCACCAAATCAGCACACTTCCTACCAATAAGATAAGATGACAAGATGGAGAAGTTAGCACGACTGTATTTGAAGGAAGTCGTCTCCAGACATGGAATACCAATCTCTATTATCTCTGATAGGGATGGCAGATTTATTTCAAGATTCTGGCAGACATTACAGCAAGCATTAGGAACTCGTCTAGACATGAGTACTGCCTATCATCCACAAACTGATGGGCAGAGCGAAAGGACGATACAAACGCTTGAAGACATGCTACGAGCATGTGTTATTGATTTCGGAAATAGTTGGGATCGACATCTACCGTTAGCAGAATTTTCCTACAACAACAGCTACCATTCAAGCATTGAGATGGCGCCGTTTGAAGCACTTTATGGTAGAAAGTGCAGGTCTCCGATTTGTTGGAGTGAAGTGGGGGATAGACAGATTACGGGTCCGGAGATTATACAAGAAACTACCGAGAAGATCATCCAAATTCAACAACGGTTGAAAACCGCCCAAAGTCGACAAAAGAGCTACGCTGACATTAAAAGAAAAGATATAGAATTTGAAATTGGAGAGATGGTCATGCTTAAATTTGCACCTTGGAAAGGCGTTGTTCGATTTGGTAAACGAGGGAAATTAAATCCAAGGTATATTGGACCATTCAAGATTATTGATCGTGTCGGACCAGTAGCTTACCGACTAGAGTTACCTCAACAACTCGCGGCTGTACATAACACTTTCCACGTCTCGAATTTAAAGAAATGTTTTGCTAAAGAAGATCTCACTATTCCGTTAGATGAAATCCAAATCAACGAAAAACTTCAATTCATCGAAGAACCCGTCGAAATAATGGATCGTGAGGTTAAAAGACTTAAGCAAAACAAGATACCAATTGTTAAGGTTCGATGGAATGCTCGTAGAGGACCCGAGTTCACCTGGGAGCGTGAAGATCAGATGAAGAAGAAATACCCGCATCTATTTCCAGAAGATTCGTCAACACCTTCAACAGCTTAAAATTTCGGGACGAAATTTATTTAACGGGTAGGTACTGTAGTGACCCGAACTTTTCCATGTTTATATATATTAATTGAGATTGATATTTACATGATTAAATTTTTCCAACATGTTAAGCAATCAAACTAGTTAAGACTTGATTAATTGAAATATGTTTCATATAGACAATTGACCACCCAAGTTGACCGGTGATTCACGAACGTTAAAACTTGTAAAAACTATATGATGACATATATATGGATATATATATAGTTAACATGATACTATGATAAGTAAACATATCATAAAGTATATTAACAATGAACTACATATGTAAAAACAAGACTACTAACTTAATGATTTTTAAACGAGACATATATGTAACGATTATCGTTGTAAAGACATTTAATGTATATATATCATATTAAGAGATATTCATACATGATAATATCATGATAATATAATAATTTAAAATCTCATTTGATATTATAAACATTGGGTTAACAACATTTAACAAGATCGTTAACCTAAAGGTTTCAAAACAACACTTACATGTAACGACTAACGATGACTTAACGACTCAGTTAAAATGTATATACATGTAGTGTTTTAATATGTATTTATACACTTTTGAAAGACTTCAATACACTTATCAAAATACTTCTACTTAACAAAAATGCTTACAATTACATCCTCGTTCAGTTTCATCAACAATTCTACTCGTATGCACCCGTATTCGTACTCGTACAATACACAGCTTTTAGATGTATGTACTATTGGTATATACACTCCAATGATCAGCTCTTAGCAGCCCATGTGAGTCACCTAACACATGTGGGAACCATCATTTGGCAACTAGCATGAAATATCTCATAAAATTACAAAAATATGAGTAATCATTCATGACTTATTTACATGAAAACAAAATTACATATCCTTTATATCTAATCCATACACCAACGACCAAAAACACCTACAAACACTTTAATTCTTCAATTTTATTCATCTAATTGATCTCTCTCAAGTTCTATCTTCAAGTTCTAAGTGTTCTTCATAAATTCCAAAAGTTCTAGTTTCATAAAATCAAGAATACTTTCAAGTTTGCTAGCTCACTTCCAATCTTGTAAGGTGATCATCCAACCTCAAGAAATCTTTGTTTCTTACAGTAGGTTATCATTCTAATACAAGGTAATAATCATATTCAAACTTTGGTTCAATTTCTATAACTATAACAATCTTATTTCAAGTGATGATCTTACTTGAACTTGTTTTCGTGTCATGATTCTGCTTCAAGAACTTCGAGCCATCCAAGGATCCATTGAAGCTAGATCCATTTTTCTCTTTTCCAGTAGGTTTATCCAAGGAAATTAAGGTAGTAATGATGTTCATAACATCATTCGATTCATACATATAAAGCTATCTTATTCGAAGGTTTAAACTTGTAATCACTAGAACATAGTTTAGTTAATTCTAAACTTGTTCGCAAACAAAAGTTAATCCTTCTAACTTGACTTTTAAAATCAACTAAACACATGTTCTATATCTATATGATATGCTAACTTAATGATTTAAAACCTGGAAACACGAAAAACACCGTAAAACCGGATTTACGCCGTCGTAGTAACACCGCGGGCTGTTTTGGGTTAGTTAATTAAAAACTATGATAAACTTTGATTTAAAAGTTGTTATTCTGAGAAAATGATTTTTATTATGAACATGAAATTATATCCAAAAATTATGGTTAAACTCAAAGTGGAAGTATGTTTTCTAAAATGGTCATCTAGACGTCGTTCTTTCGACTGAAATGACTACCTTTACAAAAACGACTTGTAACTTATTTTTCTGACTATAAACCTATACTTTTTCTGTTTAGATTCATAAAATAGAGTTCAATATGAAACCATAGCAATTTGATTCACTCAAAACGGATTTAAAATGAAGAAGTTATGGGTAAAACAAGATTGGATAATTTTTCTCATTTTAGCTACGTGAAAATTGGTAACAAATCTATTCCAACCATAACTTAATCAACTTGTATTGTATATTATGTAATCTTGAGATACCATAGACACGTATACAATGTTTCGACCTATCATGTCGACACATCTATATATATTTCGGAACAACCATAGACACTCTATATGTGAATGTTGGAGTTAGCTATACAGGGTTGAGGTTGATTCCAAAATATATATAGTTTGAGTTGTGATCAATACTGAGATACGTATACACTGGGTCGTGGATTGATTCAAGATAATATTTATCGATTTATTTCTGTACATCTAACTGTGGACAACTAGTTATAGGTTACTAACGAGGACAGCTGACTTAATAAACTTAAAACATCAAAATATATTAAAAGTGTTGTAAATATATTTTGAACATACTTTAATATATATGTATATATTGTTATAGGTTCGTGAATCAACAGTGGCCAAGTCTTACTTCCCGACGAAGTAAAAATCTGTGAAAGTGAGTTATAGTCCCACTTTTAAAATCTAATATTTTTGGGATGAGAATACATGCAGGTTTTATAAATGATTTACAAAATAGACACAAGTACGTGAAACTACATTCTATGGTTGAATTATCGAAATCGAATATGCCCCTTTTTATTAAGTCTGGTAATCTAAGAATTAGGGAACAGACACCCTAATTGACGCGAATCCTAAAGATAGATCTATTGGGCCTAACAAACCCCATCCAAAGTACCGGATGCTTTAGTACTTCGAAATTTATATCATATCCAAAGGGTGTCCCGGAATGATGGGGATATTCTTATATATGCATCTTGTTATTGTCGGTTACCAGTTGTTCACCATATGAATGATTTTTATCTCTATGTATGGGATGTGTATTGAAATATGAAATCTTGTGGTCTATTATTATGATTTGATATATATAGGTTAAACCTATAACTCACCAACATTTTTGTTGACATTTTTAAGCATGTTTATTCTCAGGTGATTATTAAGAGCTTCCGCTGTCGCATACTTAAATAAGGACGAGATTTGGAGTCCATGCTTGTATGATATTGTGTAAAAACTGCATTCAAGAAACTTATTTTGTTGTAACATATTTGTATTGTAAACCATTATGTAATGGTCGTGTGTAAACAGGATATTTTAGATTATCATTATTTGATAATCTACGTAAAGCTTTTTAAACCTTTATTGATGAAATAAAGGTTATGGTTTGTTTTAAAATGAATGCAGTCTTTGAAAAACGTCTCATATAGAGGTCAAAACCTCGCAACGAAATCAATTAATATGGAACGTTTTTAATCAATAAGAACGGGACATTTCAACTTCACCAACACGAGCTAAAATCTTAAAAGGACCAATAAATCGAGGAGCTAACTTTCGTCATTTTCGAAACCGAATAACACCCTTCCATGGCGAAACCTTAAGCATCACCATGTCGCCTTCTTGGAATTCGATCGGTCGCCTTCGTTTGTCGGCATACTACTTTTATCTATCTTGAGCCTTTTTCAAATGAGCCCGAATCATATCAATCTTACTATTCGTCTCTAGAACCAAATCGGTACTCCCGATTTCTCTTTGTCCCACTTCACCCCAACAAATCGGAGTTCGACACCTCCGCCCATAAAGCACTCATATGGTGGCATCCCGATACTAGTATGATAACTATTATTGTACGAGAATTCCACCAATGGTAAGTGCTCATCTCAACTACCCCCGAAATCAATAATGCACGCCCGTAACATATCCTCCAAGGTTTGATTCGTACGTTCGGTTTGGCCATCTGTTTGAGGATGGTACGCCGTGCTCATTCTCAATTGTGTGCCCATATCTTCATGAAACTTATTCCAAAACCGAGATGTGAAACGAGTGTCTCGATCAGAAATAATAGATATAGGAAACCCATGCCTCGATATCACCTCCTTGTTAAATAATTTAGCCAAAGTCTCCGATGATATCGTTTCCCGAATGGGAAGAAACAAGGCACTTTTCTTCAATCGATCAACTATTACCCAAATCAAATCAAATTGGGTCCTCGCCGTCCTTGGTAACTTTGTGATGAAATCCATGGTAACGTGCTCCCATTTCCATTTCGGGATTTCTAACAGTTGTAACATACCATACGGCTTTTGGTGTTCGGCTTTAACTTGCAAGCATGTGACGTATTGTTCAACATATTTAACAACATCACGTTTCATGCCCGGCCACCAATACTCTTTCCTCAAATCAAGATACATTTTCGTCGCCCCCGGATGAACGGAATATTTTGACTTATGTGCTTCATCAAGTAGCACTCGTCGGAAATCTCCCATTCTAGGCACCCACACTCTTCCTTGAAAAGACAACAAACCATGCAGACCTAAAGTAATAGACTCCGCTTGTCCCACGATTCGTTCCTCATGCTTATTGTTAACAAAAGCTTCAATTTGAGTCTCGCCAAGCTTTACAAGAAAATTGTTCGTAATAATCATGCGTAACGATCCTACTCGTATCGTCGGATGTTGACTCTTTCGACTCAACGCATCCGCGACCACATTCGCCTTGCCCGGATGATAAAGTATTTCACAATCATAGTCTTTTACCACATCCATCCATCTACGTTGACGGTAATTCAAATCACGTTGATCAAAAAGATGTTTCAAACTCTTATGATCTGAATAAATCGTACACTTAACACCATACAGGTAATGGCGCCAAATTTTCAACGCATGCACAACCGCCACCAACTCAAGATCGTGATTCGGATATCTCGTTTCGTGTTCCTTTAATTGTCGAGAGGCGTAAGAGATAACTTTACCTCTTTGCATTAGAACACACCCGAGCCCATTTAGAGAAGCATCGCAATAAACCGTCATGTCTTCTACCCCTTCCGGCAACACTAACACCGGAGCTTGACACAACTTCTCTTTTAACAATTGGAAAGCGATCTCTTACTCATTCTCCCAATTAAATCTAGTGTTCTTCCTTGTCAATTTCGTCAATGGAGAAGCGATCTTAGAAAAGTCTTGGATAAACCGACGATAATAACCGGCCAATTCGAGAAAGCTTCGGATTTCCGTAGGCGTAGTCGGTTGTCCCCAACTCTTCACCGTCTCTATCTTCCCCGGATCCACTTGAATACCGTCTTTGTTCACAATATGACCAATGAATTGAACTTCCCTTAGCCAAAATTCACATTTGGAAAGCTTAGTATACAACTTCTCCTTCCGCAACGTCTTCAACACACCACGCAAATGATGTTCATGTTCCTTCATACTCTTTGAATAGACAAGTATGTCATTGATGAACACTATCACCGACTTGTCCAACATAGGTTGGCACACTCGGTTCATAAGATCCATGAATGCCGCCGGTGCATTCGTAAGACCAAAAGGCATAACTACGAATTCAAAATGCCCGTAACGCGTTCGAAAAGCCGTTTTCTCAATATCTTCCTCACGGACCCGCATTTGGTGATAGCCGGACCGTAGGTCAATCTTAGAGAAATACGTTGCACCTTGGAGTTGGTCAAACAAATCGTCAATCCGAGGCAATGGATAACGATTCTTGATCGTAACTTTGTTCAACTCCCGATAATCGATGCACATCCGCATACTACCATCCTTATTCTTCACGAATAAGACCGGAGTGCCCCATGGCGAAGCACTCGGTCGAATAAAACCCTTCTCGAGCAACTCTTGGGTTTGATTTAACAATTCTTGCATTTCGATCGGCGCTAAACGATAAGGAGTTTTAGCAATGGGAGTAGCACCCGGAACCAACTCAATGCGAAATTCAACTTGTCTTTCCGCCGGAACACCCGGTAATTCGTCCAGAAAAACGTCTTCGAATTCACTAACCACCGGAATTTCACAAATGGATGGTGGCTCTTCACGAGTATCAACTACATGGGCAAGAAAAGCCATACCATCACTATTAAGAAAACGACGTGCCTGTGCAAGAGTGCATATCGGCACAAGTCTTCTCCGTCTCTCGCCATGAATAATTAGTTCTCCCCCACTTGGGGTCTTTACCCTAATAGACTTTTCATGGCATGAAATATCGGCTCTATAACGATCGAGCCAATCCATACCAACGACAACATCAAACTCACCCAAAGTCATCAGAATGAGATCGATTTTAAATGCTTCGGAACCGAACACAATATTACAATCATTACAAATATCAACCCCTAGCACCGTCTTACCATCCGCTATTTCGACTTCTACCGGATGACTTAACTTAGCTAGCGGCTTATTAAGTTTATGCACAAATTTTTGAGAAACAAACGATAAATTAGCACCACTATCAAATAGGATCCTTGCCGGATTAGAGTTAACCATGAAAGTACCTGAGACAACTTCGTTTGATTGCTTGGCCTCATCATGTGTCATCAAATAATTACGTCCTCGAGCCGTACAAGCCGCCTTCTCCAACTTCTTAACATGATCGGTGTTCAAATCGGGACACTCCAGCCTTTGGTGCCCTTTTTTACCACAATTATAACAAGTGAGTTTGCTCGGCGCCTTGGTACAATCACGGGCCAAGTGCCCCCTTTGATTACAATTAAAACACGTGGGTCCATAACTCAAAGAACCACCCTTCTTCACGCTATTGGTACTTTCGGAACCTTTTTTGCCCTTTTTGTTCGAAAAGTTCGAATGACTCGAACCTTCAAATTTTCTCTTAGAGAAAGAGAAATCGCTTTGCTTTGGGACTTCCGGTTCGAAGCCCCGGGCTAACTCAAACAATTCCTCAAAAGACTTAGCCATTCCCCGACTAATCTTACGCTTTAACTCATCGCTTATTGTACGATAAAAATCTAGCATCAACTTGTGATCATCGCCAACATACTCAAGGCAAAAACGAGTCTTTGCCAAAAAGGTCGACTTGAGGGTAACCAAGTCCATTGAACCTTGTCGCAAATTGTGCAACTCGTCCCGGATTTTATCAAGGTCGGAAGTGAAATGTCCCGTTCTTATTGATTAAAAACGTTCCATATTAATTGATTTCGTTGCGAGGTTTTGACCTCTATATGAGACGTTTTTCAAAGACTGCATTCATTTTAAATCAAACCATAACCTTTATTTCATCAATAAAGGTTTAAAAAGCTTTACGTAGATTATCAAATAATGATAATCTAAGATATCCTGTTTACACACGACCATTACATAATGGTTTACAATACAAATATGTTACAACAAAATAAGTTTCTTGAATGCAGCTTTTACACAATATCATACAAGCATGGACTCCAAATCCCGTCCTTATTTAAGTATGCGACAACGGAAGCTCTTAATAATCACCTGAGAATAAACATGCTTAAAACGTCAACAAAAATGTTGGTGAGTTATAGGTTTAACCTATATATATCAAATCGTAACAATAGACCACAAGATTTCATATTTCAATACACATCCCATACATAGAGATAAAAATCATTCATATGGTGAACACCTGGTAACCGACATTAACAAGATGTATATATAAGAATATCCCCATCATTCCGGGACACCCTTCGGATATGATATAAATTTCGAAGTACTAAAGCATCCGGTACTTTGGATGGGGTTTGTTAGGCCCAATAGATCTATCTTTAGGATTCGCGTCAATTAGGGTGTCTGTTCCCTAATTCTTAGATTACCAGACTTAATAAAAAGGGGCATATTCGATTTCGATAATTCAACCATAGAATGTAGTTTCACGTACTTGTGTCTATTTTGTAAATCATTTATAAAACCTGCATGTATTCTCATCCCAAAAATATTAGATTTTAAAAGTGGGACTATAACTCACTTTCAAAGATTTTTACTTCGTCGAGAAGTAAGACTTGGCCACTGGTTGATTCACGAACCTATAACAATAGATACATATATATCAAAGTATGTTCAAAATATATTTACAACACTTTTAATATATTTTGATGTTTTAAGTTTATTAAGTCAGCTGTCCTCGTTAGTAACCTACAACTAGTTGTCCACAGTTAGATGTACAGAAATAAATCGATACATATTATCTTGAATCAATCCACGACCCAGTGTATACATATCTCAGTATTGATCACAACTCAAACTATATATATTTTGGAATCAACCTCAACCCTGTATAGCTAACTCCAACATTCACATATAGAGTGTCTATGGTTGTTCCGAAATATATATAGATGTGTCGACATGATTGGTTGAAACATTGTATACGTGTCTATGGTATCTCAAGATTACATAATATACAATACAAGTTGATTAAGTTATGGTTGGAATAGATTTGTTACCAATTTTCACGTAGCTAAAATGAGAAAAATTATCAAATCTTGTTTTACCCATAACTTCTTCATTTTAAATCCGTTTTGAGTGAATCAAATTGCTATGGTTTCATATTGAACTCTATTTTATGAATATAAACAGAAAAAGTATAGGTTTATAGTCAGAAAAATAAGTTACAAGTCGTTTTTGTAAAGGTAGTCAATTCAGTCAAAAGAACGACGTCTAGATGACCATTTTAGAAAACATACTTCCACTTTGAGTTTAACCATAATTTTTGGATATAGTTTCATGTTCATAATAAAAATCATTTTCTAAGAATAACAACTTTCAAATCAAAGTTTATCATAGTTTTTAATTAGCTAACCCAAAACAGCCCGCGGTGTTACTACGACGGCGTAAATCCGGTTTTACGGTGTTTTTCGTGTTTTCAGGTTTTAAATCATTAAGTTAGCATATCATATAGATATAGAACATGTGTTTAGTTGATTTTAAAAGTCAAGTTAGAAGGATTAACTTTTGTTTGCGAACAAGTTTAGAATTAACTAAACTATGTTCTAGTGATTACAAGTTTAAACCTTCGAATAAGATAGCTTTATATGTATGAATCGAATGATGTTATGAACATCATTACTACCTTAAGTTCCTTGGATAAACATACTGGAAAAGAGAAAAATGGATCTAGCTTCAACGGATCTTTGGATGGCTCGAAGTTCTTGAAGCAGAATCATGACACGAAAACAAGTTCAAGTAAGATCATCACTTGAAATAAGATTGTTATAGTTATAGAAATTGAACCAAAGTTTGAATATGATTATTACCTTGTATTAGAATGATAACCTACTGTAAGAAACAAAGATTTCTTGAGGTTGGATGATCACCTTACAAGATTGGAAGTGAGCTAGCAAACTTGAAAGTATTCTTGATTTTATGTAACTAGAACTTGTAGAATTTATGAAGAACACTTAGAACTTGAAGATAGAACTTGAGAGAGATCAATTAGATGAAGAAAATTGAAGAATGAAAGTGTTTGTAGGTGTTTTTAGTCATTGGTGTATGGATTAGATATAAAGGATATGTAATTTTGTTTTCATGTAAATAAGTCATGAATGATTACTCATATTTTTGTAATTTTATGAGATATTTCATGCTAGTTGCCAAATGATGGTTCCCACATGTGTTAGGTGACTCACATGGGCTGCTAAGAGCTGATCATTGGAGTGTATATACCAATAGTACATACATCTAAAAGCTGTGTATTGTACGAGTACGAATACGGGTGCATACGAGTAGAATTGTTGATGAAACTGAACGAGGATGTAATTGTAAGCATTTTTGTTAAGTAGAAGTATTTTGATAAGTGTATTGAATTCTTTCAAAAGTGTATAAATACATATTAAAACACTACATGTATATACATTTTAACTGAGTCGTTAAGTCATCGTTAGTCGTTACATGTAAGTGTTGTTTTGAAACCTTTAGGTTAACGATCTTGTTAAATGTTGTTAACCCAATGTTTATAATATCAAATGAGATTTTAAATTATTATATTATCATGATATTATCATGTATGAATATCTCTTAATATGATATATATACATTAAATGTCTTTACAACGATAATCGTTAAATATATGTCGCGTTTAAAAATCATTAAGTTAGTAGTCTTGTTTTTACATATGTAGTTCATTGTTAATATAATTAATGATATGTTTACTTATCATAGTATTATGTTAACTATATATATATCCATATATATGTCATCATATAGTTTTTACAAGTTTTAACGTTCGTGAATCACCGGTCAACTTGGGTGGTCAATTGTCTATATGAAACATATTTCAATTAATCAAGTCTTAACAAGTTTGATTGCTTAACATGTTGGAAACATTTAATCATGTAAATATCAATCTCAATTAATATATATAAACATGGAAAAGTTCGGGTCACTACAGTACCTACCCGTTAAATAAATTTCGTCCCGAAATTTTAAGCTGTTGAAGGTGTTGACGAATCTTCTGGAAATAGATGCGGGTATTTCTTCTTCATCTGATCTTCACGCTCCCAGGTGAACTCAGGTCCTCTACGAGCATTCCATCAAACCTTAACAATTAGTATCTTGTTTTGCTTAAGTCTTTTAACCTCACAATCCATTATTTCGACGGGTTCTTCGATGAATTGAAGTTTTTCGTTGATTTGGATTTCATTTAACGGAATAGTGAGATCTTCTTTAGCAAAACATTTCTTCAAATTCGAGACGTGAAAAGTGTTATGTACAGCCGCGAGTTGTTGAGGTAACTCAAGTCGGTAAGCTACTGGTCCGACACGATCAATAATCTTGAATGGTCCAATATACCTTGGATTTAATTTCCCTCGTTTACCAAATCGAACAACGCCTTTCCAAGGTGCAACTTTAAGCATGACCATCTCTCTAATTTCAAATTCTATATCTTTTCTTTTAATGTCAGCGTAGCTCTTTTGTCGACTTTGGGCGGTTTTCAACCGTTGTTGAATTTGGATGATCTTCTCGGTAGTTTCTTGTATAATCTCTGGACCCGTAATCTGTCTATCCCCCACTTCACTCCAACAAATCGGAGACCTGCACTTTCTACCATAAAGTGCTTCAAACGGCGCCATCTCAATGCTTGAATGGTAGCTGTTGTTGTAGGAAAATTCTGCTAACGGTAGATGTCGATCCCAACTGTTTCCAAAATCAATAACACATGCTCGTAGCATGTCTTCAAGCGTTTGTATCATCCTTTCACTCTGCCCATCAGTTTGTGGATGATAGGTAGTACTCATGTCTAGACGAGTTCCTAATGCTTGCTGTAATGTCTGCCAAAATCTTGAAATAAATCTGCCATCCCTATCAGAGATAATAGAGATTGGTATTCCATGTCTGGAGACGACTTCCTTCAAATACAGTCGTGCTAACTTCTCCATCTTGTCATCTTCTCTTATTGGCAGGAAGTGTGCTGATTTGGTGAGACGATCAACTATTACCCAAATAGTATCAAAACCACTTGCAGTCCTTGGCAATTTAGTGATGAAATCCATGGTAATGTTTTCCCATTTCCATTCCGGGATTTCGGGTTGTTGAAGTAGACCTGATGGTTTCTGATGCTCAGCTTTGACTTTAGAACACGTCAAACATTCTCCTACGTATTTAGCAACATCGGCTTTCATACCCGGCCACCAAAAATATTTCTTGAGATCCTTGTACATCTTCCCCGTTCCAGGATGTATTGAGTATCTGGTTTTATGAGCTTCTCTAAGTACCATTTCTCTCATATCTCCAAATTTTGGTACCCAAATCCTTTCAGCCCTATACCGGGTTCCGTCTTCCCGAATATTAAGATGCTTCTCCGATCCTTTGGGTATTTCATCCTTTAAATTTCCCTCTTTTAAAACTCCTTGTTGCGCATCCTTTATTTGAGTAGTAAGGTTATTATGAATCATTATATTCATAGATTTTACTAGAATGGGTTCTCCGTGTAGTGACCCGAACTTTTCCATGTTTATATATATTAATTGAGATTGATATTTACATGATTAAATGTTTCCAACATGTTAAGCAATCAAACTTGTTAAGACTTGATTAATTGAAATAGGTTTCATATAGACAATTGACCACCCAAGTTGACCGGTGATTCACGAACGTTAAAACTTGTAAAAACTATATGATGACATATATATGGTTATATATATAGTTAACATGATATTATGATATGTAAACATATCATTAAGTATATTAACAATGAACTACATATGTAAAAACAAGACTACTAACTTAATGATTTTGAAACGAGACATATATGTAACGATTATCGTTGTAACGACATTTAATGTATATATATCATATTAAGAGATATTTGTACATCATAATATCATGATAATATAATAATTTAAAATCTCTTTTGATATTATAAACATTGGGTTAACAACATTTAACAAGATCGTTAACCTAAAGGTTTCAAAACAACATTTACATGTAACGACTAACGATGACTTAACGACTCAGTTAAAATGTATATACATGTAGTGTTTTAATATGTATTCATACACTTTTGAAAGACTTCAAGACACTTATCAAAATACTTCTACTTAACAAAAATGCTTACAATTACATCCTCGTTCAGTTTCATCAACAATTCTACTCGTATGCACCCGTATTCGTACTCGTACAATACACAGCTTTTAGATGTATGTACTATTGGTATATACACTCCAATGATCAGCTCTTAGCAGCCCATGTGAGTCACCTAACACATGTGGGAACCATCATTTGGCAACTAGCATGAAATATCTCATAAAATTACAAAAATATGAGTAATCATTCATGACTTATTTACATGAAAACAAAATTACATATCCTTTATATCTAATCCATACACCAACGACCAAAAACACCTACAAACACTTTCATTCTTCAATTTTCTTCATCTAATTGAACTCTCTCAAGTTCTATCTTCAAGTTCTAAGTGTTCTTCATAAATTCCAAAAGTTCTAGTTTCATAAAATCAAGAATACTTTCAAGTTTGCTAGCTCACTTCCAATCTTGTAAGGTGATCATCCAACCTCAAGAAATCTTTGTTTCTTACAGTAGGTTATCATTCTAATACAAGGTAATAATCATATTCAAACTTTGGTTCAATTTCTATAACTATAACAATCTTATTTCAAGTGATGATCTTACTTGAACTTGTTTTCGTGTCATGATTTTGCTTCAAGAACTTTGAGCCATCCAAGGATCCATTGAAGCTAGATCCATTTTTCTCTTTTCCAGTAGGTTCATCCAAGGAACTTAAGGTAGTAATGATGTTCATAACATCATTCGATTCATACATATAAAGCTATCTTATTCGAAGGTTTAAACTTGTAATCACTAGAACATAGTTTAGTTAATTCTAAACTTGTTCGCAAACAAAAGTTAATCCTTCTAACTTGACTTTTAAAATCAACTAAACACATGTTCTATATCTATATGATATGCTAACTTAATGATTTAAAACCTGGAAACACGAAAAACACCGTAAAACCGGATTTACGCCGTCGTAGTAACACCGCGGGCTGTTTTGGGTTAGTTAATTAAAAACTATGATAAACTTTGATTTAAAAGTTGTTATTCTGAGAAAATGATTTTTATTATGAACATGAAACTATATCCAAAAATTATGGTTAAACTCAAAGTGGAAGTATGTTTTCTAAAATGGTCATCTAGACGTCGTTCTTTCGACTGAAATGACTACCTTTACAAGAACGACTTGTAACTTATTTTTCCGACTATAAACCTATACTTTTTCTGTTTAGATTCATAAAATAGAGTTCAATATGAAACCATAGCAATTTGATTCACTCAAAACGGATTTAAAATGAAGAAGTTATGGGTAAAACAAGATTGGATAATTTTTCTCATTTTAGCTACGTGAAAATTTGTAACAAATCTATTCCAACCATAACTTAATCAACTTGTATTGTATATTATGTAATCTTGAGATACCATAGACACGTATACAATGTTTCGACCTATCATGTCGACACATCTATATATATTTCGGAACAACCATAGACACTCTATATGTGAATGTTGGAGTTAGCTATACAGGGTTGAGGTTGATTCCAAAATATATATAGTTTGAGTTGTGATCAATACTGAGATACGTATACACTGGGTCGTGGATTGATTCAAGATAATATTTATCGATTTATTTCTGTACATCTAACTGTGGACAACTAGTTGTAGGTTACTAACGAGGACAGCTGACTTAATAAACTTAAAACATCAAAATATATTAAAAGTGTTGTAAATATATTTTGAACATACTTTGATATATATGTATATATTGTTATAGGTTCGTGAATCAACCAGTGGCCAAGTCTTACTTCCCGACGAAGTAAAAATCTGTGAAAGTGAGTTATAGTCCCACTTTTAAAATCTAATATTTTTGGGATGAGAATACATGCAGGTTTTATAAATGATTTACAAAATAGACACAAGTACGTGAAACTACATTCTATGGTTGAATTATCGAAATCGAATATGCCCCTTTTTATTAAGTCTGGTAATCTAAGAATTAGGGAACAGACACCCTAATTGACGCGAATCCTAAAGATAGATCTATTGGGCCTAACAAACCCCATCCAAAGTACCGGATGCTTTAGTACTTCGAAATTTATATCATATCCGAAGGGTGTCCCGGAATGATGGGGATATTCTTATATATGCATCTTGTTAATGTCGGTTACCAGGTGTTCACCATATGAATGATTTTTATCTCTATGTATGGGATGTGTATTGAAATATGAAATCTTGTGGTCTATTATTATGATTTGATATATATAGGTTAAACCTATAACTCACCAACATTTTTGTTGACGTTTTAAGCATGTTTATTCTCAGGTGATTATTAAGAGCTTCCGTTGTCGCATACTTAAATAAGGACGAGATTTGGAGTCCATGCTTGTATGATATTGTGTAAAAACTGCATTCAAGAAACTTATTTTGTTGTAACATATTTGTATTGTAAACCATTATGTAATGGTCGTGTGTAAACAGGATATTTTAGATTATCATTATTTGATAATCTACTTAAAGCTTTTTAAACCTTTATTGATGAAATAAAGGTTATGGTTTGTTTTAAAAATGAATGCAGTCTTTGAAAAACGTCTCATATAGAGGTCAAAACCTCGCAACGAAATCAATTAATATGGAACGTTTTTAATCAATAAGAACGGGACATTTCAGTTGGTATCCGAGCGTTGGTCTTAGAGAACCAGAAAATTGCATTAGTGTGTCTTATCGAGTTTGTTAGGATGCATTAGTGAGTCTGGACTTCGACCGTGTTTTCTTTAAAAATGATTGCTTAACATTTTTGTTGGAAACTATATATTTTTAACATATGAATATTATGTGATATATTAATCTCTTAACGTGTTTGATATTATGTGATAGATGTCTACCTCTAGAACAAGTCCCATTGACTCACCTAATAATAATGAAGAGTCAAATGTAAATTGGAATGATTCGTGGACTGATTCACAAGTTCCCGAAGAGGAACCGGAAGAAGAGTCGGAACCGGAAGAAGAATCGGAACCGGAAGAAGAATCGGAACCGGAAGAAGAAATAGAACCGGTGGGGGAAATAATAAAACGGTTAAGTAAAAGAGAATCCTCAACCAACCGACCAAGGTTAATTATGGTCAATGGTGTTTCCGCCAAGGAAGCAAAATATTGGGAGGATTACCAATTCTCCGATGAATCGGATTCCGACGAGAATTCCGATGATGTTATAGAAATAACCCCAACTGAATTTAAAAAGGAAAAAGAAAATAATAAGGGAAAGGGCATAAAAATAGAGAAATCTAATTCCAACCCCGATGAACTTTATATGTATCGTCAACCCCCGAAGTCCTTAAGTTGTAACAATGACCCGGGAACCTCTAAACCACCAGGTTTTTCTAAACCAATGTGGACAACGACGGCTCGTATTAGGGGAACATCATATATCCCTAGAAACTTGGCAAAACGAACCAAAACCCAACAAGAAGAAACGAGCGAGTCGGAATAAGATAGTAGTATTCGTGTGGTGTAATATATGTAATATAGTGTGCTTATGCTTTATGATATATGTAAAAATTGCTTGTATTAATAAGTATTTTTTTTTTTATGAATCTAACTCTTGTCTATTTTACAGTTTAAAAACACAAAATGGATAGACAACCCAATATTTTAAGAGACCTACCCGGAGACATGATTGATGAAATCTTGTCTAGAGTCGGCCAGAATTCTTCGGCACAACTATTTAAGGCGAGATCAGTTTGTAAGACATTCGAAGAACGTTCCAAGAATGTCTTGGTTTATAAGAGACTTTCGTTTGAAAGATGGGGGATATCACATTGGGAAACCCATAAGTTACGATGTGTTTACTTTGACGCATATATTGCGGGGAACCCAAATGCTATTTTACGCAACGGGTTAAGAAATTATTTTGACTCAATATATCCGAATATTGGACTTCGTGATTTAGAAAAAGCGGCTAACATGCAACATAAAGAAGCATGTTATGCTTACGGATTAGTAATGTTCGCTTCTCACCAAAGTGAGAACAAGAACATCGGGCTACAACTATTAAACAAAACGTTTCCACAAGTGACGGAGTCGGTAATTGGGGTAAGAAATGAGGTTTTTAGATTATTACGGGACTGTTGGACATTACGTAACCCTCGTCCCTTTGATGATGTTACAACACGCTGTCTTATCAACGGCCATAACGGTTATGTTGCACAAGACCAAGGATGGGAAGTAGTCCTAGTAAAACCAGAATGCATGACTTGTTTCTGGACGTATGAATTACGTGTCTTTATTGCCTTTGCTGAACGACTTGTGTACTAGCTAGAATTATCTTCACAACTATCTTGTATCAAAGTTATTGTGTGCTATATTTCATGCTTTATGTAAAATAAGCGGTATTGTAAGTTTGTAAAATATTGTATAAAAGTTTGAACGCGAAATATTATTATAATCAGTTTTTCATATAGAATTGTAGTAGTTGAATTGTATATTAGCTACTAAGTATGAACTTAACGGGTAGGTACTACCCGAATTTAAACTTATAAAACGCTAATATGAAGAAAAAGCTTTTATAAATGAGTTCATATTATGCTACGAAATACTAGTAACTACTCTTAATATTCTGTATGATTAACTTGTTCCATTTAACTATTTTGAAGGAAATGGCACCGACTACTCGACACACCGTGAATATGAATGAAGAGGAATTCCGTACTTTTCTAGCTTCAAACATAGCCGCAGTACAGGCTGCGCTACATACCAACAATAACCTTGGATCTAGCAGTACGGGAAATCGTGTAGGATGCACCTACAAAGAATTCACTGCCTGCAAACCTTTGGAATTTGATGGAACCGAAGGACCGATCGGATTGAAACGGTGGACCGAGAAGGTCGAATCGGTGTTTGCCATAAGTAAGTGTACTGAAGAGGACAAAGTGAAGTACGCTACGCATACCTTCACAGGTTCTGCGTTAACATGGTGGAATACCTATCTAGAGCAAGTGGGACAAGACGATGCGTACGCACTACCGTGGTCAGCATTCAAGCACTTGATGAACGAGAAGTACCGTCCCAGAACCGAGGTCAATAAGCTCAAGACAGAACTTAGAGGGTTACGAACCCAAGGATTTGATATTACCACATACGAAAGACGATTCACAGAATTGTGCCTATTGTGTCCGGGAGCATTCGAAGATGAGGAAGAGAAGATTGACGCGTTTGTGAAAGGATTACCAGAAAGAATCCAAGAAGATATAAGTTCACACGAGCCCGCCTCCATACAACAGGCATGTAGAATGGCTCACAAACTCGTGAACCAAATTGAAGAAAGAATTAAAGAACAGACTGCTGAAGAGGCCAATGTGAAGCAAGTCAAAAGAAAGTGGGAGGAAAACGGTGATAAGAATCACCAATACAACAACAACAGCAATTACAACAATAATCGCAACAATTATCCCAACAATCGCAACATCAATCGCAACTACAACAAATGGCCCAACAACAACAACAACAACAACAACAACAACAGCAACTACAACAATCATCCCAACAACAATAATAACCGCAACAACAACAACAATCAGAAGCAGCTATGCCAAAGGTGTGAAAAGAATCACTCGGGGTTCTGCACCAAATTTTGCAACAAGTGTAAAAGAAATGGTCATAGCGCGGCGAAGTGTGAGGTCTACGGACCAGGGGTTAATAGAACGAAAGGAACAAATGGTGTCGGAACGAGTAATGGCGGAGCAAGTAGTGTCGGAGCAAGTTATGCCAATGTAGTTTGTTATAAATGTGGAAAACCGGGCCACATTATTAGAAATTGCCAGAACCAGGAGAACACGAATGGACAAGGCCGTGGAAGAGTTTTCAATATTAATGCGGCAGAGGCACAGGAAGACCCGGAGCTTGTTACGGGTACGTTTCTTATTGACAATAAATCTGCTTACGTTTTATTTGATTCGGGTGCGGATAGAAGCTATATGAGTAGAGATTTTTGTGCTAAATTAAGTTGTCCATTGACGCCTTTGGATAGTAAATTTTTACTCGAATTAGCAAATGGTAAATTAATTTCAGCAGATAATATATGTCGGAATCGAGAAATTAAACTGGTTAGCGAAACCTTTAAGATTGATTTGATACCAGTAGAGTTAGGGAGTTTTGATGTGATAATCGGTATGGACTGGTTGAAAGAAGTGAAAGCGGAGATCGTTTGTTACAAAAATGCAATTCGCATTATACGAGAAAAAGGAAAACCCTTAATGGTGTACGGAGAAAAGGGCAACACGAAGCTACATCTTATTAGTAATTTGAAGGCACAAAAACTAATAAGAAAAGGTTGCTATGCTGTTCTAGCACACGTCGAGAAAGTACAAACTGAAGAAAAGAGCATCAATGATGTTCCCATTGCAAAAGAATTTCCCGATGTATTTCCGAAAGAATTACCGGGATTACCCCCACATCGATCCGTTGAATTTCGAATAGATCTTGTACCAGGAGCTGCACCAATAGCTCGTGCTCCTTACAGACTCGCACCCAGCGAGATGAAAGAACTGCAAAGCCAATTACAAGAACTTTTAGAGCGTGGTTTCATTCGACCAAGCACATCACCGTGGGGAGCTCCTGTTTTGTTTGTCAAGAAGAAAGATGGTACATTCAGGTTGTGTATCGACTACCGAGAGTTGAACAAACTTACCATCAAGAACCGCTACCCACTACCGAGAATCGACGACTTATTTGATCAACTACAAGGCTCGTCTGTTTATTCAAAGATTGACTTACGTTCCGGGTATCATCAAATGCGGGTGAAAGAAGATGATATTCCAAAGACTGCTTTCAGAACACGTTACGGTCATTACGAGTTTATGGTCATGCCGTTTGGTTTAACTAATGCACCAGCTGTGTTCATGGACCTTATGAACCGAGTGTGTGGACCATACCTTGACAAGTTTGTCATTGTTTTCATTGATGACATACTTATTTACTCAAAGAATGACCAAGAACACGGTGAACATTTGAGAAAGGTGTTAGAAGTATTGAGGAAGGAAGAATTGTACGCTAAGTTTTCAAAGTGTGCATTTTGGTTGGAAGAAGTTCAATTCCTCGGTCACATAGTGAACAAAGAAGGTATTAAGGTGGATCCGGCAAAGATAGAAACTGTTGAAAAGTGGGAAACCCCGAAAACTCCGAAACACATACGCCAGTTTTTAGGACTAGCTGGTTACTACAGAAGGTTCATCCAAGACTTTTCCAGAATAGCAAAACCCTTGACTGCATTAACGCATAAAGGGAAGAAATTTGAATGGAATGATGAACAAGAGAAAGCGTTTCAGTTATTGAAGAAAAAGCTAACTACGGCACCTATATTGTCATTGCCTGAAGGGAATGATGATTTTGTGATTTATTGTGACGCATCAAAGCAAGGTCTCGGTTGTGTATTAATGCAACGAACGAAGGTGATTGCTTATGCGTCTAGACAATTGAAGATTCACGAACAAAATTATACGACGCATGATTTGGAATTAGGCGCGGTTGTTTTTGCATTAAAGACTTGGAGGCACTACTTATATGGGGTCAAAAGTATTATATATACCGACCACAAAAGTCTTCAACACATATTTAATCAGAAACAACTGAATATGAGGCAGCGTAGGTGGATTGAATTATTGAATGATTACGACTTTGAGATTCGTTACCACCCGGGGAAGGCAAATGTGGTAGCCGATGCCTTGAGCAGGAAGGACAGAGAACCCATTCGAGTAAAATCTATGAATATAATGATTCATAATAACATTACTACTCAAATAAAGGAGGCGCAACAAGGAGTTTTAAAAGAGGGAAATTTAAAGGATGAAATACCCAAAGGATCGGAGAAGCATCTTAATATTCGGGAAGACGGAACCCGGTATAGGGCTGAAAGGATTTGGGTACCAAAATTTGGAGATATGAAAGAAATGGTACTTAGAGAAGCTCATAAAACCAGATACTCAATACATCCTGGAACGGGGAAGATGTACAAGGATCTCAAGAAACATTTTTGGTGGCCGGGTATGAAAGCCGATGTTGCTAAATACGTAGGAGAATGTTTGACGTGTTCTAAGGTCAAAGCTGAGCATCAGAAACCATCAGGTCTACTTCAACAACCCGAAATCCCGGAATGGAAATGGGAAAACATTACCATGGATTTCATCACTAAATTGCCAAGGACTGCAAGTGGTTTTGATACTATTTGGGTAATAGTTGATCGTCTCACCAAATCCGCACACTTCCTACCAATAAGAGAAGATGACAAGATGGAGAAGTTAGCACGACTGTATTTGAAGGAAGTCATCTCCAGACATGGAATACCAATCTCTATTATCTCTGATAGGGATGGCAGATTTATTTCAAGATTCTGGCAGACATTACAGCAAGCATTAGGAACTCGTCTAGACATGAGTACTGCCTATCATCCACAAACTGATGGGCAGAGCGAAAGGACGATACAAACGCTTGAAGACATGCTACGAGCATGTGTTATTGATTTCGGAAATAGTTGGGATCGACATCTACCTTTAGCAGAATTTTCCTACAACAACAGCTACCATTCAAGCATTGAGATGGCGCCGTTTGAAGCACTTTATGGTAGAAAGTGCAGGTCTCCTATTTGTTGGAGTGAAGTGGGGGATAGACAGATTACGGGTCCGGAGATTATACAAGAAACTACCGAGAAGATCATCCAAATTCAACAACGGTTGAAAACCGCCCAAAGTCGACAAAAGAGCTACGCTGACATTAAAAGAAAAGATATAGAATTTGAAATTGGAGAGATGGTCATGCTTAAAGTTGCACCTTGGAAAGGCGTTGTTCGATTTGGTAAACGAGGGAAATTAAATCCAAGGTATATTGGACCATTCAAGATTATTGATCGTGTCGGACCAGTAGCTTACCGACTTGAGTTACCTCAACAACTCGCGGCTGTACATAACACTTTCCACGTCTCGAATTTGAAGAAATGTTTTGCTAAAGAAGATCTCACTATTCCGTTAGAAGAAA
This sequence comes from Rutidosis leptorrhynchoides, assembly GCF_046630445.1. Taxonomy (NCBI): domain Eukaryota; kingdom Viridiplantae; phylum Streptophyta; class Magnoliopsida; order Asterales; family Asteraceae; genus Rutidosis; species Rutidosis leptorrhynchoides. The sequence continues at coordinate 401,818,762 of NC_092336.1, read as the reverse complement.
TCCAAATCAACGAAAAACTTCAATTCATCGAAGAACCCGTCGAAATAATGGATCGTGAGGTTAAAAGACTTAAGCAAAACAAGATACCAATTGTTAAGGTTCGATGGAATGCTCGTAGAGGACCCGAGTTCACCTGGGAGCGTGAAGATCAGATGAAGAAGAAATACCCGCATCTATTTCCAGAAGATTCGTCAACACCTTCAACAGCTTAAAATTTCGGGACGAAATTTATTTAACGGGTAGGTACTGTAGTGACCCGAACTTTTCCATGTTTATATATATTAATTGAGATTGATATTTACATGATTAAATGTTTCCAACATGTTAAGCAATCAAACTTGTTAAGACTTGATTAATTGAAATAGGTTTCATATAGACAATTGACCACCCAAGTTGACCGGTGATTCACGAACGTTAAAACTTGTAAAAACTATATGATGACATATATATGGTTATATATATAGTTAACATGATATTATGATATGTAAACATATCATTAAGTATATTAACAATGAACTACATATGTAAAAACAAGACTACTAACTTAATGATTTTGAAACGAGACATATATGTAACGATTATCGTTGTAACGACATTTAATGTATATATATCATATTAAGAGATATTTGTACATCATAATATCATGATAATATAATAATTTAAAATCTCTTTTGATATTATAAACATTGGGTTAACAACATTTAACAAGATCGTTAACCTAAAGGTTTCAAAACAACATTTACATGTAACGACTAACGATGACTTAACGACTCAGTTAAAATGTATATACATGTAGTGTTTTAATATGTATTCATACACTTTTGAAAGACTTCAAGACACTTATCAAAATACTTCTACTTAACAAAAATGCTTACAATTACATCCTCGTTCAGTTTCATCAACAATTCTACTCGTATGCACCCGTATTCGTACTCGTACAATACACAGCTTTTAGATGTATGTACTATTGGTATATACACTCCAATGATCAGCTCTTAGCAGCCCATGTGAGTCACCTAACACATGTGGGAACCATCATTTGGCAACTAGCATGAAATATCTCATAAAATTACAAAAATATGAGTAATCATTCATGACTTATTTACATGAAAACAAAATTACATATCCTTTATATCTAATCCATACACCAACGACCAAAAACACCTACAAACACTTTCATTCTTCAATTTTCTTCATCTAATTGAACTCTCTCAAGTTCTATCTTCAAGTTCTAAGTGTTCTTCATAAATTCCAAAAGTTCTAGTTTCATAAAATCAAGAATACTTTCAAGTTTGCTAGCTCACTTCCAATCTTGTAAGGTGATCATCCAACCTCAAGAAATCTTTGTTTCTTACAGTAGGTTATCATTCTAATACAAGGTAATAATCATATTCAAACTTTGGTTCAATTTCTATAACTATAACAATCTTATTTCAAGTGATGATCTTACTTGAACTTGTTTTCGTGTCATGATTTTGCTTCAAGAACTTTGAGCCATCCAAGGATCCATTGAAGCTAGATCCATTTTTCTCTTTTCCAGTAGGTTCATCCAAGGAACTTAAGGTAGTAATGATGTTCATAACATCATTCGATTCATACATATAAAGCTATCTTATTCGAAGGTTTAAACTTGTAATCACTAGAACATAGTTTAGTTAATTCTAAACTTGTTCGCAAACAAAAGTTAATCCTTCTAACTTGACTTTTAAAATCAACTAAACACATGTTCTATATCTATATGATATGCTAACTTAATGATTTAAAACCTGGAAACACGAAAAACACCGTAAAACCGGATTTACGCCGTCGTAGTAACACCGCGGGCTGTTTTGGGTTAGTTAATTAAAAACTATGATAAACTTTGATTTAAAAGTTGTTATTCTGAGAAAATGATTTTTATTATGAACATGAAACTATATCCAAAAATTATGGTTAAACTCAAAGTGGAAGTATGTTTTCTAAAATGGTCATCTAGACGTCGTTCTTTCGACTGAAATGACTACCTTTACAAGAACGACTTGTAACTTATTTTTCCGACTATAAACCTATACTTTTTCTGTTTAGATTCATAAAATAGAGTTCAATATGAAACCATAGCAATTTGATTCACTCAAAACGGATTTAAAATGAAGAAGTTATGGGTAAAACAAGATTGGATAATTTTTCTCATTTTAGCTACGTGAAAATTTGTAACAAATCTATTCCAACCATAACTTAATCAACTTGTATTGTATATTATGTAATCTTGAGATACCATAGACACGTATACAATGTTTCGACCTATCATGTCGACACATCTATATATATTTCGGAACAACCATAGACACTCTATATGTGAATGTTGGAGTTAGCTATACAGGGTTGAGGTTGATTCCAAAATATATATAGTTTGAGTTGTGATCAATACTGAGATACGTATACACTGGGTCGTGGATTGATTCAAGATAATATTTATCGATTTATTTCTGTACATCTAACTGTGGACAACTAGTTGTAGGTTACTAACGAGGACAGCTGACTTAATAAACTTAAAACATCAAAATATATTAAAAGTGTTGTAAATATATTTTGAACATACTTTGATATATATGTATATATTGTTATAGGTTCGTGAATCAACCAGTGGCCAAGTCTTACTTCCCGACGAAGTAAAAATCTGTGAAAGTGAGTTATAGTCCCACTTTTAAAATCTAATATTTTTGGGATGAGAATACATGCAGGTTTTATAAATGATTTACAAAATAGACACAAGTACGTGAAACTACATTCTATGGTTGAATTATCGAAATCGAATATGCCCCTTTTTATTAAGTCTGGTAATCTAAGAATTAGGGAACAGACACCCTAATTGACGCGAATCCTAAAGATAGATCTATTGGGCCTAACAAACCCCATCCAAAGTACCGGATGCTTTAGTACTTCGAAATTTATATCATATCCGAAGGGTGTCCCGGAATGATGGGGATATTCTTATATATGCATCTTGTTAATGTCGGTTACCAGGTGTTCACCATATGAATGATTTTTATCTCTATGTATGGGATGTGTATTGAAATATGAAATCTTGTGGTCTATTATTATGATTTGATATATATAGGTTAAACCTATAACTCACCAACATTTTTGTTGACGTTTTAAGCATGTTTATTCTCAGGTGATTATTAAGAGCTTCCGCTGTCGCATACTTAAATAAGGACGAGATTTGGAGTCCATGCTTGTATGATATTGTGTAAAAACTGCATTCAAGAAACTTATTTTGTTGTAACATATTTGTATTGTAAACCATTATGTAATGGTCGTGTGTAAACAGGATATTTTAGATTATCATTATTTGATAATCTACTTAAAGCTTTTTAAACCTTTATTGATGAAATAAAGGTTATGGTTTGTTTTAAAAATGAATGCAGTCTTTGAAAAACGTCTCATATAGAGGTCAAAACCTCGCAACGAAATCAATTAATATGGAACGTTTTTAATCAATAAGAACGGGACATTTCACTCCGTCCTTCCTGCTCAAGGCATCGGCTACCACATTTGCCTTCCCCGGGTGGTAACGAATCTCAAAGTCGTAATCATTCAATAATTCAATCCACCTACGCTGCCTCATATTCAGTTGTTTATGATTAAATATGTGTTGAAGACTTTTGTGGTCGGTATATATAATACTTTTGACCCCATATAAGTAGTGCCTCCAAGTCTTTAATGCAAAAACAACCGCTCCTAATTCCAAATCATGCGTCATATAATTTTGTTCGTGAATCTTCAATTGTCTAGACGCATAAGCAATCACCTTCGTTCATTGCATTAATACACAACCGAGACCTTGCTTTGATGCGTCACAATAAATCACAAAATCATCATTCCCTTCAGGCAGTGATAATATAGGTGCCGTAGTTAGCTTTTTCTTCAATAACTGAAACGCTTTCTCTTGTTCATCATTCCATTCAAATTTCTTCCCTTTATGCGTTAATGCAGTCAAGGGTTTTGCTATTCTGGAAAAGTCTTGGATGAACCGTCTGTAGTAACCAGCTAGTCCTAAAAACTGGCGTATGTGTTTCGGGGTTTCCTACTTTTCAACAGTTTCTATCTTTGCCGGATCCACCTTAATACCTTCTTTGTTCACTATGTGATCGAGGAATTGAACTTCTTCCAACCAAAATGTACACTTTGAAAACTTAGCGTACAATTCTTTCTTCCTCAATACTTCTAACACCTTTCTCAAATGTTCACCGTGTTCTTGGTCATTCTTTGAGTAAATAAGTATGTCATCAATGAAAACAATGACAAACTTGTCAAGGTATGGTCCACACACTCAGTTCATAAGGTCCATGAACACAGCTGGTGCATTAGTTAAACCAAACGGCATGACCATAAACTCGTAATGACCGTAACGTGTCCTGAAAGCAGTCTTTGGAATATCATCTTCTTCCACCCGCATTTGATGATACCCGGAACGTAAGTCAATCTTTGAATAAACAGACGAGCCTTGTAGTTGATCAAATAAGTTGTCGATTCTCGGTAGTGGGTAGCGGTTCTTGATGGTAAGTTTGCTTAACTCTCGGTAGTCGATACACAACCTGAATGTACCATCTTTCTTCTTGACAAACAAAACAGGAGCTCCCCACGGTGATGTTCTTGGTCGAATGAAACCACGCTCTAAAAGTTCTTGTAATTGGCTTTGCAGTTCTTTCATCTCGCTGGGTGCGAGTCTGTAAGGAGCACGAGCTATTGGTGCAGCTCCTGGTACAAGATCTATTTGAAATTCAACGGATCGATGTGGGGGTAATCCCGGTAATTCTTTCGAAAATACATCGGGAAATTCTTTTGCAATGGGAACATCATTGATGCTCTTTTCTTCAGTTTGTACTTCCTCGACGTGTGCTAGAACAGCATAGCAACCTTTTCTTATTAGTTTTTGTGCCTTCAAATTACTAATAAGATGTAGCTTCGTGTTGCCCTTTTCTCCGTACACCATTAAGGGTTTTCCTTTTTCTCGTATAATGCGAATTGCATTTTTGTAACAAACGATCTCTGCTTTCACTTATTTCAACCAGTCCATACCGATTATCACATCAAAACTCCCTAACTCTACTGGTATCAAATCAATCTTAAATGTTTCGCTAACCAGTTTAATTTCTTGATTCCGACATATATTATCTGCTGAAATTAATTTACCATTTGCTAATTCGAGTAAAAATTTACTATCCAAAGGTGTCAATAGACAACTTAATTTAGCACAAAAATCTCTACTCATATAGCTTCTATCCGCACCCGAATCAAATAAAACGTAAGCAGATTTATTGTCAATAAGAAACGTACCCGTAACAAGCTCCGGGTCTTCCTGTGCCTCTGCCGCATTAATATTGAAAACTCTTCTGCGGCCTTGTCCATTCGTGTTCTCCTGGTTCGGGCAATTTCTAATAATGTGGCCCGGTTTTCCACATTTATAACAAACTACATTGGCATAACTTGCTCCGACACTACTTGCTCCGCCATTACTCGTTCCGAAACCATTTGTTCCTTTCGTTCTATTAACCCCTGGTCCGTAGACCTCACACTTCGCCGCGCTATGATCATTTCTTTTACACTTGTTGCAAAATTTGGTGCAGAACCCCAAGTGATACTTTTCACACCTTTGGCATAGCTGCTTCTGATTGTTGTTGTTGTTGTTGCGGTTATTATTGTTGTTGGGATGATTGTTGTAGTTGTTGTTGTTGTTGTTGGGCCGTTTGTTGTAGTTGCGATTGATGTTGCGATTGTTGGGATAATTGTTGCGATTATTGTTGTAATTGCTGTTGTTGTTGTATTGGTGATTCTTATCACCGTTTTCCTCTCACTTTCTTTTAACTTGCTTCACATTGGCCTCTTCAGCAGTCTGTTCTTTAATTCTTTCTTCAATCTGGTTCACTAGTTTGTGAGCCATTCTACATGCCTGTTGTATGGAGGCGGGCTCGTGTGAACTTATATCTTCTTGGATTCTTTCCGGTAATCCTTTCACAAATGCATCGATCTTCTCTTCCTCATCTTCGAACGCTCTCGGACACAATAGGCACAATTCTGTGAATCGTCTTTCGTATGTGGTAATATCAAATCCTTGGGTTCGTAACCCTCTAAGTTCTGTCTTGAGCTTATTGACCTCGGTTCTGGGACGGTACTTCTCGTTCATCAAGTGCTTGAATGCTGACCACGGTAGTGCGTACGCATCATCTTGTCCCACTTGCTCTAGATAGGTATTCCACCATGTTAACGCAGAACCTATGAAGGTATGCGTAGCGTACTTCACTTTGTCCTCTTCAGTACACTTACTTATGGCAAACACCGATTCGACCTTCTCGGTCCACCGTTTCAATCCGATCGGTCCTTTGGTTCCATCAAATTTCAAAGGTTTGCAGGCAGTGAATTCTTTGTAGGTGCATCCGACACGATTTCCTGTACTGCTAGATCCAATGTTATTGTTGGTATGTAACGCAGCCTGTACTGCGGCTATGTTTGAAGCTAGAAAAGTACGAAATTCCTCTTCATTCATATTCACGGTGTGTCGAGTAGTCGGTGCCATTTCCTTCAAAATAGTCAAATGGAACAAGTTAATCATACAGAATATTAAGAGTAGTTAATAGTATTTCGTAGCATAATATGAACTCATTTATAAAAGCTTTTTCTTCATATTAGCGTTTTATAAGTTTAAATTCGGGTAGTACCTACCCGTTAAGTTCATACTTAGTAGCTAATATACAATTCAACTACTACAATTCTATATGAAAAACTGATTATAATAATATTTCGCGTTCAAACTTTTATACAATATTTTACAAACTTACAATACCGCTTATTTTACATAAAGCATGAAATATAGCACACAATAACTTTGATACAAGATAGTTGTGAAGATAATTCTAGCTAGTACACAAGTCGTTCAGCAAAGGCAATAAAGACACGTAATTCATACGTCCAGAAACAAGTCATGCATTCTGGTTTTACTAGGATTACTTCCCATCCTTGGTCTTGTGGAACATAACCGTTATTGCCCTTGATAAGACAGCGTGTTGTAACGTCGTCAAAGGGACGAGGGTTACGTAATGTCCAACAGTCCCGTAACAATCTAAAAACCTCATTTCTTACCCCAATTACCGACTCCGTCACTTGTGGGAACGTTTTGTTTAATAGTTGTAGCCCAATGTTCTTGTTCTCACTTTGGTGAGAAGCGAACATTACTAATCCGTAAGCATAACATGCTTCTTTATGTTGCATGTTAGCCGCTTTTTCTAAATCACGAAGTCCAATATTCGGATATATTGAGTCAAAATAATTTCTTAACCCATTGCGTAAAATAGCATTTGGGTTCCCCGCAATATATGCGTCAAAGTAAACACATCGTAACTTATGGATTTCCCAATGTGATATCCCCCATCTTTCGAACGAAAGCCTTTTATAAACCAAGGCATTCTTGGAACGTTCTTCGAATGTCTTACAAACTGATCTCGCCTTAAATAGTTGTACCGAGGAATTCTGACCGACTCTAGACAAGATTTCATCAATCATGTCTCCGGGTAGGTCTCTTAAAATATTGGGTTGTCTATCCATTTTGTGTTTTTATACTGTAAAATAGACAAGAGTTAGATTCATAAAAAAAATACTTATTAATACAAGCAATTTTTACATATGTCATAAAGCATACGCACACTATATTACATATATTACACCACACGAATACAACTATCTTATTCCGACTCGCTCGTTTCTTCTTCTTCGGTTTTGGTTCGTTTTGCCAATTTTCTAGGGATATATGATGTTCCCCTAATACGAGCTGTCGTTTTCCACAACGGTTTAGAAAAACCTGGTGGTTTAGAGGTTCCCGGGTCATTGTTACAACTTAAGGGCTTCTGGGGTTGACGATACATATAAAGTTCATCGAGGTTGGAATTAGATTTCTCTATTTTTATGCCCTTTCCCTTATTATTTTCTTTTGCCTTTTTAAATTTAGTTGGGGTAATTTCTATAACATCATCAGAATTCTCGTCGGAATCCGATTCATCGGAGAATTGGTAATCCTCCCAATATTTTGCTTCCTTGGCGGAAACACCATTGACCATAATTAACCTTGGTCGGTTGGTTAAGGATTTTCTTTTACTTAACCGTTTTATTATTTCCCCCACCGGTTCTATTTCTTCATCCAGTTCCGATTCTTCTTCCGGTTCCGATTCTTCTTCCGGTTCCTCTTCGGGAACTTGTGAATCAGTCCATGAATCATTTCAATTTACATTTGACTCTTCATTATTATTAGGTGAGTCAATGGGACATGTTCTAGAGGTAGACATCTATCACATAATATCAAACGCGTTAAGAGATTAATATATCACATAATATTCACATGTTAAAAATATATAGTTTCCAACAAAATTTGTTAAGCAATCATTTTTCAAGTAAACACGGTCGAAGTCCAGACTCACTAATACATCCTAACAAACTCGATAAGACACACTAATGCAAAATTTTCTGGTTCTCTAAGACCAACGCTCGGATACCAACTGAAATGTCCCGTTCTTATTGATTAAAAACGTTCCATATTAATTGATTTCGTTGCCAGGTTTTGACCTCTATATGAGACGTTTTTCAAAGACTGCATTCATTTTAAATCAAACCATAACCTTTATTTCATCAATAAAGGTTTAAAAAGCTTTACGTAGATTATCAAATAATGATAATCTAAAATATCCTGTTTACACACGACCATTACATAATGGTTTACAATACAAATATGTTACAACAAAATAAGTTTCTTGAATGCAGTTTTTACACAATATCATACAAGCATGGACTCCAAATCTCGTCCTTATTTAAGTATGCGACAGCGGAAGCTCTTAATAATCACCTGAGAATAAACATGCTCAAAACGTCAATAAAAATGTTGGTGAGTTATAGGTTTAACCTATATATATCAAATCGTAACAATAGACCACAAGATTTCATATTTCAATACACATCCCATACATAGAGATAAAAATCATTCATATGGTGAACACCTGGTAACCGACATTAACAAGATGCATATATAAGAATATCCCCATCATTCCGGGACACCCTTCGGATATGATATAAATTTCGAAGTACTAAAGCATCCGGTACTTTGGATGGGGTTTGTTAGGCCCAATAGATCTATCTTTAGGATTCGCGTCAATTAGGGTGTCTGTTCCCTAATTCTTAGATTACCAGACTTAATAAAAAGGGGCATATTCGATTTCGATAATTCAACCATAGAATGTAGTTTCACGTACTTGTGTCTATTTTGTAAATCATTTATAAAACCTGCATGTATTCTCATCCCAAAAATATTAGATTTTAAAAGTGGGACTATAACTCACTTTCACATATTTTTACTTCGTCGAGAAGTAAGACTTGGCCACTGGTTGATTCACGAACCTATAACAATATATACATATATATCAAAGTATGTTCAAAATATATTTACAACACTTTTAATATATTTTGATGTTTTAAGTTTATTAAGTCAGCTGTCCTCGTTAGTAACCTACAACTAGTTGTCCACAGTTAGATGTACAGAAATAAATTGATAAATATTATCTTGAATCAATCCACGACCCAGTGTATACGTATCTCAGTATTGATCACAACTCAAACTATATATATTTTGGAATCAACCTCAACCCTGTATAGCTAACTCCAACATTCACATATAGAGTGTCTATGGTTGTTCCGAAATATATATAGATGTGTCGACATGATTGGTTGAAACATTGTATACATGTCTATGGTATCTCAAGATTACATAATATACAATACAAGTTGATTAAGTTATGGTTGGAATAGATTTGTTACCAATTTTCACGTAGCTAAAATGAGAAAAATTATCCAATCTTGTTTTACCCATAACTTCTTCATTTTAAATCCGTTTTGAGTGAATCAAATTGTTATGGTTTCATATTGAACTCTATTTTATGAATCTAAATAGAAAAAGTATAGGTTTATAGTCAGAAAAATAAGTTACAAGTCGTTTTTGTAAAGGTAGTCAATTCAGTCGAAAGAACGACGTCTAGATGACCATTTTAGAAAACATACTTCCACTTTGAGTTTAACCATAATTTTTGGATATAGTTTCATGTTCATAATAAAAATCATTTTCTAAGAATAACAACTTTCAAATCAAAGTTTATCATAGTTTTTAATTAACTAACCCAAAACAGCCCACGGTGTTACTACGACGGCGTAAATCCGGTTTTACGGTGTTTTTCGTGTTTCCAGGTTTTAAATCATTAAGTTAGCATATCATATAGATATAGAACATGTGTTTAGTTGATTTTAAAAGTCAAGTTAGAAGGATTAACTTTTGTTTGCGAACAAGTTTAGAATTAACTAAACTATGTTCTAGTGATTACAAGTTTAAACCTTCGAATAAGATAGCTTTATATGTATGAATCGAATGATGTTATGAACATCATTACTACCTTAAGTTCCTTGGATAAACCTACTAGAAAATAGAAAAATGGATCTAGCTTCAACGGATCCTTGGATGGCTCGAAGTTCTTGAAGCAGAATCATGACACGAAAACAAGTTCAAGTAAGATCATCAATTGAAATAAGATTGTTATAGTTATAGAAATTGAACCAAAGTTTGAATATGATTATTACCTTGTATTAGAATGATAACCTACTGTAAGAAACAAAGATTTCTTGAGGTTGGATGATCACCTTACAAGATTGGAAGTGAGCTAGCAAACTTGAAAGTATTCTTGATTTTATGTAACTAGAACTTGTAGAATTTATGAAGAACACTTAGAACTTGAAGATAGAACTTGAGAGAGATCAATTAGATGAAGAAAATTGAAGAATGAAAGTGTTTGTAGGTGTTTTTAGTCGTTGGTGTATGGATTAGATATAAAGGATATGTAATTTTGTTTTCATGTAAATAAGTCATGAATGATTACTCATATTTTTGTAATTTTATGAGATATTTCATGCTAGTTGCCAAATGATGGTTCCCACATGTGTTAGGTGATTCACATGGGCTGCTAAGAGCTGATCATTGGAGTGTATATACCAATAGTACATACATCTAAAAGCTGTGTATTGTACGAGTACGGGTGCATACGAGTAGAATTGTTGATGAAACTGAACGAGGATGTAATTGTAAGCATTTTTGTTAAGTAGAAGTATTTTGATAAGTGTATTGAATTCTTTCAAAAGTGTATAAATACATATTAAAACACTACATGTATATACATTTTAACTGAGTCGTTAAGTCATCGTTAGTCGTTACATGTAAGTGTTGTTTTGAAACCTTTAGGTTAACGATCTTGTTAAATGTTGTTAACCCAATGTTTATAATATCAAATGAGATTTTAAATTATTATATTATCATGATATTATCATGTATGAATATCTCTTAATATGATATATATACATTAAATGTCTTTACAACGATAATCGTTAAATATATGTCTAGTTTAAAAATCATTAAGTTAGTAGTCTTGTTTTTACATATGTAGTTCATTGTTAATATAATTAATGATATGTTTACTTATCATAGTATTATGTTAACTATATATATATCCATATATATGTCATCATATAGTTTTTACAAGTTTTAACGTTCGTGAATCACCGGTCAACTTGGGTGGTCAATTGTCTATATGAAACATATTTCAATTAATCAAGTCTTAACAAGTTTGATTGCTTAACATGTTGGAAACATTTAATCATGTAAATATCAATCTCAATTAATATATATAAACATGGAAAAGTTCGGGTCACTACAGGAAGGAGTTCGGTATTCTTTGAAAATTCTTTTTTAAACTCTTCCCATGTCAAGCTCATGCATTGCTCTTCCCCATAAAACTTAATTTTATCGTCCCACCACAACTTAGCCTCTTCATGCAACATACTAGAACGGTATCTCGTCTTCTTCCCGGGAGGACACTCCGCGGTACGGAAAGCCCCCTTAACGTCGGAGATCCAACATGTGCTTTTCAATGGATCTCTCACTCCATTAAACATAGGAGGTTGAGCATCCTTGAAATTTTTGTAATGGAAGTATCGCCTCCCATATCCACCATTACCATCACCCCCTTCGCCCCGAGGATGAATATTTCTAGCTTCTAATGCCTCTTCGATCGCGGCATTCATTCGCTCGTTTATTAACTCGGTTACTTGCCCATCAACCGATTCTTGGAAAACCTTTCGGACATCCTCAAGGAATTCCGCTCTTTACTTTTTAATGATGGCCTCGACCTTGGCCGTGAATTCGGAGTCCTCGCTCGGGCCTCCATTTTCGGTATCATGACCATTTCTCATCTTCATTCTACAAAACGGAATAGGATAAACAACGAAATGAAGGATAAGTCATAAATATACCACACCGCTCCATCTTGCTCAACAATCGTCGTACATCGCTTGCTTGACACGACTTGAACCCGTAACAATGGTAGCTAATCATTGTTACGCGAGCATGTCGCATTAAATTGCTAGTACAACGTCTATCTTGCTTGATGATTTCAAGACACAACACAAAACAATTAGTACGAGGTTAGATCACATAACCTAGGCACTAACCACACCCGGTCCGACCCGTCTCCTACAAGTCCCGCATAAAACGCATACACAATAAAGTCTAAGTCTAGGCACCTATCTCAAGTCGCCTAAATCTCTTAGACCATGCTCTGATACCACTTGTAACAACCCAACATCGAATACCGAGACTCGACACATATATTTTTTTTTTTTTAAAAACAGATAAGTAAACTGGCCAGGCCAGGCGCGCGGCGCGCGCAGACATGCGCGACGCGCATTAAAGCATGAAACCAGGTCAGGAATAAAACATTGGGTCAGGCACCTGCACTCCCCATTTTGCGCGGCGCGCCCCAGTATGCGCGACGCGCGTTACTACATAAAACGGGCTGTTTGCCAAATTTTCACATAGAAGGCCAAAACCTCCAAACCCAAAACCACATAACATAAACTCGGTCACAACCCAAAGTAGTTTACATATTTCGAAGATTAGAGTTTACAAAAGGGCACGACGACCCGTACAATCACCAAAGTAATTTCAACCCACGAGTTTAAGTGCCAAACAAAAGACGAGCATGGTGTTTGGGATTAAACTACCCAAAACCTAAGTCGAAACGCAAAAGCCTCCACTATCGAATCCAAAGAGGTGAAATCTCTAATCCAAACGTATACCTTTGCCCTTATCTACGCCGGAGCCTAAAAAGGTAAACAACGAGAGGGTAAGCTAAAGCTTAGTGAGTGCAATAGTTACACATATACATCTATAACCTACTTACTTGCAACTCTTACACAATACCGCATACAAACTTGTATTTCAATTAGCATGTCATCATACTCGTAATACTAACAAGTTATTCAATATCACAAACCGCATTAGCATATATTCCACACAATATAAATATATAATATGCTAAACAATCAACAAACCCCCCATATGGTTAACCATAAACGCTATGGTGCTACCGGCTCGATGGTTCACACCATACGCATTTGAGTCATACTCTTTTATAGTGCTACCGGCTCGTGGTTCACACTTTGTTTTATAGTGCTACCGGCTCGGTGGTTCACACTTGATGCTACCGGCTCGATGGTTCACATCATGATTTTATAGTGCTACCGGCTCTTTGGTTCACACTTCGGCGCTACCAGCTCGATGGTTCACGCCTCATTTTATAGTGCTACCGGCTCGATGGTTCACACTTGACACTCGTCACGTACATGTTATGGCACTACCGGCTCGATGGTTCATACCATAACATTCACAAATAAATACGTCATATACACATACGTATAATTACTCCACTCACCTTATAGTCTTTTGTGAAAGTTAGCCGAACTTGCAACCTTCAACGTAACGTACCTATTACATTAGGCACATAATCAAACACACAATCAAGTTGGTCAACCAACTCACTCACCAACCTAGCGTCATTTTGACCCTTGGTGCAATTCCGACCCATTTGCACACTTAACCCTAAAATTGGGTCAACTTCGACAAAACCCTATCGCTAGCCAATTATGGTCTTAATACCCATATAATCACAAGTTTAGTGTGTTAACATACTTATTTAACAACTTAGGTCATCAACGACCCGTTTGACCCATTCCAAGGTTTACACACCCATTCGGGTCACCACATACTCAAATAACACCGAAATTACTAACAAATGGGTTTTATGTTCATCACTAACCCAAACCCTAACCCTTAAATAATTAAAACAAGAAAATCAAGGTTAAGACTTACCGCTACAATCAAAATGTAGCTAGGGACTAGATGAACAACTTTAAAATTCGAGCTTCGACCCGAAATGAGCTTCTTCCTCCTTTGCTTGAGCTTTCTCACACTAGAACTTCCTCTCTCTCTAGAATTGATGTGGGAGTGATAAAGTAGATGAAAATGAAGTTATGACATCCACCAAACTGATCTTGGGGCCTTAAACTCGTCCCTCAAGTGAAAGTACCAAATTGCCCCTTTAAAATATCTAAAGAGGTGGAAGTGAGCTGTCAGCTCGATATGCGCGCCGCGCACTTCCACTTTTACAGATTCCAGCCTTTATTTTTATATATAAAAAGTACAATTTGTATTCGGGTCTTACAGGAGGAGAGTAAAAGATTAAATTTATTGTCAATTATAATGAAGATAAATAATTTCATAACACTACGAGTTATCTCATATTAAAGTCACAAATTAACTTGCAACTTTTTTGATTTGTTGAAAACAAATTATTATTACCATATACACTAATAGACAAAATTTATGAATAGTAATATTCACACGCTTTAATCACTTGTTATCACTAATACACAAATTAACTTGCCTTTTGATTTGTAAACGTCTTTAAAACACACTCGTTGTTAACGACATCTTTTAAAGTTGTCGTTACTGTGTTTTAAACTGTTGTACTAAGCGCTTACGTAATGATTTGAAATTGAAACTTTTTAAATTGTACAATTTATGCACGTAGATTTGTATTTACCATTCGATCTTTAGATCTTAGTCTTTATTTCATTCGAACTCGACACAAATATATATGGAGTTTGTTAGTAACATCTCTAAGAGTTGTCGTTAATATGTATTGGTTATCGTATATGACGATTACTTGTCAATTTTATTATGTCCGATTGTCAAAAGATACAATATGGGAAATCATGACGGATTCATCGGTGGTAGTGGCGTCGGCTAATACGGCTGCATGAAGGCCCGATCGACCACGTAAAAGATTTGGGGGTTTTTTACTTTTAGAGGGGATAGATTGGTTTGTTAGTGGGTAATGATACTACAGGAGTGGTAACAACAAATAAAGTAGCACGTGATCCATTTAAGAGGGTTAGATGACCAAAATGCCCCCGTTACTGTTCACTAGTGTCGGATATTATACTTATTGTAAATGTAAATGTGTTAACGACTAAGGACTGTCGTTAGTCAAATAATATATATACCATATAAATTATAAATTATTCAATTATATTTTTTTTTTGTAATTTATTTTCATTTTTCTTTTAATCCAATCCACTTCAAAGCTTTCATCCCTTTGTATTTTGAAGTTTTTATTTTTCAGATTTTAGACAAGTAAAAACCCTGACGGAGCTCTGAACCAAAAATCGAATCGGAAATAATACAAAACCCTAAATATGTCAAATTCGAAACCAAAAGTAGTTGTGATAATGGGAGCAACTGGTTCCGGTAAATCGCGTCTTGCAATTGATCTTGCTTCCCAATTCCCTATCGAAATCATCAACGCTGATTCAATGCAGGTTTTGTACACATCTATCTATACTTACAAATGCATTACTGTATGTATAGTTTCAAAATTTTATTACACTGTTTTGTGAAATTTTGCTTAGGTGTACAAAGGATTGGATGTTATCACTAATAAAGTTCCAGTTCATGATCAAAAAGGTTTGATTTTTTCTTACTGTAGTACCGCTTGATAGAATGGTTCCACTAAGAACTCTTATACTGGTACAACCCTAGAAACCTTTTCATTCACATGAAATTAAGCGTTTAAAATTTTTAAAATCACATTATTCATTAACTATGCATATGCATTATAGTTTTTGAGAGGATTGTAAATCGTGGAAGTTGATAAAAATTTGGAATTTTCGATAAATGACAATTTGGAATGCGAAATGTATCTTTCTTTGATATTTTACAATGGATAATGATTCAAAACTTTGACAGACACTTTAGTTATTGTTAATAAGCATGGAACTCATGAATTTTTCTACTTACATGGTTCAAATTTGAAAATTTGAGTGGTTCTTACTTCTTAGGAAATAGCTTTTAATTGATCACCAGCTGTATATATATGAGATTAGTATGCTCGCAAAGCGAGTTGGAAAGCCGGGCCTGAATGGGAACCAAAAAAAAATATGTTTGAGATTTATTGTTTATCTTTGTAGGAGTGCCACATCATCTTTTGGGTACAATTAGTCCTATGGTTGAGTTTACTGCTAAGGATTTTAGGGACTATGCGATTCCGGTGAGTTTTTTTCCTTCATATATATACACATAATAATGCATTACTGATAGTTGATAAAGCATGTGTTTGATAATTGATTTGAAATGACGATTGTTAAGTTGTGGCTCATTACAACAACAACGACGACAACGAAACCCAATACCACATAAGTGGTGTATGGGGGAGGTGAGATGTAGACAATCATTTCCCTATCCGAGAATAAAGACAAGTCATTTCTCTACCTAGAGTGAAAACACTCTCAAAAGTAGAGAAAATCATCCCTCTCTCTATTCAACGGATAGAGAGATTGCTTCCGAGTGGACCTCCGGCCAATAAGTAGGAAAAAAATCTTAATAAAAAAAAGATTAAAAATAAAATTGAGACGCCATGAAAATGGTAAAATCAAATTTCCATGGGTTTTAAATCCTGCATGAAATTTCCATGGGTTTTAAGTTGTGGCTCATTGTTGTTTTTTATATTGCTATTGCTCAAAATGTGTTGGCGGTTAATCAAAAAACACTGCCAAAATTTGTGTTATATGATTAAAAAACACTGCCAAGATTTGTTAGTATTTGATCAAAAAACACTGCCAAGATCTGTTGGTATTATTTGATCTAAAAATGCAGCACATCAACCTTCACTTCAAATCTTTGCTCCTTTCACATCAACCAACCTTCATTTCAAGTCTTTGCCCCCAAAGAAAATATAAGGCTCTAATGAAAGACATATGTAATTGCATATGATCCGTTTGGATTTTTTTCATACAATTGTCTTAGTTTCTACTTTCAAGATCATATCGTACAAATGATTCATGGCCTACTTCAAATACAACTTCTTTACCATTATTCAAATAGGTTAAGGTTATTGGTCTTACACATAGCCACCTAGGAGACCACTCATCACATCAAAGATCAAACATTATCATTGTAAGTTCGTAACCAACTTCTTCGATGATTGCTTCACTACATATGCTCCATCACCCAAAGACACCCTCTTAATATACAAAAATTCGATAGCCATAAATTCTCTAAAAAGATTAAAAATTTTGTGTTTTTAGTTTTTACTTCGATTGATTCAGAAGAAGATTAAGATTGATGATGGTAAGGGCTGTCAATTAGGGCACACCTAGATTCAGAAACAGACCTGAATCGTAAAAGAGATTTCACTGGCAAATGCTTGAGATTATCGACGATACAGCTAAACATAAGGTTTTGTGCCAAAACAGAAAGGAACAAACCAACCCCGAGTTTTCAACATTTAAAGGCCATATTCAAACATTATTTCACATTAAGTTAAACTATCATGTTGTATAATGCATTAAAAGATTGCTTCCCTAAAGAAACCTTGAAAATGAAAACAATGAGAGCAATAACATTTCTTTCTGGTGCATCTAATCGACAAGCAATGATCATGATCATTGTAACTTGTAATAAAACAAGGAAATTATATTACCCAGCGTGAGTAGGATCATAGTGTCATCCATAGGGAAATAAAAAAGGTCATCTGCTGCTGTAATATAGCACGTTACCTCAAACTATTTCCATATTGGATTGTTTAATTGCACAATAATTAAACATCCATAATCAGACAGATATACGCTATTTTTTGTAACGAGTTAAATAATTAGGTTTGAAGTAGTTGTGACAAGCTAATTATGATTATTTGATTATATAGGTCTCACTATACTTGTAAAAGTTTAATTTAATTTTTCATCTCCTGACATTTAGAGAGTTAATTATGTGAGTTAAGCTCATTCGAATTTTATCTTCTGCAGCCTTTTTGTTAAACATGATCATTTGATTTGACATATCAAAGTATCATTTTTAAAACCCAAAACTGAACACCCCTGTGTAAAGGATGCTTATGGTTCAGGCTTACATCGTTGTGCTCTTCATCTAGTCTTTTGACGTTTCTTTATGATAGTTGATTAATATTCATATATTGGATGAGGGGAACATGGTTACTGACTTGTTTTGGACAGTATACTGAAATATTGAGATCCTCAGATGTTACATGTATAAAATATAATTAGATTAATAAAAAGATTATTGAATTCCTTTCAGCTTATCCATGAAATAACATCCAGGAATCATTTGCCAGTAATTGTTGGAGGCACAAATTACTATATTCAGGTGAAGCTTTTATTTATTAGTTTTAAGAATTCAATTCATGATTTTTTTTACTTGCATTTTCCACATTCTTGTATATTATTGTAAGGCGTGGTTTCATTTCTTCTTTATTTGCGTTTTTCAGGCACTTGTGAGCCAATTTCTTTTGGATGATTCAGTTGGAGATGCAGATGAAAGATTCTTAGGTAAAACCATTGGTAAAATCATTTTGCACTATTTTTTTTTAATTTTAATTTTTTGTGTGTATATGAAATTGATGAACTATCCTTTTTCGTGAATAGGGGATGGACAACTGCATATTCAAGATCAAGAAAACTTTAGTTATAGTTATGATAATCTAAAGCATCTTGATCCAGTTGCAGCTAATAGAATTCATCCAAATGACCATAGAAAGGTAAATGGATCCGTTTATTTACAGCTGTCATAATATTATTGGCTCCCGACCCCTGCATGGGCGATATTTCTCACCCTTAAATTCACTATTCTGGAATACACATTAATTGTCAATTCACATCTGCAGATAAATAATTACCTTCATTTATACGCTTCATCTGGTGTTCTTCCTAGCAAATATCTTCAAGAAAAGACTATGGAGGTTGGTACTGCTTATCCATTTAAAATGCATTTTCAGAAAACTTTAGTTCATGGAATTTAAGGATCATATAGATTTTTTGGATTAAAAATAACAATCTGGCAACGTTTGACCCTAGTATGTTTATTCGTTAGAGATAAAACTCAACCCAAATATAGTATATGTCAAAATTGCCCATTTTACTGAGTTGTATATTCTTGCATGTGGCTGAGCAGAACTGGGGAAGTACTGATAGTTTGAGATTCGAGTGTTGTTTTATATGTGTTGATGCATCTTTACCTGTTATAGACAAATATGTGGAGCATAGGGTTGATCAAATGGTAGATTCAGGGTTACTTTTGGAAGTTTATGATATTTTTAACCCCGATGCGGATTACACTCGAGGTTTACGCCAAGCCATTGGTGTTAGGGAGTTTGAGGATTTCTTAAAAGTTTATCGTTCCGAAGAGTTGGAAATTTTATGCGTTGAAAAGTCAAAAGAAAATGTGAACACAATTTTGAGTTCGTGTGATGAGAACCCACACAAACGCCTTCTTCAAGATGCTATTGACAAAGTTAAATTGAATACCAGAAGGCTTGTTCGCCGCCAGGTAACTAATTAGCCTTAGTTATCGATTTTGTAGGAGGTAAAATGGGCAACTTTTGGTGCATGTTGGGTTGTCCCGAAATACTTTTTGCTAATTGTTTTTTTTTTTTTATGTGTTTATGCTTTAAAAATTTATGTACTAGGTATTATTACAGAAAAACGTATGAGTATAATAATTTGTACATATATTCTTCTACAATAGCGATGTAGTAGGTTGTCTATATCTAAAAGTACGTTTAGGGTGATTTGGACCCAGTTGGCTCCTCATTCTAATTAAACTATTTTAATTTTAATATAACTTAATTGACTTTTAAGATATTAAAATTGCCTACATTACCCATTCATTAGTAAATGGGCTGAACTTTCCATTTTATTACTCGGAACACCACATTTTCAAATGCTTTACTAATTCTTTTTCTCCTTTCATAATATTGTCAATGATTTATTATCATAACTTCTAATAGTGTTATTTTCTAGAAAAGAAGAATTAATCGGCTGCAGACATTGTTTGGTTGGAACATACATTATGTTGATGCAACAGAATGTCTCTCAGGTATGTCTTTTCGTTCCACTCCTCTAATTTAAGTTTATCAGTCCAAGTTATCAATATAGTTCAATTGAAGGCAAATTAAGAAAATCTTGTGGACCTCTACTTTTAACAATGAGTTTTGCGCAAATGTGGGATTTTAACGCGAACTCTTGTTGCAATTTTAAGAGAATGATGGTATTAGACTTGTAGCTAGGAACACTTACTGACCTCAATAATATTTAATTTAAATTATTTTCAGGTTTTAGTGATGAGCTATGGACTGCAAAGGTGGTAGAACCGTCAATCCAGATAATCAAATCATTTTTTGACAAGGATATAAATTCAGTATCTGATTCAAACCCAACGAATGGTACCAAAAGTTTGACATTGATTGAAAGGGACTTGTGGACACAACATGTATGCAAGGTTAGTTTGATGCTAGTGTGTTTACATTGAGCGTGGTAACTTTGACCGTTTTACTTACAAATGGATTTATTTCGGGTTAAATGGGTCAAATTATGTCAAAATGCTAATTTTAATGCATAGATTTGCTAAATTGTTGTGTTAAAAAATAGATTAGTTATGAAACAATATCATTTTTCTAATTATGCTGGAGACATTACTTATGTGATTTTTTAAAGTAATTTTGGACAAACAGTTTCTTGAGTCAAAACATTAGACGTTGGGTTTGATCCCAACAGATTTGTATTATTTCAAAGGAATTATACATTAGATGATTCTTGACTCATTCTACCCATTTGACATGTTTTCTTTTTAACGAATTTTTATTTTACGTGACCCTTCAGAGGTAAAATCATAAGCCATCCCCTGCCATTTATACGTAGATGGGTTGAAATTACCGCATTGTGTAAAATATCAACCGACCTCGTATAGTTTGCAATGTATGATTAACAGCCTTTTTATTTTATTTTGAAGCCATGTGGGAATAAGGTACTTAGAGGGGCATACGAGTGGGAACAACATAGACAGGGAAGGAGTCACCGCAAAAGAGTTTGCCGCTTAAGGAAGTCAGGAGTCCCCGTATTAGATGAGTAACAAAGTGAGTGAAACGACTAGGTTTATGGATCTGTTAAGGAAAAGGTTGTGTTGATTTTGGCAGTTCATTAGAATAGAATGCACGCAATATAAAATCATGTGTCCGATTTTTTGTTATTAGAAATTCTCACACATAACTACAGTCCTACAGGAGCCATTAAAAGGAATAAGGAGGACTACCCGAGCTAATGATGTAGGCAAGAACACTTTCCAGGCATGATAACTAAAAGCTTGAAGCAATATCGTAATAATATTGTTGGAATATTACACAGATCCCATAATTAGAATGTGAAGAACATAATTAACAGCCTGAAGCAAGAGGTAACTAACTTTATGCATTATTCGAAATTATCTCAACAAGCAATTACACTATAATTTTGGGCAAATTCCACTAAAATCATAAATAATCTATGTTTATTTTGACGTTTAAAGGATTGTTTTATCAAATGTCAATTAAAAAGAGAAATATCGTTACTTTTAAGTCAGAATTATGTCAAAAAATTAACGATACTCCTTTTTGTTTTAAATAAATTGTATATATGCAAGTCTAATAATCGACACTTAACTAAGAATAACGAACATATACAAATTAAGTAAAAACATAACAAATTAAGTAAATATCAGTTTGTAAGAATCATCATTCTTCCATATCCTCATGTAAGTGCCAATGACCAAACTCGCATATGATTTATTTAAAAAGTGGAGTGTGGTTAATTTTTTTTACGGAGTTCTTACTCAAAAGTAACGATACTCCTCTTTTTGATTAACATTTGATAAAACAATCTTTTAAACGTCAAAATAAACATAGATTACCTAAAATAAAATAGAAAAATTGTGGTAAAAAAGTAACCTTTTAATGGAATCTGCCCTATAATTTTTAATGCAACCCATCTGCAATTCTTCAAATGCCATCATTCAGATATTAATAAATAAATAATTCATAGTCATGCAACATTGCAACCCAGACCGTCCAAAAAACCTGGAACTACATTTTTCTCTTTAACAAACTTAATGAATATAACATGTTCAGCTCTACTGTTTCTAACGCCCATTGAAAAGGATTGAACTGTCACAATCAATAGTATCGTGGATTTTCACATCTCCTACTTCACTCTATATTCTACGTAACATAGTTTTAATTTCCACTAACAAAAGATATTGTTACACAGCACATTCTTTGCCAAAAGGACACAACTTTAGACAAAACTTCTGAATAATACAGATTACAAATCATGATAAACCAATTTGATTGATTAAGCAAATATCATAGTTCAAAAAGGCATTTACCATTGATGAATTCAACAGCCTGGCCCACTACTTCACCGAGTACCATAACAGTTGCTTGCACATTTTCTGCAAATTCTTCAGGAATTGATTTTTCACCATCGACATAATTTGATACAACCTTTATAAATATTGCAGGGACTCTCATGATACTCGACACGTAAGCCAAAGCTGCACCCTGAAACCCAAAAAACAACAATTTAGAAAAATAATCCAGTCATAAGATATTATTTTCCATAGAGTGCCAACATATAACCCGTTTAATTGTGACTATTTGGGTTTCAATAAAAAGTTTAGTAGCAGGGAGATTTGGTCAAATGGGTTAACATCCTAATCCTAATACAATCATGTTTTGTAATCCCTAACAAACGCACTAAGTCTTTATAAGCAATTGACGAAAAAGTGTTTGTAGGTCTTCTTAACACGGACTTGCGCTTTTTGACCCGATATACGACCCACCCGACTTGCTCATCTTACCACCTCTATACCTCTATATTTCAAGAAAGCTGAAAATGAATGTGGTATTATCAAGCATATATATATATATATGCATCTTAAGATTAAACAATAGGTGTTCAAACAAAGTCGAAATACAAAACTAACTACATGAAAGAGTTATCGTATGTAATTACAAACGACAAATTGCCACAATAAAACTGAAGTACCTCCATGTCAACAATTGTTGCATCATTGGCCAAAATGCAGATTTCATCTTGTGGGCACATATCTAATGAATCTCCAGTTGACAGTTTGCAAACCTGTTAGATAAGATGTACAGTTTATGAATTATTTTTGGTTTTTCTGAAAATGTAAAATGACAATTGTCAAACTCCAATTTCAGTCAGATTTACACTTTTAGACACCCACCTTCAGATTAAGCTCCTTCACAAGATTTGGTGTTGGAAAACTCTGCCGTCTACCAAGACAGTATTTATCAGGACCCTGCAAATTAAGAGAATAAATTAACATATATAACAGTACTACGTGAACAATCAAACTAAGAGGATAAATGAACAAATACTAACAACAGTACTAGATGAATGATTTCACTGTTCTTATACTAACAAACTTATTTATAACACATCTACTACTTACTGGAATTGGATTTCGTCTATGGTGAAATGCAAGATCTGATACAAGGAACACATCTGATATACAAGCTCCTCTCACCTGCCATTCTCAACATCAGTAAAAAATATAAGTTCCAAAAATATAATAAACGAGAAACAAGAGATAAATTTACAGATGCAATAAACATTTAACTTACATAAAAGTACTACGTACAGCTACAAAATGGATTATTTTCAGAAATAAAATGCAAAGGAGACGATAATTATAGAATATATACTTTAAATCCACCAGCAGTGCCAGCATTTATCAAAAGATCAGGCTTCAAAGCTTGAATAGAAGCAAAAGTCACAAGAGATGCAGGAACAGTACCTACACTATTCACCCCTAAAAAGAAATTGCCTAACAGGTTAATTATGGAACACTTGCAAATAGTTATAAAAATAAAAACCAGTTAATTAAATACCCAAAACCAACATTCAAAGATGGGAAACCATGTTTTTGTTTGGGTCGTATGTTGATACTAAATTTCAAAAATTTTGATGTCCCAATGTGATTTTCAGAGCAACATGAAACGAATGCAATATCCAAAAATTTACGTAACAATATGATTGCAAGAGAGGAAACACTAACCTAAGTCACGATCCTTCCCTGGATAAATGACATTTATATGCAGATCCTTGTAATAACCATCATATCTGATCCAAGGGACACCTATTGGAAACCTGAAATAGTTTAATAAACATATATAAACCTCAAAAGCTAGACATTAAAACAAGAAGCTTATTGCCAAAACCAGCTAGAATTTTTTAGACTGGAAGCTGAAGCTTATATGAGTTTAATTTTTCAATAAGATACTAAAATATATTTTTTGCCAAACAATGCTAGAAGTCTAAGCTTTGAAAAGCTCCAATACGATACATACAGGCCAGGTTAAACACAATTTCCAAAAATCAATTAAAAGTTATCAGCAAAGGTAACTTAATCATACACATATAAAAGATAGATAGAGATTTAAGTATTGAAGAAGTGACTAATAACTGTGAAGTTAAAAAGTGTAACTCACAAAGAACCATCATCTTGTGAAAGTTTGAAATGTTGAATGATCGGAAGTGCTTCTGAATCCATAGCTGACGTCACCATTTCATTCAATCAAAATTATATAAACCACACAATAATATCCATATATACGGAGTAATAATAATAAATAAATAAATACAAATATAGGGGCATGAGATGAGGTGATTACCTGCGAAAATGAGAAGGGTGGAAATTGGGCGTTTTTCATCTTCAACAATACCAACTGCAGCCATGGCTGCCTCAATTTCCCCTCCACCTCGCTGCGCCTTTTATTTTATTTATTGGAGAGATGATGATTGAACGCTAGTCTATTAGTCTGCACCGGGCGGTGGCCATTTCGCTTCAAACAAGGCTCTACCTAGTCTTTCGTGCCGTAATTTAATATTTTAATATATCTCTAAATGTTTTTTTCATTAATTAATTTTACCCAATATTATCTTACAAGATAGAGAATCGGTAAAGAACACTTTAAAAGAAACGGTTAATGATAAGTTGAAAATAGCGGTACCTAGAGGTTGAGATCTTTGTCTCGTGTTCCTTTGTTTTCCTTTTTCTACTTGTTGATTTCTATTTAGATTGTTTAGTTGGATGTTGGATCATAATTTGTTTTAAGATTTTTCCGAATAGTTAGAGGAGACTCGTTTAGACGCGAGCTTTCATTTCTCCTTTTTCTTTTGTATTCTTGTTGAGGGCATTTTTCTTTGAAAAACGACCTCGTTTCTATATAAGTTTTAGTTATTTTCGCCGAAAAAAAATTAATGAATTGTACCGTAAGTGATAGATTTATCAATTTTAAGTATTGAAGTTACATCCCTAGCGTTATCTAAAATGTGTTAGATAAAGTTATCATATTTTTTTTAACAGTAATGTGGGATCATCTAGGGACTCAACCACCCACGCTTTTATTTCTCTCCAGTTGCATAACCTACTTCCAACTGCTGCTCAGGAGAAAACCGGGCTCAATCTGAGGGTATGGGCGGTAAAACCTGTGACGACCCGAAAATTTTCGAACAAATTTAAACTTTATCTTATTATGATTCCGACACGATAAGCAAAGTCTGAAATGTTGAGTCTCCAAAATTTTGAATTGTTTTAATATGATCATTTACCCTGTGACTATTCTCGACGATTCATGAACATTAGGAATTGTAAACAGAAATGTATATATAAATAATTATATATGTAAATAATTATAATATAATAAATTAAATATATTAAAGGACTAATATGTGATTTAAGATAACTTGAAATAACATAATGTTTTAAATAAATATATATGATACCTATCTATATAAAACATTTGTATTTTCCTAATTGCATATGTAATTATAATTTATAATATAATTAAAATGCAAACACATATTATCTAATAATATATATATATATATATATATATATATATATATATATATATATATATATATATATATATATATATATATATATATATATATATATATATATATATATATATATATATTAAAATATTAAATATTCGATATGTATGTATACTATGTAATTATTAAATATTACATAATTGATAAAATGTAATATTAATATATTAAATGTAATTACAAGTTAAAATATAGTTGTTATAGTAATATTATTACTTCTTTTATCATTTTTATTAACATTAATATTAATATCAGTATTATTAATATTATTATTTTTTAGATATACAAATATGAAATTTGATTTCTATAATTTGTTATATTATTATTATTGTTATTTATTTTATTATTATTATTACTAATATAATTATTAATATTTCGATAGTATTATTACTAATTTTATTTTTATTATTAGTATTAATATATTTTTTAATAACATTGTCAATATTAAAATTGATGAATTATACATATATATATATATATATATATATATATATATATATATATATATATATATATATATATATATATATATATAAATAATCAAATATATAAACAGATATATATATATATATATATATATATATATATATATATATACACATATACAAATGCATATATAAATTTCACTTATTTATATAAATAAATATATAAATAGATAAATAAATAAACATACCTAAATACATAAATATATATAATACGATTATATGTATAAATCAATACATATACAGCTATAATAAAATTATATATCTATATACACTGATAATACGTAATCCGATATACATCACAATCACATTTAAAATTTTATATGATGATAAAGACTTGGAATCGTACGAATGGATTTACAGAATTATTTTTGTTGATATTTTTCTTCATGTTCTGTTTCAAATTTGTACTATCTGTCGATTCAATTAAGCTACAAAACAAAATGTAAATCGAATCTTATTGTTGTTTAATAACATTTACATTCTATATAATTGATACTGGAATGTAGAAAAGAAAATCAAACAGAAAAATCGTACGAGTTTATATATATCACGATCTGCTTTCTATATTTTTATTTGTATTCTTCCGCTTGATTTGATTCTTCTTGTCGACCTCTTCCCTGATTAAATCAATATAACATTCTTTCTCTATGTAGATACACCTTACATGTGAAATGTCCCGTTCTTATTGATTAAAAACGTTCCATATTAATTGATTTCGTTGCGAGGTTTTGACCTCTATATGAGACGTTTTTCAAAGACTGCATTCATTTTAAAACAAACCATAACCTTTATTTCATCAATAAAGGTTTAAAAAGCTTTACGTAGATTATCAAATAATGATAATCTAAAATATCCTGTTTACACACGACCATTACATAATGGTTTACTATACAAATATGTTACAACAAAATAAGTTTCTTGAATGCAGTTTTTACACAATATCATACAAGCATGGGCTCCAAATCTCGTCCTTATTTAAGTATGCGACAGCGGAAGCTCTTAATAATCACCTGAGAATAAACATGCTTAAAACGTCAACAAAAATGTTGGTGAGTTATAGGTTTAACCTATATATATCAAATCATAATAATAGACCACAAGATTTCATATTTCAATACACATCCCATACATAGAGATAAAAATTCATTCATATGGTGAACACCTGGTAACCGACATTAACAAGATGCATATATAAGAATATCCCCATCATTCCGGGACACCCTTCGGATATGATATAAATTTCGAAGTACTAAAGCATCCGGTACTTTGGATGGGGTTTGTTAGGCCCAATAGATC
Organism: Rutidosis leptorrhynchoides; assembly: GCF_046630445.1. Classification (NCBI taxonomy): domain Eukaryota; kingdom Viridiplantae; phylum Streptophyta; class Magnoliopsida; order Asterales; family Asteraceae; genus Rutidosis; species Rutidosis leptorrhynchoides. The sequence goes on along the minus strand of NC_092336.1, from coordinate 401,790,782 downwards.
TATCTTTAGGATTCGCGTCAATTAGGGTGTCTGTTCCCTAATTCTTAGATTACCAGACTTAATAAAAAGGGGCATATTCGATTTCGATAATTCAACCATAGAATGTAGTTTCACGTACTTGTGTCTATTTTGCAAATCATTTAAAAAAACCTGCATGTATTCTCATCCCAAAAATATTAGATTTTAAAAGTGGGACTATAACTCACTTTCACAGATTTTTACTTCGTCGGGAAGTAAGACTTGGCCACTGGTTGATTCACGAACCTATAACAATATATACATATATAACAAAGTATGTTCAAAATATATTTACAACACTTTTAATATATTTTGATGTTTTAAGTTTATTAAGTCAGCTGTCCTCGTTAGTAACCTACAACTAGTTGTCCACAGTTAGATGTACAGAAATAAATCGATAAATATTATCTTGAATCAATCCACGACCCAGTGTATACGTATCTCAGTATTGATCACAACTCAAACTATATATATTTTGGAATCAACCTCAACCCTGTATAGCTAACTCCAACATTCACATATAGAGTGTCTATGGTTGTTCCGAAATATATATAGATGTGTCGACATGATAGGTCGAAACATTGTATACGTGTCTATGGTATCTCAAGATTACATAATATACAATACAAGTTGATTAAGTTATGGTTGGAATAGATTTGTTACCAATTTTCACGTAGCTAAAATGAGAAAAATTATCCAATCTTGTTTTACCCATAACTTCTTCATTTTAAATCCGTTTTGAGTGAATCAAATTGCTATAGTTTCATATTGAACTCTATTTTATGAATATAAACAGAAAAAGTATAGGTTTAAAGTCGGAAAATAAGTTACAAGTCGTTTTTGTAAAGGTAGTCATTTCAGTCGAAAGAACGACGTCTAGATGACCATTTTAGAAAACATACTTCCACTTTGAGTTTAACCATAATTTTTGGATATAGTTTCATGTTCATAATAAAAATCATTTTCTCAGAATAACAACTTTTAAATCAAAGTTTATCATAGTTTTTAATTAACTAACCCAAAACAGCCCGCGGTGTTACTACGACGGCGTAAATCCGGTTTTACGGTGTTTTTCGTGTTTCCAGGTTTTAAATCATTAAGTTAGCATATCATATAGATATAGAACATGTGTTTAGTTGATTTTAAAAGTCAAGTTAGAAGGATTAACTTTTGTTTGCGAACAAGTTTAGAATTAACTAAACTATGTTCTAGTGATTACAAGTTTAAACCTTCGAATAAGATAGCTTTATATGAATGAATCGAATGATGTTATGAACATCATTACTACCTTTAGTTCCTTGGATTAACCTACTGGAAAAGAGAAAAATGGATTTAGCTTCAACGGATCCTTGGATGGCTCGAAGTTCTTGAAGCAGAATCATGACACGAAAACAAGTTCAAGTAAGATCATCACTTGAAATAAGATTGTTATAGTTATAGAAATTGAACCAAAGTTTGAATATGATTATTACCTTGTATTAGAATTATAACCTACTGTAAGAAACAAAAATTTCTTGAGGTTGGATGATCACCTTACAAGATTGAAAGTGAGCTAGCAAACTTGAAAGTATTCTTGATTTTATGAAACTAGAACTTTTGGAATTTATGAAGAACACTTAGAACTTGAAGATAGAACTTGAGAGAGATCAATTAGATGAAGAAAATTGAAGAATGAAAGTGTTTGTAGGTGTTTTTGGTCGTTGGTGTATGGATTAGATATAAAGGATATGTAATTTTGTTTTCATGTAAATAAGTCATGAATGATTACTCATATTTTTGTAATTTTATGAGATATTTCATGCTAGTTTCCAAATGATGGTTCCCACATGTGTTAGGTGACTCACATGGGCTGCTAAGAGCTGATCATTGGAGTGTATATACCAATAGTACATACATCTAAAAGCTGTGTATTGTACGAGTACGAATACGGGTGCATACGAGTAGAATTGTTGATGAAACTGAACGAGGATGTAATTGTAAGCATTTTTGTTAAGTAGAAGTATTTTGATAAGTGTCTTGAAGTCTTTCAAAAGTGTATGAATACATATTAAAACACTACATGTATATACATTTTAACTGAGTCGTTAAGTCATCGTTAGTCGTTACATGTAAATGTTGTTTTGAAACCTTTAGGTTAACGATCTTGTTAAATGTTGTTAACCCAATGTTTATAATATCAAAAGAGATTTTAAATTATTATATTATCATGATATTATGATGTACGAATATCTCTTAATATGATATATATACATTAAATGTCGTTACAACGATAATCGTTACATATATGTCTCGTTTCAAAATCATTAAGTTAGTAGTCTTATTTTTACGTATGTAGTTCATTGTTAATATACTTAATGATATGTTTACTTATCATAATATCATGTTAACTATATATATAACCATATATATGTCATCATATAGTTTTTACAAGTTTTAACGTTCGTGAATCACCGGTCAACTTGGGTGGTCAATTGTCTATATGAAACCTATTTCAATTAATCAAGTCTTAACAAGTTTAATTGCTTAACATGTTGGAAACATTTAATCATGTAAATATCAATCTCAATTAATATATATAAACATGGAAAAGTTCGGGTCACTACAGTACCTACCCGTTAAATAAATTTCGTCCCGAAATTTTAAGCTGTTGAAGGTGTTGACTAATCTTCTGGAAATAGATGCGGGTATTTCTTCTTCATCTGATCTTCACGCTCCCAGGTGAACTCGGGTCCTCTACGAGCATTCCATCGAACCTTAACAATTGGTATCTTGTTTTGCTTAAGTCTTTTAACCTCACGATCCATTATTTCGACGGGTTCTTCGATGAATTGGAGTTTTTCGTTGATTTGGATTTCATCTAACGGAATAGTGAGATCTTCTTTAGCAAAACATTTCTTCAAATTCGAGACGTGGAAAGTGTTATGTACAGCCGCGAGTTGTTGAGGTAACTCAAGTCGGTAAGCTATTGGTCCGACACGATCAATAATCTTGAATGGTCCAATATACCTTGGATTTAATTTCCCTCGTTTACCAAATCGAACAACGCCTTTCCAAGGTGCAACTTTAAGCATGACCATCTCTCCAATTTCAAATTCTATATCTTTTCTTTTAATGTCAGCGTAGCTCTTTTGTCGACTTTGGGCGGTTTTCAACCGTTGTTGAATTTGGATGATCTTCTTGGTAGTTTCTTGTATAATCTCTGGACCCGTAATCTGTCTATCCCCCACTTCACTCCAAAAAATTGGAGACCTACACTTTCTACCATAAAGTGCTTCAAACGGCGCCATCTCAATGCTTGAATGGTAGCTGTTGTTGTAGGAAAATTCTGCTAACGGTAGATGTCGATCCCAACTGTTTCCGAAATCAATAACACATGCTCGTAGCATGTCTTCAAGCGTTTGTATCGTCCTTTCGCTCTGACCATCAGTTTGTGGATGATAGGCAGTACTCATGTCTAGACGAGTTCCTAATGCTTGCTGTAATGTCTGCCAGAATCTTGAAATAAATCTGCCATCCCTATCAGAGATAATAGAGATTGGTATTCCATGTCTGGAGATGACTTCTTCAAATACAGTCGTGCTAACTTCTCCATCTTGTCATCTTCTCTTATTGGTAGGAAGTGTGCTGATTTGATGAGACGATCAACTATTACCCAAATAGTATCAAAACTACTTGCAGTCCTTGGCAATTTAGTGATGAAATCCATGGTAATGTTTTCCCATTTCCATTCCGGGATTTCGGGTTGTTGAAGTAGACCTGATGGTTTCTGATGCTCAGCTTTGACCTTAGAACACGTCAAACATTCTCCTACGTATTTAGCAACATCAGCTTTCATACCCGGCCACCAAAAATGTTTCTTGAGATCCTTGTACATCTTCCCCGTTCCAGGATGTATTGAGTATCTGGTTTTATGAGCTTCTCTAAGTACCATTTCTCTCATATCTCCAAATTTTGGTACCCAAATCCTTTCAGCCCTATACCGGGTTCCGTCTTCCCGAATATTAAGATGCTTCTCCGATCCTTTGGGTATTTCATCCTTTAAATTTCCCTCTTTTAAAACTCCTTGTTGCGCCTCCTTTATTTGAGTAGTAAGGTTATTATGAATCATTATATTCATAGATTTTACTCGAATGGGTTCTCTGTCCTTCCTGCTCAAGGCATCGGCTACCACATTTGCCTTCCCCGGGTGGTAACGAATCTCAAAGTCGTAATCATTCAATAATTCAATCCACCTACGCTGCCTCATATTCAGTTGTTTCTGATTAAATATGTATTGAAGACTTTTGTGGTCGGTATATATAATACTTTTGACCCCATATAAGTAGTGCCTCCAAGTCTTTAATGCAAAAACAACCGCGCCTAATTCCAAATCATGCGTCGTATAATTTTGTTCGTGAATCTTCAATTGTCTAGACGCATAAGCAATCACCTTCGTTCGTTGCATTAATACACAACCGAGACCTTGCTTTGATGCGTCACAATAAATCACAAAATCATCATTCCCTTCAGGTAATGACAATATAGGTGCCGTAGTTAGCTTTTTCTTCAATAACTGAAACGCTTTCTCTTGTTCATCATTCCATTCAAATTTCTTCCCTTTATGCGTTAATGCAGTCAAGGGTTTTGCTATTCTGGAAAAGTCTTGGATGAACCTTCTGTAGTAACCAGCTAGTCCTAAAAATTGGCGTATGTGTTTCGGAGTTTTCGGGGTTTCCCACTTTTCAACAGTTTCTATCTTTGCCGGATCCACCGTAATACCTTCTTTGTTCACTATGTGACCGAGGAATTGAACTTCTTCCAACCAAAATGCACACTTTGAAAACTTAGCGTACAATTCTTCCTTCCTCAATACTTCTAACACCTTTCTCAAATGTTCACCGTGTTCTTGGTCATTCTTTGAGTAAATAAGTATGTCATCAATGAAAACAATGACAAACTTGTAGCGACCCGACCAAATCGTCATTGACGGCGCCGTCTACTTAGGTCCCGTTACGTGGTCATAAGTCTTTAAAACAACGTTTGACCAAAAGATATGTCGCATTCATTTCAAATGTAAAGGTTGTTCAAGTTTACAAGAATAGTTCCACCACAAGTTACGATACAAAGTTTTAAGTACAAATGAAACTTATGCGACACAATTTAAAAGTATCCAAAAGACTCTCCATGTATGCATATATACTCGACATCCAATGCAAGTATCAAAATAATGAGCGGAAGCATGTATCATGTATCGTTCAAGGACCTGAGAAAAACATAGAAATCTGTCAACGAAAACGTTGGTGAAATCATAGGTTTAAGTAAGTAAGTACAAGTGAACCACAAGATTTGCATCAATGAAATAATAGTAATACATTCCAAAAGTTTGTTTCACGAGCACCCAATTATCAATGCTTAACATTTCCTTCCATTGAACCCCATCACTTAGTGCTAGAACATACACTGTTTCTCGAAAATATATTTCATTCGTAAACGGTAGCGAACCGTTTGAATGAGGGTTTGTCAAACCCATATGGATCCATACAACATAAGTTCTCGCTTACACCCGGCAAGTGTAACTAATGATAATCGAATTGAGGATTTTGTTCTAAACTCGTATGTAGAATGTTTGTTTTCCTGTACTTGTGTTCACTAAGTAAAAGAAATGTTTATGTTTTCTCATCCCAAATGTAAGCTCAAAAGAGTAAAAGTGGGACTATGATCTCACCTTGAGTGCACGAGTAGTAAAGTACTTCGACAAGTAAACGTGTGCAAAGAACAATGCTAGTCTTGACCTAAACAATAGGTTTGTATCAATAACGGTAAACACGATAGGTCAAAGATGTTCAATTAGTCCTATGGCTCGTTAAGACTCGATCATAATAGCATGTGAATCAAATTGTCATGTTTCATGCAAGGTACAAGTATAAAAACATGTTAGAACGATTGCACAAGTATTTGGTTAAGTTTGATTAAAAGTCAACTTGGTCGGGTCAAAGTCAACAGAAAAGTCAACGGGGTCGGGTTGGGTATCCGACAATTTTTCTAAGTTATATAATCATATATGAGCATGTTGGCCAAATTTCATGTTAATCGGAGGTCCGTAGCATAGTAAACATTTTTATGTCAATTGACCAAAGTAACAGCCAGTTTTAGGCAAACGGGACGGCGTCCTGAGAAGCTAGACGGCGTCCCTGTTTGAAGGTTGGGACGGCGTCCCGAGAATCTAGACGGCGTCCCGGTTTGAAGGTTGGGACGGCGTCCCGGTTGGTTTCCAGGCCCTGTTTGCTGCGACTCTAAGTGCACGAACCAACAATCAAACCAACCCAAATTACAAACCGCAAACAATTAGAACATGTATTTTATACCACCAGAAAGGTAATTTGACGAGGAAGACACCTAGACACATTTCATCAAGCAATTCAACACTTACACACCCCAAAACCGCATTTAAACGTCCATAATCAAGGTTCAAGTTCCAAATATGCATTTCATGATTCGGGCAACCAATTTACATGTATGATATGCCGTTTCGAAGGTAATCATACACACATTGCAACAAAATTCTTATCTACAATATTTCATAGCATTTGGTGCATCAAAAGTTCATCTAAAGCTTATCAAACCCTAATCCAAGTTCACAAAATCACTAATCATGTTCTTGGAGTTTCCTTAATCAACCTATACATCAAAACGAAGCTAATGATACTAGGAACACAATTAGAACATGAACTTTTAACATCTAACAACATATGATCATCCAAAATTCAAGAACAACACACCAAAATTCAAGTTCATGCTAGTTACACTAAAACAACGAGATCGAGCATACAAATTACATACACGACATCACAATGAGCCATAGACACTAACTAACACCATTTCAAGTCAAAAACACGAATTTAGAGAAATCTAGAGTTTTAGAAATGTTACCCAAACGAGATGAAGTTGGTACCAAAATGAAGAGGATGAAGAGAGGATCACGAATATGTAATTTATTTTGTTGTAAGCCTCCTAGATCGGATTTAGATGATGATTGAATGAATTTTGTAAATGGGTGTGTGTTCTTGCTAGAGAGAAAGAGAGAGATGGAGATGATAAAGAATGGGTGAAAGGGGTTGACCCTTTGACCTAGTCAAGGGTTTGATCCCTTGTCAAGTTTAGTCCCTCAACTTTCGTTCGGGTGCGGGAATTACCTAAACGAGATAATTTAAAACGCGTATCAACGGGAGATGTTATAAACATATAACGGACTTTATATTAGTATAACGGAAAAGTAAATGGAAAAAGGCGGGATGTTACATTACCTACTCCTTAAAAGAAATTTCGTCCCGAAATTTAAGTAGGCGTAGTAGTCGTTGTTTCTTCCTCGAGATCTTGCATTTTCGAATTCACGAATAGATGAGGATACTTCCTTTGCATTTGATCTTGTCTTTCCCAAGTAAACTCGGGTCCTCTTTTGGCATTCCAACGAACCTTGACAATCGGGATTCGGCTTTGTTTCAATGTCTTGACGGAGGTGTCCACAATTTCAACCGGTTCCTCCACAAAATGAAGTTTGTCATCAATAGTAAGTTCTTCGAGAGGGATGACGATATCGGGTTCGGCAAGACACTTTTTCAAGTTAGATACATGGAAGGTAGGATGAACGGAGTTCAATTGAGGCGGAAGATCTAAACGATAAGCAACGGTTCCAATACGCTCCAAGATTTCGAAAGGACCAATATACCGCGGATTTAGCTTCCCGCGTTTCCCAAAACGGATTACACCCTTCCAAGGTGCGACTTTTAACATTACTCGGTCACCGACTTGAAATTCAAGATCGTTGCGTCGTTTGTCGGTATAGCTCTTTTGACGACTTCGGGCCATCCTAAGCCTATCTCGGATTTGAACGATTTTCTCGGTGGTTTCGTGAATGAGTTCGGGTCCGGTGATTTGCACGTCGCCTACCTCGGCCCAACAAAGAGGTGAACGACATTTACGGCCATATAGCGCTTCAAAAGGTGTGGCTTTAATACTCGCGTGATAACTATTGTTGTAAGAGAACTCGGCGAGAGGTAAGTGCTTGTCCCAAGCTTTTCCGAAATCAACCACGCAAGCTCGTAACATGTCCTCTAAGGTTTGAATTGTACGTTCGCTTTGTCCATCGGTTTGAGGATGATATGCGGTGCTCATGTCTAAACGCGTTCCCAACGCTCCTTGCAATGTACGCCAAAATCTAGAAACGAAACGGCCATCTCGGTCGGAGATAATCGATAATGGTACACCGTGTCGGGATACGATCTCCTTAATGTAAAGTTGTGCAAGTTTCTCCATTTTGTCCGTTTCTTTCATGGCAAGGAAGTGTGCGGATTTGGTGAGACGGTCAACAATAACCCAAATGGTATCATAACCGCCCGTCGTTTTTGGTAGCTTGGTGATAAAATCCATCGTTATCCTTTCCCACTTCCATTGCGGGATCTCGGGTTGTCGAAGTAGTCCGGACGGTCTTTGGTGTTCGGCTTTGACTTTGGAACATGTCAAACACTTGGAAACATAAGTAGCTACGTCCCTTTTGATGTTCGGCCACCAATATAGTTGTTTAAGGTCGTGGTACATCTTATTGGCACCGGGGTGAATCGAGTATCGTGACTTATGGGCCTCATCTAAAATAAGGCTTCGTAGATCCCCATAACTAGGCACCCAAATTCTTCCGGCGAAATATCGGAGTCCGGTTTCTTTAACTTCGAATCGAGAGGTGAGGACGTTCAAGTGTTCGAGAGAGATGTTTTCATCCTTGAGAGCCTCATCTTGGGCTACCCGAATTTGGCTATTAAGTTTGGTGTGAATGGTGATGTTTAAAGCTCGGACACGGAGAGGCACCGCTCTTTCTTTTCGACTTAAGGCATCGGCTACTACATTTGCCTTCCCGGGATGGTAACGAAGCTCGCAATCGTAATCGTTCAAAGTTTCAATCCACCGTCGTTGTCTCATGTTTAGTTGCTTTTGATCGAAAATGTGTTGGAGACTTTTGTGGTCGGTAAAGATAGTACTCTTGGTTCCATAAAGGTAGTGTCTCCACATTTTAAGTGCAAAGACGACGGCTCCGAGTTCGAGATCATGCGTCGTGTAGTTTCGTTCATGAATTTTGAGTTGTCGAGAAGCATAAGCAATGACTTTCGTTCGTTGCATCAATACACACCCAAAACCATGTTTTGAGGCATCGCAATATACAACAAAGTCATCATTGCCTTCGGGAAGTGACAAGATAGGAGCGGTGGTTAGCTTCGTTTTCAAGATTTGGAATGCGGATTCATGTTCGGTCGCCCAAATGAATTTCTTTCCCTTGTGAGTCAATGCGGTTAGAGGACGTGCAACCAAAGAGAAATTTTTGATGAATCTACGATAGTACCCGGCGAGACCCAAAAATTGACGAATGTGAGTAGGAGTAGTAGGAGTCTCCCATTTGCTAATGGCTTCGATTTTCGTTGGATCGACTTTAATTCCTTGATCACTTACAACATGACCAAGAAATTGAACTTCCTTCAACCAAAATTCACACTTGGAGAATTTGGCATAAAGTCGTTCTTGTCTCAAGAGTTCAAGCACAAGTCGGAGATGTTGTTCGTGCTCTTCTTCATTTTTAGAATAGATCAATATATCATCGATGAACACAATAACGAATTTATCGAGATACGGTTTGCACACGCGGTTCATAAGATCCATGAACACCGCCGGTGCGTTAGTGAGACCAAATGGCATGACAAGGAATTCATAACTACCGTAACGAGTCCGGAAAGCGGTTTTGGAGACATCTTCCCCCTTAACCCTTAATTGATGATAACCCGAGCGGAGATCGATTTTCGAATATACACAAGACCCTTGTAGTTGATCAAAGAGGTCATCGATGCGAGGAAGAGGATATCGGTTCTTAACCGTCAATTTATTTAGTTCACGATAATCAATGCACATTCGTAGGGATCCGTCTTTCTTTTTAACAAACAAAATCGGAGCGCCCCAAGGTGAATGGCTAGGTTGGATAAAACCACGATCAAGTAGTTCTTGGATTTGACTTTGCAATTCTTGCATTTCGGATGGGGCGAGTCTATATGGTGCACGTGCTATGGGTGCGGCTCCCGGAATAAGATCGATTTGGAATTCAACCGGTCGATGAGGCGGAAGACCCGGCAATTCGTCGGGAAATACATCGGAATAGTCACTAACAATTGGCACATCATCGATGTGCTTCTCATCGGACTCGACTTTCTTAACGTGAGCAAGGATCGCAAAACAACCCTTACGGAGTAGTTTTCTAACTTTAACACACGAAACGAGATTGAGTCCGGTGCAACTCTTATCGCCATAGACGATCAAAGGTTCACCATTCTCGATAGGAATTCGGATTGCGTTAAGATCACAAAGAATGTGAGATTTCGTTTTGACTAACCAATTCATACCGATTATTACATCAAAGCTTCCTAGTTCCATGGGTATCAAGTCAATTTCAAATTCCTTACCCAAAATGTTTATCGTACACCCTCGGTAATATGTGTCGGCACTTAATAGTTTCCCGTTAGCCACTTCAATGGTATAAGTGGTATCTAATGGAAGAGGTGGAGTGCTAAAAGAATGAGTCAAAGTCTTGGATACAAAGCATTTATCGGCACCCGAATCGAATAAGCAAGAGACATAAGAATTGTTGAGAAGAAACGTACCCGTGACTAGTTCAGTGTCATCCCGGGCTTCCTCGGTGTTGATGTTGAAAGCTCGGCCGCGCGTATTGGTGTTATCTTTCCTTTTCGAGCATGCATTTCTATAATGACCCGTTTGACCACATTCGTAACAAGTGCCCGTCTTTGGTGCATTGGGCCACTTTCGAGCAACGGGAGTGGCACTTTTACAATCGTTGGCCTTATGACCAACTCCTTGGCACCGGTGGCAAATTAACTTGCCACATTCACCAAAGTGATGTTTGTTGCATTTGTTGCAAAGAGGTAGATTCCCGGCATAACCCTTCTTGCCGTCGGAAGTGAAAGATTTCTTGGCAAAGTTGTTGTTGCTTGATTGGGGAGCTTCCCATTTTCTTTTGTTGCCGCCCGATTTATCCTCGGCCTTAGGTGCCAGAACTACGATTTCGTCAACCGTTTCAATTAGTTGGCGAGCCATGTTCATAGCGGCTTGATGAGTAGTGGGTTTGGATGACATCACCCCTTGTTTGATGCTTTTTGGAAGACCGAGCATGTAGAGCTCAATCCTTTGAGATTCGGGGTTAACAAGATTAGGACACATCAAGGATTGTTCGGCGAAGCGTTGATTATAAGTTTTAAGATCGTTTCCGACCGCTTTCAAAGCTCTTAGTTCTTCCTCAAGCTTTCGGGTTTCTTCGAGCGGAAAATATTCAACAATCATCTTTTCCTTTAGATCGGCCCAAGAGAGGGCATGAGCTTCATCGGTACCCACCGATTGAACATAGGTGTTCCACCATGTTAGAGCAATTCCGGAGAAAGTGTGAGTGGAGTATTTGACCTTGTCTTGGTCCCGACAACCGCTTATGCTAAAGACGGCTTCCGTTTGCTCAAACCATCGGGTGAGCACGACCGGTCCCCCGGTTCCATCAAAAGTGTGAGGTTTGCACCCCATGAAAGCTTTATAGGAGCATCCCTCGTTTGAGTTTCCGGCTCCATTGTTGTTGTTGTTGTTGTTGTTGTTGTTGTGGTTGTTATTATTATTGTTGTTGGATGAGTGACCGGCCATGGCCGCATCTACGGCGGTGGCTATCATCCGTTCGAGAGCTTGTTCGGGAGTTTCATTGCGGCGTACACGACGAGGAGCCATTGTTCCTTCAAGACACAAGAATATCATTGATTAGTATTCTCAATAATACTAACCGTGATATAGAATAAAGATATAGAGAAGTTATTCCTCGACTCGCCTTAAATTCTTTATGTCATAATGTCGGAACGTTCATATGAGTCACCGTAATATAATCCCGGAAATTATATTACCCTGATTCATATGTGCATTCGACATCATTTCATATAGTCAAGGTGGCGTGTCAATCAAATTAAACAACGTGAGATTAAGATGAACTAAGAGTAGATATGAGTAGAAGCGTTCGAGTATAAATGCACAAGTAGTCAAATAATTCCTACTTCAAGTCTATATGCCGGTTGTAGTCTAGACTCACCAATGTACCCTATGACTCGGGGTCGACACCAATGAACTCTAAATCCCTACAACCAACGCTCTGATACCATCTGTAGCGACCCGACCAAATCGTCATTGACGGCGCCGTCTACTTAGGTCCCGTTACGTGGTCATAAGTCTTTAAAACAACGTTTGACCAAAAGATATGTCGCATTCATTTCAAATGTAAAGGTTGTTCAAGTTTACAAGAATAGTTCCACCACAAGTTACGATACAAAGTTTTAAGTACAAATGAAACTTATGCGACACAATTTAAAAGTATCCAAAAGACGCTCCATGTATGCATATATACTCGACATCCAATGCAAGTATCAAAATAATGAGCGGAAGCATGTATCATGTATCGTTCAAGGACCTGAGAAAAACATAGAAATCTGTCAACGAAAACGTTGGTGAAATCATAGGTTTAAGTAAGTAAGTACAAGTGAACCACAAGATTTGCATCAATGAAATAATAGTAATACATTCCAAAAGTTTGTTTCACGAGCACCCAATTATCAATGCTTAACATTTCCTTCCATTGAACCCCATCACTTAGTGCTAGAACATACACTGTTTCTCGAAAATATATTTCATTCGTAAACGGTAGCGAACCGTTTGAATGAGGGTTTGTCAAACCCATATGGATCCATACAACATAAGTTCTCGCTTACACCCGGCAAGTGTAACTAATGATAATCGAATTGAGGATTTTGTTCTAAACTCGTATGTAGAATGTTTGTTTTCCTGTACTTGTGTTCACTTAGTAAAAGAAATGTTTATGTTTTCTCATCCCAAATGTAAGCTCAAAAGAGTAAAAGTGGGACTATGATCTCACCTTGAGTGCACGAGTAGTAAAGTACTTCGACAAGTAAACGTGTGCAAAGAACAATGCTAGTCTTGACCTAAACAATAGGTTTGTATCAATAACGGTAAACACGATAGGTCAAAGATGTTCAATTAGTCCTATGGCTCGTTAAGACTCGATCATAATAGCATGTGAATCAAATTGTCATGTTTCATGCAAGGTACAAGTATAAAAACATGTTAGAACGATTGCACAAGTATTTGGTTAAGTTTGATTAAAAGTCAACTTGGTCGGGTCAAAGTCAACAGAAAAGTCAACGGGGTCGGGTTGGGTATCCGACAATTTTTCTAAGTTATATAATCATATATGAGCATGTTGGCCAAATTTCATGTTAATCGGAGGTCCGTAGCATAGTAAACATTTTTATGTCAATTGACCAAAGTAACAGCCAGTTTTAGGCAAACGGGACGGCGTCCTGAGAAGCTAGACGGCGTCCCTGTTTGAAGGTTGGGACGGCGTCCCGAGAATCTAGACGGCGTCCCGGTTTGAAGGTTGGGACGGCGTCCCGAGAAGCTAGACGGCGTCCCGGTTGGTTTCCAGGCCCTGTTTGCTGCGACTCTAAGTGCACGAACCAACAATCAAACCAACCCAAATTACAAACCGCAAACAATTAGAACATGTATTTTATACCACCGGAAAGGTAATTTGACGAGGAAGACACCTAGACACATTTCATCAAGCAATTCAACACTTACACACCCCAAAACCGCATTTAAACGTCCATAATCAAGGTTCAAGTTCCAAATATGCATTTCATGATTCGGGCAACCAATTTACATGTATGATATGCCGTTTCGAAGGTAATCATACACACATTGCAACAAAATTCTTATCTACAATATTTCATAGCATTTGGTGCATCAAAAGTTCATCTAAAGCTTATCAAACCCTAATCCAAGTTCACAAAATCACTAATCATGTTCTTGGAGTTTCCTTAATCAACCTATACATCAAAACGAAGCTAATGATACTAGGAACACAATTAGAACATGAACTTTTAACATCTAACAACATATGATCATCCAAAATTCAAGAACAACACACCAAAATTCAAGTTCATGCTAGTTACACTAAAACAACGAGATCGAGCATACAAATTACATACACGACATCACAATGAGCCATAGACACTAACTAACACCATTTCAAGTCAAAAACACGAATTTAGAGAAATCTAGAGTTTTAGAAATGTTACCCAAATGAGTTGAAGTTGGTACCAAAATGAAGAGGATGAAGAGAGGATCACGAATATGTAATTTATTTTGTTGTAAGCCTCCTAGATCGGATTTAGATGATGATTGAATGAATTTTGTAAATGGGTGTGTGTTCTTGCTAGAGAGAAAGAGAGAGACGGAGATGATAAAGAATGGGTGAAAGGGGTTGACCCTTTGACCTAGTCAAGGGTTTGATCCCTTGTCAAGTTTAGTCCCTCAACTTTCGTTCGGGTGCGGGAATTACCTAAACGAGATAATTTAAAACGCGTATCAACGGGAGATGTTATAAACATATAACGGACTTTATATTAGTATAACGGAAAAGTAAATGGAAAAAGGCGGGATGTTACAAAACTTGTCAAGGTATGGTCCACACACTCGGTTCATAAGGTCCATGAACACAGCTGGTGCATTAGTTAAACCAAACGGCATGACCATAAACTCGTAATGATCGTAACGTGTTCTGAAAGCAGTCTTTGGAATATCATCTTCTTTCACCCGCATTTGATGATACCCGGAACGTAAGTCAATCTTTGAATAAACAGACGAGCCTTGTAGTTGATCAAATAAGTCGTCGATTCTCGATAGTGGGTAGCGATTCTTGATGGTAAGTTTGTTCAACTCTCGGTAGTCGATACACAACCTGAATGTACCATCTTTCTTCTTGACAAACAAAACAGGAACTCCCGACGGTGATGTGCTTGGTCGAATGAAACCACGCTCTAAAAGTTCTTGTAATTGGCTTTGTAGTTCTTTCATCTCGCTGGGTGCGAGTCTGTAAGGAGCACGAGCTATTGGTGCAGCTCCTGGTACAAGATCTATTTGAAATTCAACGGATCGATGTGGGGGTAATCCCGGTAATTCTTTCGGAAATACATCGGGAAATTCTTTTGCGACGGGAACATCATTGATGCTCTTTTCTTCAGTTTGTACTTTCTAGATATGTGCTAGAACAGCATAGCAACCTTTTCTTATTAGTTTTTGTGCCTTCAAATTACTAATAAGATGTAGCTTCGTGTTGCCCTTTTCTCCGTACACCATTAAGGGTTTTCCTTTTTCTCGTATAATGCAAATTGCATTTTTGTAACAAACGATCTCTGCTTTCACTTCTTTCAACCAGTCCATACCGATTATCACATCAAAACTCCCTAACTCTACTGGTATCAAATCAATCTTAAATGTTTCGCTAACCAGTTTAATTTCTCGATTCCGACATATATTGTCAATAAGAAACGTACCCGTAACAAGCTCCGGGTCTTCCTGTGCCTCTGCCGCATTAATATTGAAAACTCTTCCGCGGCCTTGTCCATTCGTGTTCTCCTGGTTCGGGCAATTTCTAATAATGTGGCCCGGTTTTCCACATTTATAACAAACTACATTGGCATAACTTGCTCCGACACTACTTGCTCCGACACTACTTGCTCCGACACCATTTGTTCCTTTCGTTCTGTTAACCCCTAGTCCGTAGACATCACACTTCGCCGCGCTATGACCATTTCTTTTACACTTGTTGCAAAATTTGGTGCAGAACCCCGAGTGATACTTTTCACACCTTTGGCATAGCTGCTTCTGATTGTTGTTGTTGTTGCGGTTATTATTGTTGTTGGGATGATTGTTGTAGTTGCTGTTGTTGTTGTTGTTGGGCCGTTTGTTGTAATTGCGATTGATATTGCGATTGTTGGGATAATTGTTGCGATTATTGTTGTAATTGCTGTTGTTGTTGTATTGGTGATTCTTATCACCGTTTTCCTCCCACTTTCTTTTGACTTGCTTCACATTGGCCTCTTCAGCAGTCTGTTCTTTAATTCTTTCTTCAATCCGGTTCACTAGTTTGTGAGCCATTCTACATGCCTGTTGTATGGAGGCGGGCTCGTGTGAACTTATATCTTCTTGGATTCTTTCTGGTAATCCTTTCACAAACGCGTCGATCTTCTCTTTCTCATCTTCGAACGCTCCCGGACACAATAGGCATAATTCTGTGAATCGTCTTTCGTACGTGGTAATATCAAATCCTTGGGTTCGTAACCCTCTAAGTTCTGTCTTGAGCTTATTGACCTCAGTTCTGGGACGGTACTTCTCGTTCATTAAGTGCTTGAATGCTGACCACGGTAGTGCGTAAGCATCATCTTGTCCCACTTGCTCTAGATAGGTATTCCACCATGTTAACGCAGAACCTGTGAAGGTATGCGTAGCGCACTTCACTTTGTCCTCTTCAGTACACTTACTTATGGCAAACACCGATTCGACCTTCTCAGTCCACCGTTTCAATCCGATCGGTCCTTCGGTTCCATCAAATTCCAAAGGTTTGCAGGCAGTGAATTCTTTGTAGGTGCATCCTACACGATTTCCTGTACTGCTAGATCCAAGGTTATTGTTGGTATGTAGCGCAGCCTGTACTGCGGCTATGTTTGAAGCTAGAAAAGTACGGAATTCCTCTTCATTCATATTCACGGTGTGTCGAGTAGTCGGTGCCATTTCCTTCAAAATAGTCAAATGGAACAAGTTAATCATATAGAATATTAAGAGTAGTTAATAGTATTTCGTAGCATAATATGAACTCATTTATAAAAGCTTTTTCTTCATATTAGCGTTTTATAAGTTTAAATTCGGGTAGTACCTACCCGTTAAGTTCATACTTAGTAGCTAATATACAATTCAACTACTACAATTATATATGAAAAACTGATTATAATAATATTTCGCGTTCAAACGTTTACACAATATTTTACAAACTTACAATACCGCTTATTTTACATATAGCATGAAATATAGCACACAATAAATTTGATACAAGATGGTTGTGAAGATAATTCTAGCTAGTACACAAGTCGTTCAGCAAAGGCAATAAAGACACGTAATTCATACGTCCAGAAACAAGTCATGCATTCTGGTTTTACTAGGATTACTTCCCATCCTTGGTCTTGTGGAACATAACCGTTATGGCCGTTGATAAGACAACGTGTTGTAACGTCGTCAAAGGGACGAGGGTTACGTAATGTCCAACAGTCCCGTAACAATCTAAAAACCTCATTTCTTACCCCAATTACCGACTCCGTCACTTGTGGGAACGTTTTGTTTAATAGTTTTAGGCCGATGTTCTTGTTCTCACTTTGGTGAGAAGCGAACATTACTAATCCGTAAGCATAACATGCTTCTTTATGTTGCATGTTAGCCGCCTTTTCTAAATCACGAAGTCCAATATTCGGATATATTGAGTCAAAATAATTTCTTAACCCATTGCGTAAAATAGCATTTGGGTTCCCCGCAATATATGCGTCAAAGTAAACACATCGTAACTTATGGATTTCCCAATGTGATATCCCCCATCTTTCGAACGAAAGCCTTTTATAAACCAAGGCATTCTTGGAACGTTCTTCGAATGTCTTACAAACTGATCTCGTCTTAAATAGTTGTGCCGAAGAATGTTGACCGACTCTAGACAAGATTTCATCAATCATGTCTCCGGGTAGGTCTCTTAAAATATTGGGTTGTCTATCCATTTTGTGTTTTTATACTGTAAAATAGACAAGAGTTAGATTCATAAAAAAAATACTTATTAATACAAGCAATTTTTACATATATCATAAAGCATAAGCACACTATATTACATATATTACACCACACGAATACAACTATCTTATTCCGACTCGCTTGTTTCTTCTTCTTCTTCGGTTTTGGTTCGTTTTGCCAAGTTTCTAGGGATATATGATGTTCCCCTAATACGAGACGTAACTTTCCACATTGGTTTAGAAAAACCTGGTGGTTTAGAGGTTCCCGGGTCAGTGTTACAACTTAAGGACTTCGGGGGTTGACGATACATATAAAGTTCATCGGGGTTGGAATTAGATTTCTCTATTTTTATGCCCTTTCCCTTATTATTTTCTTTTGCCTTTTTAAATTCAGTTGGGGTAATTTCTATAACATCATCGGAATTCTCGTCGGTATCCGATTCATCGGAGAATTGGTAATCCTCCCAATATTTTGCTTCCTTGGCGGAAACACCATTGACCATAATTAACCTTGGTCGGTTGGTTGAGGATTTTCTTTTACTTAACCGTTTTATTATTTCCCCCACTGGTTATATTTCTTCATCCGGTTCCGATTCTTCTTCCGGTTTCGATTCTTCTTCCTGTTCCGACTCTTCTTCCGGTTCCTCTTCGGGAACTTGTGAATCAGTCCACAAATCATTCCAATTTACATATGACTCTTCATTATTATTAGGTGAGTCAATGGGACTTGTTCTAGAGGTAGACATCTATCATATAATATCAAACGCGTTAAGAGATTAATATATCACATAATATTCACATGTTAAAAATATATAGTTTCCAACAAAATTTGTTAAGCAATCATTTTTCAAGTAAACACGGTCGAAGTCCAGACTCACTAATGCATCCTAACAAACTCGATAAGACACACTAATGCAAAATTCTGGTTCTCTAAGACCAACGCTCGGATACCAACTGAAATGTCCCGTTCTTATTGATTAAAAACGTTCTATATTAATTGATTTCGTTGCGAGGTTTTGACCTCTATATGAGACGTTTTTCAAAGACTGCATTCATTTTAAAACAAACCATAACCTTTATTTCATCAATAAAGGTTTAAAAAGCTTTACGTAGATTATCAAATAATGATAATCTAAAATATCCTGTTTACACACGACCATTACATAATGGTTTACTATACAAATATGTTACAACAAAATAAGTTTCTTGAATGCAGTTTTTACACAATATCATACAAGCATGGACTCCAAATCTCGTCCTTATTTAAGTATGCGACAGCGGAAGCTCTTAATAATCACCTGAGAATAAACATGCTTAAAACGTCAACAAAAATGTTGGTGAGTTATAGGTTTAACCTATATATATCAAATCATAATAATAGACCACAAGATTTCATATTTCAATACACATCCCATACATAGAGATAAAAATTCATTCATATGGTGAACACCTGGTAACCGACATTAACAAGATGTATATATAAGAATATCCCCATCATTCCGGGACACCCTTCGGATATGATATAAATTTCGAAGTACTAAAGCATCCGGTACTTTGGATGGGGTTTGTTAGGCCCAATAGATCTATCTTTAGGATTCGCGTCAATTAGGGTGTCTGTTCCCTAATTCTTAGATTACCAGACTTAATAAAAAGGGGCATATTCGATTTCGATAATTCAACCATAGAATGTAGTTTCACGTACTTGTGTCTATTTTGCAAATCATTTAAAAAAACCTGCATGTATTCTCATCCCAAAAATATTAGATTTTAAAAGTGGGACTATAACTCACTTTCACAGATTTTTACTTCGTCGGGAAGTAAGACTTGGCCACTGGTTGATTCACGAACCTATAACAATATATACATATATATCAAAGTATGTTCAAAATATATTTACAACACTTTTAATATATTTTGATGTTTTAAGTTTATTAAGTCAGCTGTCCTCGTTAGTAACCTACAACTAGTTGTCCACAGTTAGATGTACAGAAATAAATCGATAAATATTATCTTGAATTAATCCACGACCCAGTGTATACGTATCTCAGTATTGATCACAACTCAAACTATATATATTTTGGAATCAACCTCAACCCTGTATAGCTAACTCCAACATTCACATATAGAGTGTCTATGGTTGTTCCGAAATATATATAGATGTGTCGACATGATAGGTTGAAACATTGTATACGTGTCTATGGTATCTCAAGATTACATAATATACAATACAAGTTGATTAAGTTATGGTTGGAATAGATTTGTTACCAATTTTCACGTAGCTAAAATGAGAAAAATTATCCAATCTTGTTTTACCCATAACTTCTTCATTTTAAATCCGTTTTGAGTGAATCAAATTGCTATGGTTTCATATTGAACTCTATTTTATGAATATAAACAGAAAAAGTATAGGTTTAAAGTCGGAAAATAAGTTACAAGTCGTTTTTGTAAAGGTAGTCATTTCAGTCGAAAGAACGACGTCTAGATGACCATTTTAGAAAACATACTTCCACTTTGAGTTTAACCATAATTTTTGGATATAGTTTCACGTTCATAATAAAAATCATTTTCTCAGAATAACAACTTTTAAATCAAAGTTTATCATAGTTTTTAATTAACTAACCCAAAACAGCCCGCGGTGTTACTACGACGGCGTAAATCCGGTTTTACGGTGTTTTTTCGTGTTTTCAGGTTTTAAATCATTAAGTTAGCATATAATATAGATATAGAACATGTGTTTAGTTGATTTTAAAAGTCAAGTTAGAAGGATTAACTTTTGTTTGCGAACAAGTTTAGAATTAACTAAACTATGTTCTAGTGATTACAAGTTTAAACCTTCGAATAAGATAGCTTTATATGTATGAATCGAATGATGTTATGAACATCATTACTACCTTAAGTTCCTTGGATAAACCTACTGGAAAAGAGAAAAATGGATTTAGCTTCAACGGATCCTTGGATGGCTCGAAGTTCTTGAAGCAGAATCATGACACGAAAACAAGTTCAAGTAAGATCATCATTTGAAATAAGATTGTTATAGTTATAGAAATTGAACCAAAGTTTGAATATGATTATTACCTTGTATTAGAATGATAACCTACTGTAAGAAACAAAGATTTCTTGAGGTTGGATGATCACCTTACAAGATTGGAAGTGAGCTAGCAAACTTGAAAGTATTCTTGATTTTATGAAACTAGAACTTTTGGAATTTATGAAGAACACTTAGAACTTGAAGATAGAACTTGAGAGAGATCAATTAGATGAAGAAAATTGAAGAATGAAAGTGTTTGTAGGTGTTTTTGGTCGTTGGTGTATGGATTAGATATAAAGGATATGTAATTTTGTTTTCATGTAAATAAGTCATGAATGATTACTCATATTTTTGTAATTTTATGAGATATTTCATGCTAGTTTCCAAATGATGGTTCCCACATGTGTTAGGTGACTCACATGGGCTGCTAAGAGCTGATCATTGGAGTGTATATACCAATAGTACATACATCTAAAAGCTGTGTATTGTACGAGTACGAATACGGGTGCATACGAGTAGAATTGTTGATGAAACTGAACGAGGATGTAATTGTAAGCATTTTTGTTAAGTAGAAGTATTTTGATAAGTGTCTTGAAGTCTTTCAAAAGTGTATGAATACATATTAAAACACTACATGTATATACATTTTAACTGAGTCGTTAAGTCATCGTTAGTCGTTACATGTAAATGTTGTTTTGAAACCTTTAGGTTAACGATCTTGTTAAATGTTGTTAACCCAATGTTTATAATATCAAAAGAGATTTTAAATTATTATATTATCATGATATTATGATGTACGAATATCTCTTAATATGATATATATACATTAAATGTCGTTACAACGATAATCGTTACATATATGTCTCGTTTCAAAATCATTAAGTTAGTAGTCTTGTTTTTACGTATGTAGTTCATTGTTAATATACTTAATGATATGTTTACTTATCATAATATCATGTTAACTATATATATAACCATATATATGTCATCATATAGTTTTTACAAGTTTTAACGTTCGTGAATCACCGGTCAACTTGGGTGGTCAATTGTCTATATGAAACCTATTTCAATTAATCAAGTCTTAACAAGTTTAATTGCTTAACATGTTGGAAACATTTAATCATGTAAATATCAATCTCAATTAATATATATAAACATGGAAAAGTTCGGGTCACTACAACATGCTCGACTAAATTTGATCGACAACCTGCAATCTTTATAATCGCCTTTGATAGCCACCATTTTCCTTTTGGTTGTGTAAACCGTGACCCAAACACCCACCACACTTGATCATCCAAGAACAAACCCAAACGTCCCATCAACTACTGCTATACTCCTGTACAATTCGAAAGAATTACTGCTGTCAGTCGTTCCTAATTGCAGCCACGCTACCTCATCATCCCTTCCTAAACCCATGTAAACCACCACCTCCATCATCATTTTTATTATTATTATTTTTCTTTTGTTCCTGTTCTGATTGACGAGTGATTCACCCATCTTCCTGCTGCTACTGCCGCGTTATAATTTTTCTTTTCTGTTAGAACAAATACAAACCAAAGAATGAAAGTTATAGAGACAGATGAGATATAAATTTATTTTCCTTGCAGGCTATATATTACGATCTCTCTTAAAAAGGTTGATGCGTGTATTTTTTTTTATTTGCCGGCCGACCATAGGTATTAGGTGTGATGTTTAAATACGTAAAGAATTATTTTGGTGTTGCTTTCATGGGTAAACCGAACCCCACTTGTGTTTATTGAAGTGCTTATACAATGCATTAGATAAAGAAAAGATAATATAGATCGTGCATGTGGGGTTCAAGATAGAAACTTACCTTGGATTCCAAATCCATTAATCGATAGTGAAACAAACAACTTATTGTTATGACCGACATTTTTGCTATTTGATCATGTCACCGTTGTGGTGGGACAAAGGAAACCCACTAAGTTTCTAATCAATATTTGTCATATGGTTTTCTCTTTTTGGATCTTGCCGAATTCTTGAGGGAACCAGGACGTCCACAAAATTTTTATTTGGTTTATGAACTTCCTATATGGACTGAAGTATTATTGGTGCTCTTGGCTAGCTAGCATGGTGTTGTTATTTGACCACACCTTCGATTAGTACTAAGCAGGTCGTATTTTTTTTTTTCCAGTTTGGTATTGTTAACGGGCTTATATGATTGGACTAGTTGGGCTTGATTAGCCTATATTACTTGTTAGTGTGATGCCCCGTACAA
Organism: Rutidosis leptorrhynchoides; assembly: GCF_046630445.1. Lineage (NCBI taxonomy): Eukaryota > Viridiplantae > Streptophyta > Magnoliopsida > Asterales > Asteraceae > Rutidosis > Rutidosis leptorrhynchoides. The sequence goes on along the minus strand of NC_092336.1, from coordinate 401,767,765 downwards.
AACCATCGTGTACGAATCATCAATAACAGGATCATTACAAGGTTAAGTACTATATGCTGTAATTAAAGAAGTTGCATTCACGATAAAAAGGTGATGTCATAACCGACATCAAATGTTTTACATTTCAAAAGCATGCTTCACTAAGTAGAAGAAAATAATAAGTGTATGTGACCACAATGGTCGTTACAAGTCATAGTTCAAAAGTACGAATGTTTGAATGTAAAATAAAGTAGTTCATGCGATGACAACTCTAAGCAGCGGGTGTCTACAGCACGACTAGTACACAGCGGAAGCTAACCTCAAGCACCTGAGAAAAACATGCTTAAAAACGTCAACACAAAGGTTGGTGAGCTACAGTTTAAGTATAACAGTATGTAAGGTAGGCCACGAGATTTCAGTGCTACAACGAGCGTTTCAAAATAGTATGATAAAGTATATGTTAACCGTGGGCACTTGGTAACTAACTTAACGTTTATACCCCCTGAAAGTACACTTAGCAAGTGCGTATGTTTACGAAGTATTAAACACTCGTTAAATGCTAGCGCTACTAGCCCGAGTGGGGATGTCAAACCCTATGGATCCATATCTAAGATTCGCGTTCACGGTTCAAAAACCAATGATTAAACGTTACCGAGCTAAAGGGAATGTTTATGACGTTGTATAACCCACACATATATAAGTTTAAGTACTCGTGCCTAGTATGTAAAACATAAAATCCGCATGTATTCTCAGTTCCCAAAATAAGTTAAAGTAAAAAGGGAATGCTATAACTCACAATGATATGTAGCGGTAAAGTAGTAGTCGGGAAAGGTGTGCAAGTAAACGGTCCGAAGGTCCTCAACCTAAGGCAAATAATACTAAGTCAGTAAATCGTCTTAATAGGTTTAAAAGTATGTATTTAAGGTCTTAAGGGTCATCATCATTCATCATTAAACAAAAGGCGTAAGGTAGGTTTCGTTTATGAAAGTAGTTTAAAACAAAGTCTGACTTCAGTCAGTCACCACGGCCTCTACCCTTACTGAATTAAGGTGAGACCAGTGGCCATGGCTCCGTCTATGTAGTGACCCGAACTTTTCCATGTTTATATATATTAATTGAGATTGATATTTACATGATTAAATGTTTCCAACATGTTAAGCAATCAAACTTGTTAAGACTTGATTAATTGAAATATGTTTCATATAGACAATTGACCACCCAAGTTGACCGGCGATTCACGAACGTTAAAACTTGTAAAAACGACATGACGATATATATATGGATATACATATGGTTAACATGAGATTATGATAAGTAAGTATCTCCATAAGTATATTAACAATGAGTTATATACATATAAACAAGACTACTAACTTAAGGATTTCGAAACGAGACATATATGTAACGATTATCGTTGTAACGACATTTAAATGTATATATATCATATTAAGATATATTAATATATCATAATATCATGATAATATAATAATTTAACATCTCATTAGATATAATAAACAATGGGTTAACAACATTAATTGAGATCGTTAACTTAAAGGTTTCAAAACAACACTTACATGTAACGACTAACGATGACTTAACGACTCAGTTAAAATGTATATACATGTAGTGTATTTAGATGTATTAAAATACTTTTGGAAGACTTTAAAACATATATCAAAACACTCATACTTAACGAAAATGGTTACAGTTACTTTCCCATTCTTTTCTTTCATCAAGAATTCTAGTCGTATTCTTACCCGTATTATACACAGCTTCAAAACGTACTTACTATGGGTATATACCAATAGGAACTAGCATGGGATTCCACTCTTGATTATGTCATGTATGACTAATCAATTTTAACTTCTATCATGAGCTAGACAACTAACTAGAACTCCTTTTAACCCCACTCACCACTCACCAATTACCACTCATCATTCACTCCATTTCACTTCCAATTCTCTTTCTAATTCTCTCTCAACACACCCACACTATTATGAACGTATTTTTCCAGTAGTTAATCATCATCTTCATCAAAAATCACTTCAAGAATCAAGCTATAATCATCATAGGAAGAACACTTCAAGAACACTTCAAAAATCCCTTCAAGTTTACTAATTTACTTCCAAGCTTTCTAATCCATTCCAAGTAATCATCTAAGATCAAGAAACCTTTGTTATATACAGTAGGTTATCTTTCTTATTCAAGGTAATATTCATATTCAAACTTTGATTCAATTTCTATAACTATAAACTATCTTAATTCGAGTAAAAATCTTACTTGAACTTGTTTTTGTGTCATGATCCTACTTCAAGAACTTTCAAGCCATCCAAGATCCTTTGAAGCTAGATCATTTCTTGTCACTTCCAGTAGGTTTACCTACTAAACTTGAGGTAGTAATGATGTTCATAACATCATTCGATTCATATATATAAAACTATCTTATTCGAAGGTTTAAACTCGCAATCACTAGAACATAGTTTAGTTAATTCTAAACTTGTTCGCAAACAAAAGTTAATCCTTCTAACTTGACTTTTAAAATTAACTAAACACATGTTCTATATCTATATGATATGCTAACTTAATGATTTAAAACCTGGAAACACGAAAAACACCGTAAAACCGGATTTACGCCGTCGTAGTAACACCGCGGGCTGTTTTGTGTTAGTTAATTAAAAACTATGATAAACTTTGATTAAAAATTTGTTATTCTGAGAAAATGATTTTTATTATGAACATGAAACTATATCCAAAAATTATGGTTAAACTCAAAGTGGAAGTATGTTTTCTAAAATGGTCATCTAGACGTCGTTCTTTCGACTGAAATGACTACCTTTACAAAAACAACTTGTAACTTATTTTTCTGACTATAAACCTATACTTTTTCTGTTTAGATTCATAAAATAGAGTTCAATATGAAACCATAGCAATTTGATTCACTCAAAACAGATTTAAAATGAAGAAGTTATGGGTAAAACAAGATTGGATAATTTTTCTCATTTTAGCTACGTGAAAATTGGTAACAAATCTATTCCAACCATAACTTAATCAACTTGTATTGTATATTATGTAATCTTGAGATACCATAGACACGTATACAATGTTTCGACCTATCATGTCGACACATCTATATATATTTCGGAACAACCATAGACACTCTATATGTGAATGTTGGAGTTAGCTATACAGGGTTGAGGTTGATTCCAAAATATATATAGTTTGAGTTGTGATCAATACTGAGATACGTATACACTGGGTCGTGGATTGATTCAAGATAATATTTATCGATTTATTTCTGTACATCTAACTGTGGACAACTAGTTGTAGGTTACTAACGAGGACAGCTGACTTAATAAACTTAAAACATCAAAATATATTAAAAGTGTTGTAAATATATTTTGAACATACTTTGTTATATATGTATATATTGTTATAGGTTCGTGAATCAACCAGTGGCCAAGTCTTACTTCCCGACGAAGTAAAAATCTGTGAAAGTGAGTTATAGTCCCACTTTTAAAATCTAATATTTTTGGGATGAGAATACATGCAGGTTTTTTTAAATGATTTGCAAAATAGACACAAGTACGTGAAACTACATTCTATGGTTGAATTATCGAAATCGAATATGCCCCTTTTTATTAAGTCTGGTAATCTAAGAATTAGGGAACAGACACCCTAATTGACGCGAATCCTAAAGATAGATCTATTGGGCCTAACAAACCCCATCCAAAGTACCGGATGCTTTAGTACTTCGAAATTTATATCATATCCGAAGGGTGTCCTGGAATGATGGGGATATTCTTATATATATGCATCTTGTTAATGTCGGTTACCAGGTGTTCACCATATGAATGATTTTTATCTCTATGTATGGGATGTGTATTGAAATATGAAATCTTGTGGTCTATTATTATGATTTGATATATATAGGTTAAACCTATAACTCACCAACATTTTTGTTGACGTTTTAAGCATGTTTATTCTCAGGTGATTATTAAGAGCTTTCGCTATCGCATACTTAAATAAGGACGAGATTTGGAGTCCATGCTTGTATGATATTGTGTAAAAACTGCATTCAAGAAACTTATTTTGTTGTAACATATTTGTATTGTAAACCATTATGTAATGGTCGTGTGTAAACAGGATATTTTAGATTATCATTATTTGATAATCTACGTAAAGCTTTTTAAACCTTTATTGATGAAATAAAGTTTATGGTTTGTTTTAAAATGAATGCAGTCTTTGAAAAACGTCTCATATAGAGGTCAAAACCTCGCAACGAAATCAATTAATATGGAACGTTTTTAATCAATAAGAACGAGACATTTCAGTTGGTATCTGAGCGTTGGTCTTAGAGAACCAGAATTTTGCATTAGTGTGTCTTATCTAGTTTGTTAGGATGCATTAGTGAGTCTGGACTTCGACCGTGTTTACTTGAAAAATGATTGCTTAACAAATTTTGTTGGAAACTATATATTTTTAACATGTGAATATTATGTGATATATTAATCTCTTAACACGTTTGATATTATGTGATAGATGTCTACCTCTAGAACAAGTCCCATTGACTCACCTAATAATAATGAAGAGTTAAATATAAATTGGAATGATTCGTGGACTGATTCACAAGTTCCCGAAGAGGAACCGGAAGAAGAGTCGGAACCGGAAGAAGAATCGGAACCGGAAGAAGAATCGGAACAGGATGAAGAAATAGAACCGGTGGTGGAAATAATAAAACGGTTAAGTAAAAGAAAATCCTCAACCAACCGACCAAGGTTAATTATGGTCAATGGTGTTTCCGCCAAGGAAGCAAAATATTGGGAGGATTACCAATTCTCCGATGAATCGGATTCCGACGAGAATTCCGATGATGTTATAGAAATTACCCCAACTGAATTTAAAAAGGCAAAAGAAAATAATAAGGGAAAGGGCATAAAAATAGAGAAATCTAATTCCAACCCCGATGAACTTTATATGTATCGTCAACCCCCGAAGTCCTTAAGTTGTAACAATGACCCGGGAACCTCTAAACCACCAGGTTTTTCTAAACCAATGTGGATAACGACGGCTCGTATTAGGGGAACATCATATATCCCTAGAAACTTGGCAAAATGAACCAAAACCGAAGAAGAAGAAACAAGCGAGTCGGAATAAGATAGTTGTATTCGTGTGGTGTAATATAAGTAATATAGTGTGCTTATGCTTTATGATATATGTAAAAATTGCTTGTATTAATAAGTATTTTTTTTATGAATCTAACTCTTGTCTATTTTACAGTATAAAAACACAAAATGGATAGACAACCCAATATTTTAAGAGACCTACCCGGAGACATGATTGATGAAATCTTGTCTAGAGTCGGTCAGAATTCTTCGGCACAACTATTTAAGGCGAGATCAGTTTGTAAGACATTCGAAGAACGTTCCAAGAATGCCTTGGTTTATAAAAGGCTTTCGTTCGAAAGATGGGGGATATCACATTGGGAAATCCATAAGTTACGATGTGTTTACTTTGACGCATATATTGCGGGGAACCCAAATGCTATTTTACGCAATGGGTTAAGAAATTATTTTGACTCAATATATCCGAATATTGGACTTCGTGATTTAGAAAAAGCGGCTAACATGCAACATAAAGAAGCATGTTATGCTTACGGATTAGTAATGTTCGCTTCTCACCAAAGTGAGAACAAGAACATCGGGCTACAACTATTAAACAAAACGTTCCCACAAGTGACGGAGTCGGTAATTGGGGTAAGAAATGAGGTTTTTAGATTGTTACGAGACTGTTGGACATTACGTAACCCTCGTCCCTTTGACGACGTTACAACACGCTGTCTTATCAACGGTCATAACGGTTATGCTCCACAAGACCAAGGATGGGAAGTAATCCTAGTAAAACCAGAATGCATGACTTGTTTCTGGACGTATGAATTACGTGTCTTTATTGCCTTTGCTGAACGACTTGTGTACTAGCTAGAATTATCTTCACAACCATCTTGTATCAAATTTATTGTGTGCTATATTTCATGCTATATGTAAAATAAGCGGTATTGTAAGTTTGTAAAATATTGTGTAAAAGTTTGAACGCGAAATATTATTATAATCAGTTTTTCATATAGAATTGTAGTAGTTGAATTGTATATTAGCTACTAAGTATGAACTTAACGGGTAGGTACTACCCGAATTTAAACTTATAAAACGCTAATATGAAGAAAAAGCTTTTATAAATGAGTTCATATTATGCTACGAAATACTATTAACTACTCTTAATATTCTGTATGATTAACTTGTTCCATTTGACTATTTTGAAGGAAATGACACCGACTACTCGACACACCGTGAATATGAATGAAGAGGAATTCCGTACTTTTCTAGCTTCAAACATAGCCGCAGTACAGGCTGCGCTACATTCCAACAATAACCTTGGATCTAGCAGTACAGGAAATCGTGTAGGATGCACCTACAAAGAATTCACTGCCTGCAAACCTTTGGAATTTGATGGAACCGAAGGACCGATCGGATTGAAACGGTGGAACGAGAAGGTCGAATCGGTGTTTGCCATAAGTAAGTGTACTGAAGAGGACAAAGTGAAGTACGCCACGCATACCTTCACAGGTTCTGCGTTAACATGGTGGAATACCTATCTAGAGCAAGTGGGACAAGACGATGCGTACGCACTACCGTGGTCAGTATTCAAGCACTTGATGAACGAGAAGTACCGTCCCAGAACCGAGGTCAATAAGCTCAAGACAGAACTTAGAGGGTTACGAACTCAAGGATTTGATATTACCACGTACGAAAGACGATTCACAGAATTGTGCCTATTGTGTCCGGGAGCATTCGAAGATGAGGAAGAGAAGATCGACGCGTTTGTGAAAGGATTACCGGAAAGAATCCAAGAAGATATAAGTTCACACGAGCCCGCCTCCATACAACAGGCATGTAGAATGGCTCACAAACTAGTGAACCAGATTGAAGAAAGAATTAAAGAACAGACTGCTATAGAGGCCAATGTGAAGCAAGTCAAAAGAAAGTGGGAGGAAAACGGTGATAAGAATCACCAATACAACAACAACAGCAATTACAACAATAATCGCAACAATTATCCCAACAATCGCAACATCAATCGCAACTACAACAAACGGCCCAACAACAACAACAACAACAACAACAACAACAGCAACTACAACAATCATCCCAACAACAATAATAACCGCAACAAAAACAACAATCAGAAGCAGCTATGCCAAAGGTGTGAAAAGTATCACTCGGGGTTCTGCACCAAATTTTGCAACAAGTGTAAAAGAAATGGTCATAGCGCGGCGAAGTGTGAGGTCTACGGACCAGGGGTTAATAGAACGAAAGGAACAAATGGTGTCGGAATGAGTAATGGCGGAGGAAGTAGTGTCGGAGCAAGTTATGCCAATGTAGTTTGTTATAAATGTGGAAAACCGGGCCACATTATTAGAAATTGCCCGAACCAGGAGAACACGAATGGACAAGGCCGCGGAAGAGTTTTCAATATTAATGCGGCAGAGGCACAGGAAGACCCGGAGCTTGTTACGGGTACATTTCTTATTGACAATAAATCTGCTTACGTTTTATTTGATTCGGGTACGGATATAAGCTATATGAGTAGAGATTTTTGTGCTAAATTAAGTTGTCCATTGACGCCTTTGGATAGTAAATTTTTACTCGAATTAGCAAATGGTAAATTAATTTCAGCAGATAATATATGTCGGAATCGAGAAATTAAACTGGTTAGCGAAACATTTAAGATTGATTTGATACCTGTAGAGTTAGGGAGTTTGATGTGATAATCGGTATGGACTGGTTGAAAGAAGTGAAAGCAGAGATCGTTTGTTACAAAAATGCAATTCGCATTATACGAGAAAAAGGAAAACCCTTAATGGTGTACGGAGAAAAGGGCAACACGAAGCTACATCTTATTAGTAATTTGAAGGCACAAAAACTAATAAGAAAGGTTGCTATGCTGTTCTAGCACACGTCGAAAAAGTACAAACTGAAGAAAAGAGCATCAATGATGTTCCCATTGCAAAAGAATTTCCCGATGTATTTCCGAAAGAATTACCGGGATTACCCTCACATCGATCCGTTGAATTTCAAATAGATCTTGTACCAGGAGCTGCACCAATAGCTCATGCTCCTTACAGACTTGCACCCAGTGAGATGAAAGAACTGCAAAGCCAATTACAAGAACTTTTAGAGCGTGGTTTCATTCGACCAAGCACATCACCGTGGGGAGCTCCTGTTTTGTTTGTCAAGAAGAAAGATGGTACATTCAGGTTGTGTATCGACTACCGAGAGTTGAACAAACTTACCATCAAGAACCGCTACCCACTACCGAGAATCGACGACTTATTTGATCAACTACAAGGCTCGTCTATTTATTCAAAGATTGACTTACGTTTCGGGTATCATCAAATGCGGGTGAAAGAAGATGATATTCCAAAGACTGCTTTCAGAACACGTTACGGTCATTACGAGTTTATGGTCATGCCGTTTGGTTTAACTAATGCACCAGCTGTGTTCATGGACCTTATGAACCGAGTGTGTGGACCATACCTTGACAAGTTTGTCATTGTTTTCATTGATGACATACTTATTTACTCAAAGAATGACCAAGAACACGGTGAACATTTGAGAAAGGTGTTAGAAGTATTGATGAAGGAAGAATTGTACGCTAAGTTTTCAAAGTGTGCATTTTTGTTGGAAGAAGTTCAATTCCTCGGTCACATAGTGAACAAAGAAGGTATTAAGGTGGATCCGGCAAAGATAGAAACTGTTGAAAAGTGGGAAACCCCGAAAACTCCGAAACACATACGCCAGTTTTTAGGACTAGCTGGTTACTACAGAAGGTTCATCCAAGACTTTTCCAGAATAGCAAAACCCTTGACTGCATTAACGCATAAAGGGAAGAAATTTGAATGGAATGATGAACAAGAGAAAGCGTTTCAGTTATTGAAGAAAAAGCTAACTACGGCACCTATATTGTCATTGCCTGAAGGGAATGATGATTTTGTGATTTATTGTGATGCATCAAAGCAAGGTCTCGGTTGTGTATTAATGCAACGAACGAAGGTGATTGCTTATGCGTCTAGACAATTGAAGATTCACGAACAAAATTATACGATGCATGATTTGGAATTAGGCGCGGTTGTTTTTGCATTAAAGACTTGGAGGCACTACTTATATGGGGTCAAAAGTATTATATATACCGACCACAAAAGTTTTCAACACATATTTAATCAGAAACAATTGAATATGAGGCAGCGTAGGTGGATTGAATTATTGAATGATTACGACTTTGAGATTCGTTACCACCCGGGGAAGGCAAATGTGGTAGCCGATGCCTTGAGCAGGAAGGACAGAGTGAAAGGACCCGTCCTAATCCATCCGGACGAAGTCCATATTGATTATAAACGATTCACAATAGTTGATTACATCGCGAGGTACTTGACCTCTATATGATACATTTTACAAACATTGCATTCATTTTGAAAAGACAATCTTTCATTACATCTAAAGTTGACGACATGCATGCCATTTCATAACATATCTTACTATAATTGATTTAATAATAATCTTGATGAACTCAACGTCTCGAATGCAACATCTTTTGAAATATGTCAAGAATGACTCCAATTAATATATCTAAGATGAGCAAAAGCATAGCGGAAGATTTCTTTCATACCTGAGAATAAACATGTTTTAAAGTGTCAACCAAAAGGTTGGTGAGTTCATTAGTTTAACATAAATAATCATTTCATAATTTTAATAGACCACAAGATTTCATATTTTCATTTCTCATAAACATACGTCTCGTGCATAGAGACAAAAGTATCATTCATATGGATTGAACACCTGGTAACCGACGTTCACAATATGCATATAAGAATATCCCCATCTTTCCGGGATCCTCCTTCGGACATGATATAAATTTCGAAGTACTAAAGCATCCGGTACTTTGGATGGGGCTTGTTGGGCCCGATAGATCTATCTTTAGGATTCGCGTCAATTAGGGTGTCTGTTCCCTAATTCTTAGATTACCAGACTTAATAAAAAGGGCATATTCGATTTCGATAATTCAACCATATAATGTAGTTTCAATTACTTGTGTCTATTTCGTAAAACAGTTATAAAAACAGCGCATGTATTCTCAGTCCCAAAAATATATATTGCGAAAGCATTTAAAAAGGGAATAATGAAACTCACCTAATGTATTTTGTAGTAAAAATACATATAACGATATTGAACAATGCAGGGTTGGCCTCGGATTCACGAACCTATATCATTTGTATATTTATTAATACATATATTAGAAATCACCAAATTTCATTTATTATTATGTATTATTTATATATTTATAGCTATATAGAATTTACGCTAAATTTCATTTTAAAACGTATACTTGTATTATATTTTATATTACATTGTGTATATATATATATATATATATATTGATTTTGTGTGTATATAATTATAAGGGTTAATATTTGTCATTTAGTTATATTAATATACTTGTATATCTATATATGTGCTTATTATCGTATTCATGAAATATCATTAGTTTATTATATGAAAAATTAATATAACCCTAATATATATAATAAGTATATATATAATATATACAAAAGATTTATTTGTTAAATTGATAGTTTCACTAGTAAGTAAAAATGATAGTTTTAGTAAAAAATAATATTTTTAATGTTAGTAGTAGTTTAATAATAATTATGGTCATATTAGATATTTTAAATGATCATATTTACAATAATACAAACAGTACGATATTAGTAATAATAATGATAGTAATAATACTACTAAAAAATTATAAATTGATACTATTAATACTTCTTAATGATACATAATAATAACAATAATATTAATAGTATCTATTATACTAGGGGTAATATTAGTCATATAATTGATATTAGTAATGATAATATTAATAATAATAATCATGATTGTAATTATAATTATGATGATAACAATAAATGTTATCTAATTCTTTTACTAATATTGATAGTACTAATAATAACTAGCTTGTAATAACAACAACAACTAATAATAATAATAATAATAATACTAATAATAATAATAGAAGTAATAATAATAAAGTGACTACCTTAATAAATGGGCTGTTTTAAAAAGAATCGCCCAAGCACAGGCTCGAACCCGCGACCTCACGCTCACCCGCACCAACACTTAACCATTACCCTAATTTTATTTTTCTGATTTAATATACTCCTAATTAAATATAACCGTAATCTTCTTGACTCCATCTTCTTCTTCTTCCCTCAAAATACACGATCCAATTCCTTTACAACTTATTAACACTTACAAACTGAATTTAAGATGTAATATCTGATACAACAATAACTATATGTGATTAACCGAAAAAAAAAAAATTAAAAAAAAAACTATAAGAACAAAACCTGCTGTCGCAGGTTTTAAACAAAAAAAAAATGATTTCCATTTTTAAAAAGTTTTTAGATCATGAGTTCAACATAAAAAAGTTTTTAAATCGTTCATAGATACTATTGGAACAATCAATTAAACTGGAGGTATCAAAACAATTACGAATTTTTGCCAAGAACGATTCGTTTGACTTTTTGCTTAAGAACTTTGACTCCAAAATTCGTCCTTGATTCTGAAAATTAATACTCGAAACTTTGCAGATAGTTTTAATAGATGTTTCCTAACACATCTGCGGTGTTAGATTTTGGAGTTGAGTTCGAAAATGGATTATGGATTAAATTGGGTTTACGAAATAAATAAAAAAAAAAAAATTTGCTGTGGTTTCTTTTCTTTGATTTCGCGAATAGCAGATTTTGTATACATACAAATAAATGATTTATGTTACAGCAACAATTGATTAAATGTTGTTTTGTTGTGAGGATTTAGTCAACAAAAAAAATCACGGGCGAAGAAGAAAATTGAACTGACAATGAGTTTTAACAGATGGTACACCTTTTTCTGTTTTATAATATAATAATATATTTAATATTATTATTTAATAAATACAGTAATTATAATACTGTTAATAAATAAATATATAAAAAAAATGCTAATAATAATAATAGATAAAAAAAATTATGATATTAATGAAAATAATACTTAATACTAATGATAATAATAATAATAGAGATGATAATAATATTAATGATCAAAATAATACTAATAATAGTAATAATGATAAAAATAATGATAATAATAATTTTAAATAAAATGATAATTTTATTAATAATAGTAATAATCATTATCATAACAACTATAATTTTACTAGTAATAACAATGATACTAATAATGATAACAACAATATTGATATTAATGTATCGAGTTTCATATCTATATGTTATAAATAATAATGTTAATAATACTGATATTAATCTTAGCATTAATATTTATTTTAATAATAATGAAAGTGATAATAACACTATTAATAAAATAATTATATTTTAACTTGTAGTTAGATATAATGTATTAATAATCTTTATAGTATATAATATATAATTGAATATTTAATACTTATACTTTTAATAAAACTATAACTTATATAACTCATTTTCGGATCACCGTTTATTTTAAAATCATATAAGTTTGAATTAAATTTACTTAATATCAATCGAGACATCAAACGAGTATTATAATCATTAAATATTTATTTTCAACATACCTTATTTATATATATATAGATATATTTTAAATAATAATTATATTAATACTCTATTTTTATTTTATTAATTTTTATTAACAACAACATATAATACATCAAATTATATTTCGAATTATTTTTTTTATTTATACATACACACATATCTATTTACAATTAATTGTTCGTGAATCGTCGAGAGCAGTCGAAGGTCAATTGAATATATGAACATCGTTCCAATGTTTTCTAGACTCAACATTACATGCTTTTCTTATCGTATCGAAATCATATAAAGATTAAGGTTAAATTTGGTCGGAAATTCCCGGGTCATCACAGTACCTACCCGTTAAAGAAATTTCGTCCCGAAATTTGAGTGAGGTCGTCATGGCTAACAATAAGAATGTTTTCGTGATGAATATGAGTTGATAAATAGAGTTTTATCATTATTAAGTAATATAGATAAAACGATTTGATTATGTAAAGCGTACGAGTGAAGCAGTTACAAAGATTGAGTTAGAGCTTTAACTTTTTGACGTAGTCACGGTGGATTTCCGGAATTCCAGGGATTTAGAGAAAATCTTCGAAATCTAAGAGATTTGATTCTTCGGTGAATAAAGAGATTAAAATCTCTATAATTAAATACGGTGATCTGCCTCGATTTTTCTATCAGATATTTCACTATAAATTAACTTCTTTCGTTCCGTTACTTTTACCATTCCTATACTCAATTCTCAAATTCAAAAGATTGTAAGGAATGCTTAACCCAGTCCCGATCCTTGTCCTTATCCTTACTATCACAACAATCATTCTCCTTTTCCAACTTCCACCAGAGGAATCTGCTTTCTTCTACTTCGCCCTTGGGTTTATAATGTTTTTAATTCTCCCGTGTTTTTATGTTGCGATAAACATTGATATACACGGTTTGTAATTTATGTGTTGTTATCGGGCTTTATATTCTCCCTTATATTTCAAAGCTTTATGCTTTTGTTTTCTCTTTCCGACTTCAAGTCAAGCGAATAATGGTCCAGAATTTGTAGATATAGAGTCTCGAATGATTATAATGTTTGAAGCAGGAAGGAACGTGATAGCACGATTTGATTTTCAAATTTATCAACATCACGGAAGATAGAACCATCAAGAATACATTTTCTTGATTTGTTCCGGAGTTAAGTAGGATGAAAGAGTTATGTATCATGGCACATGATGACATTATGATCTGTGAATCATCACGTTCCATTTAGAAACTCAGCATGACTTACTGTAATATAATCACGTTGATCAAGTGTCATTATATTATACTAATTCATGCATCGGTTCCCAACATTTCTTCAATAACATTCATATTTTAAGCTCGAAAGTTTACAGAATATAGAAACTACCAGTTTCTATATGATGTAACACTGATATTATGAAGAGATTAATGATTTCAGATAAGAATACTTATGAAAATATCTTCAGAAATATGGAGGATATTTATAATGAAAGATACGATGATATCTTGGAATTTCTAATATCGATGGATGATGAAGAAGATTTATCCGTAAGGGTTTAGATTCGGAAGCAAGGTATTTGCTAAAGACTTCATCAGAAATAGAATCATTTGGATTCTTTGAAGTCAAACTTATTCTTTGTGATTTGTCCACGGCTTCCTTCATAGTTTCGCATAATCCGCTTTTCAGTATTAAATTTCTATTGAATGTTTTCAATATAATGATACACAGGAAGCACGAGGAGGTATATAATTTCGGACGAGAATATTTATGAAAATATCCTCAGAAATATCGAAGATATTGATGATGATATTTTGAAATTTCTATGTTCGATGGTTGATGGGGAAAGACTTTCCGCAAGGTTTTAACATGAGTACGGAGCAAGGTATTCATTGAAGGTTTCATTGGATCCAGAATTACCTGGATTCTTTGAATATATGGTATGGTCCTTGTATTTGTCCTTGGTCTTCTTCATAGATAGCTCAATCTGTTTTTTTTTCAATACCCAATTTTCTATCGAGCATTCCCAACACTCCTTTCTTTATCATCAAACTTTTGGTCGTTTAGACCATCTACCATTTTTCTGTTTCCTCTGCATTTAATGCTATGATATCTGAATCATTGGTTATCAATTCGAGGTGGTTTCAGGAGAATTGTGTTTTTAGATGATTATACGCTGATGGTAATATGATGGAATATGAAAGGTTCCCCGGTAACAATAAAAGAACATACATATAAATCAAGGTGATAATAAGGTTGTTTTGAACGAAAAGTCGTAGTTAATTTGCTGAAGCTGTGACAAAATTTGCTACTTTGAAAAGAGATCGCAAAGTTATTTTTGCTAATAAATGCCAAAGGATCTGAAGCGGCTACGTGTTAAACTTTTACCCAGTTGTCGAGAGTTTCTCAGATGCAATACTATATACATAAATCTTTCCTTCCGTAGATGAAGCGCGGTTGATTCATCCTATCGATAGAGGTGTTTTCAAGAATTATAAAAGATTTGAATGCAGATTGTAATCGACGAGATACATATGAGGTTTAAGATGAAATCAAGTGGCAAACTTGAAGAATTGTTTAGTTTCATATGTTATAATCAATATTTTAATTCATTTTAATTGTCCAATGTTGGTAGTCCACAGTTGATAGTCCACAGTTAGCAATTCAATAATTCATATACATTTTAATATATAATATTCGAATTAATTAATACGTAACGTGACCCGTATTCGTCTCAGACTCGATCACAACTCAAAGTATATATATTATTATAGAATCAACCTCAACCCTGTATAGCTAACTCCCACATTACTGCATATAGAGTGTCTATGGTTATTCCAAATAATATATATAGATGCGTCGATATGATATGTCAAAACCTTGTATACATGTCCCGATATTTAAAGTGCGTAAAATAAATACAGAAATTAAATGACGATAAATTAAATGCGTAAAGTAAATAACAGAAATTAAATGACGATAAATAAAATTGCGAGAATGTAAATTGCGACAATTAAATTGCGATAAATAAAGTGTAATCAGTTAGCTGGGAACAATTAGCTAGAAACAGTTAGCGTGGATTCTTAACAAAATTTCTCCTAGTTAATTTGTTTGTTTCTAACAAATTTTATTTTGCCAAATGTTTTCTTCATTATGCCACTTGTTGGATTCTGATAAGTCAAAATCCAATATGAAGTTGAATAAAAATGGTTATTTTGCAGGGAACGGATACGTATATAGGTGTTTGAAAATAGGATAGTAAATGACTGTTGAATCAGATTCGAAGAATGTACAATGTAACTTATTAATGTAAATCTTAAATATTCCTCGGGTATTACCTACCCGTTAAAATATTTTCACCATTAACCGTTTGTACGAATGAATTTTTAATTACAATCTTTATGAAAATATACTTACATATATGTTTTCTTCAGATGTAATCATAGATTTAATGAGTTAATATAATATTAATCTCATTTGATTTACTGTTATAACTAGAATACATAATCTCTAAAACATTAGAGATTACATAGTCGCCATGAAAAACGAAGATAATTGATGTAGAATGATACGTAGAATGATGATTATACTTGAGGTACAGAATGAGATGTTGAGGCATGGATTGTTGAAACTTGAGTTGTTGGTGGTACTGGTGCCATTGGTGCTGAGGTTGGTGATGTTACCGGTGTTGGTGATACTGCTGGTGCTTGCAAATTGTATACCGTGCTCTCTAAAGTTAATACTCGAGCTCGGAGTTCTCTAACTTCTTCTATTAACCCTGGTTGATTATCAGTGTGAGGTAGAGGTCGGATATCTTCTCTAGTTCCGTTAATGGTAGCTTCAAGACGGAAAATTCTTGCAAATAGGGTATAAACGGTGTTGCGAACGGGTTCGCCGGTGAGTGGGTTAAGTACTCCAACGTTAGGTGGTAGATTCGATTCATGATATGGATTACCTTCTTCCTTTCTCCATAGGGTGAGTATGCCGCGAACCCATCCCCATTTTCTCCAGAAATCACGGTAGTTGATTGGTTGGTGTGCTCCTGTCACGCTGTCTTCGGAGTCAGAGGAACTTTGTCGATTCGTAGAGGCCATCTTACACGGTCTCAGGAAAGATTTTTGGTATGAAGAGTTTAGTGACAGCAATTGATAGTTGGATGGTATTCTCAATGCATAATTTGCATAGATATTGTAACATCCCGCGTTTTTTTCCGTTAAATTTAATTTTAACACCGTCTTTTTTTTTTAAACATAATCTTTCGTATTTAAATTAATAGTTTCCGTGAGTAACGTTCATTATATTCCCGCTATTTAATTATAACATCACTCGTCTACTCGAGCGTTTTTAAAATATTCGTTTGGTTAATTCCCGCACCCGCTTTGAAACTTGAGGGACTAAACTTGCCAAGAGGGCAAAGAGATGACTAGGTCAACTAGTCAACCTTCACCCTCCTCCATTCAATCACCTCCACCTCTCTCTCTTTCTCTCTATCAAGAACACACACAAACACCCAATTCAATCATTCATCATCAAAATTCAATCTTGGAAGCTCACAACAAATCCGATTACATTTTCGTGATCCTCTCTTCATCCTCTACATTTTGATACAAACTTCATCTCGTTTGGGTAACATTTCTAAAACTCTAGATTTCTTTAAATTCGTGTTTTTTGACTTGAAATTGTGTTAGTTAGTGTCTATGGCTCGTGTATAACATGAATATATGTTTTGTTTGCTCGATTCGTTGTTTTGAGTAACTAGTTTGAACATTTGAAATGGGTTAGCTTAATCCTTGATTTTGGATGAGTTAATGTTGTTAGATTGTTAAAGTGCATGTTTTAATTGTGTTACTAGTATCACTAGCTTCGTTTTGATGCGTAGGTTGATTAAGGAAACTTCAAAAACATGAATATTGATTTTTGCGGATTTTGGTTAGGGTTTGATAGACTTAAAACGAACTTTTGATGTTTCGAATGCCATGAAATGTTATTAGTAAGTGTTTAGTTGTAATGTATGCTTCATTACCTTCAAAACGGCATATCGTATATGTAAATTGGATTCCCGAATCATAAAATACGTTTTACGAACTTGAAACTTTGAAAATAAACCTTTCTTGATCAATTGACGAGTTTTCGGTTATTGTAAATGATGTTTTTGATTAATGATATGTGGTTAGTTGTATTCCTTGTCGAAATAGCTTTCCGATGATATAAAATACATGTTCTAATTGTTTGCGGATCATAAAATGTGATTGTTTGTGTTTTGGTTCGTGCATACTTTGAAAACTGACCAGAATTCTCTGGCCAGGTAGTGGCGCGGCGCGCCACATCCCCGCGCGGCGCGCAGAATCGCCTGGCCAGATTCTGCTCACTTTGGCGCATTTCACGCGAAATGTTTGACTAGCTATCGACCTCCGATTCACATGAAACTTGTTCTAATATGCTTATATATGAATAAAAACCTCAGAAAAATAGTTCGGGACCGAACCCGAACGTGTTGACTTTTTCGTTGACTTTGACCAAGTTTGACTTTTAGTCAAACTTAACCAAACTTTTATACAATCATTCTAACATGCTTTTATACTTGTTTCTTGTATGAAACTTGACAACGTGATTCACATGCTATACTTAATTGAGTCGTAACGAGCCATAGGACTAATTGAACACATTTCACCCGACCTTGTGTCGTAACCGGTTAATTGATACAACTTACTTGTTTAGGTCAAGGCTAAGCAACTTTCATGCACACTTTTACTTTGTGAAGTACTTTTATACTCGTGCACTCGAGGTGAGATCATAGTCCCACTTTTTCAATCACTTTTATTCTTTACATCGTGGGCTGAGAAACACATACATTTCATACTTATTTACTTTTCATGCTTTTACATTGTGAACAAATACGAATACAAAGATGCATACGAGTTTGAACAAAAGTCCTCAATCCAATTATCATTAGTTCCACTTGCAGGGTGTAAGTGTAAGCGTGTAATTATGTTGTGTGGCCATACGGGTTTAACAAACCCTCATTCAGACGGTTCGCTACCGTTAGTGAATGAAATATAATTTCAACAATGTATAGTGTAAGTTCTAACACTAAATTCAAAATTCAGAGGGAAGATTCGGTTAAGCCTTGATAATTGGGTGCTCGTGATACAAATACTATTTTGGAATGTGAACGATTCTGGTTGAACAATTCTTAAAGAACCTTGTGGTTCAATACAATTTACTTGCTAAACCTATGATTTCACCAACGTTTTCGTTGACAGATTTCTATGTTTTTCTCAGGTCTTGCACGATATGTGATACATGCTTCCGCTCATTATTTGATACTTGCATTGGATGTCGAGTATACATGCTTTTCAGGGAGCGTCTTTTGACTTTACTTTAAACCGTGTCGCCTAGATTTCAATCGTACTTATAACGTTGTAACTTAACTTTTGGTTGAACAATTCTTGTAAACTTTGAAACAATCTTTATTTTGAAATGAAGGCGACATATTTTGGTCAAACGTTATCTTAAAGACTTATAATCAGGTAATGGGACCCACGTAGCCGACGCCGTCACTTGACGATTTGTCGGGGTCGCTACAAGTGGTATCAGAGCCTTGGTTGTAGGGATTTAGAGTTCATTTGTGTCCACCCCGAGTCATAGGGTACATAGGTGAATCTAGACTACAACCGGCATATAGACTGAAGTAGGAATTACTTGACTATTTGTGCATTTATACTCGAACTCTTCAATCATATCTAACTCGTATTCGATCTTGATCTTACGTTGATAAATTTTGTTGACGCGCCACCTTGACTTTATGAGGTAATGTTAAATGCACATGAGAATCAGGGTAATATAATTTCCGGGATTATATTACGGTGATTCATATGGACATTCCGACATTATGACATAAAGAATTTAAGGCGAGTCAAGGAAAAATTTTCTCTACATCATCATTCCCTATCATGATTAGTATTATTGAGAATACTAATCAACGATATTCTTGTGTCTTGAAGGAACAATGTCTCCCCGTCGCGGACCACGTAATGAAACTTCCGAACAAGCTTTTCAACGCATGATAGCCACCGCCATAGGTGCGGCTATGGCTAGTATCTCCTCCGACATCAATAACAACCACAACCACAACAACCATGGAGCCGGTAATTCAAACGAGGGTTGCTCCTACAAAACTTTCATGGGGTGCAAACCTCACACCTTCGATGGGACCGGAGGACCGGTTGTGCTCACCCGATGGTTTGAGCAAACAGAAGCCGTTTTTAGCATAAGCGGTTGTCGGGACCAAGACAAAGTCAAATATTCCACCCACACTTTTGCCGGTATCGCCCTCACATGGTGGAATACGTATGTGCTGTCGGTGGGTATCGATGAAGCTCACACTCTCTCATGGGCCGACTTAAAGAAAAAGATGATCACCGAATACTTCCCGCGCGAAGAGACCCGTAAGCTCGAACACGAACTAAGAACTTTAAAAGCGGTCGGGAATGACCTAAAGGCATATAATCAACGATTTTCTGAGCTATCCTTGATGTGCCCAAACCTCGTGACCCCCGAACCTCTAAGGGTTGAACTTTACATGGATGGTCTTCCCAAGAACATCAAACAAGGAGTAATGTCATCCAAACCCAGTAATCACCAAGAGGCCCTGAGTATGGCCCGTCAATTGATCGAAACGGTAGACGAGATTGAAGTGCCGGCACCTAAAGCCGAGGATGAGTCGGGTGACAACAAAAGAAAATGGGAAGCCCCCCAATCAAGCAATTACAACAACCCCGCCAAGAAGCCCTTCATCCCCAACGGCAAGAAAGGTTATACCGGACACCTACCGTATTGTAACGAGTGCTACAAACATCATTTAGGTGAATGTGGCAAACCATTTTGCTTGAAGTGTCAAAGAAGTGGTCATGTAGCCCATGATTGTAGGAATACCGCTCCCGTCCCCCAAAAGGAGCACAATGCACCCAAGACGGGTGTTTGTTTTGAATGTGGCCAACCGGGTCATTTTAGGAGTGCGTGCCCAAATAAGAAAATCAACCCCAACTCACGCCGTTAAACTTTCAACATCAACGCCTAGGATGCCCGAGACGACGATGGACTAGTCACGGGTATGTTTCTTCTCGAAATTCTCACGTTTCATGTTTATTCGATTCGGTTACCGTTAGACGTTTTATAAACAAGTCTTTGACTCGTGCTCTTTACATTCCACTTTTTCCCCTAGATACTACTTAGACGATTTAAGTGACCAACGGAAAAATATTGTGTGCCTATGAATTTTATTGGAGGATATACATTAAGACTTTTGACTTGACACCTATAGAACTAGGGAGCTCGGAACATATTCGTAAAAAAAAAAAAAAAAAAAAAAAAAAAAAAAATGTTTCCCCATCGTCTTGTATAGATTATTGTGAACTGAGTAATTTTCGGTTGGAAACCGATACCCTCTCCCTCGCATCCATGACCTCATGATTTCTTGCATGAATCCCGTGTGTATCATCAATTGGGGGTTAAGGGAGACAATGTCTCCTGGGTCTTTTCCGAACTCGCAACGTTAGTTGTAAATCCCTCTTAGTACCATTCGATTTATCCAAGGCTCGTCCGTATCCATAAACCTCCTAAACCACGTATGCAAACTTATCTAGACAAATCTGTTATCGTATTTATAGATGACATCTTAACTTATTTAAGTAAAGAAGGAAAACGAACAACATCACCATCTTACGCTCGAACTTTTGAGAAAAGAGCAACTCTATACCAAATTCTCCAAGTGAGAATTTCTGTTGAACGAAGTCCAATTTTCTAGACCATAATATTAATGGACAAGGCATTACAATCAATCTCGAAATCAAGCCACATGTAATCAGGAAACTCTCCCCACTCAGACTTGTATTCGTAAAATCTTAGATCTCGTCTGTTATTACCGAGAATTCATTTCTGACTTTTCTCGTGTTACACGACTTTAATCTCTCCGCGATCGAACCTTGAGCGTGATTCTTCACACCAACATTTCTAGTTAAATTCGTTATTTTGCACGGAGAGGACGAATACTAAATTGTGGATCCGATCAATTTTCTCGTCATCACGTACCACACTACATACCTCTGATATTTCACCATTACCGTCTGATATTACTGGAATTTAAGATAACACACAACCCAACGATACTTCACTCTTCTTTGACTTAACGCCCTCGTGTTTCTGATAATCGGCCAACTATTATGCAACCCCGAACTATACAACTACGTGTACTATCTCGTTTCTCTTTCAGACTTCAACTTTTAACAACTAGAGGCACGTTATGGCAACCTCGAGATGTAAGCTCATCCTATTCAAAGTCCTCATTTCACTCCTATCCTCATCGCTCGCATTTCCGTTTAAGGAAACTTTTGTAACATTTCTCAATGGATAGAGAAATTCCTCATATTACATTAGTATTCGCCATGAGGGTGAATAGTCCTAACGAACATTTTTCGAACCCTAACTAACTTGTTCAAACGTATCTTAAGAGATTCTATTCCAACACGGTGTATCCTTGTCAATTATTCCGTATCGAAATACTCGTTTCACTTCTAGTTTTACAAGGAACCTTGGGAACCCGCTTAGACATGAGTACCGCGTATCATCCAAAACCCGACGGACCGAACGAACATACGATTTAAGTCTTGAAAACCATAATACGAATTTGTATTACCAACTTCAAATTTACTTGAGAAAAGTATTTTCCTTAACCGAATCCTCATACTACAATGATTTTCATTCGAGTTTTAACGTCACACCTTTTGAAACCACATGTGACCGGAAACGTCATTCTCCTTTGTCGAACCAAGTAAACGATGATCAATTCACCGGGGCCGAGGTTATTCATGAGCAACCGAGAAAATTTATTCATATTCAGGTAAAACCCTACGCGACTCGTAATCACCAAGAGCTACGCCGATGTTAGACGTAAACATTTCAAATTCCACGTGGGAAACCGCGTCACGTTAAGAGTCGCACCTTGGAAAGGTGCAATCCGTTTCGGGAAAACGTAGGAAGCTAAATCCGCGATATTTTGATCCTTTAAATTCTTGGGGTGTTTTGGACCCGTCGCTAGCCGTTTAGACTTTTCCGACTCATTTTGGGTCTCCGTTACCCTACATTCGATGTATCAACTCAAAGACGTGTTTTGCGAAACGAGAACTTGTTATCTTCTTTGATGAACTCACTATCGACGATAAACCTCACTTCCTAGGAGGACCGGAAACCATAAAATCAAGGAACTAAACCTTAAAACAACATACGACCCCGACCTTCAGGTTCGTTGAAATACCCAAGGACGTACTTCTCCCTCACTCGTAGAATTGGCAACGCAAGATCTCGAGGAAGATTCAACAACTACTACTTCCAACTAAATTTCGGGACGAAATTTCTGTTGAGGTGTGGATAATGTAACATCCCGCGTTTTTTTCCGTTAAATTTAATTTTAACACCGTCTTTTTTTTTTAAACATAATCTTTCGTATTTAAATTAATAGTTTCCGTGAGTAACGTTCATTATATTCCCGCTATTTAATTATAACATCACTCGTCTACTCGAGCGTTTTTAAAATATTCGTTTGGTTAATTCCCGCACCCGCTTTGAAACTTGAGGGACTAAACTTGCCAAGAGGGCAAAGAGATGACTAGGTCAACTAGTCAACCTTCACCCTCCTCCATTCAATCACCTCCACCTCTCTCTCTTTCTCTCTATCAAGAACACACACAAACACCCAATTCAATCATTCATCATCAAAATTCAATCTTGGAAGCTCACAACAAATCCGATTACATTTTCGTGATCCTCTCTTCATCCTCTACATTTTGATACAAACTTCATCTCGTTTGGGTAACATTTCTAAAACTCTAGATTTCTTTAAATTCGTGTTTTTTGACTTGAAATTGTGTTAGTTAGTGTCTATGGCTCGTGTATAACATGAATATATGTTTTGTTTGCTCGATTCGTTGTTTTGAGTAACTAGTTTGAACATTTGAAATGGGTTAGCTTAATCCTTGATTTTGGATGAGTTAATGTTGTTAGATTGTTAAAGTGCATGTTTTAATTGTGTTACTAGTATCACTAGCTTCGTTTTGATGCGTAGGTTGATTAAGGAAACTTCAAAAACATGAATATTGATTTTTGCGGATTTTGGTTAGGGTTTGATAGACTTAAAACGAACTTTTGATGTTTCGAATGCCATGAAATGTTATTAGTAAGTGTTTAGTTGTAATGTATGCTTCATTACCTTCAAAACGGCATATCGTATATGTAAATTGGATTCCCGAATCATAAAATACGTTTTACGAACTTGAAACTTTGAAAATAAACCTTTCTTGATCAATTGACGAGTTTTCGGTTATTGTAAATGATGTTTTTGATTAATGATATGTGGTTAGTTGTATTCCTTGTCGAAATAGCTTTCCGATGATATAAAATACATGTTCTAATTGTTTGCGGATCATAAAATGTGATTGTTTGTGTTTTGGTTCGTGCATACTTTGAAAACTGACCAGAATTCTCTGGCCAGGTAGTGGCGCGGCGCGCCACATCCCCGCGCGGCGCGCAGAATCGCCTGGCCAGATTCTGCTCACTTTGGCGCATTTCACGCGAAATGTTTGACTAGCTATCGACCTCCGATTCACATGAAACTTGTTCTAATATGCTTATATATGAATAAAAACCTCAGAAAAATAGTTCGGGACCGAACCCGAACGTGTTGACTTTTTCGTTGACTTTGACCAAGTTTGACTTTTAGTCAAACTTAACCAAACTTTTATACAATCATTCTAACATGCTTTTATACTTGTTTCTTGTATGAAACTTGACAACGTGATTCACATGCTATACTTAATTGAGTCGTAACGAGCCATAGGACTAATTGAACACATTTCACCCGACCTTGTGTCGTAACCGGTTAATTGATACAACTTACTTGTTTAGGTCAAGGCTAAGCAACTTTCATGCACACTTTTACTTTGTGAAGTACTTTTATACTCGTGCACTCGAGGTGAGATCATAGTCCCACTTTTTCAATCACTTTTATTCTTTACATCGTGGGCTGAGAAACACATACATTTCATACTTATTTACTTTTCATGCTTTTACATTGTGAACAAATACGAATACAAAGATGCATACGAGTTTGAACAAAAGTCCTCAATCCAATTATCATTAGTTCCACTTGCAGGGTGTAAGTGTAAGCGTGTAATTATGTTGTGTGGCCATACGGGTTTAACAAACCCTCATTCAGACGGTTCGCTACCGTTAGTGAATGAAATATAATTTCAACAATGTATAGTGTAAGTTCTAACACTAAATTCAAAATTCAGAGGGAAGATTCGGTTAAGCCTTGATAATTGGGTGCTCGTGATACAAATACTATTTTGGAATGTGAACGATTCTCGTTGAACAATTCTTAAAGAACCTTGTGGTTCAATACAATTTACTTGCTAAACCTATGATTTCACCAACGTTTTCGTTGACAGATTTCTATGTTTTTCTCAGGTCTTGCACGATATGTGATACATGCTTCCGCTCATTATTTGATACTTGCATTGGATGTCGAGTATACATGCTTTTCAGGGAGCGTCTTTTGACTTTACTTTAAACCGTGTCGCCTAGATTTCAATCGTACTTATAACGTTGTAACTTAACTTTTGGTTGAACAATTCTTGTAAACTTTGAAACAATCTTTATTTTGAAATGAAGGCGACATATTTTGGTCAAACGTTATCTTAAAGACTTATAATCAGGTAATGGGACCCACGTAGCCGACGCCGTCACTTGACGATTTGTCGGGGTCGCTACAAGTGGTATCAGAGCCTTGGTTGTAGGGATTTAGAGTTCATTTGTGTCCACCCCGAGTCATAGGGTACATAGGTGAATCTAGACTACAACCGGCATATAGACTGAAGTAGGAATTACTTGACTATTTGTGCATTTATACTCGAACTCTTCAATCATATCTAACTCGTATTCGATCTTGATCTTACGTTGATAAATTTTGTTGACGCGCCACCTTGACTTTATGAGGTAATGTTAAATGCACATGAGAATCAGGGTAATATAATTTCCGGGATTATATTACGGTGATTCATATGGACATTCCGACATTATGACATAAAGAATTTAAGGCGAGTCAAGGAAAAATTTTCTCTACATCATCATTCCCTATCATGATTAGTATTATTGAGAATACTAATCAACGATATTCTTGTGTCTTGAAGGAACAATGTCTCCCCGTCGCGGACCACGTAATGAAACTTCCGAACAAGCTTTTCAACGCATGATAGCCACCGCCATAGGTGCGGCTATGGCTAGTATCTCCTCCGACATCAATAACAACCACAACCACAACAACCATGGAGCCGGTAATTCAAACGAGGGTTGCTCCTACAAAACTTTCATGGGGTGCAAACCTCACACCTTCGATGGGACCGGAGGACCGGTTGTGCTCACCCGATGGTTTGAGCAAACAGAAGCCGTTTTTAGCATAAGCGGTTGTCGGGACCAAGACAAAGTCAAATATTCCACCCACACTTTTGCCGGTATCGCCCTCACATGGTGGAATACGTATGTGCTGTCGGTGGGTATCGATGAAGCTCACACTCTCTCATGGGCCGACTTAAAGAAAAAGATGATCACCGAATACTTCCCGCGCGAAGAGACCCGTAAGCTCGAACACGAACTAAGAACTTTAAAAGCGGTCGGGAATGACCTAAAGGCATATAATCAACGATTTTCTGAGCTATCCTTGATGTGCCCAAACCTCGTGACCCCCGAACCTCTAAGGGTTGAACTTTACATGGATGGTCTTCCCAAGAACATCAAACAAGGAGTAATGTCATCCAAACCCAGTAATCACCAAGAGGCCCTGAGTATGGCCCGTCAATTGATCGAAACGGTAGACGAGATTGAAGTGCCGGCACCTAAAGCCGAGGATGAGTCGGGTGACAACAAAAGAAAATGGGAAGCCCCCCAATCAAGCAATTACAACAACCCCGCCAAGAAGCCCTTCATCCCCAACGGCAAGAAAGGTTATACCGGACACCTACCGTATTGTAACGAGTGCTACAAACATCATTTAGGTGAATGTGGCAAACCATTTTGCTTGAAGTGTCAAAGAAGTGGTCATGTAGCCCACGATTGTAGGAATACCGCTCCCGTCCCCCAAAAGGAGCACAATGCACCCAAGACGGGTGTTTGTTTTGAATGTGGCCAACCGGGTCATTTTAGGAGTGCGTGCCCAAATAAGAAAATCAACCCCAACTCACGCCGTTAAACTTTCAACATCAACGCCTAGGATGCCCGAGACGACGATGGACTAGTCACGGGTATGTTTCTTCTCGAAATTCTCACGTTTCATGTTTATTCGATTCGGTTACCGTTAGACGTTTTATAAACAAGTCTTTGACTCGTGCTCTTTACATTCCACTTTTTCCCCTAGATACTACTTAGACGATTTAAGTGACCAACGGAAAAATATTGTGTGCCTATGAATTTTATTGGAGGATATACATTAAGACTTTTGACTTGACACCTATAGAACTAGGGAGCTCGGAACATATTCGTAAAAAAAAAAAAAAAAAAAAAAAAAAAAAAAAATGTTTCCCCATCGTCTTGTATAGATTATTGTGAACTGAGTAATTTTCGGTTGGAAACCGATACCCTCTCCCTCGCATCCATGACCTCATGATTTCTTGCATGAATCCCGTGTGTATCATCAATTGGGGGTTAAGGGAGACAATGTCTCCTGGGTCTTTTCCGAACTCGCAACGTTAGTTGTAAATCCCTCTTAGTACCATTCGATTTATCCAAGGCTCGTCCGTATCCATAAACCTCCTAAACCACGTATGCAAACTTATCTAGACAAATCTGTTATCGTATTTATAGATGACATCTTAACTTATTTAAGTAAAGAAGGAAAACGAACAACATCACCATCTTACGCTCGAACTTTTGAGAAAAGAGCAACTCTATACCAAATTCTCCAAGTGAGAATTTCTGTTGACTTTTCACGCGAAATGTTTGACTAGCTATCGACCTCCGATTCACATGAAACTTGTTCTAATATGCTTATATATGAATAAAAACCTCAGAAAAATAGTTCGGGACCGAACCCGAACGTGTTGACTTTTTCGTTGACTTTGACCAAGTTTGACTTTTAGTCAAACTTAACCAAACTTTTATACAATCATTCTAACATGCTTTTATACTTGTTTCTTGTATGAAACTTGACAACGTGATTCACATGCTATACTTAATTGAGTCGTAACGAGCCATAGGACTAATTGAACACATTTCACCCGACCTTGTGTCGTAACCGGTTAATTGATACAACTTACTTGTTTAGGTCAAGGCTAAGCAACTTTCATGCACACGTTTACTTTGTGAAGTACTTTTATACTCGTGCACTCGAGGTGAGATCATAGTCCCACTTTTTCAATCACTTTTATTCTTTACATCGTGGGCTGAGAAACACATACATTTCATACTTATTTACTTTTCATGCTTTTACATTGTGAACAAATACGAATACAAAGATGCATACGAGTTTGAACAAAAGTCCTCAATCCAATTATCATTAGTTCCACTTGCAGGGTGTAAGTGTAAGCGTGTAATTATGTTGTGTGGCCATACGGGTTTAACAAACCCTCATTCAGACGGTTCGCTACCGTTAGTGAATGAAATATAATTTCAACAATGTATAGTGTAAGTTCTAACACTAAATTCAAAATTCAGAGGGAAGATTCGGTTAAGCCTTGATAATTGGGTGCTCGTGATACAAATACTATTTTGGAATGTGAACGATTCTGGTTGAACAATTCTTAAAGAACCTTGTGGTTCAATACAATTTACTTGCTAAACCTATGATTTCACCAACGTTTTCGTTGACAGATTTCTATGTTTTTCTCAGGTCTTGCACGATATGTGATACATGCTTCCGCTCATTATTTGATACTTGCATTGGATGTCGAGTATACATGCTTTTCAGGGAGCGTCTTTTGACTTTACTTTAAACCGTGTCGCCTAGATTTCAATCGTACTTATAACGTTGTAACTTAACTTTTGGTTGAACAATTCTTGTAAACTTTGAAACAATCTTTATTTTGAAATGAAGGCGACATATTTTGGTCAAACGTTATCTTAAAGACTTATAATCAGGTAATGGGACCCACGTAGCCGACGCCGTCACTTGACGATTTGTCGGGGTCGCTACAGATATATATAGTACCAGGATCCCTTAAATTAAGGAGAAATTTACGAGAGATATCAGGCAAGGTCTATAGTAACAGATACGCTAAGATATGAATTGTCAAATACGCTAAGATATGAAATTTGTCTATACACTATTCATGCATTCAATGCAGTAAAACGTGTCTAGACTAAGAATAATGAGCAGGTAATTTTCCTAAGGATGATAAGCAGATGATTTCCGCTAAAAATAATAAGCAAAACTTTTTGACATGCAGACCAGGTCGAAGTCCAGACTCACTAATGCATCCTAACGACTCATCAGTTAGACACACTAATGCAGACCCGGTTCACTAAGACCACCACTCTGATACCAACTGAAAGGACCCGTCCTAATCCATCCGGACGAAGTCCATATTGATTATAAACGATTCACAACAGTTGATTACATCGCGAGGTACTTGACCTCTATATGATACATTTTACAAACATTGCATTCATTTTGAAAAGACAATCTTTCATTACATCTAAAGTTGACGACATGCATGCCATTTCATAACATATCTTACTATAATTGATTTAATAATAATCTTGATGAACTCAACGTCTCGAATGCAATGTCTTTTGAAATATGTCAAGAATGACTCCAATTAATATATCTAAGATGAGCAAAAGCACAGCGGACGATTTCTTTCATACCTGAGAATAAACATGTTTTAAAGTGTCAACCAAAAGGTTGGTGAGTTCATTAGTTTAACATAAATAATCATTTCATAATTTTAATAGACCACAAGATTTCATATTTTCATTTCTCATAAACATACGTCTCGTGCATAGAGACAAAAGTATCATTCATATGGATTGAACACCTGGTAACCGACATTCACAATATGCATATAAGAATATCCCCATCATTCCGGGATCCTCCTTCAGACATGATATAAATTTCGAAGTACTAAAGCATCCGGTACTTTGGATGGGGCTTGTTGGGCCCGATAGATCTATCTTTAGGATTCGCGTCAATTAGGGTGTCTGTTCCCTAATTCTTAGATTACCAGACTTAATAAAAAGGGCATATTCGATTTCGATAATTCAACCATATAATGTAGTTTCAATTACTTGTGTCTATTTCGTAAAACAGTTATAAAAACAGCGCATGTATTCTCAGTCCCAAAAATATATATTGCGAAAGCATTTAAAAAGGGAATAATGAAACTCACCTAATGTATTTTGTAGTAAAAATACATATAACGATATTGAACAATGCAGGGTTGGCCTCGGATTCACGAACCTATATCATTTGTATATTTATTAATACATATATTAGAAATCACCAAATTTCATTTATTATTATGTATTATTTATATATTTATAGCTATATAGAATTTACGCTAAATTTCATTTTAAAACGTATACTTGTATTATATTTTATATTACATTGTGTATATATATATATATATATATATATATATATATATATATATATATATATATATATATATATATATATATATATATATATATATAGATTTTGTGTGTATATAATTATAAGGGTTAATATTTGTCATTTAGTTATATTAATATACTTGTATATCTATATACGTGCTTATTATCGTATTCATGAAATATCATTAGTTTATTATATGAAAAATTAATATAACCCTAATATATATAATAAGTATATATATAAAATATACAAAAGATTTATTTGTTAAATTGATAGTTTCACTAGTAAGTAAAAATGATAGTTTTAGTAAAAAATAATATTTTTAATGTTAGTAGTAGTTTAATAATAATTATGGTCATATTTGATATTTTAAATGATCATATTTACAATAATACAAACAGTATGATATTAGTAATAATAATGATAGTAATAATACTACTAAAAAATTATAAATTGATACTATTAATACTTCTTAATGATACATAATAATAACAATAATATTAATAGTATCTATTATACTAGGGGTAATATTAGTCATATAATTGATATTAGTAATGATAATATTAATAATAATAATCATGATTGTAATTATAATTATGATGATAACAATAAATGTTATCTAATTCTTTTACTAATATTGATAGTACTAATAATAACTAGCTTGTAATAACAACAACAACTAATAATAATAATAATAATACTAATAATAATAATAATAGAAGTAATAATAATAAAGTGACTACCTTAATAAATGGGCTGTTTTAAAAAGAATCGCCCAAGCACAGGCTCGAACCCGCGACCTCACGCTCACTCGCACCAACACTTAACCATTACTCTAATTTTATTTTTCTGATTTAATATACTCCTAATTAAATATAACCGTAATCTTCTTGACTCCATCTTCTTCTTTTTCCCTCAAAATACACGATCCAATTCCTTTACAACTTATTAACACTTACAAACTGAATTTAAGATGTAATATCTGATACAACAATAACTATATGTGATTAACCGAAAAAATAAAAATAAAAAAAAAACTATAAGAACAAACCTGCTGTCGCAGGTTTTAAACAAAAAAATAAAAATGATTTCCATTTTTAAAAAGTTTTTAGATCATGAGTTCAACATAAAAAAGTTTTTAAATCGTTCATAGATACTATTGGAACAATCAATTAAACTGGAGGTATCAAAACAATTACGAATTTTTGCCAAGAACGATTCGTTTGACTTTTTGCTTAAGAACTTTGACTCCAAAATTCGTCCTTGATTCTGAAAATTAATACTCGAAACTTTGCAGATAGTTTTAATGGATGTTTCCTAACACATCTGCGGTGTTAGATTTTGGAGTTGAGTTCGAAAATGGATTATGGATTAAATTGGGTTTACGAAATAAATAATAAAAAAAAAAATTTGCTGTGGTTTCTTTTCTTTGATTTCGCGAATAGCAGATTTTGTATACATACAAATAAATGATTTATGTTACAGCAACAATTGATTAAATGTTGTTTTGTTGTGAGGATTTAGTCAACAAAAAAAATCACGGGCGAAGAAGAAAATTGAACTGACAATGAGTTTTAACAGATGGTACACCTTTTTCTATTTTATAATATAATAATATATTTAATATTATTATTTAATAAATACAGTAATTATAATACTGTTAATAAATAAATATATAAAAAAAATACTAATAATAATAATAGATAAAAAAAATTATGATATTAATGAAAATAATACTTAATACTAATGATAATAATAATAATAGAGATGATAATAATATTAATGATCAAAATAATACTAATAATAGTAATAATGATAAAAATAATGATAATAATAATTTTAAATAAAATGATAATTTTATTAATAATAGTAATAATCATTATCATAACAACTATAATTTTACTAGTAATAACAATGATACTAATAATGATAACAACAATATTGATATTAATGTATCGAGTTTCATATCTATATGTTATAAATAATAATGTTAATAATACTGATATTAATCTTAGCATTAATATTTATTTTAATAATAATGAAAGTGATAATAACACTATTAATAAAATAATTATATTTTAACTTGTAGTTAAATATAATGTATTAATAATCTTTATAGTATATAATATATAATTGAATATTTAATACTTATACTTTTAATAAAACTATAACTTATATAACTCATTTTTGGATCACCGTTTATTTTAAAATCATATAAGTTTGAATTAAATTTACTTAATATCAATCGAGACATCAAACGAGTATTATAATCATTAAATATTTATTTTCAACATACCTTATTTATATATATATAGATATATTTTAAATAATAATTATATTAATACTCTATTTTTATTTTATTAATTTTTATTAACAACAACATATAATACATCAAATTATATTTCGAATTATTTTTTTTATATATACATACTCACATATCTATTTACAATTAATTGTTCGTGAATCGTCGAGAGCAGTCGAAGGTCAATTGAATATATGAACATCGTTCCAATGTTTTCTAGACTCAACATTACATGCTTTGCTTATCGTATCGAAATCATATAAAGATTAAGGTTAAATTTGGTCGGAAATTCCCGGGTCATCACACAGAGAACCCATTCGAGTAAAATCTATGAATATAATGATTCATAATAACATTACTACTCAAATAAAGGAGGCACAACAAGGAGTTTTAAAAGAGGGAAATTTAAAGGATGAAATACCCAAAGGATCGGAGAAGCATCTTAATATTCGGGAAGACGGAACCCGGTATAGGGCTAAAAGGATTTGGGTACCAAAATTTAGAGATATGAGAGAAATGGTACTTAGAGAAACTCATAAAACCAGATACTCAATACATCCTGGAACGGGGAAGATGTACAAGGATCTCAAGAAACATTTTTGGTGGCCGGGTATGAAAGCCGATGTTGCTAAATACGTAGGAGAATGTTTAACGTGTTCTAAGGTCAAAGCTGAGCATCAGAAACCATCAGGTCTACTTCAACAACCCGAAATCCCGGAATGGAAATGGGAAAACATTACCATGGATTTCATCACTAAATTGCCAAGGACTGCAAGTGGTTTTGATACTATTTGGGTAATAGTTGATCGTCTCACAAAATCAGCACACTTCCTACCAATAAGAGAAGATGACAAGATGGAGAAGTTAGCACGACTGTATTTGAAGGAAGTCGTCTCCAGACATGGAATACCAATCTCTATTATCTCTGATAGGGATGACAGATTTATTTCAAGATTCTGGCAGACATTACAGCAAGCATTAGGAACTCGTCTAGACATGAGTACTGCCTATCATCCACAAACTGATGGGCAGAGCGAAAGGACGATACAAATGCTTGAAGACATGCTACGAGCATGTGTTATTGATTTCGAAAACAGTTGGGATCGACATCTACCGTTAGCAGAATTTTCCTACAACAACAGCTACCATTCAAGCATTGAGATGGCGCCGTTTGAAGCACTTTATGGTAGAAAGTGCAGGTCTCCGATTTGTTGGAGTGAAGTGGGGGATAGACAGATTACGGGTCCGGAGATTATACAAGAAACTACCGAGAAGATCATCCAAATTCAACAACGGTTGAAAACCTCCCAAAGTCAACAAAAGAGCTACGCTGACATTAAAAGAAAAGATATAGAATTTGAAATTGGAGAGATGGTCATGCTTAAAGTTGCACCTTGGAAAGGCGTTGTTCGATTTGGTAAACGAGGGAAATTAAATCCAAGGTATATTGGACCATTCAAGATTATTGATCGTGTCGGACCAGTAGCTTACCGACTTGAGTTACCTCAACAACTCGTGACTGTACATAACACTTTCCACGTCTCGAATTTGAAGAAATGTTTTGCTAAAGAAGATCTCACTATTCCGTTAGATGAAATCCAAATCAACGAAAAACTCCAATTCATCGAAGAACCCGTCGAAATAATGGATCATGAGGTTAAAAGACTTAAGCAAAACAAGATACCAATTGTTAAGGTTCGATGGAATGCTCGTAGAGGACCCGAATTCACCTGGGAGCATGAAGATCAGATGAAGAAGAAATACCCGCATCTATTTCCAGAAGATTCGTCAACACCTTCAACAGCTTAAAATTTCGGGACGAAATTTATTTAACGGGTAGGTACTGTAGTGACCCGAACTTTTCCATGTTTATATATATTAATTGAGATTGATATTTACATGATTAAATGTTTCCAACATGTTAAGCAATCAAACTTGTTAAGACTTGATTAATTGAAATATGTTTCATATAGACAATTGACCACCCAAGTTGACCGGCGATTCACGAACGTTAAAACTTGTAAAAATGACATGACGATATATATATGGATATACATATGGTTAAAATGAGATTATGATAAGTAAGTATCTCCATAAGTATATTAACAATGAGTTATATACATATAAACAAGACTACTAACTTAAGGATTTCGAAACGAGACATATATGTAACGATTATCATTGTAACGACATTTAAATGTATATATATCATATTAAGATATATTAATATATCATAATATCATGATAATATAATAATTTAACATCTCATTAGATATAATAAACAATGGGTTAACAACATTAATTGAGATCGTTAACTTAAAGGTTTCAAAACAACACTTACATGTAACGACTAACGATGACTTAACGACTCAGTTAAAATGTATATACATGTAGTGTATTTAGATGTATTAAAATACTTTTGGAAGACTTCAAGACATATATCAAAACACTCATACTTAACGAAAATGGTTACAGTTACTTTCCCATTCTTTTCTTTCATCAAGAATTCTAGTCGTATTCTTACCCGTATTATACACAGCTTCAAAACGTACTTACTATGGGTATATACCAATAGGAACTAGCATGGGATTCCACTCTTGATTATTTCATGTATGACTAATCAATTTTAACTTCTACCATGAGCTAGTCAACTAACTAGAACTCCTTTTAACCCCACTCACCACTCACCAATTACCACTCATCATTCACTCCATTTCACTTCCAATTCTCTTTCTAATTCTCTCTCAACACACCCACACTATTATGAACGTATTTTTCCAGTAGTTAATCATCATCTTCATCAAAAATCACTTCAAGAATCAAGCTATAATCATCATAGGAAGAACACTTCAAGAACAATTCAAAAATCCCTTCAAGTTTACTAATTTACTTCCAAGCTTTCTAATCCATTCCAAGTAATCATCTAAGATCAAGAAACCTTTGTTATATACAGTAGGTTATCTTTCTTATTCTAGGTAATATTCATATTCAAACTTTGATTCAATTTCTATAACTATAAACTATCTTAATTCGAGTAAAAATCTTACTTGAACTTGTTTTTGTGTCATGATCCTACTTCAAGAACTTTCAAGCCATCCAAGATCCTTTGAAGCTAGATTATTTCTTGTCACTTCCAGTAGGTTTACCTACTAAACTTGAGGTAGTAATGAAGTTCATAACATCATTCGATTCATATATATAAAACTATCTTATTCGAAGGTTTAAACTCGTAATCACTAGAACATAGTTTAGTTAATTCTAAACTTGTTCGCAAACAAAAGTTAATCCTTCTAACTTGACTTTTAAAATTAACTAAACACATGTTCTATATCTATATGATATGCTAACTTAATAATTTAAAACCTGGAAACACGAAAAACACCGTAAAACCGGATTTACGCCGTAGTAGTAACACCGCGGGCTGTTTTGGGTTAGTTAATTAAAAACTATGATAAACTTTGATTTAAAAGTTGTTATTCTGAGAAAATGATTTTTATTATGAACATGAAACTATATCCAAAAATTATGGTTAAACTCAAAGTGGAAGTATGTTTTCTAAAATGGTCATCTAGACGTCGTTCTTTCGACTGAAATGACTACCTTTACAAAAATGACTTGTAACTTATTTTTCTGACTATAAAACTATACTTTTTCTGTTTAGATTCATAAAATAGAGTTCAATATGAAACCATAGCAATTTGATTCACTCAAAACGGATTTAAAATGAAGAAGTTATGGGTAAAACAAGATTGGATAATTTTTCTCATTTTAGCCACGTGAAAATTGGTAACAAATCTATTCCAACCATAACTTAATCAACTTGTATTGTATATTATGTAATCTTGAGATACCATAGACACGTATATAATGTTTCGACCTATCATGTCGACACATCTATATATATTTCGGAACAACCATAGACACTCTATATGTGAATGTTGGAGTTAGCTATACAGGGTTGAGGTTGATTCCAAAATATATATAGTTTGAGTTGTGATCAATACTGAGATACGTATACACTGGGTCGTGGATTGATTCAAGATAATATTTATCGATTTATTTCTGTACATCTAACTGTGGACAACTAGTTGTAGGTTACTAACGAGGACAGCTGACTTAATAAACTTAAAACATCAAAATATATTAAAAGTGTTGTAAATATATTTTGAACATACTTTAATATATATGTATATATTGTTATAGGTTCGTGAATCAACAGTGGCCAAGTCTTACTTCTCGACGAAGTAAAAATCTGTGAAAGTGAGTTATAGTCCCACTTTTAAAATCTAATATTTTTGGGATGAGAATACATGCAGGTTTTATAAATGATTTACAAAATAGACACAAGTACGTGAAACTACATTCTATGGTTGAATTATCGAAATCGAATATGCCCCTTTTTATTAAGTCTGGTAATCTAAGAATTAGGGAACAGACACCCTAATTGACGCGAATCCTAAAGATAGATCTATTGGGCCTAACAAACCCCATCCAAAGTACCGGAGGCTTTAGTACTTCGAAATTTATATCATATCCGAAGGGTGTCCCGGAATGATGGGGATATTCTTATATATATGTATCTTGTTAATGTCGGTTACCAGGTGTTCACCATATGAATGATTTTTATCTCTATGTATGGGATGTGTATTGAAATATGAAATCTTGTGGTCTATTATTATGATTTGATATATATAGGTTAAACCTATAACTCACCAACATTTTTGTTGACGTTTTAAGCATGTTTATTCTTAGGTGATTATTAAGAGCTTCCGCTGTCGCATACTTAAATAAGGACGAGATTTGGAGTCCATGCTTGTATGATATTGTGTAAAAACTGCATTCAAGAAACTTATTTTGTTGTAACATATTTGTATTGTAAACCATTATGTAATGGTCGTGTGTAAACAGGATATTTTAGATTATCATTATTTGATAATCTACGTAAAGCTTTTTAAACCTTTATTGATGAAATAAAGGTTATGGTTTGTTTTAAAATGAATGCAGTCTTTGAAAAACGTCTCATATAGAGGTCAAAACCTCGCAACGAAATCAATTAATATGGAACGTTTTTAATCAATAAGAACGGGACATTTCAGTCTATGAGTTCCTTAAGTGTGGTAAAAAAATTCCAGAAGCAAACTCGTCTTCATTTGACCGTGGCGACGGTCTAAGTGCGAGTAGGTCAGAAATTTCTGCACAACGTTAAAGGACATAGTGACGATCGGAGGGCCATAAATCCTAAACCGTAACTCGGATTAAGACGAGTCCTATATGAAAAGTTATCTACTCGAAAAGATCTATCTAAAAATCATGGTTAGAACAGCCCAGGTCTGCTGGTCTGTTACAAAAACAGCAGGTCAGTAGGTTTTGGACAGAAACAGTAAGTTTAAGTGAGTTCCGGTGGTCTTGGTGCTTGATGTTCATCATGGTTCTCATCCTTGATGCATATAGCTTCAAGTGTACAACTCATTGATTTATCTACATCATCTTAGCCAAGTCTTGACCATCATAACCCTAGTGCAAGTCTAAGACATGAAGCACAACTCACTTAAGAGTTGCATGTAGTTTGATGAACCAAAGTTACATCAAAGTCTTAGGTTTGACACTTACATGAAGTGTAAAAGTAATACTAACTAAGTTTTGACAATTATGACACAAGTGTGAGTCTAAGACATGTAGATCAACTCACTTAAGAGTTGTATGAAGTTGATGAACCAAAGTTACATCAAGGTCTTAGATCTAACACTTACATGAACTTTAAAAGTAAAAGCAAGTTACAACTTGAAGTAAACTTATGAAATCAAGATCTTGAGTTGTAGAACATAGTTCATAGTTTGATCTTGAAGATCCAATACTCAAAAGTCTAGATCTACTATAAGTGTACCAAGTTATAATTAAAAGTTTCCTTTATATGTTCTTGAACTTTAAAGTTAACTTTAAGTTCAAGATTAATGAGATCAAAGTTAACTTGTAACATTTGACCAACAAGAACATAACTCATGAAATTAAAGTGCAAGAATGAAGTAGTAAACTAAGTAAACAAGTAATTTGTTCATGGTTGTTCATACTTTAAAGATTCAAACCAAAGTTTGATCTTTAGAAAGTAAACCTTAAATTTTACTTCATGAACTTCAAGTATGATTTCAACACATGAACATTAATCTTTGAAACAATAAAAGAAGAATCATAAACTAGTAAGTTTATGTTCTTGTGTTCTTGATAAATACAAGATATTATGAAGAATCAAACTAGTAAGTTAATTCTTGTAACATGAAAGTAAGTAACAACAATTAACAAGACAAGTAGTTAAACAAAATCAAGAACAAGTAACAAACAACAAATGATGATGATGATTCATGTATGTATTTGGTTTTGGGACAAAGAAAGAAAAGATAAAAGCTTCATGTTACTTACAACTTGGAGAGAAAAGAGAGAAAGAATGAGAGAAGGTGCAAGTTAAGTGTGTGTTTGAATGAAAGAGTAAAATGAATACTAGTGAGTATGTAGTGTAAAAAAAATTTTAAAACACCACTAAATGGCCATCAAGGCCTTCGGCATTCTGCAGAAAAAAAGGGAGGAGATGTTTGTTCTTTGGTTACTAGCTTGTAAAGTTCATTAAAGGTGGTTAATGGAGGTAGTCTCATGGGGATTATGGACAAACTAGATTCCAAGTCAAGTTAACTAACTAGTTTCCATTTAACTTGATACTTACAAGTTCTTGGAGGGCTAACTAAGTCCATTAATAATGTAGGGTGGGCTTATAAGCCCAAAGTCATAAGTCCATAACACTAATAAAGCCCAAGTTCACTTAATTAACAAATAAACCCAATTAAAGCCCAAGTAACTAACTAATCACCATAGTTACTTAAAATGATTAATAAAACTAATCATGAATGTAAATAATACTTGAAAATATTATTCGTGCAAGTTCCGGGTTTCACAAAGACGTTTCGGGCAATTAAAGTCAAGTTCGGGCAATCATGGCAACATGTAAATGTAATAACATACATTCATTTAATCACACGTATTAATAATAATAATTATTAATAAATAAATGTTGGAAAATCCAGGGTCGTTACATTACCCACCTGTTAAAGAAAATTTCATCCCGAAATTTAAGCTGAAGGTGATGGAGGAGTCGGGAAAAGGTGAGGATACTTCCGCATCATTTGATCCTCTCGTTCCCAAGTAAACTCAGGTCCTCGTTTGGCATTCCATCATACTCGGACGATCGGAATCTTGTTGCGTTTCAAAGTTTTGATCTCACGATCCATAATTTCAACAGGCTCTTCCACAAAGTGAAGTTTGTCGTCAATTGTAAGTTCCTCAAGTGGTATGATAAGTTCAGGTGCAGCAAGACACTTTTTCAAGTTCGACACGTGGAAGGTAGGATGAACTGAGCTCAATTGTGCTGGTAGATCCAAACGGTATGCAACGGGTCCAATGTGACAACCCAGAAATTTCCAACCAAATTTAAACTTTATCTTTATATTATTCCGACACGATAAGCAAAGTTTGTTAAGTTAAATCTCAAGAATTTTAAATTGTGTTCATACATTAATTATAACCTCGACCAAATTCCGACGATTCACGAACTGTTATATATAAATAAATATGTATATATATGTATATATATATATATATTATAACTTGAGAATATTAATAAAGTATTAAACGTATAATACTTTACATGAATGTATTTGTTTCAATATGTTTATCGATGGAATTAGAAGATAATATCAAATGATTGATTTATCAGATACATTATGATATCATTACGGGTCTATGTTATGAGGTCCACTGTGATTTAAGAAATCTATTCTTTTTGACAACATTCGGAAAATGATAAAGTGATTTATAAGTAAGAACGTGAAGTGTAAATAACTTAGATGTTGAATATCGACAAGTTAAGTAACTCGACATTTTTCATTAAGATGATTTCATACGTTTATTTAACCTTTGAACTTTATCCCATGCTTCACCAATAAACTGTAATTTAAAAACTTGAAACCTATTATGAATATATATGATTCCACTTTTCTAAAACTTTTTATGATATATAACAATTTCCATTATTTTAACCTTTAAACAAAATGATTCTTAAAAATATATTTGGTTTTGGAAAACAAAATTATTATATTTATTTGATTTAGTTTCAAACGTACAAAAACGTTTTCAGTTTAAAAAGAACTTTATTATTAAAACGTATATAACTTTTATAAATATCTAGAACCACTTTTGACAACTCATTACTTAACTAGTATGATAAAGATAATGATATTTATATTTTATTTTATTAAATATATATAACGATTTAAATTAATATTATATATAATTATACGCGTATTATACGTACATAGTTTTATACTTTTACTATACTTAAACTTTACCTTTACTTTATTTTTACTTTACTTTAACTTTAATAATTCACTTTAATAATTTATACTTAAATAATTCATACTTTAATAATTTACTTTAATAATTCATACTTTAATAATTTACTTTAATAATTCATACTTTAATAATTCACTTTAATAATTCAAAAATCTATTATAAATAGAATTCAATAGGTTTCATTATTTCATAGAAACTTGAAAATATTTTTCTCTAAACTCTAAACTCTCTCAATCGATTTACATATATATATTTACTCCGTATTATTTCAAGATATTATTAGTATACATAAAATATTACGTCAGAGTGCTGTCCGAGTGATTTCGAAATTGTTTTTCGAGTGGGATTGGATTAAGGAAATTATGGGTTATAGCTATGGAGGTGATTGGGTATGGTTCATGGGTATGCTCGTGAGGTCAATATAGTGTTTA
Source organism: Rutidosis leptorrhynchoides (assembly GCF_046630445.1). Taxonomy (NCBI): domain Eukaryota; kingdom Viridiplantae; phylum Streptophyta; class Magnoliopsida; order Asterales; family Asteraceae; genus Rutidosis; species Rutidosis leptorrhynchoides. The sequence goes on along the minus strand of NC_092336.1, from coordinate 401,726,335 downwards.
TCATCTCCGTTGCGTCTACATACCTTTCCTGTAATATTGAATCTCAATATTGATACGTGAGTACTCATAATTTAACTTTTACATACTAATAGTGTATCCCTGACTAGTGCTCGAGTATATAGGATTATGCATGTTTGTACTTTCGATATTGCCTTTAGTTAGGTTATGTTGAATCCTGAATTAGTTATATATGCGACTGAGATAAGGTATAAGATATGCATGTCGTTGGAAAGCTAGTGAAAAATTAAGAACTTTTCATTTAGATATCGAATGATTTCGATGAACGGATTTGAAGTTATAGTCCATCGAATTTTTGTATTATTATTAAAAATGATTATTATTATCGTCATTATTATCTTCGTTCTAGTTTTATCTTATTATTATTATTATTATTATTATTATTATTATTATTATTATTATTATTATTATTATCTTTATCAATAAAAGGATTTATCATTAAAAAATGTTATTTTTTTTATTATTACTATCGTTATTATCGTTAAAGTTATAATTAGTATTATTATTATTATCCAATTATTATTATTATTATTATTATTATTATTATTATTATTATTATTATTATTATTATTATTATTATTATTATTATTATTATTATTATTATTATTATTATTATTATTATTATTATTATTATTATTATTATTATTATTATTATTATTATTATTATTATTATTATTGGTATTATTATTATTATTATCATTATTAATATATATATCATTATTTAAAAATGGTTATTGTTATTGTTATTATTATTATTACTATATTATCATTAAGATAATTATTAGTATTATCGTTAATAATGTTATAGTAACTATCATTATTAATATTAGTGTAATTAAAACAAATATTTGTAACACCTAATTATTTTGATTACTATTATTATCATTATTACCAACACGATATAAAAGACGATTAAAAGCTATTAAATGAAACGATTATGAAATAATGGGTAAGAGTATCATGATGAAATTAAAATATTATAAGATATTGATTTAGATAAAATTATCGTTCTTATTATTTTTATCATTACTATTATTATTAAAATTATCATTAGTATTAAAACTATCATTTTAACAAAAATTATCATTTTAATAGAAATGTCATTATTACTATAAAATATCATTATTATTATTATTATTTTAAATAGAATTATTATTTTAAAGATAATATTAAAAATTATCGTAAATATTAAAGTTATCATAATTAGAATTATCGTTTTATCATAATGTCATCTTAGTAATTCTAAATATTGATATTTTTATAATAATAATTATTATTACAAAATAATACAAATTTTACTTACTATCATTATAGATATTATTTTATCAAATAAATATTTGATACAAACATATTTTACTACGTGTAATAACTTATTTTAATAATACCTATCATATTATCTTTATAATATTAAATGAACCCTATAAATTTTATTACTTAATATATATAAAAGTATATTTTATTTTATAAATATAATATAAAATTTTATTTATTAATAAATAAATTATATTATTTACTCTAATAAATCTTTTAAAAATATTTAAAAATATAAAACGACGATATTTAAACTATATATTAATCTTGTATAGATTTTTGGAAATTATTTTGAGTCAAATTTACTTTTGTTGACTTTTGCATATTAGTCTCGAGCATTAGGATTGTGGTACACTATGACTTGACCTAATTTGTTAGATAAATATTGACCAACACATAAATATATATAATTAATTTAGGTTCGTGAATCCGAGGCCAACCTTGCACTTGTTTAATGACGTTATATGTATTTTTACTACGAAATACAGTAGGGTGAGTTTCATTTACCTTTTTACCCTTTATATTTTTGGGAATGAGAATACATGCGCTTTTATAAATGTTTGACGAAATAGACACAAGTAATTGAAACTACATTCTATGGTTGAATTATCGAAATCGAATATGCCCCTTTTTATTAAAGTCTGGTAATCTAAGAATTAGGGAACAGACACCCTAATTGACGCGAATCCTAAAGATAGATCTATTGGGCCTAACAAACCCCATCCAAAGTACCGGATGCTTTAGTACTTCGAAATTATATCATGTCCGAAGGAGGATCCCGGAATGATAGGGGATATTCTTATATGTATCTAGTTAATGTCGGTTACCAGGTGTTCACCATATGAATGATTATTTTTTGTCTCTATGCATGGGACGTATATTTATGAGAACTGGAAATGAAATTCTTGTGGTCTATTAAAATGATGGAAATAAATGATTATGATAAACTAATGAACTCACCAACCTTTTGGTTGACACTTTAAAGCATGTTTATTCTCAGGTGTTAAAGAAATCTTCCGCTGTGCATTTGCTCATTTTAAAGATATTACTTGGAGTCTTTCATAGCATATTTCGAAGAACATTGCATTCGAGTCATTGAGTTCATCAAAGATTATTATTAAATCAATTTATAGTTGGATAGTGGATATTATGAAATGGTATGCATGCCTGTCAATTTTTGATGTAAAGAAAGATTGTCTTTTAAAAACGAATGCAATGTTTGTAAAATGTATCATATAGAGGTCAAATACCTCGCAATGTAATCAACTATTGTGAATCGTTTATAATGTATATGAACGGGTCCTTTCAGTTGGTATCAGAGCGGTAGTCTTAGCGAACCAGGTCTGCATTAGTGTGTCTAACTGATAAGTAGTTAGGATGCATTAGTGAGTCTGGACTTCGACCGTGTCTGCATGTCAAAAGTTTTGCTTATCATTTCTAGTCGGAAATCATCTGTTTATCATCCATAGGAAATTACATGCTTATCATTATTAGTCTAGACACGTCTTGCTACATTAATTGCATGAGTAGTGTATAGACAAAATTCATATCTTAGTGTATCTGCTAAATCATATTTTATCGTATCTGTTACTTTAAACTTTGCCTGACATATCCCGCAAATTCCTCCGTAATCTATGAAATCTTTTGATCTCTATATATAGATATCCTATGTAAATAGAATACCACCCGATAACTGAAAAATCATTTTTATATCGAAAATCCTTTATCCAATCGTACGAAATGGAATTTGTCATCAGTTCAAGTCACTCGGATTCCGAAATGGAATCTCACTCAAGCTCCGAAAGCAGTGTGACCAGAATGGATCAACCAATCAGACATCACCTATTCTGGATGAATTGGGGATGGGTTCGTAGCCTCCTCAATCATTGGAAACAAGAAGAAGGCGATCCTTTCCATCCACCACATTGCCCTCTTGGCGAAGAACCTGAAGCACTTACCGGCGAACCTGTTCGAGACACCATTTTCTCTCTCATTTCCAGAGTATCTCGTCACGATTATATACTACATCAAATTCTAGATTTTATTTATCCGCTCGTTCCGACCGACAATCATCCTGGAATAATAGAAGAAGTCAACGAACTTCGCGCTCGGGTAGTGGCTTTGGAGAATATGGTGCAGAGATTACAAACACCAGCAGCAGCACCAGCAGCATAACCAGTACCACCATCATAACCGCTAACAGTACCATTACCACCTCCAACCACAACCGCGTTGTAAACCTCAACTTCACAATCTATCCCACGAGCATCAACGTCGTACGCACCATAGATACCAAGGAGTACCAACAACAATAACTGACGAAGTATTAATTCATAACTTCATTGGAGAAACATTCCGCGACGATTATATAATCTCTAAAGTCTTAGAGATTATCTAATCTAGCCCTAACCATAAATCAGTTAAGCGAACCAAAATGATAGAAGGAAGAGTAGAAACCCTGATAAAAATGGTGTGTGATTAACAAGTTAAACTTGTTTTACCAACAGCATCAACAGTACCGTCAACGTCACCAGCATTGTCAGTACAGTCAACATCAGAATCAACAACACCTATAACATCACAAACTCCGTCAGTTCAAGAATCACTGTGGACATCATTACGAATCAATAACGTGTATATTGTATCAACAAGTTATGAAGAATTAACTCATTACCTCTGAAGAAATTATATATATATATTTTGAAATAAAAAATAAATCTTTCCATGCTAAGCTATTGTGTGTGAATCTTAACTACTCAGTTAATTCATATTACAAATATGCAATAATGTACGTCCCTCGCCCGCGACTTAACCATCGTTAACTACAATCTCTGTCTCAATTCAACAAATTCCAATTCCTAATAAATCAAGTATATATTTGATTTTACACTTCATCATTGATGTAACCGAAACTTTTCAGATAACATCATTCGTACTTTACGAAGTTCACAAGAATTTAACGAAATCCAACATCACATCTCAACAAATAACGAAGTATTGATTCATAATTTCAATATTATTGAAGAAATACTTATGTAACCTCTAAAGTCTTCAAGGAATTATTCAATTCTAGTTCCAACCGTAAATCGAATGAGTTTAATTTAGTATTAACTCATTAAAATCTATGTTACATCTGAGGAGAATATATACATATATATTTTCATAAAGACTGTAATAAAATTCTTATGTACAAAATATTAATTGTGAAATTTTTTTAACGGGTAGGTAATACCCGAGAGATATATATAAATTCACAATTAATAAGTTACATTCTTCGAATCAGATTAAGCAAATTATCAATTATACTTCCTACTTTCACAATAATATACATTCTTTCATAGAAATCAAAACAATCATACTCATTCAAACCCAATTACATATTCTGCTTTTAAAATCTCAGAATTCAATTCGAGATATAACCGGTACCATCACTTTTAGATTCCTACATCTTTCAAAGCTATACTTTGACTTCAAAAGTGTGTTAGAACATCAAATGTATACAAACGATTACAATCTGTGTTCAAACCCTTCAAAAATCTCTGAAGACACTTCAAATAATGAGCAATCGAGATGATGATCCAACCACATATTACCCACAGTTATGTACTTAAAAAGCTCTCGAAACCAAAGTCATAATTCAACACATATCTGTGTCAGATCTTTTGGCATTTATTAGCAAAAATAACCTTGCAATTCCTTTGCAAAGTAGCAAATTATATCACAGCTCCAGCAAGACAACTTCGATTTTTTCATTCGGAGTAGCCTTATCATAATTTTGATATATGTGATTACCCTTTTGTTACCGGAGAACATTTCATATTCCACCACATTAGCAATAAACTTACCAACAACTTCACTGATCTTGGGCATTTCGAAGAATCTTTATATTTATCGAAACCTCATCATTTACTCATCTGCATCTTGTAACGAGAATTGCCATACGAATCATTGGGAATTAGCAATCAGTATTTTGAAATCTCACAGCATGTTGACGGCAACAGTTATACATAACGTCTATTTCCAAGGCTTACATACTTCGAATGTGAAGTTTCTGAAAAACACTCTGAACCGCGAACTAGTTCTCGAAATGCTGATGAAGCAACAAAAACTGTAAACAACCTTAGCAGTAAAAAGTTTGATGATAAAGATTAGTGTATTAACAAAGCTCAGAAATAGAGAAGTTTTGAAACTGGAAAACAGATTGAGCAAAGTATGAAGGAGGCTGTGGACAAATCACAAAGACTGAACCTGCCTTCAAAGAATCCAAATGATTCAGTGTCTGCTGAATTTATTAACAAATACCTTGCTCCTGATACAAAACCCTTACAGACAATATTCTTCATCATTCTCTGATATTAGAAATTTTAAGATATCATCGTCTCTTTCATTATAAATATCCTCCATATTTCTGAAGATATTTCCATAACTATTCTTATCTGGAATCATTTATCTCTTTGCGCTATCTGTATTACATCAAAAAGGAAACTGTTTAGTTCCTATACTCTGTAAACCTTTGAGTTTAAAATATGAATGTTTTTGAAGTAGTGTTGGAAACTGAAGCATGAGTTAGTATAATATAATGACACTTGATCAACGTGATTATATTACAGTAATTCATGCTGAGTTTCTAAATGGAACGTGATGATTCACAGATCATAACATCATCATGTGCCATGTTATACGACTCTTTTATTCTATTTAACCTCTAAAATATCAAGAAAATATTTCTTGATGATTCGGCCTTTTCCAAGGTATTCTAGTAATTTGACAAGTCAAGATCGTGCCATCACAATTTCCTTCCTAGAACATTAACAATGTTCATTCCGAAATTCATATCTGTGAATTCTGGACCATTACAAGCGGTGCTTAATCGCAAGAAGAAGAAACGAAAGGACAAAACTACGAAATAGAAATTGGGGTATAAATTGCAGCAAATAAAAGAGAGCATTAACTATGGATGCTAAGGATTATAGAAGATAGAAACAGAGACTTTGAAATATAAGGGAAGATATAAAGCCCAACGACAAACCAAAAAAATTATAAATCATATATATCGATGCATATAGCAATATAAAGACACGGGAGAACTAGAAACACTATAAACCCAATAGTATAGTAGAAGTAAATAGATTCTTCCGGCGGTAGATGAAAAAGAAGAATGACCGATATGAAAGTTATAAGTATATCGAGAATCAGAACTGGATGGAGCATATTGATGAATACTTTAAAATATGAGTTGAGGGGGAAAGAATAGAAGGTGATGAAACATGACTAGGAACTTAGAAATCAACAGATTTAACTCACACAATGATGGAATAAGTGAATCAAACCCTCTAGTGAATAGGTTAAGCTTTTTGGGATTAATTTAGTCATACCACAACTAAATCAAGTGTGATTAGATCAACACCTAGAGCTATTATTCACCACCTGGGTGATTTGGGTTGAGAGAGAATCGGAGGAGCTCACCATATCCGAGTGTGTGTAACAAATGAGAGGCTTAACCTAAAATGAAGAACATAAGACTTTATATACCCCTGCTGTTAACTCACCCGTACAATTCATCCATCACACATACGAGTTGGCTTCATCAGCTGTACGGGTGATCACTCACTCGTGTCTTCTCATTTTGGTTGTAATTGTGACTTAGCTCAGCATCAACCGTGCGTATGAGCCTGTCAGCCGTACGAGTGAGGCTTCACTCGGACGTCTGACTAAGTCTAACATAGTCAAACATCTATATCTCGTTCCTGCAGTTGCTGTAACCACATACAAACACTGATAGGATAATAACGAACGATCATGGTGGCCTATAAACTGTTGTACCTGCAATGGACGTGGGTAGATGTCCAGGGACTTGCATAAAATGCATCAACAGAAGTTGTGAGTAGTAATAAAACGAAGGAGGTGAATTTATAAGAAAATCTCCGACAGAACAATTAAAATGGATGATCGCATTTAAAGCGGATCCTAATTCCTTTTGTTACCGGAGAATCAAATCTTATTACAAAGATTTTCTTCAAATCCCTTGAAATCTGGAAATCAATCATATCTACGTCAAATGATAAGATGAATCTACACTTACTCATTTCACTCTTCTATGTTAGCTTCATTCGTACTCTTCATATAAATGGATTGTTTATCTAAATTATTCGCTGATGATAAAACTCTAATTTTCAGCCTGTATGCATCATGAAAACATAATTATTATCATTCACGACCTTTCCACTCAAATTTCGGGACGAAATTTCTTTAACGGGTAGGTACTGTGACAACCTGGAAATTTCCAACCAAATTTAAACTTTATCTTTATATTATTCCGACACGATAAGCAAAGTTTGTTAAGTTAAATCTCAAGAATTTTAAATTGTGTTCATACGTTCATTATAACCTCGACCAAATTCCGACGATTCACGAACCGTTATATATAAATAAATATGTATATATATGTATATATATATTATAACTTGAGAATATTAATAAAGTATTAAACGTATAATACTTTACATGAACGTATTTGTTTCAATATGTTTATCGATGGAATTAGAAGATAATATCAAATGATTGATTTATCAGATACATTATGATATCATTACGGGTCTATGTTATGAGGTCCATTGTGATTTAAGAAATCTATTCTTTTTGACAACATTCGGAAAATGGTAAAGTGATTTATAAGTAAGAACGTGAAGTGTAAATAACTTAGATGTTGAATATCGACAAGTTAAGTAACTCGACATTTTTCATTAAGATGATTTCATACGTTTATTTAACCTTTGAACTTTATCCCATGCTTCACCAACAAACTGTAATTTAAAAACTTGAAACCTATTATGAATATATATGATTCCACTTTTCTAAAACATTTTATGATATATAACGATTTCCATTATTTTAACCTTTAAACAAAATGATTCTTAAAAATATATTTGGTTTTGGAAAACAAAATTATTATATTTATTTGATTTAGTTTCAAACGTACAAAAACGTTTTCAGTTTAAAAAGAACTTTATTATTAAAACGTATATAACTTTTATAAATATCTAGAACCACTTTTGACAACTCATTACTTAACTAGTATGATAAAGATAATGATATTTATATTTTATTTTATTAAATATATATAACGATTTAAATTAATATTATATATAATTATACGCGTATTATACGTACATAGTTTTATACTTTTACTATACTTAAACTTTACCTTTACTTTATTTTTACTTTACTTTAACTTTAATAATTCACTTTAATAATTCATACTTTAATAATTCATACTTTAATAATTTACTTGAATAATTCATACTTGAATAATTTACTTTAATAATTTACTTTAATAATTCAAAAATCTATTATAAATAGAATTCAATAGGTTTCATTATTTCATAGAAACTTGAAAATATTTTTCTCTAAACTCTAAACTCTCTCAATCGATTTACATATATATATTTACTCCGTATTATTTCAAGATATTATTAGTATACATAAAATATTACGTCAGAGTGCTGTCCGAGTGATTTCGAAATTGTTTTTCGAGTGGGATTGGATTAAGGAAATTATGGGTTATAGCTATGGAGGTGATTGGGTATGGTTCATGGGTATGCTCGTGAGGTCAATATAGTGTTTATCATCTCCGTTGCGTCTACGTACCTTTCCTGCAATATTGAATCTCAATATTGATACGTGAGTACTCATAATTTAACTTTTACATACTAATAGTGTATCCCTGACTAGTGCTCGAGTATATAGGATTATGCATGTTTGTACTTTTGATATTGCCTTTAGTTAGGTTATGTTGAATCCTAAATTAGTTATATATGCGACTGAGATAAGGTATAAGATATGCATGTCGTTGGAAAGCTAGTGAAAAATTAAGAACTTTTCATTTAGATATCGAATGATTTCGATGAACGGATTTGAAGTTATAGTCCATCGAATTTTTGTATTATTATTAAAAATGATTATTATTATCGTCGTTATTATCTTCGTTCTAGTTTTATCTTATTATTATTATTATTATTATTATTATTATTATTATTATTATTATTATTATCTTTATCAATAAAAGGATTTATCATTAAAAAATGTTATTTTTTTTATTATTACTATCGTTATTATCGTTAAAGTTATAATTAGTATTATTATTATTATCCAATTATTATTATTATTATTATTATTATTATTATTATTATTATTATTATTATTGGTATTATTATTATTATTATCATTATTAATATATATATCATTATTTAAAAATGGTTATTGTTATTGTTATTATTATTATTACTATATTATCATTAAGATAATTATTAGTATTATCGTTAATAATGTTATAGTAACTATCATTATTAATATTAGTGTAATTAAAACAAATATTTGTAACACCTAATTATTTTGATTACTATTATTATCATTATTACCAACATGATATAAAAGACGATTAAAAGCTATTAAATGAAACGATTAGGAAATAATGGGTAAGAGTATCATGATGAAATTAAAATATTATAAGATATTGATTTAGATAAAATTATCGTTCTTATTATTTTTATCATTACTATTATTATTAAAATTATCATTAGTATTAAAACTATCATTTTAACAAAAATTATCATTTTAATAGAAATGTCATTATTACTATAAAATATCATTATTATTATTATTATTATTTTAAATAGAATTATTATTTTAAAGATAATATTAAAAATTATCGTAAATATTAAAGTTATCATAATTAGAATTATCGTTTTATCATAATGTCATCTTAGTAATTCTAAATATTGATATTTTTATAATAATAATTATTATTACAAAATAATACAACTTTTACTTACTATCATTATAGATATTATTTTATCAAATAAATATTTGATACAAACATATTTTACTACGTGTAATAACTTACTTTAATAATACCTATCATATTATCTTTATAATATTATATGAACCCTATAAATTTTATTACTTAATATATATAAAAGTATATTTTATTATATACATATAATATACAATTTTATTTATTAATAAATAAATTATATTATTTACTCTAATAAATCTTTTAAAAATATTTAAAAATATTAAATGACGATATTTAAACTATATATTAATCATGTATAGATTTTTGGAAATTATTTTGAGTCAAATTTACTTTTGTTGACTTTTGCATATTAGTCTCGAGCATTAGGATTGTGGTACACTATGACTTGACCTAATTTGTTAGACAAATATTGACCAACACATAAATATATATAATTAATTTAGGTTCGTGAATCCGAGGCCAACCTTGCACTTGTTTAATGACGTTATATGTATTTTTACTACGAAATACAGTATGGTGAGTTTCATTTACCTTTTTACCCTTTATATTTTTAGGACTGAGAATACATGCGCTTTTATAAATGTTTGACGAAATAGACACAAGTAATTGAAACTACATTCTATGGTTGAATTATCGAAATCGAATATGCCCCTTTTTATTAAAGTCTGGTAATCTAAGAATTAGGGAACATACACCCTAATTGACGCGAATCCTAAAGATAGATCTATTGGGCCTAACAAACCCCATCCAAAGTACCGGATGCTTTAGTACTTCGAAATTATATCATGTCCGAAGGAGGATCCCAGAATGATAGGGGATATTCTTATATGTATCTAGTTAATGTCGGTTACCAGGTGTTCACCATATGAATGATTATTTTTTGTCTCTATGCATGGGACGTATATTTATGAGAACTGGAAATGAAATTCTTGTGGTCTATTAAAATGATGGAAATAAATGATTATGATAAACTAATGAACTCACCAACCTTTTGGTTGACACTTTAAAGCATGTTTATTCTCAGGTGTTAAAGAAATCTTCCGCTGTGCATTTGCTCATTTTAAAGATATTACTTGGAGTCTTTCATAGCATATTTCGAAGAACGTTGCATTCGAGTCATTGAGTTCATCAAAGATTATTATTAAATCAATTTATAGTTGGATAGTGGATATTATGAAATGGTATGCATGCCTGTCAATTTTTGATGTAAAGAAAGATTGTCTTTTAAAAACGAATGCAATGTTTGTAAAATGTATCATATAGAGGTCAAATACCTCGCAATGTAATCAACTATTGTGAATCGTTTATAATGTATATGAACGGGTCCTTTCAGTTGGTATCAGAGCGGTAGTCTTAGCGAACCAGGTCTGCATTAGTGTGTCTAACTGATAAGTCGTTAGGATGCATTAGTGAGTCTGGACTTCGACCGTGTCTGCATGTCAAAAGTTTTGCTTATCATTTCTAGTCGGAAATCATCTGTTTATCATCCATAGGAAATTACATGCTTATCATTATTAGTCTAGACACGTCTTGCTACATTAATTGCATGAGTAGTGTATAGACAAAATTCATATCTTAGCGTATCTGCTAAATCATATTTTATCGTATCTGTTACTTTAAACTTTGCCTGACATATCCCGCAAATTCCTCCGTAATCTATGAAATATTTTGATCTCTATATATAGATATCCTATGTAAATAGAATACCACCCGATAACCGAAAAATCATTTTTATATCGAAAATCCTTTATCCAATCGTACGAAATAGAATTTGTCATTAGTTCAAGTCACTCGGATTCCGAAATGGAATCTCACTCAAGCTCCGAAAGCAGTGTGACCGGAATGGATCAACCAATCAGACATCACCTATTCTGGATGAATTGGGGATGGGTTCGTAGCCTCCTCAATCATTGGAAACAAGAAGAAGGCGATCCTTTCCATCCACCACATTGCCCTCTTGGCGAAGAACCTGAAGCACTTACCGGCGAACCTGTTCGAGACACCATTTTCTCTCTCATTTCCAGGGTATCTCGTCACGATTATATACTACATCAAATTCTAGATTTTATTTATCCGCTCGTTCAGACCGACAATCATCCTGGAATAATAGAAGAAGTCAACGAACTTCGCGCTCGGGTAGTGGCTTTGGAGAATATGGTGCAGAGATTACAAACACCAGCAGCAGCACCAGCAGCATAACCAGTGCCACCATCATCAACGCTAACAGTACCATTACCACCTCCAACCACAACCGCGTTGTAAACCTCAACTTCACAATCTATCCCACGAGCATCAACGTCGTACGCACCATAGATACCAAGGAGTACCAACAACAATAACTGACGAAGTATTAATTCATAACTTCATTGGAGAAACATTCCGCGGCGATTATATAATCTCTAAAGTCTTAGAGATTATCTAATCTAGCCCTAACCATAAATCAGTTAAGCGAACCAAAATGATAGAAGGAAGAGTAGAAACCCTGATAAAAATGGTGTGTGATTAACAAGTTAAACTTGTTTTACCAACAGCATCAACAGTACCGTCAACGTCACCAGCATCGTCAGTACAGTCAACATCAGAATCAACAACACCTATAACATCACAAACTCCGTCAGTTCAAGAATCACTGTGGACATCATTACGAATCAATAACGTGTATATTGTATCAACAAGTTATGAAGAATTAACTCATTCCCTCTGAAGAAATTATATATATATATTTTGAAATAAAAAATAAATCTTTCCGTGCTAAGCTATTGTGTGTGAATCTTAACTACTCGGTTAATTCATATTACAAATATGCAATAATGTACGTCCCTCGCCCGCGACTTAACCATCGTTAACTACAATCTCTGTCTCAATTCAACAAATTCCAATTCCTAATAAATCAAGTATATATTTGATTTTACACTTCATCATTGATGTAACCGAAACTTTTCAGATAACATCATTCGTACTTTGCGAAGTTCACAAGAATTTAACGAAAACCAACATCACATCTCAACAAATAACGAAGTATTGATTCATAATTTCAATATTATTGAAGAAATACTTATGTAACCTCTAAAGCCTTCAAGGAATTATTCAATTCTAGTTCCAACCGTAAATCGAATGAGTTTAATTTAGTATTAACTCATTAAAATCTATGTTACATCTGAGGATAATATATACATATATATTTTCATAAAGACTGTAATAAAATTCTTATGTACAAAATATTAATTGTGAAAATTTTTTAACGGGTAGGTAATACCCGAGAGATATATATAAATTCACAATTAATAAGTTACATTCTTCGAATCAGATTAAGCAAATTATCAATTATACTTCCTACTTTCACAATAATATACATTCTTTCATAGAAATCAAAACAATCATACTCATTCAAACCCAATTACATATTCTGCTTTTAAAATCTCAGAATTCAATTCGAGATATAACCGGTACCATCACTTTTAGATTCCTACATCTTTCATGAAATGTCCCGTTCTTATTGATTAAAAACGTTCCATATTAATTGATTTCGTTGCGAGGTTTTGACCTCTATATGAGACGTTTTTTTCAAAGACTGCATTCATTTTTAAACAAACCATAACCTTTATTTCATCAATAAAGGTTTAAAAAGCTTTACGTAGATTATCAAATAATGATAATCTAAAATATCCTGTTTACACACGACCATTACATAATGGTTTACAATACAAATATGTTACAACAAAATAAGTTTCTTGAATGCAGTTTTTACACAATATCATACAAGCATGGACTCCAAATCTTGTCCTTATTTAAGTATGCGACAGCGGAAGCTCTTAATAATCACCTGAGAATAAACATGCTTAAAACGTCAACAAAAATGTTGGTGAGTTATAGGTTTAACCTATATATATCAAATCGTAACAATAGACCACAAGATTTCATATTTCAATACACATCCCATACATAGAGATAAAAATCATTCATATGGTGAACACCTGGTAACCGACAATAACAAGATGCATATATAAGAATATCCCCATCATTCCGGGACACCCTTCGGATATGATATAAATTTCGAAGTACTAAAGCATCCGGTACTTTGGATGGGGTTTGTTAGGCCCAATAGATCTATCTTTAGGATTCGCGTCAATTAGGGTGTCTGTTCCCTAATTCTTAGATTACCAGACTTAATAAAAAGGGGCATATTCGATTTCGATAATTCAACCATAGAATGTAGTTTCACGTACTTGTGTCTATTTTGTAAATCATTTATAAAACCTGCATGTATTCTCATCCCAAAAATATTAGATTTTAAAAGTGGGACTATAACTCACTTTCACAGATTTTTACTTCGTCGGGAAGTAAGACTTGGCCACTGGTTGATTCACGAACCTATAACAATATATACATATATATATATCAAAGTATGTTCAAAATATATTTACAACACTTTTAATATATTTTGATGTTTTAAGTTTATTAAGTCAGCTGTCCTCGTTAGTAACCTACAACTAGTTGTCCACAGTTAGATGTACAGAAATAAATTGATAAATATTATCTTGAATCAATCCACGACCCAGTGTATACGTATCTCAGTATTGATCACAACTCAAACTATATATATTTTGGAATCAACCTCAACCCTGTATAGCTAACTCCAACATTCACATATAGAGTGTCTATGGTTGTTCCGAAATATATATAGATGTGTCGACATGATAGGTCGAAACATTGTATACGTGTCTATGGTATCTCAAGATTACATAATATATAATACAAGTTGATTAAGTTATGGTTGGAATAGATTTGTTACCAATTTTCACGTAGCTAAAATGAGAAAAATTATCCAATCTTGTTTTACCCATAACTTCTTCATTTTAAATCCGTTTTGAGTGAATCAAATTGCTATGGTTTCATATTGAACTCTATTTTATGAATCTAAACAAAAAAAGTATAGGTTTCTAGTCGGAAAAATAAGTTACAAGTCATTTTTGTAAAGGTAGTCATTTCAGTCGAAAGAACGACGTCTAGATGACCATTTTAGAAAACATACTTCCACTTTGAGTTTAACCATAATTTTTGGATATAGTTTCATGTTCATAATAAAAATCATTTTCTCATAATAACAACTTTTAAATCAAAGTTTATCATAGTTTTTAATTAACTAACCCAAAACAGCCCGCGGTGTTACTACGACGGCGTAAATCCGGTTTTACGGTGTTTTTCGTGTTTCCAGGTTTTAAATCATTAAGTTAGCATATCATATAGATATAGAACATGTGTTTAGTTGATTTTAAAAGTCAAGTTAGAAGGATTAACTTTTGTTTGCGAACAAGTTTAGAATTAACTAAACTATGTTCTAGTGATTACAAGTTTAAACCTTCGAATAAGATAGCTTTATATGTATGAATCGAATGATGTTATGAACATCATTACTACCTTAAGTTCCTTGGATGAACCTACTGGAAAAGAGAAAAATGGATCTAGCTTCAATGGATCCTTGGATGGCTCAAAGTTCTTGAAGCAAAATCATGACACGAAAACAAGTTCAAGTAAGATCATCACTTGAAATAAGATTGTTATAGTTATAGAAATTGAACCAAAGTTTGAATATGATTATTACCTTGTATTAGAATGATAACCTACTGTAAGAAAAAAAGATTTCTTGAGGTTGGATGATTACCTTACAAGATTGGAAGTGAGCTAGCAAACTTGAAAGTATTCTTGATTTTATGAAACTAGAACTTTTGGAATTTATGAAGAACACTTAGAACTTGAAGATAGAACTTGAGAGAGTTCAATTAGATGAAGAAAATTGAAGAATGAAAGTGTTTGTAGGTGTTTTTGGTCGTTGGTGTATGGATTAGATATAAAGGATATGTAATTTTGTTTTCATGTAAATAAGTCATGAATGATTACTCATATTTTTGTAATCTTATGAGATATTTCATGCTAGTTGCCAAATGATGGTTCCCACATGTGTTAGGTGACTCACATGGGCTGCTAAGAGCTGATCATTGGAGTGTATATACCAATAGTACATACATCTAAAAGCTGTGTATTGTACGAGTACGAATACGGGTGCATACGAGTAGAATTGTTGATGAAACTGAACGAGGATGTAATTGTAAGCATTTTTGTTAAGTAGAAGTATTTTGATAAGTGTATTGAAGTCTTTCAAAAGTGTATAAATACATATTAAAACACTACATGTATATACATTTTAACTGAGTCGTTAAGTCATCGTTAGTCGTTACATGTAAGTGTTGTTTTGAAACCTTTAGGTTAACGATCTTGTTAAATGTTGTTAGCCCAATGTTTATAATATCAAATGAGATTTTAAATTATTATATTATCATGATATTATCATGTATGAATATCTCTTAATATGATATATATATACATTAAATGTCTTTACAACGATAATCGTTACATATATGTCTCGTTTAAAAATCATTAAGTTAGTAGTCTTGTTTTTACATATGTAGTTCATTGTTAATATACTTTATGATATGTTTTCTTATCATAGTATCATGTTAACTATATATATATATCCATATATATGTCATCATATAGTTTTTACAAGTTTTAACGTTCGTGAATCACCGATCAACTTGGGTGGTCAATTGTCTATATGAAACATATTTCAATTAATCAAGTCTTAACAAGTTTGATTGCTTAACATGTTGGAAACATTTAATCATGTAAATATCAATCTCAATTAATATATATAAACATGGAAAAGTTCGGGTCACTACAGTACCTACCCGTTAAATAAATTTCGTCCCGAAATTTTAAGCTGTTGAAGGTGTTGACGAATCTTCTGGAAATAGATGCGGGTATTTCTTCTTCATCTGATCTTCACACTCCCAGGTGAACTCGGGTCCTCTACGAGCATTCCATCGAACCTTAACAATTGGTATCTTGTTTTGCTTAAGTCTTTTAACCTCACGATCCATTATTTCGACGGGTTCTTCGATGAATTGAAGTTTTTCGTTGATTTGGATTTCATCTAACGGAATAGTGAGATCTTCTTTAGCAAAACATTTCTTTAAATTCGAGACGTGGAAAGTGTTATGTACAGCCGCGAGTTGTTGAGGTAACTCTAGTCGGTAAGCTACTGGTCCGACACGATCAATAATCTTGAATGGTCCAATATACCTTGGATTTAATTTCCCTCGTTTACCAAATCGAACAACGCCTTTCCAGGTGAAACTTTAAGCATGACCATCTCTCCAATTTCAAATTCTATATCTTTTCTTTTAATGTCAGCGTAGCTCTTTTGTCGACTTTGGGCGGTTTTCAACCGTTGTTGAATTTGGATGATCTTCTCGGTAGTTTCTTGTATAATCTCCGGACCCGTAATCTGTCTATCCCCCACCTCACTCCAACAAATCGGAGACCTGCACTTTCTACCATAAAGTGCTTCAAACGGCGCCATCTCAATGCTTGAATGGTAGCTGTTGTTGTAGGAAAATTCTGCTAACGGTAGATGTCGATCCCAACTGTTTCCGAAATCAATAACACATGCTCGTAGCATGTCTTCAAGCGTTTGTATCGTCCTTTCGCTCTGCCCATCAGTTTGTGGATGATAGGCAGTACTCATGTCTAGACGAGTTCCTAATGCTTGCTGTAATGTCTGCCAGAATCTTGAAATAAATCTGCCATCCCTATCAGAGATAATAGAGATTGGTATTCCATGTCTGGAGACGACTTCCTTCAAATACAGTCGTGCTAACTTCTCCATCTTGTCATCTTCTCTTATTGGTAGGAAGTGTGCTGATTTGGTGAGACGATCAACTATTACCCAAATAGTATCAAAACCACTTGCAGTCCTTGGCAATTTAGTGATGAAATCCATGGTAATGTTTTCCCATTTCCATTCCGGGATTTCGGGTTGTTGAAGTAGACCTGATGGTTTCTGATGCTCAGCTTTGACCTTAGAACACGTCAAACATTCTCCTACGTATTTAGCAACATCGGCTTTCATACCCGGCCACCAAAAATGTTTCTTGAGATCCTTGTACATCTTCCCCGTTCCAGGATGTATTGAGTATCTGGTTTTATGAGCTTCTCTAAGTACCATTTCTCTCATATCTCCAAATTTTGGTACCCAAATCCTTTCAGCCCTATACCGGGTTCCGTCTTCCCGAATATTAAGATGCTTCTCCGATCCTTTGGGTATTTCATCCTTTAAATTTCCCTCTTTTAAAACTCCTTGTTGCGCCTCCTTTATTTGAGTAGTAAGGTTATTATGAATCATTATATTCATAGATTTTACTCGAATGGGTTCTCTGTCCTTCCTGCTCAAGGCATCGGCTACCACATTTGCCTTCCCCAGGTGGTAACGAATCTCAAAGTCGTAATCATTCAATAATTCAATCCACCTACGCTGCCTCATATTCAGTTGTTTCTGATTAAATATGTGTTGAAGACTTTTGTGGTCGGTATATATAATACTTTTGACCCCATATAAGTAGTGCCTCCAAGTCTTTAATGCAAAAACAACCGCGCCTAATTCCAAATCATGCGTCGTATAATTTTGTTCGTGAATCTTCAATTGTCTAGACGCATAAGCAATCACCTTCGTTCGTTGCATTAATACACAACCGAGACCTTGCTTTGATGCATCACAATAAATCACAAAATCATCATTCCCTTCAGGCAATGACAATATAGGTGCCGTAGTTAGCTTTTTCTTCAATAACTGAAACGCTTTCTCTTGTTCATCATTCCATTCAAATTTCTTCCCTTTATGCGTTAATGCAGTCAAGGGTTTTGCTATTCTGGAAAAGTCTTGGATGAACCTTCTGTAGTAACCAGCTAGTCCTAAAAACTGGCGTATGTGTTTTGGAGTTTTCGGGGTTTCCCACTTTTCAACAGTTTCTATCTTTGCCGGATCCACCTTAATACCTTCTTTGTTCACTATGTGACCGAGGAATTGAACTTCTTCCAACCAAAATGCACACTTTGAAAACTTAGCGTACAATTCTTCCTTCCTCAATACTTCTAACACCTTTCTCAAATGTTCACCGTGTTCTTGGTCATTCTTTGAGTAAATAAGTATGTCATCAATGAAAACAATGACAAACTTGTCAAGGTATGGTCCACACACTCGGTTCATAAGGTCCATGAACACAGCTGGTGCATTAGTTAAACCAAACGGCATGACCATAAACTCGTAATGACCGTAACGTGTTCTGAAAGCAGTCTTTGGAATATCATCTTCTTTCACCCGCATTTGATGATACCCGGAACGTAAGTCAATCTTTGAATAAACAGACGAGCCTTGTAGTTGATCAAATAAGTCGTCGATTCTCGGTAGTGGGTAGCGGTTCTTGATGGTAAGTTTGTTCAACTCTCGGTAGTCGATACACAACCTGAATGTACCATCTTTCTTCTTGACAAACAAAACAGGAGCTCCCCACGGTGATGTGCTTGGTCGAATGAAACCACGCTCTAAAAGTTCTTGTAATTGGCTTTGCAGTTCTTTCATCTCGCTGGGTGCGAGTCTGTAAGGAGCATGAGCTATTGGTGCAGCTCCTGGTACAAGATCTATTTGAAATTCAACGGATCGATGTGGGGGTAATCCCGGTAATTCTTTCGGGAATACATCGGGAAATTCTTTTGCAATGGGAACATCATTGATGCTCTTTTCTTCAGTTTGTACTTTCTCGACGTGTGCTAGAACAGCATAGCAACCTTTTCTTATTAGTTTTTGTGCCTTCAAATTACTAATAAGATGTAGCTTCGTGTTGCCCTTTTCTCCGTACACCATTAAGGGTTTTCCTTTTTCTCGTATAATGCGAATTGCATTTTTGTAACAAACGATCTCCGCTTTCACTTCTTTCAACCAGTCCATACCGATTATCACATCAAAACTCCCTAACTCTACTGGTATCAAATCAATCTTAAATGTTTCGCTAACCAGTTTAATTTCTCGATTCCGACATATATTATCTGCTGAAATTAATTTACCATTTGCTAATTCGAGTAAAAATTTACTATCCAAAGGCGTCAATGGACAACTTAATTTAGCACAAAAATCTCTACTCATATAGCTTCTATCCGCACCCGAATCAAATAAAACGTAAGCAGATTTATTGTCAATAAGAAACGTACCCGTAACAAGCTCCGGGTCTTCCTGTGCCTCTACCGCATTAATATTGAAAACTCTTCCACGGCCTTGTCCATTCGTGTTCTCCTGGTTCGGGCAATTTCTAATAATGTGGCCTGGTTTTCCACATTTATAACAAACTACATTGGCATAACTTGCTCCGACACTACTTGCTCCGCCATTACTCGTTCCGACACCATTTGTTCCTTTCGTTCTATTAACCCCTGGTCCGTAGACCTCACACTTCGCCGCGCTATGACCATTTCTTTTACACTTGTTGCAAAATTTGGTGCAGAACCCCGAGTGATTCTTTTCACACCTTTGGCATAGTTGCTTCTGATTGTTGTTGTTGTTGCGGTTATTATTGTTGTTGGGATGATTGTTGTAGTTGCTGTTGTTGTTGTTGTTGTTGTTGTTGTTGTTGTTGTTGTTGTTGTTGTTGGGCCGTTTGTTGTAGTTGCGATTGATGTTGCGATTGTTGGGATAATTGTTGCGATTATTGTTGTAATTGCTGTTGTTGTTGTATTGGTGATTCTTATCACCGTTTTCCTCCCACTTTCTTTTGACTTGCTTCACATTGGCCTCTTCAGCAGTCTGTTCTTTAATTCTTTCTTCAATCTGGTTCACTAGTTTGTGAGCCATTCTACATGCCTGTTGTATGGAGGCGGGCTCGTGTGAACTTATATCTTCTTGGATTCTTTCCGGTAATCCTTTCACAAACGCGTCGATCTTCTCTTCCTCATCTTCGAATGCTCCCGGACACAATAGGCACAATTCTGTGAATCGTCTTTCGTACGTGGTAATATCAAATCCTTGGGTTCGTAACCCTCTAAGTTCTGTCTTGAGCTTATTGACCTCGGTTCTGGGACGGTACTTCTCGTTCATCAAGTGCTTGAATGCTGACCACGGTAGTGCGTACGCATCATCTTGTCCCACTTGCTCTAGATAGGTA
The DNA here is from genome assembly GCF_046630445.1 of Rutidosis leptorrhynchoides. Taxonomy (NCBI): domain Eukaryota; kingdom Viridiplantae; phylum Streptophyta; class Magnoliopsida; order Asterales; family Asteraceae; genus Rutidosis; species Rutidosis leptorrhynchoides. Next base: position 401,705,143 of record NC_092336.1, on the reverse strand, counting down.
TTCCACCATGTTAACGCAGAACCTGTGAAGGTATGCGTAGCGTACTTCACTTTGTCCTCTTCAGTACACTTACTTATGGCAAACACCGATTCAACCTTCTCGGTCCACCGTTTCAATCCGATCGGTCCTTCGGTTCCATCAAATTCCAAAGGTTTGCAGGCAGTGAATTCTTTGTAGGTGCATCCTACACGATTTCCTGTACTGCTAGATCCAAGGTTATTGTTGGTATGTAGCGCAGCCTGTACTGCGGCTATGTTTGAAGCTAGAAAAGTACGGAATTCCTCTTCATTCATATTCACGGTGTGTCGAGTAGTCGGTGCCATTTCCTTCAAAATAGTTAAATGGAACAAGTTAATCATACAGAATATTAAGAGTAGTTAATAGTATTTCGTAGCATAATATGAACTCATTTATAAAAGCTTTTTCTTCATATTAGCGTTTTATAAGTTTAAATTCGGGTAGTACCTACCCGTTAAGTTCATACTTAGTAGCTAATATACAATTCAACTACTACAATTCTATATGAAAAACTGATTATAATAATATTTCGCGTTCAAACTTTTATACAATATTTTACAAACTTACAATACCGCTTATTTTACATAAAGCATGAAATATAGCACACAATAACTTTGATACAAGATAGTTGTGAAGACAATTCTAGCTAGTACACAAGTTGTTCAGCAAAGGCAATAAAGACACGTAATTCATACGTCCAGAAACAAGTCATGCATTCTGGTTTTACTAGGACTACTTCCCATCCTTGGTCTTGTGCAACATAACCGTTATGGCCGTTGATAAGACAGCGTGTTGTAACGTCATCAAAGGGACGAGGGTTACGTAATGTCCAACAGTCCCGTAATAATCTAAAAACCTCATTTCTTACCCCAATTACCGACTCCGTCACTTGTGGAAACGTTTTGTTTAATAGTTGTAGCCCGATGTTCTTGTTCTCACTTTGGTGAGAAGCGAACATTACTAATCCGTAAGCATAACATGCTTCTTTATGTTGCATGTTAGCCGCTTTTTCTAAATCACGAAGTCCAATATTCGGATATATTGAGTCAAAATAATTTCTTAACCCGTTGCGTAAAATAGCATTTGGGTTCCCCGCAATATATGCGTCAAAGTAAACACATCGTAACTTATGGGTTTCCCAATGTGATATCCCCCATCTTTCAAACGAAAGTCTCTTATAAACCAAGACATTCTTGGAACGTTCTTCGAATGTCTTACAAACTGATCTCGCCTTAAATAGTTGTGCCGAAGAATTCTGGCCGACTCTAGACAAGATTTCATCAATCATGTCTCCGGGTAGGTCTCTTAAAATATTGGGTTGTCTATCCATTTTGTGTTTTTAAACTGTAAAATAGACAAGAGTTAGATTCATAAAAAAAATACTTATTAATACAAGCAATTTTTACATATATCATAAAGCATAAGAACACTATATTCCATATATTACACCACACGAATACAACTATCTTATTCCGACTCGCTCGTTTCTTCTTCTTCGGTTTTGGTTCGTTTTGCCAAGTTTCTAGGGATATATGATGTTCCCCTAATACGAGCCGTCGTTGTCCACATTGGTTTAGAAAAACCTGGTGGTTTAGAGGTTCCCGGGTCATTGTTACAACTTAAGGACTTCGGGGGTTGACGATACATATAAAGTTCATCGGGGTTGGAATTAGATTTCTCTATTTTTATGCCCTTTCCCTTATTATTTTCTTTTGCCTTTTTAAATTCAGTTGGGGTAATTTCTATAACATCATCGGAATTCTCGTCGGAATCCGATTCATCGGAGAATTGGTAATCCTCCCAATATTTTGCTTCCTTGGCGGAAACACCATTGACCATAATTAACCTTGGTCGGTTGGTTGAGGATTTTCTTTTACTTAACCGTTTTATTATTTCCCCCACCGGTTCTATTTCTTCATCCGGTTCCGATTCTTCTTCCGGTTCCGATTCTTCTTCCGGTTCCGACTCTTCTTCCGGTTCCTCTTCGGGAACTTGTGAATCAGTCCACGAATCATTCCAATTTACATTTGACTCTTCATTATTATTAGGTGAGTCAGTGGGACTTGTTCTAGAGGTAGACATCTATCACATAATATCAAACGCGTTAAGAGATTAATATATCACATAATATTCACATGTTAAAAATATATAGTTTCCAACAAAATTTGTTAAGCAATCATTTTTCAAGTAAACACGGTCGAAGTCCAGACTCACTAATGCATCCTAACAAACTCGATAAAACACACTAATGCAAAATTCTGGTTCTCTAAGACCAACGCTCTGATACCAACTGAAATGTCCCGTTCTTATTGATTAAAAACGTTCCATATTAATTGATTTCGTTGCGAGGTTTTGACCTCTATATGAGACGTTTTTTTCAAAGACTGCATTCATTTTTAAACAAACCATAACCTTTATTTCATCAATAAAGGTTTAAAAAGCTTTACGTAGATTATCAAATAATGATAATCTAAAATATCCTGTTTACACACGACCATTACATAATGGTTTACAATACAAATATGTTACAACAAAATAAGTTTCTTGAATGCAGTTTTTACACAATATCATACAAGCATGGACTCCAAATCTTGTCCTTATTTAAGTATGCGACAGCGGAAGCTCTTAATAATCACCTGAGAATAAACATGCTTAAAACGTCAACAAAAATGTTGGTGAGTTATAGGTTTAACCTATATATATCAAATCGTAACAATAGACCACAAGATTTCATATTTCAATACACATCCCATACATAGAGATAAAAATCATTCATATGGTGAACACCTGGTAACCGACAATAACAAGATACATATATAAGAATATCCCCATCATTCCGGGACACCCTTCGGATATGATATAAATTTCGAAGTACTAAAGCATCCGGTACTTTGGATGGGGTTTGTTAGGCCCAATAGATCTATCTTTAGGATTCGCGTCAATTAGGGTGTCTGTTCCCTAATTCTTAGATTACCAGACTTAATAAAAAGGGGCATATTCGATTTCGATAATTCAACCATAGAATGTAGTTTCACGTACTTGTGTCTATTTTGTAAATCATTTATAAAACCTGCATGTATTCTCATCCCAAAAATATTAGATTTTAAAAGTGGGACTATAACTCACTTTCACAGATTTTTACTTCGTCGGGAAGTAAGACTTGGCCACTGGTTGATTCACGAACCTATAACAATATATACATATATATATATATCAAAGTATGTTCAAAATATATTTACAACACTTTTAATATATTTTGATGTTTTAAGTTTATTAAGTCAGCTGTCCTCGTTAGTAACCTACAACTAGTTGTCCACAGTTAGATGTACAGAAATAAATTGATAAATATTATCTTGAATCAATCCACGACCCAGTGTATACGTATCTCAGTATTGATCACAACTCAAACTATATATATTTTGGAATCAACCTCAACCCTGTATAGCTAACTCCAACATTCACATATAGAGTGTCTATGGTTGTTCCGAAATATATATAGATGTGTCGACATGATAGGTCGAAACATTGTATACGTGTCTATGGTATCTCAAGATTACATAATATATAATACAAGTTGATTAAGTTATGGTTGGAATAGATTTGTTACCAATTTTCACGTAGCTAAAATGAGAAAAATTATCCAATCTTGTTTTACCCATAACTTCTTCATTTTAAATCCGTTTTGAGTGAATCAAATTGCTATGGTTTCATATTGAACTCTATTTTATGAATCTAAACAAAAAAAGTATAGGTTTCTAGTCGGAAAAATAAGTTACAAGTCGTTTTTGTAAAGGTAGTCATTTCAGTCGAAAGAACGACGTCTAGATGACCATTTTAGAAAACATACTTCCACTTTGAGTTTAACCATAATTTTTGGATATAGTTTCATGTTCATAATAAAAATCATTTTCTCATAATAACAACTTTTAAATCAAAGTTTATCATAGTTTTTAATTAACTAACCCAAAACAGCCCGCGGTGTTACTACGACGGCGTAAATCCGGTTTTACGGTGTTTTTCGTGTTTCCAGGTTTTAAATCATTAAGTTAGCATATCATATAGATATAGAACATGTGTTTAGTTGATTTTAAAAGTCAAGTTAGAAGGATTAACTTTTGTTTGCGAACAAGTTTAGAATTAACTAAACTATGTTCTAGTGATTACAAGTTTAAACCTTCGAATAAGATAGCTTTATATGTATGAATCGAATGATGTTATGAACATCATTACTACCTTAAGTTCCTTGGATGAACCTACTGGAAAAGAGAAAAATGGATCTAGCTTCAATGGATCCTTGGATGGCTCAAAGTTCTTGAAGCAAAATCATGACACGAAAACAAGTTCAAGTAAGATCATCACTTGAAATAAGATTGTTATAGTTATAGAAATTGAACCAAAGTTTGAATATGATTATTACCTTGTATTAGAATGATAACCTACTGTAAGAAACAAAGATTTCTTGAGGTTGGATGATTACCTTACAAGATTGGAAGTGAGCTAGCAAACTTGAAAGTATTCTTGATTTTATGAAACTAGAACTTTTGGAATTTATGAAGAACACTTAGAACTTGAAGATAGAACTTGAGAGAGTTCAATTAGATGAAGAAAATTGAAGAATGAAAGTGTTTGTAGGTGTTTTTGGTCGTTGGTGTATGGATTAGATATAAAGGATATGTAATTTTGTTTTCATGTAAATAAGTCATGAATGATTACTCATATTTTTGTAATCTTATGAGATATTTCATGCTAGTTGCCAAATGATGGTTCCCACATGTGTTAGGTGACTCACATGGGCTGCTAAGAGCTGATCTTTGGAGTGTATATACCAATAGTACATACATCTAAAAGCTGTGTATTGTACGAGTACGAATACGGGTGCATACGAGTAGAATTGTTGATGAAACTGAACGAGGATGTAATTGTAAGCATTTTTGTTAAGTAGAAGTATTTTGATAAGTGTATTGAAGTCTTTCAAAAGTGTATAAATACATATTAAAACACTACATGTATATACATTTTAACTGAGTCGTTAAGTCATCGTTAGTCGTTACATGTAAGTGTTGTTTTGAAACCTTTAGGTTAACGATCTTGTTAAATGTTGTTAGCCCAATGTTTATAATATCAAATGAGATTTTAAATTATTATATTATCATGATATTATCATGTATGAATATCTCTTAATATGATATATATATACATTAAATGTCTTTACAACGATAATCGTTACATATATGTCTCGTTTAAAAATCATTAAGTTAGTAGTCTTGTTTTTACATATGTAGTTCATTGTTAATATACTTTATGATATGTTTTCTTATCATAGTATCATGTTAACTATATATATATATATCCATATATATGTCATCATATAGTTTTTACAAGTTTTAACGTTCGTGAATCACCGATCAACTTGGGTGGTCAATTGTCTATATGAAACATATTTCAATTAATCAAGTCTTAACAAGTTTGATTGCTTAACATGTTGGAAACATTTAATCATGTAAATATCAATCTCAATTAATATATATAAACATGGAAAAGTTCGGGTCACTACATTTCAAAGCTATACTTTGACTTCAAAAGTGTGTTAGAACATCAAATGTATACAAACGATTACAATCTGTGTTCAAACCCTTCAAAAATCTCTGAAGACACTTCAAATAATGAGCAATCGAGATGATGATCCAACCACATATTACCCACAGTTATGTACTTAAAAAGCTCTCGAAACCAAAGTCATAATTCAACACATATCTGTGTCAGATCTTTTGGCATTTATTAGCAAAAATAACCTTGCAATTCCTTTGCAAAGTAGCAAATTATATCACAGCTCCAGCAAGACAACTTCGATTTTTTCATTCGGAGTAGCCTTATCATAATTTTGATATATGTGATTACCCTTTTGTTACCGGAGAACATTTCATATTCCACCACATTAGCAATAAACTTACCAACAACTTCACTGATCTTGGGCATTCCGAAGAATCTTTATATTTATCGAAACCTCATCATTTACTCATCTGACTCTTGTAACGAGAATTGCCATACGAATCATTGGGAATTAGCAATCAGTATTTTGAAATCTCACAGCATGTTGACGCCAACAGTTATACATAACGTCTATTTCCAAGGCTTACATACTTCGAATGTGAAGTTTCTGAAAAACACTCTGAACCGCGAAGTAGTTCTCGAAATGCTGATGAAGCAACAAAAACTGTAAACGACCTTAGCAGTAAAAAGTTTGATGATAAAGATTAATGTATTAACAAAGCTCAGAAATAGAGAAGTTTTGGAACTGGAAAACGGATTGAGCAAAGTATGAAGGAGGCTGTGGACAAATCACAAAGACTGAACCTGCCTTCAAAGAATCCAAATGATTCAGTGTCTGCTGAATTCATTAACAAATACCTTGCTCCTGATACAAAACCCTTACAGACAATATTCTTCATCATTCTCTGATATTAGAAATTTTAAGATATCATCGTCTCTTTCATTATAAATATCCTCCATATTTCTGAAGATATTTCCATAACTATTCTTATCTGGAATCATTTATCTCTTTGCGCTATCTGTATTACATCAAAAAGGAAACTGTTTAGTTCCTATACTCTGTAAACCTTTGAGTTTAAAATATGAATGTTTTTGAAGTAGTGTTGGAAACTGAAGCAAGATACGTGAGTACTCATAATTTAACTTTTACATACTAATAGTGTATCCCTGACTAGTGCTCGAGTATATAGGATTATGCATGTTTGTACTTTTGATATTGCCTTTAGTTAGGTTATGTTGAATCCTGAATTAGTTATATATGCGACTGATGAAATGTCCCGTTCTTATTGATTAAAAACGTTCCATATTAATTGATTTCGTTGCGAGGTTTTGACCTCTATATGAGACGTTTTTCAAAGACTGCATTCATTTTTAAACAAACCATAACCTTTATTTCATCAATAAAGGTTTAAAAAGCTTTACGTAGATTATCAAATAATGATAATCTAATATATCCTGTTTACACACGACCATTACATAATGGTTTACAATACAAATATGTTACAACAAAATAAGTTTCTTGAATGCAGTTTTTACACAATATCATACAAGCATGGACTCCAAATCTTGTCCTTATTTAAGTATGCGACAGCGGAAGCTCTTAATAATCACCTGAGAATAAACATGCTTAAAACGTCAACAAAAATGTTGGTGAGTTATAGGTTTAACCTATATATATCAAATCGTAACAATAGACCACAAGATTTCATATTTCAATACACATCCCATACATAGAGATAAAAATCATTCATATGGTGAACACCTGGTAACCGACAATAACAAGATGCATATATAAGAATATCCCCATCATTCCGGGACACCCTTCGGATATGATATAAATTTCGAAGTACTAAAGCATCCGGTACTTTGGATGGGGTTTGTTAGGCCCAATAGATCTATCTTTAGGATTCGCGTCAATTAGGGTGTCTGTTCCCTAATTCTTAGATTACCAGACTTAATAAAAAAGGGCATATTCGATTTCGATAATTCAACCATAGAATGTAGTTTCACGTACTTGTGTCTATTTTGTAAATCATTTATAAAACCTGCATGTATTCTCATCCCAAAAATATTAGATTTTAAAAGTGGGACTATAACTCACTTTCACAGATTTTTACTTCGTCGGGAAGTAAGACTTGGCCACTGGTTGATTCACGAACCTATAACAATATATACATATATATCAAAGTATGTTCAAAATATATTTACAACACTTTTAATATATTTTGATGTTTTAAGTTTATTAAGTCAGCTGTCCTCGTTAGTAACCTACAACTAGTTGTCCACAGTTAGATGTACAGAAATAAATCGATAAATATTATCTTGAATCAATCCACGACCCAGTGTATACGTATCTCAGTATTGATCACAACTCAAACTATATATATTTCGGAACAACCATAGACACTACTAAAGGTTATGGTTTGTTTAAAAATGAATGCAGTCTTTGAAAAACGTCTCATATAGAGGTCAAAACCTCGCAACGAAATCAATTAATATGGAACGTTTTTAATCAATAAGAACGGGACATTTCAACTGAGATAAGGTATAAGATATGCATGTCGTTGGAAAGCAAGTGAAAAATTAAGAACTTTTCATTTAGATATCGAATGATTTCGATGAACGGATTTGAAGTTATAGTCCATCGAATTTTTGTATTATTATTAAAAATGATTATTATTATTATCGTCGTTATTATCTTCGTTCTAGTTTTATCTTATTATTATTATTATTATTATTATTATTATTATTATTATTATTATTATTATTATTATTATTATTATTATCTTTATCAATAAAAGGATTTATCATTAAAAATGTTATTTTTTTTATTATTACTATCGTTATTATCGTTAAAGTTATAATTAGTATTATTATTATTATCCAATTATTATTATTATTATTATTATTATTATTATTATTATTATTATTGGTATTATTATTATTATTATTATCATTATTAATATATATATCATTATTTAAAAATGGTTATTGTTATTGTTATTATTATTATTACTATATTATCATTAAGATAATTATTAGTATTATCGTTAATAATGTTATAGTAACTATCATTATTAATATTAGTGTAATTAAAACAAATATTTGTAACACCTAATTATTTTGATTACTATTATTATCATTATTACCAACACGATATAAAAGACGATTAAAAGCTATTAAATGAAATGATTAGGAAATAATGGGTAAGAGTATCATGATGAAATTAAAATATTATAAGATATTGATTTAGATAAAATTATCGTTCTTATTATTTTTATCATTACTATTATTATTAAAATTATCATTAGTATTAAAACTATTATTTTAACAAAAATTATTATTTTAATAGAAATGTCATTATTACTATAAAATATCATTATTATTATTATTATTTTAAATAGAATTATTATTTTAAAGATAATATTAAAAATTATCGTAAATATTAAAGTTATCATAATTAGAATTATCGTTTTATCATAATGTCATCTTAGTAATTCTAAATATTGATATTTTTATAATAATAATTATTATTACAAAATAATACAACTTTTACTTACTATCATTATAGATATTATTTTATCAAATAAATATTTGATACAAACATATTTTACTACGTGTAATAACTTACTTTAATAATACCTATCATATTATCTTTATAATATTAAATGAACCCTATAAATTTTATTACTTAATATATATAAAAGTATATTTTATTATATAAATATAATATACAATTTTATTTATTAATAAATAAATTATATTATTTACTCTAATAAATCTTTTAAAAATATTTAAAAATATAAAACGACGATATTTAAACTATATATTAATCATGTATAGATTTTTGGAAATTATTTTGAGTCAAATTTACTTTTGTTGACTTTTGCATATTAGTCTCGAGCATTAGGATTGTGGTACACTATGACTTGACCTAATTTGTTAGACAAATATTGACCAACACATAAATATATATAATTAATTTAGGTTCGTGAATCCGAGGCCAACCTTGCACTTGTTTAATGACGTTATATGTATTTTTACTACGAAATACAGTATGGTGAGTTTCATTTATCTTTTTACCCTTTATATTTTTGGGACTGAGAATACATGCGCTTTTATAAATGTTTGACGAAATAGACACAAGTAATTGAAACTACATTCTATAGTTGAATTATCGAAATCGAATATGCCCCTTTTTATTAAAGTCTGGTAATCTAAGAATTAGGGAACAGACACCCTAATTGACGCGAATCCTAAAGATAGATCTATTGGGCCTAACAAACCCCATCCAAAGTACCGGATGCTTTAGTACTTCGAAATTATATCATGTCCGAAGGAGGATCCCGGAATAATAGGGGATATTCTTATATGTATCTAGTTAATGTCGGTTACCAGGTGTTCACCATATGAATGATTATTTTTTGTCTCTATGCATGGGACGTATATTTATGAGAACTGGAAATGAAATTCTTGTGGTCTATTAAAATGATGGAAATAAATGATTATGATAAACTAATGAACTCACCAACCTTTTGGTTGATACTTTAAAGCATGTTTATTCTCAGGTGTTAAAGAAATCTTCCGCTGTGCATTTGCTCATTTTAAAGATATTACTTGGAGTCTTTCATAGCATATTTCGAAGAACGTTGCATTCGAGTCATTGAGTTCATCAAAGATTATTATTAAATGAATTTATAGTTGGATAGTGGATATTATGAAATGGTATGCATGCCTGTCAATTTTTGATGTAAAGAAAGATTGTCTTTTAAAAACGAATGCAATGTTTGTAAAATGTATCATATAGAGGTCAAATACCTCACAATGTAATCAACTATTGTGAATCGTTTATAATGTATATGAACGGGTCCTTTCATCCAACACGTTCCAAGATTTCAAAAGGACCAATGTATCGTGGGTTTAACTTTCCACGTTTTCCAAAACGGATCACACCTTTCCAAGGTGCAACCTTCAACATTACACGATCACCCACGTTGAATTCAAAGTCCTTACGTTTAAGATTGGCATAACTCTTTTGACGATCGCGGGCAGTCTTAAGTCTAGCTTAGATCTGAGCAATCTTCTCCGTCGTTTCGTGGACTACCTCGGGTCCGGTGATTTGATTTTCGCCTACTTCGGCCCAACAAATAGGAGATCGGCACTTGCGGCCATACAATGCTTCGAAAGGTGCAGCATTAATGCTAGAGTGATAACTGTTGTTGTACGAGAATTCGGCGAGTGGCAAATGCCTTTCTCAGGCCTTTCCGTAATCAATGACACATGCACGCAACATGTCCTCCAATGTCTGGATCGTTCGTTCACTTTGCCCGTCAGTCTGGGGATGATAAGCAGTACTCATGTCGAGACGAGTTCCCATGGCTTTCTGCAAAGAACGCCAAAATCTAGAAGCAAAACGGGGATCGCGATCTGAGATGATCGATAAAGGTACACCATGACGAGATACAACCTCTTTGATGTATAACTGAGCAAGTCTTTCCATTGTATCAGTTTCCTTCATCGCTAGGAAGTGTGCAGATTTGGTGAGGCGGTCAACAATAACCCAAATGGTATCGTATCCGCCCACCGTCTTTGGCAGCTTGGTGATAAAATCCATTGTGATCCTTTCCCACTTCCATTGTGGGATCTCCGGTTGCTGAAGTAATCCAGAAGGTCTCTGATGCTCGGCTTTAACCTTCGAGCAAGTTAAACACTTACCAACATAAGTCGCAACGTCCTTCTTGAGATTCGGCCACCAATATTGTTCTTTAAGGTCGTGGTACATCTTGCCGGCGCCGGGGTGAATCGAATATCTCGATTTGTGTGCTTCATCAAGTATAAGGTTCCGTAGATCTCCATAAAGAGATACCCATATTCTTCCGGCATAACATCGAAGTCCAGACTCCCTAACCTCGAATCAAGAGACAAGTATGTTCAAATGTTCATGAGATATATTCTCCTCCTTGAGAGTCTCAACTTGGGCTACTCTGATCTGGTTGTTGAGGTTCGAATGGATGGTGATGTTCAGAGCCCTAACACGAAGAGGTGCCGTCCTCTCCTTTCGGCTTAAAGCGTCAGCTACAACATTGGCCTTGCCAGGGTGATAGCGAAGTTCACAGTTGTAGTCGTTGAGCGTCTCGATCCATCGACGCTGTCTCATATTCAGTTGCTTCTGATCGAAGATGTGCTGGAGACTCTTGTGATCGGTGAATATAGTGCTCTTAGTTCCATACAAATAATGTCTCCACAATTTGAGCGCAAAGACAACGACTCCAAGTTCAAGATCGTGAGTAGTGTAGTTCCGCTCGTGAATCTTCAATTGGCGAGAAGCATAGGCAATAACCTTTGATCGTTGCATCAGTACACAACCAAAACCACTCTTCGATGCATCACAATAAACAACAAAGTCGTCACTGCCTTCAGGAAGCGATAGGATAGGTGCGGTGGTTAACTTCTTCTTCAAAGTTTGGAATGCTGATTCGTGTGCGGGTTCCCAAATGAACTTCTTGCCCTTGTGAGTCAGCGCGGTCAAAGGACGCGCAATCAGAGAAAATCCTTCGATGAATCTTCGGTAATAACCGGCGAGACCTAGGAATTGGCGAATATGCGTCGGAGTAGTGGGGGTCTCCCACTTGCTGATGGCTTCAATCTTGGCGGGATCAACTTTGATACCCTGGTCGCTCACAACATGACCCAGAAACTGTACTTCCTTCAACCAAAATTCGCACTTGGAGAATTTGGCGTAAAGTTGCTCTTGTCTTAAGAGTTCAAGCACTAATCGGAGGTGTTGCTCATGTTCTTCTTTACTCTTAGAGTAGATGAGGATATCATCTATGAAGACGATAACAAACTTGTCCAAGTAAGGCTTGCAAACACGATTCATGAGGTCCATGAACACGGCAGGTGCATTTGTCAAACCGAATGACATCACGAGAAACTCATAATGACCATAACAGGTCCTGAATGCAGTTTTCATCACGTCACTTTCCTTCACCCTCAGCTGGTGATATCAGGATTGCAAATCGATCTTTGAATAAACGCTCGATCCTTGTAGTTGATCAAAAAGATCGTCAATTCGTGGAAGTGGATACCGATTCTTGATAGTCAATTTGTTGAGTTCACGGTAGTCGATACACATACGGAAGGATCCATCCTTCTTCTTCACAAACAACACAGGTGCGCCCCAAGGCGAGAAGCTTGGTTGGATAAACCCTCGATCTAATAGCTCTTGTAGTTGACTATGTAATTCTTGCATCTCGGAAGGTGCGAGTCTATAAGGTGCGCGAGCTACAGGTGCAGCTCCTGGCACTAAATCAATCTGAAACTCTACAGCTCTCTGCGGCGGCAATCCAGGCAATTCCTCTGGGAAGACATCGGAAAATTCGTTCACAATTCAAACGTCGTTCACGCTCTTCACCTCAGTTTCTACCACTTTCACATGTGCTAGGACAGCAAAACGTCCCTTCTTCATAATCTTTTGCGCTTTCACGCAACTAATGAGGTTCATCTTCGAGGTACATCTCTCTCCATAGATAACCAGTGGTTCACCATCTCCTTGTGGTATGCGAAGTGCTTTATCTCCACAGATAATATCGACCTTTATCTTGCTCAACCAATCCATACCAACGATCACGTCAAAGCTTCCCAGTTTGATAGGTATCAAATCAATTTCGAAATCTGCACCAGCTATGTTGATAATAGCTCCACGACTAATATGGTCAACCTTTTCAAGTTTTCCATTGGCGACCTCGACAAGCATACTCTCTTTTAACGGGACTAATGATCAATTAATCTTATCGCAAAAATGTCTACATACATAACTTCTATCCGCACCAGTATCAAACAAGACAGAAGCTAAAAGATTGTTGATTGTGAGTATACCTGTCACCAAGTCGGGGTTATCGCGTGCATCCCTTGCATTAACATTAAAAGCTCGTCCACGGGGTGGTCCGCCATCTTTTCGCTTGTTGGGACATGCGTTTCTGAAATGGCCAGTCTGCCTGCATTCGTAGCACTTCTTCGGCCCATTGGTGTTTGGCTTCCTATTCAAAGTAGTGACCTTGCAGTCCTTCCCGATGTGCCCAGCCCGTTGGCACTTCTCACAGACAACATTGCAATACCCAGTGTGGTGTTTGTAACATCGCTTGCATTGAGGTAAGGTTCCTTTGTAGTTCGGGTTGGTGTTGGTGTTGTTGTTGGGATTAGGGTTTCCACCGTTGTTGTGCCTCTTGGCGGGGGTCTGATTGTAGTTTCTCCCCCTGTTATTGTTGTTGTTGTTGTTGTTGTTGTTGTTGTGGTTGTTGTGGTTGTTATACCATTTCCTCTTCTCGCTACTACCAGCTTCAAACTTAGCCTTCTCCGGCTCATCAATAAGAATCTGATTCATGAGAGTATGCGCCATGCTCATTGCTTCGGGAACATTCGGTGGTTTGGATGAGGTGACATTTCCTTTGTAATGACCCGGAATTTTCTGACCAAATTATACTTATGAGATTAATATTGACATAAATTAAACCATACCAACATGATAAGCAATCCAAATTGTTGAGACTTGTGTTTTTGAAAAGAGTTTTACACAACGTTTGACCGTCCAATATGACCGATGATATCACGAACTATATAACATACGATAATTATACGTTTGTGTATATATATGTATTTATATATATTTAACATGACCTAAGGATGGTTTAACATCTCATTGTGTACTAATGACAATGAGTTATAAGTATATTTTGAAACTACTAACTTAAGTTTTCAAAACGATAACTATACGTAACATTCTTTGATATATATATACTTATAATCTATAATACTTATACATGTATCGTATATATAATGTATTTAATCACTTTTTAAGGACTTAAATACATAAAACAATATAAGTATATTCACAAAAGATAGCTATATTTGAATTCTCGTTCCGTTTCCTCAAGATTTCTATACGTATATCTAGGGTATATGTACCCGTATCATACCCAGCTTCTATACGTAATTACTATTGGTATATACACATCAAATCAACATCCTAATCAACATTATTACTGCCCTAGATATGAGGTAACTAGGATTTGTCAAGTAGTATGAATTATTAGTAAGAAAATAAAATTAGGAATCCTTTTCTTTCTTTATAAACTAAAAACGTTTTTATAAATGAACACCATTTCTTCACTCCATTTTCTCATACCTACACCCTCATTTCTCTCTCAAAATACTCCTAACTTCATACTTGATCATCTCTAAGCATTTTTTCCATCATTTAGCTTCAATTACAAGCCTTAAACACCATAAGAAAACTCTTTCTAGAACATATCAAAATAACCACCCATTTGAAGAAGTTTACTTCCAACTTTTTGATCTAACTCCACCACTCTTTGATTCCAAGATTATTTCTTATCTTTTGGAGTAACTTTGTCCAAGTAACTTGAGGTAGTAACCTTGTTCATAATCTTATTCAATTCATATTCATATAGCTATCTTATTTTGTGGTATAAAATTTTAACATCAAGAACATAGTTTGAATGATTTCAAACTTGTTCGCAAACTAAATAGATCCTTCTAACTTGACTTTTAAAACACTTCAAGACCTATAATATATCATAATGATATGCTAACCTAACAAGATATAACTTGGTTTTACAAAGAACATCTTAAAAACTGAATCTACGTCGTCGGAGTGCAACCGGGGGCTGTTTTGGGTTGGATAATTAAAAACCATCTTGAACTTTGAATTGGAAGTTCATGTTCTGGAAAAATGATATTTCTTATGAATATGTTAACACATAAAAATTTCATGGTTTAACTCAAAGTGTAAGTATTTTTAGAAAAATGATCATTAAATGTTGTTTTTATGATGGAAAATGATCACTTTCATAAGTTTCACCAAAGTTTGACCTATAACCTATGATTTTGAATACAAGCTAAGGTATTTTCAGTTCATATTCTTAAAATTTGACTCGATCCAAGGAAGTGGCAAGTTGAACCAACAAAAACGGAGTTGTAATGAAGAAACTACGACTAAAACAAGATTGGGTATCCGAAGCTAGTTTAGATACGAAAATAATTGGAGAAAAAGTAAATTAATCATATCTTTTCTAATTAATATGATATTTTATATATAATTACTTATGATTTGATTTTATATATTTCAAGACCACCCGTAAACAACACGAGAAGATTAATCATAAGACCTCATGATTGTACGCAACACGTCATTTGACAACACGGTACTTTATGTACGCAACACGTCATTTG
This sequence comes from Rutidosis leptorrhynchoides, assembly GCF_046630445.1. Taxonomy (NCBI): domain Eukaryota; kingdom Viridiplantae; phylum Streptophyta; class Magnoliopsida; order Asterales; family Asteraceae; genus Rutidosis; species Rutidosis leptorrhynchoides. Next base: position 401,689,324 of record NC_092336.1, on the reverse strand, counting down.
ACAACATGGTACCATGGGTTGAGATTAATTCTGATCAATACGAATACGATGGGATCTTTATTTATTTTATTTAAGCAACTAATTGTGGACCACTAACATCGGACTGCTAACTACGGACTAAGAAAATATTAAAAGTATTAAAAGTATATATATATGTAACGATTACTTAAAAAGAAAATATGTTGATATATTATATATATGGTTAGGTTCGTGATATTTATCGGAGACCAAGTCGAATTAAATACCTTCAAGGCAAAAGTGAGTTTCATTTGCTCCCTTTTATATATATTTTTGGGACTGAGAATACATGCGCTGTTTTTATAAATGTTTTACGAAATAGGCACAAGTACTAAAACTAATTCTACGTGGGTTTAAACCAGAAATATACCCTTAGCTTGGTAACATTAAACTACTTGTCTATGTACGGTAGGCGCGAATCCTAAAGATAGATCTATTGGGCCTGACAAACCCCATCCTGACTATGGGATGCTTTAGTACTTCGAGGTTATTTTAAACACACCTGATCCGGTGTACTTCAGAGGGTAAAACATGAACGTTAAGGCTTGTTACCAGGTGCCTACAACTTATAGAATACTTTTATACACTTGCGAGTGTACATATATTTATTGTCATAACCCGACCTTAACTATAAGGACGAATACAATAACATATGATTTCATCGCGAGGTATTGACCTCTATATGCAACATTTTTCAAAAACTGCATTGGTTTTTACAATACAAACCATAGCTTTTATTACAAATACAAGGTTTAAACAACTAAATAATGATTATCGTTTAGCGATAATCTTAGACTTACAAACTTTACATGTGATAATAACAATACGACCTCCAACATATTTTACAGTACAAATCCTCCGATATGCAGTTTTATTTTTGACACAAATATGCATACTCAAGATCTTGCTTAAATTCAACATGTTGCAGCGGAAGCTTTTAGTTATCACCTGAGAATAAACATGCTTAAAATGTCAACATAAAGTTGGTGAGATATAGGTTTAATGCCGGTAGCGTTATAAATATAGACCACAAGATTTCATATATAAACGTTTTAATAAAAATATTCTAAGTTGTTGAGCACTTGATAACCATACTTAACATTTAATCAACGTCGCATATTCCCTTTATTATGAAATCTTACTACACCGTACCAAGTGTAGTTACCGAAACGAAGTACTGTGCAACCGTTGAATACTGGTCGTCCAGTCCGGTTGGGGTTGTCAGGCCCGATAGATCTATCAACAGGATTCGCGTTTACAATACCTCATGTAAATAATAGTTACCAAGTTACAGGGAAGTATGCCAGTGGTACAACTCAACGTAGAATATATATTTTTAATCACTTGTGTCCATAACGTAAATCATAAAATGCATGTATTCTCATCCCGAAATATTTAGAGTTTAAAAGTGGGACTATATACTCACCTTTTCCTTGAAGGTATTTAACTCGACTTGGTCTTCGATAGATATCACGAACCTAACCATATATATAATATATCAACATATTTTCTTTTCAATTAATCGTTACATATATATATATACTTATAATACTTTTAATATTTTCTTAGTCCGTAGTTAGCAGTCTGTTGTTAATGGTCCACAATTAGTTGCTCAATAAAATAAATAAAGACCCCATCGTATTCGTATTGATCAGAATTAATCTCGACCCATGGTACCATGTTGTCAAATGACGTGTTGCGTACATAAAGTACCGTGTTGTCAGATGACGTGTTGCGTACAATCATGAGGTCTTATGATTAATATTCTCGTGTTGTTTACGGGTGGTCCTGGAATATCTAAAATCAAATCATAAGTAAATATATATTAAATATTATGCTAATTAGCCAAGATATGATTAATACGATTTTGTCATAATATGATATATTACAGGTTTTGAAGTGTTTTAAAAATCAAATTAGAAGGATCTATTTAGTTTGCGAACAGGTTTGAAATCATTCAAACTATGTTCTTGTTGTTAAAAATTTTATAACACAAAATAAGATAGCTATATAAATATGAACGAATGAGATTATGAATAAGGTTACTACCTCAAGTTACTTGGATAAAGCTACTGGAAAAGATAGAAAATAATCTTGATCAAACTTTCTTATGATGATTATAGGTTGTTCATGAAGCTAGTTCTTCATGAGTATTTGCTGAGATTGTGAAGAACACTTAGAGTTCCTAAGAGTGTGTTTTTTTTAGTTAGAGAAAGATGGTTGTAAGAATGAAATGAAAAAACAAGGTGATGGTGATACTTATAGGACAGTCTGGTTGTTGAGGGAACAAGGACAAATTATTGTGTTGAATTTTTGAGTAATAATGTATGCTAGCTTACAAATAAGATTCCCTCTTATCTAGGGCAGATCTAAAGCTAATAAGGATATTGATTTGATGTGTATTTACCAATAGTAAATACGTATGGATGATGGGTATGATACGGTAAAAGAAGCTCAAAATCGGGCTTTTATTTTTGGGTCCAACCGGGCCAAAAATAAAATTTTAAGACATTTTTAATAAAGCAATGTTAGCCCCTTGGACCTCGCCAGGGGTTGCCACCCCTTGGACCGCGCTTATCGGGGGCGCTGCCCCCGAACCCCCGTCATAATCAAGATAAGTTCAAACATGTGTGCACTCCACACTTCCCCAAACTTGTTCGATATTTATCAAGATTATTTTGGTTACAACTTAATCCCATTACACTTAAATCATATTGGTGACATAAATCACAACACATTATAGATTGTAAGTATATATGTCAAAGAACGTTACATATAGTTATCGTTTAGAAAACTTAAGTTAGTGGTCTCAAAGTATACTTATAACTCATTGTTGTTAGTTCACAATGAAATGTTAAACCATCCTTAAATCATGTTAAATATGTATAGATATGTACATATACATAATCGTATAATTATCGTGTGTTATATAGTTCGTGATATCATCGGTCAAATTGGACGGTCAAACGTTGTGTAAAACTCTTTTCAAAAATATAAGTCTCAACAGTTTGGATTGCTTATCATGTTGGTAAGGTTTAATTTATGTAAATATTAATCTCATAAGTATAGAACGATCGGAAAAATTCTGGGTCGTTACATTTATAAATGGAAATCTTGTGGTCTATTAATATATTAAAATGATTGTTATGATAAACCTATGAACTCACCAACCTTTTGGTTGACACTTTAAAGCATGTTTATTCTCAGGTATTAAAGAAATCTTCCGCTGTGCATTAGCTCATTCTAAGGATATTACTTGGAGTCATTCATGGCATATTTTGAAAGACGTTGCATTCGAGTCATTGAGTTCGTCAAGATTATTATTAAGTCAATTATAGTTGGATATATTATGAAATGGTGTGCATACCGTCAATTTTCGTTGTAAAGAAAGTTTGTCTTTTAAAAACGAATGCAATGTTTGTAAAATGTATCATATAGAGGTCAAATACCTCGCGATGTAATCAACTATTGTGAATCATTTATAATGTATATGAACGGGTCCTTTCATCCTTTGATGGACTTAGGGAGTCCCGAGAAGTATTTCTCCATGCGCTTGAATTCGGGGGTGACCATGGTCGGACACATTAATGCTAACTCCAAAAACCTACGATTGTAACTGTTAAGATCGTTTCCCACGGCTTTCAACTGCATAAATTCGATCTCCATCTTTTGTATTTCGGTCCTTGGACAGTATTCCTCAATCATAGCACACTCAAACTCTTCCCAAGGCGTAGCATACGCCTCATCAATCCCTTTTGCTTGAGCTAACGTGTTCCACCACGTTAGCGCGCCGTCAGATAGCGTGCAAGATGCAAACTTGGTCTTATTGTCCTCCGAACAGTTGCTAACTCGGAATACTGATTCAAGTTTCTCGAACCATCTGGTGAGACCAACCGGTCCCTCGGTGCCGCTGAAGTTATGCGGTTTGCAGCTCTGGAATTCCTTGTATGTACACCCATTTCAAACGGGTGGAATAACCGGTGGTGGTGGTGGTGGAGCTTCGAGATTTCTTTCTGCTAGGGCTGCAGCGACCCGTTCGTTGATCATGTCCTCAATCTAGGCGGCGGTAGGTGTGGATCTTCCGTTAGCCATGGTATTCTAAACAAAATTTTTGACTCAAGTCAAAATCTAGTATGCAAGTAGTAATAATATAGTATATAGTGACCAACATGGAATCAAAACATCACATGTTATTAAATAATGCATCTAGGTATAAATACCACAGAATCATCGTACAGCAATGTAAATAGAACATCGTGCAAGAATTAAATAACGCAAAGTTCCATTTATTAATAATAATAAGTTTCATACATCTGAATAAGTTCGTACAATACATATGAAATACATGAAACTATATCTAGATTACATCATGAAATCTAAATACAAGGTCCTACGGTGAAGGCGGGTGAACTGCTCCTCGAGCCAACTGCTCCTCGAGCTCAGTGACTCGAGCTCGGAGAGTCTCAATCTCCCTCATCAGTTCCTTGTTAGAGGGAGCTGGTGGGGCAGGCGGTGCAGGTGGGGCGGGTGGTGCGGGTGGTGCCGGTGGTGCTGATGTAGATGGTCCGGCTCCGAATGTAGACGGTACGTCCCTAGATGTAAGTGGTCCGTATCTAAATCTAGGTGGTACAGTTCCAGGAATAGTCAATACGTAACGGGGAACCTTACGTATCTGTGGGTCGGCAGGGTATGGCACAACTCGTTTACGAGCAGTAACCCTACGACGATGGCCAAAAGCATCAGTAAAAGCACGACCTCCATTCACCCCTGGAATGACGGTGCCGTCGAAACGGTACCGCTTCCTCGGCGGGGTGGAGGGTGCCTGAATAGGTCTATCAGCAGGATCCTCATCATCGCTGGAGTCGTTTGATGATCAAGAATCAGCGGATGATGAGTCATCCAAATCGTGTGGTGGTGACACTGGTGGCTGAGCTGGTAATCCGAAGTGTCCAAAGGCGGCCAACATCTGTCTGTGTCTGCCTGGCGGAATCACGACTAAACGTCCGTCGGGAGTGCGTCGGCAAGGCGTGCGCATGTGGTTACTAAACGGCCCTTCCCCGAACTTCGTGGGGATCTCAATACCACCAATGCGGGGCTGTAACCTCGAGGGTCCGGGAGCAGACACTGGGGCAGGTGCACTAGTACCAGCTCCGGAAGTGGAAGCGTCGGGATCACTAGTGGGTGTCGGAGCCGGTGTATCGGCAGTAGCAGTAGCAGGTGTAGCAGTAGGTAGGGCGACGGGGTCTGAGTCTGTACTGCCCGAAATGCCGGCAGGTGGAACATCCGACATCTGAACAAGGAAAAATAAATTTTCCATGTCAGTAAGTCATAAGCAAGCACGTATTAGGCCAACAGTTTAAATCATGTATAACAATAAGTAGCATGGCAATAATAACGAATCGTACAGAAGTAGCATGCAATCGAAAGCAAGTAATATCATGCAGTAGTGAAATCATGTAATAGCATACGGCATATAGCAGTAAAAGTAAGCAGCAACATGCAGTAAGTTCAGCAGAAACACGTAAACTAGCAAGTTGTAGATTAGTCCTATTAGTAAATCCTACTCGGGTCGGTCTTAGACTCACTAATGCAACCTAATTCCCTACAACCAATGCTCTGATACCAAATGTGATGCCCCATACAAAACCATCGTGTACGAATCATCAACAACAGGATCATTACAAGGTTAAGTACTATATGCTGTAATTAAAGAAGTTGCATTCACGATAAAAAGGTGATGTCATAACCGACATCAAATGTTTTACATTTCAAAAGCATGCTTCACTAAGTAGAAGAAAATAATAAGTATATGTGACCACAATGGTCGTTACAAGTCATAGTTCAAAAGTACGAATGTTTGAATGCAAAATAAAGTAGTTCATGCGATGACAACTCTAAGCAGCGGGTGTCTACAGCACGACTAGTACACATCGGAAGCTAACCTCAAGCACCTGAGAAAAACATGCTTAAAAACGTCAACACAAAGGTTGGTGAGCTATAGTTTAAGTATAACAGTATGTAAGGTAGGCCACGAGATTTCAGTGCTACAACGAGCGTTTCAAAATAGTATGATAAAGTATATGTTAACCGTGGGCACTTGGTAACTAACTTAACGTTTATACCCCCTGAAAGTACACTTGGAAAGTGCGTATGTTTACGAAGTATTAAACACTCGTTAAATGCTAGCGCTACTAGCCCGAGTGGGGATGTCAAACCCTATGGATCCATATCTAAGATTCGCGTTCACGGTTCAAAAACCAATGATTAAACGTTACCGAGCTAAAGGGAATGTTTATGCCGTTGTATAACCCACACATATATAAGTTTAAGTACTCGTGCCTAGTATGTAAAACATAAAATCCGCATGTATTCTCAGTTCCCAAAATAAGTTAAAGTAAAAAGGGAATGCTATAACTCACAATGATATGTAGCGGTAAAGTAGTAGTCGGGAAAGGTGTGCAAGTAAACGGTCCGAAGGTCCTCAACCTAAGGCAAATAATACTAAGTCAGTAAATCGTCTTAATAGGTTTAAAAGTATGTATTTAAGGTCTTAAGGGTCATCATCATTCATCATTAAACAAAAGGAGTAAGGTAGGTTTCGTTTATGAAAGTAGTTTAAAACAAAGTCTGACTTCAGTCAGTCACCACGGCCTCTACCCTTACTGAATTAAGGTGAGACCAGTGGCCATGGCTCCGTCTATGAGTCCCTTAAGTGTGGTAAAAAAATTCCAGAAGCAAACTCGTCTTCGTTTGACCGTGGCGACGGTCTAAGTGCGAGTAGGTCAGAAATTTCTGCACAACGTTAAAGGACATAGTGATGATCGGAGGGCCATAAATCCTAAACCGTAACTCGGATTAAGACGAGTCCTATATGAAAAGTTATCTACTCGAAAAGATCTATCTAAAAATAATGGTTAGAACAGCCCAGGTCTGCTACTTTGTTACAGAAACAGCCGGTCAGTAGGTTTTGGACAGAAACAGTAAGTTTAAGTGAGTTCCGGTGGTCTTGGTGCTTGATGTTCATCATGGTTCTCATCCTTGATGCATATAGCTTCAAGTGTACAACTCATTGATGTATCTACATAATCTTAGCCAAGTCTTGACCATCATAACCCTAGTGCAAGTCTAAGACATGAAGCACAACTCACTTAAGAGTTGCATGTAGTTTGATGAACCAAAGTTACATCAAAGTCTTAGGTTTGACACTTACATGAAGTGTAAAAGTAATACTAACTAAGTTTTGACAATTATGACACAAGTGTGAGTCTAAGACATGTAGATCAACTCACTTAAGAGTTGTATGAAGTTGATGAACCAAAGTTACATCAAGGTCTTAGATCTAACACTTACATGAACTTTAAAAGTAAAAGCAAGTTACAACTTGAAGTAAACTTATGAAATCAAGATCTTGAGTTGTAGCACATAGTTCATAGTTTGATCTTGAAGATCCAAGACTCAAAAGTCTAGATCTACCATAAGTGTACCAAGTTATAATTAAAAGTTTCCTTTATATGTTCTTGAACTTTAAAGTTAACTTTAAGTTCAAGATTAATGAGATCAAAGTTAACTTGTAACATTTGACCAACAAGAACATAACTCATGAAATTAAAGTGCAAGAATGAAGTAGTAAACTAAGTAAACAAGTAATTTGTTCATGGTTGTTCATACTTTAAAGATTCAAACCAAAGTTTGATCTTTAGAAAGTAAACCTTAAAGTTTACTTCATGAACTTCAAGTATGATTTCAACACATGAACATTAATCTTTGAAACAATAAAAGAAGAATCATAAACTAGTAAGTTTATGTTCTTGTGTTCTTGATAAATACAAGATATTATGAAGAATCAAACTAGTAAGTTAATTCTTGTAACATGAAAGTAAGTAACAACAATTAACAAGACAAGTAGTTAAACAAAATCAAGAACAAGTAACAAACAACAAATGATGATGATGATTCATGTATGTATTTGGTTTTGGGACAAAGAAAGAAAAGATAAAAGCTTCATGTTACTTACAACTTGGAGAGAAAATAGAGAAAGAATGAGAGAAGGTGCAAGTTAAGTGTGTGTTTGAATGAAAGAGTAAAATGAATACTAGTGAGTATGTAGTGTAAAAAAAATTTTAAAACACCACTAAATGGCCATCAAGGCCTTCGGCATTCTGCAGAAAAAAAGGGAGGAGATGTTTGTTCTTTGGTTACTAGCTTGTAAAGTTCATTAAAGTTGGTTAATGGAGGTAGTCTCATGGGGATTATGGACAAACTAGATTCCAAGTCAAGTTAACTAACTAGTTTCCATTTAACTTGATACTTACAAGTTCTTGGTGGGCTAACTAAGTCCATTAATAATGTAGGGTGGGCTTATAAGCCCAAAGTCATAAGTCCATAACATTAATAAAGCCCAAGTTCACTTAATTAACAAATAAACCCAATTAAAGCCCAAGTAACTAACTAATCACCATAGTTACTTAAAATGATTAATAAAACTAATCATGAATGTAAATAATACTTGAAAATATTATTCGTGCAAGTTCCGGGTGTCACAAAGACGTTCCGGGCAATTAAAGTCAAGTTCGGGCAATCATGACAACATGTAAATGTAATAACATACATTCGTTTAATCACACGTATTAATAACAATAATTATTAATAAATAAACGTTGGAATATCCAGGGTCGTTACAGTTAGGCTGCCATTTCTGCCGAGTTCCCTTTTTGTGTTGGGCCGTAAACTTGTTTGTTTAGATTGGGCCGATACAATGATAATGATCCAATGATAATATTAGTGCTGATGAATTTGGTTAACACATTAGCGATATAAATAAAGATGATTATGATGATTATGATGATGTTGTGATATTAATGATGTATGAGATGATGATGATAAGACGAAAAGTTAAAGGATTTAGTTTAGGAATTAAATGGGTTTTGTTAAAAGGAAACAATTAGAAATAGGTTATGATCATTTATTTCGGGGAATAAAAGAGAAAAACAGAAGCGGCCGATTGGTTAAGGAGGTTTGTGGGTTAGCGAGAGGTTGCGGGTTCAAATTCGGACTTGTGCATTTTTTAAGGATTACTTCTTTGAGGTAGTTTTCTATTATTATTATTATTATTATTATTATTATTATTATTATTATTATTATTATTATTATTATTATTATTATTATTATTATTATTATTATTATTATTATTATTATTATTATTATTATTATTATTATTATTATTATTATTATTATTATTATTATTATTATTATTATTATTATTGTTATTATTATCATTTTTATTATTATAATTATTATTATTAATATTATTACTAGTATCATGCTTATTAAAAACTAGCCTTTTTATTAAAGTATCATTTTTGTTATTATTATCATTATTAGAAAAATTATCATTTTTATCAAAACTATTATTATCATATTCATTATAAAACCTAATTATTATCATTACTAAAGATTATTATTATAAATATTATTAGTATAGCTACTATTATTATTATAACTATTAATATTATTATTATTATTATTATTATTATTATTATTATTATTATTATTATTATTATTATTAACATTTTTTTATTATAAATATTATTTTAACAAAAGATAATTTTGTAAAGATATAAATATTACATATATCATAAGTATATCTACAGTTACTATAACATATATAAATATACATAACATTTGAAATAATAAATACATTACTATTTTAAATAAGTAATATATTATATAATTAATATATAAACTGGTTTGATTACTATTACATGTTAATTAGAGGTGTTAATATATATACTTGATATAGGTTCATGAATCCAAGGCCAATCCTGCATTGTTCAGTTTTGTTGTATGAATATTTTTACTACAAAATATCGTATTGTGAGTTTTATTTGCTCCCTTTTAAAATGCTTTTGCAATATATATTTTTGGAACTGAGAATACATGCGCTGCTTTTATAAATATTTTACGAAATAGACACAAGTAATTGAAACTACATTCTATGGCTGGATTATTAAACCGAATATTCCCCTATTTAGTCTGGTAATCTAAGAATTAGGGAACAGACACCCTAATTGACGTGAATCCTAAAGATAGATCTATTGGGCCCAACAAGCCCATCCAAAGTACCGGATGCTTTAGTACTTCGAATTTATCATGTCCGAAGGGAGTCCCGGAATGATGGTGTGACGACCCGAAAATTTCCGACCAAATTTAAACTTAACCTTTATATGTTTCCGACACGATAAGCAGAATTTGTAATGTTGAATCTTAAAAAGTTTGGAACTACATTCATGTAATCAATTACCCTTTGACCGTGTTCGACGATTCACGAACAATTATGTGTATATAGATATGTATATATAATATATAATATTAACTGAAAACATTAACAAAGTATTAGATATATGATACTTTACATGAACATATTTGTTTCGATATATTTATCGACAGAATTAAGAGATAATATCAAATGATTGAATTATCAGATGCATTATGATATGATTACGGGCCTATGTTATGAGGTCCACTGTGATTTAAGAAATCTATTCTTTTTGACAACTCATTACTTAACCAGTATGATAAAGATAACGATATTTATATTTTATTTTATTAAATATATATAACGATTTAAATTAATATTATATATTTTTATACGCGTATTATACGTACATAGTTTTATACTTTTACTATACTTTAACTTTACCTTTACTTTACTTTTACTTTACTTTAACTTTAATAATTCATACTTTAATAATTCACTTTAATAATTCATACTTTAATAATTCACTTTAATAATTCATACTTTAATAATTCACTTTAATAATTCATACTTTAATAATTCACTTTAATAATTCAAAAATCTATTATAAATAGAATTCAATAGGTTTCATTATTTCATAGAAACTTGAAAATATATTTCTCTAAACTCTGTCAATCGAATTACATATATATATATATATATTTACTTAGTACTATTTCAAGATATTATTAGTATACATAAAATACTACGACGGAGTTATATTCAGACGATTTCAAAATAAGTTTTCAAATGGGATATAGCTAAGGAAATTATGGGTTATAGTTATGAAGGTTATGGGTATTGATCGAGGGTATTGCTCGTGAGGTCAACCTAACGTTTATCATTTTCGTTGCGTCTACTTACTTTCCTGCAATATTGAATCACAATATTGATACGTGAGCATTCATATCTTATCTTTTGTATATTAATAGTGTATCCCTGACTAGTGCTCGAGTATATATGATTATGCATGTTTGTATGCTTAGTTTCGTCGTTAAATAGTTTATGATAAATCACGAATTTGATACATATGCTACTGAGATAAGTTATATGATATGCATGTCGTTGAAAAGCTGAAGAAAAAAATTAATAACTTTTCATTTAGAAATCGTGTGGTTTCGATGAACGGATTAAAAGATATGGTCAACTGAACTATCATTAATTTTAATATTATTATTAAAACGATTATTATAACTGTTATCAGTTGATGTTATTACTAAAATTATCTTTATTACTAAAAATTAATATTTTTATTGAAACTATCATTTTATTATTTTTATCATTATTATTATTATCAATAATATTTTATCAAATAAATATGCGTACAAAGATATTTTTACCACACGTAATGTAATTACATTAATAATACATACCACTATATTTTTATGATATTAAGTGAATTTTATAAATTTTATTACTTGAGATATATAAAAGTATATTTTTATCATATATGAATTTTAATATAAATTTTTATTTATTAATAAATGACTTGTATTATTTAGTATAATAAGATCTGATAAATATATTTAAATATATAAAACTGCTATATATAAGTTATATAATAAACATGTATAGATTTTGAAAGTCATTTTGGGTCAAGTTGACTTTTGTTGACTTTTGCATGTCGATCTCGAGCATTAGGATTGTGATACACTACGACTTGACCTAAATTGTTAGACAGATATTGACCAACATATAAATATATATATTTAATATAGGTTCGTGAATCCGAGACAAACCCTGCACTTGTTCAGTGCCGTCATATACATAATTACTACAAAATACAGTATTGTGAGTTTCATTTGCTCCCTTTTTATATATATTTTTGAGCTGAGAATACATGCGCTGATTTATAAATGTTTTACGAAATAGGCACAAGTACTAAAACTAATTCTATGTGGGTTTAAACCAGAAATATACCCTTAGCTTGGTAACATTAAACTACTTGTCTATGTACGGTAGGCGCGAATCCTAAAGATAGATCTATTGGGTCTGACAAACCCCATCCTGACTATGGGATGCTTTAGTACTTCGAGGTTATTTTAAACACCCCTGATTTGGTGTACTTCAGAGGGTAAAACATGAACGTTAAGGCTTGTTACCGGGTGCCTACAACTTATAGAATACTTTTATACACTTGCGAGTGTACGGATATTTATAGAAACTGAAATCTTGTGGTCTATTACTATTACGGAAATGATGGATTATGATAAACTAATGAACTCACCAACTTTTTGGTTGATACTTTAAAGCATGTTTATTCTCAGGTATTAAAGAAATCTTCCGCTGTGCATTAGCTCATTTTAAGGATATTACTTGGAGTCATTCAAGACATACTTTGAAAGACGTTGAATTCGAGTCGTTGAGTTCATCAAGATTAATATTAAGTCAATTATAGTTGGATGTAATATGAAATGGTATGCATGCCATCAATTTTTGATGTAAAGAAAGTTTGTCTTTTAAATACGAATGCAATGTTTGTAAAACGTATCATATAGAGGTCAAATACCTCGCGATGTAATCAACTATTGTGAATCGTTTATAATGTATATGAACGGGTCCTTTCAGTTGGTATCAGAGTGGTGGTCTTAGCGAACCAGGTCTTGCATTAGTGTGTCTAACTGATAGTTGTTAAGATGCATTAGTGAGTCTGGACTTCGACCGTGTCTGCATGTCAAAATTTTTGCTTATCATTTTTAGTCGGAAATCATCTACTTACCATCCTTAGGAAATTACCTGCTTATCATTCTTAAGTCTAGACGCGTTTTCCTACATTTATTGCATAATAGTGTATAGACGAATTCTTATCTTAGCATATCTGTTACTGTGAACTTTGACTGACATCTTTCAAAGATTCCTCCGTAATTTATGGGATTTTGGTATTATATATACATATGTAAATTATGTATTGAAGAATACCAAATCTAAATTCTACAATCTATTTCATACCAAAAAATTCTTTCCCTGATCATACAAGATGGATCCCTCAACCAGTTCGAGTTCCTCGGATTCCGACAGCTATGCCGATATGAATTTTCACATGAGCTCCGAAAGCAGCGTGACCGGAATGAATTAACCAATTAGCCATCATCTATTCAGGTTGAATTAGGGATGTGTTCGTAATCTACTTAACCATTGGAGACAAGAAGAAGGCGATCCCTTTCATCCACCACATTGCCCTCTTGGCAATGAACCTGAAGCACTTACCGGCGAACCTGTCCAAAACACCATTTCTCTCTCATTTCCAGAGTATCTCGTCATGATTGTATACTACACCAAATTCTAGATCTTATTTATCCGCTCGTCCGAATCGACAATTACCCCGGTGTAATAGAAGAAGTCAACGAGCTTCGCGCTCGGGTAGTGGCTTTGGAGAATATGGTGCAAAGGTTACAAACACCAGCAGCAGCAGCAGCACCAATAGCATAACCAGTACCACTATCAACAGTACCATTACCACCACCAACAACAACCGCATCGCAAACCTCAACTTCACAATCTGTCCCACGAGCATCGACGTCATACGCCATGTAGATACCAAGAAATACCACAACGATGAAGTATTGATTCATAACTTCATTGGGGAAACATTCTACGGCGATTATGTAATTTCTAAAGTTTAGAAATTATCTATCCTCGCCTTAACCATAAATCAAATGAGTTTAATTTAATATTAACTCATTAAATCAATATTACATCTGAAGAAATATACACATATATATTTCCATAAAGACTGTAATAAAATTCTTTTGTACGAAATATTAATTGTGATTTTTTTTAACGGGTAGGTAATACCCGAGAGATATATAAATTCACAATTAATATGTTACGTTCTTCGAATCTGATTCAGCAAATCATCCATTATACTCCCTACTTTCACAACAATATACATTCTTTTATAAAAATCAAAACAACCATATTCATTCAAAATCTAATTACATATTCTGATTTTGAAATCTCAGAATTCGATTCAAGATATAACCGAAATCGTCACTCTTAGATTCCTACATCTTTCAAAACTATACTTTGACTTCAAAAGTGTCCTAGAACCTCATTTCTATTCATGGAACTCACAAAAATATTTGTATCATTCAAAATCTTAGAACATCTTCGAAATTCCTAAAGACATGCGAGATGATGATCCAACCACATATTACCCACTGTCATGCATCTGAAAAGCTCTCGAAACCAAAGTTATAGTTTAACACGTATCCATGTCAGATCCTTTGATATTTATTACCAAATATAATTTTTCAATCTCTTTCCAAAATAGACAGTTTTGTCACAACTCCAGCAAATCACCTTCATTTGTTTATACGAATAAACCTTATTATAACAATTACCCCTTCATCATTGTTGCCGGAGAACCTTTCATATCTCGCCACATTAGCAGTAAACTTATCAACAACTTCATTAACCTTCGACTTAAGCCTCTCCGAAAAGCCACTATACTTATTCATTAAAACCCCATCATGTACTCACCTACATCCTGTAACAATAATTGTCACACCAACTACTGGGAATTAGCAATCAGTATTTTGAATTTCGCGACAATTTTACGTCAAAAGTTATACATATAACGTCAATCTCCAAGACTTACATACTTCGAATGTGAATTTTCTGAAAAACATCCCAAACCATGAACTAGTTCTCCGAAATTGAAAAAATGCTGATGAAGCAGCAAAAACTGTAAACGACTTTAACAGTCAAAAGTTTGATGATAAAGAATAGTATGGTGGTAAAGCTGAGAAAAAGAGAAGGTTTGAAACTGGAAAACGGATTGAGCAGACCATGAAGGAGGCTGTGGACAAATCACAAAGACTAAACCTGCCTTCAAAGGATCCAAATGATTCAGTGTCTACTGAAATCGTTAGCAAACAACTTACTTCTTATTCTAAAACTTCACAGACAAATCTTCTTCATCATCCATATTATCGTATCTTTTATTATAATATCTTCGATATTCCTGAAGATATTTTCACAACTATTCTTATCTGAAATCTTTTATCTCTTCGCAATATCTGCGTTACAACATAAAAAGAAACTGTGTTTGTTTCTAAATTCTAAAAAAAAAAAAATTTGAATTTAAAATAGGAATGTTTTTGAAGTAGTGTTGGGAACTGAAGCATGAGTTAGTATAATATAATGACACTTGATCAACGTGATTATATTACAGTAAGTCATGCTGAGTTTCTAATGGAACGTGATGATTAACAGAACATACTGTCATCATGTACTGTTTACACGACTCTTACATTCTACCCAATTTCCAAACATATTAAGAACATATCATCTTGATAGCTCTATATTTTCGGATATTCTGGTAATTTTCCAAATCAAGATCGTGCCATTATGATTTTCTTCTTGGAACATTAACTATGTTCATCCAAAAATTCATATCTACGAATTCTGGACCATTATCCGCTTGACTTAAGGTCGGAAAGAGAAAACGAAAGCATGAAGCTCCGAAATATAATGGAGAATATAAAGCCCGATAACAACCCTGAAATTACAAACCTTGTATATCAATGCGTATAGCAATATAAAGACACGGGAGAATGAAAAACACAATAACCCCAAGGTAATGGTAGAAGAAAATAACTTCCTCCGGTGGTAGATGAAAAAGAAG
This sequence comes from Rutidosis leptorrhynchoides, assembly GCF_046630445.1. NCBI lineage: Eukaryota > Viridiplantae > Streptophyta > Magnoliopsida > Asterales > Asteraceae > Rutidosis > Rutidosis leptorrhynchoides. The sequence goes on along the minus strand of NC_092336.1, from coordinate 401,673,383 downwards.
AATGACATATATGAAAGTTAAGAGTAAATCAAGAATCAATACTGGATGAAGCATATTAACGAATGCTTTAAAGTATGAATTGGGGAGAAAGACTAGAAGGTGTGAGATGTGGAAATAAAGAAACGAAGGGGGTGGAATTATAGTAAAATATCAGACAGAGAAATCGAGACAGATTATCGCATTTAATCAAAGAAGATCCTGATTTCCTTAATCGCCGAAGAACCAAATCTTATTGCAAAGATTTTCTTTAAATCCCATGAATTCCGAAAATCAATCATAACTACGTCATCGGTTAAAACGAATATACGTTTACTCATTTCACTCTCTTGCGATAGCTTCACTTATACTCTTCGCGTAATCAAATTATTTTATCTATATTACTCAATGATGATAAAACTCTATTTATCAACTCATATTCATCATGAAAACATTTTTATAGTTAGCCATGACAACCTCGATCAAATTTCGGGATGAAATTTCTTTAACGGGTAGGTACTGTGACGACCCGGAAATTTCCGACCAAATTTAAACTTAACCTTTATATGTTTCCGACACGATAAGCAGAATTTGTAATGTTGAATCTTAAAAAGTTTGGAACTACATTCATGTAATCAATTACCCTTTGACCGTGTTCGACGATTCACGAACAATTATGTGTATATAGATATGTATATATAATATATAATATTAACTGAAAACATTAACAAAGTATTAGATATATGATACTTTACATGAACATATTTGTTTCGATATATTTATCGACAGAATTAAGAGATAATATCAAATGATTGAATTATCAGATACATTATGATATGATTACGGGCCTATGTTATGAGGTCCACTGTGATTTAAGAAATCTATTCTTTTTGACAACTCATTACTTAACCAGTATGATAAAGATAACGATATTTATATTTTATTTTATTAAATATGTATAACGATTTAAATTAATATTATATATTTTTATACGCGTATTATACGTACATAGTTTTATACTTTTACTATACTTTAACTTTACCTTTACTTTACTTTTACTTTACTTTAACTTTAATAATTCACTTTAATAATTCATACTTTAATAATTCACTTTAATAATTCACTTTAATAATTCATACTTTAATAATTCACTTTAATAATTCACTTTAATAATTCATACTTTAATAATTCACTTTAATAATTCAAAAATCTATTATAAATAGAATTCAATAGGTTTCATTATTTCATAGAAACTTGAAAATATATTTCTCTAAACTCTCTCAATCGAATTACATATATATATATTTACTTAGTACTATTTCAAGATATTATTAGTATACATAAAATACTACGACGGAGTTATATTCAGACGATTTCAAAATAAGTTTTCAAATGGGATATAGCTAAGGAAATTATGGGTTATAGCTATGAAGGTTATGGGTATTGATCGAGGGTATTGCTCGTGAGGTCAACCTAACGTTTATCATTTTCGTTGCGTCTACGTACTTTCCTGCAATATTGAATCACAATATTGATACGTGAGCATTCATATCTTATCTTTTATATATTAATAGTGTATCCCTGACTAGTGCTCGAGTATATATGATTATGCATGTTTGTATGCTTAGTTTCGTCGTTAAATAGTTTATGATAAATCACGAATTTGATACATATGCTACTGAGATAAGTTATATGATATGCATGTCGTTGAAAAGCTGAAGAAAAAAAATTAATAACTTTTCATTTAGAAATCGTGTGGTTTCGATGAACGGATTAAAAGATATGGTCAACTGAATTATCATTAATTTTAATTTTAATATTATTATTAAAACGATTATTATAACTGTTATCAGTTGATGTTATTACTAAAATTATCTTTATTACTAAAAATTAATATTTTTATTGAAACTATCATTTTATTATTTTTATCATTATTATTATTATCAATAATATTTTATCAAATAAATATGCGTACAAAGATATTTTTACCACACGTAATGTAATTACATTAATAATACATACCACTATATTTTTATGATATTAAGTGAATTTTATAAATTTTATTACTTGAGATATATAAAAGTATATTTTTATCATATATGAATTTTAATATAAATTTTTATTTATTAATAAATGGCTTGTATTATTTAGTATAATAAGATCTGATAAATATATTTAAATATATAAAACTACTATATATAAGTTATATAATAAACATGTATAGATTTTGAAAGTCATTTTGGGTCAAGTTGACTTTTGTTGACTTTTGCATGTCGATCTCGAGCATTAGGATTGTGATACACTACGACTTGACCTAAATTGTTAGACAGATATTGACCAACATATAAATATATATACTTAATATAGGTTCGTGAATCCGAGACAAACCCTGCACTTGTTCAGTGCCGTCATATACATAATTACTACAAAATACAGTATTGTGAGTTTCATTTGCTCCCTTTTTATATATATTTTTGGGCTGAGAATACATGCGCTGATTTATAAATGTTTTACGAAATAGGCACAAGTACTAAAACTAATTCTATGTGGGTTTAAACCAGAAATATACCCTTAGCTTAGTAACATTAAACTACTTTTCTATGTACGGTAGGCGCGAATCCTAAAGATAGATCTATTGGGTCTGACAAACCCCATCCTGACTATGGGATGCTTTAGTACTTCGAGGTTATTTTAAACACACCTGATCTGGTGTACTTCAGAGGGTAAAACATGAACGTTAAGGCTTGTTACCGGGTGCCTACAACTTATAGAATACTTTTATACACTTGCGAGTGTACGGATATTTATAGAAACTGAAATCTTGTGGTCTATTACTATTACGGAAATGATGGATTATGATAAACTAATGAACTCGCCAACTTTTTGGTTGACACCTTAAAGCATGTTTATTCTCAGGTATTAAAGAAATCTTCCGCTGTGCATTAGCTCATTTTAAGGATATTATTTGGAGTCATTCAAGACATACTTTGAAAGACGTTGCATTCGAGTCGTTGAGTTCATCAAGATTAATATTAAGTCAATTATAGTTAGATGTAATATGAAATGGTATGCATGCCGTCAATTTTTGATGTAAAGAAAGTTTGTCTTTTAAAAACGAATGCAATGTTTGTAAAACGTATCATATAGAGGTCAAATACCTCGCGATGTAATCAACTATTGTGAATCGTTTATAATGTATATGAACGGGTCCTTTCAGATGGGGATATTCTATATGCATCTTGTTAAGGTCGGTTACCAGGTGTTCACCATATGAATGATTTTTATCTCTATGCAGTTTGCGAAATGCCTGATATGAGATGTATATTTATGGAAAGAATGAAAATCTTGTGGTCTATTAAAATAATGGAAATGATTGATTACGATAAACTTATGAACTCACCAACCTTTTGGTTGACACTTTAAAGCATGTTTATTCTCAGGTATTAAAGAAATCTTCCGCTGTGCATTAGCTCATTTTAAGGATATTACTTGAAGTCGTTCATGACATATTTAGGACAGTACCTCGCAATGGAACCAAATGTTGATGACTTCGTCCGGATGGATTAGGATGGGCTATCACAATACCCCCCTCCCCCACTGCACCCGCAAAGCGACGTGCTGAAGATTTTCACTACCACTCATAAAGTTATCATATAAAATTGTCATCAATCAATACAATATTTAATGATTTGAGATTTCACAAAATATCTTATTTTAAAATCGTTTTAGTCCGTAAGCACCTAGATCAGTTTCAGAAAACACCTAGATGTTGAGCTAGTTTTGACTCTTTTTAACAGTATCAAAACACGCTTGTTAAATTTAAGGTCACTAAGTTTTTGACGAAAAAGATGCTTCTTACGCCTCACGTCGTTTTTTGAAAAATTTGAACCTCATTCAAGCAATTAACGGATAAAACTAGGTCATGGTTTGGTTCTTGATTCCACTAAGATTGATTGATTTTAATCAGTTTAATATATACTTTCACTTATTAGCGAATTATAATTTATTAAAGAATTTTTCTAAACATAGCTCTTAGGACTATGCTTAAGGGCTTAAAACATGCATAAATTTTCCGTATATTTTTCAAAACCACCTCAAGTAACTACCCCACTACTTGAATGTACAATCGTTAAAAGCTTGAAACTTTCTCTTAAGTATAGTCCTAAAAGTTAACATTAAAAAAATCCTTTATTAAATCACCTTCAACTTCCTCGTATATAACATTTCAAAAAAATTACATTATCACGTCATAATCATTTAAAAAAATATATATATATATATATATATATATTCTAAAATGTCTCCATGGTACAATTACCAATCACGGTAGTCTTATTAAAAATGAACGTTGAGTTTTCCACTAGCAAAGGTAACTTAATCATACATATATTGGAGAAGTATTGGAGAAGTGACTAATAACTGTGAAGTTAAAAAGTGCAACTCACAAAGAATCATCATCTCGTGAAAGTTTGAAACGTTGAATGATCGGAAGTGCTTCTGAATCCATAGCTGACGTGACCATTCAATCAAAATTTATATAAACTTCACAAAAATATACATACTTAATAATAAAATACAAATTACAAATATAGGGGCATGAGATGAGGTGATTACCGGCGAAAATGAGAATGGTGGAAATTGGGCGTTTGTCATCTTCAACAATAGCAACTGTAGCCTTGGCTGCCTCAGTTTCCCCTTCACTGCGTCTTTTATTTATGGGATGTTGATTGAACACTACTAGTCAGCAGGGGTGGTGGCCATTGGGAATAATACAAGGCTCTACCTAGTCTTTAGTGCCGATTTTTTTATCATCTTTTTTGTTTGACAAAAAAAGATAAATAAATAAATAAATAGACCGACCATTAAAATGATGATTTAGTCTATATACAAAAAAATGGACCTTTATGATCTTTAACCCAATCGATACAAATAAACATTTAAACTGAAGCCTCTAAATAGTACATCTCAATTTGAACATATCTAAGGAATTGTAACAAAGACATAATTGATGATAGTAACACAATTTAATTCCAACAGATGGTTCGAAAGACTTAAACTCGAACTTGTTTTGTATCATAACGGTAGTTATCTAATGATACGCATAATGATCCGTCTCAAAAATAGGCAAGCATCTCGGCAAAAATCTTACCCAGTACCACGTGTCCCGGAATACAGACTTCGTTTCCCGACGTCCGCCCGGAAACTATACCATGCCGGACAAATGGCAAGACCGAGAATCCGGATGACATACACATAACTGGCATCATACAGCTAGTCGTAATAATCATAATCGTGAAGAAACACTTGGAACAAAGTAAAAAGTAAAACCTTCCCGGCTAGACTGAGAGCACCGTGATGCCTTAACCGGTACTAACCTACCGTCAGTACCGACATGGCGTTCCACCCCGGCACGAAGATATTCTCTCGGGACAAGCACGCTGTCCCGGAGAAAGTGCACTGCCCCAGAGCAGACACTTCGTCCCAGAACGATTACCTAACGACGGAGTAAGCATGCAAGCAAGTTGCATGCCACGTCAGCTCGCGAATCTAGAGAAGTCCGTTAGGATCTGTTATTCCCCACGAAAGGGACAGGTGCCACGTCACCCCTCGGGATTGACAAAGTTCGTTACAACCATGAAAGGGACATGTGCCACGTCATCATTCCCTCATAGACATCTATAAATACGTAAACAAGATCTTTCATTAAAACAACACTGGATGCATTAATGTTACTCTGCCCAAATTAATTGCGATAACATTACTCCAGTCGTGAAACCAATTCCGGCCGGTGCTCCGATCATCGTCGGAATTAACCCTCGCTTTTAGATATTAACTTACTCGATTCCGATCGAATAAGGTTAATTCAATCAATTGTTTTACGACCTTGGAATCCAGATTCCAAATCGGGGTTCACACAATTATTGGAGTTAAAACATTCGACTTACTATTTCTCTCAAATCAAGCACTCAAACCCGAAATCTATTCATACTAGACGATTTTGGTTTGATCAAATGGCGCTATCTAAAGGTACGAAATTAATCACAACTCGCTACGATGAGCTGGAAAAGGACGAAACAAGCATACATAGCACCATCGACGCTGATGTGTATATGATTCACTCATGGGTCGTGGGACAACGACGAAAATCAGGGGCGTTAGATGAATGGAAGCACGAACCCATCGTCTTCCCCTCGTTATTTAATATCAACCCATCCTTGGACCCTGTTATTTTACGAGCACATATCTCCAATTTCCAAATTGGGCGAATATACACCGACACCGGTGCAGGGGCAGAAGTCATGTTTGAACATTGTTTTCTGCAGCTACCAGAAAACATCAGACGACAGAAGAAAGCCACAACTTCGCCATTGGTGGGGTTCAACAGTACTGCAACTTGGCCGGTGGGCTCCATCACACTGGAGGTCGTCTTGGGAACATTACCCTTCCAAAGTGCGGCGGACATCGAATTCGCCATAGTTAAAACAGACTCATGGTATAACGTTATCTTGGGACGTAACGCCATGCAGAAGTTTGGTGCAATTGCATCAACAGTACATGGAATGCTGAAGTTCCCTACTCCAGCCAGAGTCGCTACAATCCAGATGCAAGAAATGGAACCAATCGAATGTATGCAAATATTCAAAGGAAGAAGTGATATTCAAGTCCATGATAACGGCTACGTATCCCCAAATCCCAAGTACCCAGACCAACTAATCCAGATTGGCGCTACTTTGAGCACCAACGCAAAGGATACGCTCTGCAAACTCTTAGTAGCAAGTATAGATGTCTTCGCCTGGGAACCATCCGACATGACGGGTGTCCCACGCGAAATAGCCCAACATCGGCTAAACGTAAACCCGAATATCACACCGGTCGTTAAGAAGAAAAGAGCAATGGCATTAGAACATAGCAATTTCCTGGACAACGAGGTACAACGACTGGTTGATGCCGGTATAATGAAAAAAGTAAAATATCAAACATGGGTGGCGAACCCCGTGATGGTAAAAAAGGCAGACGGATCTTGGCGCATGTGTGTCGACTACAAAGATATCAACAAAGTATGCCCAAAGGACAACTACCCTCTGCCGAAAATTGACTGGAAAGTCGAGTCCCTCTCAGGGTACCCGTTTCTAAGCTTCCTGGATGCATACAGGGGTTACCAACAAATCCCTATAGCAGAAATCGACGAAGAAAAACCGCATTCTTCACACAAAGGTATCTTTTGCTATACCAAAATGCCATTTGGGCTAAAGAATGCCGGAGCAACATACCAACAGCTAATCGACAAAGTATTCCAGGACCAAATCGGACGAAATGTCGAAGCATACGTGGACGACATCGTCATCAAGAGCAAAACAGAAGAACAAATGATTTTAGACGTCATCGAAACGTTCGATTCGCTACGCAAAATCAATATGAAACTAAATCCGTCAAAATGCTCTTTCGGAATGGACGAAGGCCGTTTCTTGGGTTTCATGATCACTCCGAGAGGAATCAAGGCAAACCCGAAGAAGATCCAAGAAATCGAAGATATGCAGTCACCCAGGAGTAAAAAAGACGTGCAGAGCCTAAACAGAAAACTAGCGAAACTCATAAGGTTCTTGTCACGAGCCGCCGACAGGGCTCTCCCCTTTTTCCAGACATTAAAAGGTTGCTTGAGCAAAAAAGATTTCATATGGACGGATGAGGCCGAGAGAGCCTTCCAGGATATGAAGGCATTCTTAAATAAGCTGCCAGCATTAACGGCACCTATACCGGGTGAAACCCTCACGGTATACCTGGCCGCCTCCTTTGAGGCAATAAGCTCGGTCCTAATTGCCGATAGGGGCAAAATTCAAATGCCGGTGTACTTTGTAAGCAAAGTAATGCAAAACGGAGAAGTAAATTACCCGGCCATGGAAAAACTAATCTACGCTTTAGTACATACAGCCAGACGGCTCCGACGCTATTATCAAGCGCATCCGATACAAGTTTCCACGGACCAACCAATTAAACACGTCCTGACTAGACCGGAAATCTTCAAAAGAATGGCGAAATGGGTAATGGAACTCGGAGAGCACGAAATCACTTTCCTCCCGAGACATTCGGTCAAGGGCCAAGTCATAGCAGACTTCCTGGTAGAGCTCCCTTTCGACATGATCAAGTAAGGCGAAACCACAGTTACAAGAAGAGAGACGGACGAATTCTGGGAACTATATATGGACGGAGTGTCAAGTGAGGAGGGGGCTGGCATAGGCATACTCCTCGTTTCCCCAAACGGAGAAGAAATAACTTACGCTATCCGGTTGAAATTCGCTGCCTCAAACAACGAGGCCGAATACCTAGAAGTATCGATGTGCGACAGCTCACAGCTTGTGTCGACTCCTAACTGGTGGCAAGCCAATTAAACGGCAGCTTCGAATCAAGAGACACATCGATGCAAAAATACCTAGAACTCACAAAGTCACTAACCAACACCTTCGCGGCATTCGAAATAAAAAAAATACCCCGTAATCGTAACAAGAAAGCAGATGCTTTGAGCAAGCTCGCCTCTTTGCTATACGATCATTTCACTAAAAAAGTTATGGTTGAAGTACTGGAAAGGAAATCAAATGAAGAGGATACCCTCATGGCGACGATCACAACAGAAGAAGAATGTTGGATGACACCCTTCATAAAATATCTTGCCGACGGTACACTACCAGAAGACAAATTACAAGCCCGTAGGATACGAATGCGGGCACCAATGTATTACTTTAAAAACAGCATCCTTTACAGGAAATCGTTCACAGAGCCCTACTTAAGGTGCATTAGCCCGACACAGGCCAAAGAGATAATACGAGAAATGCATGAGGGAGCCTGCTCAACGCACTCCGGCTACCGAACGATAGTTAGCGGGATCAAAAGAATGGGTTTGTTGGTCCCTTGATTAACAATAGGAGTATTGTAGGGGGGGGGGTGAATACAATTTCTTTTAATTAACTAACCAATTAAACACGGTTTAGTATTCAAGCATGTAGTCAAAGGTAATTTTTCAACTGTTATTCTTTATTGATTAAATCACATAGAATTACAACTATCCTTGGCGGAATGATAGTTGGTTGATACATATTTACCTAAGTATAGCTATAAGGATAAACATAAAGCTATTACATGTTTTGGACTCTAAATAAATAAACCCACACCACTAGTTGTTACAATAGTGGATACAACAATTTATAGTATTCCTATTAACCGTTTAATGGTTCTATTGACCACAGGTACATAGGATTCTGTACTTGTGGGGACAACTGCATTAGAGAGCGTGCTCTCCTCTTTCCTCTTTGGTAGCTATTTGCAGGAACACTCCAATTTGGTTTGGCACCACTATTCGTTTAAACAAATAGAATGCTGTGTTCCCTAGGCAATGACAAAGTATAGCACATGTCTGCACGTGCGTTAAACTTCTGCATTCCCACGTGTCTTGTAAGGTCACTTGCCAGCCGCTGATGTGTGCGAGGTGGGGTACGAAATAGTATTATTTTTACTACGAAATACGATACAAATTACACAAGTTTTATTATTTATTTAGATTGGGATATACCTAAACCTTGCTACAACACTTATAGGCAGTGTACCTAATCGTAGAGTAGTGTAGTTTTTAGTAAGTCCGGTTCGTTCCACATGGAGCTAGTGATACGTACTATATTTTTAACAACTATATTTGTATAAAATATATATAATTATATAAGTAGTAATATTATAAAAGGGGGGTTTTACCGTTTAATGACCGTTTTGTCGATTTTAAATAAAGCGTAAAGATAAATGACAATAATTAAAGTGCGTAAAATAAATAACAATATATAAAATTGCGATAATTAAAATTGCGAATAATAAAATGACAGTAAATAAAAGTACGATGAGAAATATAATAAAACAATTATGCTTATTTAAACTTCCGTAACCATGATGTTTGACGTTTTGATTTTAATTTATTATTCTGGGTTAATTGTCCTTTGTCCTGGATTATTTGAAACCTATCTGGTTTTTGTCCATAATAGTTCATCGATCATAATTATAAAATGCTCGTCAAATTAACCTTATTCCCGAAGTCAAATATTCTAACTAATTAGGGATTCAAACTGTAACAAAGTTTTAATACTTTGTTCATAATTACACCAGGTTATCGACTGCGTATAATCCAAGGTTTTAATACTTTGTTAACAATTACATCAATTATCCTTGTATGTAATCCATCCCTATTTTAATGAGATATGAATATTAATTTACCCACTTGATCAGAATGAATAATCAATTACCCAACCCGAATAATTAATTAAATGATCGTAAAAGATGTCGTATAAACATCACTAAATAGGACATACATAATCATTTTAATAATTATTAGATTAACTAATTTGAAGATAGGTTCGACAGGTTCCAATGAGTTGTCATTCAATTAGACAATACCCCTACCTATTAATAGTCAATAGTCCAATGTTCACAAGTGTCGGTCTTTTGTCCAAACCTTAATTATGGTACAAAATCCAATAACCCCATCTTAATATTTAGCCCAACATCATGATTACTTCGGCTCAAATAAGCATAATAATAACTTAGTTACGAGACATTAATTTAAAAAGGAAAAACATAGCTTACAGTGGTGATTAATCGCGTAGCGTTACACGGACAGAATTCCGACTTTAAAACCCGTAAAACATTGCTTACAATAACCCAACTAAACCATAATTTATTATTAATCTTACTTAAACTTAATTATAATTATAAATATAATTATAAATATTACAGAGGAAAGAAAGAAACTAAGTGTGAAGTGTGTATATTTCGACCAGAAAATGTTCCAATTTATAGATGTGGCCAGCCTCTAAGGCTCATGCGATCGCATGAAAAACATTCTTCCTGGCCATGCGATCACATGGCCAGCTGTTCCAGCTCACAAGTTGAATTAAAACATGGGCGGCTGCTGAATTATTATAATATATAATATAATATATATAATTATATATAATTATATATATATTATATTATATTATATTTTTGTGCATAGTTTGTAATTTTAGCTCCGATGTCTCGTACGTTTACGCCCTGTTTATGTCTCGGTTCCGGATTTTCGAACGTCCTTTCGTACGCGTAGTTATCTTGTACTTTGCATTTTGCAATTTGTAATTTGCACAAAAAATTATTTTCCTTAACTCCCAAAATCCGCGCAAGTCTTTAAATCACTTTTAGTGGCACTTTTGAGTGCACTATGGCTTTAGTGGCACTTTTCAAGCTTTAGTGGCACTTTTTCATCAATTCTTTAATCTTCGTGCTTCGTTTTCAATTTATTTATTTAAACGATTACAACTTAAAAATAGAATAATTACAACTAAAAACTTTACATATTGGGACGATATTGCGACTAAATATATGTTCATTTGGAGCACTATCAACCGCCGACGCGTGTCCTTTCCTGTTCAACTTTGTCTTTGACTTCTGTTGAATAGTACAATTGATGTAGACCACTCGGGAAACCACCATGCTTGTAATGGAGCATGGCTGTCTTGTGTTGTATGCTGCTTACCAGGTTTACTGGTTCTTCTTATGCTGAGTCACTTGATATTCTTGAATTGCTGAGTACTCATCCTGTGCTGATTTAAAGAATACACTCTACCTTGTGCTGGTAGACTAGGCAGCATACTGAACACTTGACACAATAATATTTGCTATCTATACATAAACAAACTTGTGCTGGCTGTACATAACATTTTAGTGTAAATAAATTACAGTTTTGTCATAATTAAATCCTTAATTATTTTGGGGACTCAACAATCTCCCCCTATTTGATGATGACAAAACTTATGATATTTAGAGAAAACACTAAAGCCAGCACAGAGGGGCCTAATGAAAAATAGGCAGAAAATTTGTCCCTTTTAAGTTTGTTTTTGGGATCTTTTGCTGAGTTATCTATATCTTATAACTTGATATGATTTTGAAGATTAACTCATTTCATCTTCATTACAACAGAGTATATACAGTAATTACAAAACATCATAATGAAAAATGAAGTAACAAAAGATACAATTTAAGAACTAGAAGGCTATATGTCTTTATCTTTATCATTTTCTAGTTCATCACCAGATAGCTCTTATTCTTTTACTTTCCAGGCAGCCTAGACTTCAGGAAACAAGTAAGGCAGCTCAATAGGGTCATAAACTGGAACATGAGGAGGTAGAATGATGTGATCTCTTCTGTGTGGGCCTTCACCAGTAGATTTCCTTCCTTTAGGCTTTTGAGAAAGTACTTCTTCTACGTTTACTACTGGTGCATTCCCAAATTTTGTTGCTTTGTTGAAGAGCTCTTGGAGTTCTGGCTTCAATGTCTTTTTAATACCACTTTCAGCTTTACCAATGAAGTACTCCAATATCTCCATCCATTCACTGAATTTGAAGGTTCTCAAATCAGTGTAGTCTACCCTCTCTTGAATGTTATCTTCCCTGCTAATACTGAAAGCTCTTTTTGTGCCTCTGTGCACTTTGATGATCTTGCTGGGATTTGATCTCCTGGTCAGTACATCACGATACTTGCTCCTATAATAGTGATAAGATAGCTCAATTGTTCATTCAGTTTCTATAGGAGCAGTAGCAGGTGCTTTCTCAGCAGCTTCCAGTTCATCAAGAGCTTTATCTTGTTCTTTAACAATAGCTTTGGATAGCTTGAGGGACTCAGCCTCTTGCTTTCTATCAACTGCCAATTTAGCTTCTACTTCCTAAAGCCTTACCCTTTCAGCATATTCAGCATCAGCATCCTCCCTTCTTTGCCTTTCAGCTTCTAAGCCCAAAAGATAATCATCGGTAGTAATATTCAGGGACTTTGCTATTACAATCATTTTCCTTCCCTCTTCAGTTCTAAGGGCATCACGATACTGCCTTAGATCTATACCCAGTTGCCGAGCCTCATGAAATTGAGCTTTCTCTTCATCAGTATGTAGCCTTTAACCACTGTTATTTAGATACACTCCAATTTCAATACCATAAGTTAAGGCAGTAATGTAGAATGGCTGATCAAGAGGATGATGCAGTAATCTAACTTGGCGTATCCTTTTAGAAATAGCTGCTTGTCTTTGCTCAAGCAATTCAGGTACAGTGATCTCCAGCCTATAAGCCTCTCTTTCATCTGGATTCATTCTAAATAGATCTGGCTCACCACGGGCAACTGAATCATCTTCCTAAGTTGTGTGTTTATCATGTGGCTTTGGGGAAGATGGAGGATACATGATTGATTCTGATATGCCTGAAGAACTCACTGAAAACTGATTAATACGTTCATCCTGTGTTCTATTAAAATAAGCAAGAGTCCAGGGAGAGATAGGTGATTGAACAAATAAGTGATATCCTCTTCCCCAGACTGTGAAGTCAGCAGGATCAATAGTATCATCATCTTGGTTAACACCCAGCTCAGCCGCCTTGGCTGGGTCTTCAACACTTATTTCACCCAACAACACACTACTGGCTGAGTCTTCTATCACAACCCTCCTTACCATGTCTTCAGTACCAGCTAACTGATTAGTATCAGCTGGAGGTAGATAGGGAACAATAATAAGATGCTCCCCCTTAACATCATCAACATCAAGGTCTGTTATTTCTGCTGGCTGTTGTTGTGTAGCTGGCTGAGCAGAAGATGCTGGTCGAGAAGATGAGCTAGTTTCCAATATTGCATCTAGCCATTTCATGAACACGTCAGCTCTTACTCCTCCTGACCCAGTATATTGCAGATAATCTTTCATTTCTTTAGGGGTCATTCTTTTGATCCTGTCTGCTCGCTCAGCATACAGCTTTGCCCTTTTCTTGTCATACTTAACCATGAACTTAGCATTTCTTTTACGAGCATCTCTTTTGTATTTTTTAATGCTGATTAGTTCATCATTAATATCCAACTTGTCTGGGTTCAGGCTTCTTCTATGTTCAATTCTGTGATACTTACGAGCAACATAAGCCTCCCATTTGGCATTAAAGGCATTATTTAAATCTTACTGTCTCTTCTGATGTCTCTCCAGTTTTCTTTTCATTTTCCTTTCGATCGTTTGAGAGACAACAAAAGATTCAGCAACAGCCAGCTCAGAAACATCACTGGGCTTATTGCCAGAACCAATATCATCCACTGATGTGGCAGATACACTGGGTTGAGATTCACCAGCTGCTTGTACACCAGCTTCAGTATGAGCATTGCTGGGCTTAGTGCCAACACCTTGATCAGTACCAGTACCATCATCATCACCATCTCTCCTTTACTGTTTAAGAGCCTTTTCATGCTCATGCTTCCCCTCAGATTGTTTTCTCTTTTTGGACTTCTTTTTGGACTTCTTCTCCCCCTTTTTATCATCAGCAGGGGCAGAAGGGTGATCAGGGGAAACATGTGCATCAAGGTCACTGTCTGACTCAGGCACTGAAAATGCAAAGTTGTTCCAGTCAGCATCAGCAGGTGAAAGATGGGCACCAGGATCTACACCATATTGTCGGAGACACAGATTTGAAGTTCTAACTTCAATTCTTGCAACACCCATGGCCATTTGATTAACAGTGGCCCTAACATCTGCTTGTAAGGCAGCCATTTGTTGCATAGTCTCCACCAATTGAAGATAAACAGAGACAGGGACCATATTAGCCATTTGCTGTTTCTGCGAATCCAACCTCTCTGTCAATACCCGATTCTCTTTATTAAGATAAAGATTCCTTCGAATAGCAGCATCAAGATCAGTTTAAAGACGGGCAAGATGATCAGTATATTCATTATGAGAGATGATTCGCCTCTTGAGATCCTCCTCTTCTTCAAATTGTTTGACAATAGCATCCACCGCTAGATCAGCAAAAGCACATACTTGTTTGAGCTGGTTTTCAATGGTAGAAGTGGTAACCTCCCCAGCTCTGCGTATGGCTTCAGTCATTCTATCAACAATAGCAGAGTGAATGGTGCTTTGTAGATCTGGTGTAACTTCGGCTAATATCTTATAGACAGCCAGAGTAGAGATGGCAGCCACCTCATCAACATTAAAGTTGCTGGTTGAGGGGCGATCACTAGCAGCTAACGTAGAAGTACCTCCGTGGGGTGGTGGAGGTGAAAGGTCAGAATCTGACTCGTCACCATGATCACCATCATTTTTACCTTCACCCGAAGGTTTAGAACCACTGGTATTCTTGTCAGCATCATTATCAGCATCATCAGTTAGATCCACTGGTTTATCTTTGGAACCAGTCACATTATCATGAGTGACTGGTTCGCCCTTACCAGTACCTTTATCAGCATCACCATCCGATGAAGAAGATGACGAGGAAGAAGCTGATGAATCAGAAGGTACTGGCGAATCAGGGACATTTTGCATAACACATTTACCAGTAGCTGGATCTATGATGAACTTGAGAGGCCTCCATGTACCAGGCCATGAAGAAGCAGCTGGAGCAATACCAAAGTAGTGATAGTATGGCTGCTCATTAATTTGTTGTAGCATGGCCAACCTCTCATATATCTCTTCTCTTGCTGGCCGATCCAGCTGAGATAATATCTCAGTCAGCTCCTCTCAATGAAATAGAAAAGTAACCGCATCAACATTCTCCTTCGTTACTGTTTAAAAACAGAAAGAATTGGGGTGCATTTTGGGTAGAAAACAGATGGACAGTAGTCTGAACTTGGTTAGAAACCTAGTAGCAGAAGTAAGCACGATGGTAGTGATTGAGCTATACAAGGAACAGAAGAAAAAAAAATAATGAAGTGGTGTTGCAGTGGCGTTCTTGGGGGAGTTATAGCGGCGGGTTGAGATGATGATGGTGGTTTAATAGATTTTCGACCGAACCAACAAACACGTAACATATTGTTAATGATCAAATAGGGTGATGGTTTGGGTCTTGGTTGTTTTCGAACAGTGATTAGTCAGAGGTTGAAGAACGAAGATAGGTGGTTCAAGGTGGTCGTGTAGATGTTTGTTTGTCATCTAGAAACAATAATCGAAGGAGAGAAGGGTACGTGTTGGAGATAGTTACCGAAGGTGAGTTGTAATGGTGTTAGGTTTCGGTTACAACAGTGGTAAACGATGGTGGTTATCAATGGGGTTTTATGGTTTGTAGGGTGAAGTTTTAGGTGGTTTTGTGTAATTGTTCATGGGTTTAAACCGAAGTAAACAAGTAGCAGGTGGTGATCGAAACCGAGCAACAAGTGGGTGTTCGATGGTTGTTTGTTTTGTTGGTTGATGGTGTTTGATTATGGGTTGTTCTTGGTGGGTTTGATCGGAAAGAAAACAGAAAATAGCAGCAACTCCTTCGATTGTAGGTGGGTTTGGGTTGAAGATGGTGTTCGTGCTTAAGGGTTGATGGTGTTTGATGGCGGTGGTGGAAGATAGATGGTGGTGGAGGATTGATCAAGGTTGAAGAAGGAATCGATGGTTTGTGGGTTTTCGAATAGTGACATTCTTGTGTAATCGTTCATGGGTTTAACCGAGACAACCAAGTAGTCGATAGCGTATGATAAGGAAGAGGGAAGTAGATGTGTTTGTGTATTTCTAAAAGTGGCACAGCTAAGTTGATCGAATATGTAATGGAGTAAAACTTACTGTACTAGTTTCAAATCAGTTCATATGAAATCCAATCATATGTGCAAGTGTGTGTTATACATGGTGATTTATAATGATTCTTGATGGTATTCTAATAGTGATGGTTATGGTGAAGATGATGGATGTTCAAAATAAGAACAAAGGAGATGGTGTTGGATCACGATCATAACCGTACGAAACAGTGGTAGTGGTGACGTGGGTGTTTGAAGATGACAACGATGGTGGTCTTGAGAGTGTTTGTTTGATGGTGTATGGTGGTGGACGATGGTGGTAGCAGGTGGTTCAAGGTGACGGTGGTAGGGTGAGGGAAGATGATGAGGATGACTCTCCTGAGTCTCTGGTGCATATATGTGTTATATAATATAATTGAGATACATAAACTACAAACACAGTTGATATCAATAATATGCACTTTACATATATTTATGGATACATGTGATGTAGTGGGAGACAAGAGCAGTTAGGAAGAAGAAATCTCAAATCAAAATAATAATTAAATATAATATGTAAATAAACGTGTGAATCAATAATAAACTCTACCGATAGTTTTCACGGAATGCTAAATCATGGTCCGTTGGTAATCAGTGGCGTAATAAAAGTCTTCGAAAAAAAAATCCCAAATTTTTAGATTAACCATAGTTATTTATTTTGGTCATTATGGTATAAAATTCGATCATTAACTATTAAATAAAAATTACATTAATTATTCACTCCCAACCCCAAGTATAAAAAGTTTTAAAATTCAACAAATAGTTCCTAAATACATTTTTAGTAAGCTTATGATTTATAAAACCCATTTTCGGATCACCGCTTATTTTAAAATCACATAAGTTCCTTTTTAACTCGTTTACTACCTATTGAATGACAATTGAGCGTTACCGCCGTTTATTAAATAACTTCAAAATCACATAATATATATTCTATATACTTTATTTATATATATACTCTTTAAATAATAATTATTATATATTATTATTATTTTTCAACATTGATTATAACAATTACAATATATAATATTTCTTTTTATAATATACATATATATTTTTATATATATATTTAATTATATGCATATCTATATATTATATATTAAATTAAATATACTAATATTATTTTATATTTATTTCCAACAATTAAATCATATATTATTTCAAAT
The DNA here is from genome assembly GCF_046630445.1 of Rutidosis leptorrhynchoides. Lineage (NCBI taxonomy): Eukaryota > Viridiplantae > Streptophyta > Magnoliopsida > Asterales > Asteraceae > Rutidosis > Rutidosis leptorrhynchoides. Next base: position 401,655,696 of record NC_092336.1, on the reverse strand, counting down.
AAAATTATATATATCTATTTACAAATTAGTTGTTCGTGAATCGTCGAAATTGGTCGAGGTTCAATTGAATTTATGTAAACAGTTCCAAAATTTTAAGACTCAATTTTATAGACTTTGCTTATCGTGTCGAAATCATATAAAGATCAAGTTTAAATTTGGTAAAAAATTTCCAGGTCGTCACAGTACCTACCCGTTAAAGAAATTTTGTCCCGAAATTTGATTGAGATGGTCATGGCTGACAATAAATATGTTTTCATGACGCATTCGAGCTAGAAATTTAGAGTTTTATCATCATTAAGGTAATATGGATAAAAAAATTTGATTACTCGAAAAGTACGAGTGAAGCTGTCACAACAGATTGAGATAGTGACTTAACTTTTGACGTTGTCTTGGTTGAATTCCGAAATTCAAGGGATTTAAAGAAAATCGTTGAGATCTGAAAGATTTGATTCTTTGGTGAATAAAATCTCTTTAATTAAATGCGATTATCTGCCTTGATTTCTTTATCAGATATTTCACTATAAATTAACTTCTTCCATTCCATTACTTTTATCACTCCTATATTCAATTCTCAAATTCAAAAGATTGTGAATATGCTTAATTAGTTCTAATCCTTGTCCTTATCATTACTATCGCAACAATCATTCTCCTTTTTCAACTTTCACCTGAGGAATCTATTTACTTCTACTTCGCCCTTGGGGTTATAGTGTTTTTAATTCTCCCGTGTCTTTATGTTGCTATAAACATTGATATACACGGTTTGTAATTTATGTGTTGTTATCGGACTTTATATTCTCCCTTATATTTTGGAGCTCGATGTTGTTGTTTTTTTTTTCTTCCCGACTTCAAGTTAAGCGAATAATGGTCCAGAATTCGTAAGTATGAAGTTTCGAATGAATCCTAATTAAGATTTTAAGCAGTGAGGAATGGTAATAGTATGATTTGATTTGGTAAATTACCGAAAATCACGAAAAAGATAGAACTATTAAGGAAATATGTTCTTGATATTTTTAGAGATTATGTAGAATGTAAGAGTCATGTAAAATGGTACATGATGACGTTATGGTCTGTGAATCATCACGTTTCATTAGAAACTCATCATGACTTACTATAATATAATCACGTTGATCAAGTGTCATTATATTATACTAACTCATGCATCAATTTCCAACACTACTTCAAAACATTCATAATTCAATCTCTACGTTTTTTAGAGATTTAGAAACTAAAACAATTTTCTTTTATGATATAACACAGATGGCGCGGAGAGGTAATTAATATCGGACAAGAATATTTATGAAGATATCTTCAGAAATATTGAGGATATTAATATTGGAAGATACGATAATATCTTAGAATTTTTGAATCAATTTGTGATGCAGAAATTCATTCACGATGATTTAGAGCGATTAAGGAGCAAGGTATTCGCTAAAGATTTCATCAGATTCAGAATCATCAGGATTCTTTATGTACAAGTTTAGTCCTTGTAATTTGTTCAGAGTTTCAGGATGAGAGATCATAATTCTAAGGAATAAATGTTATATGTATATATAACTTTTGATGTAGAAACGTTGCGAGATTCAAAATACTGATTGCTGATTTCTCGATACTTGGTATGGCAATTCTCGTTACAAGATGCCGATGAGTTCATGATAAGACTTCAATAGATAAATATAGTGATTTGTCGAAGAGATTTAAGCCAAGGAGCAACGAGATTGCTGGTACGATTGTTGGTAATATGATGGAATATAAAAGGTTTCCCGGTAACAATAAAAGAGCACACATATATATCAAGGTTTTAATAAGGTTGTTTCGAATGAAAAGTTGAAGTTGACTTGCCGGAGCTGTGACAAAATTGGCTAATTTGGAAAGATATTGCAAAGTTATCTTTGGTAATAACAATGCCAAAGGAGCTAGCACAGATACATGTTAAACGTTTACTCAGGTTCCGAGTGTTTTCAGGTGCATAACTATATGTATCAATCTTTTCTTCCGTAGATAAAGTGCGGTTGGTTCATCCTCTCGATTGAGGTGTTTTCAAGAATTATGAAAGATTTGAACGCGGATTGTAATCGTCAAGATACAAATGAGGTTTAAGATGAAATCAAGTGGCAAACTTGAAGAATTGTTTAGTTTCATATGTTATAATTAATATTTTACTTCATTTTAATTGTCCAATGTCATTAGTCCACAGTTCGTAGTACACAATTAGTAATTCAAAAATTCATATATAGTTTAATATATAATATTCGAATTAATTAATACGTATTCGTGACCCATTGTATACATGTCTCAGACTCGATCACAACTCAAAGTATATATATTATTATAGAATCAACCTCAACCCTGTTTAGCTAACTTGATCATTACTGCATATAGAGTGTCTATGGTTATTCCAAATGATATATACAGATGCGTCGATATGATATGTCAAAACCTTGTATACGTGTCCTGATATTTGAAGTGCGTAAAATAAATAACAGAAATTAAATGACGATAAATAAAATTGCGAGAATATAAATTGCGATAAATAAATTGCGATAAATAAAATGTAATCAGTTAGCTAGGAACAGTTAGCTAGGAACAGTTAGCGTGGATTCTTAACAAAATTTTCTCATAGTTAATTTGTTTGTTTCTAACAAATTTTATTTTGTCCAATGTTTTCTTGATTATGCCACTTGTTGGATTCTTATAGGTCAAAATCCAAATATGAAATTGAATGAAAATGGTTATTCTGCGGTAAACGGATACGTATATCTGTGGATGTAAGTAGGATAGTAAATGACTGTTGAATCAGATTCGAAGAATGTACAGTGTAACTTATTAATGTGAAATCTAAATATTCCTCGGGTATTACCTACCCGTTAAAATATTTTCACCATTAATAGTTTGTACAAAAGAATTTTTAATTACAATCTTTATGAAAACATATGTACATATATATTTTCTTTAGATGTAACCATGGATTTAATGAGTCAATATGATATTAAACTCATTTGATTTACTGTTAAAACAAGAATATATAATCTCTAAAACATTAGAGATTACATAATCATCATGTCGAAAGAAGATAAATGATGTAGAATGATACGTAGAACGAAGATCATACTCGAAGTACAGATGGTGATATTGAGGCATGGATTGTTGATGGTACTGGTGTTGTTATTGATGGTACTGTTGGTGCCGATGATGTTGTTGAAGCTGGTAAATTTTGCACCATATTCTCCAAATTGATTACTCGAGCGCGAAGTTCGCTGACTTCTTCTATTATTCTGGGATGATTGTCGGTCCCATGAACGAGCGGATGAATAAGGTTTATAATTTTGGATAGAATATAATCGTGTTGAGCTATTCTGGAAATGAGGCTGAAAATGGTGTTTTGGATAGGTTCGCCGGTAAGTGCTTCAGGTTCTTCACCAAGAGGTGAATTTGGTTGGTGGAATGGATCGTCTTCTTCGCATCTCCATTAATTAAGTCGACTACGAACCCATCCTCAATTCATCCAGAATTGATGATGGCTGATCGGTTGATCCATTCCGGTTACACTGCTTTCGGAGATCAAGTGGAAATCCATATCGGAATAGCTGTCGGAATCCGAGGAATTTGAACTGGTTGAGGGATCCATCTCGTACGATCAAATGAAAGATTTTTGATATGAAAAAGATTATAGGATGTAGATTAGTACCCTGCAATACATAATTTACATATGCATATATAATACTGAAATCCTATAAGTTACAGAGGAATCTACGGAAGCTATCAAGAAAAGTCTACAGTAACAGATACGCTAAGATATGGATTAGCATATATGCTAAGATATGAATTTTGTCTATACACTATTCATGCAATCAATGCGTTAAAATGTATCTAGACTAATAATGATAAGCAGGTAATTTTCTGACGAAAATGATAAGCAAAACTTTTGACATGCAGACACGGTCGAAGTCCAGACTCACTAATGCATCCTAATGACTTATCAGTTAGACACACTAATGCAGACCTGGTTTGCTAAGACCACCGCTCTGATACCACATGTAATTAGTGGGGACGCATCCCACTCAGTGCCTTCCCAGCTAACCGCCTGGTGACCACTGAGCGTACCTCAGACACTGATTTTACAGCCATGCCTCTCGGCAAAGCCAACCATATTCGGACCGCGAGGAGTAAGAGCCAATGCTTCGTCACAGGTAACACTGTGAGAACCCCCTCTACGATTAAGCCGACGACACAACTTAAACCAGCTCTGATACCACATGTAATGACCCGTCCTAATCCATAAGAACGAATACAATAACATATGATTACATTGCGAGGTATTTGACCTCTATATGATACATTTTACAAATATTACATTCGTTTTAAAAGACAAACTTTCATTACATCGAAAGTTGACAGGCATGCATACCCTTTCATAATATATCCAAACTATAAATGACTTAATAGTAATCTTGATGAACTCGATGACTCGAATGCAACGTCTTTTGAAATATGTCATGAATGACTCCAAGTAATATCTCTAATATGAGCAAATGCACAGCGGAAGATTTCTTTCATACCTGAGAATAAACATGCTTTCAAGTGTCAACCAAAAGGTTGGTGAGTTCATAAGTTTATTGTAAACAATAAAATTCATCATTTTGATATACCACAAGATTTAAATACAGTACACCTATCTCGTGTACAAAACCATTTTCATAAATCTTAGTAACCGTACACATATCTCGTGTACAAAAATATCATACACATAACCTGTGCATAAAATCATTCTCTCGATACATAACATTCACTTTTCATTCATTGCTTGGCTTGGTAACTGACCTTAACATATAATGCGCATCAATAATATCCCCAAAAATAGAACATCTCGTCTATATAATATATAAACCTCGAAGTACTAAACACCACACCCACTAGCTCTTCCGTCTAGTGAACATTCTGGGTGGGGGTGTTAAACCCGGTAGCTAACTTTAGGATTCGCGTGAATTAGGGCCATACCTAATTCTAATTCTTAGGTTACCAAGAAATAATAATCAGGGGAAAAATATTCACAACAATTAGTGGCAATTATCACGTCCAACTAATTCAATAATAATCCACAGAACTTCCGTCTGCATAATAATTCATTCGAGGAATGTTTTGCTTGTGTCTATCTTGTCAAACATTTATAAAAGCATTTCATGCATTCGCAGTTCAAAATATATTTCAAAAGCATTTAATAAAGCAGTTGTAAAAGCAGCGCATGTATTCTCAGTCCCAAAAATGTGAAGAGTAAAAGGGAATCAAATGAACTCACCATACTGTATTTTGTAGTAAAAATACATATGACGACATTAAACAAGTGTAGGGTTGGCCTCGGATTCACGAACCTATCTCAGTTGTATATATTAAAACATATAATCGTAATTGAACCAGTTCATATATAATTTGTTACATATTAATGTTCTTATATATAATTTTATTAATACTTATGATATGTTATAATACTTATTTGATATATAATTTAATTAACGTTATATCAACATAAATAATATTATATTAGTTAAAAAAATAATATTAGGTAATATTAGTATACTTATGTAATAAATATATTTTTATATAAATTTATTTTTTGTAAAATAATAGTTATAATAATATTAGAATAAGGATAATAATAAAATTAATAATTATAATACTAATAATAATAATAATAATGATAGTAATAATAATAATTTTAATAAAAATGACAATAATGATAAGATAAGGATGATAGTTTTCATAAAAATAATATTTTGAATAATAATGGTAATTTTAATGATAATGATTGTTTTAATAGAAAATTTAATAGTCACATTAATAATAATACTAATATTAACGTTAAATAGTAATTCTAATACTACTTAATGTTATTACTTAGTAATAACAAAAATGATAATAATACTAGTCCTATTATTTATATTAACATAATAACAACAATAATTAATAATAATAATAATAACAATAATAATGATAATAATGATATTAATAATAATACTTATGTTAATAATAATAATAATAATAATAATAATAATAATAATAATAATAATAATAATAATAATAATAATAATAATAAAATTAATTAGTAATGATAATACTACCTTCAAAAGGCTTAAAAAAATTAAATGCCCGAGCCCGGTTTCGAACTCACAACCTCGCGTTTAAGTAAACTCCCTTCCAACCAACTGAACTGTCTTGATTTTCTGTTATATAATGCAACCACAACTTTAAACTCCTTGTTCTATTCTTAATAAATCTCATAATAATATAGATATAGATAATAGTAATACTAAATACAAAAATATCTATACCTAATAAAGAAAACGTGTGGGATCAACAAAACCGCTGTGTCTTCCATTTTTTTTTATAAACCAAACCAATATAGTGGGGTGCAATCGACCTAACTTAAACATATTTACATCATCATTCATTATTTACTCAGTATTATTATTCTTCCATTGTCTTCTCTCAATGAAACAGAAAAGTAACCGCATCAACATTCCCCCTCGTTACTGTTTGAAAACAGAAAGAATTGGGGTGCGTTTTGGGTAGAAAACAGATGGACAGCAGTTTGAACTTGGTCAGAAATCTAGTAGCAGAAGTAAGCACGATGGTAGTGATCGAGCCATACAAGGAACATAAGAAAAAAATAATAATGAAGTGGTGTTGCGGTGGCGTTCTTGGGGGAGTTATAGCGGCGGGTTGAGATGATGATGGTGGTTTAATAGATTTTCGACCGAACCAACAAACACGTAACATATTGTTAACGATCAAATAGGGTGATGGTTTGGGTCTTGGTTGTTTTCGAACAGTGATTAGTCGGAGGTTGAAGAATGAAGATAGGTGGTTCAAGGTGGTCGTGTATATGTTTGTTTGTCATCTAGAAACAATAATCGAAGGAGAGAAGGGTACGTGTTGGAGATGGTAACCAAAGGTGAGTTGTAATGGTGGTGGGTTTCGGTTACAACAGTGGTAAATGATGGTGGTTATTAATGAGGTTTTATGGTTTGTAGGGTGAAGTTTTAGGTGGTTTTGTGTAATTGTTCATGGGTTTAAACCGAAGTAAACAAGTAGCAGGTGGTGATTGAAACCGAGCAACAAGTGGGTGTTCGATGGTTGTTTGTGTTTGTTGGTTATTGGTATTTGATTATGGGTTGTTCTTGGTGGGTTTGATCGAAAAGAAAACAGAAAATAGCAGCAACTCCTTCGATTGTAGGTTGGTTTGGGTTGAAGATGGTGTTCGTGCTTAAGGGTTGATGGTGTTTGATGGCGGTGGTGGAAGATAGATGGTGGTAGAGGATTGATCAAGGTTGAAGAAGGAATCGATGGTTTGCGGGTTGTCGAATAGTGACGTTCTTATGTAATCGTTCATGGGTTTAACCGAGACAACCAAGTAGTCGATAGCGTATGATAAGGAAGAGGGAAGTAGATGTGTTTGTGTATTTCTAAAAGTGGCACAGCCAAGTTGATCGAATATGTAATGGAGTAAAACTTACTGTACTAGTTTCAAATCAGTTCATATGAAATCCATTCATATGTGCAAGTGTATGTTATACAGGGTGATTTATAATGATTCTCGATGGTATTCTAATAGTGATGGTTACGGTGAAGATGATGGATGTTCAAAATAAGAACAAAGGATATGGTGTTGGATCACGATCATAATCGTACGAAACAGTGGTAGTGGTGACGTGGGTGTTTGAAGATGACAACGATGGTGGTCTTGAGAGTGTTTGTTTGATGGTGTATGGTGGTGGACGATGGTGGTAGCAGGTGGTTCAAGGTGACGGTGGTAAGGTGAGGGAAGATGATGAGGTAGACTCTCCTAAGTCTCTGGTGCATATATGTGTTATCTAATATAATTGAGATACATAAACTACAAACACAGTTGATATCAATAATATGCACTTTACATATATTTATGGATACATGTGATGTAGTGGGAGACAAGAGCAGTTAGGAAGAAGAATTTTCAAATCAAAATAATAATTAAATATAATATGTAAATAAACGTGTGAATCAATAATAAACTCTACCGACAGTTTTCACGGAATGCTAAATCATGGTCCGTTGGTAATCAGTGGCGAAATAAAAGTCTTCAAAAAAAAAAAAATCCCAAATTTTTAGATTAACCATATTTATTTATTTTGGTCATTATGGTATAAAATTCGATCATTAACTATTAAATAAAAATTACATTAATTATTCACTCCCAACCCCAAGTAAAATATAAAAAGTTTTAAAATTCAACAAATAGTTCCTAAATACATTTTTAGTAAGCCTATGATTTATAAAACCCATTTTCGGATCACCGCTTATTTTAAAATCACATAAGTTCCTTTTTAACTTGTTTACTACCTATTGAATGACAATTGAGCGTTACCGTCGTTTATTAAATAACTTCTAAATCACATAATAAATATTCTATATACTTTATATATATATATATATATATATATATATATATATATATATATATATATATACTCTTTAAATAATAATTATTATATATTATTATTATTTTTCAACATTGATTATAACAATTACAATATATAATATTTATTTTTATAATATACATATATATATATATATATATATATATTTAATTATATGCATATCTATATATTATATATTAAATTAAATATATTAATATTATTTTATATTTATTTCCAACAATTAAATCATATATTATTTCAAATAAAATTATATATATCTACTTACAAATTAGTTGTTCGTGAATCGTCGAAATTGGTCGAGGTTCAATTGAATTTATGTAAACAGTTCCAAAATTTTAAGACTCAATTTTATAGACTTTACTTATCGTGTCGAAATCATATAAAGATCAAGTTTAAATTTGGTCGAAAATTTCCGGGTCGTCACATCTAAAACCTTCCCATCTTCTGGTGCTGATTTTTCAGAATTTGTTGACACCATATTAACATTCTCATTCCGAGGATTTACTTCAGTATTACTCGGTAGCTTTCCTTATTCCCTCTCACTCATCAAGCTAGCAAGAGTACCTACATGTTTTTCTAGATTCAAAATGAAAGCTTGTTGAGTTCTTAATGACTGATCAAACCTCTCATTCGTTTAGGTTTAAGTTGTAATAAATTGTGTTTGAGATTCCATTAGCTTTGCCATAATTTCTTCCAGATTTGGCTTTTTCTCTTCGGTTTGTTGTGGTGGTTTATATACAAGCTAGGTCTTTGTTGATTGAAAGTGTTGGGTCCATTTGGATTGTAAAGAATGTTTTGATTTCGATTGAAGTTTGGCCTTGGCGGTTGATAATTATTTTGATAATTATTTCCCTGCCTTTGGTTCATGTAGGAAATATTTTCACGTTGTTCCATCGTTTGCTCAATGTGACAATCTTTCTTAAGTGTGGTCCACCGTATTGCTCACAACTGATTCTTATTGCGTGCATATCTTCAGTCATCTTTTCCATTCGTCTCTCGAAAGCATCTATTTTTGCGGAAACAGAATCAAAGTCATGGCTAGAATCGGCTCTAGCCACTTTAGATGAACGAAAAATATCTTTTTCCTGATGCCACTCATGAGAGTGAGAGGCTGTGTTATCAATGATCTTGTGAGCTTCAGTTGCGGTTTTCTTCATAATGGAACCACCAGCTACTATGTCTATGTCTTTTCGTGTAGCGACGTCGACACCTTGGTAGAATATTTGTACTATTTGATAAGTGTCTAAGCCGTACTGAGGACATCCTTTCAACAACTTTCCGAATCTTGTCCACGCCTCATATAATGTTTGATTTGGCTTTTGCGTGAACGTAACAATTTCTCCTTGAAGTCTTACGGCTTTAGATGCCGGAAAGAATCTTTTAAGAAATTTCTCAACTAAAACATCCCATGTGTCAATCGCTCCTTCAGGTAACGATTCTAACCAATCTTTAGCTTCTCCCTTTAAAGTCCAGGGAAATAACATGAGATAGATCTGTTCATCCTCAACTTCTCTGATTTTGAATAGAGTACAGATCCTATTAAAGGTTCGAAGATGTTCGTTTGGATCTTCTTTTGGCATACTACTATATTGGCATTGATTAGTTGCCACGTGTAGGATTTGTCCTTTGATTTCATAATCTTTTTTTTTTTTTGAAAGGCAAGCTTGCATCAGTCCGGACCGAAGCCTTTGATTTCATAATCTAGCGCATTAATGTCTGGTCGTGTAATGGCATGTCCTTGTCCAGTGCGTGTAGCTCTCATTCGATCTTTCATACTTAGAGGTTCCGTTATTTCCATATTTGAATTTGTTGAATCTGAATCACTAGAGGATTCTGATTTAATGGTTTCTTCCTCGACAATCTCTGGATGAGTAATTTGTGGTTCTGGAGGAATGATTAGTGGTTCAGGATCTCTGAATTGTCCTTGAATATCCTCCGGGTTCTCAATTGTGAAGTCGGGTTCAAAAAATGGATTATCGAAAATTTGAATTGGAGTACTTGTTCGACTTGATGATGATTTTAAAGAAAAATCAATGGCGACAATATTGGCTAGATGTCTTGATCGGGTTACAGGTAGTGAACGTATGAAAGGTGGTGAACGTTTTATTCGGTGCATTCACTGAATATCCTATTAGAAATTATATAAGTTATCAAATTAATAGACTTTTATTCTTTTGCCCACGTTTCGAATAGCCAAAAGATGCAGCAGGGAGCCAGGATCCTTTAAGTCGGAAAATCCAAAACTCAGTCACTAACAAATCCAACTATTACTACGAAGCAGAAAATTTTGAATGTCTATCAATTTAATCGCTTAAAATAATTTTTTCGTCGAAATTTAAAGAAGATAAAAATCTATGTCACAAAAACTAGAGCGTAGAAATGAAAAAGAAAAAGCGCGTCGAAAAATAAGAGGTCGAAAAACAAACGTCGAAAAACAAACCGTCGAAAAATAATAATAAAAAAATAAAGCGTCGAAACTTAAAAGTCTAAAAACTAAAAATTAAAACTTACGTCTAAAGGTATTAAAGCTTAAAGGAATTCTAAATCCAAAACGGCAATAACTTAAAAAGGCACTAAAATTTATAAACTGCGTCGCAAAATTCTAAATCGCCTATATCTTAATTCTAAAGAAAAAGCACTTAATGGATTTTACGGCAAAACCTAAAAATCTAGGAATCTAAAATTAACTACGGCAAAACTAGTCTTAAAACTACTTACGAACAATAAAAATACAAATTACGATTAAATACAAATTATAACTAAAATGATAAAAATACAAATTTTATAAAAATATTATTTTTATATTATTATTTATAAAAATATTAATTTATATACTTAATAAAACTAATTAAAACTTAAAAATACAAAATTAATTTAACACTAGAAACTAAATATTAAAAAAATAAACCCTAATTAATTATAATTATTATATAACCGTAACCCTAATTCGTACGTAAGATGTTCCAGACCTGTCACCTCAGCTCATGCGATTGTAGTGACCCGAACTTTTCCATGTTTATATATATTAATTGAGATTGATATTTACATGATTAAATGTTTCCAACATGTTAAGCAATCAAACTTGTTAAGACTTGATTAATTGAAATATGTTTCATATAGACAATTGACCACCCAAGTTGACCGGTGATTCACGAACGTTAAAACTTGTAAAAACTATATGATGACATATATATGGATATATATATAGTTAACATGATACTATGATAAGTAAACATATCATTAAGTATATTAACAATGAACTACATATGTAAAAACAAGACTACTAACTTAATGATTTTTAAACGAGACATATATGTAACGATTATCGTTGTAAAGACATTTAATGTATATATATCATATTAAGAGATATTCATACATGATAATATCATGATAATATAATAATTTAAAATCTCATTTGATATTATAAACATTGGGTTAACAACATTTAACAAGATCGTTAACCTAAAGGTTTCAAAACAACACTTACATGTAACGACTAACAATGACTTAACGACTCAGTTAAAATGTATATACATGTAGTGTTTTAATATGTATTTATACACTTTTGAAAGACTTCAATACACTTATCAAAATACTTCTACTTAACAAAAATGCTTACAATTACATCCTCGTTCAGTTTCATCAACAATTCTACTCGTATGCACCCGTATTCGTACTCGTACAATACACAGCTTTTAGATGTACGTACTATTGGTATATACACTCCAATGATCAGCTCTTAGTAGCCCATGTGAGTCACCTAACACATGTGGGAACCATCATTTAGAAACTAGCATGAAATATCTCATAAAATTACAAAAATATGAGTAATCATTTATGACTTATTTACATGAAAACAAAATTACATATCCTTTATATCTAATCCATACACCAACGACCAAAAACACCTACAAACACTTTCATTCTTCAATTTTCTTCATCTAATTGATCTCTCTCAAGTTCTATCTTCAAGTTCTAAGTGTTCTTCATATATTCTACAAGTTCTAGTTACATAAAATCAAGAATACTTTCAAGTTTGCTAGCTCACTTCCAATCTTGTAAGGTGATCATCCAACCTCAAGAAATCTTTGTTTCTTACAGTAGGTTATCATTCTAATACAAGGTAATAATCATATTCAATCTTTGGTTCAATTTCTATAACTATAACAATCTTATTTCAAGTGATGATCTTACTTGAACTTATTTTCGTGTCATGATTCTGCTTCAAGAACTTCGAGCCATCCAAGGATCTGTTGAAGCTAGATCCATTTTTCTCTTTTCCAGTAGGTTTATCCAAGGAACTTAAGGTAGTAATGATGTTCATAACATCATTCGATTCATATATATAAAGCTATCTTATTCGAAGGTTTAAACTTGTAATCACTAGAACATAGTTTAGTTAATTCTAAACTTGTTCGCAAACAAAAGTTAATCCTTCTAAATTGAATTTTAAAATCAACTAAGCACATGTTCTATATCTATATGATATGCTAACTTAATGATTTAAAACCTGGAAACACGAAAAACACCGTAAAACCGGATTTACGCCGTCGTAGTAACACCGCGGGCTGTTTTGGGATAGTTAATTAAAAACTATGGTAAACTTTGATTTAAAAGTTGTTATTCTGAGAAAATGTTTTTTATTATGAACATGAAACTATATCCAAAAATTATGGTTAAACTCAAAGTGGAAGTATGTTTTCTAAAATGGTCATCTAGACGTCGTTCTTTCGACTGAAATGACTACCTTTACAAAAACGACTTGTAACTTATTTTTCCGACTATAAACCTATACTTTTTTCTGTTTAGATTCATAAAATAGAGTTCAATATGAAACCATAGCAATTTGATTCACTCAAAACGGATTTAAAATGAAAAAGTTATGGGTAAAACAAGATTGGATAATTTTTCTCATTTTAGCTACGTGAAAATTGGTAACAAATCTATTCCAACCATAACTTAATCAACTTGTATTGTATATTATGTAATCTTGAGATACCATAGACACGTATACAATGTTTCAACCTATCATGTCGACACATCTATATATATTTCGGAACAACCATAGACACTCTATATGTGAATGTTGGAGTTAGCTATACAGGGTTGAGGTTGATTCCAAAATATATATAGTTTGAGTTGTGATCAATACTGAGATACGTATACACTGGGTCGTGGATTGATTCAAGATATTTATCGATTTATTTCTGTACATCTAACTGTGGACAACTAGTTGTAGGTTACTAACGAGGACAGCTGACTTAATAAACTTAAAACATCAAAATATATTAAAAGTGTTGTAAATATATTTTGAACATACTTTGATATATATGTATATATTGTTATAGGTTCGTGAATCAACCAGTGGCCAAGTCTTACTTCCCGACGAAGTAAAAATCTGTGAAAGTGAGTTATAGTCCCACTTTTAAAATCTAGTATTTTTGGGATGAGAATACATGTAGGTTTTATAAATGATTTACAAAATTGACCCAAGTACGTGAAACTACATTCTATGGTTGAATTATCGAAATCAAATATGCCCCTTTTTATTAAGTCTGGTAATCTAAGAATTAGGGAACAGACACCCTAATTGACGCGAATCCTAAAGATAGATCTATTGGGCCTAACAAACTCCATCCAAAGTACCGGATGCTTTAGTACTTCGAAATTTATATCATATCCGAAGGGTGTCCCGGAATGATGGGGATATTCTTATATATGCATCTTGTTAATGTCGGTTACCAGGTGTTCACCATATGAATGATCTTTATCTCTATGTATGGGATGTGTATTGAAATATGAAATCTTGTGGTCTATTGTTACGATTTGATATATATAGGTTAAACCTATAACTCACTAACATTTTTGTTGACGTTTAAAACATGTTTATTCTCAGGTGAATACTAAGAGCTTCCGCTGTTGCATACTAAAATAAGGACAAGATTTGGAGTCCATGTTTGTATGATATTGTGTAAAAACTGCATTCAAGAACTGATTTCGATGTAACATATTTGTATTGTAAACCATTATGTATTGGTCGTGTGTAAACAGGATATTTTAGATTATCATTATTTGATAATCTACGTAAAGCTTTTTAAACCTTTATTTATGAAATAAAGGTTATGGTTTGTTTTAAAAATGAATGCAGTCTTTGAAAAAAACGTCTCATATAGAGGTCAAAACCTCGCAACGAAATCAATTAATATGGAACGTTTTTAATCAATAAGAACGGGACATTTCAGTTGGAATCCGAGCGTTGGTCTTAGAGAACTAGAATTTTGCATTAGTGTGTCTTATCGAGTTTGTTAGGATGCATTAGTGAGTCTGGACTTCGACCGTGTTTACTTGAAAAATGATTGCTTAACAAATTTTGTTGGAAACTATATATTTTTAACATGTGAATATTATGTGATATATTAATCTCTTAACGTTTTTGATATTATGTGATAGATGTCTACCTCTAGAACAAGTCCCATTGACTCACCTAATAATAATGAAGAGTCAAATGTAAATTGGAATGATTCGTGGACTGATTCACAAGTTCCCAAAGAGGAACCGGAAGAAGAGTCGGAACCGGAAGAAGAATCGGAACCGGAAGAAGAATCGGAACCGGATGAAGAAATAGAACCGGTGGGGGACATAATAAAACGGTTAAGTAAAAGAAAATCCTCAACCAACCGACCAAGGTTAATTATGGTCAATGGTGTTTCCGCCAAGGAAGCAAAATATTGGGAGGATTACCAATTCTCCGATGAATCGGATTCCGACGAGAATTTCGATGATGTTATAGAAATTACCCCAACTGAATTTAAAAAGGCAAAAGAAAATAATAAGGGAAAGGGCATAAAAATAGAGAAATCTAATTCCAACCCCGATGAACTTTATATGTATCGTCAACCCCCGAAGTCCTTAAGTTATAACAATGACCCGGGAACCTCTAAACCACCAGGTTTTTCTAAACCAATGTGGAAAACGACGGCTCGTATTAGGGGAACATCATATATCCCTAGAAACTTGGCAAAACGAACCAAAACCGAAGAAGAAGAAACAAGCGAGTCGGAATAAGATAGTTGTATTTGTGTGGTGTAATATATGTAATATAGTGTGCTTATGCTTTATGATATATGTAAAAATTGCTTGTATTAATAAGTATTTTTTTTATGAATCTAACTCTTGTCTATTTTACAGTATAAAAACACAAAATGGATAGACAACCCAATATTTTAAGAGACCTACCCGGAGACATGATTGATGAAATTTTGTCTAGAGTCGGTCAGAATTCTTCGGCACAACTATTTAAGGCGAGATCAGTTTGTAAGACATTCGAAGAACGTTCCAAGAATACCTTGGTTTATAAAAGGCTTTCGTTCGAAAGATGGGGGATATCACATTGGGAAATCCATAAGTTACGATGTGTTTACTTTGACGCATATATTGCGGGGAACCCAAATGCTATTTTACGCAATGGGTTAAGAAATTATTTTGACTCAATATATCCGAATATTGGACTTCGTGATTTAGAAAAAGCGGCTAACATGCAACATAAAGAAGCATGTTATGCTTACGGATTAGTAATGTTCGCTTCTCACCAAAGTGAGAACAAGAACATCGGGCTACAACTATTAAACAAAACGTTCCCACAAGTGACGGAGTCGGTAATTGGGGTAAGAAATGAGGTTTTTAGATTGTTACGGGACTGTTGGACATTACGTAACCCTCGTCCCTTTGATGACGTTACAACACGCTTTCTTATCAACGGCCATAACGGTTATGTTCCACAAGACCAAGGATGGGAAGTAGTCCTAGTAAAACCAGAATGCATGACTTGTTTCTGGACGTATGAATTACGTGTCTTTATTGCCTTTGCTGAACGACTTGTGTACTAGCTAGAATTATCTTCACAACTATCTTGTATCAAAGTTATTGTGTGCTATATTTCATGCTTTATGTAAAATAAGCGGTATTGTAAGTTTGTAAAATATTGTATAAAAGTTTGAACGCGAAATATTATTATAATCAGTTTTTCATATAGAATTGTAGTAGTTGAATTGTATATTAGCTACTAAGTATGAACTTAACGGGTAGGTACTACCCGAATTTAAACTTATAAAACGCTAATATGAAGAAAAAGCTTTTATAAATGAGTTCATATTATGCTACGAAATACTATTAACTACTCTTAATATTCTGTATGATTAACTTGTTCCATTTGACTATTTTGAAGGAAATGGCACCGACTACTCGACACAGTGAATATGAATGAAGAGGAATTCCGTACTTTTCTAGCTTCAAACATAGCCGCAGTACAGGCTGCGCTACATACCAACAATAACCTTGGATCTAGCAGTACAGGAAATCGTGTAGGATGCACCTACAAAGAATTCACTGCCTGCAAACCTTTGGAATTTGATGGAACCGAAGGACCGATCGGATTGAAACGGTGGACCGAGAAGGTCGAATCGGTGTTTGCCATAAGTAAGTGTACTGAAGAGGACAAAGTGAAGTACGCTACGCATACCTTCACAGGTTCTATGTTAACATGGTGGAATACCTATCTAGAGCAAGTGGGACAAGACGATGCGTACGCACTACCGTGGTCAGCATTCAAGCACTTGATGAACGAGAAGTACCGTCCCAGAACCGAGGTCAATAAGCTCAAGACAGAACTTAGAGGGTTACGAACCCAAGGATTTGATATTACCACGTACTAAAGACGATTCACAGAATTGTGCCTATTGTGTCCGGGAGCATTCGAAGATGCGGAAGAGTAGATCGACGCGTTTGTGAAAGGATTACCGGAAAGAATCCAAGAAGATATAAGTTCACACGAGCCCGCCTCCATACAACAGGCATGTAGAATGGCTCACAAACTAATGAACCAGATTGAAGAAAGAATTAAAGAACAGACTGCTGAAGAGGCTAATGTGAAGCAAGTCAAAAGAAAGTGGGAGAAAAACGATGATAAGAATCACTAATACAACAACAACAGCAATTACAACAATAATCGCAACAATTATCCCAACAATCGCAACATCAATCGCAACTACAATAAATGGCCCAACAACAACAACAACAACAACAACAACAACAACAACAACATCAACTACAACAATCATCCCAACAACAATAATAACCGCAACAACAACAACAATCAGAAGCACCTATGCCAAAGGTGTGAAAAGTATCACTCGGGGTTCTGCACCAAATTTTGCAACAAGTGTAAAAGAAATGGTCATAGCGCGGCGAAGTGTGAGGTCTACGGACCAGGGGTTAATAGAACGAAAGGAACAAATGGTGTCGGAACGAGTAATGGCGGAGCAAGTAGTGTCGGAGCAAGTTATGCCAATGTAGTTTGTTATAAATGTGGAAAACCGGGCCACATTATTAGAAATTGCCCGAACCAGGAGAACACGAATGGATAAGGCCGCGAAAGAGTTTTCAATATTAATGCGGCAGAGGCACAGGAAGACCCGGAGCTTGTTACGGGTACGTTTCTTATTTACAATAAATCTGCTTACGTTTTATTTGATTCAGGTGCGGATAGAAGCTATATGAGTAGAAACTTTTGTGCTAAATTAAGTTGTCTATTGACGCCTTTGGATAGTAAATTTTTACTCGAATTAGCAAATGGTAAATTAATTTCAGCAGATAATATATGTCGGAATCGAGAAATTAAACTGGTTAGCGAAACATTTAAGATTCATTTGATACTAGTAGAGTTAGGGAGTTTTGATGTGATAATCGGTATGGACTGGTTGAAAGAAGTGAAAGCAGAGATCGTTTGTTACAAAAATGCAATTCGCATTATACGAGAAAAAGGAAAACCCTTAATGGTGTACGGAGAAAAGGGCAACACGAAGCTACATCTTATTAGTAATTTGAAGGCACAAAAACTAATAAGAAAAGGTTGCTATGCTGTTCAAGCACACGTCGAGAAAGTACAAACTGAAGAAAAGAGCATCAATGATGTTCCCATTGCAAAAGAATTTCCCGATGTATTTCCGAAAGAATTACCGGGATTACCCCCACATCGATCCGTTGAATTTCAAATAGATCTTGTACCAGGAGCTGCACCAATAGCTCGTGCTCCTTACAGACTCGCACCCAGCGAGATGAAAGAACTGCAAAGCCAATTACAAGAACTTTTAGAGCGTGGTTTCATTCGACCAAGCACATCACCGTGGGGAGCTCCTGTTTTGTTTGTCAAGAAGAAAGATGGTACATTCAGGTTGTGTATCGACTACCGAGAGTTGAACAAACTTAACATCAAGAACCGCTACCCACTACCGAGAATCGACGACTTATTTGATCAACTACAAGGCACGTCTGTTTATTCAAAGATTGACTTACGTTCCGGGTATCATCAAATGCGGGTGAAAGAAGATGATATTCCAAAGACTGCTTTCAGAACACGTTACGGTCATTACGAGTTTATGGTCATGCCGTTTGGTTTAACTAATGCAGCAGCTGTGTTCATGGACCTTATGAACCGAGTGTGTGGACCATACCTTGACAAGTTTGTCATTGTTTTCATTGATGACATACTTATTTACTCAAAGAATGACCAAGAACATGGTGAACATTTGAGAAAGGTGTTAGAAGTATTGAGGAAGGAAGAATTGTACGCTAAGTTTTCAAAGTGTGCATTTTGGTTGGAAGAAGTTCAATTCCTCGGTCACATAGTGAACAAAGAAGGTATTAAGGTGGATCCGGCAAAGATAGAAACTGTTGAAAAGTGGGAAACCCCGAAAACTCCGAAACACATACGCCAGTTTTTAGGACTAGCTGGTTACTACAGAAGGTTCATCCAAGACTTTTCCAGAATAGCAAAACCCTTGAGTGCATTAACGCATAAAGGGAAGAAATTTGAATGGAATGATGAACAAGAGAAAGTGTTTTAGTTATTGAAGAAAAAGCTAACTACGGCACCTATATTGTCATTGCCTGAAGGGAATGATGATTTTGGGATTTATTGTGACGCATCAAAGCAAGGTCTCGGTTGTGTATTAATGCAACGAACGAAGGTGATTGCTTATGCGTCTAGACAATTGAAGATTCACGAACAAAATTATACGACGCATGATTTGGAATTAGGCGCGGTTGTTTTTGCATTAAAGACTTGGAGGCACTACTTATATGGGGTCAAAAGTATTATATATACCGACCACAAAAGTCTTCAACACATATTTAATCAGAAACAACTGAATATGAGGCAGCGTAGGTGGATTGAATTATTGAATGATTACGACTTTGAGATTCGTTACCACCCAGGGAAGGCAAATGTGGTAGCCGATGCCTTGAGCAGGAAGGACAGAGAACCCATTCGAGTAAAATCTATGAATATAATGATTCATAATAACCTTACTACTCAAATAAAGGAGGCGCAACAAGGAGTTTTAAAAGAGGGAAATTTAAAGGATGAAATACCCAAAGGATCGGAGAAGCATCTTAATATTCGGGAAGACGGAACCCGGTATAGGGCTGAAAGGATTTGGGTACCAAAATTTGGAGATATGAGAGAAATGGTACTTAGAGAAGCTCATAAAACCAGATACTCAATACATCCTGGAACGGGGAAGATGTACAAGGATCTCAAGAAACATTTTTGGTGGCCGGGTATGAAAGCCGATGTTGCTAAATACGTAGGAGAATGTTTGACATGTTCTAAGGTCAAAGCTGAGCATCAGAAACCATCAGGTCTACTTCAACAACCCAAAATCCCGGAATAGAAATGGGAAAACATTACCATGGATTTCATCACTAAATTGCCAAGGACTGCAAGTGCTTTTGATACTATTTGGGTAATAGTTGATCGTCTCACCAAATCAGCACACTTCCTGCCAATAAGAGAAGATGACAAGATGGATAAGTTAGCACGACTGTATTTGAAGGAAGTCATCTCTAGACATGGAATACCAATCTCTATTATCTCTGATAGGGATGGCAGATTTATTTCAAGATTCTGGCAGACATTACAGCAAACATTAGGAACTCGTCTAGACATGAGTACTGCCTATCATCCACAAACTGATGGGCAGAGTGAAAGGACGATACAAACGCTTGAAGACATGCTACGAGCATGTGTTATTGATTTCGGAAACAGTTGGGATCGACATCTACCGTTAGCAGAATTTTCCTACAACAACAGCTACCATTCAAGCATTGAGATGGCACCGTTTGAAGCACTTTATGGTAGAAAGTGCAGGTCTCCGATTTGTTGGAGTGAAGTGGGGGATAGACAGATTACGGGTTCGGAGATTATACAAGAAACTACCGAGAAGATCATCCAAATTCAACAACGGTTGAAAACCGCCCAAAGTTGACAAAAGAGCTACGCTGACATTAAAAGAAAAGATATAGAATTTGAAATTGGAGAGATGGTCATGCTTAAAGTTGCACCTTGGAAAGGCATTGTTCGATTTGGTAAACGAGGGAAATTAAATCTAAGGTATATTGGACCATTCAAGATTATTGATCGTGTCGGACCAGTAGCTAACCGACTTGAGTTACCTCAACAACTCGCGGCTGTACATAACACTTTCCACGTCTCGAATTTGAAGAAATGTTTTGCTAAAGAAGATCTCACTATTCCATTAGATGAAATCCAAATCAACGAAAAACTTCAATTCATCGAAGAACCCGTCGAAATAATGGATCGTGAGGTTAAAAGACTTAAGCAAAACAAGATACCAATTGTTAAGGTTCGATGGAATGCTTGTAGAGGACCCGAGTTCACCTGGGAGCATGAAGATCAGATGAAGAAGAAATACCCGCATCTATTTCCAGAAGATTCGTCAACACCTTCAACAGCTTAAAATTTCGGGACGAAATTTATTTAACGGGTAGGTACTGTAGTGACCCGAACTTTTCCCTGTTTATATATATTAATTGAGTTTGATATTTACATGATTAAATGTTTCCAACATGTTAAGCAATCAAACTTGTTAAGACTTGATTAATTGAAATATGTTTCATATAGACAATTGACCACCCAAGTTGACCGGTGATTCACGAACGTTAAAACTTGTAAAAAATATATGATGACATATATATGGATATATATATAGTTAACATGATACTATGATAAGTAAACATATCATTAAGTATATTAACAATGAACTACATATGTAAAAAGAAGACTACTAACTTAATGATTTTTAAACGAGACATATATGTAACGATTATCGTTGTAAAGACATTTAATGTATATATATCATATTAAGAGATATTCATACATGATAATATC
This sequence comes from Rutidosis leptorrhynchoides, assembly GCF_046630445.1. NCBI lineage: Eukaryota > Viridiplantae > Streptophyta > Magnoliopsida > Asterales > Asteraceae > Rutidosis > Rutidosis leptorrhynchoides. Next base: position 401,633,982 of record NC_092336.1, on the reverse strand, counting down.
ATGATAATATAATAATTTAAAATCTCATTTGATATTATAAACATTGGGTTAACAACATTTAACAAGATCGTTAACCTAAAGGTTTCAAAACAACACTTACATGTAACGACTAACGATGACTTAACGACTCAGTTAAAATGTATATACATGTAGTGTTTTAATATGTATTTATACACTTTTGAAAGACTTCAATACACTTATCAAAATACTTCTACTTAACAAAAATGCTTACAATTACATCCTCGTTCAGTTTCATCAACAATTCTACTCGTATGCACCCGTATTCGTACTCGTACAATACACAGCTTTTAGATGTACATACTATTGGTATATACACTCCAATGATCAGCTCTTAGCAGCCCATGTGAGTCACCTAACACATGTGGAAACCATCATTTGGCAACTAGCATGAAATATCTCATAAAATTACAAAAATATGAGTAATCATTCATGACTTATTTACATGAAAACAAAATTACATATCCTTTATATCTAATCCATACACCAACGACCAAAAACACCTACAAACACTTTAATTCTTCAATTTTCTTCATCTAATTGATCTCTCTCAAGTTCTATCTTCAAGTTCTAAGTGTTCTTCATATATTCTACAAGTTCTAGTTACATAAAATCAAGAATACTTTCAAGTTTGCTAGCTCACTTCCAATCTTGTAAGGTGATCATCCAACCTCAAGAAATCTTTGTTTCTTACAGTAGGTTATCATTCTAATACAAGTTAATAATCATATTCAAACTTTGGTTCAATTTCTATAACTATAACAATCTTATTTCAAGTGATGATCTTACTTGAACTTGTTTTCGTGTCATGATTCTGCTTCAAGAACTTCGAGCCATCCAAGGATCCGTTGAAGCTAGATCCATTTTTCTCTTTTCTAGTAGGTTTATCCAAGGAACTTAAGGTAGTAATGATGTTCATAACATCATTCAATTCATATATATAAAGCTATCTTATTCGAAGGTGTAAACTTGGAATCACTAGAACATAGTTTAGTTAATTCTAAACTTGTTCGCAAACAAAAGTTAATCCTTCTAACTTGACTTTTAAAATCAACTAAACACATGTTCTATATCTATATGATATGCTAACTTAATGATTTAAAACCTGGAAACACGAAAAACACCGTAAAACCGGATTTACGCCGTCGTAGTAACACTGCGGGCTGTTTTGGGATAGTTAATTAAAAACTATGAAAAACTTTGATTTAAAAGTTGTTATTCTGAGAAAATAATTTTTATTATGAACATGAAACTATATCCAAAAATTATGGTTAAACTCAAAGTGGAAGTATGTTTTCTAAAATGGTCATATAGACGTCGTTCTTTCGACTGAAATGACTACCTTTACAAAAACGACTTGTAACTTATTTTTCCGACTATAAACCTATACTTTTTTCTATTTAGATTCATAAAATAGAGTTCAATATGAAACCATAGCAATTTGATTCACTCAAAACGGATTTAAAATGAATAAGTTATGGGTAAAACAAGATTGGATAATTTTTCTCATTTTAGCTACGTGAAAATTGGTAACAAATCTATTCCAACCATAACTTAATCAACTTGTATTGTATATTATGTAATCTTGAGATACCATAAACACGTATACAATGTTTCGACCTATCATGTCGACACATCTATATATATTTCGGAACAACCATAGACACTCTATATGTGAATGTTGGAGTTAGCTATACAGGGTTGAGGTTGATTCCAAAATATATATAGTTTGAGTTGTGATCAATACTGAGATACGTATACACTGGGTCGTGGATTGATTCAAGATATTTATCCATTTATTTCTGTACATCTAACTGTGGACAACTAGTTGTAGGTTACTAACGAGGACAACTGACTTAATAAACTTAAAACATCAAAATATATTAAAAGTGTTGTAAATATATTTTGAACATACTTTGATATATATGTATATATTGTTATAGGTTCGTGAATCAACCAGTGGCCAAGTCTTACTTCCCGACGAAGTAAAAATCTGTGAAAGTGAGTTATAGTCCCACTTTTAAAATCTAATATTTTTGAGATGAGAATACATGCAGGTTTTATAAATGATTTACAAAATAGACACAAGTACGTGAAACTACATTCTATGGTTGAATTATCGAAATCGAATATGCCCCTTTTTATTAAGTCTGGTAATCTAAGAATTAGGGAACAGACACCCTAATTGACGCGAATCCTAAAGATAGATCTATTGGGCCTAACAAACCCCATCCAAAGTACCGGATGCTTTAGTACTTCGAAATTTATATCATATCCGAAGGGTGTCCCGGAATGATGGGGATATTCTTATATATGCATCTTGTTAATGTCGGTTACCAGGTGTTCACCATATGAATGATCTTTATCTCTATGTATGGGATGTGTATTGAAATATGAAATCTTGTGGTCTATTGTTACGATTTGATATATATAGGTTAAACCTATAACTCACCAATATTTTTGTTGACGTTTAAAGCATGTTTATTCTCAGGTGAATACTAAGAGCTTCCGCTGTTGCATACTAAAATAAGGACAAGATTTGGAGTCCATGTTTGTATGATATTGTGTAAAAACTGCATTCAAGAACTGATTTCGATGTAACATATTTGTATTGTAAACCATTTTGTATTGGTCGTGTGTAAACAGGATATTTTAGATTATCATTATTTGATAATCTACGTAAAGCTTTTTAAACCTTTATTTATGAAATAAAGGTTATGGTTTGTTTTAAAAATGAATGCAGTCTTTGAAAAAAACGTCTCATATAGAGGTCAAAACCTCGCAACGAAATCAATTAATATGGAACGTTTTTAATCAATAAGAACGGGACATTTCAGCGATCGCATGAGTTGAGGGTTAAACGTCCATGCGGTCGCATGGCCCAAAGGTTCAGATCACAATTTGGGCTGCTACAGTGTTTAAGCCCGATTACTTTTATTTTAATTTTTATTTGATTTTTGATTTTAATTATACAAATAATAGTATAAAGAAAATTTATAAAAATAAACTTATATTTTTTTTAAACTTAAAATAAAAATACTTTTTATAAACTAAATATTAAAATTATAACTTATATATATATATATATATATATATATATATATATATATATATATATATATATATATATTTATTTATTTATTTATTTTTTTTATTTTAACACTTATACAAAAATATTTTTACGAAATAAGAAAATAATATATTTTTATAAAAGTGTAACAACCCAACTTCGTTTTACCAAAAACACGCCCTAAAAAAAAATTCCTGGGACAGTACATCTGGACGGCGTCCAGCTCTGAAGGACGGGACGGCGTCCAGCTCTGAAGGACGGGACGGCGTCCAAGCCCTTGGGACGGCGTCCAAATGAACTAAAAGTTCCTGATCAGTTTTTCAAATTCACGCGAGCGGAAAACCCGCTTCCTGACACTTTTAAACGAAACAACTTTCACAACACATCATATTAAGTAAAACTAAGAGAATTCCGCAATGAAAAAAAGTTTTACAACACCGGGCTCACAATGACCCGTTTTACAAATAATGTAGCGATTTCGACCGATTTATCTCTTTAGACGGATTAGGACTCTACAACCCAACCCGATACCAAGAGCATAATCCCGGGGACTACCAATCCTCAATCCACGTTCAATATCCAAAAGCTACCACATCGAGCCCAAGCGCTACTATGCATCTAGTTAACAAACTAGCTAGCTTCAAATCACAATACCTATAAAAAGGTAACAACGAGAGGAGTAAGCTTAAAGCTTAGTGAATGCAATAATTATACACATACATATATAACCTACTTACTTGCAATCACTTACACAATTCCCGAATAAACGCTAGCAATATAATTAGCATACCATCGCAAAGTATAACGCTACATCTCCAATACGTAAGCTAGAACAAACAATAGCATATAACTCGAACAATATAATATGCTACACTACAACACATAACCATGGTTAACCATTCTCGCGTCATGGTGCTACCGGCTCTTTGGTTCACATCACAACCAGAGTCATACTCGCGTTAAAGTGCTACTGGCTCTTTGGTTCACGCTCTAACAACTCGTGCCGTAGTGCCACCGGCTCTTTGGTTCACACTACAACACACGTACTATGACGCTACCGGCTCTTTGGTTCACATCATAGCACAATCACACATACTATGGCACTACTGGCTCTTTGGTTCATACCATAGCATACAAATAAATACATTATATACATACGCATATAATCATTCCACTCACCTCGAAATGCCCGCACAAGTCATATATGTAAATCGCCTCCAAACGCAACCGAGCAAACCTTTTACCTATAATGTGCATATAGATATACAAACAATCAACATACATTCTCTACGAGAGAATTCGACTTCAACACCCTTAACCAAGGGTTTGTACCTACCTCCACAAACCGCCCAATTAGACACCTAAAGTGGACTTCACCAATTACCACTACGGGTGGTAATTTCGACCCATCAAGCAAGTACAATTTAATCTAAATTATACTTGACACCATTTAAATCAAAATCACTTCCCATGATTACTTTCATTCGAAAACGCCACTTAATACTTAACAAAAGCGTTTAACATCCATTTGACCAAAACTAGTGTCATTACCAATTTTGACCCATCAAAGTCAACTCATTTTGACATAAGTCCCAAAAATATCTTTAATCACTAACGGCTAGTGATTAACTTTCCAAAACACCAACTAACACCTAAATCAAGTATTTACATACTTGATTTACCAAAACTTGACTCTAAACTTAATTTGACACCAAATCAAGCTTACTTGACCCAAAATACCCATTTGACCCAAATTAGGGTTTACGCCCAAAATCAAGTCAACACACACCAAAATCACTAGTACACAAGTGTTCTAAGTTTAACCAACACATGCAAGATCCAAACTCACAATTTTATCAATCAAAACCCTAAGTCACCAATTCGGGTTTACTTACATGAATCTTACCCAAAAACCCCCAAATTTCACAATAAGTGGGTTATAACTCTAACTAGCACAAACTCTATCTCAAACAATAATCTTAACAATGAAATTCGGATTTAGAACTTACCAACACTACCACAACGTAGCCGTGAATGAGGTGAACAACATTAACACTCGCGAGTTGAACCGATTCACCCTTCTTCTTCCCCAAACCAAGCTCTCTCTTTCTCTCTCTCTCTCTCAAAATGGTCCCTCTCTCTCTAGGAATGGATGAGAGTATTTGGGAAGGTGGAAATGGGGATAAGAATGAATTTGGATTAGTTTTGATGGCCCAAACGACCTCCAAGTGAAAAGACTCAAATACCCTCTTTTAAAAACTTCAAAATATCACAGCTGGCCCGTCAGGCCATTTGGACGGCGTCCAAGATGGCTAGATGGCGTCCCAATGAACTGAGACAAAAACTGGAACTTGTTTTGGTCGTAACTTTCAAACCGTAGCTCCATTTTTGATGAATCAAATATCGTTGGAAATGTAATGAGATTTACTATCCAATGGTAAGGTTTTAGAACCTCAACTCCAACTTTATTTGGGATCTAAATATACGCTTACATGCCTCGTATTTCGAATGACGTTCGAAATAACGCGTAACTGAAAAACGGGGTGTTACAACTCTCCCCCACTTAAATTGGATCACGTCCTCGTGATCCACACCAACACTAGAAGTTAAGCACTTCTCCCTCGAACATTTCCGCTTCCAACGCAATGTCACACATGTAGTAATCATGCACCCGAATTCTCACTTCGTGCACTGACTCAACATTTAACAACAATATCGGGTAATCAACCCTCGAGTCAAAACAACTGCAACCGTTTGCTCCTACACCGAGTATCCAAACTCGTACTATACACTTCACATTCGTCTTAAAAGTAGAGCATTTCACCGACAACCATCATCGTCGTGCCTTTAAATCCTACGAAACCCAACCAAGCCCGACATCCATAACATCTTCCGTGAATTCTAAGATCTCACCACACGCTAATAATCACTAGCGTGTACTACCGCAACAAGCGATATCTCACACACTCAACGTCCAGAATTTCCATTTAGGAAAATACGAAAAACACCACATATCCCTTCAGGTTCTCGCTACAACTCGCAACAAGCTACATTCGTAATCATATCACTCAATCAATCGATCCGCACACGACCATCCGTCACTGGATTAATCCGGGACGACAATAATACACCACTTGCTGAGCAAAACATCAACACTCAACGCAGGGTTCCTCCTCTAAACCCTACCACACAACCACACAAGACGGCTTCCTAGTACTTGCATGGAGACTAATCGTATACTAGAATCCCGTCAATGGCGAATTATCATCACGAAATTTCGCAATTCACCACACGACTCACAGAATATTTACCAACGCCGGGTGAACCTTCCTACCTAGACCGTCCGTTAAGGATGGCCTCGACATTTCAATGCAACCTACGGGTCACATCACTAGGGTACACACACTCTCGCAAACCAACAACATTCGCGTGTCTCTACGGGAGACAGTCAGAACCGACACTCTCCGCCTCACAATCGTCCATAAAGTGGAATGATCCACTGACAATTTCTAAGATCACTTTTCCCGACAGGGAAAATACAGCATTCGCCACGATATCGAACTCGTTCCCATCCACTAATCCTATCCGGGTTTCATGACAACCCAAATTTTTCACTACGAGAGCACCCGCAATGACATCTTCCTTTTCTCACTTCCGTGGTCTCCAACTGCATACTTGGTCTCATACCACTCTTTGGTACCACACGACCACCTTACGTAAGAAATCTTACACCACACTCGATTCTAACATCCCAATCTCCACACATATCATTCCGGAATCGTAACTCACAATCGTAAATGCACGATATCGAGTCGACATCGCCAAACCGTCACTCTTCCTTGTTAGGAAATCCAAATTCCTGCTGAGGCCTAGCACGGTACACCCTGCCATTTCACAATACAAACACCACCGAAGCTTCCTCGGGCGGCAGTAAAAACTCCCCCACTAAGGATTCAGCTCCACATTCTCACCGCCAAGATGATAACATCCCACAAAATTGTCGTTCCACGGAACACATGACCATTCTCATCGTTGGTCACATACTCCACATTACTCCAAATTCACTTCAGGCTCTCAGAGTCGACATCCACATTCACTTGGAATATCATACACACGACGACATCACACCTTCTTATCACAATTCACAGTCAACTGCCTTAATCGTTTGCAAAGCAAACTCCGCCAAAGTCCCACATACGCCTCTAAGCCTAGGCATATGCCACTCTGCTTAATTAGTCGTGTATCTCAGTCGAGATCACCCGACCTTTCACTCAACGAACCTTTATCAACAATTGCTCACTCTCATGGAGAAGAGTGACCAATCCAACACAATAATTGCATCGACCGCACTATCAACACCTCATCATAACCTTCGGCCTAACCGACCATTTAGTTAATCACCGGCTCACCGGTCATCTTTACCCGTCTATCACTTAAGAGCATCAAGTTTCGCTCCTCTGTCATTTCATAAGAAGTATTTACCGCAATGATCTTAAACTTCGACTTTCATATCCGTCGAATTACCATCACTCGTCGATCACTATTATAACCTTCGATGCTTCCAAGGGTATCTCACGGGCACCCTAAGCACAAAATGATCACAACATCACAGGAGTTGAACATTACACTAGCATGTATAAAAAGGCACGTGACGCAGTGTCATGCAGACTCCCACCACAATCAATCAAATTTTAGAAAATCGATCTTTAGGTTCCATACACCCATCTCTCTATAATAATGACCCGAAGTCATACTTACCCGACAACCTTACAGTTCATTATCTTATCGAAAGTTTCTACCGATCACACGCTACCCGCAATTTTCCACAAGGCCAAATGATATAGCCTAACGAAACCTTCCGTCTAATGCTAAGAACTGCTTGGAACACCAAGTCTTACACCCTTCCAAATGTCGACACAACCACTACAACAGGGGAGATTCCGTTAGGAATGTTACCCTATAATCCATGACACGCTAACACACTGACACAATCATCGTCATACGGGTCCCACTCCCATGAGTTTAATGACCCCAAGACTCCCCGATTCGCCAATTCCAAGGCGGCTCACAACTGGAATCCTTACACGATCCTTTAATCACACACTCTACCGAGTGCAACCCAATACTACAAACATTAGACTTGTCGCATTCTGTTACAGAATTTAAGTCCTCGATGTACACACATACACACTAATCGGTTATCCTGGTTACGATGGGTAACTACAACCGACAACGATCTCAGTAGTGCACCCACTACTTAGGGTGACTAGGTACGCACCGAACTCGTGAGTTTGCTCACTCACCTTAACTAACCGAACCCACTGTAGCACTTCCCGACTAATAAAGAACCCGATGTGACAACAAGCACGTCACCCGAGACCACTATATCCTAGGAATCAATAAAAGATTCCTAACTCGTCCCGATTCTACCCCAACCATGCCACGTTTCCTCCGCTCGGTACTCGTCATGTCATGCTTGGTGCCAAGATACACGGTTGTAATAATGGTGATCAGTCACTATTACAATTGCATACCTTACCATTTTTGCATGGTCACGCAAGGTACTTTACGTGATAACTCCTAGTACCCGAATGACCAAAGTCCTTACCGCGAACTTGATCACTTCAAACCGCCAAACATGCGAATCTCTCCAATAGATTCGTCCCTAGGACACCGCACCAAATAGATACTTGTACATATACACCAATATACAATATAGAAATAAAATTACAAATGTACACCACAACAACAAGTCAACCTACAACCTAGGTGTCTATCACTGAAACAACGTCCAAGTTCACCTACTTACATTAGACACTAGCTATCTAAGGCACTAATTTACATGCAAAATAAGGCCCCACATAATCAAACCTTGGACACACACAAGTCCTAGTTAGTCACCTACTCTAAGGCACTAACAAATCTCAATCCGACCCGTATTCCTACAAGTCCCTCAAATAATGCATAACCGTCAATAAGTCTAAGACTAGGCACCTATTCCAAGGTCACCTAATTCTCTTAGACTATGCTCTGATACCACTTGTAACAACCCGACTTCGTTTTACCAAAAACACGCCCAAATTTTTTTTTTTTCTGGGACAGTACATCTGGACGGCGTCCAGCTCTGAAGGACTGGACGGCGTCCAACCCCTTGGGACGGCGTCCAAATGAACTAAAAGTTCCTGATCAGTTTTTCAAATTTACACGAGCGGAAAACCCGCTTCCCGACACTTTTAAACGAAACAACTTTCACAACACATCATATTAAGTAAAACTAAGAGAATTCTGCAATGAAAATAAGTTTTACAACACCGGGCCCACAATGACCCGTTTTACAAATAATGTAGCGATTTCGACCCATTTATCTCTTTAGACGAATTAGGACTCTACAACCCAACCCGATACCAAGAGCATAATCCCGGGGACTACCAATCCCCAATCCACGTTCAATATCCAAAAGCTACCACATCGAGCCCAAGCGCTACTATGCAACTAGTTTAACAAACTAGCTGGCTTCAAATCACAATACCTGTAAAAAGGTAACAACGAGAGGAGTAAGCATAAAGCTTAGTGAATGCAATAATTATACACATACATATATAACCTACTTACTTGCAATCACTTACACAATTACCGCATAAACGCTAGCAATATAATTAGCATACCATCGCAAAGTATAACGCTACATTTCCAATACGCAAGCTAGCACAAACAATAGCATATAACTCGAACAATATAATATGCTACACTACAACACATAACCATGGTTAACCATTCTCGCGTCATGGTGCTACCGGCTCTTTGGTTCACACCATACGCATCGGTTATGATGCTACCGGCTCTTTGGTTCACATCACAACCCAAGTCATACTCGCGTTAAAGTTCTACCAGCTCTTTGGTTCACACTCTAACAACTCGTTCCGTAGTGCTACCGGCTCTTAGGTTCACACTACAACACACGTACTATGACGCTACCAGCTCTTTGGTTCACATCATAGCACAATCGCACATACTATGGCACTACCGGCTCTTTGGTTCATACCATAGCATACAAATAAATACATTATATACATATGCATATAATCATTCCACTCACCTCGAAATGCCCGCACAAGTCATATATGTAAATCGCCTCCAAACGCAACCGAGCGAACCTTTTACCTATAATGTGCATATAGAGATACAAACAATCAACATACATTCTCTACGAGAGAATTCGACTTCAACACCCTTAACCGAGGGTGTGTACCTACCTCCACAAACTTCCCATTTAGATATCTAAAGTGGACTTCACCAATTACCACTACGGGTGGTAATTTCGACCCATCAAGCAAGTACAATTTAATCTAAATTATACTTGACACCATTTAAATCAAAATCACTTCCCATGATTACTTTCATTAGAAAATGCCACTTAATACTTAACAAAAGCGTTTAACATCCATTTGAGCAAAACTAGTGTCATTACCAATTTTGACCCATCAAAGTCAACCCATTTTGACATAAGTCCCAAAAATATCTTTAATCACTAACGGCTAGTGATTAACTTTCCAAAATACCAACTAACACCTAAATCAAGTATTTACATACTTGATTTACCCAAACTTGACTCAAAACTTAATTTGACACCGAATCAAGCTTACTTGACCCAAAATACCCATTTGACCCAAATTAGGGTTTACACCCAAAATTAAGTCAACACACACCAAAATCACTAGTAAACAAGTGTTCTAAGTTTAACCAACACATGCAAGATCCAAACTCACAATTTTATCAATCAAAACCCTAAGTCACCAATTCGGATTTACTTACATGAATCTTACCCAAAAACCCCCAAATTTCACAATAAGTGGGTTATAACTCTAACTAGCACAAACTCTAACTCAAACAATAATCTTAACAATGAAATTCGGATTTATAACTTACCAACACTACCACAACGTAGCCGTGAACGAGGTGAACAACATTAACACTCGCGACTCGACCCGATTCACCCTTCTTCTTACCCAAACCAAGCTCTCTCTCTAAAATGGTCCCCCTCTCTCTCTAGGAATGGATGAGAGTGTTTGGGAAGGTGGAAATGGGGATAATAATGAATTTGGATCAGTTTTGATGGCCCAAACGACCCCCAAGTGAAAAGACCCAAATACCCTCTTTTAAAAACTTCAAAATATCACAGCTGGCCCGTCAGGCCATTTGGACGACGTCCAAAATGGCTGGACGGCGTCCCAATGAACTGAGACAGAAACTGGAACTTGTTTTGGTCGTAACTTTCAAACCGTAGCTCCGGTTTTGATGAATCAAATATCGTTGGAAACGTAATGAGATTTACTATCCAATGGTAAGGTTTTAGAACCTCAACTCCAACTTTATTTGGGATCCAAATATGCGCTTACATGCCTCGTATTCCGAATGACGCTCGAAATAACACGTAACTGAAAAACGTGGTGTTACAAAAAATATAGTAATAATAAAATATAGCATTTTGCTTCGGAGTTCCCCGGCAGTGGCGCCAAAAACTTGATGTGTGCGAGGTGGGTACGAAAATACTATTATTTTTATTACGAAATACTATTAAATACGATACAATTTACACAAGTTATTTATTTATAGATGGGATATACCTAAACCTTGCTACAACACTTACAGGCAGTGTACCTAATCGTAGAGTAGTTTAGTTTTTAGTAAATCCGGTTCGTTCCACAAAGAGCTAGTGATACGTACTATATATATATATATATATATATATATATATATATATATATATATATATATATATATATATATATATATATATATATATATATATATATATATATATATATAAATATAAAAGTAGTAATAATATTATATAAAAGGGGGGTTTTACCGTTTAATGACCGGTTTGTCGATTTTATATTTTAAGCGTAAAGATAAATGACGATAATTAAAATGCATAAAGTAAATAACAATATTAAAATGACAATAAATAAAATGACAGTAAATAAAATTACGATGAGAAATATAATAAAACAATTATGCTTATTTAAACTTCCGTAACCATGATGTTTGACGTTTTGATTTTAATTTATTACTCTAGGTTAAATGTTCTTTGTCCTGGATTATTTGAAACCTATCTGGTTTTTGTCCATAATAGTTCATCGATCATAATTATAAAATGCTCGTCAAATTAACCTTATTCCCGAAGTCAAATATTCCAACTAATTAGGGATTCAAACTGTAACAAGGTTTTAATACTTTGTTTAATGATTATAATAGGTTATCGACTGCGTATAATCCAAGGTTTTAATACTTTGTTAATAATTACACCAATTACCCTTGTATGTAATCCACCCCTGTTTTAATTAGTCAATGATACATTAATTTATTCACTTGGCCATAATGAATAATAAATTACCCAATCCAATTGATTAATTAAATGTTTGTAAACGATGTCGTATAAACGTCACTAAATAGGACATTCGTAATCAATTTAATAATTATTAGATTAACTAATTTAAAGATAGGTTCGACAGGTTCTAACGAGTTATCATTCGATTAGACAATACCTCCCATCTATTAATAGTCAATAGTCCAATGTTCACAAGTATCTGTCTTTTGTCCAAACCCTAATTATGGTACAAAATCCAATAACCCAGACTTTAATATTTAGTCTAACATCACGATTACTTCGTCTTAAATAAGCATAATAATAACTTAGTTATGAGACATTAATTTAAAAAGGAAGAACATAGCTTACAGTGATTATTAATAGCGTAGCGTTACACGGACAGAATTTCGACTTTAAAACCCGTAAAACATTTCTTACAATAACCCAATTATTATTAACTTAATATTAAAATTAATATTAAAATTATAAATATATATTATGTTTACAGAGAGGAAGAAAGAAGAAAAGGTGTACTGAACACGTCAAATTTTGTGGCTATTTATAGACTTGGCCAGACAATTACTCCCATGCGAACGCATGAAGATCAATCTTCCTGGCCATGCGATCGCATGGCCAGCTGTGACAGCTCAAGTTGATTCCAAAATGTGGGCGGATGCTAATTTAAATAATATATAATATAATATATATAATTTTATATAATTATATATATATTATATTATATTCTTGTGCATTGTTGACTCGTAATTTTAGGTTCGTTGTCTCGCGCGTTGATGCTCGGTTTATGTCTCGGTTCCGGATTTTCGAACGTCCTTTCGTAAGCGTAGATATCTTGTACTTTGCATTTTGCAATTTGTAATTTGCACAAAAAATTATTTTCCTTAACTCCTAAAATCCGCGCAAGTCTTTAAATCACTTTTAGTGGCACTTTTGAGTGCACTATGGCTTTAATGGCACTTTTCAAGCTTTAGTGGCACTTTTTCTTCAATTCTTCAATCTTCGTGCTTCGTCTTCACATTTAATAATTTAAACGATTACAACTTAAAAATAGAATAATTACAACTAAAAACTTTACATATTGGGACGATATTGTGACTAAATATATGTTCGTTTGGAGCAATATCACTAACTCCTCATTATCAGTAAGAACAGTGGAACCAGCAACCACATTGTCTCCAGTAGAGCCAGCAGCAGTAGAAGCAACAGTACCAGTAGTAGTACCACCAGTCGACAAATCAGTAGCACCAACACCAGTAGTAGAAACGGAGAGCTCATCAGTAGAAACAATAACATCCTTTTCTTGCTCCCCCTCTGCCTGTTCATCTACCCTGCTAAGAACTGAAACAAAAGAACATTTTATGTTAACAACTGTAGAACCAAATAAATTTGACTCAATTATTGCATCTGTTGTTGGTCTCTGGGGATAGACTGGTGATTTAGTCAGCCCTTCGATTGAGACAGAGTTAGGTGTCTGTAAGTACAGCTGTGACTCTGCTGACTCATTGGCAACACATGTTGACCTAGATAGTGTAAGAGTTCTGGCTAGTAATGATGTAGGAGTGAGACTCTTAGCATGATCCAAGTAACATTTAGGCTGTGCAGTGGCCTGAGCTGATTCAACACGATGAGGAACCAGCTCAAGACTGCTTTGGGGGTCAGTTATGTTCTCTGCTGGTTGTACTGTCAGCAGAGTATATTGCATGATGTTCATTTTAGAAAAATGTGGAAGTGCCTGGTTAGAATAGTATGGGTTGCTACTCTTCTTAACACTAGTTTTAAAACCAGTCAGCTTGAGAGTAAAGGTTGTGCCTTTAACTCCACTTTCATTTTTCAAGTCAGCAGTTAAAAGGTTTTTAAATAGGTTATAGATTTCTGCTGTTTGGTCTAGAGATGCACTAGGTTCTATAGCAGCTTTCTTTGCAGAAGCAGCAATTGAGACTGGGGCAATCCCTCCTGTGGTTTGCTTGGAGCCAGCTTTAGCTCGTTTGGATTTGCCTGTTACCAATAAATAGTTAAGCAACGGATTTCAATACTAGAAGTGGGTAGTCAGTATATAAGACTAGGGCTGTTCTTTATGATCAGAGAGCACTAGATTCTAATACAACTACTGCTTTACCAGTATGTGCGACGGTGGCTGTACTAGTTGAGGTAGCTGGCTTCTTCCTTTTCACAGCTGGCTTTCGCTGAGGTCCCTCTGTTACGACCCGGAAAATTTTGACTAATTTTAAACCAAACTCTCGATACAATTTTGTATTTTTGACACGATAAGAAAAGTCTGTTATGTAAAGTCTAAAAAAACTTCGAACTATGTTTTATGTATATATTTAACCTTTGAACTGTTCACATACCCTGTGACCATTCCCGACGATTCACGAACAACTACTTGTAAATAGATATGTGTGTATATATATAAATAATAATTAAAAGTATAATTGGAAATATTAAATGTTGTTGTTATGAAATATGATATTATAATAATTATTATTTAAAAACATATCTATACATAAATAAAAGTATATTAAAAATAAATATTAAATAATTGTAATACCCGTTTGATGTTTCGATCGTTATTAAGCGGATTAAATTCGAACTTATGTGATTATAAAATAAATGGCGATCCGAAAATGAATTGGATAAGTTTTAGGCTTATTAAAAATATATTCAGGAGCTAGTTAATAAGTTTCAACAATTTTTATATTTTACCCAGAATTGAGAGGGACAATTGATGTAATTTTTATTTAATAATTAATGATCGAAATTTTATACCATAATGACCAAAATAAATAAATATAGTTAATTTAAAAATTTGGGATTTTTTTGAAGACTTTTATCCGCCACTGATTAACAATGGAACACAAAATATTGCTCCAAAAATTAGATGTCGACTGAAACAAGAGGCTGCTTCTTCACTGTGATTGATATTACCTTTCTTTATTTGTCACTTTAAGTTTGTTACATGTCAATCTCATATTGATTGACAAATAATTATAATCTAATCAAAATTCAAATTTGTGATCGAAGTACTATGTTAAATTGATTATGATACTATGTGTGATTGAATTCATTCCACACACATCTTTCTTTATGGACTAATAATTATTATATTTTATTATTATATATATGTATGTAGGTAAGTATCCGATTCACTACTTATGTTCTGTGTCTTACTAAAAATTCAAGAGTCAAACTTTTCATGGCCACCATCTTTTCATCCATACTTCTCATTATGAGTTTCACACCATTTATTTCATCACTCTTTTCTAATTATCAAAAACATGTTGATGATCACAACAAATAATAACCTTTTATGGTTGTCCTTCATATCTCATGTTTAACGATCAACACTACAACCTCAACCTTGAACCCACTAGTCGATCGTATTTTTTTTGGGTTCTTCTTTCTCGCTGATTAGTTAGCCGAAGGAAAACCACAACCTTCTCGTTTGCTTCCTGTAACTGCAGCTCCAAAGATTATGTTTCTGTTTGAAAGATCGATCATCACCTTAAATCATCAAACACCAATTACTAAATGTTTCTGTTTCCACCCAACCTCAATAACCAAAACAAACACACACAAACCACACTGCTATACTAATTTCTGTTTCAGCTCAACGACCCAAGAATCACCACTCACTCGCCACCCTAAACCGCTCAAATGAATTCCATTTCTCTGTTTTATAACCCACCATCGGAGGTCAACCCAAAAACAACCCCATTCGATCACTATGTTGCAGCCCTACTGCTATCCGATCAGACCCACTAACTGTTACACGATAGTACATGTTTTCTGTTAGAAATCGAGATTGTTTGCTACCTCAAACCTCAATTATTATTACGCTAGCTGCTAGTTTCTGTTTTCTTTGATTACCAAACACCACCACGAATCTTCGCGAATTGAAGCCATGATCACCATCTGTAAACGATCACCTGCAACCGTTTCTATGTTTTCCTTTCGAACACCAAGCACGATCACCTCCTACCTTTATCACATAAATAAACCAAATCGTTTTATGTTTCTGTTTCTGGGTCACCTCAACAAACCACAAACCACCATGCAAATCAATCTCTAAACCATCAGTTTATAGCTTTCTTCGACTGCTGCAACTGTGACAGCCTTCACGCCATCCAAACACTCACCTGCACTGCTGCTATTTGCTACTGTTTCGGTGGCCAAACAACCACCACAACTGCTATAGTATTACTACCGCTGTTACTACAACTGTTTCTCTTTTCTCTTCTATTTATGCTACGAAATTGAGGATGAGTGATGTGATGATAATAATTGATGGAGGGTCACAGCTAAAGTTTGTATCATTATGGGTGTTTGAATATTAAATATACATCACCTTATTAATCTCCAAGACAAATGTTAATGTAGTGGGACAATTTAAAACTTTATGGTCGACTAAATGGGTAATGAGCTAGACGTAATTATTGGTTATACGTAGTTGATAAAATGCACAACTCATGGGCCAGATTAATAGGGATGGTGGCAATGAAATCCTATTGACGAAATAATATGATAGACGGATTAAATGATGATTTAATATAGATGATTAGGATTATGGTTATTATGATAATAGATTGATTACGACTATGTTAATTATAATCGTGATATAGCACGATTGAGGTGATGATGTTACATAAACGATTACGATGATGATAGTGATTAGATGAAGAAGTTTATGATTAAGATATTGATACGCGAAGTAATGGTTAAGGATGTTATCGGGTTAGCAGGACGTCGCGGGTTCAAACCCGGACTTGGGCACTTTTAAGAACGAGTTCCTTGAGGTAGTTTACTTATTACCCATTATTATTATTGTTATTATTATTATATATTATCATTATCATTATTACTAAAATTAATATTATTATTAAAAATGATATTCTGCGGATTGATGTGCTAGGTAATTTAGTTATATGTTATAATAGCATGTAAGCGCGAATCCTAAAGATAGATCTATCGGGTTTAACACCCCCATCCAGTAGGCTGCACTAGACATAAGAACTAGTGGGCGGATGTTTAGTACTTCGAGGATTATTTATACACTTGCGAGTGTACATATCCATCTTTGCGAAGATGACTTATTATATTATTGTTAAGGTTGGTTACTGAGGCCTCAACATAAGCAGAATGATTTTATACACATGCGAGTGTATTATATTTTTATATATGAAATCTTGTGGTCCATAGTTGTTACGCTGCTAGCATCAAACCTATATATCTCACCAACTTTATGTTGACATTTTAAAGCATGTTATTCTTAGGTACGAATTAAGTCTTCCGCTGTGCATTAGCTCATATTAAAGATATCATTTGGAGTCGATCATCGCAATGGGACCAACTGTTGAAGACTTCATTCGGGTGGATAAGGACGGGTCGTTACAGGTGGTATCAGAGCGGTGGTCTTAGCGAACCAGGTCTTGCATTAGTGTATCTAACTGATAGATGATTAGATGCATTAGTGAGTCTGAACTTCGACCGTGTCTGCATGTCAATAGTTTTGCTTATCATTCCGTGTCGAAAATTTCCTGCTTATCATTTTTAGGGAATTATTTGCTTATCATACTTAATCTAGACATATCTTACTGCATTGACTGCATGATTAGTGTATAGACAAAACTCATATCTTAGCGTATCTGCTAAACCATATCTTAGCGTATCTATTACGATAGACTTTGCCCGATATCTTCCGTAAATTTCTCCGTAACTTAGGGGAAACTGGTACTATATATATCTATGCATATGATGCATTGAGGATACCATCCAACTATCAATTGTTGTCACTAAACTCTTCTTACCAAAAATCTTTTCTGAGATCGCGTAAGATGGCCTCTACGAATCGACCAAGTTCCTCTGACTCCGAAGACAGCGTGACAGGAGCACACCAACCAATCAACTACCGTGATTACTGGAGAAAATGGGGGTGGGTTCGCGACATACTCACCCTATGGAGAAGGGAAGAAGGTACTCCATATCATGAACCGAATCTACCACCTAACCTTGGAGTACTTGACCCGCTAACCGGCAAACCCGTTCGCAACACCGTTTATACCCTTTTTGCAAGAATTTTTCGTCTTGAGACTACCATTAACGGAACTAGAGAAGATATCCGACCTTTACCTCACACTGATAACCAACCAGGGTTAGTAGAAGAAATTAGAGAACTCCGAGCTCGAGTATTAACTTTAGAGAGCACGGTACACAATTTGCAAGCACCAGTAGTATCACCAACACCAGTAACATCACCAGCTTCAGCACCAACGGTACCATCAGTAACAGCACCAGTACCATCAATAATCCATGCCTCAACATCTCATTCTGTACCTTGAGTATAATCATCGTTCTACGTATCGTTCTACATCGATTATCTTCGTTCTTCATGGCGATTAAGTAATCTATAAATGTTTTAGAGATTATGTATTCTATTTCTAATGGTAAACCAAATGAGTTTAATATCATATTAACTCAATGAATCCATGATTACAACTGAAGAAAAAATATATGTATATATGTTTTCATAAAGATTGTAATTAAAAATTCTTTCGTACAAAGTGTTAATTGTGAAAATATTTTAACGGGTAGGTAATACCCGAGGAATATTCAGATTTTACATTAATAAGTTACAATGTACATTCTTCGAAGCTGATTCAACAGTCGTTTACTATCCTACTTACATCCACTGATATACAAATTCGTTCACCACAGAATAACCATATTCATCCAATTTCATATTTGGATTTTGATTTATCAGAATCCAACAAGTGGCATATTGAAGAAAACATTGGACATGATAAAATTTGTTAGAAACAAACAAATTAATTATAAAGAATTTTGTTAAGAATCCACGCTAACTGTTCCTAGCTAACTGTTCCCAGCTAACTATTAATTCCGTATTACATTTTATTTATCGCAATTTACATTCTCGCAATTTTATTTATCGTCATTTAATTTCTGTTATTTACTTTTACGCACTTTAAATAACGGGACACGTATACAAGGTTTCGACCTATCATATCGACTCATCTATATATATATTTCGGAACAACCATAGACACTCTATATGTGAATGTTGGAGTTGGCTATACAGGGTTGAGGTTGATTCCAAAATATATATATGGTTTGAGTTGTGATCAATACTGAGACCGATACACGGGTCACGATACGTATTAATTAATTCGAATATTATATATTAAATTATGTATGAATATATTGGATTATTGGACAATTGGACTATTGGACTGCTAACTTTGGGCAATTAAAATGAATTAAAATACTGATTATAACATATGAAACTAAATAATTCTTCAAGTTTGCCACTTGATTTCATCTTAAACCTCATTCGTATCTTGACGATTACAATCTGCGTTCAAACCTTTCACGATTCTTGAAAACACCTCGATCGAGAGGATGAACCAGCCGCACTTCATCTATGGAAGAAAAGATTGATGCATATAGTTATACACCTGAAAAACCCTCGGAAACTGAGAAAAATGTTTAACACGTAGCTGTACTAATTCCTTTAGTGTTATTATTACCCAAAATGATTTGGTAATCCCTTTCAAAGTAGCAAATTTTATCACAGCTCCAGCAAGTCAACTCCGACTTTTCATTCGAAATAACCTTATTATAACCTTGATATATATGTGTACTCTTTATTGTTACTGGAGAATCTTTTATATTCCACCATATTACCATCAGCGTTTAATCATCTAAAAATACAATTCTCCTGAAACCACCTCAGTTTGATACCCGATGACCCAGATCCGTTAACTTTGAAAATGCTGATAAAGTAGCATGTTGTAGATGGTCTTAATGGCCAATAGTTGATGATAAAGAAGGAAGTGTTAGGAACGCTCGATAGAAAATTTGGTACTAAAAATCGAATTGAGCACACCATGAAGGAAACAAAGAACAAATACAAATACCAAACCCTATATTCAAAGAATCCAGGTAATTCTGGATCCGATGAAATCTTTAGAGAATATCTTGCTCCAAAGTCGTGTTAAAATCTTGAGGAAAATCTTTCTTCATTCACCTTCGAACTTAGAGATTTCAAAATATCATCATAAATATCTTCGATATTTCTGAGGATATTTACATAAATATTCTTGTTCGAAATTATCTACCTCTTCGTGTTTCCAGTATCCCATTATATTGGAAACTTCGGTAAAATCCAAGTATAAATTATGAATGATTTGTGGAGAAGTGTTGGGAACTGAAGCATGAGTTAGTATAATGTAATGCGCTTGGCCAACGTGATTATATTACAGTAAATCATGCTGAGATTCTAATGTAACGTGATGATGATTCACAGACCTTACCCTCATCATGTGTCATGTTGCACGACTCTTTCATTCTACTTAATCTCTAAGCATATCACTGAATTATTTCCTTGATATTTCTGTTCTTCCGTAATTCCAACAGTTGCTAATAAATAATGCTATTACATTTCTTTCTGATTAGAAGATTTCTTTAAATTCCTTGAATTCTGAAAATCAACCTTGACAATGTCAGAAGTTAAGACGAACCTTTAATCACTTCATTTCACTCTTTTGTGATAGCTTCACTCGTACGCTTCGCATGATCGAATCGTTTTATCCATATTAATCGAAAATGATAAAACACTATTCATATTCGTCATGAAAAACATTCTTATTGTTAGCCATGACGACCTCGATTAAATTTCGGGACGAAATTTCTTTAACGGGTGGGTACTGTTACGACCCGGAAAATTTTGACTAATTTTAAACCAAACTCTCGATACAATTTTGTATTTTTGACACGATAAGAAAAGTCTGTTATGTAAAGTCTAAAAAAACTTCGAACTATGTTTTATGTATATATTTGACCTTTGAACTGTTCACATACCCTGTGACCATTCCCGACGATTCACGAACAACTACTTGTAAATAGATATGTGTGTATATATATAAATAATAATTAAAAGTATAATTGGAAATATTAAATGTTGTTGTTATGAAATATGATATTATAATAATTATTATTTAAAAACATATCTATACATAAATAAAAGTATATTAAAAATAAATATTAAATAATTGTAATACCCGTTTGATGTTTCGATCGTTATTAAGCGGATTAAATTCGAACTTATGTGATTATAAAATAAATGGCGATCCGAAAATGAATTGGATAAGTTTTAGGCTTATTAAAAATATATTCAGGAGCTAGTTAATAAGTTTCAACAATTTTTATATTTTACCCAGAATTGAGAGGGACAATTGATGTAATTTTTATTTAATAATTAATGATCGAAATTTTATACCATAATGACCAAAATAAATAAATATAGTTAATTTAAAAATTTGGGATTTTTTTGAAGACTTTTATCCGCCACTGATTAACAATGGAACACAAAATATTGCTCCAAAAATTAGATGTCGACTGAAACAAGAGGTTGCTTCTTCACTGTGATTGATATTACCTTTCTTTATTTGTCACTTTAAGTTTGTTACATGTCAATCTCATATTGATTGACAAATAATTATAATCTAATCAAAATTCAAATTTGTGATCGAAGTACTATGTTAAATTGATTATGATACTGTGTGTGATTGAATTCATTCCACACACATCTTTCTTTATGGACTAATAATTATTATATTTTATTATTATATATATGTATGTAGGTAAGTATCCGATTCACTACTTATGTTCTGTGTCTTACTAAAAATTCAAGAGTCAAACTTTTCATGGCCACCATCTTTTCATCCATACTTCTCATTATGAGTTTCACACCATTTATTTCATCACTCTTTTCTAATTATCAAAAACATGTTGATGATCACAACAAATAATAACCTTTTATGGTTGTCCTTCATATCTCATGTTTAACGATCAACACTACAACCTCAACCTTGAACCCACTAGTCGATCGTATTTTTTTTGGGTTCTTCTTTCTCGCTGATTAGTTAGCCGAAGGAAAACCACAACCTTCTCGTTTGCTTCCTGTAACTGCAGCTCCAAAGATTATGTTTCTGTTTGAAAGATCGATCATCACCTTAAATCATCAAACACCAATTACTAAATGTTTCTGTTTCCACCCAACCTCAATAACCAAAACAAACACACACAAACCACACTGCTATACTAATTTCTGTTTCAGCTCAACGACCCAAGAATCACCACTCACTCGCCACCCTAAACCGCTCAAATGAATTCCATTTCTCTGTTTTATAACCCACCATCGGAGGTCAACCCAAAAACAACCCCATTCGATCACTATGTTGCAGCCCTACTGCTATCCGATCAGACCCACTAACTGTTACACGATAGTACATGTTTTCTGTTAGAAATCGAGATTGTTTGCTACCTCAAACCTCAATTATTATTATGCTAGCTGCTAGTTTCTGTTTTCTTTGATTACGAAACACCACCACGAATCTTCGCGAATTGAAGCCATGATCACCATCTGTAAACGATCACCTGCAACCGTTTCTATGTTTTCCTTTCGAACACCAAACACGATCACCTCCTACCTTTATCACATAAACAAACCAAATCGTTTTATGTTTCTGCTTCTGGGTCACCTCAACAAACCACAAACCACCATGCAAATCAATCTCTAAACCATCAGTTTATAGCTTTCTTCGACTGCTGCAACTGTGACAGCCTTCACGCCATCCAAACACTCACCTGCACTGCTGCTATTTGCTACTGTTTTGGTGGCCAAACAACCACCACAGCTGCTATAGTATTACTACCGCTGTTACTACAACTGTTTCTCTTTTCTCTTCTATTTATGCTACGAAATTGAGGATGAGTGATGTGATGATAATAATTGATGGAGGGTCACAGCTAAAGTTTGTATCATTATGGGTGTTTGAATATTAAATATACATCACCTTATTAATCTCCAAGACAAATGTTAATGTAGTGGGACAATTTAAAACTTTATGGTCGACTAAATGGGTAATGAGCTGGACGTAATTATTGGTTATACGTAGTTGATAAAATGCACAACTCATGGGCCAGATTAATAGGGATGGTGGCAATGAAATCCTATTGACGAAATAATATGATAGACGGATTAAATGATGATTTAATATAGATGATTAGGATTATGGTTATTATGATAATAGATTGATTACGACTATGTTAATTATAATCGTGATATAGCACGATTGAGGTGATGATGTTACATAAACGATTACGATGATGATAGTGATTAGCTGAAGAAGTTTATGATTAAGATATTGATACGCGAAGTAATGGTTAAGGATGTTATCGGGTTAGCAGGACGTCGCGGGTTCAAACCCGGACTTGGGCACTTTTAAGAACGAGTTCCTTGAGGTAGTTTACTTATTACCCATTATTATTATTGTTATTATTATTATATATTATCATTATCATTATTACTAAAATTAATATTATTATTAAAAATGATATTCTGCGGATTGATGTGCTAGGTAATTTAGTTATATGTTATAATAGCATGTAAGCGCGAATCCTAAAGATAGATCTATCGGGTTTAACACCCCCATCCAGTAGGCTGCACTAGACATAAGAACTAGTGGGCGGATGTTTAGTACTTCGAGGATTATTTATACACTTGCGAGTGTACATATCCATCTTTGCGAAGATGACTTATTATATTATTGTTAAGGTTGGTTACTGAGGCCTCAACATAAGCAGAATAATTTTATACACATGCGAGTGTATTATATTTTTATATATGAAATCTTGTGGTCCATAGTTGTTACGCTGCTAGCATCAAACCTATATATCTCACCAACTTTATGTTGACATTTTAAAGCATGTTATTCTTAGGTACGAATTAAGTCTTCCGCTGTGCATTAGCTCATATTAAAGATATCATTTGGAGTCGATCAGACCAACTGTTGAAGACTTCGTTCGGGTGGATTAGAACCGGTCCTTTCACCCTCCCCCTCATCTGGTGCAACACCAGAGGCAGTCGTTGGGTTTACTCCACCCCGAGCAGCAAGATACTCGAGCATGCCTGGTGTTAAACCAGTATATGGAGTAGTAGGAGCATCTTTTGGCATTCCTCCTTGTTTTGGAGGCAGGTCGAATGATTGATCAGCAATCTGCTGGTAAGCTTCACCCAGCTCATTTTCAAAAACAAGGCTCAAGAACCTTGGAAAGGAGATTAAATGTGTTCGTTTGGGTGCAAGCACCATTTCCCTTAACCTGAGGTAGATCTCAGCTGCGTAGTCAATTTTCCTGTTGAACAGCAAACCATGACCAATTTTGATCTCAAAATCTGAGCACTGATCAAAGCTACCGGACTTTTGACTGATGCACTCGGTCAGCAGTCCAAAGAAGTAATACCATAGAGGTGGAATGTTCTTCCTTAGTGGTGTATGAGCAATTGGACCAGCATATCCAATCGTTTCTAGCACTTCCCTCCTCAAATCATCGCTCGTCGGTGAATTAACAAATGGACCACCGGGTAATTGAAGGGCACGTCAGAGCGTATCAACAGTGATCGAGCAGTCTAGGGTTTCAGTTACCATGCCATGAATACAAGGAGCATTCTGTTGAGTGGTGGCCATGGTGGCAGTATACCAAAATCTCGCTAAACAAGCCGGATAGAGGTGAGAAGGAACTCCGGTGATGGATCTCGCTAAGGGGCATCGCCTGATGTAGTCGATCAAAGCCTCATAGCCAATGTTGGCTTTAGACTTGGGAATAGAGAGAGCGTGTGCTGTATTGCCTCTGGAAAGGCGAATCAGTGCATGGTCTGGTGCATTATTGGCCCTGATCAGGTTGGGGTGAAGATTGAACAGTAGACCCTGTACAGCTTGTTCCTCAATGACCGGAGGAGGGAGTGGTTGCTGTTGTTGTTGTTCCACCTATTGTTGTTGCTGTTGTTATTCCTCTGGCTGATTCTCAGCAGGTGGTGATTGGTGTTGTTGTTCTGCCATTGATGAAATGTTGTAGATGAATGTATGAAGTATTTGAAGATTTGAGATTTTTTTTAGAGAGAAAAGTGTGTATTTGAAAGGTAAATCAAAGAGTTAATAACCGAAGGTTATTATGTGGAATTGATCACCTTATTTAATCTTTCGGATTGGTGGAAAAAGTGCAAGAGAGAGAAAATGGCAACTGTCATCTGCAGGCGCGTGGGCAGATGTGACAGACTGGCATGTTTTCGAGGGGACACAGACTGTTGACATGACGTTTAATCAGATTGAACACTCATACCTCCCATTAAGCATTAAATGCAGCAGATTTCAATTCAATTTGAAGTTAAAAACCATAAGATAAATTTTGTATTAAATACAAAAATTCTTTGTGACATTTAATATGTAATGAATTTAATTTTAAATCATTGGGAGTAAATGAGTTTCAAATTTAAGGTATCATTTAAGTATTGTGAGCTACTTATTATATCGTTTTGAACATTGAATAACCATGATATAAAAGACCTTGTTGTGCTGACTGTTTGTCATGTAGGCAGTAAGTGAAAGAAATTTTGACTTGCTGGTTTGCCCTACATGTTGTAGAGCCATCACACCAACAAAATTGCCTTTTATTTTAAAGTTCAAGCATACCCAGCTCAGAGATGCGATAGTTAAAATGTTTCTCATCTACGAGCTTTGTGAAAAGATCTGCTAACTGCTGGTCTGTTAAAATAAAATGTAGCTCCACATCTCCATTTTTAACATGATCCCTTATGAAATGATATCGAACGTCAATGTGCTTTGTTCTAGAATGCATCACAGGATTGTTCGTAATAGCAATAGCACTTGTGTTTTCACAGTAGATTGGAGTTTTTGTAACATGAACACCATAGTCCTTCAGCTGGCTTTGCATCCATAGTACTTGAGCAGTACAACTACCAGTAGAAACATATTTTGCCTCAGCTGAAATGCCCAGTCCTAATCCATCCGGATGAAGTCCATATTGATTATAAATGGTTCACAATAGTTGATTACATCGCAAGGTACTTGACCTCTAAATGATACATTTTACAAACATTGCATTCGTTTTTAAAAGACAAACTTTCATTTCATCGAAAGTTGACAGGTATGCATACCATTTCATAATATCCAAACTATAAATGACCTAATCTGTCATTTACTTAATAATAATCTCTAATGAACTTCAACGACTCGAATGCAATGTCTTTTGAAATATGTCATGAATGACTCCAAGTAATATCCTTAAAATGAGCTAATTCACAGTGGAAGATTTCTTTCAAACCTGAGAATAAACATGCTTTCAAGTGTCAACCACAAGATTTTAAATATTATAAAACTTGCAGAAGTCCCATTCCAACTGCACAAAAAAATATCTTTCATATGAAGAACATCTGGTGAGGATTCAAAATATAATAGTAACCATCTGTGCCGGTCTTTCACCCCACGGCTGAATACATTTGCCTTCAAAATATAGAACCTCTGTGCCAGTTTTTACACCCCACGGCTGAACACATGTTTATAAAATATAGGCCAATCGGTGCCAAAATGTCGTAAATAATAAACCATCCACCCGGTTCGGGAGCTCATACGCTCTAACGGAAACCGGGGCTAAAGCGTGTCATAATAATCAACCCCAATCCCAGATAATTCTATCATAGAATGCAGTTAAGGTACTTGTGTCTATTGTGTCAAACATTTATAAAAGCGCATGTATTTCAGTCCCAAAAATATATATTGCAAAAGCATTTAAAAAGGGAGCAAATGAAACTCACCATACTGTATTTTGTAGTAAAAATACATATAACATCAATGAACAAGTATAAGGTTGGCCTCAGATTCACGAACCTATATCATTTATATGTATATTAATACATATAATCGAAATCGAACAAGTTTATATATTATATCTTAAATTATATACTATATTTATTTAGTTTGTGTATATATTCATAATGGTTAATATTTATATAGTTATATTAATATATCCATATTTATATACATAATTATTTAATGTTATATTTAAAAATCGATAGTTTGTTATTTGTATGTATTTATATAAATAATATTCATAGGTTTGATATATATATTGTTAGGTGAAATTTTATTATAATTATAGTATATGTAACAAGTATATTTTATGTACAAAATATTTATCTGTTTAAAAATGATAGTGTTGATATCATTGATTTACTAATAATAATAAAAATAACTTTGTTAAAAATGATAATATTAATAATAATAATATTCCTAATACTTAATAATAACAATAATACTAATACTTAATAATAATAACAATAATAATTTTAACAACAATAATAATACATATAATAATAATAATAACAATAATGAAAATAATAATAATAATAATAATAATAATAATAATAATAATAATAATAATAATAATAATAATAATAATAATAATAATAATAAGTTTGGTAATAAATTATACCTTCCCAAGCTTTTTTTTAAAAAAAAATTGCCCAGAACCGGGCTCGAACCCGAGACCTCTCGCTTATATGCAAACCCCCTAACCACGGCTCCAATTATGTTTTTCTCAAATATGTTGCTTCCTAAATATATTTAACCTAATATATCTGACTGCCTGATTCTTCTTCTCCTTTTCAAAAGGAAAATATCACATTCCGGGTTCGAACCCGTGACCTCTTGTTCACTCACCAACTCCCTAACCATGCCTCCGTTCCTCAATTTCTGTTTTAATACATAATTTAAATTTATCTAACCCTTTAGCTTCCGTTATCTTCTTCTTCTTTATCTACAACATAAAATCATAACTTATATCATCCTCCTAGTCTTTAACATCAAACAAATCATCATCACAGATTATCGTTATCTTATCTAATCTTCATAGAATCATCATCAAACATAATCATAACATCATCTAGTAATCATCATCTTGTTTGATCTATCATCATCATCATCTTCATTCTCATGTTACTTAAATTGTACCTATCATCATAATACATCACATTGATCAAACTTTTCATTTACTATCATAAAAATCGTGGCCCTCATAATCATCACCAACCCGCTGCAATCTCATTCATTCATTGCCTAACATCTCGGCCCAAAGAAAAATAATAAAACGCAGCCCAACAAGAATTTGCAATGGAGTTCGGCCAAAAAAATAAAATAGCCACTTGATGGCCCAACAAACAATAAATAAAGGACTCGACCCAATTGTATCCCATACACAAATCGATGGATGAACGCTGTCTGTGTAAAAAAATATAAAATATAAAATAGTACAAGCAACTTGGTTCCTTTTTCTTAAATATTCAAGTGGGGTTACATTGCTCAATGTTGTCGATTGGATTAGCATAAAGGAATACAGCTGTAGTTGTAGTTAGTATCACCATGACATCAACATCCATTACTACCAAACTTATTGTAACCTTTAAACTTTATTATTTTCTCAATGTTAACAGCTAATATCGCCAAGATATCAATATCATCGGGTTTCACTATATTAGGAATAGAAAAATGAAGCAGCAACAAGGTAGTAACATATTGTGGTAGTCGACGTTTAGATGGGTTTAGATGGTGGTTGGTTGTTTTGTCTACGGTTGTAAACAGAAATAAGAAGGTACTGCAGTAGCAGTTTGGTAGTGTGTGGTGTTGACAACCGAACAACAGGCCAGCGTGCAAAGTAAGGACATAGTGGTCGATGATGGTGGATAGAAGATGATAAGGTGGTGACGTTTAACGATCAATATAAACTTGAAAATGAGAGTGAGTTTGGGTTGGTTTTTAAATGGTGTTCGAAGTAATAGCGGTTTGAGGGTGAAGAGAGTGGTTTTTCTTAGGTAGTGGTGACGGTTGTATGATGGTGGAGGTGGTTAGTTGTGGTGATTCTGCAATGGCGGATCTTTGATGTTAGTGATGAAGGTGACGATAAGGGTGGTGGTTGTCGAGAGTTTGCAAAAGGGAGGGTTGGTTGTGGTTAAACCGTACCATAAACTAATGCAACTCGTCGCTTGTAACCTCAAGTTATGGTGTTTTGGCGAATTTGTTCAAGTTGGGTTCACGAAGAATTTATAGAAGAGATATAGTGATAGAGAAGAAGAAAGAAAGTGATGAATTGTAAGAACGGGTTTTGTTTTAAATTCTCTGTTTTTCCACTTTCAATTAATGATAGTCGATGTATATAGAATGGTTATACTCATTTGGTTTGTCTGCATTGATCAATGAGGTCGATAGATAACCAACTCAGACATAAAGGACATTCAAATTTCAATCAGGAAGAAAAGTAAATAAAGTTTATTTATTAAATTCATTAATTTTTACGAGTAATAGATATAGAATCGTTTTTAGGGATATAAACAAACTTCAGATACAGTTGTTAACAATCTAAAACTGATTCAGAATTTTAAAAGTAACAATACATATTTATTTATAGTTACATATATATATATATTATCGTATTTATATAAATGTATATATATATTTACATGTTCATGTACTTATATGCATATATATTTGTATTCTGAAAATGTATATGTATTTATATATAAGTATATCAGTATTTCATCATTATATATATCGCTATATATATGTATTTATATAAAGAAACAAAGTAACCCTAATTATATAACATTAGTTTTTAATATTAATCTTATTAATAATAATGAAACTAATAATAATAGTAATATTAATAATAATAATAATAATAATAATAATAATAATAATAATAATAATAATAATAATAATAATAATAATAATAATAATAATAATAATAATAAGAATAAGAATAAGAATAAGTATAAATGAGTAATAATATTAATAATAATAACAATGATAATGATTTTAATAAGTTTCTTGATAATTAATGATAATAATAACAAAAATGATAATAATAATATTATTAGTGTAATAAATTTGTATCATTTTCTAAATAATGATTTTAAAATAATAGTAACAACATTTATATAACAAACTACATGTAGTAGGTTTTATATTAAAATAATAATATTCAAAATTCTGATATTAATATTAATATTTATTTTAATGAAAGTAATAGTAACATTATTAATATAATAATTATATTTTAACTTGTAATTTCTTTTAATATTTTGATATTACAATTTATCAATTATGTAATATTTAATAATTATATCATAGATTACGTGATAACATTTATTGAATAATTAATTACAATATAATAATTATTGATAGAAATCCTTTACATATAATATCATATATATAAATATTTATATAAATATATTCTTTTTAATAGTAACTTAATTATTCTATTTATTATATTTTTAATTCTGATTAACTAAAGGTATTTTATTGATTCAATGATATTACATATACTTATATTTATATTTATATATTTATATTTTTATTTACACACAATTGTTCGTGAATCGTCGGGAATAGTCAAAGGGTAATTGATGACATGAATATTGATTTCAACACTTTTGAGACTCAACATTACAGATTTTACTTATCATATTGGAAACATATAAAGATTAAAGTTTAAATTTGATCGGAAATTTCCGAGTCATCAAAGTACCTACCCGTTAAAGAAATTTCGTCCCGAAATTTGATCGAGGTCGTCATGGCTAACTATAAAAATGTTTTCATGACGAATATGAGTTGATAAATAGAGTTTTATCATCATTGCGTAATATATATAAAACAATTTTGATTTTGTGAAGAGTACAAGTGAAGCTATCACTAATGAGTGAAATGAGTAGGTATAGATTCGTCATATCTTTTGACGTAGATAGGATTGATTTCCAAGTTCGAGAGATTTGGAGAAAATTTTTCGTAATAAGATTTGATTCTTCGGTAATCAAGGGAATTAGGATGCGCTTTAATTGCGATCATCTGTTTTGATTGCTCTGTCAGATATTTTACTATAAATCCACTCCCGTCCTTTTCTTAAAACTCACACCTTCTATTCTTTCTCCTCAATTCATACTTTAAAGCATTCGTTAATATGCTCCATCCTATCCTGATCCTTGATATCCTCTTAACTTTCATATCTGTCATTCTTCTCTTTCATCTACCACCAGAGGATTTTATTTACTTCTACTATTACCTTGGGGTTATAGTGTTTTTAATTCTCCCGTGTCTTTACGTTGCGATACGTATTGATATACACGATTTGTAATTTAGGCGTTGTTATCAGGGTTTATATCTTCCCTTATATTCCCGGGCTTCATGTTTTTGTGCATCTTCCCGACTTTAAGTCAAGCAGATAATGGTCCAGAATTCATAGGTATGGATTTTGAAATGAACATAGTTAATGTTATAAGAATGAAATAGAAATGGCACGATTTTGATTTGGTAAATTACCCGAATATCCGAAAAGATAGAACTATCAAGAAGATATGTTCTTAATATGTTTAGAGATTGAGTAGAATGCTAGAGTCGTGTAAATGGCACATGATGATAGTATGTTCTGTGAATCATCACGTTTCATTAGAAACTCAGCATGAATTACTGTAATATAATCACGTTGATCAAGTGTCATTATATTATACTAACTCATGCATCAGTTTCCAACGCTACTTCAAAAACATTCATATTTTAAATTCAAAGGTTCGCAGAATATAGAAACTAAAACAGTTTCCTTTTATGAGATAACACAGATAGCGCAGAGGGATAATTAATATCGAACGAGAATATTCATGAAGATATCTTCAGAAATATTGAGGATATTAATAAAGAAAGGTACGATGATATCTTAGAATTTCAGAATTAAATTGTGATGAAGAAATTTATTCGCGATGATTTAGAGCGATTAAGAAGCAAGGTATTCGTTAATGACTTCAGCAGGTACTGAATCATTTGGATTCTTTGAGGGCAGGTTTAGTCTTTGTGATTTATCCACGGCTTCCTTCCTAGTTTCGCATAATCCGCTTTTCGGTATTAAATTTTCTATTGAGTTTTTCCAACCTTTCATACCTTTTTATCAAACTTTTGGCCGTTTAGACCATCTACAATTTTTTTGTTTCCTCTGCATTTAATGCTACCATAACTGAATCGTCGGTTGTCAATCCGAGGTGGCTTCAAATGAATTGTGTTTTTAGATGATTAAACGCTGATGGTAATATGGTGGAATATAAAAGGTTCTCCGTTAACGATAAGAGAGCACATATATATATATATATATATATATATATAT
The DNA here is from genome assembly GCF_046630445.1 of Rutidosis leptorrhynchoides. NCBI lineage: Eukaryota > Viridiplantae > Streptophyta > Magnoliopsida > Asterales > Asteraceae > Rutidosis > Rutidosis leptorrhynchoides. The sequence goes on along the minus strand of NC_092336.1, from coordinate 401,601,436 downwards.
ATATATATATATATATATATATATATCAAGGTTATAATAAGGTTGTTTCGAACGAAAAGTCGAAGTTGACTTGCTGGAGCTGTGACAAAATTGGCTAATTTGAAAAGGGATTGAAAAGTTATTTTCGGTGATAACAATGCTAAAGGAAATTAGCACAGCTACGCGTTAAACATTTACTCAGTTTCTGAGAGTTTTTCAGGTGCATAACTATACGTTTCAATCTTTTCTTCCATAGATGAAGTGCGGTTGATACATCTTCTCGGTTGAGGTGTTTTCAAGAATTACGAAAGGTTTGAACGCATATTGGAATTGTCAATATATAAATGAGGTTTCAGATGAAATCAAGTGGCAAACTTGAAATATTGTTTAGTTTCATATGTTATAATCAATATTTTAATTCATTTTAATTGTCCACTGTTGGTAGTCCTCAGTTGATTAGTCCACAGTTAGCTAGGAACAGCCAGCTAGGATTTTGTTAGCGTGGATTCTTAACAAAATTTCTCATAGTTAATTTGTTTGTTTCTAACAAATTTTATTCCGTCAAATATTTATTTATTTATTTTTTTTTCATTATGCCACTTGTTCAATCTTGACTTGGATTCTGATCGATCAAAATCCGAATATGAAATTGAACTTGGATGAAAATAGTTGTTCTTTGGTGAAAGGATACGTATATGTGTGAATTTGAGCAGTGTTGTTAATGACTGCTGAATCTGAATTGAAGAATGTACAGTGTAACTTATTAATGTGAAATTTAAATATTCCTCGGGTATTACTTACCCGTTAAAATATTTTCACCATTAACAGTTTTTACAAAAGAATTTTTAATTACAATCTTTATGAAAACATATATACATATATATTTTCTTTGGATGTAATTATGGATTTAACGAGTCAATATGATATTAATCTCATTTGCTTTTCGGTTTGAGCTAGAATAAGTAATCTCTAAAACTATTAGGAACCACATATTCTTCGCAGAATATTAATGAAGTTATGGTTCAATACTTCATCGTTAATTATTAGGATCCACATATTCTTCGCAGAATATTAATGAAGTTATGGTTCAATACTTCTTTGTTAATTATTAGGATCCACATATTCTTCGCAGAATATTAATAAAGATATGGTTTAATACTTCATTGTTAATTGATGCTGGTACTCCTTGGTATCCATGGTGCATATGATGTTGATGTTCGTGAGACAGATTGTGAAATTGAGGCTTGGGATGCGAATGTTGTTGTTGGTGATACTGTTGGTGCCGGTAATGTTGCTGAAGCTGGTACATTTTGCACCATACTTTTCACGGCTACAACTCGGGTGCGAAGCTCGTTGACTTCTTCTATTACTCCGGGAGGATTTTCGGACGGAACGAGCAGATGAATAAGGTTTAGAATTTTAAATAGAATCTAATCGTGGCGAGGTATTCGGGAAATGAGTATGAAAATGGTGTTTTTAATAGGTTCACTGGTAAGTGCTTCAGGTTCATCGCCAAGAGGTGAATTCTGTTGGTGGAAAGGATCGCCTTCTTATCGTCTCCATTGATTAAGTCGACTACGAATTCATCAGATGAATTGGGGATGGCTGATTGATTGATTCATTCTGGTGACGCTGCTTTTAGAGCTGGAGTGAGACTCCATATCGGAATCCGAGGGTCTTGAACTAGTTGTGAGTTCCATTGCGTACGATTGAATAAAGGATTTTTCGATATGAAATGATTTTCGGATATCGGATGATATTCTAATTACATAGAATACCTATACATAGTACAGAAGTTCCCGTAGATTACGGAGGAATTTACGGAATATATCAGGAAAGGTTTACATTAACAGATACGCGGAGATATGAATTAGCAGATACGCTAAGATATGAATTTTTGTCTATACACTATTCATGCAATGAATGCAGTAAGGCGCATTTAGACTTAAGATGATAAGCAGGTAATTTTCGACAAAAATAATAAGCAAAACTTTTGACATGCAGACCAGGTTCAAGTCCAGACTCATTAATATAACCTAACAACTACTAGGTCGAAGTCCAGACTTCACTAATGCATCCTAACAACTACCTGTTAGACACACTAATGTTGACCTGGTTCGCTAAGACCACCGCTCTGATACCAACTGAAACGCCCCGTCCTAATCCATCCGGACGAAGTCCACATTGATTATAAACGGTTCACAATAGTTGATTACATCGCGAGGTACTTGACCTCTAAATGATACATTTTACAAACATTGCATTCGTTTTTAAAAGACAAACTTTCATTTCATCGAAAGTTGATAGGTATGCATACCATTTCATAATATCCAAACTATAAATGACCCAATCTGTCATTTACTTAATAATAATCTCTAATGAACTTCAACGACTCGAATGCAACGTCTTTTGAAATATGTCATGAATGACTCCAAGTAATATCCTTAAAATGAGCTAATGCACAGCGGAAGATTTCTTTCAAACCTGAGAATAAACATGCTTTCAAGTGTCAACCAAAAGGTTGGTGAGTTCATTAGTTTATAGTAGTCATTTCATTTTCATTATTTTAATAGACCACAAGATTTTAAATATTATAAAATGTGCAGAAGTCCCATTCCAACTGCACAAAAAAATATCTGTCATATGAAGAACATCTTGTGAGGATTCAAAATATAATAGTAACTATCTGTGCCGGTCTTTCACCCCATGGCTGAATACATGTGCCTTCAAAATATAGAACCTCTATGCTGGTCTTTACACCCCACGGCTGAACACATGTTTATAAAATATAGGCCAACCGGTGCCAAAATGTCGTAAATAATAAACCATCCACCCGGTTTGGGAGCTCATACGCTCTAACGAAAACCGGGGCTAAAGCGTGTCATAATAATCAACCCCAATCCCAGATAATTCTATCATAGAATGCAGTTAAGGTACTTGTGTCTATTGTGTCAAACATTTATAAAAGCGCATGTATTCTCAGTTCCAAAAATATATATTGCAAAAACATTTAAAAAGGGAGCAAATGAAACTCACCATACTGTATTTTGTAGTAAAAATACATATAACATCAATGAACAAGTATAAGGTTGGCCTCAAATTTACGAACCTATATCATTTATATGTATATTAATACATATAATCGAAATCGAACAAGTTTATATATTATATCTTAAATTATATACTATATTTATTTAGTTTGTGTATATATTCATAATGGTTAATATTTATATAGTTATATTAATATATCCATATTTATATACATAATTGTTTAATGTTATATTTAAAAATCGATAGTTTGTTATTTGTATGTATTTATATAAATAATATTCATAGGTTTGATATATATTGTTAGGTGAAATTTTATTATAATTATAGTATATGTAACAAGTATATTTTATGTACAAAATATTTATCTGTTTAAAAATGATAGTGTTGATATTATTGATTTACTAATAATAATAAAAATAACTTTGTTAAAAATGATAATATTAATAATAATAATATTCCTAATACTTAATAATAACAATAATACTAATACTTAATAATAATAACAATAATAATTTTAACAACAATAATAATACTAATAATAATAATAATAACAATAATGAAAATGATAATAATAATAATAATAATAATAATAATAATAATAATAATAATAATAATAATAATAATAATAATAATAATAAGTTTGGTAATAAATTATACCTTCCCAAGCTTTTTTTTTAAAAAAAATTACCCGGAACAGGGCTCGAACCCGAGACCTCTCGCTTATATGCAAACCCTGTAACCACGGCTCCAGTTATGTTTTTCTCAAATATGTTGCTTCCTAAATATATTTAACCTAATATATCTGACTGCCTGATTCTTCTTCTCCTTTTCAAAAAGAAAATATCACATTCCGGGTTCGAACCCGTGACCTCTTGTTCACTCACCAACTCCCTAACCATGCCTCCGTTCCCCAATTTCTGTTTTAATACATAATTTAAATTTATCTAACCCGTTAGCTTCTGTTATCTTCTTCTTCTTTATCTACAACATAAAATCATAACTTATATCATCCTCCTAGTCTTTAACATCAAACAAATCATCATCACAGATTATCGTTATCTTATCTAATCTTCATAGAATCATCATCAAACATAATCATAACATCATCTAGTAATCATCATCTTGTTTGATCTATCATCATCATCTTCATTCTCATGTTACTTAAATCGTACCTATCATCATAATACATCACCTTGATCAAACTTTTCATTTACTATCATAAAAATCGTGGCCCTCATAATCATCACCAACCCGCTGCAATCTCATTCATTCATTGCCTAACATCTCGGTCCAAAGAAAAATAATAAAACGCAGCCCAACAAGAATTTGCAATGGAGTTCGGCCAAAAAAATAAAATAGCCACTTGATGGCCCAACAAACAATAAATAAAGGACTCGACCCAATTGTATCCCATACAAAAATCGATGGATGAACGCTGTCTGTGTAAAAAAATATAAAATATAAAATAGTACAAGCAACTTGGTTCCTTTTTCTTAAATATTCAAGTGGGGTTACATTGCTCAATGTTGTCGATTGGATTAGCATAAAGGAATACAGCTGTAGTTGTAGTTAGTATCACCATGACATCAACATCCATTACTACCAAAGTTATTGTAACCTTTAAACTTTATTATTTTCTCAATGTTAACAGCTAATATCGCCAAGATATCAATATCATCGGGTTTCACTATATTAGGAATAGAAAAATGAAGCAGCAACAAGGTAGTAACATATTGTGGTAGTAGACGTTTAGATGGGTTTAGATGGTGGTTGGTTGTTTTGTCTACGGTTGTAAACAGAAACAAGAAGGTACTGCAGTAGCAGTTTGGTAGTGTGTGGTGTTGACAATCGAACAATAGCTCAGCATGCAAAGTAAGGACATAGTGGTCGATGATGGTGGATCGAAGACGATAAGGTGGTGACGTTTAACGATCAATATAAACTTGAAAATGAGAGTGAGTTTGGGTTGGTTTTTAAATGGTGTTCGAAGTAATAGCGGTTTGAGGGTGAAGAGAGTGGTTTTTCTTAGGTAGTGGTGAAGGTTGTATGATGGTGGAGGTGGTTAGTTGTGGTGATTCTGCAATGGTGGTTCTTTGATGTTAGTGATGAAGGTGACGATAAGGGTGGTGGTTGTTGAGAGTTTGCAAAAGGGAGGTTTGGTTGTGGTTAAACCGTACCATAAACTAATGCAACTCGTCGCTTGTAACCTCAAGTTATGGTGTTTTGGCGAATTTGTTCAAGTTGGGTTCACGAAGAATTTATAGAAGAGATATAGTGATAGAGAAGAAGAAAGAAAGTGATGAATTGTAAGAACGGGTTTTGTTTTAAATTCTCTATTTTTCCACTTTCAATTAATGATAGTCGATGTATATGGAATGGTTGTACTCATTTGGTTTGTCTGTATTGATCAATGAGGTCGATAGATAACCAACTCAGACATAAAGGACATTCAAATTTCAATCAGGAAGAAAAGTAAATAAAGTTTATTTATTAAATTCATTAATTTGTACGAGTAATAGATATAGAATCGTTTTTAGGGATATAAACAAACTTCAGATACAGTTGTTAAGAATCTAAAACTGATTCAGAATTTTAAAAGTAACAATACGTATTTATTTATAGTTACATATATATATATATATATATTATCGTATTTATATATATGTATATATATATTTACATGTTCATGTACTTATATGCATATGTATTTGTATTCTGAAAATGTATATGTATTTATATATAAGTATATCAGTATTTCATCATTATATATATCGCTATATATATGTATTTATATAAAGAAACAAAGTAACCCTAATTATATAACATTAGTTTTTAATATTAATCTTATTAATAATAATGAAACTAATAATAATAGTAATATTATTATTAATAATAATAATAATAATAATAATAATAATAATAATAATAATAATAATAATAATAATAATAATAATAATAATAATAATAATAATAATAATAATAAGAATAAGAATAAATGAGTAATAATAATAATAATAACAATGATAATGATTTTAATAAGTTTCTTGATAATTAATGATAATAATAACAAAAATGATAATAATAATATTATTAGTGATAATAATAATAAATTTGTATCATTTTCTAAATAATGATTTTAAAATAATAGTAACAACATTTATATAACAAACTACATGTAGTAGGTTTTATATTAAAATAATAATATTCATAATTCTGATATTAATATTAATATTTATTTTAATGAAAGTAATAGTAACATTATTAATATAATAATTATATTTTAACTTGTAATTTCTTTTAATATTTTGATATTACAATTTATCAATTATGTAATATTTAATAATTATATCATAGATTACGTGATAACATTTATTGAATAATTAATTACAATATAATATATATTGATAGAAATCCTTTACATATAATATCATATATATAAATATTTATATAAATATATTCTTTTTAATAGTAACTTAATTATTCTATTTATTATATTTTTAATTCTGATTAACTAAAGGTATTTTATTGATTCAATGATATTACATATACTTATATTTATATTTATATATTTATATTTTTATTTACACACAATTGTTCGTGAATCGCCGGGAATAGTCAAAGGGTAATTCATGACATGAATATTGATTTCAACACTTTCGAGACTCAACATTACAGATTTTGCTTATCGTATCGGAAACATATAAAGATTAAAGTTTAAATTTGATCGGAAATTTTCGGGTCATCACATCAGCAGTAGATGTGGACACAGTATTTTGCTTTTTGCTCATCCAGCTGACTAGCCTACCACCTAGTAACTGGAAACCACCAGTAGTACTTTTCCTGTCTATTTTACACCCTGCAAAGTCAGCATCTGAATACCCAATTAGCTCAAAATCCTAGTCTTTGGGATACCAAAGACCACGTTTGGCAATACCTTTCAGATACCTAAATATCCTTTTTACTGCTAGCAAGTGTGACTCTTTAGAATCAGCTTGATATCTGGCACAAAGACATGTGTCAAATATAATATCTGGTCTGCTGGCTGTAAGATAAAGTAGGGATCCAATCATACCTCTATATTCAGTTATATTGACTGGTTCACCATTGGGATCAGCATCTATTTTAATAGATGCTGCCATTAGGGTCCCTATATCTTTTAAACAGGTCAGACCAAATTTCTTTAACATATCTTTGATATATTTATCCTGACTTATAAAAATTCCATCATCAAGTTGTTTAATTTGCAATCCTAAAAAGTATTGCAAATCTCTTTGTAAGCTCATTTCATATGTCTTTAACATAAGTTTTGAAAAATCTTGACAACGTTTCTTATTTTTAGATCCATAAATAATATCATCCACATATATCTGTACTAGCAAGAGATCACCATCTATCTTTTTGAGAATAGAGTGGTATCAATTGTTCTAACTTTAAAACCTATACCAGTGAGATACACATGAAGTGTCTCATACCATGCTCTTGGTGCATGTTTGAGGCCATAAAGAGCTTTGTCTAGCTTGTAGACATGGTCTGGATATTTACTGCTTACAAAACCAGGAGGCTGTTTGACATAAACTTCTTCTTGCAGCTTCCCATTTAGAAATGCAGTTTTAACATCCATCTAGAATACCCTAAAGTTCATCTTAGCAGCATATGCCAAGAACAATCTGATAGCTTCCATCCTAGCCACTGGAGCGTATGTCTCTCCATAATCCAATCCTTCTTCCTGTTTGAAACCTTGAGCTACCAATCTAGCTTTGTTTCTAATTACAATCCCATCTTCATCCATCTTGTTCTTGAAAATACACTTGGTACCAATGATCTTCTTAGTTTCATCATCAAGTTTAGGTACCAATGTCCAAACCTTATTCCTATCAAACTGGGAGATCTCTTCTTGCATAGCTCCTGCCCAGCTTGGATCTTTGATTGCTTCATCAGGACATGTAGGTTCAATGGTAGACACAAAGTTTCCATGCATACAAAAATTGCTGGTTGCATGTCTTCTTGTTTTAAAACCACTTGCCAGATTACCAATAACTTGTTCAACTGGATGCTCCTTTGTCCATCTAGTGTTATGAACAGCTGAGCTTGTTGTGGAACACACAACATCTTGATCATCAGCTGGCTCAGAGGAATGAGCAGCATTGGAAGACAGCTGTTCATTATGAGTGTAACCAGTACCAGCTTGAGATCCTTCAGAACCAGTAGACCTATGCTCCAATTGTAAAACTTCAGTAGAGCCAGTAGGTCCACATGGTTTAGACACAGATGGAACAGAGTGTTCCATCTCATCATCAGAGAACCCAGCAACATGGATTGGTGAGGAATTTGTTGGGATTTAACAAGTTTCATAATACATAAAACCTTTTTAAGTATCAAATTAAAGCGGAAGCATTTCGTAATTACCATTTTAAACTTGTTAATCTTTAACCAATAAAGTTGAATCCCAATAAGGATCAAGTTGTGAAATATGCTTACAATAAAAGGATGTTTAGAGATGTACCTACTCCAAGTTAGGAGGTAAATAGATGAAGAAGAGGATTAGTAAGCGTGTAAAACTCCAAGCTTTTGATGCACCAACACCACCCTTAAGTTATGTTAGGATTAACACACTTAAACACTTACAAAACCAAGCTAGAAACCTCTTGTATATGCTGTGAAAATTCAGTCAGCAGCAACTTGGAATGATGATGAATACAAGTCTCAAAATGATGAAACCTCAAGAGATTATTCCCCAAACAAGACACAAACACCTAGTACTTTGGTTAGGATTTGTTGACACTTAAAATTAGCCTTTAAAAGAGCTTGAAGTACACCCTCTTGCACCTCAAAACCCATGGCCTGAAATACAGCAGAATGGTGCAGTTTATTTGCTAGTTCACTTGATGTAATTGCATGTGTATGTGTACTTCTAGTCAAGGAACATGCAAATATGGAATTGTGTTATAGAAAGCAACAAGAATAAGCATGGGATGGTCTTTCTTGGGGCTCCAAAATCAGCCCACACTCACCATATTTTATAAATAAACTTTGTTATTTATATAAACTTTGTTATTTATAAAACTTGTATAAAACCCATTTAATGTTATGCTACTTATATATATTTTATAAACCTTTTATAAAATATAACACAATATAATTATTTAAACCTATAAATAATCAAATATAAATCATCCAAATAATTTATCTCAAGTGATAATATTTTAGAAAACCGATTTTCTAAAATCCAAGTGTCGCGTATTTATTTAACGATCCAATCGTTAGGATTAAATGCATATAAGGTGTCGGTAAGTTTGTTATTGAGTATGACCCGACTTGGATCACAACACATTAGCCACATTAATTTAATATGTCTCTCAGGCATACGAAATACCTTCAATCTCCCACTTGCACGAGAAACATAAGAAATTAATGCAAGTGATGGATACCACCTAACGACCGTCCATCACCCCCAATATGTTATGACTTTGTGCCATTCAATAACATCATTCCTTTCAAGTTCCCATCTCGAATATGAATAGGTGAATCTTTTCATTATATCCTTTCATCCTAGATGTCATGTTAATCCAAGAGACACAGAGTGATCACTCTCTTCTAGATTTAACTTTATCAGGCCTTAGACATCTGACTCTCAACGAATAAGAGGGAAAAATTCCTTCTTGACTACATACGTCCTAATTATATACCTTGCATTATACCTGAGCTCTTCCTTATGAACTACCATATTTCAGAATAGCGAAGGAAAGAATCAAGGCACAATACTTGGTAACTATCCGGACCCAATATGTATCTCAGGTCAGAGGATACAATGATATTCGCCTTTACTCAAGATTACGTGTGATCAACCACAAAGGCTCCATTTAGTAAATCTTGAGAGCGGGTCTTTCAATACTTGTATCCCACAAATATCTATGAACCTTGGTTGCAACCTTGCCCCACATTCATCCCGTGAATGTATACCAATCCAAGTTCATAATAGTCTAAACCTCACACTTGTTCCCACAAATGTAATCGACTACGGAATTTAGAATAATTACTTATTCATGGATAAAATATGAAAAATAGGAACATGACTCAAGATTAATAAATTAATACCATAATTATATTAATGAGTTTGAACAAATTTTGTTCCGTTACAATACTTAAAACAGATCATGACCAATCACTAGAATATCGAAGCCCTAATGCACTAACATGCCCTTGATGTTTTGCACCTTGTAAGAGTTTCGTGAGTGGATCCGCTATATTAAGATCTGTGTGAACTTTGCGAATAGATATCTTTCCCTTTTCAACTTCATCCCTTATGTAGTTGAATCTCCGCTCAATGTGACGGGTCTTTTGGTGAGCACGAGGTTCTTTGATTTGAGCAATCGTACCCTCGTTGTCACAAAAGATCTCAAGAGGGTCCTGAATGGAAGGGACTACTCCTAAGTCGTCGATGAATTTCTTCATCCATGCAGCTTCCTGAGCTGCCAATGATGCGGCGATGTACTCCGACTCTGTAGTGGATAAAGCAACAACATCCTGTTTTGAACTCTTCCAAGAGACCGCACCTCCATTTAATGTGAATACATAACCGGATTGTGATCGAGAATCATCTCGATTAGTTTGGAAACTCGCATCCACGTAACCTTTTACAGCGAGTTCCTCCTCACCAGACCCATATATTAGAAACATATCCTTAGTCCTCCTAAGGTATTTCTATATACTTATGACAGCAATCCAATGACTGTTTCCTGGGTTATTCTGGTATCTACTTGTCAGGCTTAGAGCGCATGACACATCCGGTCTAGTGCATATCATTGCATACATGATTGACCCAATGGCAGACGCATATGGGACTTTCTTCATTCTCTCCTGTTCATCTTTCGTGGTGGGGCACTGAGATGAATTGAGAAGTGTTCCCTTTTGAATAGATACCAAACCTTTCTTAGAGTTCTCCATCTTGAACCTTTTCAAGATCTTTTCAATGTATGCACTTTGATTCAAGCCTATCAGTTTCTTGGATCTATTCCCGTAGATCCCAATCCCCAAAACGTATTGTGCTTCTCCAAGATCCTTAATGGAGAAGCATTTACTTAGCCAAGTTTTAACTCCTTGCATTGCCGGAATATCATTTCCAAATAACAATATATCATCCACATATAGTACAAGGAACATGATAGTGCTCCCACTAGCTTTCTTATATACACAAGTTTCATCACCATTTTTAATGAAGCCAAATTTCTCAGCTTCCTCATTAAAACGATGATTCCACATTCTAGATGCTTGTTTCAATCCGTAGATTGACTTCTTTAACTTGTATACCTTTTTAGGATATTTCGGATCAACAAAACCTTCAGGCTGAACCATATAGACATCTTCCACAAGATATCCATTTAGGAAAGCGGTCTTGACATCCATTTGCCATATTTCATAATCATAATGAGCAGCTATGGCAAGTAATATCCTAATAGACTTTAGCATTGCCACAGGCGAAAAAGTTTCATCATAGTCAACCCCTTGAGTTTGAGTGAAACCTTTTGCTACAAGTCTAGCTTTATATGTATCCAAGTTTCCATGTATGTCGATTTTTATTTTGAAAAGCCATTTACAATCAACCAACCTAGAGCCAGGAGGTTGCACAACAAGTTCTCAAACTTGGTTGTCATACATGGATTGCATCTCAGCGTTCATGGCTTCCTGCCATTTATCTTTATCAATCCTTGACAAAGCATCTTGGTAGTTTGTGGGTTCATCCAAATCAACCACATGGCAACCATCCATGAGAAACCCATATCTCTCAGGATGATTACTAATCCTACCAGATCTGCGAACGTCTTGTGTATTTTGATCATCCATTAGATCATTCTCAACATTTTCATGTTGAGTGCTAGTGTCAACCAATTGTGTATCATCTACTTGATCTTGAACCTCTTCAAGATCTATTTTCCTTTCACTATTTCCTTCCATTAGGAACTTAGTTTCAAGGAATTCAGCCTTTCGAGCAACAAATACATTTTGCTCGGTTGGATCATAGAAATAGTACCCCATATCATCCTTGGGGTATCCTATGAAGATACACTTCGTGGATCGAGCATTCAACTTATTAGGGACGTAACGCTTAGGATAAGCTTCACATCCCCATACCTTTAAGTATGATAGAGATGGAGGTTTTCCAAACCACATCTCATGAGGAGTTCGTTCCACTTTCTTGGTTGGGACCATATTTAGAATACGAGCCGCGGAGCATAGACAATAACCCCAGAATGATAGAGGTAACGAGCTTCTAGCCATCATAGATCGAACCATATCCATTAGTGTTCGGTTCCTCCTTTCGGACACACCATTAAGCTGTGGTGTCCTGGGTGGAGTAAGTTGCGAGATAATCCCAAAACTTCTAAGATGATCTTGGAAGGCATCGCTTAGGTATTCACCTCTTCTATCGGTACGAAGTACCTTGATTGTCTTATTGAGTTGATTTTGTACTTCGTTTTGATAGTCTTTAAATGCTTCAAAAGTTTCGTCCTTATGTCTTAACAAGTAGACATATCCGAAATGACTGAAGTCATCTATGAAAGTAACGAAGTATCTTTCACCATTCCTAGTTATGGGCTTAAAGGGTCCACATACATCCGAATGTATTAATCCCAATAAGTCCTTAGCCCTTTCATAGGTCCCTTTGAAAGGTGCTTTAGTCATTTTGCCTTGTAAACAAGACTCACATACATCAAACGAGTCTAGTTCATTTGATTTCAAAAGTCCATTCTTTTGAAGTGTATGCATTCGGTTCTTGTTTATGTGACTAAGGCGACAATGCCATAAGTAGGAATCACTCAAATCCCTTTTGAGTTTCTTGGTGTTTGCATGGAACATTGAGCTATTGTATGATGTGTCATCATGAACCAATTCATAAATGCCATTTGAAGGCGAAGCCTTAAAATAGAACACATTATCTAAAGAAACATGGATATCATCATTAATGAAATTAAGATTAAAACCATATTGTTTCAAACGGGATACAGAAATAATTTTTCGAGATAAATCGGGTGCATACAAAACATTTTTCAAAATAAGCTCCAAACCACTTGGAAGCTTTAATACAAAGTCTCCATGATCTTTCACTTGCACCCTTGCTCCATTTCCCATGAAGAGACTTGTTGTTCCCGCATCTTGATTACTTCTTTTGAACCCCTGCAAAGAATTGCAAATATGAGTTCCACATCCTGTGTCTAATACCCATGTATTAGAAGAAGTAATAGTAAGCTCAATGTATACCATATATACATTACCTGAGGTTTGCCCTGCATCCCTCTTTTCCTTCAACTCCTTAAGGTAGACCGGGCAGTTGCGTTTCCAGTGACCCATTTCACCGCAACCGAAGCACGCATCTTCCTTAGGGTTAGCTTTACCGGCAACCTTTTGCTTCTTGTTATGGTTGGTTGGGGTAACCATCTTACCCTTTCCCTTGCCCTTGCCTTGGTAGGCGGGTCCTTTCTTCTTAGCTGCCTTTGACTTAGAAGAGTTATTGTTTTTGGACCCGCCTTCATTGATCGTAAACACGGGTGAAGCCCTTTTACCCATGCTTGCTTCTGCCGTCTTAAGCATGGCATGTAATTCGCCAATGCTTTTATCCCAACCATTCATATTGTAATTCATTACAAATGTGTCAAACCTTTTTAACAATTAGTTGAGAATAAGGTCCGTGGCTAATTCATTAGACACGTTGCAATTTAGACGGTTCGCTCGATCAATAAGGCTTTTCATCTTAAGGACATAAGATGAAACGGATTGGGAGTCGTCCATCCGACATGCATGAAGTGCTCGAACCGTTTCGAAGCGCTCGACACGAGCTTGCTGAAGGAACATCTCCTTCAACTGTGTGATCATGTCATATGCACTATGATGCTCAAAATCCTTTTGGAGTTCGGGTATCATAGTCCCAAGCATGAGGCAAGAAACTTGCAACGAATCGGTGCAATATTTCTCCCAATAAGCCATGCCTTCCGTATCATCCTCATTCGGTTGATCGGGAATGGGGTCTTCCAACACATACGCCCTATCCTCTAGTTTGAGTACAATTCTTAGATTGCGGAACCAATCCATGAAGTTCGTATGGTTGAGTTTTTCCTTTTCGAGGATGGACCTCAACGATAGGTTGTTAAAGTTTATTGGTGCGTTTGGAATATTGTTGTTATCGGCGGCCATCTACAAAATTTAACAAAGTTGTTTAAGTATTAATTTTAATTTAACAATCAATACCCTTTTAAATCCAATTGATATTTATTAAATTTTAGAATCCAACGGTAAACCAAATTTCGGTTAGGTGACCTTTATCCCGTCATTTGATTTAGCTAGGCAGTCATTATATGACAATTGCAATCCTTTTGCAACTTCTAAGTTATGGGATCATGCAATCCTTTTGCATGGCATATTATCCCATCAACGCCTATTTGTTCATCATGCTTCGGTGACTCTAAGTTCATGATTTCCAAATCAAGTTGTCCTACTTGTATAGACATGTAAACTTGACATACAAGTGGTTAGGTGACCTTTATCCCACAAGTGTGCGAAATTTACCTTAATCATATTAGTTTGCTCATAACGGTTAGGTGACCTTTATCCCATTATAAGTTCCCTAATACGCCTAAGTGTCATACAATAGGATGGCGTTAAACTTGTTAACCTAGTGTGTAAAGGGTTTTAAGTTTTCTTTAATTCTAGTTTGAGAAAACTTTTATGCCATACACCAACATGCATTTAGTGTATGGTTCATTTGAAATCCATTTTCAAGTCTTGTAATTTTATCCAATTACTTGATATAAACCATTTTATATATATGATCCTTATTATGTTCTTAATAACCATTTATTAATGTCCTTTTAGCCGTTTTTAATTTAGCCATTTAAATTGACGTTTTGCATGTCGTTAATAATTTAACCAATTAAATTGTAGTTATGCTTGTTGTTAACTTGTGTGATAACTTGTTGTATTAACATACACAATCCACAATCATACAAGAAATAAAACGACCACGCTTGCAAACAAATGTGTTCACAATCAAGCCAATTTGGTAGACATTTGTTTAGCCGAAAACAAATGTCACCGGTTAAGGGTTATAACACTAAGTAGGAGATTTCAAAATCTCCCACTTAATCTTGCATCCAAATGCATCTTCCAAGTCTTCATCTTGTATATTCATTTTTACAAAAAATATATCTTAATACATTTTTCTAGAAAATGAAAATACAACCTAATCTATTTTACATACCAAATATAAAATAAATTACATCACCAAATAAATGAATATTACAACAAAATGAATGAATTAATTATTACATACCAAATGAATAAAACAAATCATTCAAACACACATGCATTCAATCATAAGGTCAAGGCATTGATTGTGAATATTTACATACAACCAAAATATGACCAAAATGGAAGAACCCAAACCCACTTTTGGGTCTCCCAAATTCGGCCAAAACATACACCCACCCAAAACCGAAAATTTTTGCATTCTACTATTATGCATGTTCATAAAATGCAAAAATCTAGCGGGTTTAAAAATCATCACGAAGCATATTTCAACAACTTCGGCTCTGATACCATTGTTGGGATTTAACAAGTTTCATAATACATAAAACCTTTTTAAGTATCAAATTAAAGCGGAAGCATTTCGTAATTACCATTTTAAACTTGTTAATCTTTAACCAATAAAGTTGAATCCCAATAAGGATCAAGTTGTGAAATATGCTTACAATAAAAGGATTTTTAGAGATGTACCTACTCCAAGTTAGGAGGTAAATAGATGAAGAAGAGGATTAGTAAGCGTGTAAAACTCCAAGCTTTTGATGCACCAACACCACCCTTAAGTTATGTTAGGATTAACACACTTAAACACTTACAAAACCAAGCTAGAAACCTCTTGTATATGCTGTAAAAATTCATTTAGCAGCAACTTGGAATGATGATTAATACAAGTCTCAAAATGATGAAACCTCAAGAGATTATACCCCAAACAAGACACCAACACCTAGTACTTTGGTTAGGATTTGTTGACACTTAAAATTAGCCTTTAAAAGAGCTTGAAGTACACCCTCTTGCAACTCAAAACCCACGGCCTGAAATACAGCAGAATGGTGCAGTTTATTTGCTAGTTCACTTGATGTAATTGCATGTGTATGTGTACTTCTAGTCAAGGAACATGCATATATGGAATTGTGTTATAGAAAGCAACAAGAATAAGCATGGGATGGTCTTTCTTGGGGCTCCAAAATCAGCCCACACTCACCATATTTTATAAATAAACTTTGTTATTTATATAAACTTTGTTATTTATAAAACTTGTATAAAACCCATTTAATGTTATGCTACTTATATATATTTTATAAACCTTTTATAAAATATAACACAATATAATTATTTAAACCTATAAATAATCAAATATAAATCATCCAAATAATTTATCTCAAGTGGTAATATTTTAGAAAACCGATTTTCTAAAATCCAAGTGTCGCGTATTTATTTAACGATCTAATCGTTAGGATTAAATGCATATAAGGTGTCGGTAAGTTTGTTATTGGGTATGACCCGACTTGGATCACAACAAATTAGCCACATTAATTTAATATGTCTCTCGGGCATACGAAATACCTTCAGAATTTGCTACTGGTTCTTCTTCATCATCAAGAGCTTGCTGAGTTGACTCTTCAAATAGTAACTCCTCATCTTCTTGACCAGAAGATGAAGTAGGGGCAGTTTCATCAAATGTAACATTAATGAATTCTTCAAAACATCCCATTCTTTTATTGAAAACCCTGTATGCCTTTGACATGTTGGAATATCCTAAAAATATACCTTCATCAGCCTTAGCATCAAACTTGTCTAGCTGATCCCTATTGTTTAGAATGAAACAGGAAGTGCCAAATACATGAAGAAATGCAATTGAGGGTCTTCTGCCTTTGAGAACTTCATAAGCAGTTTTCTGATGTCTTTTCACTATTAAAGATCTATTCTGGATAAAACAAGCAGTGTTCACAGCTTCTGCCCAATATGAATTTTTCAGCCCAGACTCAGTCAACATAGATCTTGCTGCTTCAATGAGAGTTATGTTTTTTCTTTCTGCAACACCATTCTGTTGAGGTGTTCTCACAGCAGAAAAATTCTGCAAAATACCTTTGTCAGCATAAAATTCTTCCAATGTTGCATTTCTGAATTCTGTACCATGATCACTTCTAAGCTGCTTCACCAGTTGCCCATTCAGTAGTTCCATTCTTTTGATAAAATTGATAATTTTATCAGCAGCTTCACTCTTTTGCTTCAAAAAGAACACCCAAGTGTATCTGGAATATTCATCAACAATCACCAGTGTATACTTCTTCCCACTACAGCTGGCTATATTAATAGGACCAAAAAGATTCATATGAAGAAGGTGAAATGGTTTCTCAACAGATGAAATCTGCTTTGATTTGAATGAGGCATGGTGATGCTTCCCTTTTTCACATCCAGGATATAATCTGTCCTTCACATAAGACATTGTGGGTAGCCCAGACACCGAACTTTTAGTAGATAACTTATAAATATCTTTGAAGTTGTGATGTGAGAGTCTCTTGTGCCATAACCACTTGAGGTTGTCTGCTGACTTTGAATAAAAATAGGTATCAGTTGTTGTGACTGCTGTGTTCATGTCAATTTGATACATGTTCTCATGTCTTTTTGCTATCAGCAGTGGCTTCACTATCTTATCAAAAATAGTGCCAATCTTTCTTCTGAACGGGACTATCTTACTTTTACTTATCAGTTAGCTTATGCTGAGTAGATTATATTTAAGCCCAACGACATATGCTACATTTAAAAAAGTAACATTCCCATTTGTTAAAGTACCAAAACCATTTGTGTAATCCAACGAATTATCTCCATATGATACAACTGGACCATCCTTTTCTTGATAGTCCATCAGCAGGGACTTACATTCGGTCATATGTCTCGAACAACCACTATCGAGATATCAGATTTACTTGTTTTGAATGCCCTACACAGTAGCTAAGAGATTAGTTCCTTTTGGGAACCCATCCAAGGATGGGTTCTGGAAGGGTCATCTTTGATGATCTCTTATTGTCTGCTGGTTTGCTTGAAGAGGCAGCAGCAGATGGGGTTAGGGTTAGAGTACACCAGTTGGCTAAGTGAAACTTGCTGCCACATTTATAGCATTTTTTCACATTTGGTATCGGTGACTGGTCATACACTGAGTAAATGGGTGCAGTAAGATCGGGTCTACTTTCAGATATGGCAGCTATGAGCTGGTCAAGCTTAACAGTCATTATCTTAATGATAGATGACCCATCACTTGATTCTACAATTTGGTTCACTTTAGCTTTTCCCTTAAGGGCAACTTTCCTTTTAGAACCAGCACCATAATCATGGTATATGTCACGATCCGGAAAATTTCGACTAATTTAGAATCAAACTCTCGATACGATTCATTATCTTTGACACGATAAGCAAAGTCTGTTAGGTTGAGTCTCAAAAATTTTGAACTGTTCATATATTCAATTGACCTTCGACTGTTCTCGACGATTCACGAACAACTCTTTGTAAATAGATACATACATATATATATATATATATATATATATATATATATATATATATATATATATATATATATATATATATATATATATATATATATATATATATATATATATGAATATTAATTGTAAATATATTTATTTGAAAAAATATATATATATATATTTAGTTATATAATAAAACCTGATATTAAAATATATTTATATATACATATAGTATATGGAAAATAAATGATTTCGAGCCTAATTAGTAAATGTCAGTAATACTCGGTTGACATTTCGTTAGTTTTAATATAAAAATAATACATGTTCATGATGGATCGAAATAAAAGTTGAACTGTAAATCGATTACGAAGATGTTAGATTTGATAAAAATATTTTTACCTTTTTAGTTTAAATTTTAGTACCCCGTACATGTAATTGGAACAGAAAATAAATAATTACCGAATCTTTTTGGTCAGGTTTCAAACAGTTAATGAGTGGAATAATTAAATATATTTAATCTAAAAATTTGGGATTTTTAGAAACATTTTTATACGTTAGCTGTTTAGCAATGGACACGATATGACCATCCGGGATAAACTGTCGGTAGGATATTTTCCAACCATTCCTCACAGGTGTAATATGAGAATCAATTACTGTTTTAAATTGATTACCTTCATTACTGTATATGTTTTTGTTTCATTCTATCTAAAAACTTATTATAATACTTATAAATAACTATCATCTATCTCTTCTCTATATATATATACACCAACATATAGACACCATGAAAACCATCAGTAAGCTTCCCATTTCATTCTTTCTAAATCTCCTTCTTCCTTCACTTTTGGCCATGACCATCAGTTAACACCACAACCACTGTCTTAGATCATCCTTGTACTACGGCAACTACTATTGTTTTCGGTTCAACCAAACACCCAAGACCAACACAACCAAACCCACACCATCGTAATACACCATATTTATGATCATCTTCATTAAACTTATAAATGAACTTATCAAACTGCTGCCGCTATTTTTTTTCCTGTTTATCTTCGACTACAACAAACCCAACACCACAAACCACTATTCAAATATCACCATTACGACTCACCTTTAACAACCACCAACACTAACTGATCACCACTCATGTTTGCTGTACTTTCGTTTCCTATTTCTGCTGCTGCCGTAACCATCCATTATCACCACAAGCCACCACCATCACAACCTCTCTATCTCTCCCTCTCTCTCATTCTCTCTATCTAATATCTTGAATTGATTGAAACCACTAATAACCGCCACCACCTTCATCCTTTCTTCAAACAGCCATCACCTCAACATCTTCTAATACCACCACCGGTCACCACTTCATTACTTGAATCACCGGAAACCACCACCTCAATCCATCATCATCCTTTCCTCTCTCTATGTCTCTCTCTCTCTCATTTTATTTATTTATTTCGAACGAACCCACAATCATCACGAAAACCATCATTGAAACCATTGAAGTTAACTACTTCTGCTGCTGTTCGTTTCCTGTTACGGTTTAAGGATTACTCGCGTTTAGGTTCTATGCAAACCGAAGTAGAAGATGAATAGTAAATTTTTGCTGCTACTGCTACGAATTATTTTGCTGCCTTTCTCTATTCCTTGTCGAACCCATTTGTATCTATTTAGGTTTAAATCACGTATAAGGTGATACAATTAATGGGTGAGGTGGCCAACATCTACATCCCACTAGCTTTATTTTATAAAAAAAAGAAAAAGAAAAACTCCAATAGGTTAAACTATCGATTGATCATTACAGAACTATTTCTATTATTAGGCTTGATTAGCGGACTTCTTGCTTGGGCTGTGATCCTGATTAGATTAGACGTTGGGCCGGTATGATTTGAATGGGTTTTGTTTTGGTAGAAAATGAAGAAAAATCGAAATACGCGATATATAGTTTTTAATCAGATAATATAACAGAATTGAATGGGTAGAGCTATGGTGGAGGGTGTTTGTGTTATACGAGGGGTCGCGGGTTCGATCCTTGCTGGTGACATCTTTTTTTTAAAGCTTGTTTTAAGGTAGTTTTTCATTATCAAAAATTATTATTATTATTATTATTATTATTATTATTATTATTATTATTATTATTATTATTATTATTATTATTATTATTATTATTATTATTATTATTATTATTATTGTTATTATCATTAATATTAAAAATTTACATTATAATTAAAATTATTACTATCATTAGAATTGTTATTATTAATATCATAAGTATTAACCTTTTACTTATCATTATAATTATTATTATTATTATTATTAGAATTATTATATATTATCATTATTATTAAAACTATCATTATTATTATCATTATTACTATCGTTATTATTATTTTCATTAACATAATTTCTATATAATTTTCTTTACAATATCATATTATTATCAAAATTATTATTTTCATTATCACTATTAAGATTATTATTAATTTAAGATTATTATTAATTTACTAAATAAATATTATATATATAAGAAAAATATATTTATTACATATAACATAACTATATTAACATTTTATAATAAATATTAATAAATGTAATTAATTAGGTTATTAATGAAACACATAATTAAAATAACAATTAATTCACTAATAATACATAAATTTGTTCGATTTCCATTATATGTGTTAATATATACATAAATGATATAGGTTCGTGAATCCGATGCCAACCCTACACTTGTTCAGTGCCGTCATATGTATTTTTACTACGAAATACAGTATCGTGAGTTTCATTTGCTCCCTTTTTAATTGCTTTTGCAATATATATTTTTAGGCTGAGAATACATGCGCTGATTTTATAAATGTTTACGAGATAGACACAAGTACTTAAAATATATTCTATGTTGAGTTGTACCACCCTGCATATCTTCCCTAATAGCTTGGTAACTACTATTTACATGTGGTATTGTAAACGCGAAACCTGTTGATAGATCTATCGGGCCTGACAACCCCAACCGGACTGGACAACCAATATTCAACGGTTGCACAGTACTTCGTTTCGGTAACTACTCTTGGTACAGTGTAGTGAGATTTCATAATAAAGGGAATATGCGACGTTGATTAAATGTTAAGTATGGTTACCAAGTGCTTAACAACTCAGAATATTTTTATTAAAACGTTTGTGTATATGAAATCTTGTGGCCTATTAATATATTGAAATGATTGTTATGATAAACATATGAACTCACCAACCTTTTTGGTTGACACTTTTAAGCATGTTTATTCTCAGGTATGAAAGAAATCTTCCGCTGTGCATTTGCTCATCTTAAAAATATTACGTGGAGTCATTCATGGCATATTTAGGACATCACCTCGCGATGGAACCAAATGTTGATGACTTCGTCCAGATGGATTAGGATGGGTTGTTTCACGTGGTATCAGAGCGGTGGTCTTAGCGAACCAGGTCTTGCATTAGTGTGTCTAACTGATAGTTGTTTAGATGCATTAGTGAGTCTGGACTTCGACCGTGTCTGCATGTCAAAAGTTCTGCTTATCATTTCGTGTCGAAAGTTATCTGCTTATCATTCTTAGGGAATCACTTGCTTATCATTCTTAATCTAGACATATATTACTGCATGGATTGCATGAATAGTGTACAGACAAAAATTCATATCTTAGCGTATCTATTACTGTAGACTTTGCCTGACAGCTTCCGTAGATTCCTCCGTAACTTATGGAATTTTAGTATTATATATGCATATGTAAATTATGTATTGCAGGGTACTAATCTACATCCTATAATCTATTTCTTATTAAAAATCCTTCATATGATCGTACGAGATGAATCCCTCAACCAGTTCGAATTCCTCGGATTCTGACAGCTATTCCGATATGGAGTTTTACCTAAGCTACGAAAGCAGTGTCACCAGAATGAATCAACCAATTCATCAGATGGGTTCGTAGCCTACTCAATCATTGGAGACAAAAAGAAGGTGATCCTTTCCATCAACCAAATTCACCTCTTGGCGGTGAACCTGAATCACTTACCGGCGAACCTGTTCAAGATACTATTTTCTCACTCATTTCCCGAATATCTCGCCACGATTATATTCTATCTAAAATTCTAAACCTTATTCATCCGTTCGTTCAGACCGACAATCATCTTGGAGTAATGGAAGAAGTCAACAAGCTTCGCACTCGATTAATAAATTTGGAGAATATGATGCAAAATTTACCAGCTTCAGCAACATCAACGGTACCAACAGTACCATCAGCAACAGCACCAGTATCATTAACAATCCATGCCTCAACACCTCATTCTGTACCTCAAGCATAATCATCGTTCTACATGATGTTCTACATCATTTATCCCCGTTCGACATGGCGATTAAGTAATCTCTAAAGTTTTAGAGATTATCCATTCTAGTTCTAACGTTAAATCAAATGAGATTAATATTATGTTAACTCATTAAATCCATGATTACATCTGAAGAAAATATATAAGTATATATGTTTTCATAAAGATTGTAATTAAAAATTCTTTTGTACAAACTGTTAATGGTGAAAATATTTTAACGGGTAGGTAATACCCGAGGAATATTTAGATTTCACAATAATAAGTTACACTATACATTCTTCGAATCTGATTCAACAGTCATTTACTATCCTACTTACATTCACCGATATACAAATTCATTCACCACGGAATAACCATTTTCATCCAATTTCATATTTGGATTTTGATTTATCAGAATCCAACAAGTGGCATAATGAAGAAAACATTTGACAAAATAAAATTTTTTAGAAACAAACAAATTAACTATGAGAAATTTTGTTAAGAATCCACGCTAACTGTTCCTAGCTAATTGTTCCTAGCTAACTGATTACATTTTATTTATCGCAATTTAATTATCGCAATTTACATTCTTGCAATTTTATTTATCGTCATTTAATTTCTGTTATTTACTTTACGCACTTTATTTATCGCTATTTAATTTCTGTTATTTATTTTACGCACTTTAAATATCGGGACACGTATACAAGTTTTTGACATATCATATCGACGCATTTATATATATTATTTGGAATAACCATAGACACTCTATATGCAGTAATGATCGAGTTCTCTATACAGGGTTGAGGTTGATTCTACAATAATATATATAATTTGAGCTGTGATCGAGTCTGAGACATGTACATGGGTCACGATACGTATTAATTAATTCGAATATTATAAATTAAATTATATATGAATTATTGGACTGTTAACTGTGGACTATCGATTGTGGACTATCAAGATTGGACAGTTAAAAATGAATTAAAATATTGATTATAACATATGAAACTAAACAATTCTTCAAGTTTGCCACTTGATTTCATCTTAAACCTCATTTGTATCCTGACGATTACAATCTGCGTTCAAACCTTTCATGATACTTGAAAACACCTCAATCGAGAGGATGAACCAAACGCACTTCATCTACAGAAAAAAAGATCGATGCGTATAGTTATGCACCGGAAAACATTCGGAACTTGAGTAAACGTTTAACACGTATATGTGCTAGATCCTTTGGCGCTGTTATTACCAAAAGTGACTTTGCAATCCCTTTTCAAAGTAGCTAATTTTGTCACAGCTCCAGCAAGTCAACTTCGACTTTTCGTTCAAAACAACCTTATTATCACTTTGATATATATGTGTGCTCTTTTATTGATACCGGAGAACCTTTTATATTCCACAATATTACCATCGGCATTTAATCATCTAAAAACACAATTCTCTTGAAGCCACCTCGGATTGATAACTGATGATTCATATATGGCTGCATTAAATGCAGACGAAACAGTAAAATTGTAGATGCCCTAAATGGCCAAGAGTTTGATGATAAATAATGGAGGTTGGAAACGCTCGATAGAAAATTTGGTACTAAAACACGGATTGAGCTAACCATGAAGGAGACCAAGGACAAATACAAGGACCAAACCCTATATTCAAAGAATCCAGGTAAATTCTGGATTCGATGAAATCCTTAGAGAATATCCTGCTCCGAAGTCATGTTAAAATCTTGCAAAAAATTTTCCTTATCAATTTTTTTCGAACTTTGAAATTCCAAAATATCATTATAAATATCTTCGATATTTCTGAAGATATTTTCATAAGTATTCTTGTCCAAAATTATATGCCTCTTCGTGCTTTCTGTATTTCATTGGAAACTTCTGTAAAATCTAAGTATAATTACGAATGAATTTTGGAGAAGTGTTAAGAATTTGAGCATGAGTTAGTATAATATAATGACGCCCGGCCAACGTGATTATATTACAGTAAGTCATGCTGAGTTTCTAATAAAACGTGATGATGGTTCACAGTAGATCATACCATCATCATGTGTCATGTTACATAACTCTTTCATTCTGCTTAACTTCTAAACATATCAAGAAAATATATTCTTGATAGTTCTACTCTCAGTGATTCTGGTATTTTGACAAATCAAATCGTGCTATTACGTTCTTTCTTGTTTAGAACATTAAGTTCATTCGAAACTCTATACTTACGAATTCTGGACCATTACTCGCTTTACTAGAGGTCGATAAGAGAATAAAAAGGCAAAGAGCTTCGAAACATAAGGGAAGATATAAAACTCGACAACAACACAGAAATTACAAACCGTGGATATTAATACGAATAGCAATATAAAGACACGGTAGAATTAAGAATAGTATCACCCCAAGGTAATAGTAGAAGTAAACAGATTCTTCTGGTGGAAGATTAAAAAAAAGGATGACAGAAATGATAATTAGAAAAATATCAAGGATTAGAACTGGATGAAGCATTTTCACAACCTTTTAGAAATAAGAATCAAGAAAGAAAGTATAGGAGTAATGAAAATAATGGAACGGAAGGGTATAATTTATAATGAAAATATCAGACGTAGCAATCAAGACAGTTGATCACATTTAATTAAAAAGATCCTAATTTCCTTAAATTCCGAAGACTCAGATCTTATTTAGATTTTGAAGATTTCCTTAATCCCTTGAATTCCGGAAGTTTAACCAAGATAACGTCAAAAGATTAGACGTACCTTATTTTCTAAATTCAAACGTGATAACGTCAAAAGTTAAGACGAGCTTTATTTTCTAGATTCACTCTTTAAGTGATAGATTCATTCATACGCTTCAAGAAATCAAATTGTTTTATCCTTATTACTCAATGGTGATAAAAATTTATTTATCAACTCATATACGTCAGGAAAACATTCTTATTATTAGCCATGACGACCTCGATCAAATTTCGGGACGAAATTTCTTTAACGGGTAGGTACTGTCACGACCCGAACAATTTCGACTAATTTAGAATCAAACTCTCGATACGATTCATTATCTTTGACACGATAAGCAAAGTCTGTTAGGTTGAGTCTCAAAAATTTTGAACTTTTCATATATTCAATTGACCTTCGACTGTTCTCGACGATTCACGAACAACTCTTTGTAAATAGATACATATATATATATGTGTGTGTGTGTGTATATATATATATATATATATATATATATATATATATATATATATATATATATATATATATATATATATATATATATATATATATATATATATATATATATATATGAATATGAATATTAATTGTAAATATATTTATTTGAAAATATATATATATTTAGTTATATAATAAAACCTGATATTAAAATATATTTATATATACATATAGTATATGGAAAATAAATGATTTCGAGCCTAATTAGTAAACGTCAGTAATACTCGGTTGACATTTCGTTAGTTTTAATATAAAAATAATACATGTTCATGATGGATTGAAATAAAAGTTGAACTGTAAATCGATTACGAAGATGTTAGATTTGATAAAAATATTTTTACCTTTTTAGTTTAAATTTTAGTACTCTGTACATGTAATTGGAATAGAAAATAAATAATTACCGAATCTTTTTGGTCGGGTTTCAAACAGTTAATGAGTGGAATAATTAAATATATTTAATCTAAAAATTTGGGATATTTAGAAACATTTTTATACGTTAGCTGTTTAGCAATGGACAAAATATGACCATCCGGGATAAACTGTCGGTAGGATATTTTCCAACCATTCCTCACAGGTGTAATATGAGAATCAATTACTGTTTTAAATTGATTACCTTCATTACTGTATATGTTTTTGTTTCATTCTATCTAAAAACTTATTATAATACTTATAAATAACTATCATCTATCTCTTCTATATATATATATACACCAACATATAGACACCATGAAAACCATCAGTAAGCTTCCCATTTCATTCTTTCTAAATCTCCTTCTTCCTTCACTTTTGGCCATGACCATCAGTTAACACCAAAACCACTGTCTTAGATCATCCTTGTACTACGGCAACTACTATTGTTTTCTGTTCAACCAAACACCCAAGACCAACACAACCAAACCCACACCATCGTAATACACCATCTTTATGATCATCTTCATTAAACTTATAAATGAACTTATCAAACTGCTGCCACTATTTTTTTTCCTGTTTATGTTCAACTACAACAAACCCAACACCACAAACCACTATTCGAATATCACCATTACGACTCACCTTTAACAACCACCAACACTAACCGATCACCACTCGTGTTTGCTGCAGTTTCGTTTCCTATTTCTGCTGCTGCCGTGACCATCCATTATCACCACAAGCCACCACCATCACAACCTCTCTATCTCTCCCTCTCTCTCATTCTCTCTCTAATATCTTGAATCAATCGAAACCACTAATAGCCGCCGCCACCTTCATCCTTTCTTCAAACAGCGATCACCTCAACATCTTCTAACACCACCACCGGTCACAACTTCATTACTTAAATCACCGGAAACCACCACCTCAATCCATCATCATCCTTTCCTCTCTCTATGTCTCTCTCTCTCATTTTTTTTTATTTCGAACGAACCCACAATCATCACGAAAACCATCATTGAAACCATTGAAGTTAACTACTTCTGCTGCTGTTCGTTTCCTGTTACGGTTTAAGGATTACTCGCGTTTAGGTTCTATGCAAACCGAAGTAGAAGATGAACAGTAAATTTTTGCTGCTACTGCTACGAATTATTTTGCTGCCTTTCTCTATTCCTTGTCGAACCCATTTGTTTCTATTTAGGTTTAAATCGCGTATAAGGTGATACAATTAATGGGTGAGGTGGCCGACATCCACATCCCACTAGCTTTATTTTATAAAAAAAAAAGAAAAACTCCAATAGGTTAAACTATCGATTGATCATTACAGAACTATTTTTGTTATTGGGCTTGATTAGCGGACTTCTTGCTTGGGCTGTGATCCTGATTAGATTAGATGTTAGGCCGGTATGATTTGAATGGGTTTTATTTTGGTAGAAAATGAAGAAAAACTGAAATACGCGATATATAGTTTTTAATCAGATAATATAACAGAATTGAATGGGTAGAGCTATGGTGGAGGGTGTTTGTGTTATACGAGGGGTCGCGGGTTCGATCCCTACTGGTGACATCTTATTTTTAAAGCTTGTTTTGAGGTAGTTTTTCATTATCAAAAATTATTATTATTATTATTATTATTATTATTATTATTATTATTATTATTATTATTATTATTATTATTATTATTATTATTATTATTATTATTATTATTATTATTATTATTATTATTATTATTGTTATTATCATTAATATTAAAAATTTACATTATAATTAAAATTATTACTATCATTAGAATTGTTATTATTAACATTATAAGTATTAACCTTTTACTTATCATTATAATTATTATTATTATTATTAGAAATATTATATATTATCATTATTATTAAAACTATAATTATTATTATCATTATTACTATCGTTATTATTATTTTCATTAACATAATTTCTATATAATTTTATTTACATTATCATATTATTATCAAAATTATTATTTTCATTATCACTATTAAGATTATTATTAATTTACTAAATAAATATTATATATATATATAAGAAAAATATATTTATTACATATAACATAACTATATTAACATTTTATAATAAATATTAATAAATGTAATTAATTAGGTTATTAATGAAACACATAATTAAAAAACAATTAATTCACTAATAATACATAAATTTGTTCGATTTCCATTATATGTGTTAATATATACATAAATGATATAGGTTCGTGAATCCGAGGCCAACCCTACACTTGTTCAGTGCCGTCATATGTATTTTTACTACGAAATACAGTATCGTGAGTTTCATTTGCTCCCTTTTTAATTGCTTTTGCAATATATATTTTTGGGCTGAGAATACATGCGCTGCTTTTATAAATGTTTACGAGATAGACACAAGTACTAAAAATATATTCTACGTGGCATATCTTCCCTAATAGCTTGGTAACTACTATTTACATGTGGTATTGTAAACACGAATCCTGTTGATAGATCTATCGGGCCTGACAACCCTAACCGGACTGGACGACCAGTATTCAACGGTTGCACAGTACTTCATTTCGGTAACTACTCTTGGTACAGTGTAGTGAGATTTCATAATAAAGGGAATATGCGACGTTGATTAAATGTTAAGTATGGTTACCAAGTGATCAACAACTTAGAATATTTTTATTAAAACGTTTGTGTAAATGAAATCTTGTGGTCTATTAAGATATTGAAATGATTGTTATGATAAACCTATGAACTCACTAACCTTTTTGGTTGACACTTTTAAGCATGTTTATTCTCAGGTATGAAAGAAATCTTCTGCTGTGCATTTGCTCATCTTAAAAATATTACGTGGAGTCATTCATGGCATATTTAGGACATCACCTCGCGATGGACCCAAATGTTGATGACTTCGTCCAGATGGATTAGGACGGGTTGTTTCAGTATACTGCATTGCCTTTGTTCAACGAATCAGTGTGGGAAGTTACTGACCCATCAGTAGATGCTGGTCGATTCTAGTGAATCTTGATTGCTGCCTTTGACTTGCCAGTATTATGTTTTGCTGGCTTGTCATCAGCTACTGGTTTACCAGTACAATTTTTATCAGCTGGCTCAGCATTGGTGGAATTTGAACACGAAGGGGAATCAATTGATTTTAACTTTCTTTGATTGTTTTCAGTGATTTCCCTTTTAATGCGTCTTTCCTTTGGAGCCATATAGTAAATGCTAGAGGGATCAGTAGTTTCATCAATTGAAGTACTGGTTTCCTTGGATTTTACTTCATCCTCCAAAAATTCTTTCATGGATGGTGGTGGGGTCACGGTAGGTATAACGACCCTCAATTTTCCATTCTATATTTTTCCAATATTAAATGCCCAAACAATACTTAACAATTAAACTTTAATCGACAATTGTTAAGAATTATAAAATATATTAATTAACTTTGTGTAATAAATGACAAGTTGATAAAAGATAAAAAAAATAATGAGCTAATAAACTTTCGTGAACGAAATGTAATACTCTAAAACTTTTAGCCTTCAAACATTTAACTTGAACTTATAAGGAGCTATTTTAAACAACCAAAGGTACAAGGGCTAAAATGAAAAAGTTCCATGGGATGCCCTAGCCAAAAATTTAAAAAATAATAATAAAAGGAAATGCCCATTTTGCCCTTCTAAAAATCGGCCCAAATTATCTCCTCCCTAAACCCTAACTTGTTCCCTAAGTATTCCTAACTAAACCCTAATTCTAGAATTTTCTAATCCCTCCTATAAATAGGGACCTATGCTAATGCAAATTTTGTACCAAAACATTCCATTATTCTCTCTTAAAAATCACAAATCTCTCTCTTTCTCCTTTGTGAATTTCGGCCAAGGAAGAACACCACCACCATCATCTTCAAGTGATCTTCAAGTAATCTTCAAGGGATCATCATTCATCAAGATCTTCAAGTGTGTTGTTCGATATTCAAGTGTTTTGATCTTCATCTTCAAGTTATCTTCATCTTTTCTTGTTAATCTTCATCATCATTCGTCAAGTAAAACCCTAGATCCAAACTTTTAAATTCTATCTTTTTGATTCATGTTTATGTTCATAATCATGTTCATATTCTTGATCTTATTCATAATCATAGTCATATTGTTCATAAAAAAAAATATATAAACATATACATACATATACACCTACGGTTTAAAAAAAAAGATTTTTATTTGATCTTTAAACCCTAGAAGATTTGATCAAGATTTGTTAATGGTTTAAAAATGGAAACAAGATATACATACCACATACACATATATACACACGCCTATATATATATATATATATATATATATATATATATATATATATATATATATATATATATATATATATATATATATAAAATACCTAAACCCTAATTAAACTTAACCCTAATTTATTAAACCTTAATTTACTAAACCCTAATCATTAGTACTACTTTAATTAATTAAACCTAATTAATTAATACTACTACTTACTCCTTAAACCCTAATCATTTATTTATTATTAAACCCTAATACTACTATTTCTACTATATAATACTAACGCTTATATACTTATACTACTACTAACACTTATAATATACTACTTATATTATAATACATATAATTACCATAGTCATTCACCATAGCGTGAAATTACTTGAACGTCAACGATGCTTAAGGCCTAGGGTGATCCTTGGTACCACTATGGGATGCTTGTGGATTTCGAATGCCAAACTTAAATTTTGGTCGAGAAATCCTGGGCCAACCGGTAACAATTGGTCATTCTAGTGACTCGACGGTGGCATAGATGTTTGGGTATGGTGCACAATATCAACCCGACTATAGTAATCAAACACTTAGTTAATTTCACACTTATAAATGGTAGGCTTATTAAGGACAACTCACTAGTGTTCAACACTAACTTACTATAAATGGAAACTTTCTAAACGTGGAAAATATCTAAACATGGAAACTTACTAAAAGAGGAAACTTACTAAAAGTGGAAAACTTTCTAGACATGGCACATTTCTAAATATGGAAACTTTCTAAAAATGGAAACTTACTAAGAATAGAAACTTAGCAAAACGAACTATACTTAAGTACATACATACTTAAACTTATCTGTAACTCGGGCAAAACATCTAAACTATTCTTAATGTCATTAGGTTGACATTCGGCTCACGATCATCCAACTCACTTATCTTTCTCTTCCAAGGAATAACGAACTCTTCTCCTATTAAGGTGAACTCATAACCCCACTCTTTATTGCATGCAACTTATTTATCTTTTTGGGGTGAGACACATGCTACTTTTACTATTTACAATTTAGACACAAGTACCAACCGTTAAACTATGCTATACCTGGCTATGTCCAACCAAGTCCCTACAGTGTTATTTTTAATTGCTCGTTAAATGCATTCTTAATTATTGGGGGTAGGCCTATCGGGAGTAACGTCCCCGATAAATTTGACTAAGTCTTTGTATTACTTAATAATGAAATTAAACCGACAAGGACAGACACAACTTGTCATTGGGGCAAACTTTGAACGTTTAGTCTAAATATCACCAACTGGCATAACTTTTTGATCCCTGCGAGATCAACTTTTAAGATCTTTTTGATATTCTTTGACAACTAAAGATCTGTGTGATCTACTTTATAAATAAATCTTGTGTTCTAAAAATAACGATAACTACTTTTGTTAAACCTATGATTTCACTCAACCTTTTTGGTTGACACTTTAGCATGTTTGTCTCAGGTACTGATTGATCAAGTTTACTACTTATGTGATTCTACTTGGACATAGGATCTCAAGAACTATCGCATTTATTATTCTTGCATTTGAAACATTTACATCATTGTAATTTAAATTCTTGTAACGACATTCTATTTTCCGCTGCGTACTCAATAAAGTTTATATCATATAGAATTGTTCTCGTATTATAATATGTTGGTTTATTTGATATTAGTGATGTTTTCTTCCAGACTCTATCTGGAGGACGTCACAGAGTGGTATCAGAGCATAACCAGGCTGTTATAGAGAACCAGGATTGCATCTTTATGTGTGCCTTAATTGCTAGCTAGGGTGCCTTAGCAATCTAGGAAACTATAACCTTTCCTGCCTTAGACTTTAAAGCACTTAGGATTGCCTTGTAATCTTAAAACATATGCTTTACAATCTTATCTTAAAACTGATCGAAATCTCTTTCCTAATGTTAGGATGTCTAATTTTCATCAAGCGAACAAAATGACTCTTTTCGAGCCAACCGAAAAAAGATAATGAAAGGTCTTCCACTGAAAGACCAGTCCAAAGCCCACCTTATGGCTTTGGTGGTCCTCCCTCACCAAATTATAACCCAAATACTATTCTAAATTCACATGGGTCTCCTGAATACTATCCAACCCCGAGAAATAAGGACAAGAGGAAACGTCTTGAAGAAACATGCCCGTCAAAGAAAAGATCCCGATCTCCTTCCTACAAAGAAGTTGATGCCAAGTACGAGATCATGAATCTTCGAAAAATTACCGATGGCCTAATTTGCCATATTGCTAGGATCGATGTTCAAATGAAGGAAAAAGATCTAGCAATTAAGAAACTCATGGAGAAAAATGCTGAACTAAAGAAAGAGATAAAATTGGTGATGTATGAAAGTGATAGAAATGCCCGATGGGGGAAGCAATCTCTCTCCTACCTAAGAGAAGATGTTGACCTTAGATTGAAGATGGAGGAAAACCGCGTGAATGATCAACTTTCTATGAGGGACTATAAGTACCATGAAATCAACGATGGTGTTTCTAATCTTTATGATAATCTCGAGTTCCTGCATGAGAAACAAAAGGCGAAGAATGAGAAAGTTGAGAAGTTTATGAAGAAGGTTGAGGACGAGAAGAAGAAATATGAAGACTACTTCAATCTTAATATTCCCTAGTTTATTTTTCCAAATTTCTTATCTATGTAAAGGCTATGCCTTAAACTATTTCTATTTCCGAATCGTGTAATAAAAAGGTTTGTTTAAAAGCCTCGTTCTTAGCAATGTAAAGTATTTCATTTATATCATATTCATCTTTATCCCGCTTAAAAATTTTCAAACTTATGACCTATCAGATTTATCAAACTTCTATACACCCTTATGTAGTGAAGAATCATGGTTCATCCAACTGCACCAACTCTTACCACGATGCTTCATAAATTTCTCATTTGACCACGTCCATTTCATAACTTTCACGACTTCCATAACTTTCAAAGATATGAAAGTTGACCAAGTCTATAAAGACTGCAACTTAAGACTAGCCAACTATAACTCGACAAGTTTGTAACTGTTTTCATGGATAACATTTTGATCTGCTCCAAGAGTGAGAAAGAACATGAGCAACATTTGCAAATTTATTCTTGAACTCTTAAGAAAAAGAACAACTCTACGCAAACTTTTCCAAGTGCAAGTTTTGGCTTAAAACCGACATGTTGTCAATCCAGCTAAGATTACTGCTATCCTTAACACACTATATTAGAAATCATCATTGATCACATATCCTGACTTTATGGAGTGACCATGGAACGGAAATATGAATTAGTGAAATATAATGACGGTGGCCAACGTGATTATATTACGGTAATTCATAGAAATATTCCAATATCATGACGTATGGAATAGAAATTGAATCAAAGAAAACTCTCAAGCTATCTATTCAAAAACCCAAATGCAAGGGTATGAAAGGAGAAAAATGACCATCTTGATATTAGTAGATACGAAGAACTCATTCTAATCAAACTATATATCTATCTCATACTCATTTAACAAACTTTCAGGTACCATAAAGTTGTAAACAATCAAACCTTGAAATTTTACATTCATTATCCTAAATGGATATCTCCTGATCATTGATACTTAATCATCACTTGTTATACCCAGATCCTCTCTGTTATTACACTTTTGGTGTAAATTTACATATGAATTTCATAAACCCATGTCATTTGAACCCTCAAACGTCGATATCACAAACACCATGTTCGCTATTACATTTTCTATGTCGAGATGATAAATATCTCATACGCCAAATCTTTTGAAGAATGGAACCTCCATACGTGTAACATTTTGACTTGCATAGTCAAGAAACTTCTGTACTCGTACATCTACTTATAATAGACTACTTGGCACCATGCGAGTAATGGTGTCATACTCAAACAATAATCGATCATTGTCAACACAAAAATTCAAGGGTGAAATACACTATCTCAAGTTGTGGCTTGAGCTAAACTCATTACATCTGAAAAACTGCAGTAACAATTGAAATGATTCCATCATACTTTAATGTATCCTCCTCTCAGACCAACTAAGGCTGAATTCAAACGATCATTACATAGTTGAAAGTCACCGCTTTAGCATTTATTTATACTTGTCT
This sequence comes from Rutidosis leptorrhynchoides, assembly GCF_046630445.1. Lineage (NCBI taxonomy): Eukaryota > Viridiplantae > Streptophyta > Magnoliopsida > Asterales > Asteraceae > Rutidosis > Rutidosis leptorrhynchoides. The sequence continues at coordinate 401,566,502 of NC_092336.1, read as the reverse complement.
ATGCGACTGCCAGATTATTCATGCCGAGTTCTCAAACTCTCACTATCACTCGAACGGTTCAAAGTTGCAAATCTTATTTGAAGTTCTTTCATACATAACTCTAAATCCGAGGGATTTACTCATTCGATGATAATCACATTATCATCCTTCTTACTTTAATGTTAACATTTTGAGTCCAAGGACTCGTGCCCTGATAAAAGTCAATTAATTAGTTTTCACTACCTCGAAACAATTATTACACAATTATCCAGAATTTTAAAATCTTCAATCAATTTTTCTCAAACAAATAAACTCTTAAATACAAATATCCTATTTTCTAAATATTTATTATATGTGTCTTTATTTTCAAATTATCCCAGAAATTATAAAGAAAAATGATTTTTCACTGATGCGTTCCATAAAATCTTATATATAAATTTACCTATACATATTGTGACTAGTACATATCAAATTATATTTTCGCTTCTACAAATTTCCACTTTGATTAAATCGGAATTACTTTACAAAATTTTACGTAACCTTAGTTTTACTATGAACATCATTTTGTCACCTCCTCTACAATTATTTTCACTAATTATATAAACACTTTCGCATTTTTATCAATTTACCTTTGTTTTATCAAATTAAACATTCTTTTAATCAACTCTTTTTCGTAATGTTCAAATTATTTCACATAAAATAATACGTGTTGTACATAACTCAAGTCTTACTAATAGCTTCGCTTCGTTTATATTGACACATCAAACGTCACAACTTTTCAAAAATTACTTTGGCTTATTATTAAAACTTTCGTATTGCTCTCCATTTGGATCACCTTTATTTTCTTTCTCCGTGCAAGAACGAAACATATCTCCCTACAAATATCATCTCTTCCTTGCTATGTTAGTCATTAAGAAGTTTCTACTTCCGGTATTTCACGGCTAAACCACAACGCTCTAGTAAACGTTAAATCTATGATCTTTCGAACAAGGAAGCAAAGGTTCCTTCATGGTAGAAACAATACCTTATAGACAATGATTCACATTTATTCTCATCCACATTTAAACTCATAAGTAAATAATAGACCGACCCGCCATTTGTGCAAAAACGACTTTCTTACTCTGAAGGAGTTACCTTTATGAAGATACTCTAAACATTTCTTTCTTCATGAATTGCAACTAGATGTTATTCTAGCCAAGTTTTAATCTATGATTCGACATGAAACTGAAATCATAAATCTTAAAGCTACATCCTGAAACTATTTCTAAAGACAAGTTCTCATGTATACTGAATGATGTCTTTCATTTAATCACTCGTATTATCCTGAGGTCAATGAATTCTCAACTAACATCTCATTTGTCTATTAGACATCTCTTGAAAACTAAAGGTATTATGGTTACCTTTCAAAACTTGAAGATAGTACTAACTCTAACAAACACCAGCCATGCATCAAACTACGTAACTGAAATCTCTACATACTTCATTCTATTTATCTGCCCTACTATTATGGCATGAACACTCAAGACTTTAATGAGCTCAACGACACATTTAATGCTGGTATAGCATCATCTTTCCTTTTAAAGGAAAACTAGTCAAATGACACTCTTGTTATTCCTTGGAAGATCCCCGCATTAATGCACTTGTAAATGACCTATTAAGGTTAAGGATCATGAGATCAAACGTGTAAACAAAACAATATCCATATCGTTAACACTCATTGGAATTTACGTAAGAGCCCCAATTATACCAGGGAACGTGAAAAAAAACAAACTCTATCGTTAAAGTCCGTTGGGATTCGCGTATAAGCCCCTGACATACATGGGAACGCGAAGACCAAATGATACGGAAATACCCCCATCTCTTCTCAACTGCCGAGGCAAATGAGAAATCTACTTAAAACTTCAGGATGAAGTTTCTAATAACGAGGAGGTACTATAACGACCCTCATTTTCCATTCTATATTTTTCCAATATTAAATGCCCAAACAATACTTAACAATTAAACTTTAATCGACAATTCTTAAGAATTATAAAATATATTAATTAACTTTGTGTAATAAATGACAAGTTGATAAAAGATAAAAAAAAAATAATGAGCTAATAAACTTTCGTGAACGAAATGTAATACTCTAAAACTTTTAGCCTTTAAACATTTAACTTGAACTTATAAGGAGCTATTTTAAACAACCAAAGGTACAAGGGCTAAAATGAAAAAGTTCCATGAGATGCCCTAGCTGAAAATTTAAAAAATAAAATAAAAGGAAATGCCCATTTTGCCCTTCTAAAAATTGGCCCAAATTATCTCCTCCCTAAACCCTAACTTGTTCCCTAAGTATTCCTAACTAAACCTTAATTCTAGAATTTTCTAATCCCTCCTATAAATAGGGACCGATGCTAATGCAAACTTTGTACCAAAACATTCTATTATTCTCTCTTAAAAATCACAAATCTCTCTCTTTCTCCTTTGTGAATTCCGGCCAAGGAAGAACACCACCACCATCATCTTCAAGTGATCTTCAAGTAATGTTCAAGGGATTTTCATCGTGTTCTTCGCGTTCATCAAGATCTTCAAGTGTGTTCTTCGATATTCAAGTGTTTTGATCTTCATCTTCAAGTTATCTTCATCTTTTCTTGTTAATCTTCATCATCATTCGTCAAGGTAAAACCCTAGATCCAAACTTTTAAATTCTATCTTTTTGATTCATGTTTATGTTCATAATCATGTTCATGTTCTTGATCTTATTCATAATCATAGTCATATTGTTCATAAAAAAATATATACATAAACATATACATACATATACACCTACGGTTTAAAAAAAAAGATTTTTATTTGATCTTTAAACCCTAGAAGATTTGATCAAGATTTGTTAATGGTTTAAAAATGGAAACAAGATATATATACCACATATACATATATTTACTAAAAAAAATATATATATATATATACATATATACACGCCAATATATATATATATACATATATATATATATATATAACTATATATGTATACATATACACGATATATATATATATATATATATATATATATATATATATATATATATATATATATATATATATATATATATATACAAGATATACATACCACGTATACATATATTTACTATAAAAAATATATATATATTCATATATACACGCCTATATATATATATATATATATATATATATATATATATATATAAAATATATATGTATACATATACACGATACATACATATATATATATATATATATATATATATATATATATATATATATATATATATATATATATTATACCTAAACCCTAATTAAACTTAACCCTAATTTATTAAACCTTAATTTACTAAACCCTAATCATTAGTACTACTTTAATTAATTAAACCTAATTAATTAATACTACTACTTACTCCTTAAACCCTAATCATTTATTTATTATTAAACCCTAATACTACTATTTCTACTATATAATACTAACGCTTATATACTTATACTACTACTAACACTTATAATATACTACTTATATTATAATACATATAATTACCATAGTCATTCACGATAGCGTGAAATTACTTGAATGTCGACGCTGCTTAAGGCCTAGGGTGATCCTTGGTACCACTATGGGACGCTTGTGGATTTTGAATGCCAAACTTAGATTTTGGTCGAGAAATCCTGGGCCAACCGGTAACAATTGTTCATTCTAGTGACTCGGCGGTGGCATAGATGTTTTGAAATGTCCCGTTCTTATTGATTAAAAATGTTCCATATTAATTGATTTCGTTGCGAGGTTTTGACCTCTATATGAGACGTTTTTCAAAGAGTGCATTCATTTTTAAACAAACCATAACCTTTATTTCATAAATAAAGGTTTAAAAAGCTTTACGTAGATTATCAAATAATGATAATCTAAAATATCTTGTTTACACACGACCATTACATAATGGTTTACAATACAAATATGTTACATCGAAATCAGTTTCTTGAATGCAGTTTTTACACAATATCATACAAACATGGACTCCAAATCTTGTCCTTATTTTAGTATGCAACAGCGAAAGCTCTTAGTATTCACCTGAGAATAAACATGCTTTAAACGTCAACAAAAATGTTGGTGAGTTATAGGTTTAACCTATATATATCAAATCGTAACAATAGACCACAAGATTTCATATTTCAATATACATCCCATACATAGAGATAAAAATCATTCATATGGTGAACACCTGGTAACTGACATTAACAAGATGCATATATAAGAATATCCCCATCATTCGGGGACACCCTTCGGATATGATATAAATTTCGAAGTACTAAAGCATCCGGTACTTTGGATGGGGTTTGTTAGGCCCAATAGATCTATCTTTAGGATTCGCATCAATTAGGGTGTCTGTTCCCTAATTCTTAGATTACCAGACTTAATAAAATGGGGCATATTCGATTTCGATAATTCAACCATAGAATGTAGTTTCACATACTTTTGTCTATTTTGTAAATCATTTATAAAACCTGCATGTATTCTCATCCCAAAAATATTAGATTTTAAAAGTGGGACTATAACTCACTTTCACAGATTTTTACTTCGTCGGGAAGTAAGACTTGGCCACTGGTTGATTCACGAACCTATAACAATATATACATATATATCAAAGTATGTTCAAAATATATTTACAATACTTTTAATACATTTTGATGTTTTATGTTTATTAAGTCAGCTGTCCTCGTTAGTAACCTACAACTAGTTGTCCACAGTTAGATGTACAGAAATAAATCGATAAATATTATCTTGAATCAATCCACGACCCAGTGTATACGTATCTCAGTATTGATCACAACTCAAACTATATATATATTTTGGAATCAACCTCAACCCTGTATAGCTAACTCCAATATTCACATATAGAGTGTCTATGGTTGTTCCGCAATATATATATATAGATGGGTCGACATGATAGGTCGAAACATTGTATACGTGTCTATGGTATCTCAAGATTACATAATATAAAATATAAGTTGATTAGGTTATGTTTGGAATAGATTTATTACTAACTTTCACGTAGGTAATATGAGTAATTTTTATCAATCTTGTTTTACTCGCCATTTCTTCGTTTCTAATCCGTTTTGAGTGATTCCAGTGGCCACGGTTTCGTATTGAACTTAACTTTATGAATCTAAATAGAAAAAGTATAAGTTTATAGTCAGAAATACAAGTTACAAGTCGTTTTTGAAAGAGGTAGTCATTTCCGTCGAAAGAACGACATCTTGATGACCATTTTGAAAAACATACTTTCACTTTGAGTTTAACCATGATTTTTGGATATAGTTTCATATTCATAAGAAAAATCATTTTTCCAGAAGTATAGCTTTTAAATCAAAGTTCTTCTTAGCTTTTAATTATCCCAACCAAAACAGCCTCCGATTGTACTACGACGGCGTATATCCAGTTTTATGGTGTTTATCGTGTTTCCGGGCTTTAAATCATTAAGTTATCATATCATATAGATATAGAATATGTGTTTAGTTGATTTTAAAAGTCTAGTTAGAAGGATTAACTTTATTTGCGAACAAGTTTAGAATTAACTAAACTATGTTATAGTGATTACAAGTTTATAACGTTGAATAAGACAGCTTTTTATGTATGAATCGAATGATGTTATGAACATAATTACTACCTCAAGTTCCTTGGATAAACCTACTGGAAATGAGAAAAATGGATCTAGCTTCAAAGGATCCTTGGATGGCTTGAAAGTTCTTGAAGCAGAATCATGACACGAAAACAATTTCAAGTAAGATTTCCACTCGAAATAAGATTGTTATAGTTATAGAAATTGAATTAAAGTTTGAATATGATTATTACCTTGTATTAGAAATATAACCTACTGTAAGTAACAAAGGTTTCTTGATCTTGGATGATTACTTGGAATGGATTTAGAAAACTTGGAAGTAAACTTGCAATCTTGGAAGTATTCTTGATTTTATGAAACTAGAACTTTTGGAATTTATGAAGAACACTTACAACTTGAAGATAGAACTTGAGAGAGATCAATTAGATGAAAAAAATTGAGGAATGAAAGTGTTTGTAGGTGTTTTTGGTCGTTGGTGTATGGATTAGATATAAAGGATATGTAATTTTGTTTTCATGTAAATAAGTTATGAATGATTACTCATATTTTTGTAATTTTATGAGATATTTCATGCTAGTTGCCAAATGATGGTTCCCACATGTGTTAGGTGACTCACATGGGCTGCTAAGAGCTGATCATTGGAGTGTATATACCAATAGTACATACATCTAAAAGCTGTGTATTGTACGAGTTCGAATACGGGTGCATACGAGTAGAATTGTTGATGAAACTGAACGAGGATGTAATTGTAAGCATTTTTGTTAAGTAGAAGTATTTTGATAAGTGTTTGGAAGTCTTTCAAAAGTGTATGAATACATATTAAAACACTACATGTATATACATTTTAACTGAGTCGTTAAGTCATCGTTAGTCGTTAAATGTAAGTGTTGTTTTGAAACCTTTAGGTTAACGATCTTTTTAAGTGTTGTTAACCCAATGTTTATAATATTAAATGAGATTTTAAATTATTATATTATCATGATATTATGATGTATAAATATCTCTTAATATGATATATATAAATTAAATGTCATTACAACGATAATCGTTACATATATGTCTCGTTTCAAAATCATTAAGTTAGTAGTCTTGTTTTTACATATGTAGTTCATTGTTAATATACTTAATGATATGTTTACTTATCATAATATCATGTTACCTATATATATATATATTCATATATATGTCATCATATAGTTTTTACAAGTTTTAACGTTCGTGAATCACCGGTCAACTTGGGTGGTCAATTGTCTATATGAAACCTATTTCAATTAATCAAGTCTTAACAAGTTTGATTGCTTAACATGTTGGAAACACTTAATCATGTAAATAACAATTTTCTTTAATATATATATATATATAAACATGGAAAAGTTCGGCTCACTACAGTACCTACCCGTTAAATAAATTTCGTCCCGAAATTTTAAGCAGTTGGAGGTGTTGACGTATCTTCTGGAAATAAATGCGGGTATTTCTTCTTCATCTGATCTTCTCGTTCCCAGGTGAACTCGGGTCCTCTACGAGCATTCCATCGAACCTTAACAATTGGTATCTTGTTTTGCTTAAGTCTTTTAACCTCACGATCCATTATTTCGACGGGTTCTTCGATGAATTGAAGTTTTTCGTTGATTTGGATTTCATCTAATGGAATAGTGAGATCTTCTTTAGCAAAACTTTTCTTCAAATTCAAGACGTGGAAAGTGTTATGTACAGCCGCGAGTTGTTGAGGTAATTCAAGTCGGTAAGCTACTGGTCCGACATGATCAATAATCTTGAATGGTCCAATATACCTTGGATTTAATTTCCCTCGTTTACCAAATCGAATAACACCTTTCCAAGGTGAAACTTTAAGCATGACCATATCTCCAATTTCAAATTCTATATCTTTTCTTTTAATGTCAGCGTAGCTCTTTTGTCGACTTTGGGCGGTTTTCAATCGTTGTTGAATTTGGATGATCTTCTCGGTAGTTTCTTGTATTATCTCCGGACCCGTAATCTGTCTATCCCCCACTTCACTCTAACAAATCGGAGACCTGCACTTTCTACCATAAAGTGCTTCAAACGGCGCCATCTCAATGCTTGAATGGTAGCTGTTGTTGTAGGAAAATTCTGCTAACGGTAGATGTCGATCCCAACTGTTTCCAAAATCAATAACACATGCTCATAGCATGTTTTCAAGCATTTGTATCGTCCTTTCGCTCTGCCCATCAGTTTGTGGATGATAGGCAGTACTCATGTCTAGACGAGTTCCTAATGCTTGCTGTAATGTTTGCCAGAATCTTGAAATAAATCTGCCATCCCTATCAGAGATAATAGAGATTGGTATTCCATGTCTGGAGACGACTTCCTTCAAATACAGTCGTGCTAACTTCTCCATCTTGTCATCTTCTCTTATTGGCAGGAAGTGTGCTGATTTGGTGAGACGATCAACTATTACCCAAATAGTATCAAAACCACTTGCAGTCCTTGGCAATTTAGTGATGAAATCCATGGTAATGTTTTCCCATTTCCATTCTGGGATTTCGGGTTGTTGAAGTAGACCTGATGGTTTCTAATGCTCAGCTTTGACCTTAGAACACATCAAACATTCTCCTACGTATTTAGCAACATCGGCTTTCATACCCGGCCACCAAAAATGTTTCTTGAGATCCTTGTACATCTTCCTCGTTCCAGGATGTATTGAGTATCTGGTTCTATGAGCTTCTCTAAGTACCATTTCTCTCATATCTACAAATTTTGGTACCCAAATCCTTTCAGCCCTATACCGGGTTCCATCTTCCCGAATATTAAGATGCTTCTCCGATCCTTTGGGTATTTCATCCTTTAAATTTCTCTGTTTTAAAACTCCTTGTTGTGCCTCCTTTATTTGAGTAGTAAGGTTATTGTGAATCATTATATTCATAGATTTTACTCGAATGGGTTCTCTGTCCTTCCTGCTCAAGGTGTCGGCTACCACATTTGCCTTCCCCGGGTGGTAACGAATCTCAAAGTCGTAATCATTCAATTATTCAATCCACCTACGCTGCCTCATATTCAGTTGTTTCTGATAAAATATGTGCTGAAGACTTTTGTGGTCGGTATATATAATACTTTTGACCCCATATAAGTAGTGCCTCCAAGTCTTTAATGTAAAAACAACCACGCCTAATTCCAAATCATGCGTCGTATAATTTTGTTCATGAATCTTCAATTGTCTAGACGCAATCACCTTCGTTCGTTGCATTAATACACAACCGAGACCTTGCTTTGATGCGTCACAATAAATCACAAAATCATCATTCCCTTCAGGCAATGACAATATAGGTGCCGTAGTTAGCTTTTTCTTCAATAACTAAAACGCTTTCTCTTGTTCATCCTTCCATTCAAATTTCTTCCCTTTATGCGTTAATGCAGTCAAGGGTTTTGCTATTCTGGAAAAGTCTTGGATGAACCTTCTGTAGTAACCAGCTAGTCCTAAAAACTGGCGTATGTGTTTCGGAGTTTTCGGGATTTCCCACTTTTCAACAGTTTCTATCTTTGCCGGATCCACCTTAATACCTTCTTTTTTCACTATGTGACCGAGGAATTGAACTTCTTCCAACCAAAATGCACACTTTGAAAATTTAGCGTACAATTCTTCCTTCCTCAATACTTCTAACACCTTTCTCAAATGTTCACCGTGTTCTTGGTCATTCTTTGAGTAAATAAGTATGTCATCAATGAAAACAATGACAAACTTGTCAAGGTATGGTCCACACACTCGGTTCATAAGGTCCATGAACACAGCTGGTGCATTAGTTAAACCAAACGGCATGATCATAAACTCGTAATGATCATAACGTGTTCTGAAAGCAGTCTTTGGAATATCATCTTCTTTCACCCACATTTGATGATACCCGAAATGCAAGTCAATCTTTAAATAAACAGACGAGCCTTGTAGTTGATCAAATAAGTCATCGATTCTCAGTAGTGGGTAGCGGTTATTGATGGTAAGTTTGTTCAACTCTCGGTAGTCGATACATAACCTGAATGTACCATCTTTCTTCTTGACAAACAAAACAGGAGCTCCCCACGGTGCTGTGCTTGGTCGAATGAAACCACGCTCTAAAAGTTCTTGTAATTGGCTTTGCAGTTCTTTCATCTCGCTGGGTGCGAGTCTGTAAGGAAAACGAGCTATTGGTGCAGCTCCTGGTACAAGATCTATTTGAAATTCAATGGATCGATGTGGGGGTAATCCCGGTAATTCTTTCGGAAATACATCGGGAAATTCTTTTACGACGGGAACATCATTGATGCTCTTTTCTTCAGTTTGTACTTTCTCGACGTGTGCTAGAACAGCATAGCAACCTTTTCTTATTAGTTTTTGTGCCTTCAAATTACTAATAAGATGTAGCTTCGTGTTGCCCTTTTCTCCGTACACCATTAAGGGTTTTCCTTTTTCTCGTATAATGCGAATTGCATTTTTATAACAAACGATCTCTGCTTTCACTTCTTTCAACCAGTCCATACCGATTATCACATCAAAACTCCCTAACTCTACTGGTATCAAGTCAATCTTAAATATTTCGCTACCCAGTTTAATTTCTCGATTCCGGCATATATTATCTGCTGAAATTAATTTACCGTTCGCTAATTTGAGTAAAAATTTACTATCCAACGGCGTCAATGGACAACTTAATTTAGCACAAAAATCTCTACTCATATAGCTTCTATCCGCACACGAATCAAATAAAACGTAAGCAGATTTATTGTCAATAAGAAACGTACCCGTAATAAGCTCCGGGTCTTCCTGTGCCTCTGCCGCATTAATATTGAAAACTCTTCCGCGGCCTTGTCCATTCGTGTTCTCCTGGTTCGGGCAACTTCTAATAATGTGGCCCGGTTTTCCACATTTATAAAAACTACATTGGCATAACTTGCTCCGACACTACTTGCTCCGCCATTACTCGTCCTGACACCATTTGTTCCTTTCATTCTGTTAGCCCCTGGTCCGTAGACCTCACACTTCGCCGCGCTATGACCATTTCTTCTACACTTGTTGTAAAATTTAGTGCAGAACCCCGAGTGATACTTTTCACACCTTTGGCATAGCTGCTTCTAATTGTTGTTGTTGTTGCGGTTGTTATTGTTGTTGGGATGATTGTTGTAGTTGTTGTTGTTGTTGTTGTTGTTGTTGTTGTTGTTGTTGTTGTTGTTGTTGTTGTTGTTTTTGTCGTTGTTGTTTTTGTCATCGTCGTTGTTGTCGTCGTCGTTGTTGTCGTCGTTGTTGTCGTCGTCATCGTTGTCGTCGGCGTCGTTGTTGTTGTTGTTGTTGTTGTTGTTGTTGTTGTTGTTGTTGTTGTTGTTGTTGTTGTTGTTGTTGTTGTTGTTGTTGTTGTTGTTGTTGTTGTTGTTGGGCCGTTTGTTGTAGTTGCGATTGATGTTGCGATTGTTGGGATAATTGTTGCGATTATTGTTGTAATTGTTGTTGTTGTATTGGTGATTCTTATCACCGTTTTCCTCCCACTTTCTTTTGACTTGCTTCACATTGGCCTCTTCAGCAGTCTATTCTTTAATTCTTTCTTCAATCTGGTTCACTAGTTTGTGAGCCATTCTACATGCCTGTTGTATGGAGGCAGGCTCGTGTGAACTTATATCTTCTTGGATTCTTTCCGGTAATCCTTTCACAAACGCGTCGATCTTCTCTTCCTCATCTTCGAACGCTCCCGGACACAATAGGCATAATTCTGTGAATCGTCTTTCGTACGTGATAATATCAAATCCTTGGGTTCCTAACTCTCTAAGTTCTGTCTTGAGCTTATTGACCTCGGTTCTGGGACGGTACTTCTCGTTCATCAAGTGCTTGAATGCTGACCACGGTAGTGCGTAAGCATCATCTTGTCCCACTTGCTCTAGATAGGTATTCCACCATGTTAACGCA